>NC_138190.1:119394107-120627922 GCF_964194105.1 Spermophilus citellus | reverse complement strand
GAGGAGCAAAGACCATGTTCTTCGATAGGCAGAATTAATATTGCCAGCATGGCCATACTACCAAATGCAATATATAGATTCAATGCAATTCCTATGAAAATTCCAATGATGTTCTTCATAGAAATAGAATTCTTTGGAACAATAAGATGTTCAGAATAGCCAAAGCAATCCTTAGTGGGAAAAGTGAAGCAGGAGGCATCACAATACCCGATCTTAAATTATCCTACAGAGCTACAGTAATAAAAACAGCATGGTACTAGCATCAACACAGGCAGGAAGACCAATGGAATAGAATAGAAGATACAGAGACAAACCCACATAAATATAGTTATCTCATACTAGACAAAGGTGTCAAAAACAATTATTGGAGAAAAGATAGCCTCTTTAACAAATGGTGCTATGAACACTAGATATTTGCATGTAGTGCAATGAAATTTAACACCCATCTCTCACCTTGCCTACACAAAACTCAACTCAAATACCTAGGAATTAGACCAGAAACCCTACACCTGCTAGAAGAAAATGTTGGCCCAACACTCCAACATGTCAGCTCAACTGACTTCCTTAACAAGACCCAAAAACACAAGAAGTTAAAAAAAAAATCAATAAATGGGATGTCATCAAATTAAAAACCTTCTTTACAGCAAAACCATCAAGAGTGTGAAGAGAAAGCCTACAAAATGGAAGATAATCTTTGTAACCTGCTCCTCAGATAGGGCATTAATAGAGCTCAAAAATTTAACACCCCAAAAAACCACACAACCCAATCAATAGATGGGCAAAGGAAATAAATATACATAAATATACATTTCTCAAAGAAGAAATATAAATGGCCAACAAATATATGAAAAATGTTTAACATCTCTAGCAATTAGAAAAATGCAAATTAAGACTACACTGAGATTTCATCTCACTCCAATCAGAATGGCATTATCAAGAATATAAGCCGGGCATGGTGGCTCATGCCTGTAATTCCAATGGCTTGGGAGGCTGAGACAGGAGGATCTCAAGTTCAAAGCCAGCCTCAGCAAAAAGTGAGGAGCTAAGCAACTCAGTGAGACCCTGTCTCTAAATAAAATATAAAATAGGGCTGGGGATGTAGCTCAGTGGTTGAGTGCCCCTGAGTTCAATCCCTCGTACCAAAAACAAAACAAAACAAAACAAAAAATAAACAAACAACAACAACAACAACAAAACCAAAACCCCAAAAAACAAAGTTGTGCTGCAATTGTGTACAATCAATGTTGTCAGATATATCTAATTAAAATAAGCATATAATTTTTTTTAAAAAAAGAATACAACTAACAACAAATGTTGGCAAGGATGTGGGGGGAAAAGGTACACTCATACATTGCTGTTGGGACTGCAAATTGATGCAATCACTCTGGAAAGCAGTATGGAGATTCCTCAGAAAATTTAGAATGGAACCACCATTTGACCCAGTTATCCCACTCCTCAGTTTATATCCAAAAGAGTTAAAATCAGCATATTAAGTTACACAGCCACTTCAATGTTTATAGAAGCTCAATACACACTAGTTAAGCTATGAAACCAACCTAGATGCCCTTCAAGGGAAGAATAGATAAAGAAAATGTTGTATATATACACAATGGAGTGTTACTCGGCCATAAAGAAGAAAGACTTTATGACATTTGCAAGTAAATGGATGGATCTGGAGACTATCATGCTAAGTGAAATAAGCTAATTCCATAAAACCAAAGGTCAAATGTTCTCTCTGATAGGTGGAAGCTCACCCACAATAAGGGGGGAAGAAGGGAAGAATAGATATTCAGTAGATTAGATAAAGGTGAATGAAGAGAAGGTTGGAGGGATGTGAAAAGGAAAGACAGTAGAATGAATCTGAAACAATTTTCTTATGTACATATAAGCACACCAATGAATTCTACCATTGTGTACATCCGTGACAATGGAGTCCTATATAATTGTATAAGCATGCTACAGTGATTCAACTACATCAATGCTTACAGCAGCTCAATTCACAACAGATAAGCTATGGAGCCAACCTCAGTGCCCTTTGACAAATGAATGGATAAAGAAAATGTGGTAAATGCACACATTGGAGTATTACTATTACTTAGTTACAAAGAAAAATGGTTTTATGGTATTTTCTGGTTAATGGATAGAACTGGAGACTATCATAAGTGAAATAAGCCAGACCCTAAAAGTCAAAGGTTGAATGTTATCTCTGATATGTGGAAGCTAATCCAAAACAAGGAGGTACATTAAAAATAATAGAAGTAAGATCAGAGGGGTAGAAAAAGGTGAATGAAGATAAGGGAGGAGGGATGGGATAGGAAAAGTCAGTGGAATGAATCCGACCTAAATTTCCTATGTACATGTATGAATATACCATAGTGAATCTCACCATCATGTACATCCACAAGACACTAATTTAATTAAAAAACTATAAGTAAATAGCAGAATGATCAGTAGAGTAGAGGCAAGGGAACAGGGAGTGGGAGTAAAAGAGGGTAAGGAAAAATACTAAGAACAAATTATATTCCATGCTTTTATATAATTATTTCAGTATGTTTTATTTCTATGTATAACTAAAAATAACCAATAAAAAGAAATAAAATAGTATAATTTCATTTTGTAAACATCATTATATATTAATATATCTATGTTCATATATAATGTGTCGGTGCATATGTGTAAAATTTGAATGAGAAAGTTCCTGTTTTGAAATTTTGGCTAAAGTTCAAAGCTGAAGATAACTCTACCTTCTAAAGAATGGATCAAAGAACTGAAAGGCACACCCTTCAGCATGCAGTAAAATACAGAATTGTCTCTTCAGTCATCATCCTTACTATCCTAAGAAATCCAAGTGAAGACAAGACCAGAAATCTGAGGCAAGTTCATTGAAATACAAACCCAATGACATATGCAATTAATGACAGCCTAAGGTAGTAAGTGTGGCGGTTTTCCTATTCAGGTGTGGAGGATCCAATGAACCCCTCAAAACATGGGGTGGCTGCTGATCTGTAGAAATATGGAGGCTGTGACAGTTTAAGTTCTTTGGGGAGCAGATGCGAAGAGTGAGTTAGGAGTGTGAGATGCTTATTGAGTAGGTAATACCTGTTAAAGATAAAGGGGAAAATATATTGAGCCAGAAAAGCCCCAGACCATGATGTGGATTTGGTACCTGTGAAAAAAGGGAGGAGGCAACAGAATTGGGCA
Organism: Spermophilus citellus; assembly: GCF_964194105.1. Classification (NCBI taxonomy): domain Eukaryota; kingdom Metazoa; phylum Chordata; class Mammalia; order Rodentia; family Sciuridae; genus Spermophilus; species Spermophilus citellus. The sequence goes on along the minus strand of NC_138190.1, from coordinate 120,624,721 downwards.
GAGAGAACCTGAAGATTATAATGTAGACATGACACCTGTGAAGGAAAAGGTTGTTAGACACGTAAAATTGGGGGGGGGGGAGAGAGAGAGAGAGAGAGAGAGAGAGAGAGAGAGAGAGAGAGAGAGACTGAAGCTGCAATAAATACCCAGTAAAGTTTCAGCCAACCCAATGGTGAGCTCCAGAGCAAAGATTGACTGACAAGGCACATGTTGGGCATAAAATGAATAGATTCTAGTACTAGTTCATGCTTAGGGATGCCTAGGTCCTGAAAATAATGCAGCTGGAAACTGTCAGCTACCTTCATTCTTTGTACCTAAATAGTCAATTTTTTTTTGAGAGGAGATTCTAGCACTTCTCCTCTATTCTTGCCACATAGACCTACCTTGATAGTGTCACCAGAGTGGAAGGTGGTGAAAAAAAGTTTTGAGAACTTGGCATTTGTTCCATGGAATTTGGGACCAGATGTAAAGAAAGAATATGGTTCCCAGTTCTCTCCTAGAGAATGTTGCAGGTGGAAGTTCTTGTTAGAGTAGCTTATGAGTGAGGAAAGAAGCCAGAAGTGGGGTAGTTTATATGTCCATGGCTAGGCCTGGTGAGGATGTTTTAGTTTCCCAAGGGACAAGTAGTTGCCTAAGAATATAACTAGAATCCAGCTGTTGTTAAGTTACCTTGCTCAAGTGGGCAGCCTGCTGAGGCAAGGGTGTAAGAGACCATGGGGTGTACTTTCAGGAAAAGGAACTGAAAGAGATTGAAAAAAATCAGCAAGAGAACCCATTGTGCACATTGTGCAGTATAGAGAATTTTAGGCAGTATCTGTAGAATCCACATATGCATGACCCTCCAAGAGCAAGTATTTGGAATATCTACTATCCAGAGTGTATCAAGGACCAGCATCTACCAGCCAGGAAAGAGCTACAAAACAAGGGTAAAATGAGTAAAATACAAAAAACAAAAACAAAACTCTTGGCCTTTTTCCTCTAATGCCTCATCCCCACCTTACCCCAGAGGACCCAGAAACAGGTGTAAGAGAAAGGAGAGGGAAAAGCTGTGGAAGTGAGGTCTGAACTAGGAGTGGGGAAAGACACTGAATTAAATGATTGGAGACAAAGCTATTTTCTGTTTATACTCCACCAAGTTCAAAATGCATAACAAATCAATTACATATCCATAGATAAAATATTCATTGGAAAAAGTCTGGAAAGATACACATCAAATTGTTATCCATAGCTACTGCTAAGGATTTAGAGTAACAAAAGATGGGGCAGAATTTTTATTTATGTATTCATTTATTTATTTCATGGTGTGGGGGATTGAGCTCAGGGCCTTGTGCATGCTAGGTAAGCTCTGTACCACTGCCTATACTTGAGATCCCTCAGAATTTTTATTTTGTACTTAATATGTTTCTGTATGAGTTATGTTACATGGAGCATTAGTTTTTAAATAAACTAACAAAAGTAAATTAGATGAAATGAGTTATTTAAATGAATTGACTGAAAATTATTTGATTAAAAATTGATTTTTGTACACTTTCAGGAAGTTCAATGAATCTCAAGTATGATAAACACAAAGAGGTCCATAAAATGCCATCTAAGAATGTTCAACTTTGCTGGGCATCATGGCACATAACTGATCCCAGCTGCTTAGGAGACTGAGACAAAAGGATCACAAGTTTGAGGCCATCCTAGGCAACTTAGTGAGACTCTGTCTCAAAAAATAAGAGAAGAGGGTATGTAGCTAAGTGATAGAATGCTGCTAGATTTAATCTCCAGTGCCACAAACAAACAAACAAACCAAACTATGCCAAAATAAAACAAAAAAACATTGAAGACAAAGAGAAAATCTTGAAAGCAGCAAGAAAAAAAATGTCTCACTACTTACAAGGGAACTCCCATAAGATTAATAGCTGATTTCTTACCAGAAATATTAGAGGCCAGAAAGCAGTGAGATCACATAATCAAAATGCTAATAAAATTTTCAACCAAGAATCTTATATACAGCAACGCTATCTTTAAAAAATGAAGGCAAAATAGAGACTTTCTCAAATAAACAAAAACAGAGAATTTGTTGTTAGCAGACATGCCTTATGAGAAATATTGAAGGAAATTCTTTAGGCTGAAGGCAAATGATCCCAGAAAGTAATTCAAATACACACACACACACACACACACACACACACACACAGACAGCAGTAAAGGTAATTATTCAATTATAATGACATTATAAATGTACAGCTTTTTTTCTTTTCTGAACTGTTTTAACAAGGTATTGTAGTGCTGGGGATGTAGCTTAGTGGTAGTGTTTTTCTAGCATGTGTGAGGCCTGGGGTTCCATTCCTAGCACCACACAAAAAAGACAAAAAAATTGTGTGTGTGTGTGAGTGTGTGTGTGTGACACACACACTCACACACATATAATACACAGAGAAAAGAGAGGGAGAGAGAAAGAGAGTTGGGTCTATGACATACAGAACTGTCATGTATGTATATATATGAATAATATATTTGTCAGTTACAACACAAAGGAAGTGCGGGGAGCAAAGCTATATTGGGCTAAGGAAATAACTACAGAGGATAAAGTACTAATCATAAAAATGTACTGCTGAGTTTGTAACATTAAGTGATATAATATGTATAACAACAATATCACACAAAGAGGGAAATGAAATAGAGACATACAGAGTAACATTTCTTTTTTTTACACTCATTAAAATAATTTTAATCTTAAATCCTGAGAATTATTAGACCTTAAACAAATAAAAACTTACGCCAAAATGCTGACCACATTTAGCAGAATTTTTTTCCAGAAATATTCAGCAACTACGAAATATATTCTTACTCATCCAAAAAAAGCAAAAACTTGTCTGGCATTGTTTCCTCTTGTCTACTGTTATGTGAAAATAATAAAAAATTCACCAATATTAAGCAAAAGCATCTTTCACATTACAAAATTTTAACCAAATGTGAAATAATTGCTATATATTACATTATAATAACGTAATAATTATGGAGTAACAAGGTGAAAAGAATAGCATGTAACATGGATATTTTTACAAGTGGAAACAACACTCTTAAATCTTCTGAAGAAATAATAACAATACTGTGTTGACAGCTTCATCAAACCTGCTTCACTTGTCTCCTTCCGTCTTCCTCCCTGTGTTCCTGGAAGGAAGTTGTCTTTCCATTGAGGAAAGGGAAATATTTCTCTCTGCATAGAGTAAGAGAGGCTCTGAACACATTTTCTTGGCTCCTGCCCTCTGGGCTTGTGGGAGCATCAGGTGCACATTTCCTTGGTCAAAAACCAAGAATTGGAGCCCCATGCAGCCAGCTGTAGTTCATCTACTGAGTGGATGTTTCTGGACAGTGATCATTTTGCTATGGCCTTTCTAAAAACCGTGACATACTACAATTGTTTCCCAAAATACATTTACTCTTTTTCCCCATAGTAATAGATTTTTAAAAACATTTTACACACTTTAAAACATTACCCATCCTTCCTTGCAGTCAGGGGTGGCTATAACTAAGTTCTAAGCATAAGTAGAAGTGATGTGTCCAATTTTCAGGTCTTGCTTTCTTGGCCCCATTCTTTTCTCACCAGCTGAGAGCTAGCAAAAGCATCATGCAGAAGTGAAACCACTTCTTGACATTGGCAGGCCAATCCTTCCAGATCAGAATTACATACTTGTGAACTATAAAGTGGGAGAGAATAAACTGCTTTTTTAAAGCCATTTTTGGAGGTGGCAGGAGTGTCTCTATATTAACAGCTACTTAGTCTATACTTTAATTCATTCCTATCATTCAGAGCAGTTCATAGTACAGAATACAGCTATCTAAATCAGTAAATCACCCTGCAGGTGAGGGCATCATGCAGAGTAAGGCTGGAATGAATTAGGATGGCATGTCTTTTGTTCATTTGTTTCCTTGCCATTATGTCAAGAGGGGAAATGCTTGTAAATCTCAGGTGGAGAAACTGCATATTCTGACATTTATTTTATTAGTTATTTTGTCAGCAATGAAGACACATGGAAAAGATGGATGCCTTTAAGAGGATAGATCCCAAATAGCCTTCTTAATACAGCCATGCACATTCACACTGGCCCAGAAAACAGGGAACTGATGTGCCCAATCTCCCCCCTACAGCCTTACTAACTGTAGGGGATTGTGAGTGGAGTTTCCTTTGTATTTCTTTCTTTTTTTATAAATGTGTTCTTTTTAAATAAACATGACAGTAGAGTGTATTTTGACATATTATAGAGTATAACTTATTCTAATTAGGATCCCAGTTCTGTACAAGTATCATTTCTATATATCATTGCAACTAAGCTAGTATAAATTTGAAGTTGATACTGATAAATTAAATGTGTATGGTAAACCTTTGAATAATCATTAAAAAGCCCACAAAATAGAAATGATGGATTGATTGTAAAGTTTTAGCATTGGATTTTCACTTATTGACTATTTCTGTGTTATCATGAAATAATGTTAAACATTTTCTGTCCCTTTATTTGTCTGTTTTTCTTTAAATTTGTACAAGGGATTTCCTCAAAATTGACTAATACATGGAATACTAATACCTGAAACTAATCTTTGTCAAACTATCCTTTGAATCAATATTTTAATTTTAATGAATTCTTTTTTCATCATGTTCTGTTGAACTGCTCCTGGAATGGGCTAATTTGTTGATGTGTTGAATAAGTAATAGATCAGGACTTATCCCCTGGTGTGTGAAGTGTGATACGTTTCATGGTACACAGAGAAGTATGAGACTTGCTTTTAGGTATGCTGAAGAATGGGGTATACTTGTGCCATGTTCTGGATAAGACCTGCCTTTTGAGTCTCTGAGTAAATGGAATGGATGAAGACTCTGAGCTGATCAGGGGGCTGAGTGGTGATATTGGTATGGGTTCCTTCTTGAACACTGAATTTCTCATGGTGTGTTCAGTAATGCTAAGAGACATCAGTTCTGAGCAGTGCCTGGGCTATCTTCTATTTCACTGAGTTTTGACATAAATTAAACCCTTATATGGTCTAGGGCTCCCCTGTTGTACTGAATTGTGTGGCATATCTGAGTAGAGGCTGTCTCATGACATGCTAAGTAGTGTTATGGACATGGACTTTAGAATCATCAGGGGTGAATTGGTAGTGTCTGTTAAGGTCCTGATTTTGGGAGAGTCTATATTGTGGCTACCTGAGAAAAGTTATTGCCACAGTTTTGTCTTGATATTGGGAGAATACCTACCATTTTTTTCGTAGTGCTGGGGATGAAACTCAAGATCTTGCACATACTAGGCAAGCACTTTACCACTGAAACTTGTCCCCAACCCTATTCCTTCTTCTTGGTCAATGGTTTCTCATAGAGTGTAAAATATTGGTTTGAATATAGGTCATGATTATATTAGAGATTAGCTCCTAGTAAACTAAATGATGGTACAATGATGGCCCTGGTTTAGACAAATGTTTTTGCATGATATAGTGAAAGTTGACATGAATCTTATTATGGTGCTAAAAACAGATCCCCCATGTTCTTAGATAGGGAAAGTTAATATTGTCAAAATGGCCATACTACCAAAAGTATACAAATTTAGTGCAATTCCTGTTAAAGTTCCAATGATGTTCTCCATAGAAATAGAAAAAGCAGTCATGAAATTCATTTGGAAAAATAAGAGGCCCAGCATACCAAAGAGATCCTTAGCGAGAAAAGTGATATAGGATGAATCACAATACTAGACCTTAAATTTCCTTGTGGTTTTTATAAGTACCCAAGAATGGTAGTGTCATTCCATGTCTTATTGTGGCCTTTTTACTGTATGATGAATGGTGGTATCAGTAGAGGTCCAGCACTAAATGCTGGTTGCCCGACATTATGGTTAAAATGTAGGCTCTGGATCAGACTGAATTTACCCACTGCAGTGTAGACTAGAGATGAGTAGCCTGCCTTCTGGAATTCATACCAGTCCTTACCACTTATTCAGTGAATGCTTATGCCCTTACTCCTGGGCCTTTCTTCATATACTTACCTTCTTGACCCTTCTCTTTGAATTTGCCACCCTTGCTTCAAGGAATTTATCATTAAGATGTTGGTCATCTCTACAATGAAAACTATAAAACACTAAAGGAAAAAATTGAAGAAGACCTCAGAAAATGGAAAGATCCCCCATGTTCTTAGATAGGTAAAATTTATATTGTCAAAATGGCCATACTACCAAAATTGCTGTACAGATTCAGTGCAATTCCTGTTAAAGTTCCAATGATGTTCATAGAAATAGAAAAAGCAATCATGAAATTCATTTGGAAAAATAAGAGGCCCTGGGGCTGGGGTTGTGGCTCAGTGGTAGAGTGCTTGCCTAGCATGTGCAGGGCCCTCGGTTCGATCCTCAGCACCACATAAAAATAAGTAAATAAAATAAAGATATTCAAAATATATATTTATAAAAAAATAAGAGGCCCTGAATAGCCAAAGAGATCCTTAGCCAGAAAAGTGATATAGGAGACATCACAATACCAGACCTTAAATTATACTACAGAGCTATGGTAATAAAAATGACATGGTATTGGCACAAAACAGACATGAAGAACAATAGAAAAGGATAGAAGATACAGAGGCATGCCCACATAAATTCAGTTATCTCATATTAGACAAAGGAGCCATAAATATACATTGGAGAAAAGATAGCCTCTTTAACAAATGGTGCTGGGAAAACTGGAAAGTGATATGTAGTAGAATGAAACAAAATCCCTATCTCTCACTGTGCACAAAACTCTACTTAAAGTAGATTTCCTTGAGGCCCATCATTGTCATCTACTTGCTGGACTGAGTTGCTTTCAGCCACTATGATTGGAAGAGATTGCCACTTAGCCTCAGGAAAATGTGGTGCAAAGAGGTTTCCTCCCTGCATCTCAGCAAAGGCATAATGGCTCTTTTATAGAATTTACTTTTGACCCAGAAGAGCAAAAACTGGTTTATCACTGCTTAGGAGAACTTAATAATCTGACCTACTTGCTAAGAAGTCAAAATCAAAGAGCAGACAAAGGAAAATGACCATTAGGGAAATCTATTAATTATAAGTAGGATGACTAATTCACACAACTAGATAGGTGGCTTCTTTTGATGGGGAACTACAGGACAATTCAGAGAGAATTATTAAATGAATAAACAAGTTAATATTTGTAAAATATTTCAGATAGAACTTGACATACTGTGTCATATACATGTTTATAAAATAATGAACTATTACAAAAAATAATGAGAGCTTTTAAGAGTGAGCAATTAGAGCAAAAAAAGACATTGTAGAACTAAAAAACATGATTTTAAAATTTAAAAATTTAATATTGTAATAATCTGAAAAAGAGGATGAGCACTAACTAAAAACCAAATTAGTAATCTTGAAGATAAAGTAGAAGAAATATCTTCAATAGATTTCGCAAAATATAAATAAGTAGAAATTCTGAGGGTTAAAAGACTTAAAGAACAGGTCCATAACGTTTTTCATAAAAATAATAGGATTCCAGAAAGGCAAAGTGAACTTAAGAAAAGGAAGAAAATAAATAATAGAAGAAAAATTTCCCTGAGTTTAAGAAAAATTTTGATTTATAAATTGAAAGTGTTTACTGAGTCTCACGAATGATAATGATAGTGAAAAAAAAAAACCCATACCCAAACCTTTCCTTGTGAAAGCCTTGAATTCCAAGGATAAAGAGAAGATCTCACAAATTTTAAACAGAACACATTCTGGTTTCTAGCAGGCTTTGGCCAGTAGGAGGCACTGGTGGAAGGCTGAAGGCAGGGGGCAGGGAGAAACCAAAATATTTCTCCACCTTCCTCTCTGTCTTAACATCTCTGATAGTGGTTGCAGCTTCCACTGGGTAACCCTGATCCTTGGGCTCCAGTAACACCATTTACTTTGTTTGACCTTCCAGTCTAGGGATAGTAGTAACTTCCGACGATAGCTAGTCTCTAGGATGTCCCTCATTGTCCCGTTTGGTTTATCAGTTCTTCCATTATTTGTGTAATATATTCCCTGGAATATCACATTTGGTCTATTTTAAATACACAGAGATGTTTTGTATTTTGTTGGATTCTAATATACATAAAAAAGGAAACAAATTAGGATTAGACTTCATCTACAACATGGGAGAAAAGAACTGTTAACTAAAAATCCTATAACCATCTGTGGTAGGTGGCTTGTGAAATGGTTCCCAATGATCCCTACCTCCTGATGTTCACTTCTTTGTGTAAATCCTTCCTCTTGTGTGTGTAGGATCAAGTGACTTGCTTGTAAAAAAATGTACTATGGCCAAATTAATGGGAAGCACCTTCACAATTAGGTTACAAAAGACTAGTTTCTGTGTCTTGTTTGTATGCTCTCTCTGGCTCTTCCTGTATCATTACTCTGATACAGCAGGCTGCCTGGCAAGGAACCAAGGCCCTTAGTCCAAAAGCCAGCAAGGAACTGAATTCTGCCAACAACAATGTAAGTGAGGTTGGGAGTGCATTCTGTCTTAGTTGAACCTTGAGATGAGACCAGAGCCCCAATACACCTTGATTGCAGTGTAAAACCCTGAGTAGACACTTTGGGTGCAATCTTATGAGACATTCTGAAGAAAAGACCCAGTTAGGCCATGCTCAGTTACCTAAAACACTGAAATGGTGAGATCATGAATGTGTGTTAGTTACTTACATTGCTAATTAGGAAAAAGTGGAACTCAACATCAAAAGCATTAAATAAAGATCAAAGGAAGGGGCGTAACTGCTTCAATACTCAATGAAGAGATGAATCATAAATTTTTATGTATTAAATTATTAGAGAACATTTACATTTATTTTTTTTTAAAGAGAGAGTGAGGGGGGAGAGAGAGAGAGAGAGAGAGAGAGAGAGAGAGAGAGAGAGAGAGAGAGAATTTTAATATTTATTTTTTAGTTATTGGCAGACACAACATCCTTGTTTGTATGTAGTGCTGAGGATCGAACCCGGGCCGCGCTGCATGCCAGACGGGCGCGTTACCGCTTGAGCCACATCCCCAGCCCAAGAACATTTACATTTAATGCAAAAACTCTTACACAAGATTTGATATAAACAACCATCATAATGAAAGATTATAATATTCCTCATTTAGAATTCGAGGTATCAATTAGACAAAAAAATTTACAGAAGAGATGATTTGACTAATATAACCAACAAGTTCAATGTACTACCATATATATGTCTATAAATATTTAAAATATAAATTATTTTCAAATTCCTATCAATTGTGTTCTTTTTCTTAGAGGTTCATAAATTTAAAGAATCAGAGAATTTTAGAGTTTGTGCTTTCTCATTATAAGCCAGTAAAATTAAAAATAATGAAAGATTGTCAAAATATTTTTACTGCTTGGAAATTTAAGAGGAACATTCTCTTAAATACTCATAGATAAAAGAAAAAATGAAAACAGAAACTACAACATTTTTGGAAGTAACAAAGTGACTGCATTATCCCAAAACATGATTACCTGAGTCTCTCTCTCTCTCTCTCTCTCTCTCTCTCTCTCTCTCTCTCTCTCTCTCTCTCTCTCTCTCTCGTTCTCTCGCTGTATTTTGAGATAGGGTCTTGCTAAGTCACTGGCCTTGAACTTGAAATCCTCCTGCCTCAGCATCCTGACTTATATTATAGCTGTGCATCACTGTGCCTTGTTGAGAACCACAGCCAAAGGGGCCCCAGCAAACTTCCAGCTGCCAGCAACCAGCTGCCAGCTGATGATTGGCTCACAGCGGCCCCAGCAACATCTAGCTGATTGGCTCCTCTGCGGTGATGTTCATTGGGCTGTTTCCCTGCCCTTCAGACTGCCGGCTGATGATTGGCTCACAGCACCCCCAGCAACATCTAGCTGATTGGCTCCTCTGCGGTGATGTTCATTGGGCTGTTTCCCTGCCCTTCAGACTGCCAGCTGATGATTGGCTCACAGCGGCCCCAGCAACATCTAGCTGATTGGCTCCTCCACGGAGCTGTAAGAGAGGTGTCATCTCCTTGCTCTACCTCCTTGTCTGCTGTGTCAATTTGGATCTCTGGGCAGGAGTTCAGCATGGAGACCAGCAGGCCTGTTTCTGTCCCTGACCCCTCCTCAGTCTCTGCTCCTTCATTGCCCTCGGATCCCTCACCTTCCTTTTGTTCCAGAGCCTGGGAATCCTCTAAGGCACATAGGGCATTCTGAATCCGGTCAGAGAGGAAGTTGCCTGGGGTCATGAGCATGATAGTTTCTTTGCTCAGTTCAGACAGTGGAGACTCCAGTTCTGAGTCTTCACATAAGAACAGGGGGCCTCGAATATCTGGCTGTAGGAAATGAGATGAGTTGTTTCCTACTTTTCTTTCTTCAACTATCCCAGCCATATCTGCCTCTACAGCTTCATGGCCTTCTTCAACCTCTGGGGAAGGGCCTGGCTCACTACAGTTTAGGAGCACAGAGGCTTCTATTGGAGAAGGGGCTCTTCGTTCTGGCAGACTTTCCACCTCAACAATCAGTGGTAGAGATGTGGGCACTGAGTGCTGTTCCAAGGAACTGGGTGGGAAGAGTGATTTATCTATTTTTGCTTAATCATTTCTGGCCTTGGAAAAGATACCCACAAGTAAAAGGTGAATCCAGTCAGGATCTGACAGCTTGCTGATCAGTGGTAAGATTACATTGCAAGTAATGAGTTCAACCACCACATGGCGTCCAGTTCTAGTCTCCAAGTGGGGCTTGGGCACCAGCCCTTGAAGTAACAAATTCACAATGCCACGGGTATAGGTGACCTCTGTACTAGGATTGTGCATAGCAGGATGTGGGGCTGTAACCTGGCAATAAGCCTCCCAGAGCTGGGAAGGCTGGACTGGACCACTCTGCTTCTCTGTAAAGGTCTCCTTTGCCTGAATGTAGCTCTGCAGGTGACAACCACAGAGAGTCATAACTCTCTGGGCAAGAGCACGACTGTTCACCATACCCATCCTCCTCCGAAGTTCCTGCACCAACCCTTTCATGGCCGCCTCCATCTCTTCCTCAAAGGCTGGCTCCTGGCTCACTGAACCATACCAGGATAACACAAAATCTCGAATAATCATCTGGATGGTGCTGTTGATCTCCTGCTCCAACTGCCTTTCTGCCTCAGGGCATGGAGGGCAGGTGGCCACTGGGATGAACCGTTCCAGGGGTAGTCGACCTGAAAGCCCCAAAATGGAGCTGGAGCCTAGCCATCCTCCCAGCACCACTAGCAACGCTGAGAGAAGGCACAGAAGCCACACGTTAACCAGAAGGTGGATAACTAGAAGCCAGCCAAGTAAGATCCCCACAATCATCAGCTTCCAGCTACCCCACAGATTATTTAAATTATGTAAAGACTGGGCAGAGGTCTCCTGGATAGGGGACACTCTGTCGGCCTCCATGGCTGAACGGCTCAGGTAGCTTCCCCCAGATGACAGCCCTCTATTTTACTTAAGTGTCAGAAAAGAAGGCAGGTACTGTGTTCCAGATACAAGAAAACTGGGGTTCTCTACAAAGAACCAACAGGGACTTCGGGCCCTTGAAGTCCTACAGGCGCTGCAAAGCGACACCTGCAGCTCTGCTTCTCCCCCTCACTACTGTCAACAGAGCACTTCAACTAGCCGCTTCCAGCGGAGATGCAGTTTCCGAGGAAAGCTCTGCGGCCTTCATAGTGCCCCAGGCGGAGCGCCTCTCTGCAGCCTCAGAGGGCAGTGCAGGGCCGGCTGGGTCCCACACACACTTACAAACGCCGGTGCTGCGGCCGGCCGGGGGCGGGTCACACGTCGCCAGGGGCCCCCGTCCAGTCTGAGACCCCGCCTGGAGTGGACTCATTGGGGTTCCCGCCGACAGCCTCAGCCCGCAGCCACCGCATGATTTAGTGCAGGGATAGTAAATGCAAAACGTGGACTATCCTCAGGATGAATTGGAATTGAAAAAAAACAATCTTTAATATCTATAACTAAAACATACCAAGTTTTTGGCAAAGCAGACAATTGAGGAATCCCCGATTGAGCAGGTCCCATAATGACCATTTCATTATTAATGGCTCTTAAGTCTTGCAATAATCTCCATTTACCAGATTTCTTTTTGATGACAAAAATGGGAGTATTATGGGGAGATACAGAAGGTTGTATATGTCCTTCCGCTAATTGTTGTTTGACCAGATCATGGGCTACTTGTATCTTTTCTTTAGTCAAGGGCCACTGAGGAACCCATACTGGTCTTTCTGATTTCCATGTAATTTTTATTGTCTCAGTGGCCCTTTGTGAAAATCCAACCCATGTCTGTCTGTTCCTTGATCTATTTGTATTGGTGCTGCTATACCTTGTTCTTGTTTTTCTAATCTTTTTCCTTTCCTAAAACCTTGTCTAGCCATAATAGTGGGTGCATTTTGATTGATGTTATTTGTTAATGTCAAACCTAATTGATCTAAGACATCTCGTCCCCATAAATTTACGGGAAGATGATCCAATACATATGGCTGTATAGTTCCTTCACATCCTTCAGGATCCTTCCAATCTAATACCATCGCACTTCTATCGGGATTAGTCGCCACTCCTAGGCCTTGAAGAGTTTGAGTGGCTTGTTGTAATGGCCAATGTTTTGGCCATTCTTGACGAGAGATGATGCTAAGGTCTGCGCCTGTATCCAGTAGCCCATTAAATTCATGTCCTTGAATATTTAGTTTTAGCATGGGGCGAGAATCTAAATTTAAAGAAAGCATAGCCCAATCTATACCTGTGGAGCCTAATCCCTTGGAACCTCTTTCTACAGCATGACTGGAAAATTTATCATGTAGGCTTGGTATTATTAGTAACTGTGCTATTCTATCTCCTGGTGAAATTACTGATATATCCTTTGGAGAACTGGCTATAATTTTTATTTCACCTTCATAATTGGGATCAATTACCCCAGGACTTATCAAAAGTCCTTTTAGAGTAGAAGAGCTGCGTCCCAATAATAAGCCTACTGTTCCTTTGGGAAGAGGTCCTTTTACCCCTGTGGGAATGATTTGAACTCCCATCTCTGGAGTTAGTACTGATCTGGCGGAGGCGCAGATGTCCAACCCTGTGCTCCCTCTGGTTTGTCTGATGAGGGATCTGATGGACAATGTGTCCTGGTCACTACCCTGATGGGGTTGCTGGGTTCCTCCAGTGCTCCGTATATTTGTGGTTTGGGGCCCCGGAGCATTGGGGCCCCCTGTCCATTTTTTGGCAACGGAGCCCGATGCCTTTGTCCACGATATTGTGGATAAACACCTTGTCCTTGTTCGTTTTTTAATGGAGTACCCTCTATGGTGGTTTGAGAACGGTATTCATTAGCCCAATGTAATGGAGTACCCTCTATGGTGGTTTGAGAACGGCATTCATTAGCCCAATGTCTCCCTCTACGGCATCGTGGGCAAATACCCGGTATTCTACTCCTTTGATACCTAGTTTTGTTAAACCCTCCTCCTATGGGGCAATTCCTTTTAAAATGTCCTATTTGTTGACAATTGTAACATGTTCTTGGCCTGGTATATAAAGCCTGTTTTACTGCAGCTGCCACAATTTGCCCTTGTTCATTAATGTCTCTGGCATCTAAAGCCTGTTTTACTGCAGCTGCCATGACTTGCTCTTGTTCATTAATGTCTCTACATAATTTAATATATGTGTTTAAATCTTCCTGTTTCCATGGTCTAATGATATCTCTGCACCAACGATTCGCTTGGTCATAAGCCAGTTGTTTTATTAATGGCATTGCTTGTTCTGTATTCCCAAAAATTCTGGTAGCTGTTTGAATAAGCCTATCTACAAATTCAGCGTAAGGTTCATTAGCTCCTTGTATTATCTTAGATAATTGACCTTATAAACCTCCATGTCCTTGTAAAGTCTTCCATGCCTTAACTGCATCTACAGCAATTTGTGAGTATACGCCAGGATCATATGCAATTTGTTGCTGCGGATCCTCATAAGGTCCCTTTCCTAACAACATATCTAGATTTCTCTGAGGATAACCAGCTGCTGCATTTTGCCTAGCCGTCTCCTTGCAAAATTCCTCATTGGCAACCTTCCATAACAGGTATTGTCCTCCATTTAGCACAGCTTTACACATATTAGCCTAATCTGCTGGCATCATGTTCAAGTTGTTAATGGATTCGACCAAGCTTACAGTGAAGGGTGCTTGAGGACCATAGGTTGTTACAGCCTCTTTTAGCTCCTTCACTGTTTTGAAATTTAAACCCTGGTAAATTCGCTGCCCTCCTACCTCAAATACAGGGCATACTTGAGATCCTGTCTCAGGATCCCAACTATCAACTGCGGGGGTTGGGAGTCTCCTAGCATATGGAGGTGGTGCTGTTGATTGGACACTTATGTCCTCTGGTGATAGAATGCTGTTAGTAGCAGTCTCCTGTAGAGGTGGTGCTGATGGTTGGACACTTACACTCTCTGATAGAAAGGTGTTATTAGCAGTCTCCTGTTGTAACTTTTCCCCTGATGGCTTTTTCTGCTCTAAACTTCCTTCCTCTGTCTCACTAGCTCGAAAGACCTTCTCTTTTACTTGAATCTTTATGTCTTCTCCTTCCTCTACCTTTGTCTGAATTGAAGGCTTTGGACTAAGCAAACCAGATACCAACGCCCACAATGTCAATGTGCCAACTGGCAGAGTCCCTGGGTTGTTCTTTTCTATTCTTTTTAAATCTTCACCATGATGGTTCCATTGTGATATATCTAACAACTCCTCCTTAAAAAGCCATGGGCTACATTGTTGTATTGTATCAACGTATGCCCTGACTGTTCTTGATTTTACTGAGATGCCTCCTTCCTCTAACAATTTACTTAACAGTCTTTTGGTTTGTTTTTTACTAATTTCTGATCCCATATTTCTACTATAATACAACCCAACAAGATGATGCCAAACAAAACCAAGACAGAATGCAATAAAAATGGAACCACATAAAATCATTATATCAGCCTTTCTATCTTACTGACATGTGCATCCGTCCTTTCTCCCTATCTGTTCCTCAGACGCAAATAGTTTTTCCTCAGATGTGAGCGGTTTTTCTTCCGTCTCACTCATCTCCAGGGACAGGCAAGTTAAAACAAAAATGAAGCAAAACAAAAGAGGAAACTTAGAATGGCTACCCATCCTCTCGCCCTGCCCTCAGGGGTGAGCAGTTTACTTACCCTCAGTCGCTCCCCGTGCGAGCCACCAAATACCGCAGTCTGGCTGGGCACAATTCAGGAGCCACTTGTCAAAAGAAACTAACTTTATTTTTAGAACTGCAAACGCCAAACAAAACCGCTCCTCAGGAAAAACCCCTCAGAGCCCAACTGCCACCACCGGCTTCCCACAAGCCTCTCACCCCCACACAAACCTCACCACCTCCCACAATCCTCCTGTTCTTGAGGCCGATTGGCTGGGTTGCGTGGGCGGAGCCAAAGAAGTCCCCCAATGAGCAGCTCCATGGAGGAGCCAATCAGCTAGATGTTGCTGGGGCCGCTGTGAGCCAATCATCAGCTGGCAGTCTGAAGGGCAGGGAAACAGCCCAATGAACATCACCGCAGAGGAGCCAATCAGCTAGATGTTGCTGGGGCCGCTGTGAGCCAATCATCAGCTGGCAGCTGGTTGCTGGCAGCTGGAAGTTTGCTGGGGCCCCTTTGGCTGTGCCTGGCACTTAAGGTTTTTTGAGAACAATTGTTTTTATTCACTGATAGTCTCATCTTTAGATGTTTCTTTTTCATGTATACTTCATTTGTTTTATTAAAAAGTAAAGCCCTAAAAAGGGAGCCCAGTTAGTCCTCAGACTCTGATCCATTTTCATCTTGACTAATCTGGAAATAATGAAGTTTGTTAAATTTTCTTGTCAGATGCAATCACACGAAGCCAACCACAAAGATTATTCTTCTTAAGGAATTTCTTGGTAAGATATTTCAAATACCTCTTAGAGAACTGTTTCTCAGAAACAACTGTGATTTTGTAATTGAAGTGTTCAATGTGAACAACACTCCCAAGATTTCCAGTTTTCCCATTGACTTTGACCTTCTCCCACAGAAACTGTTCAAAATTTCCAAAATCAAAAATCCCATCTTCTATGGGATGAGTAAGGTCCAAATTAAACTTCCAGGTGGTTCTCTCATCTTTCTGTGGTGCCATCTTGACAGCTGGCCACATGATCAGAGCTAAAGTTTTCTTTAGAAGAAAATACATAGCTTTAAATCAGAAATCACAAATGTGTTCAGGACCTATGTAGGTGATGCAGATATAGGCAGTGGCTAGATGTAAAAATTGGAAGATTCAGGGTCTGTGGGGAATTGGAAAGTAGTGACTGTCCTAAAAGCATTTAAGTCTAGCAGTTTGCAGTGACTTATTGTAGCATATGGTTTTGTTATATAAAAAGAAAACAATGAAAATATGTAAACTAAGTATTTTTTTAAAAAATCATCCAAAAGAAAATATAAACAGGGAGGCTGGCATTGTGGCTCAGCAGTAGAGCGCTCGCCTAGCACATGCAGGGCCCTGAGTTCGATCCTCAGCACCACATAAAAATAAATAAATAAAATAAAGATACTGTGTCCAACTACAACTAAAAAATAAATATTAAAAAAGAAAATATAAGACTGGGGAGGTGGCTCAAGTGGTAACGTGCTCGCCTGGCATGCGCGGGGCGCTGGGTTCGATCCTCAGCACCACATAAAAATAAAGATGTTATATCCACCCAAAATTAAAAAATAAATATTAAAAAAAGAAAATATAAACAGGGAATTAATGAAAGATATAATACAAAATTTCTGAATTAGAAACTTGTCACAGATTGGGGTCTCTGGGAAACAGTGAATGGTTAAGATAAAAAAGATTTATAGAAGAGTAATATTTGTAAGGCTGGGGTTGTGGCTCAGTCGTAGAGCACTTGCCTAGCATATGCGAGGCCCTGGGTTCAATCCTCAGCAACACATAAAAATAAATAAGTAAAATAAAGGTATTGTGTCCAATTACAACTAAAAAATAAATATTTTTTTAAAAGAGTAATATTTGTGAAAAACAAGAGAGGGGAGAGTTACAAGATTGCATGCAGACCTGATAGTCTCTGGCAGCCTATCTGGAGCAAAGATTATCCATCAAAAGAGTTCTGCATTAAGCAGAAAAAGGCTACATACCAGTGCTTCCCCTTGCTCCTTCATTAGCCTTGGGCATCAAAAAACAAAGCAACTTGTTGCACTAACGGCTAACCACACTTCTTGCAACTGAACAGTGAGACTTGAGTGGCACCTCTCTGTGTCTGCCTCAAAATTAAAAAAAAAAAAAAAAGAGGGCTGGGATGTGGCTCAAGTGGTAGCGCGCTCGCCTGGCATGCGTGCAGCCCAGGTTCGATCCTCAGCACCACAAACAAACAAAGATGTTGTGTCTGCCGAAAAGTAAAAAAAAAAAAAAAAAAAAAAAAAAAAAAAAAAAAATTAAAATTCTCTCTCTCTCTTAAAAAAAAATAAAATAAATTGTTAAAGCCAAACCTCCAAATCTACCTTTAAAATATAAATAAATTCAAGCCAGGTGTGGTGACTCATGTCTGTAATCCCAGGTATTTAGGAGGGAGGTGGGAGGGTTTTGAGTTTGAAGCCAGCTTGGGAAACTTAGTGAGATGCTGTTTAAAACAAAACAAAAAAAAAGTAAACTCAATCTATTAAAACTTCTACATTTTTTGTCAGTGTGCAATTTGCAAAATTGTTCTGCAAGTAGAATATATATGCATAAATGTTTAGCGTGAACATTTAGGATCTGTTAAATGATATATTATGCAAAAACAAGTAGCATTCAAAGGGCTGCCTGCCCTGGTGGAAACTTGAAATCAAACTATTTCCTTCTACTGCCCTAAACAAGATAGACATTTTTAATGAATCGAAAATTTTAAAAAGGCTACTCCTTCTAGAAAATGAGGACATTCTGTTAGTTTGAGGTTTTTGTGTTTCCCAAAATCAGGGACAGTATTTCAGGAAGGGCAGGGCTGGGCTGCGTTCATGGACAACAGATAAGGATACACAGTAGCATTCCTGAAAATCCAGAGCTTTAATGGTGGAAAAGTGCTCCAGCTGCTCTACTCACTGGGTATTCCTGCCTATTTCTACACTGGCATGACTGCACATAAATCAAAAAGGAAAAGCTCATAATCATTTCAATATTATGGAGTTCCATAATAGCATTTAGTAACAATATACATCACATATTGTATTATGGTATTTCTTCAAGTAGTCGCAAAACTAGATGTGGTCCAATTGTTCTGTAGTACTCCTACATGCTTTATCTAGATAGCCAATGGATTTATAAATCTCTCCTGAGACACAGTAGAGTAATTCTTCAAAACATTTTGCCTCGATGACAAGAACAGAAGAAACTGCTGTACATGTTTTTGTTTGTTGTTTGTTGTGTTTTGGTACTGCAGGATTGAACCCAGGGACACTTAACCACTGAGCTACATATCCAGCTGTTCTTATTTTTATTTTGAGATAGGGTCTCACTAAATTGCTAAGGCTGGCTTTGAAGGTGGGATCCTCTTGCATCAGCCTCCCAGTCACTGGGGTTACAGGTCTGAGCCACCACATCTGGATATTTGCAGTTCTTACTTGAAATGCATCTAATCTCATAGGGATTGTGCTGGAAATATAAGTATATACAAGATTTCAAGGTTTTAGAATAAAAAATGTAAAATACTTCATAATTTTAGATCAAATAATTATGACATTTTGTGTATATGTGTGGTACATATTGTGTGTGTGTATGTGTTTTGCTTAACTTTTTTAAAAATGTGGCTACTAGAGCACTTAAAATTATACATGTTTGCCTGGCATGTGTGAGGCACTGGGTTCGATTTTCAACACCACATATAAATAAATAAGATAAAGGTCAATTGGCAACTAAAAATATTTTTTTAAAAAATTATACATGTAGGTTATGTTTATGGCTCACATCATATTTCTATTAACAGTCCTGCACTAAATATTTCCTATAGAGTTTTCTAAATTATTCTTTTTTGATTCTCTCAGTTTTCCAGCTAGTACAGAAAAAAGGGTTTCCATCTTAATGACATGGTATGGTTTTGATAATGTATGTCCAATGTATATCAATACTGTTCATCTTCAGTTCTCCATAAATCCTTTGATTGATAAGAAGGTCACAGGGAGAGGTCCTGTGTCTATCCACACAGGAAAGTGCCCATTGACAGGGAACACAGGACGCGAAGGCTGCAAGCATCAGTAACAAGAGCCACACACAGTAAGTATGTCCTGTATGGGAGTGTGATAATAGCTCTGGAGTCTTTTTGTTAATGGATCCTATGAAAGCCACCTTTCTAGCTATGCATTCAGCTGAAGTCCTGAGGCTGTGTACCACTGTGTACTGCCTGATCTCTCGCTTGAACATCTGGTGCAAGAGCATGAACCGAGCAGCAGCGGCTGCCGCGGCTGGAGCGGATCCAGGAGGGGCCAGGCACCGCAGATCCAGCAGGAGGCGGTGACAAAGGAGGAGGAGATGGCATCCGGGAAGGCGAGGCCGGAAGATGGAGCCCGCTGTGGCTTCCCAAGCCCGGAAAACCCTAGTTCCGGCCAGGCAGTTCTTGGCCTCTTGGAGTCCGCTGAGCTCTCCGCCACGCCTTTCCTTCGCCTGAATGACCCCAAATCCGCAACTCCGTGTCAGCTAAGACGCAGTCCCGGGGCCGGACAATCCCCCATCCCCATAAACCTTGTTTTTTTTTGTTGTTGTTGTTGTTGTTTTGTTGTTTTTAAGTTGTAGATTTACACAATACCTTTATTTTATTTTATTTATTTGTATGTGGTGCTGAGGATTGAACCCAGGGCCTTGCATGTGCTAGGTGAGCGCTCTACTGCTGAGCCACAACCCCAGCCCCAAAACCTATTTTTGAAAGAACCAATAAATAAACTCAAAGCTAGCCCGACTAAGGTAGGAGAGTTGAAAATGGGGAAGGGAGGGGAAAAGGAGAGAAAATATTAATAATGTGAAAAATAGATTTAAAAAGCACAAATATTCATCAAATGACAAAAAAGTGCAGATATATGATATCTAAAGAATTTTAAGAGACTATCCTGTGTAAAAAATGTGAATACATATACAGAAGGAATGATTCTGTAGCAAACTATAAACTAAAAGCTGACCGAAGTAGAAAAACCTGAAGAGAGCAATAACCCTAGAAAAGAATGGAAAAATCACCAGATCTACTTGGTTGTGCATCTAAGTTCAAGGTAATTTTTTTCCTTTGGTACTGGGGATGGAACACAGGGAGTGCTGAACCATATCCCCAGCCCCCCCTCCCAATTTTATGTTTTATTTTGAGACAGTCTCACTAAGTTGCTTAGGGCCTTGCTTAATTTCTGAGCCTGGCCTGGAACTGGTGGTCATCTTGCCTCAGTCTCTGGAGTTGATGGGATTAAAGCACCCAGCAGTTCAAGCCAATGTTTCAAAAGCAAGTCATTTCAGTGCCATTTATTCCATACTAGCAAAGTATCTGTAGTGTAGAATAAGTTTAAAAAACTCTTATTATGGTGGACATATATTTTTGTAAAATTAAATAATAAGAAAATGTAAAGTGCCAGTTCATTTTTTCCAGTTTTTGAAATTTTAGAATTCTCAGAAATTACATTTCATTAAATATACTAAGAACATATTTACATAGGAACAAGGAAAATAATTGCAAAAGAATATATTATTCATTGATAAGTGTACTGGTAACTGTTTGGACTTATGTCAAATTGCCGTAAAATTTTCCAAACCCTCTCAATTTTTATATTTATTTCATGTGGATGATAACAAACACTTTAGAGGCTAGCACCAGTCCTCAGACCATAGAAAAAAGATGAAAAGATCCCATGTTTATTTTGTAAGGCTAGCATAGCCTTAAATATGACCGCATATAAAAACTAGATAGTATTTGCATATAGTATGCACATAGAAATTCCAAATAAATTATTAATATATTGAATCTAGCACTGTGGCAAAGATAAAACACCATGATCAATCGTGTTTATTTCAGAAATGCAAAAATGATTCAATATAGGAAGTTTATGAGCATAATTTGAAATAAAGCAATTAAAGCATAAAACTCACATCATATGTCAATAGAAACCTAAAAAGCATTTAAAAATTCAACATTCATTCCTAACAAACATTCAAAGTAAAATAGAGATTAAAAAGAAATAAGGTGGCCAGGTATGGTGCTGCATGTCTGTAATCCCAGCAATTCAGGAGACTGAGGCAGGAGGCTTGCAAGTTCAAAGCCAGCCTCAGCAACTTATCGAGGCCCTAAGCAACTTATTGTGACCCTGTCTTAAAATTTAAAAAAAATAATAAAAAGGCTAAAGATGTGGTTCAGTGCACTCTGTGTCCAATCCCTGGTTAAAAAAAAAAAAACAAGAAAAATAAAAAGAAAGAAAGAAATTGGCTGGAGTATATATATAGCTCAATGATAGAACACTTGCCTAGCATTTGCATAGGCCCTGAGTTCAATCCTGTGTCCTCTAAAATAAATAAATGAATAAACTAAAAAAGAAACTAGTAAGTATGACTAAAACACCTGTTTACCAAAACTTGACAGCAAACACTATAGTAAATCATGAAAATATAAAGCCATTTTCATTAAAATCAGGAATGGGATAAGGATGCTATCACCACTATTATTCAACATTGTTTGGGATGGTCTAAATAATAAAACAAGAAAATGGAGTAGAGCTGTTCCCCCAGATAAGTTCTCAACTTCTTCCTTAAACATAACAGCTTTAAACCACATGCTGAAAGACTACATTTCCAGGTTTCTCCTAAAGCTAAGTGCAGCCATGTGACTGTGCACCAGTGGGATATGCACAGAAGTGATGAGTCCATTGTTTCCCCTCAATTACTTTAAAAATTGCTTGTCCTAGATTCTTCTCCCATCCTGCTCCCTACAGGCTAGAATATGAGTACAACTGAACCCAGCTTAAACCATACACATGGGTACAAAACCCAAATAGATGGAAGAACAGTAAGAGGTAAGGTACATGGATCATTGAGTAACCTTGTGAAACAAGAGCATCTCATTAGTCTGACTAATTAGTCAGATGACTATGTAAGAAAGAACTACAATTTGATCCTATATGTATTCTCTCTCTCTGGTGTTTAGCTTTTACCAAAACTAATACAAAGAAATAAACATCATGAAAAAATTGAAAAATTATCCCATTTTTTATCATATTCATAGAAAACTCAATGGACTCTATTTTAACAAAACGATCAGAATGAATACATTAAGTTTTTGGTGGGGCTGGGGATGTGGCTCAAGCCGTAGTGCGCTCGCCTGGCATGCGTGCAGCCCGTTCGATCTTCAGCACCACATACAAACAAAGATGTTGTGTCCACCGAAAACTAAAAAATAAATATTAAAAATTCTCTCTCTCTCTCTCTTTAAAAAAAAAAGTTTTTGGTAAGGTGGTTAGCTACATGATAAACAAAACCAATAGAATTTCCTTATGTTACCAATAACCAGCTAGAATTGGCCATGGGAAAATATTCCAATCACAACATTGACAAAAATTTAAAATACCTCAAAATGAATGGAACAGAAGATGCATGGGATTTATACAAAGAACACTATAATTTCTTATTTGAGAACATAAAACAAAATCTGAACAAATTGAAAGACATAAAAAATTGGCTTTTCTCCAAATAACAAATATAATGAAATTCAAATAGGAATGTAAAAAAATCCTATTGAATTAGAGAAATAATTTTATAATTATTATAAAAATCAAAATTTTATTTATTCTTTTGAATAAGTATAATATTCATATGGTTCAAGTTTAAAAATTACCAAGGATCATGTAGTGGCAAAGCTCTCTTCCACCCCTTCCTCCAGCCATCCAGTTATCTTCTATATATGTCACCAGTTTCTCAGAGATATTTGGATCATTTTTTTTACACAAGTAATATACAAATTGCTCTGTATGTTGCTTTTTTTGTCTTAACGTAACTTTCAGATTCATAGAATGGACTTACTTCTTGTTTCTTCTATGTCCACATAGTATTTCATTTTATACATGCACCTCAATGTTAACAGGGTTTGTTTACCAGTCCCCTGTTAATGGTGGCTATCCAATCTCTGTTATTACAAATACTATTCAATGAATAACATTGTATATACACTTTGTATATCCCTAAGTATATGGGTACAAGTTTTTAGGCATAGGATTTCTGGGTGAAATGGCATTCACATTTTAAATTTTTGATAGAGACTGTCGAATTGTTCTTTTAAGAGTTGTAACAGTCAGGCATGGTGGTGTGTGCCTGTAATTCCATTGGCTTGGGAGGCTGAGGCAGGAGGATTGTGAGTTCAAAGCCAGCCTCAGCAAAAGAGAGGTACTAAGCAACTCAGTGAGACCCTGTCTCTAAATAAAATCAAAATAGGGCGGGGGAGGTGGTTCAGTGGTCAAGAGCCGCTGAGTTCCATCCCCAGCACCATAAATAAATAAATAAATAAATAAATAATTGTAACAATTTCACTCCCACCAACAATGCATGGAAATGCCTGTTCCCCCCACTCTCGTGTGTTATTGAACATGTGGTCTCATGTGAAATGAGAAAGGTATTTCAGTGTGGTATTATTTTGCACTTTTGTAATTATGAGGGAGTTTGAACATGTTTTTATAGGTTTAAGGGTCATTTGTATTTATGGTTTTGCAAACTGTATGATCATATTCTTTGTCTATTGTTCTACTAGGTTTTTTTTTCATTTTCTTACTGATTATATGTCTTTATATGTTAAGGGAGACTTGGTCCTTGGTGATATTAATTGCAAATATATTTTACCAGGCACTAAAAATATTATAAGATCACCATAATCAAAACAGCATTTTATTGGTACAAGAATAAAAAACAGGCCAGTGGAATAAAATTACCCAGAAATGAAGTGTAAATATGCACAACAAATTAATATATAACAAAAGCAGCACTTTAATTCAATGATTTGATAAATAGATGTTGGCATAGTTATCTATTCACATGAAAGAAAACAGAGCCAGGTTACCTCACACCCAGTTGCTTTTATTAACTAACATTGATATAGTGCGTTTGTCATAATTTGTTCACATTAATAAAGGAATATTGATGGGCTGGGATTGTGGCTCAGTGGTAGAGTGCTTGCCTAGCATGTGTGAGACTCTGGGTTTGATCTTCAGCACCACATAAAAATAAATAAATGAAATAAAGGTATTGTGTCCATCTACAACTAAAAAAATAAATAAAGGAATATTGACACATTTTCATACCTTTTAATTTGTATTTTTTAAATTAATATTTATTTCTTAGTTGTAGTTGGACACAATGCCTTTATTTTATTTATTTATTTTTATGTGGTGCTGAGAATCAAACCCAGGGTCTCACACGTGCCAGGCAAGTGCTCGAACGCCAAGCCACAACCCCGGCCCTGTATTTTAATTTATAGTAAATTTTATTTTATTACTTTTCCACTCTTTATTCAGATTATTAGTTTTTCTCTAATCTCCTTTAGAAAATATACCATTCAGGATAACACATTACATTTAGTAGTATCTCCTTAGGTTTCTCTTAATTGTGACTTTCTCAGACTTTTTTTGATTTTGATGACCTTGACAGTTTTTTGTTTGTTTATGTTTTTAGATCAGAGTTAGATTAGTGTTTTGGATTTTTGGAAAGAAGACTCACAGGCAACCTGCCATTTTGTCCCATATCAATGATTCCATCAACATAGGTTATTGCTGTTGGTATTATCCTTGAACACTTGTTTGAGGTAGTGTTTGTTGGATTTCTTCACTGTAAAGTTGCTCTTTTTTTTTTTTTAAAAAGGGTGTTTTTCACACTTTATTCTTTGGAAGTGTGTCACAATGCACAGCTCACACCTAGGTAGAGGGTAGTTATGATCTACCTCCTTGAGGACAGAATATATACATAACTTATTTGACATTCTTTTTCCATAGGATATTTGTTTTTTTTTCTCCCATTTAATTATTTAAATTTTTAAAAATTTGCTCTTTCTTCTATAACAGTATAGATATTTGTCTTATAGTTTGGGTTGTAATTTAATACATTCAGTTGGCTCCTATGCTCTTTGACATAGCTTCATTGTTGTGGTTTTAACATTTTTTGAGCATTTCCTTATTTGTAGGGCCCTACAAGATGTTCCAAGTTCATCTTCTATATTCCTGCCCCAGCTTGTAGAACCAGCCATTTCTCCAAGGAGTCCTGGTGCATTTTATTAGAGAATGATGTTAGAAACCAAGATCTGGGCATTACATGTGCTCATTGAAGCAGGGATGTCATACTTCTAGGACCTTTCAGCTGACAGCAAAGATATATATGTTGTTATACTAACCAGAGTCTATACATGTATTTATAAATATTTCATATGTGACTATCTGTATCTCTTAAGCTAAACATGAGTTCATAGCTGATATCTTCAATTCTGTCCCATTACTATACAGATCTTTCTAGCTTTTCTCAACCTTGTTTGGATGAACAATTTTACTATAAAATGTTTTTAAAATATTAATAATATTTAGTAAATATTTATTGGAGTCTATGAGAACATATATTGGCTCAGGGAGAACTTTTGAAGTAAGACATAACATTCAGAAGCCATATAAAAGACATACTGGACTGAACAATGGTTAAAAACATTTATGCCTCTCTCCAAAACATAAATAAAATCAAATGACACATCATATAGTTTGGGAAAATATTTTCAATACATCTTCAATACATATACTAGTAGTTTCTCTAATACTCAGACTTTCTGTAAAATAAAAGCTTAACTGAAAAGTAGGCCAAAGATATGAACATTTTACAAAGAGGATATCTAAATGGCCAGCGAATGTAGGAAAGGGTAGACAAACTTCCTAGTTCCTTTCTAAAAATCAAGGAACATTGTGAAACTTTTCCCATTTATTTGATTCATTATTACTATTATAATAATTATTTTGAAGTGCTAGGGCTCCAATCCAGAGCCTCCATGCATGATAGGCAGATACTGTATCACTGGGCTATACCCCAGCCCCCATCCATATGATTCAAAAGTTAAAGGATTAACAACATCGCATGCCATCAAGGATGGAGGAGGATAATCGAGTTGCTCTAACTCTTTGGGAGAGAAATATGAAGTAGATTATTTTTTTAAATATTTATTTATTTTTTATTTGTAGTTGAACACAATGCCTTTGTTTTATTTATTTATTTATGTGGTGCTGAGGATGGAACCCAGGGCCTTGCACGTGCTAGGGGAGCACTGTACCCCTGAGCCACAATCCCAGCCCCTGAAGCAGATTCTTTAGAAGAAAATATACACATACCTTTTGAACTAACAATCCTTCATTCTATAAATAGAGGTACTGATTCATAAGGACACTTGTTCAAGAATGCTTATAATTCTGAATTGATGAGCACATTGGTCTCATTATGAAGGCAAACTGAAAGCTACCTGAATGTTTAGCAACAAGGGAAAGGTATATCCATACTATGTAATATGACACAGATATTAAAATATGAATTAGAAGCCAGGCATGGTGGCACACACTTGTAATCCAGCTAACGGATAGGATGAGGCAGAAGAATCACAAGGTTTTTTAAAATTTTTTCTTTGCTCTTTTTAGATGTACGTGACAGTAGAGAGTTATTTTGACATACATACATCGTGTATAACTTCTTATTCTTATAGTTGTACATGATATAGAGTTACACTGGTTGAAGAATCACAAGTTTGAGGCCAGCCTAAGCAACTTAGTGAGATCCTGCCTGAAAATAAAATAAAATGGCTGGCATGTAGCTCAGTGGTAGAGCTCTTGCTTAGCATGAGTGAGGCCCTGGGTTCAATCCTCTATACTACAAAAGAAACAAACATGAATTAGATATATAATTTATTGACCTGGAATAAATTTCATTAAGCACCACAAAATTTAAAAAAAAAGATCATTACAGAATGCAGCATATAGCAAAATCATTTCTTTGGTTTCAACCAACAATGATGACAGCAACAAAAATTCCATTTTTTTAGTATAAATGGAAATCAGAGAGAAAGATGTATTAGGTTGGATTTTTCCATAATTAGATGTGGGGGTCAATATTTGAGTGTGTATAGTTTATCTGGGAGGAAATCATAGGAAGCATGGTAGAAAAATAGAAAAATGAGAAAGAAGAAAACCATTGCAAAATATATTACTGAGCAGATTATAGCTGTGGGCAAATGGGACTCAGTCCTACTAGGGATTTTTAGGCACCCATGGAACACACCTCAAAGTTGTCTCAATGTGCAGGAGCTAAAGAATCTGGCATTACTTTGCCATTTTAGTCAGGATGTGGCATTGCTTATGATTTTGGCTGTGTGAAGGAGTTTCAGGGGCTTCCACTTAGACATTTCTACCAGAATGGCTTTTACTCTTTAGGTGAAAGTGCAATTTAAGGGTTCTTCCAACTGCTGAATATGTATGTTGCAATAATATACTCGGGGACCTGAGATATGATCACAGGATGGATCTGTAGATCCATTGGAGTCACTATGAAACTTGGGCCAGGAATCCATTTCTTTCTTTCTTTCTTTCTTTCTTTCTTTCTTTCTTTCTTTCTTTCTTTCTTTCTTTCTTCCTTCCTTCCTTCCTTCCTTCCTTCCTTCCTTCCTTCCTTCCTTCCTTCCTTCCTTCCTTCCTTCCTTCCTTCCTTTCCTTTCCTTTCCTTTCCTTTCCTTTCCTTTCCTTTCCTTTCCTTTCCTTTCCCTTTCTTTCTTTCTTTCTTTCTTTCTTTCTTTCTTTCTTTCTTTCTTTCTTTCTTTCTTTTCTTTTCTTTTCTTTTCTTTTCTTTTCTTTTCTTCCTTCCTTCCTTCTTTCATTTAAATGTTTTTTAGTTGTAGATGGACACAATATCTTTATTTTATTTACTTTTATGTGGTGCTGAGGATTGAACCCAGAGCCTCACATGTGCTAGGCAAGTGCTCTACCACTGAGCTACAACCCCAATACCCATGAATTCATTTCTTTCCAGGGCTCGGTATATCTCACTCTAACAGGGGGCCTGTGATGGTTCTCTGGATTTTCTAGTTTTAGCCCCTCTCCCCCACCCAAAAAAATGTGCACTTCTATTTTCCAAGTATATAGTCACACCAATAAATGACCTATTCTTCACCAATTCCTGAAGAATTGCTGGAATTGTGACTGTATATATGTAATATACTGTGGCATTGCAAGATCCTTCCTCTAGAGGGCCTGTTTCTTTTTTCCATATTTTTTATTGGATCATTATAGCTGTATATAATGGTGAGACTTGTTATTCCATATTCATACATGCACAGAATATAACAATGTAATTTGGCTAGTATCATTCTCCAGTATTTTTTCTTTCCCTCCCCTCTTCTTCCACCTGGCCCCTTTACAGATCTCCCTTTGATTTTCATGAGATCTCCCCCACCTTTCTTTTACTTTTTCCTCTCTGGCTTCCACATATGAGAGAAAACATATGACTCCTGAGTTTGGCTTATTTCACTTAATATGATGGTCTCTAGTTTCATTCATTTTCCTGCAAATGACATGATTTCATTTTTCTTTATGGCTGAATAAAACCCCATTAATATATATATATATATATATATATAAAATATTATATATATATGTATATATATATATATATAGTATATAAATAATCTCACAGTTTCTTTATCCATTCATCTGTTGATGAACACCTAGGCTGGTTCCATAATTTGGCTATTGTGAATTGTGCATGGGTATGGGTATGCACGTAACACTATAGTAAGATGATTTTAATTCTTTAGGATAAATACAGAGGAGTGGTATATCTAGGTCATATGGTGGTTCTATTCCTAATCTTTTGAGGAACTGCCATACTGATTTCCATAGTGATTGTACTAATTTACAATCCCACCAACAGTGTAAAATTGTTCCTTTTTCTCCACATCCTCTCCAGTGTTTATTATTTTTTTTAAGTATTTATTTATTTATTTTAGTTTTCGGCGGACACAACATCTTTGTTGGTATGTGGTGCTGAGGATCGAACCCGGGCTGCACGCATGCAAGGCGAGCGCGCTACCAATTGAGCCACATCCCAGCCCTGTTTATTATTTTTGTATTTTTAAAAAATATTTATTTTTTAGTTGTACACAGTACTTTTATTTTGTTTATTTAGTTTTATGTGGTGTTGAGGATCTAACCCAGGGCTTTGTGCATGCCAGGCGAGCGCTCCACCGCTGAGCCGCAACCCCAGCCCCTATTTTTGTACTTTTGATTGCTGCCATTCTGACTGGAGTGAGATGAAATCTCCGTGTAGTTTTGATTTGCATTTCCCTAATTGCTAACCATGTTGAACATTTTTTAATGTATTTTTTAGCCATTTGTATTTCTTCTTTTGAGAAGGGTCATTTAATTCATTTGCTTTTTTATTACTTGGGTTATTTGGGGATTTGGGGGTTTTTGGTGTTAAGTTTTTTGAGTTCTTTATATATTCTGGATATTAATCCTCTGTCAGATGCTAGGAGCCACAAGCAAAATATAAATGGCACCTTTGGTTGTAAAGTGACCCAGCTAGCCACTGAGGTATTATTATGCTAAGATTTACATTCATATGCAAATTGGGCTCCTGCTGTTCACCTTGGCCTGCTACAGGACTCAAGTTACCGGACTGCTGGAGAGTTCCCATTGGTTGGGGAAAGATAGTAGGAGGAAATTCCGGGGGAGGTCCGGGCCCCCCTGGTTCCGGGAGGCCCGCGGTTCCGGCAGATGCCCGTGTGGGAGGACCGGGCTTGGCTTGCCAGCGGCGGCTTTTTCAAAATAAAGTTTTGTTCCTGCTTGAGTGGCTCGTGATTCTGTGCCCAGCCAGGACTGCGGCAGTCAGAAGAGTAGCTAGCAAAGATTTTATCCCATTCTGTAGGTTCTGTCTTCACATTCTTAATTGTTTCCTTTGCTGTGCAAAGGCTTTTAAATACCATCCAATTTATTAACATTTGAAAGTATTGCCTGAGTGTTAGGAGTCCTATTGAGGAAATATTTGCTTGTGCCTATATTGTTGGAGTGTTGACCCTATGTTTCCTTCTAGGAGTTGCATAATTTCTGGTCTAATTCCTAGGTCTTTGATAAATTTTGAGTTGACTTTTGTGCAGTGTAAGAGATAGGGATCTATTCATTTTTCTTCATATGGATAACCTATTTTCCCATCACCATTGGTTAAAAGGCTATCTTTTCTCCAGTGTATGTTTTTGGCAACTTTATCAAGGATCAGATGATTCTATCTGTGTGGATTTGTTTTTATGTCTTCTATTGTGTGCCATTGGTCTATGTGCCTGTTTTTATGACTGACTTTTTGTTCACTTGATGAGTTCTGGGTCTGAGAATGTGCTCAGTGATGGAAACTGGGCAAGGGATCATCATGACTTTTCCATTATGATAACTGACATCAGTCTACTGTTCACCTATTCATGATTTTTTTTCCATTTTTTCCCCATTTGGAGAAGTGTGGAAGATTGAATCCAGAGCTTCATTCATGCTAATGTCTACCACTCTACCACTGAGTTGAACCCCAGTCCAGATGTTTTTTTTTTCAATTTTATAAGCAATGCCCTTATTTTTTCTTGGGGGCTTAATTGTATCCTCCCTCCATTCATATGTTGAAGTTTTAACCCCTCTAAATATAGTCACTTCAGAATGTGACTATATTTAGAGATAGAGCCTTTAAAGAATAAACTAAGATAGAATGAGGTCATATAGGTGGGCCCTAATCCCATATGACTGGTGTCCTTATAAGCAGAGGAGATTAGGACACAGACAACATACAAATGAAGGGATGCCCATGTGAGAACTGAGTAAGAATCTATAAGCCAAGGAGATAGGCTTCAGAAGATACTAACCCCGCTGATCCCTTGATATAGGACTTCTAGCCCCTAGAACTGTGAGACAATAATTTTCTATTGTTTAAATACCTGTCTGTAGTATTTTGTTATGGCAGCCTAGCAAATTAATATAGTTTTCCATCTGTCCCGTTCCTAGCACTTTGTAGTTTATTAACTATCTATACAAACTCCTGCAGGTCAAAGTTCCATCTTTGTCATTCCATACTTGCTGTTTGTTATGGTTATTGCACTCACCTTGACTCTGACACTTAACTGCTATCCTTATCCCCTCTGCTGTTTTAGAATCCTCTCATCCCCCTTGACACTAAGGAGGCTAATTACATGGCAATCTCCCCTATCATGAACCCTGACACATGGTGATGGCTATAATGGGATTTTTCAACATTGCCAGTTAACACCTTAACAAAAGAAGTGTCTTCTGGACCTCCCTAAGGGATGTCATCAACTGATATACTTTCTGGTTTTATATAGGTAAGCCACTCTAATTTTCCCACCTCTCTAAGCCTTTTGAGAGTCATGACCCTTTCCTTAGTCATGACAGTTCCAACAAATCCATTTATTTACTACACAGGCATTGTTGCTTCCAAGTTTCAAGGATCCATTCCAGCAATATACTAGGACTGGCTCCAGGTGTCCTTGCCAGGATGTTAAATCCTGAGTCATGGGAGAGTTTATTTGTTGTTGTTATTAACTATGAACTCTCCCACATCCAGCTTAGTATTCCTCCCTTGTCTAGCACCCTCAAGCTCCATTCCCAGCTGTGAACCTGATTCCTGCAAATATAGATTCACCAAGTTTTACAACTATTTAGTGAATATTCTTTTTTTTTCTCATAGTGTGGTGGTGAACACCTGTAATCCCAGCTACTTGGGAGGCTGAGGCAGGGGGATCACAAGTTCAAGGCCAGTCTGGACAACTTAGCAAGATCCTTGTCTCAAAATTTGAAAAATTAAAAAGGGACGAAGAGGTAACTCTGTGGTAGAATGACCCTGGGTTCAATATCCCAATATCCAGTACAGAAAACAAAAATAAAGCAAAACAAACACAGCAAGCAAAAAGCAAGATTGGAGAGAGAGGAGGGAGGGAGAAAGGGAGAGAGAGAGGGAGACAGAGAAAGAGAGAGAGAGGTAATCTTCCTCCCATGCTTTCCTCCCTACCCCACTTTGAGTCACCCCCCTTATATCAGAGAAAACATTTAGTATTTGTTTTTTGGGAATAGGCTAACTTCACTTAGCATAATCTTCTCTAATGCCATCCATTTCCCTGCAAATGCCATAATCTTATTCTTTTTTAATGCTGAGTAATATTCCATTGTGTATAAATGCCACATTTTTTTATCCATTCATCCACTGAAGGACATGTAGTTTGGCTCCACAGTTTAGCTATTGTGAATTGTGATGCTATAAACATTAATGTGGCTGGGAGGGAAAGGGAGGGAGAAGGGGAATAGCAAGGATGGTGGAAGGAGACAGTCATCATTATACAAAATACATGTATGAAGATGTGAATTTGGTGTCAACATATTATATATATATAAATTGTGTTGTAAAGGTTATTAAGAATTATAATACAAAAAAGAGAGCTAATGTATAATGGCATAATTTGGCATGAACATACTTTATATACAGTTACAAAAAATTGTGCTGTGAATGGATAATTATGAATGTAATGCATTCCACTATTGTCATGTATGTAAGAAATAAAAAAAGAAAGAGAAAGAGAGAGCATTTCCTTTATCGGCTTATGCTAAGAATTGTTCTTATTATTTGTCTATAGAAGGAATGTACTGAGATGGGAGCAGTTGTTGTAGAAGACTCAACCACTCTCACAGTCAAATCTGGGGTCCAATATAATATAAAGCAGAGACTTCAATGTTGTAGAAGAGATGAAAACAGATAAAAGTTCCCATGAAGGCCTTTTGCTTTTACACCATTCCTAGAGTCAATAGTTGGCTGTTCAAATCTATGGTGTTCTTCCTTTAAGGTTTCTATGGTCATTAACCCCAGGAAACTAACTCCATGATTCTTAACATGTCCATCTTTCAAGTGCTGGAACTATTGTATAAGCTGCAAAGAGGAAAGCATGAAGTGGTTGGGAGAATGTTGTATAATCTGTGAGCAACTGGGTCTTCCAATACTAAAGTCCAGAAATAGACTGTTCCACCCAGTGACTTGCAGCACTGGACCAGAGCAGAACACCTACTCTCTGAGTCACACCTCCTGAAGGATGGTAGTTGGACAAAAGGTGAAGAAATTAAGAAGTCAGGGACCACAGAGAGGTAGGCAAGTGGTGTTCTTTTATAGAGAGGGACACTGTCCCCCCCAAAAAAGCATACATCAGGATAGGTACATACATCTCCCTTCATTTATTTATTTAGGTATTGGGGATTGAACCCAACTGCACTTTACCATTGAGCTACATTAGAAGCCCTTTTAATTTTGTGTTTTGAGACAGAATGTAGCTAGATTTCCAGGCTGGCCTAGAATTTGCTATCCTCCTGCCTCAGCCTCATGAGTAGCTGGGATTACAGGCCTGAGCCACAGTGCCCAGCCATATTCTCCTCTTAGTTTTTAGGGCTGTTATGAGGATAAAATGAGATAAGGACATAAGTAAAAACTAAAAAAATATTAACTACTATTGTTTTTATGTGTGTGAGCCCTAAACATAGCACCATTTTGGCAGGATGTTGAGCAGTGGCATAAATATGGATCAAAATCAAATATGGGATTTGTCTATTTGTGCTGTGCAAAAATTGTTGATATAGGTCCTGTACTCAGGCCTGTTTTTGGGTGGGCACTGTTTTACGGTACACTGAGGTTTGTTATAGGCATACACCTTTTCTCAGGACAGGTTTCACAGATGCAGACCCTGCAATGAAAATTTGGGCACAAGTAGTTTATTGAAGAAGTACTTCCAGGAGAAACAACTAAGAGAGTGAGAAAAACAGGACAGAAGAGGGAATGAGGCCAAGCAAGGGGACAAAACAAAGCACTAACCTTTGCCTGATCCCATGGTGAGATCTAGAATATAGGTTACTCAAAATTTGACCAGATTGACAGTCATCAAAAATACAAACATAAATTTTGGAGAGGATGCAGAAAAAGAAACACTTTTACACTGCTGGTGGTTTCCTATGATTAATCAGGAATGGGAATCAGAGAAGAAGGATTTCTAAAAATTTTGAGTTGGCCAAAAAAAGTGCATGTAAAATTAGGGCCTAGAAAAATGTTGAAGAAATTACTGTTGCTAAAGAGAGGCTTAAGCACTTTGTGCAGAGACAATAGGAAAGAGGCCCTGAGGGCATCTCAGAAATCACCAAGACCACACCCATAGAAGGCTCAAGGGTATAAAAGTGAAAACTCTTTTTGAGACTCTGGAGGCACCCTGCTCCCACAAAGATGTCTAAGAAATTGTTTTCCCAGGATTCTTTTAACCATCCTTAGAACCCCAAGCATTCAGCTTGCTGCAGCCATGGTCCAAGGAGGCCTGGCTACTGCTTGAGCTGGCAAGAGATCTTGTCATCATCTACATGGTGCTGGTTCTTCATGAATGCAGGATACTGGAGTAAGGGAGTCACAGAGGATTCCACTGAGATTTCCAAGGAAGGCATGGGAGGCAGGGAAAGTGTAACTGGGTTGGAGTCTCTGTGGGCTGTGCCTGAGAGGATGATATATGGAGCTGTGAGAATGAAGCCAAAGATGAAATAGAGACCCCAGGAACTAAGAGAGACTAAGATATGGACTATCTGCCATGGAAAGCTGCAGGAAGTAACAGAGCCAGCCAAAGAGAGAGGTCACATGGGCTACAACCAGTAAGGTCACAGGGGTGGGGCAGTGCAAGTTCTTTGAAGCTCCTGTCTCACCACTATGTGCCCCAGAAACAAGAACATGGAGTTACAGAACCCAGTGTTTGCACATCTGGGTTTAGGTCTTATTTTGGTCCTATCCCTTATTTCTATGCCCCTGTTTCTCCCTTTTGGAATGAAAATATTTACTCTGTACCACTGTATATTGGATGTATATAATTTGCTTTTGAGTTTTACAGGTGTTCATGTTTGAGTTTGCCTTGAGTTGCAGAGTGTAATGCAGTGTCATATGAGTGCTGGAGGGTTCTTCTCTCATGCACATGAAGAAGGAAATGCACAGATGAGGGAAGATGAGAATTCAATAGAAGATTTATTAGAAGCAAGCAAGGGAAGCTCCCACAGCATGGAAGGGGTCCCAAAGAGGGTACTGTTGGTGGTTCTCTGTCTAGGAGTTTTATACTGTTTTGATGAGGAAGTAACTATTCATTGGAAAGTCTCTCAATTGGTCTCCTTTTCTGACTCAATTGAAAATGTATAATTTCAATTTATTTTTTAAAAAACTTTTATGGTGCTGAGGATTGAACCCAGGGCCTTGTGCATGTGAGGCAAGCACTCTACCAATTGAGCTATATTCCCAGCACATGAAAGTGTATAATCTCAATTTCTTATGCCCATAATGTGATGGTTTAATGTGTTTGTTGACCTGAATCTGTCCTGTACTTGTTCCTTAAAACAAAAGAATTGCTTAGACACAAAACCACTCTCTGGGGTTGACTAATGTTAGGGTAATCAAGGAAGCCTGCATAACAACAAAATGTATAGGCATCTAAACATGAGTGAGGTCTTCCAGTTAGGTAGCCAAAAACAAAACCATAAGATTTCGCCTAGGATTTTAATCTGGGGTGGTGGGATCCCATTCTTCAAGGTCCCCACTTCTGTTTGCCTATAGATAACCCATCTCCTGCCTCAATAGGAGACTTTGGGCTTGGACTTTTGGACAATGCTGGAATTGTTAAGATTATGGGGACATTTAGAATGCATTTTACATTGTAAGATGGATATGAGCTCTGTGTGGCCAGAGGTAGAATGTTATGGTTTAGATATGAGGTATCCAGCTAAAAGCTCATGTGTTAGTTAAATCAGGAAGGGTCAGAGGTGAAATGATCAGTTTAGGAGAGCTCTAACCTAATTGGTGGATTAATCCATTTGATGGATTAATAATTTTAATGGACTAACTGCTTGTTAACAGGAGGTTGTTGATTGTGGCTGGAAAAAATAGGTCACAGGGAACATGCTTTTTTTTTTTTTTTTTTGTACTAGGGGTTGAACTCAGGTTCAGTCAACCACTGAGCTGCATCCCCAGCTCTATTTTGTATTTTATTTAGAGACAGGATCTCACTGAGTTGCTTAGTGCCTTGCCATTGCTGAGGCTGACTTTGAACTCGAGATCCTGCCTCAGCCACTTGAGTCGCTGGGATTACAGGCGTGCACCACCATGCCTGGCAGGGAACATGCTTTTGAAGATTCTATTTTGACCCTGGCTCCTTCCCTGCCTGTCTTTCTGCCTCCTGGATTCTACAAACTGACAGTTTTCCTCCACTATACCCTTCTGCCATGATGTTCTGCCTTTCCTCAGGCCCAGAGTAATGGAGTTCGCCAACCATGGACTGAACCTCTGAAACCATGAGCCCCAAATGAACTTTTTCTCTTCTATGTTGTTTTGATCAGATATTTTATTTACAGTGATGAAAAGCTGACTGACACACATGAGAAGCATAAAATGGCCATTTAGAGTAGTATCAGCTTCTAAAATATCAGAATCCTGACACCTTTCCTGGTAGAAGCATTTGTGTTTGGACACTAGAGCTTCCTAAACCACTGAATCCAAGATGTAGGAATGAGAAGCAAATATTTTTAAGCAAAAGGGGTAATTCCTATCTCTCCCCCTGTAAGCTAGGACTATTACATTCTGGCTACAATGGAAATAAATAATATGACATATTGGTGTATGGCTTTTAAATTTTTTTTGTAGTTTTAAATGGGCAGAATGCCTTTATTTTATTTGCTTATTTTCATGTGGTGCTAAGGATTGAACCCAGTGCCTGACGCATGCAAGGCAAGTGGTCTGCCACTGAGCTACAGCCCCAGTCCTTGGCCTATGTTTTAAAGCACATACTATGGGCTGGGACTGTGGCTCAGTGGTAGAGTGCTCACCTAGCGTGCACGACACCCGGGATCGATTCTCAGCACTACATAAAAATAAAGGCATTGTGTTGTGTCCATCTACAAAAAAAAAAAAAAAAAGATTCTCTTAAAAAAAAATAAAGCACACACTAGGTTCTAAAATACAGGACCCCAAGCTTGCTGGGTTCTGTCTCCTAATTGGTGCCATAATTGAGCCTTCAGTAGGTAATTTCATCATTATATTAAGCCAAATTTTTCTAGTGATGGGATACATGATAAGATGAGACATTAACATACTTCCTTTATCCTAAAATGAGTTCCTTTGTTGGAGGCAATGTTGGGTGGGATAGCATAGTGCTGGATAAGGCATTCTGTAAGTCTAAATGATGGTGCTGGCAGAAGCATTACAAGCATGGAAAGCAAATCCATATTCAAAATATGCATCTATTCCTGTGAATGCATTCAGTGTCTACTCCATGATTGAAGAGGTCTAGTGCAACCAGTCTTCTATCAGGTGACTATCTGATCACCTTGAAGAATAGTACAATATGGGGGTCTCAGTGTTTGGTCTCTGCTGATAACCAGATTGCCTATTCAACAGCAGTGGTAGACAGATCAGTTTCAATGAGGGGAATACTTTACTGTCAAGTTTATATATAAGCTCCATTTGGCTGTGATGGGCATTTTATACATGGGCCTATTAAGCAAGCACTAGGGTAACTTAGAAAACAAGTTGACTAACATCATTAGAATAGGTCATCTTATCTACCTGATTACTGAGAGCCTCCTCTACAATAGATACCTGTTGGAGACAATTACATAAAACATAAATATCTTTATAGCCTGGTCTATTCTAAGAGGCCCATGAATATATTTTTCTCCTAGGCCACCTTATCACCAAATTTATATCTTGCTTTTTCCACAGTCTTCACTAGTCAGTCATCTTGTTAGCCTCTGCCCATGAATCAATATAGATTAGTTCATAGGCCATTTCTCCTTCCTCCAAAGTAGACAATTAAATTTACTTCTTGGGAAGATTTTTCCTATACCTTTGTATTTAGGGCCATCCCTGAATGGGGGTATAGGATAACTGAACCTTACTTTTAACAGCTGACAGCCTACTATGCAGTCCATCCAATAAACTTATAGGTCTCCATTTTCTTGCTCTGTTAAATGGTCACAGAGAACTGATGGAGAGGCAGTGGTAAGTACTCTAGGAGTGTTAGGCACTTCCTTGTTTAGTTTACTTTTACTTCTCACCTCTCTGGGATCTGATTTCATATGTAATGTCTATTTTCTTTCTTGGTACTGGGAATGAATCCAGAGATGCTTTGCCACTGAGCTATATCCGCAGCCCTTTTTATTTTTTACTTTAAGACAGGATCTCACTAAGTTGCTGAGGGTCTTGCTAAGTTGCTGAGGCCAGGCTCAAACTTGAGATCTTTTTGCTTCAGCCTCCAGTGTTGCTGTGATTACAGGCAGATGCCATAGAGATCTGGTCTGCATTCTGTTTAACAATGGAATCCAGGAGTGGTGGCACATGTCATAATCCCAGCAGCTCAGAAGACTGAGGCAGGAGGATCAAAAGTTCAAAGACAGCCTCAGCAAAAGTGAGGCACTAAGCAACTCAGTGAGACCCTGTCTGTAAAATACAACATAGGGCTAAGGATGTGGCTCAGTGGTTGAGTGCCCATGGGATCAGTCCCAGGCACCCAAAACATCAAAACAAAACAAAAAAACCACAATGGAATGCTGCTACATATGATCATTTGATGATTGAATGTGTCAGCTAATATCTAGTTCTTGATATGTCAGCTTATATCCAGTTGAAGTCGTATACTTTCTTGGTGTCCTATGGTCAGAAATCTAGTCACTATGTGAAAATTAAAGGAAAATTACTTGGGCTGGGGGCGTAGCTCATTGGTAGAGCACTTGCCTAGCATGTGTGAGGTCCTAGGCTCCATCCTTAGCACCACCAAAAAACAAAACAGAACAAAAGAAGAAAATTACAATAAAAGCAACATTGAAAGAGTTTCTCAAAATGTAGTCTGGAGGCCATTATGGAAGAAGCACTGTATACTTGTGTACTGGCATGATTCTAGGTATTGCCTAGGATGTGAAATTTGGTCATCTCTGCATTCTGACAACAGGCATCTGAAATGACCTAAAGGATCAGAAAATTATATTGTGCTCAGAAAATAAAGATGAATATGAAGAGGTTTCTGGCTCAATTTAGGGACATTTCCATTTTGTTTGTACATTCTTTTCATTTACTTCTATCAGTCATGTAGCCCCTGTTCCTTCTCAACATATAAACTCCACTTTTCCTGTCTTCCTCAGAACATTGATTCAGAGACTCACTGAATTGCAATTCCTAAGACCCCAAATAAAGTCCTTTTACTCTTGCAGTTTTGAGTGTGAATTGATCAACAATTACTGGGGCCTAGCAGCAAACCAGGTGCTGCCTTTAAAATGGAGAATAATTGTCAAGCAAGGTAAGTATGGCTGTACTTCAACCCCCTAAGGATCTGTGCTGTGAGACTTCTATTGGGCTTCATGGAATAGCTCTGCCACAAACTCTTGCAAAATTCGTTTGCTGAGTCATAAGGCCCAAATAAAAGGGCAGCATGCACTGTAGTCCAGATTTGCTGCAGAGCTGTTTCTTCAGATCCCACTCAAAATTGGCAGCCTTACAGGTTACTCAGTAAATTGGTCAAAGCAACATGCCCAAATATGGTCTATATTGCCTCCTAAATCCAAAGAGGCCCATTGAAGAGGGGTTTCTTTGTGGTGGATGATACAAGGAAAAACAGCTTTACTTCTGTTTTAGAGGAGATATCTTGGCATGTTCCACCCCTAGAAACATCATCTATGTATAAGAGCCTGACCTTTCATGAGATTGTCTCCTATCGCTTGGCCATAAGGCATCTAAGATGCTTGATTTTTCACACTCAGTAGATCATTAACATAATTTCATAAATGTAATGGATCAGAATTATGTCTATGGGACAAAAGATAATCAAGTTCCTTCTGGAATAATAAAAGATGGAAAATAACAGTTTAAGATAACTCTGAGGTGAGAGAGTAAAGGTAAACTATTTGATCTTTGGTGCTGGGGATTGAACCTAGTGCCTTGTACATGTTAAGCTAATGTTGTACCACTGAGCTACAAACAGAAGGGTAAACTGTTTATTTTTATCTGACTATCTTTGCCAATAATATTTGCTAAGACAATAGGTGCCAGAGGCTATACTAATTTTGTCCAGGAAAGATACTATCTTGAGAACCACAGTTGTGATGGTGCTGTTATCATCTGGCTGAATTAACAATAACCTACAATCTTTCTCCAAAACCTACATGGCTTTCCCATAGGCTAACAAGGAAAGTTAAACAGGAGTGTAAGGTTAAAGTTATCACATTTCCATTTTTAAAATTCTTGGTTTTTATGGTTGTAGTGGTGCATGACTTGAGAGGCTAAGGTAGGAGGATTGCAAGTTTGGGGCCAGCCTGGGGAACTTAGCCAGACCCTATCTCAAAATTAAACAAACGAACAAAAAAGGCCTGGGGCATGTGTGGGGGGAAGCAAAGATATAATTAAGTGATAGAACACTTGCCTAGCATGTGTGATGCCCTAGGTTCAACCTCAAGCATCAAAAAGGAAAACACATTTTTTGGTTTTGGCTTTAAACCCTTCAGTTGCCTAGAGATTCAAGTATGGCTTTAGTAGCAGGGATGAGAGGAAGGGGTGGTACAGTTACAGGGGTTCCTTCTTCCTATAAGATCCCTCCCTCCCTGGAACATTGATTCATAAAAATAATGTGTGGGGCATTTTATGATTCCATTCTTAGGAATTGTCCAAAATAGGGAAATCCATAGAGACAGAAAGTAAAATAGGTGTTCCCTAGTAATAGCTGGTGAGCCTGGGTAGTACAGGAGGGGGATTGATAATGGACCTAGTGGTTTATTTTTATGTCACATAAAGCTCCAAATTTGCCTATAGTGATGATTAACAGGTCTGTGAATATACCAAAAAAATTACTGAATTGTACACATTACATTGGTGAGTTATATGGTAAAGTGATTTATGTCTTAATAAAGCTATGAAATATAGTAAATAAATGAATAAATGAGTGAAAAAGAAAAGTTAATGTGTGGTTATTCTGCCAAAATAGATGCAAGTTCCCATTGAAATGGATCTAGACTAAGATTTCATTTATAAACTTACTCCATAAATCCCCACCCTGGTGACAAATCAAAATAGCATACTGGGTCTACAAGAATTAACATCAGTTTAGAATTAGGATCTGAAAACTCTCAGAAAGTTCTGGATATTTTTCCCCTTGGTCATGGTCTCTAATAAATAGTCACAGGTTCCAGTCTGAGGAAGACTTGGAAGATTTGCAGTATATATTTGTGATAGCATTTAACAGGGTTCTTGAAGAGATTCAGCCTCCTTCATAATCAAGGGGCTCCAGACCTGCAAACTGGCTTAGTAGATCTTGGAACAGAATGAGAATCCAGGAAAACTGTAAATTTCTGCTCAGCAAACCCATATTTATTTCTGCTTCTATGTCACATGTATTTCATTGCTAGGGAATTCTATAAGTAATCACCCATTCCAACAGATTGAGGTGAAAATACTTTTATTACCATCCTATCCTTGTGCTTTATTATGTTAATTACATCCACCTTAGTTCTGATAATTAGGTACCATCACCCTTTAGAACCCTATTGTTCCTACTGATATCAGGGAGCCCAATTCCATTTAAGCATCTTTCACTGTCATCTGTGGCCTACAGAGGATATTTCACAGAGCTTTTCACTAATACTGATGCTACTCTCACCAGTTTGGGTTTATTTTATTCTTTTTTTTTTTTTGAGAGAGAGAGAAGAGAGAATTTTTTAATATTTGTTTTTCAGTTTTCAGTGGACACAACATCTTTATTTTATTTTTTATGTGATGCTGAGGATCGAACCCAGCCCCCCCCCCCCCCCCCCCCCCGGCCTCCATGCCAGGCGAGCGCGTTACCGCTTGAACCACATCCCCAGCCTACACCAGTTTATTTATTGATGCCTTACTGTCCTCCCATTTTCCTGGGATTGTACTAGTTTTAAAACTGAAAATCCCACAACCTAGTCCTTCTAAGAGTATCATTGAAGGTAGCACTGAGCAAGTGGTACATAAGAGATCTACTTCAACATCCCTTTCCCTATGGGCATTTAGGCATCTGGTTATGCTGAGATC
This sequence comes from Spermophilus citellus, assembly GCF_964194105.1. Lineage (NCBI taxonomy): Eukaryota > Metazoa > Chordata > Mammalia > Rodentia > Sciuridae > Spermophilus > Spermophilus citellus. Next base: position 120,582,615 of record NC_138190.1, on the reverse strand, counting down.
TAACAATTCTTTTGAGAGTGGAAGCAATGAAGTGTTGTGGGAGTTGGTCCTGAAGAGGATCAGTGTTCCACTTCAGTGGAAGTCACTAAAAGATCTGCATGCTGGGGAAGACCATAGGTTTAGACAAGGAATGTAGAATTGCCTCTATTTGCAAGGAATGTTCAAGGGGACTTGAAGGTTAAATTTTTCTCAGCATCATCTGTTTATGCCCAGATATTCCCATCCAATGTGATAGGGTCCTGTTCTTTTCCCAGGAGTGCCCTTAACTTGGCCTAAGAGTCCTGACAAGGCTGTTCCTTTAATTGATGCTGCACCTCTGCAACATTTATAATCAGTCCCTGAGCGTGATCTTCAGGCATAACTGTTTTGCAGCTGCAGGAGAATAAAGGCTACTTTAATGCTGGCATTAAGGCCTTTTGATTTTCCACTGTGATCTGAGTTGTACATTCAAGGCTTTCAAATTTTCCACTTTTCTGTGTGAACTCTTTTCTTTAAATTTATTTTTATGTGGTGCTGGGGATTGAACCCAGGGCCTTGCCCATGCTAGGCGAGCACTCTACTGCTGAGCCACAACCCCAGCCCCTCTGTGTGAACTCTTTAGGGTCATCAGAAACAGCCTTAGCCACTTCCTTTGCAATAATCATTCTCACCATAGAGACTAAGTGTTCTAGCCACTTGATTTCCAAAAGCTTTGCCTTCCAATTGCATCCCATTTCAAGTCACCAAATTGGTGATAATTTGCATAATCACCAGTTAGGGCATGCCTCTTCATGAGTGTCCCATTTGCTAGGGCAAAGAAGTTATTGCAGATTGCATTCTTTAGGAAGCAGAAGCTGAAACTGAGTTAGGAGTGCAAAGTTTTTACTGGACAGTGAAACCTGTGAAGGGAAAGAACAGGTAGTAGGATTGGGCAAAGGCAGTATAGGTAGGCAAGGAAAACTCAGATCTGAAGTATGTATTGATTCCATTTAGGACAGCTCATTGTCCCCTTCATGGTGGAAAGGGTCCAATGCAATTAGCCAGGCACAAGGTGGTTGACTAATGTTTCTTCAGTCACTGATACTATATCAAAGATTCAGAATTGTTCTATTCTGTTGGCTTCTTGGACACTCAGCAGTGGCAGTAGCTAAATCAGTCATGGAAAGGTAAAGCCCATGCTGCTGGGCTCATGCATGGTCTCCAATTCTGTCTAGGTAACCATCTGTTCATGGGTCTATTGCATAGGAAGTGAGGCTAACATCTGCAAAATAGTCCGTCTTATCCACCTGGTTGTTGAAAATCTACTTTGCAATAGATGCTATCAGGTATTAATTTGAGACACAAAGATCTGCCTACTTCCAAGATCCATCTACATGTATTCCCTGGACTTCCCTGTCACTGATATTCAGGTACTGATTGTTCTATGCCTCTATCCAATGATCTAAGAAATTTGCCACTGCCCAGGACTCACTCTATATCCATATATCAGTCTTCATTACTCTCCATACAAAGTGAATAAACAAAGATGTTGTGCAGTAGTGATTTCCCTTTAGCAGACAGAAAAAGTGGCAAAAGACATGGGTAGGCATTTCACAGAAGAGAACAAATGTAATCAGAGAAATGCAAAAATAACATCTCACACACACACACACACACACACACACACACAAACACAAACACATATATGTCATTTCCACCAGATTGCCAACAATTCAAATTTCAGCCTACTCAAATAAAGTTTTATTGAAACAATCACATTCGTTCATGTACTTGTCATCTGTGGATACTTCCACATTACAATGGCAGAGGTGTGTAGTTGTGACAGACCATGTGGCTCACAAAACCCACTCTCTGACCTTTTACAGAAAAAGTTTGTTAGCCCCTTTTCCAGACAGTAAAGTTCAAGAAAAATTTAAATTTAAATTTAAGGTGTTTATCACAGGATTTCAATATTCCTCTTATTTAGAATATTCTTAAGGGCACTATAGATGATATAACAGGAGAGAAAGAGCTGACATCTTTCTTCCTGGACAAGATGCCTAGGAAGAAAGCTGAGAAAATGCTGATTAAAAATGAAAGTCAGGGCTGGGGATGTGGCTCAAGCGGTAGCACGCTCGCCTGGCATGCGTGCGGCCTGGGTTCGATCCTCAGCACCACATACAAACAAAGATGTTGTGTCCGCCGAGAACTAAAAAATAAATATTAAAAATTCTCTCTCTCTCTCTCTCACTCTCTCACTCTCTCTCCTCTCTCACTCTCTCTTTAAAAAAAAATGAAAGCCAATATCAGGGGTTATCAAACTTGAATGTGCAGCAGAATCCCCAGGAGGACTTGTTAAAACACAGACTGCTGGGCCCTACTCCCAGGGTTTCTAATTCAGTAGATCTGGGGTGGGGCTTGATAATTTACCATTCTAACAGGTTCCCAGGTGATGACAATGCTGTTGTTCTGAAAATCATATTTTGAGAACTGATGCCCTAAATGTTAGAAGGAGTTTTTAAAGTGAGGTATTCCAGCAGTTCAGATTCGAATCACCTAGATTCCTGGTCTCATGGGATGGGATTTTCATTTGAGAGAAGATATATAATAAATAATTAAACAGACATATAATGTCATAAAAGTAAATTGGAACAAGGGTTAGAAGAGTGATAGGGCATGCTATTTTAAATAGGGTGGTCAAGTCAGGTAGCTCAAAGAAGAAAGCATAATGAATGAACAGTGAGTACAAGCTACCAATTATTATCATTCATATTAATATTTTAATATGTGAGGGGAAAGTATTATGGCAGAAAGAAAACTCAGTGCAAAGACTGTGAGGAAGGAATGTGGCTTGGTATGTGTTCCTCAAACAATTCAAAACCAAGAATTTGATTCTTTGCTTTCTCTAGATTTTTATTTTCTTCCTTCCCCAGAGCAATAAGTTCAGATTATTATTACACAAATAAGGTCATACAATAAATGCTATTTTACAACTTGTGTTTCCCCTTAATGATAAATCATGAATATTCTTTCATGTCACTACATTTGAGATCTGCCTCATTGTTTATAAAGGCTGCATAGTATTTCATTGTATAGATATACTAGGGACTTATTTTGAAAAAATCAAATATTTAATCAGTTTCTTATAGATGAATGGCTAGATTGTTTACACTTCTTAGCTATGACTACAAAATGCTGTAAAGAGCATGCCCATGTAAGTGTGCATGTGTACCTGTTCATGCATTCTTTTATGCACTAAAAATGTATTGAGTGGATACTATGTGTTAGGTACTGTATTACATGCTGATGATACAATGGTGAATTGACATGATTCTTTTTTTCATGGAATATAAGGTCTACAAGGGGAGAAAAATCATACAATCAATGTATAATTACAGGGCCGGGCTGTGGCTCAGTGGTAGTGCACTTGCCTGGCATTGTGAGGCACTGGGTTCAGTTCTCAGTACCACATATAAATAAATAAATTTTTAAAAGTCTATCAACAACTAATTTTTTTTAAAAAAATGTATAATTACAAACTGTGAGAAGCACTACCAACGTATGGAAGACACTGTTCAACTGACTCAACTCCCACTCCTAACCCCATTTTCTTCATTTCCCTTCCAGCTACAGTTTTTTTTTTTTAAAGAGAGAGTGAGAGAGGAGAGTGAGAGAGAGAGTGAGAGAGAATTTTTTTTAATATTTATTTTTTAGTTCTCGGCGGACACAACATCTTTGTTGGTATGTGGTGCTGAGGATCGAACCTGGGCCGCACGCATGCCAGGCGAGCGCGCTACCACATCCCCAGCCCCCAGCTACAGTTTTGGCCAATCAGGTTTTATAAATGGTTGTGGTAGGCAATATAATGTCCTCCCTACTCAAAAAAAAAAAAAATGTCTGTCCTTATCCCCAGAATTTGTGAATATGTTAGATTACAAGGCAAAGGGAATTAAGGTTGATAGTCAACTAACCTTAAAATAGGAATATAGTCTTGAATTATTTGGATGGGCCCATCATAATCAAAAGGGTCCTTGAATGTGGAAGATGGAGTGCAGAAGAGTCAGAAAAGATGCGGTGACAGAAACAGAAGTCAAAGGCTATGGAAGTATTTCAGTGGTAAAGCATTTGCCTAGCATGGTTGAGGACCTGGGTTTAATCTCCAGCAGAAAGAGAGAATAGACATAGATAAAGAGAGAAAGAAACTGTAGTCAGAGTGATATGATTTTTGACTGTGAAGATGGAAAGAAGCTACCAGCCAAGGAATGCAGGCACCTTCTAAAAGATGGATAGAGCAAGGAAATAGATCCTCTCTTAGAGCCTTCAGAAGGAACAGTCCTGCATACACAATGATTTTAGCCCAGTGAGACTCATTTAAGATTTTTGATATCCAGAACTATAAGATATTTTACTTGTATTCTTTTGTATTTGTTCTAATTAGTTATATGTGACAGTAGAATACATTTTGATATATCATATATACATGGAGTATAACTTCTCATTCTTCTGGTTGTACATGTAGAATCACACCAGTCCTTGTGTTCTTTCAAGCCACTAAATTTGTGGTAATTCATTACAGAAATAATAGAAAACTAGCACATAGGTTTTTATTATTGTCTTAAATGTGGAGCTGTAAAAGTCATCTAGTGACATTGAAAGAAAGGCCAAGAGAACTGCAAGTCCATCATCACTGACCTTGTTGAACTGCTGAACAAATGCCAGCAGACTTTGATTTCCAGCCTTTCAGTTCTGTGAGAAAATGAACCCATAAGATCACATTTTAAAGCCATTGTAGTTAGCTATTTTGTTACTTATAGATAAAAGCATCTTTGAGTGATAAGGAAGTGAAAATACAAGGGGCTATTAGAAAGACTATTACAGAGACTTGACCTGGCTGTATATATATATGGTTTCTTCTTTCTCTTCTCCTTTTTTTTTTTGTAGTCCCACAACCTTGCATTAGCTAGACAAGAATTCTACCACTGAGCTACATCCTCAGACCCCCTTCCTTCCTTCCTTCCTTCCTTCTTCCTCCTCCTCTTTTGCTGTCCAATATCTAATTCCCCTTGCTATTTTGGGGAAAATTTCCCAGCATGTACAGTTTTTGTAGATGGCATTATCAAACTGCCTACTTCAAAATCTAAAGGAGAAAATCTTCCAATTCTCTGTTCCTTGGTGACCATTGCACAGGCACATGCTCTCTGCAACCAGATAATGTTATACATATCCAAAAAGAAAAGTTGTGCTGGGGTGTAATTTAGTAGTAGAACAATTGCCTAGTATGTGCAAGGCTCTGGATTGTATCCCCAGTACCGGAAAAAAAAAGTGAATTCCCTTTTATTCCCTGCAGCTGATTCTGTTGATGCTCCTCCTAATACCCCCAGGTATTAGTTGTTTCGGTACAAGCCAATGGCTTCTTACTATAAGCACCTGCATCTCTGTGCCTAAAGTCATTCTGGCCATGGAGTATGCTTAGCCGGTGTACAAGTCAAGCCAGAGGTGCCAGGGATTTAAGGGTCATAGGAACAACCCTTAAACAATGATGGATATGGATGGAAGGAAAATAAATAAGCTTCCTTATTCTGTAGGTGGAAAACACTGAGGCATGTTCTATTTAGTTTTCCTGAGATCCCAGTGGAATTGAGTCCCAGTTGCCCACAGCACTAACCTGCTCATTAACAGACCTTGTATTGTTTTCTATTTCTTCCTTATCTCCCTTCCCTCCATTGCTTTCTGGAATTACCTCCCCGATTAAACGCTTTCTCTCAAATATCCATCTCAGGGTCTTTTTTTACTCAAAGTAACACAATTGATACCAGAAATGATCCTCTGAAGTAGACCCTCAAGATAAAACTCTAGAATTGGATCACTTGTAGAACATAACAAGGACTTCATTACTAATGGTAAGAAGTTTCATGGCAATCCCTGGTATGTTGTCACATCACAATTGCTGAGATTTGCTGGCTGCAGTGGCACATGCCTGTAATCCCAGCAGCTCAGGAGGCTGAGACTGGAGGAGTGAGAATTCAAAGCCAACCTCAGCAAAAGTAACACTGTCTCTAAATAAAATACAAAAAAGGGCTGGGGATGTGGCTCAGTGGTTAAGTGCCCTTGAGTTCAATCTTCAGCACTGGGGAAAAAATGATTTAGAAGTCAGAAAAGAGGAATGTGAAGCATTTGTTCCATTTCAATCTCAACAGACACTATTTGGGTCAGTTGATAAAGGAAGAAATCCATGTATAGAGAAGGTAATTAACTTGCTTAAGGTCATGTAACTAAGTAGTGAAAACAGAGTTCAAACCCCATCAGGGAGAGGGGGTGTAGGTCAGTGGTAGAGCACTTTCATAACATGTTCAAGGCCCCAAGTTTTGTCTCCAGAACCACACACACACACACACATACACACAGACACACACACACAAAACCAACAAAACTTAAATGCACACACACATACACACACACACACATTCAATTCCCAGCAGTATAGTTAAGACATTTGGTTCTAGAACCTGACTACTTAGGTTTGAAGTGGGAGAGAAGAGGAAAATGAAATTGAAGGGAGAACAACAATGAAAAATAGGAGACAATAAAAATCTTTATAATCTGGATCCTAATAATGCCTAATACACAAGTAGTGCTAACATAACCACACTCTGGCCATCTTTGCCCTGTGACCTTGATGAATTTCCTAGGGATCTAAATCAGTATCTCTTCTGCCTTCTCTTCCCCCTTTGCTTCCTCGTGGGATTCCAGTTCCAAAATGAAGACCTAACTCTACTACCTGACACAGATAATGAAAAGGTGTTTTTCTCACTAAAGGAACAGTTTGGATAGGATAGAGCCAAGTAGATTGGCTTGGCATAAATACTTTTAGCCTAAAATACAGAAGCTATCAGGTAGCTAATTTCAAGGAACTTTTCTTCACTTTGGTCTTAGAAAAGCTTTGCAATCACCTATCATTTAATTCATCGAACTGTCAATATTGAAACTACTCAGTCCCTGGCCTTCACCTGAGGCCTCAGTCCCTGGCTAACACATTAGCACCCAGGAGCCAGTGAGATTACCAGGGAACAATACTCCCAACTACTGAGATAATGCTAGATGCTGGTAGCAATGAACATGCAAGCCAACAACAAAGATGCAAAAGACAAACTTTTGCCTTCTTATAGAGCAAAAGCCAATTAGCTCTGAGTAATTCCTAAAGGAGTCATCATATCATTTAAAAATAGTTCTGCAGACTCTGTGAAAAGAGAAAACGTAGGTCTCAAAGGGCATCATTACACTCAGGTCATACCATCTTTGTGGCATACTGAGTAACATGTATACTGTACACAGGGTAGTGTTCGGAAAGAGAAATCATTGTGATGCGTGGCAAGGTAAGCCACCAAACAGCAGAATATAGTAGGTTGGTGGTTCTCAACAGGGGGCAATTTTACCTTCTAGGAGACATTTACACATTGTTGGTTGTAATAAATGGTGCATGTAGGTGTGTGGAGGTTTGCTACTGATATCTAGTGAGTTGAGTTTAGGGTTATTGCTGACCATCCTACAATGCAAAGGAACCCCCTCCCTCCCAACACAAACACAAATAATTATCTGGAGCCAAATGTAGTTAAAGCACAAGGTTGCGAAACCCTGTTGTAGGTTAATCAGAGAAGTATACATAAATAGTAAGGCAGTGTTTCTTGCATTACAAAAGCTACCTTGTAAGAATGACTTCAGAGTTTTCTAGGGAGGATGATGGTCCATGAAGATTAACAATACCATTCTTTTAACTTTGTATATATTTGAAATTTTTCATAATAATGAAACATGAAAAGATCAGAGGGCATTCATATCTTTGACTCACCTCAAAATGGCAAAAGGTTTTTAAGAGTGCAAAAGTTATTGAAAATTGAATGATGTATTTTTTTAGTGGGTGACTTTAGAATTTAAAGTCAGACAAGATATTAAGAGATTAGATATAGGGGCTGGGATTGTGGCTCAGTGGTAGAGCACTTGCCTGATATGTATGAGGCACTGGGTTTGGTTCTCAGCATCACGTATAAGTAAAATGAATAAAATAAAGGTGTATCAACAACTAAAAAAAATTTAAAAAAGAGATTAGATATAGCTGGTGAAAAACAGTAATAAAAAACTTAGAATACCCCAACCTATTCAGAATATAGTTTATCCCCTGAACAGTTTTTTGATGCAAATGAATCTGGTTCATTTGACAAATGTGCCAAATTTAGAGGATACTAGTTCTAGAGTTCATGATTTAATATATATGTGTGGAAGATTTCATTCATTTATTTTGTTAAATTTCTGCCAAATATGTATTTCTAATTTTTTTTTATTTTGAAAATAGAACAGAAAATCCCTGCATGTCCTTCATCCTAATGGGAGGGTAAACTTTTCCTCTACTCTCCCAGTGTTTGATTATTGAGTCTATGAAATAAGTGGATAATAGATAATTGGAGAAAATGTGTATAAATTTGTTATGTGCACAGGGACATCACATGAAAGAAAAGTCAATTCCCAAATGTCCACTGAGATCTAGTAGCTTTTACACCCTTATAATAGTGGATAGTATAGGGGAGATGTAGGTAATTTAAGGAAAAATAAATTATTTTCGGGTAGGATGAATGGGTCCTCAGAAGAATAGGTGATAGGCTATGACAAAATCTGGGTATGGTGTTGACCTCCAGTCCTCTATCTCTGACAAGAGTTTAATTTTTTTTCTTTTTTTCCCCAGGGATTGAACCCAGGGGGTGCTTAACCATTGAGCAACATCCCCAGTTCTTTTTATTTTTTATTTTGCTAAATTGCTTAGGACCTTGCTAAGTTGCTGAGGCTGGCTTTGAACTTGAAATACTCCTGTCTCAGCCTCCTGAGTTGCAACTCAAGTGTGCACCCCTACACGATTTTGAAGAGCGCAAGAGTTTTAGTTTTCCCTGATTGATGAGGATTTTCACAGAGAGGAATTCATGCCAGCTGAGTATTTTTCTGAAGGTCTGTCTTTAGGCAAATAAAGGAAGTCCAAAGAAACCCCCTCCCCACATTTGTAGTTCCTAGAATGTGTTCAGTTTGAAGTAATGGCATACTAAATCAGTGTATTTTGGGGGGGGGGTAGTATTTCCTTAACTCCTTCAATCTAGAGTCTTCCTAAAGTGTTAACATTTCATATTTGTTTACTCATCCTACTAGTTTTGCTCTCTTTTCCCCCCTTTTCCTCTTTCTTTCACTTCAGCTGGACAATGTGCCACATCTTAACAAGGTTTAGAGGGAGAGATGCACATATCTAGCACACACCAGCTGGAACACCCAATCATCACTCTTTTGAACCAAAAATGCTCTCCTCTGAGTTTTTCTCTGAACCCTTTCCAAGTAAATTGCAAATCAATGATCCATTATCTCAGTAGTCTCAAACTTCCAATCTTCCTGCCTCAGCCTCCCTAGCAGCTAGGATTACAAGGGGCACCACCTAAGCAAGGCCACAGTGAGTATTGTTTATTACAACAAGAAATTCCTTTACAGGGCATGGTGGTACACTCCTGTAATCCCAGCGACTCTGAAGGCTGAGACAGGAGGATTGCACCATCAATGTAGTGATTTATGGCAGGTGCAGTGGTGCACGCCTATAATCCCAGGGGCTCGGGAGGCTGAGGCAGGAGGATCACGAGTTCAAAGTCAGCCTCAGGAACTGTGAGGTGCTAAGCAACTCAGTGAGAACCTGTCTCTAAAATAAAAATACAAAATAGGGCTAGGGATGTGGCTCAGTGGTCGAATGCCCCAGAGTTCAATCCCTGGTGAAAAAAAAAAAAAAAAAGAAAAGAAAAGAAAAAAAAAGAAAAAAAAAAAGAAAAAAAAATGGCTCAATGCCCCACCCCTTCAATCCCAGCACAGGGGGTAGGGGGAAAGAAAGAAAGGTTTTCTTAGTAATCACAGTCCAAGCATTGCAATTAACACTAATATAATATTATTACTTGATCTACAGGTATTCAAATTTGGTCAGTTCTCCCATTAAAGCTCTCTTTAAAAAATCTGTATTTATTTTTATGTGGTGCTGAGGATGGAGCCCAGTACCTCACACGTGTGAGGCAAGTGATCTATCACTGAGCCACAACCCCAGCCCCTCACTAATGCTCTTTACAGCAAATGAATAAAAAAAATTCTTGAGGAGACTCAGTTATCATGTTTCTTGTCTCTATTAATCTGGAAGAATTCCTCGATCTGTCTTCCATGACACTGACGATTTTGAAGAGTGCAAGCCAGTAATTTTGTATATTGTCCCTCAACATGGGTCTGTCTCACAGTTTCCTCATGCTTAAATTCAGGTTATGTAATTTTGGGGCATGATTAATATGAAAAATTTGATTAGTGTTTTTCCTAGCACCTTATCAGGAGTCGTATGATGTCCCTTTGTTCTATTTCTGGGGACATTTACTTTTTTGGGATCAAACCCAGGGTCTTGCATATGCTAGGCAAGGGCTCTACCTGCAACTTCACCATCAATCTTGGAGAAATTATTTTTACCACATGGGATGATGTCTGTCATGTTTTCCCATTGTAAAGATTCCACTTTGACCTTTGTTATAGTATCTTGTGGAGAGATACTTTGAGACAATGTAATGTAAATATTTTGTTTCTCATCATACTTGCACCCCCTAGGTTGGCAGACACAGCAGGGGGTCAGACCTCAAGGCTCATGTGTTTCCCAGGGATAGACTGTATCCCTTGTGTTAGCATATTGCTTGGCACATGATAAATGGCCGCTTCCCTCCCCAATTAATTTATTTTATCTCGGCAGTTAGCAGAGTTGTAATTTATCTACTTCTATTTCTGTCTTTCACAGATTGTGAGCTCGTTGAAGGTAGACGAAGTGGCTTATTTTTCCCCAGTGTCTAGCACGTATTGGGTGCTTGAAAAATACGTGTTCGAAATAGTGGTCTGGGGTAGATATTACGCAAGACGGTAAGGTCTACGAGTCGGCCGGGGTGTGGCATTTGTTCTGTTCTAAAGGGAAGCAAAGGCGAAGACGGTGCGGGGCGCGGCCAGCGTAGTCACTTTGCAAAGGGCCCAGGAGTCTCTGCTATTTGGTTGGCTGCTGGGCCTCAGGCTTCCGCAGGGTGGGAAGGAAGGTGGGGCGGGAAATCGAAAACCGAACTTGCAGCTCCCGGCATTCCCCGTGGGCGGTACTCCCCTTTGACCCCTCGCTCGCGTGCTACACATCCGGGCCTCTGTTACTAGTCAGGGGAAGATGGCGGCCGCAACTGTGGTGGTTCCCGCAGAGTGGATAAAGAACTGGGAGAAATCAGGGAGAAGCGAATTGTGAGTATTCGGGCCAGAGGTGGGCGCAGGGCCTGGCCGAGACAGGGCGTCGGCCATACACTCAAGTGTAGTGGGAGGTTGTGAGTGTCGGGGGGGGAAGATGTGCCCCCTCCCCCACCCGGTGGCGGGCGTGGATGGTTGGCTAGGAGTTTCGAACTCTGGGAGGAGCGGTACTGGTAACTGCCGTCGGCCTCCCTCCTTCCTTGACCTCCTCCAAATCCCTGCTGTCCGCAGCAGGTCAGCTTCCTTTGGCCTCTTAGCAGAACTCTTGTTTCGTCCCTGCCGGTCCCCACGCTCCCGCTCTGTCTCTTTTTGTCCCCCTCTTCGCTTGAGCTCACTTGGCTCCTTTCTCTTTATGGGTCTGCGCCGGAGCGATTCAGACTTTCCATTTTTTTCTGTTCCATTTCTTCACTCTGCACCCGTTCGACTCCGCAGTTTGGAGCCTGCCGCCTCCTTTGCACGAAGTCCGAGGAGGGTGAACCGTCCCGGACTCTCCCCTTCTCTCCGCCCGCCGCCGAGAAGCCCGGGGCGTCGTGAAGAGCCCCGTTTGGCACCTCTGGTCCTCCGGGGGAGCGGTGTCTTGGACTGTCCCGGCCTTGCGCAGCGCCACGGGCCGTGGGGAAGAGTGGCCGCTATTGCCGTTTCCCCGAAGACCTATCGGCATTTCTTTGCTCTGTCTTTTCACCTTGGAGCTATTTCGGGTTGGATTCAACTTTTGTCATTGAACGTTTCCTAAAACCCATTTTGTCCTGGGACTGTAACTAATTCTGGCAACTCTCCAAGCTTCTCTAGCACCTAGGATAACGCGTTTCCTTTAGTCACAAAACTTATTTTTCTTTTCGGTAATACAACAGTAGTTTGCCATACCGGCGATTTCCTCGCCCATAATTTCAGAGCTCCGCCCCTCCCCCCGAAATAATTGTTTAAGCAGTAAAACCACAGATTTAAAACCAAATAATTTAGTTCTACTTTCCTTCTGAATCGCTTTAGAAGCTAAAAGTCAACCCTGTATGATATTAATTCTTGTTAGTCATTTTGGTCGTCCCCGCAATTCCAGTAACCAGTTTACTGTTGCTGGTAGGAAAGATACGAATCTTTGGAACTTTGTTACTTGGAACCAAGCGCCAGGAACGCGTTGCCCGGTCTTGCTCTTGTAATGTTGCCAGCCTATATTATGGCTTACTCTCCCCGCCCCCCCCGCACTGTTTTATGAAACTTAGTGTGAGCTCTAGAATTGGATTGCCTGAATAAGCGGACGTCTTAGCCACTTAACTAGCTGAGTGACCTTGGGTAAGTTCCTTAACCACTTTGTTTCCCCTTGAGTAAATTGGGAATAATAAGTACTCAAAGGATTGTTGTGAAGACTAAATAATGCCTGTAAAGCACTTGGCTTATAGTAAGTGCTCAAGTGATGGCTATTAAAAGTAATATTATTCTAGCCTTTAGATATTTAAACTTCTCAGGACAGCTTTTGCACTTAAAGTCTGTACCACTCGGGTTAGCAATTAATTGATCTCTGACTCCTTCATGTGTATTTACTCTTGTACTCTAATGAATTGAGAGGTCTTTGAAGGATAGGGATTATGTCTCATATTTCTCTTGGATTAACCCCCCCCCTTCCAGCATATACTTATAATGCTTATTGGTTTATTGACTGACAGATAAACATTCATTTTTAACTGTTAGGAACATTTTTCAAATCCTCATATGTACTAGTTAACAAATCCAACCAGACCATCATCATCATCTATCTTAGGGTAATCCCCTGAAAATGGATAAATTGGTTCATGGTTGTTTTATTTACCTTTAGAACCAGATCATCTATTTAGGGGCTTTCATTTTTGTAAATTGCTTAGTGTCCTCTTCCACTTTTAAATTTTTTTGTGGTGTTTGTACATTCTTTTTCGGTGAGCTACATCCCTGGCCCCCAGGTGCTGTTTTTGACATTTTTACTATTGTTGCTTCCAACTTAGAATGACAAATATTGGGCTGGAAGGTGAGCTTCTGCTTGCTTCTGACTGGCATTGATTGGAAGAAGACTAAGAGATGTAAGAGGTCAAAATACCTAGTTAAAATAGAATTTGGGGTTCACTTTATGTGTATTTACATGATCCATGCTAACAGTCATAGTTCCTTGTGTTAAAGAGCTACTTTAAAACTGTTATCAGCACTTATATGCATGAAGTTATTGCTTGGCTTATGGAATGGGGTTTGAATTATAGTAGGTACAAATCAGTATGGTCAGTTTTATAACTGTATTACATGAAAAGAATTTAAAGTTATATACTGAAATATTTTAAATTGACACACCACCATCCAGTACTTCACTTTCATTTATTTGACTTCTTTTTTCTTCTGTGAAAACTTCATTACATATAGCCTACTTCGGAGTTTATCTTGCTAAAGATAGATGTTAGCATTTTTATTTTATTAGAACAAATAGTATTGTAAACATTACCAGAAAATCCTTTGTCTGAAAAGAATGTATCTTAAATATAAAACAGCATCTGGAGGGGCTGGGGTTGAGGCTCAGTGGTAGTGCACTCATCTGGCATGTGTGAGGCACTGGGTTCTATCCTCAACACCACATAAAAATAAATAAGTAAATAAATAAAAGGTATTGTGCCCATCTACAACTAAAAAAAGTGTGTTAAAAAAAACAACGAAAAACAGCATCAGAAAACGTTAAAGACAGTGCAACCAAATTATTAGTGAATCCACTTATGGATTTGGCTTTTGGACTATGACCAATATTTCAAATTGTTTCTTATGTATTTTTTTTTCTTTTTAACAAGCAGATGAGATTTTACTTGACTGAAAATTATATATATATATATATTTTTTTTTTTTTTTTTGGTGTTGCTGGGGATTGAACCCAGGGCCTTGTGCATGCGAGGCAAGCGCTCTACCAACTGAGCTATATTCCCAGCCCCTGAAAATTATCTTTTAAAAAATATATGATGCATATCATGAGATTGTTAATTAATTTCTTTTCTGTCACTTCTTTTTTATGATACTGGGGATTGAACTCAGGGATGTTTTACTACTGAGTTACATTCCTGGCCATGTAAAAATTTTTTTAAAAATTGAATACAGGGTCTCAATAAGTTGTGCAGGCTGACCTTGAACTTGGTGGTTCTCCTGCCTCAGCCTCCCAAGTAGCTGGAATTACAGGTGTGGAACTTTATGCTGGGCTTCCTGTCTGTCACATTTTACTAGCATAAGTTTATTCTGGGAGTTGTAGTCAACTACATTGTCATACTGTTAAAAGCATCATGAAATTTGTGGGCATTTTATAACTAACAAAGATGGCAAATTCTTAATTATGCCCCATGAAAGACAACTCTCTATAGATAGAAGATCTTGGCTTTGAAGAATAAGCTTTGTTAGGTAATTATGCAGAAAATTAAAATTGTATTTTGTCTATTAGACTGGTACATCCATTGCATACCTAGCTACCCTATTATGTTTCTAGAGATACTGATTGTTTTTAATGATAAATTATTAAACTCCTAATGTGTTCTTTCCCAAGGGGTATCAGAAAGGCCGAGGAGGAGTACCAAAACATAATTTAAGTGTTCTTTTCAGTAATACTTAAGACTGTGTCTTACAAGTTTCACATCTAATTGCAAACCCTTTCAAATTCTGCACATATATAAGATATGAATTTAATCACTCTAATTTTGGAATTAGTTTTTTTTTGATAATTTCATGGGCACATAAGACTTACCCATGATTAAAGTAATAAACTTGCATGTAACTGGTATATCCAGTGGAGAATTCTTTTTCTTGTAGAAATCATTAACTCAGTGAGTTTAGCATTTCTTTGTCATAATCTTAATGGACATTTGATATTCCAAGTTCCTAATCTGAAAATGCTATCTTATATGCTCTCAAAATCAATATTTAGTCTAATTTTGAAATGCTTTCATTCATTGAGTACCATCTATTTATCTGTTTGAAGAGTTTTTTCTTTAAAAATTTAACATTCCAGGGCTGGGGATGTGGCTCAAGCGGTAGCGCGCTCGCCTGGCATGCGTGCGGCCCGGGTTCGATCCTCAGCACCACATACCAACAGAGATGTTGTGTCTGCCAAGAACTAAAAAATAAATATTAAAAATTCTCTCTCACTCTCCTCTCTCACTCTCTCTTTAAAAAAAATGTTTAAAAAAAATTGAACATTCCAATTAGAAGTTTTTGTTAGATCTTATTGATTATTGATAGTTTTAATAAAGTTTTAAAATTTAATTGCCAAATGTTTTAGATGTCATTCTTTTTCTTCTGCTTTCAAATGATTTTAGACATTGCAAAACTTAGTACATTTAGATGTTTAATAAATGTCATCTGATGTGAATTTCTTGGAAGGAAGTAGGGGAGATATAATTGTTCTAAGAAATTTTAGTTTTGGTGGTTGAATGCTCTCCCTCCAAAAAAAGAGTTGCTCTAAATTCAGCTGAAACTTTTACTGAAACCTTTTCTTTTTTTCTTTTTGTAGTTGAGATGGACAGCATGACTTTATTTTATTTGCTTTTTTGTTTTTGGTATGTGGTGCTGAGGATCGAACCCAGTGCCCCACACATGACAGGCAAGCACTCTGCCACTGAACCCCAGCCTCAGCAACCTTTTCTTAGTGTCTTAGTTTTCACTTGGCATTTACTTTCTCATTTCAACCTGTATTCAGAAGTTAAATCTTGGTCTGTCTTCCTGGGAAGAGAAATACATTTTTCAGAAAATGTTGAAGCAATATTAGGAGATTATCTAGGCTACTGCTTTCTTTGTTAAAAAAATATTTCATAATGCTTAAACATTAAGGTAGAGTGAATGCTATTAATATATTTGTGCTTTTTCCTTACTGTAAATGCAGAAATTTCTTTCAAGTCTTTTAAACATTTGTTGTTTGCTTACTTTATAAATGCATTTTTCCACAAGATAAAACTATTATGTCTCAATATTCATTTTTATTTTGTGGTACTGGGGATTGAACCAAGGGTCACTCTACCACTGAGTGATATCCCAGCCCTTATAAAATTTATATTTTTTTGTGGTGCTGGGGATTTGAACTCAGGGCCTTGCGCATGTGAGGCAAGCACTCTACCAACCCAGCTATATCCCCAGCCCTAAAATTTGTGTTTTTGAGACAAGTTATTGTTAATTTGGAGGCTGGCCTTGAACTTGTGATCTTCAGCATTCTGAATAGCTGGGATTACAGGTGGGGGGGGCACCATGCTCAGTAACAATAGATGTAGCACTTTGGTTAACCAAATTGAACCTTTTTCATTCTTTCTTTCTTTTTTTTTTTTTTTAAGAATTAAGTGAAGCACTGGTGAATATCAGCCTTTTATTTGTGAGGCCAAGTTTGAGATGTGAGGCTTATGTCATATTTTCTTTTTCCTGGAAGATGGGAGTATAAGGTGAAAAGCTAAATATGTACATTTAGAAGTATTCACAAAATACTTCTGAAGTCCTTGGAAGAATTTAAGACATTTTATCATTTTATTCAGTTTTTCACTGATCTTTGATGGAAAGTAGATTCTAATTTTATTCTCAGCAACCTGAGACAGTATCTTCACAACAGCATGAAACTTTTAAATGTAGAAAAAAAAATTGTACAGTAAACTCAGATATTTGGAATATATTAAGCAACTAAAATAATAATTTGAATTTGGACTGCATCAGAAAATGTGATCAATTTAAAAGCCATATTAAAATGGGCAACTATTGGAGGTCATTTTGTGTCCTTTCCATAATTTAGGCTAGGTTACTAAAACTGACAGATGTGGTAAGGCAAATGCAGCATTGAAAAACAATAATTTCTTTAAGGATACTTGGTGCCCTTCTATTTGTGATTCATTAGGGAAAGGAGCACATAGATAAATCTATAGTAGTTATTGGGGGAAAATTCTTAGTGATTACTTTGTTTTCTCCTATAGCTAAGGAATACTGTGTGTATAGTTATGCAAGTGAATTGATTGTAATAACCTATTAATGATTCTGTGCACAATTTGAACAAATCTTTGAAGAGAGATGCTAATTAATAACTGATGAAGACATTATGATCTGCATCCTCATGAATATGTTTGTGGCCTAGTGAGTGACAATATAGAATTATATTTCAATTATATCCTCAGGTTATGTAATGATGACTACACCATTAGGTAGGAGTTTGGAGCACTGACACAACCCCCCCTCAACAATTGGAAGGCTTATTGAAAGAGACATGTATTAAGATTGTTCAAAGAAGTAGAAAATGAAGCTATTGAAAATGTGAGGAAACAAATGTATTTGCCACCAGAAGGCATTTTAAAGATTAATTTCTGTTTCTATAAAAAGGAATTTTTGACCTTGCATTTTTGTAGTCTGAGTATAAAGGGACAGATTAGTTATTGGAGTCTGTTAAATTCTGTCAAAACACAAAGCTTCCTACTATTACATTCTAAAAGGAATTGAGTTATAGGGACATTGAGAACCATAAGGGGTTAATATCTTATAGTAAATATTGAAACAACTTTAAAATTTTTTCTTTATTGAAGCAATTTAGATATTCTTTTTTATGTATTTACTCTCAACAAAAGAACTAAATGGTAGACATTTTTAGGTTATATTCTCTGATAATCTGAAGCAGATTTTATTCTTATGTTGCCTGCTGGAAGAAAGATTGATTTTGTTTTATATTCCATACAAACTTGTTGTAGGTTTAACATTTTGTGAATGTAGAAGCTTAACTAGTGTTCTTAACTCCTTGGAGGGCCTGTGTAGTTTCCAGAGAAAGGGTTAAAATATTGGGGATCAAATTAAAACCAGTTTATTTTACCACTTATAAGGTACTCTTATGAGTTTTTTTCTTTTTTAAAAGTGTATACATTTAAAATTTTTCCATTTTTTTAGTGGTGTATTATATTTATATCTAGTAGTGGGATTCTTTGTTATATACTGATACATGCAAATGATGTAACAATATAATTATGTCAGTATTGTTTGTATTTTTATTTGAATTGATACAATAATTGCACATATTTATGGGATATGATGTGATATTTTGATACATGATGCATAATGATCAAATCTGGGTCATTGGTGTATTTATCACATCAGACATTTATGATTTCTTTGCAAGGAACATTCAAAATCCTTTCTACAAGCTATTGAATTTTTTAAAAATGGGAGGTTATTAAAAACTTGTACAGTGAAGTTTTCAGACTTATGCAAATTTAATTTAATAATTGCTTTCCATTGACCTTTTTATTCTTTGGTTTTGAAAATAATTTTGTGACAGATGTGAATTGTTGACCAGCAAAACTTTATTCTGTTGATTTTTTTTAGAGAGAGAGAGAATTTGAATATTTATTTATTTTTTTTTAGTTTTTTAGAGGACACAACATCTTTGTTTATATATGGTGCTGAGGATGAAACCCGGGCTGTACGCATGCCAGGCGAGCACGCTACCGCTTGAGCCACATCCCCAGCCCCTATTCTGTTGATTTTTTAACATCCTTACCTTGCTCACTCTGATGATAGAGTATTAAAATAGTTAAAAGACACAGAGGTGAGCTCCAAGGATATGGGTAATCTGCAAAGTAGATAATCTCTCTGTGGATGATGGTAAATGTGGCATCATATTTAGCCTTAGATGTGATGTATGATTATGTAAGTCTTAAAGTTATTTGTGTTTCATCGACTAGAAAAAGGATAGCTAGATATAAGAATAAGAAATTTGTGTATGTACATTTATTGGTTTGTTTCATTTTCTTTAAACTTGTAAGGAAAAAATATTTTTTTTTCTAAAATGTGAATTTTAACAAAAATACAGAATAGTGCATAAAACCTAAAAGAAGAGGTTGAAGAATCATTGTAAAATGCACAGGCACCTGACTTATACTCATTCAAAAAACATCATCTCCCTTCCTGATGAAACCCTTCCAACACTGTGGTAACCATTATCTTGACATTTCTGTTTTTTCTCTTTGGTTTTCTTTATAGTTTTACTACCTAGTAAGTTTAATATTGTTCTTGAACATGATATAAATCAAATCATAAGTATGTATTCTATTGTATCTGGCTGCTTTTGCTCAACAGTTTTTTAGGATCCGTTCGTGTTTGCATTTTCATTTATTTTTGTAGTTGCAAGATATTCCATTATAAAGCTGTACAATGATGTGTTTATTTCTTATGCTTTTGATGTACATTTTTGTTTTTTCCAGTTTTTGGCTATTACCAGCAGTGCCAATAGAAGAAAATCTCATGTCTTGGTGTATGCAAGCATGGGGTTTTGTGGAGTATATACTTGAATAGATTTGCTGAATTATAGATTACAGTTAACTTCAGCCTTACTAGATATTGCCAAACTATTTCTGTGTGTGATCGCACCAGCAGTGTATGAGAGTTGACCTTGTTTCACATTCTCACTAACATTCAATACTGTCAAACTTTAAAAGTTTTGTCCATATGATATACATGTATGTATACGTGTGTGCGCGCGCGCGTGTATATGTATTTTAAAATTGTGGCTTATATTTTTTTAATTGCAGCTTATATTTCCATTGAGCATCTTTTCATGTTTTGGTCATTTGGCATTCTGGTTTCTTTGTGTGAAGGGCCTCTATATTTCTCTTGAATTATTTTCATTTCTTTTATGGATCTGTAGAGGTTTTTTTATAGTCTGCATTTGAACCTTTTGTATTACACTGCATTTGTTGCAATTTTCTGATTCTTTGGCTTGAATATCTACTCTTAAAATGGTGACTTTAGATGAACAGGAATTATTCATCTTAATATAGTCAAATTTATACATCATTTGCTTTATGATTAGTACTTTTTTTGTGTTTAAGCAATCTTTTTTGACTCCAGGATAAATGAAGTTATCTTTCTATAATCTTTTGGAAACTTAGCTATTTTTCTTCTCATTTTTAAGTCTTAAGTGCCTTGTGTTGAGTTTTGCTGTGAGGTTGGGTGCTATGTGTTGCTGTGATTGAAGTATGTAAAGAAAATCTTGCCTCACACAATTTAAGTACTTGGCAAGAGGAGGATAATTTTATTAGTTCTTTCAGATAATTGTATGTATTATTCTTTGATATTATGTCAAAATTCTATCAAGTGGCATTAACTTTTCTCCTTTTTTTTTTTTTTTGAGATAGTCTTGCTGTATTTCCCAGGTTGATTTGGAATTCCTGGGCCCAAGTAACTGCTCCCTCCTCCCAAGTGGCAGTTTCTTGACAGTTTGTTGCAATATTGAATTTGAAACCACATTAGTGAACTTTCTGTACTTTGTTAAATTAAAACTCATTTGTTTCTCTTTCACTTGGAGTGGATCTTTTATGCATGCTTTCATTATTTTGAGACATTATGCATTGGTCAGTTGGAAAGTTTTCATTCACTGAATTATGCAGCTTTTCCAAATATTGGCACACTTCATTGTATGATATCAAACACATTCCTTAATATCTTCACTGAGTTATCAGGAGAGTCTTTATGAATTGGAAAATAGTCAGTCCCATGGTGGCAGAAACAAGTTTTCCAAAATTCTAGTTTTTGTTTGAAATCTTAAATTTTTTATTATTGGCAACAAGTACTCTGTTGTTTTCCTTGAAGTGACAGACTCCGTGGTTTCATTTTTGAGAAAGTGACCAGCTAAAGATCCAAGTCTAAGTAACCATAGTTTAATTGCTAGTCATTCTTTCAAGTAAAAAATGGTGTTCCATAAAAACAAGATAGTTCAGCTTACAATTCAAATAGTTGGACAAATGTTTTTCCTATAGACAAACATGGTATTTTGATGCATGGCAGAAATTATGCATACTTCTCATTTTATTATACAGACTATTGAAAAGACTTTTTCTTTAAAAGAGGACATATTCCTAGGGCTCAGGATTCTTTTGGGGGTGATGGTGCTGGGGATTGAAACTGGGGCTTCACCCATGCTAGGCAAGTGCTCTGCCAGAGCTCAGGAATTAATAATAACTTTTTTATTTTTTAAACTTTTTGGTGCTGGGGATTTTTTTTAAAAAACCAGTGCTACTATTTATTTAGACTGAAAGTGTGTTACAGCCAGTTTGGGGGAGAAGACCAAGATTTTAGGGTTGAGTCATTTTTCATCTGTTGTGTCAGGCATCCAATGCATAATATCCACTAAGCAGTTGTAAATATGATTCTGGGAGGGATAAAATCTGAGGTAGTTAATAGTTAAGAACACCTGAGAAGTGGATTAGATCAAAGAAGGAGGGAGAGAAGTGGGGGGAGAGAAGGAGAACATTCCAGTGAGTCATTGGACAAGCAAGCATAGGTCCCAGGGTGGAGATTTATCTGAGGAAGGAAGAGGACTGCACTGCATCCTTAGAGCACCTCTGCCATGGAGCTATACCCCTAGGCCAAAACAAGAAAAAACCAAGAAACAAAACATGTAACATAAGATCTACCTTCTTAAAATTTTTTAAGTGAACAGTAGAGTTTGTTAACTATAAGCATGGTATAAGCATATCTCTAGATCTTTTTCATCTCCCAGACTGGAAATTTATACCCCTTAAACAGCAACTCCTGTTTTCCCCACCCCAGCCCCTGGTAACCAGCATTTTACCTTTTGCTTCTATGAGTTTGAATATTAATACTTACATGGTAGAATCATTCAGTGTTTGTCTGTGACTGGCTTATTTCACTTAGAATACCGTCTTCAAGGTTTATCCATGTTTTAGTACATGGCAGGATTTCCATTTTTATGACTGAATAATCATTGCATATATGTACAACACCACTAACCATTCTCCTATTGATCTGTTTCCACATTCTTGATTATTGTGAATAATGCTCCAATGAACATGGGAGTGCAGTTGTCTCTGAGATCCTGATTTCAGTTCTTTCAGGTAAATACCTAGAATTGGGATTACTGGATCACATGGTAGTTCTTTTTCAGTATTTTGAGTAACTGTCATACTGTTTTCTGTAGTATACCTCATTTTATATTCCCACCAGCAGTGCACAGGAGTTTTAATTTCTTTACATTCTTCCCAACACTTATTTTCTATTTTTAACAGAAAGTTTTGTTTAATATATATATATATTTAGTTGTAGGTGGACACAATCAATACCTTTTTTATTTTTATGTGGTGCTGAGGATCGAACCCAGTGCCTCACAAATGCTAGGCGAGCATTCTACCACTGAGTCACAACCTCAGCCCACTTATTTTCTATTTTTTTATTCCCTAGGACTGGGGATTGAACCCAGGGTCTCATGCATGCTAGGCAAATGCTATACTACTGAGCTACATCCCCAGGTCTTATTTATTTTACTGTAAAAATAATGGTCATTGTGACAAGTGAGAGGTGATATCTCATTGTGTTTTTAATTTGCATTTCTCATGGTTATTGATGTTGAGCATCTTTGAATATACTTGTTGGCTATGTTGTCTTTGGAGAAGTATCTTATAAGTCCTTTGCACTTTGGGCATATGTTGGGGGAGGATATTGGCAATTGAACCCAGGGACGTTCAAACACTGAGCTATATTCCCAGCCTTTTTATATCGAGACAGGATCTTACTAAGTAATCCAGACTGACTTCAAATTTGAGATCCTCCGGCCTCAGCCTCCTGAGTAGCTGGGATTACAGGTGTATACTATCATGCCCAGCTCCTTTTGCCCATTTTAAAGTCCTGTTTTTTTTTTTTTTTTTTTCCTGTTGTTGTTGGAGTTTCTTTTATGTGCTGGATATTAACTCCTTATCAGATACAGGTTGAGCATCCCTAATCCAAGGTACAATATGATTCAAAATTGGAAATATTGAGTCATGACATGATGCCATAAAAATTTCACACCTGACGTCAGATGACAAGTTACTTAGGTATACAACAGTTTATTTAATGTCTCCAAGGGGGGAGGATTCTTTCATCCCCCTTTCATTTTTTGATTTTTTTGTCTGCATGTGCCACATGACCCCCATGTCCAGATTATCCTATTGGGCATGCACACAAAGAGTAATAAAATGACATTTGTGTGGTTCATTATACACAAACTTTTAAAAAAAATGTGTGGTACTGGGGATTGAATCTAGGGCCTTGTGCTTGCTAAGCAAGTGTTCTGCCAATGAGCTACATCCCCACCCATTTTTATTTTTTTTATTTTGAGACAATGTCTTTCTAAGTTGCCCAGCCTGGCCTCCCGCTTGGGCTTTTCCTTCCTCAGCCTCCTGAGTAGTTGGGATCATGGGTGCACCACCAATACATTGCTATAACTTTTGTATATTGATTTTGTGTCCTGCAACTTTATTCTAATAGTTTTTTGTTTGGGTGGAATCTTTTTTTTTTTTTTTTTTTTTTTGAGTGGAAAGTAGAAGCTTTATTAAAGGACAGCAGAAAAGACTTCTCCCCAGAGGAAGAAGGGGACCCAAAAGGTGGAATCCATGGAAGGGGGAGGTCTTCCCTCTTTTATAGCTAAGGTTTCAGCTTTCCCCTCATTCCTGTTCTTTGTTTCCCTCTATCTTGCAGTGATTGAATGCAGGTGGGAAGGCCCAAAGGGTTGGGGACAGGTGGGCTGAAGGAGTAATCTGGGCAGGAAGGGCCTGGGGCAGCTTTTGATCAGCATTTCTCTGTTTGCTGGGAGCTGTTTCATTAACAGTTCCTTAGAATGGGTTCCGGGCCTTGGGGACATTAACATCTCAATTTTCCCAAGTGCTGCTCTGGTTTCCTGGATTCCATTCTCAACAATGGCCTGCATTTTATTCATCTTAGTGGATATTAGACCCAGTTTACCCAGTTTACCACATCTACACTAACTACCTATCTTTAAATCTGGCTTCATTCCCCCCTCTAATTTTGGGAACTCCTTACTGCTGTAAGGAAAGGGGGCGATGACAATTCTGGCTTCTTCCAGCTGAAAGGGGGTGGTGTTGAGCAAGCAGTTTGGAGTCCCCTTTTTTAAAAAATCTGGTCTATCTGAGTGGTCCATGATAGAAGTCCGATTGAGAAGTAACAGGCTGGTGGGCCATTTGAGTGATGGGTGGTCTATAAGAGAAAAAAGAGGTTATTAGCACTGGAAGTAAATTAATACAACAGTAAATGCCACAGCATAGGAATATGCCAACAAGTATAATGACAATGACAGAGACTAACAATGTTTTCCACCAGGAAGTACCAGAGTACCAGGAGCTAAGATATTGTTCCCATGACAAGGTTGGCGAGGACATAGCTTCTATCTGACCATGTAAATCTTTAAGGATATTAGTCACATTGCCAGAATTGTCAGGGATGTAAACACAAAATTCAGTTTTAATAATGGCACAAGTACCGCCTTGAGCAGCAGTGAGGACATCTAAAGCCATCCGGTTTTGTAAGATGGCCTTCCTCATAAGTGTTATTTCAGTGTTAAGGAGAGAGATACTTTCCTCAACCTTATGGAGGGCAATTTGAGTATAATTGTTTAAAGTCTCTACCTGCCACATTACATCTTCTAATCCAAGTTGTGGGATAACAGTGAAGCTAGATGATCATGTCAATGAAACACAGATCGTCCCCATCTATGTTTGAGGTTGGGGAGGTTTGCTGGCTGTTTTATATTTGGGGTCCATCTCCCCTGGGTAGAATCTTTTTAAGGTTTTCTACAGAGAAGATCATACTATCTGTGAAGAGAGATAATTTTACATTGTCTTTTCTGGTTTGGATGCCTTTTATTTATTTTCTAATTGCTCTGTTGAATAAAAGTAGTGAGTATGGGCATTCATGTTATGTTCCTGGTCTTATAGGAAAAGCTTTCAGTTTTTCACCATTGGATAGAATGTTAACAGTGAGCTTTCCATATATGGTTTTATTATGTTGAGGTAATGGCCTTCTGTTCCTAGTTTTTATCATGAAAGTGTTGTTTTGTTCAAAGACTTTCTGCATTTATTGAGATGATTTTATAATTTTTATTATTTTTTGAAGTACCCGAGATTGAACCCAGGGGCTTTTAACCACTGAGCCACATCCTCAGTCTTTAATTTTTTTAAATATTTATTTATTTTTTAGTTGTAGTTGGGCACAATATCTCTATTTTATTTATTTATTTTAATGTGGTGCTGAGGATCTAACCCAGGGCCTCATACAGTGAGCGCTCTACCCCAGCCAGAAGTCTTTAATTTTTTTTTTTTTAAATTTTGAGACAGGGTCTCACTGAGTTCCTTAGGACCTTGCTAAATTGCTGTGGCTGGCTTTGAACTCTTGTTCCTTCTGCCCCAGCCTCATGAGCTGCTGGGATTACAGGTGTGTGCCACCAGGCCAGGCATAATTTTTATTCTTTGTTCTGTTAGTGTGGTTTATTATATTGATGGATTTTCATATGTTGAACCATCTTGCATTCCTGGGGTAAATCCCACTTGGTCACGATGAATGATCCCTTTAATGTGCTGTTGAATTTGCTTTACTAGTATTTTGTTGAGGATTTTTGAGTCTTGTGTTCATCAAAGATACTGAACTGTAAACTGGGCACATGCCTATAATCCCAGTGATTTGGGAGGCTGAGGCTCAGTGGTAGAGAGCCCCTGAATTCAATTAAAAAGAAAAAAAACCCCAACAATTGTAATTTTCTTTTAATGTTCTTGTTTGATTTTGGTGTCAGAGTATAGTAGTCTCTTATAATCTTTTTTCTGTAATGTTTGTTATAAATGTCTCCTCTTTCATTTGTGATTTGAATCTTTGTTCTTTTTTTGCATAGCTGAAGATTTGCCAATTTTCTGGATCTTTCAAAAAATTAAATTTTTGATTGCTGGGCACGGTGGTGCACACCTGTAATCCCAGTAGCCAGGAGGATTGCAGCATGTTCAAAGCCACCCTCAACAAAAGTGAGGCACTAAGCAACTCAGTGAGACCCAGCCTTTAAATAAAATGCAAAGTAGGGTTGGGAATGTGGCTCAGTGGTTAAGTGCCCCTGAGTTCAATCACCAATACCCCCTCTCCCACCAAAAAATTTGTTGATTGCCCCCCTTCTCAGTTTCATTTGTTTATGCTCTCATCTTTAGTATTTCCTTCCTTTTGTTAACTTTGGGCTTAGTTTGTCATTTTCTAGTTCCTTCAGGTTTTGCATTAGGTTGTTATTTGATCCCCTCCACCGTCTAGTGGTGCTGGGGATTGAATTCAGAGCATGGTGGGCTAGTGCTCTACCACCAAGCTAGATCCCCAGTCCTTGAGAACTTCTTTCTAATGTAGCCATTTACTGCTACAAACTTCCTCCTTAGTACTGCTTTTGCTGCTTCTCATAATTTTTGTTATGTTGCTTTTTTTAGTTGTCTCAAAGTATTTTCTTATTTCCCTTTTGTTTTTTTCCTTAGACCCATTGGTTGGTCAAGATTTTGTTGTTTAATTTTCACATAATTGTGAATTTGCCAGTATTCATTCTAATATTGATAACTAGTTTTATTTCATTGTGGCTGGAAAAGGTACTTGGTATGATTTCATACTTCTTTAATTTGTTAATTTTTTTGTGCTCTAATGTGCTGTGTCTTGGAAAAAGTTTCTTTCCTTCTTTTTCTTGTTCTTTTTTGGTATGCTAGAAAAGAGTGTATTTTCTCCTGTTGGGGGAATGTTCTGTATATGTGTTAGGTTCACTTGTTCTGTACCATTCAAATCCTGTGTCCTTATTAATCTTTTGTCTGGATGTTCTGTACATTATTGAGATTTCCTATTATTGTGTTGCTTTTACCCTTTGTTGGCCATGTTTGTTTCATTTATTTATGTTCTCTGGTATAGTTGTGTATATATTTTTTATAATTATTTTTCTTGTGAATTTACTATTATATAGTGTCTGTATCTCCTGTGACAGTTTTGAGTGAAAATTTATTTTAAGTATAGCTACTCATGCTCTTATTTTGGTTACCATGTGCATGAATACCTTTATTCTTTTTTTTCCGCTTTCAGGTTATCTTTGTCCTTAAATTTAAGATAAGTTTCTTGTAGATAGCACATAGTTGGATCTTATTATTTTAAAAAATCCATTTAGCTACTTTCTTTTGGACATGGAGTTAAATCCATTTATATTTAGTTATTGGCAGAAAAGGACTTACTGTTGCCATTATGTTGTATTTTGTCTTGTAGTTCTTTTTCTCCTCATGGCTGTCTTCTTTTGTGTCTTAATTTTTTTCTACTGAACATGCTATGATTGCATTCTCATTTTTGGGGGGTGTATATTCTGTAGATGTTTTCTTTTTGGTTACCATGGGATTTATGTAAAGCATCATAACCTGTTTTAAGCTGATAATAGATTGTATTCAATTACACACAGAAACTATATTTTTACCTTTTCTTTTTTTTTTTTTTTAAAGAGAGAGTGAGAGAGGAGAGAGAGAGAGAGAGAGAGAGAGAGAGAGAGAGAGAGAGAACTTTTAATATTTATTTTTTAGTTCTCGGCGGACACAACATCTTTGTTGGTATGTGGTGCTGAGGATCGAACCCGGGCCGCACGCACGCCAGGCAAGCGCGCTACCCCTTGAGCCACCTCCCCAGCCCCTATTTTTACCTTTTCCTCACTCACATTTTATTAGTCAGAAGTCACATGTTTTTATGTGTCTCCATTAACATATTTGTTAGTTTATTTGTACTTTTGTCTTTCAATGTCTATACTAGAATTAAAAATCATTTATGTTTCAGGGTTATAGTATCCTGTATTTATACCTTTACCAGTGAGTTATATTTTCAAATGCTTTTGTGTTGCTCTTTACAGCCTTTTCATTTCCACTTGAAAGACTTCCTTTAGTATTTCTTGTAAGGCAGGTCTACTATTGATGAACTTCCTCAGCTTTTTTTTTCAATCTGAGAAAATCTCAGTTTTGAATGATATTTTTTTTTGTCAAATATGGTATTCATGGTTGTCATTTTTTCTTAATCCCACTTTTCTACCTGCAAAATGTCTGCTGAGAAATTCACTGTTATTATTAATAGAGTTTACCTCATATGTGATACTTTTCTCATACTACTATTAATATCTGTCTTCTGTTCTTGACTTTTGAGAATTTGATTATATGACTTGGTGTGGACCCTTTTGCGTTTATCATATTTGGGATCCTTTGAGCTTCTTGAATCTGGATATCTGTTATCCATATTTGGGAAGTTTTCAACCAAAGTAATGGTCCATTCTTCTGAAACTCCCATGGTGCATATATTGGTTTACTTAATATTGTTCCGGAGTCTGTTAAGTTCTTTTCACTCTTTTTCATTCTTTTTTTCTACTTCAGTTCTCTGACTGGATAATTTCTGACCTGTCTTTGAGTTCATGGATTCTTCTGCTTGGTAACGTCTGCTGGTGAACTCCTTTACTGGATTTTTTTAGTTCGTTTTTTTTTTTTTTTTGTTCTGGGAATTGAACTCAGGGGCATTTAACCATTGAGCCACATCTCCAGCCCTGTTTTGTATTTTATTAGAGACAGGCTCTCACTGAGTTGCTTAGTGCTTTGCTAAGTTGCTGAGGTTGGCTTTGAACTCTGGATCCCCCTGTTTTAGCCTCCTGAGCTGCTGGGATTATGGGTTTGCGCCACTGCACCCAGTTTAGTTCAGTTTTTTGCATTCTTCAGTTCCAGACTTTCTCTCTGGTTCTTTTAAAATATTTGCTCTTTGTTGAAATTGTTGTTTTGTTCATACATCATTTTCCTGAGCTTGTTGAACATTGTTATGATAGTTATTTTGAATCCTTTCTTGGGTAACTCAGATTTATTTTGGTCCTTGGCCATGTCTTCCTGTTTCTCCATGTTCCTTGTAGCTTTGTATTGGTATTTGCACATTTGAAAATATGCAAATTTTCTTTCCTAGTCCTTATACTCCTTATGGACTGACTTTATAAAGGGGAGAACTTTTATCAGTCCAGCTGAGGAATTGTGGGAGCCTCTCAAACCTTTTCTGTGGGTATGTCTTCTCTGGATTTGTGTTTGTTTGTACATTATAGTAAGAAAATTGCTGGTTTCTTTTTGTTTTGGGGTGTTTGTGATGTCTTGGTCTGTCTGGTGTTCATGTATTATACTACTGGTCCTTTGAAGTAGTATCATGCCTACCAGCCCCCTTTTATGTTCTCAGTGCCCCCCACTCCCTGCATCTTGAGTAAGCCAGATCTTGTTAGCACCCTGATTCAGGTCAGTCACAGCCCAGTCCCTTCTGCAGTTCCAGCAAAAGATGGAATGTTGGACATATTATCCACTCTGTTTTCCCTAAGGAAGAAGCAATTGGTCCTATGGAGCTATAGCATGATGCCCAGCTCAGGCTACTAAGATCCATCTGTATTCCAATACAGGCAAGATAGAAACTCCTCCCTTGGTTTACTCTTGTGGAATGCTCAGCACTTTGGACATAGAGTCCAGTCTTCTGTTTTTCTCCCTTGGGAGACTTCAGGTGTTGGAGCTTTTGCCTGATCACATGATAACTGTGCTGGGGTGGGGTGGGGAGCAACTCTGGTGAGAACATCCCCTGAACTTTCTTGCTGGCTTCAATGTGACTGATTTTGTACTTGCCTTGGGTACAGGAGTCTTTCAATTGGTGTCTAGATTCCTCATAAAGGGAATTGTTTTTTGTGTTGTTGAATGGATGTTTTAATAGGAGGGAGGAAGTTTTGGGGATTCCCAGTCTGTTATTGCTGACATCAGTCCCATCAAGGGCATTTATTTGTTTTTTCTTAATTAAAAATTAAAATTAGATTTGGGCTGGGCATGGTGGTGTACTCCTATAATCGTGACTGGGGAGGCTGAGGCAGGATTGTGAGTTTAAGGCTACCCTTAGCAATTTAGCAAGGCCGTGGGCAACTTGGACTCTGTCTCAAAAGGGTGGGGGGGGGCGCTGGGGAATGTTCTTTGGTTCAGCACCCCTGGGTTCAATCCTTGGTACACAAAAAGGAAAAAAGAAAACCCAAACCCCCAAACAAACAACACAGTTTAGGGCTAGCTAGGCCTCACTAGCCACATTGAAATTGTATGCAAGTTCATTTTATTCTTTTGTGGTACTCGGGTCCAAATCCAGGGTTTTGTGCATGCCAGACAGGTGCTTTACTGCTCTACTACTGAATTACACCCCCAGCCCCAAGGAAATTCTGAAATAAACTGACTGGTGACATCTTTAGATTGGCCTTTTTTTTTTTTTTTTTTTTTTTTTTTTATTTGCTTTGAGTTCTTGACCATGAAGAAGTCAATAAGACAGTTTGGTGCTACTGTCTTGGTATGTGCCTAGGCACCCAGCAGTCTTACCATTCACTGCTCTTGGGTTATTAATGAAAATATCTGTACAGCAATAAAGGAAAATGATGTCTGGGTATTATTATGAATTTAAGTTTGACATTGCAGATCTCCAGAGAAACTCAGAGATTGGGTTTGTTGAAGCACATGCTCAGAACTGCTACTTCATTGAATTAAATAAATTCCCTTCTATTGTTCACCTAAGAGACTTTAAAAAATTATTAAAAAATGAATGAATAGTGACTTTTGTTATATATATATTTTTCTCATGGTGCTGGGGAGCAAATCCAGGCATCATGCATATTAGGCAAGTGTTCTGCCACTGAACTAGATCCCCAACCCCTGTCTAATGCTTTTCATGCTTCTTTTGAACTATTATATGATTTTACTTCCTTTTTTGCTGTGCTAGGGATTGAACCCAGGGCCTTGCACAAGTGCTTTACCACTGAGCTACATTCCTAACCCCATAATGTGGGGGGAAAAACACAAAAAAAGACAATTAGAAAACAGTGGTGTAAATTACTTTGAAAGAACCTTGTGTGTTTGGGATAAGTTTAATTTAGTCTTGATATATTTTGGTATTATTTTTCTAACTATATATATTTAATACTGTATATATTTAAATACCATGATGATGATGATGATAACAACATTCATTTAGAATTACCTATATGTTTATTATTTTTCCTCATCACTTTTTACTGTAACTCTAAGGTTCTATCTGGAGTCTTTATTATCCTGCCTAAATAATATCCTTAGGGCTTGGAGGTGGATCGGTAGTTCAGTTAGTGTGCTTGCCTAGCTTTCTGGAGACCTGTTTGTGAGACCCAGCGCTGCAAAAAAAAAGAGTGGGGAAGTTCCTTAAGCATTTCATTTAATGCGTAAACTCTGTTTTGGTTTTTTGAAGTTTGATCTTTTTTTTTTTTTAACTAGAAATTAAACCCAGGGGCATATTGCTGCTGAGCTACATTCCCAGCCTCTTTTAAATTTTGAGTTAGGGTCTCACAAAGTTGCTGAGGCTGGCCTTGGACTTTTTTTTCATTTTAATTTGTTATATATGACAGCAGAATGCATTACAATTCATATTACACATATAGAGCACAATTTTTCGTATCTCTTGTTGTACACAAAGTAGAGTCACACCATTTGTGTCTTCATACATGTACTTAGGTAATGATGTCCATCTCATTCCACCATCTTTCCTACTCCCATGCTCCCTACCTTCCTTCCTCCCCCTTTCCCCTTTGCCCTATCTAGAGTACATCTAATCCTCCCATGGCCCCCACTCCCACCACATTATGAATCATCAGCCTTAAATCAGAGAAAGCATTTGGTTTTTTGGGTTTGGCTAACTTCACTTTGCATTATCTTCTCCAACTCCATCCATTTACCTGCGAATGCCATGATTTTGTTCTCTCTTAATGCTGAATAATATTCCATTGTGTATATATAACACATTTTCTTGATCCATTCATCTACTGAAGGGCATCTAGGTTGGTTCCACAGTTTAGCTATTGTGAATTGTGGTGCAGTAAACATTGATGTGGCTGTGTCCCTGTAGTATACTGTTTTTAAGTCCTTCGGGTATAGACCAAGGAGTGGGATAGCTGGGTCAAATGGTGGCTCCATTCTCAGGTTTCCAAGGATTCTCCATACTGCTTTCCATACTGGCTACGCCAATTTTCAGTCCTATCAGCAATGCATGAGTGTGCCTTTTCCCCCACATCCTTGCTAACATGTATTGTTGTTTGTATTCTTAATAGCTGCCATTCTGACTGGAGTGAGATGAAATCTTAGAGGAGTAGTTTTGATTTGCATTTCTCTAATTGCTAGAGATGTTGATCATTTTTTCATATATTTGTTGACTGATTGTATATCTTCTGAGAAGTATTTTTTTTTTGGTGTTAAGATTTTTGTGTTTATATATCCTAGAGATTAATGCTCTATCTGATGTGTGTATGGTAAGAATTTGATCCCAAAATGCAGTGGCCTTGGACTTTTGATCATCCTGCCTGAGTCTCTGGGATTATAGATATATGCCTTTGTGACTGACTGAAGTTCAGTCTTTAGTTTGCCTTTTTTTGGAACTATTTTCTTTGGGTATAGAATTCACATTTGCACATACTTTGTTTCTGCACCGTGAATTTCCACTATCTCTATCTTCACTATCTCTGGCATTTAGTTTTTTTTTTTTTAATTTTTTACTCTATGAAGTCCTCTAATGATGATATAATCTTGTCTTTTATCCTTTAGGTGCTTGAAAAATTTTGTCTTTGGTTTTCTGTATCTTAACTATTATATTCCCAGATGTAGATTTTGCTTCAGTTCTGGAAAACTGAATTGTTTCTTATCATTTGTTCAAATGCTGCTTTTGCCCTAATCTTTCTATTTTCTCTCTCCTGCAGTATTGGAGATTGAACCCCACCCCAGAAACACTCTATATACACTGAACTAAATCCACTGCCCGTTTTGTTTTTATTTTGAGACAGGGTCTCTGTAAGTAGCTGAGGCTGCCCTTGATCCTCCTGCTTTAGTCTCCTGAGTAGCTGGGATTACAGGCGTGAACCACTACATCCAGTTCCATATATTTTTTAACTGATATAACTTGATTTATAAGACTCTTCTAGTGTTAGGATTGGAAATTGATACAGATTTTTTTTTCTGTTTTATTCTAGTTTGCATTTATGCCGGATTCTCAGTGAAAATAAAAGCCATGATAGTTCGACTTATAGAGGTAAGATTTTAAAAAGTTTCATAGCTGTCGTTTTTGGCTTGATTAAAATTTGTAACTATCCTGCTTTCCATTAATTTTTATATATGAAAACCAAATGTATAAGAGTCCACATTATGTAAAGCATTTATATGAATACATTACACTCAGGATTAAAATTATAGTAAGAGTATACATCTTGTATTTGACCTGCATTATAGTCATATGCTGTTAACTAATTTTTATAATTGGGACTTTGTATATTTAGTTAAATTTTAGCAGTTAGCTGTACCAATCATAAAGTTGAGAAAAAACTAGTCTGGAAAGAAAAACTGTTTTTGTTTGTACTAGAAAATTTCCTGAGTTCAGTGTTTTTACTAAAGCTGATTATGTTCAGGTGGTACCTGGGGATCTTGTTAAAGGCAGTTGTCATGGAAAACATGAAAAGCAAAGGAGTTGTTTACTGCATATCACACAAATATGATTTATTATGTAAAATGTTATATAATTAAATTGGATGTAGATTTGAATTTTGAAGGATTTTACTATTAAACATTTATTAATTTAAAAATAGGTATTGGATTTGGCAAAGGAGGGGCAAGAATAAAAGCAATTGTATCAATTAAGTTTTAAGCATTTTTCACATGTAGCTTTTGTTGAGCATAAAACCCACAGTGTTTTTAGTATGAAAAAATACTTTTACAACCAACATTCTATTTTTAAAAATCAATATGTAAAATTTATTTTGGTTATTTAAATTATGATTTTTGTGAGTAGAAGATTAGGACAGAATGTTTTCCAATAAATGTTTACTTTCATTTTTATAAAAAATTAAATATTACCTTAACATAACAGGATATACTTTTTAAAGAACATTTAGCTGGGTGTAGTGGTGCAAGCCTGTAATCCCAGTGGCTGGGGAAGCTGAGACAGGAAGATTGCAAGTTCAAAGCCAGCCACAGCAAAAGCAAGGCACTAAGCAACTCAGTCTCTAAACAAAATACAAAATAGGGCTGGGGATGTGGCTCAATGGTTGAGTACCCCGACTTCAGTCCCCACCCCCCACCTCCCCAGAAAAAAGGAATGTTTATATGCTTTAGTGGAAAGTATTTTTTTTTAACAAATCAAAGAGCCATTTTTGATTTAACGTCCTTAGCGTACAACCCCCACCCCCTAATATTATTAACTTGTTTATCCTACTTATAAAATTGTATAATTAAGGACTGGCAGTTTAGCTTAGCAATAGAGCACTTCCCTTACAATCGTGAGGCTCAGGGTTAATCCCAAGCACTGAAAGAAAAAAAAGATTGTATGATCACTCATAAAGACTTTTGTGGTTAAGGTAACATGTTCTTGTTTGAGTAAGTCAGTTGACTGCCAGAAATTAAGGATGTATAAAAATATTTCTTCATAAAATCATTTGGGGGTGTAGCTCAGTGATGAAGTGCTTGCCTAACATGTTTGAAGCCCTGGGTTCAAGCCCAGCATTACAAAAACACTTGGATACTTAATTTTTGTCTCCCCCACACTTAAAATCACTTTCTAACTTCTCAGTTAACTTTGATTTTTGCTTGAAACCTTGATGGATAAGAAAGTCCTTAAAAAACAAAACCAAAAAAAAAAAAAAAAAGAAAGAAAAAAACAACCCATGATGTTAATATAACACAGCATTACTATTCTTTCAGTTTTAAGTGGGACTGTAGATCTTTAATAACTGTTGGATCATTGTTAATTTTTATGGTTATTTTTATTCATGTGTGAAACCAAAAATAGTTATGTATGTGGCCTCATTGGCTGAACAGCCAGTGAGTGCTCTTTTTTTAACCCTGTTTGCTTTTTCAACACATGTGCATTTTGGCTGATCTCTGCCAATAGTTAGGCTCCGGTCTGAGGTCCCCATTTGGTAGTCCATGTAGAAAACTGAGTGAATGCCATTTCTTTGGAATTGTCTTTGTTGCTGTTCTGGGTTATTAAGTTTGTGTAGTGTTCCCTTTGACCTTTCATTTCTATCCCTCCCTTGAATTAATTTCATTTCAGGCAGGCTGTTAATTTCATTTCAGGTACACATTGCTTGTTCCTTTTCTAAATTAACCTGACCTTCACCAGTAAAACAACAATGTGATGATGGCTTATAATCATGAATAGTACTAGTGACATTAGACATAACCAAGAACTGGTGTTGTTTTAGTCATCTTTTTCGTTGCTGTGACTAAAAACACAGATAGGAACAATTTTAGAAGAGGAAATGTTTATTTGGCGGCTCATGGTTTCAGACGACTCAGTTGATAGACAGTTGGCTCCATTCCTCAGGGATCTAGGTGAGACAGAACCCATTCAGTTCACTTCTGAATGCTCTTACACATAAGCTCTTGGGGGACACCTTATATCTTAAACCATAATGTTCTACCTCTGGCCCCCAGAAGTACAGACTTATCTCACAATGCAAAGTACAGTTAGTCTGTTTCCAAGAGTTCCTATAGTCTCAATGCACTTTAAGCATTGCCCAAAAGTTCAAGTCCAAAGTCTCTTAGTCTCGGGGCAGACTTGTATTGTGAGCTCCTTAGAAAAAATCAAAATCAATTTATTGGTGTCATATATGTAAAGGTACAAAGTTACATTTCTATTTAGAAAAAAGGGGGGCATAGAAAGAAGGGATGGGACCAAAACAAGACCAAAATCCAGTTGGGCAAACAAGTCCTGCAGTTCTGTGTCCACCATCTGGAGCACATCTGAGCTGCTGGGATTACAAGTGTGTGCCTTTATACCAGGCAATAGTAAAATCCATTTTGACATAATTATACAAACATGGAATATGTCTTGTTCTAATTCAGACCCCAGTACCTCTCCTTCCCCTTCCTTCTACCCACCTCTGCTCCCTTTCTTCTATTGATCTTTCTGCCATTTACCTATAGATTCATTTTTTTCTTAAACTCTCTTGAGTCTAAGATGGATGTGGTCTTGCTAATTCCTGTGATGCCCTCAAGCCATCTTTCTTTTGGTCTCTGGGCAGAGTTTTTAACATTCTTTAGTGGCCCTGATATCTTTAACAACTGTTACTTCCTTCCTTAGATCCAGTTTTACTCCCACCTTTCAAGTCCAGGGTTTTCAAATCTTTTCGTTGTGCGTTGTGTTCCTGAATATTGCAATAAACTTGGCTAAAAGCCTCCAGCAATACCAATGCCACTGCCTAAATAATATCCTGCCTAGAAATTTCTTATGTCAGATTAAGAATTAGTCCATCACTTTTAAAATCAGCCCCACAGAAAGTCTCAGGACACGGGCAAAATGTAGGCAACTTCTTGGCTAGAACATAACACTAATGGCATACAAAGTGTTCTGTTAATTTTTGTGTGTGTGTGTAATTATAAATTTCTCCCGGGCTGGGGATGTGGCTCAAGCAGGAGCGCGCTCGCCTGTCATCGAGGGGCCCTGGGTTTGATCCTCAGCACCACATAAAACTAAAATATAGATGTTGTGTCCACCGAAAAACTAAAAAATAAATATTAAAAAATTTTCTCTCTCTCTTAAAAAACAAAAAACATAAATTTCTCCCACCATTGTAAAGTTTTCTTTTTGACTCCAGTATAGATTTTACATGCTTTTGTGTGATTAGCCTGGTTGACTTAAAATATCACTTACTATTACTCTAGATAAACACAATGGGAGTTCCTAACCACTTTTAAATAAGCATTTAGAAAACTTGTGAATTGGGGACTATCTTTGCTACTTAACTGATTATAATGTGAATGTTTTTATGTCCTATCAGTGTTAGCAAGATGACCCCATTTGTTATCCCTTTTTAAATTTTTCTCTGTGATAAAGAGAATTCCCTGAGCCCCCATGATCTTTAGGGGACATAACTCTTATTGGATCATAGCTTATGATAATCAGCTGTTTTGTCCTTCTGAGTGATTGCTTTTATTAAAACAATATTTTTTAGCTAGGCACCTTGGTGTATACCAGTAATCCCAGGGATTCTGGAGGCTAAGACAGGAGGATCACAAGTTCAAGGCCAGCTTTAGCAACTCAGCGAGGCTCTAAACAACTTAGTGAGATCTTGACTCAAAATAAGAAATAAAAAGGGTTGGGGATGTCGCTCAGTTAAAAAAAAAAAAAAAAACAACAAAAACCTCTGGCTGGGTTCAGTTCCCCAGTAAACCTCTTACCCAAATCGTAGCTGTCTGGATAATTTGAAATAAATATTGTGGGTGGTAAGATGTTTTATTAATAAAAATGGAAGGCATGAAATTGATGTCATGTTCCTACCGTACCAACAGGTAGAAATTTTTCCTTTTTGGTACTGGGGATTGAACTCAGGGACACTCAACCACTGAGCCCATCCTCATCCCTTTTTTGTATTTTATTTAGCAACAGGGTCTCACTGAGTTGCTTAGTGCTTCGCTTTGGCTGAGGCTGGCTTTGAACTCAGCCTCTGGAGCTGCTGGGATTACAGGCATGTACCACCATGCCTGGCATTTTCTGTTTTAAAATATAGTTATAAGCACTATGAAGGCATAGTTGTAAAAAGGCAGAATATATGTAATGATTTCTCATAGAGAATTGGAGTAATTTAGTTATATTTATTTAGCAAATGATTTAATGGACAAATTTATTTCATTGTAAAATCATGTTTTTATTGGTAAAAAGGAGATTGATACATGCTTTGATATCTGTCATGTCCCTGTTTTGTAAATAGTAGTCATACCAGGAGAGAAGATTTTTAAATATTTCATTCTTTGCTGTTTTGCCCTGAAAAATTATGATTTCCCTCAAAAGGGAATTATAACAGGATTTATTTTATATAAGTGTTTTTAGAGGTGCTTGTTTTCCTGATTTTAGTGGTTAGAAAGAGGTAAAGTTTTTAGTGTGTGGAACTGAAGATGGCCAGCAGAAGGCGTCCACTCCAAAAACAAAAGATTTTTTTTTTTTTTCAGGAAATGGGGCTGTTGCAATTTTTATGGATGTGGGTGTGTCTTGCTCTGTTATAGACCCCAGAGTCTCCCCCCACCTTCTCTCTTTTCTCCTTGTTTGTGCCTAAGGGCAAGAAGGAGTAGCACTGGTGTAATCCATTGTGCTGGGAAATTGGATCCCTGGAGGTGAGGAGGTGTTAGATCTGGGAAGTGTGATCCCAGTGGTTAGCTTTTAGCCACCCAGTGATAACCAGCCATCATCCTTTCTCCACCCCCATCTTTCATTATCTATACTTAATGCCAGGCCTTCTGCCCCCTGCCTGAGTTAGTTGAGGAATGTGACATTTCCTGTCCCCTCAGGCTAGGTGGGGCTGTAGGCAGATTGCTTTTTGGCAAAGAAAGCCTGTGGGGAGTTAGTACAGGGGGCTTATTTTATAGAATTATTTTCTTAACCTCATGTTCCCACCATCCTCATCTATTTGCCCCCTTACAGTAGCATGAATAAATGTTTTTAGAAGTGTTGTAGGGGAATCAAAATACCAAACAGTATGCACAGTTGATGTAAATATGTGGAGTCTGTAGACATAAGTAAAAGATGAAGAACACATTAGCATTGGATTTTTGTAAAAAATGAAAGTATAAACTACTAGATAAAAACATTAGAAGTATATTTTTCTTTTTATTATTGATGTTTATAGTAATTCTGAGATGTAGGAAATGTATCGATTTACCCCAAAAGTCTGCCTATCATGTTCAGAAGACTGTGTCCTTCAACTATTTCTTTTGTGTTTAACAGATTTCCAGCAAGCTCTCTATGAGTTGTCATACCATGTCATTAAAGGAAATCTAAAGCACGAACAGGCATCTAATGTTCTTAATGACATTAGTGTAAGTATATCTATGTTTAAAACTTAATTGTTGCATATCTCCTTTTGAGTTTAATATAAAGATCTTTCCAGGGACTGAACCCAGGGGTGCTTAGCCACTGAGCCACATCCCCATCCCTTTAAAAAAAAGTTTTTTTGAGACAGGGTCTTGCTAAAATTGCTTAGGGCCGCCTTTGAACTTGCAGTCCTCCTGCCTCAGCCTCCCAAATCACTGGGATTACAGGCCTGGGTGTGTCACCATGCCCAGCTGATACAAAGATCTTTTAAGTGTATGTAGTTTAGGTTTCATTTTACTCAAAATTATAGTAGTTCGTTTTTTAAGGTAATATTGGTAAGCTATTTTTGCTAGACAGCAATAAACATATTTTAATCTTTCTGTCTGGTTGTAAATAATGCAGAAAATGTTAGGGAAATTGGAAGAGCAAAAAAGTGCACTATAACAAAGTCTAGGTATCCTTAATGAAAAGTGCTGCTGTAAATAATAAGTTGGCTAAAATATTTTCTCCTAATTAAAGTATAATGAGCTGTTTTTTGGTTTGCAGTTAAGTTTAAAAATTAACTATTTTTAAAATTGAGTATTAAATTATTTTAAATTATGGTTCCATGGCTCTAACATGTATTTCTGGTTTTCACCTGCTTGCTGTTTGTTTTAGAAAATATTAGATTTTTTTAAACCTTTAGTTAGCTAATTCTATTTCTAGAGTTAAAGTTAGATTTAGACCAGAATGGGCTGGGATTATGGCTCAGTGGTAGGGTGCTTGCCTAGCACATGTGAGGCACTGAGTTCGATCCTCAGCACTACATTAAAAAATTGAATAAGTAAAATAAAGTACTGTGTCCATCTACAGCCAACAAAACAAAACAAAACAACAAAAAAAAAAGATTCAGACCAGATGCTTTACATGATAGTTTGTATTTGAACTGGAAGATTGGCTGTCAAAGTATAAGAGGGGTTTATTGAACCCAATACCTATGATTCAAGTTTTACAATTGGCATGTTAGTCTGTTGCTACTTAGGTTGATTTTTAGACTTTTACAAATAAAAATACTTGTCCAGTTCAGAACAGCTTTTATATTGAGTTGGGAATCTGGGGCTTTTTGTCTCAGTATGAATTTCACTTGTTTTGTTGATTTAAGCTTCTGAAGCCTTTTTCTGTTTTGGGAGACTATCTCTTTTGTATGATTTTTGTGCTTTCCTGGAATACTCTTAAGGAAATCCCCCCATCCATTTTTCCATTGGTGCATTGTAGTTGTACACAATTCTTTAGGAAATTCTAAGCGTAGCCATTGTGGTCCCCCCCCATTCTTTGTTGTGTTTTGAGTGGTATGGCTTTGATATTTCTCTTATACCCAGATTGTCTGCAGCTGATACCTGCAGAATCTATGTTGGAATGGTCTCTTGATTTTTTATTTTGCCATACTAGAGGCTGAACCCAGGGCTTTGTGCATGCTAGATAAATGCTCCTCCACTGAGCAACATCCCTAGCACACCCCCTCCCCTTTAAAATTTTATTTTGAGACAGGGCCTTGCTAAATTGCTAAGGCTGGCTTTGAACTTGCAGTCCTCTTGCCTCAGCCTCCTGAGTAACTGGGATTACAGATGTGTGCTACCTCACCCAGTTGAAATGGTATTGTTTTTAAACAACCAACATTCCATGTCTGAAAATTCTTGCATTGATTCATTTTTGGTCTTCAGGTAGCCTTAGTACTTGGCAATCAAATAAATATAGTTAAGAATTCATAGCCCTTGAGAAACTTCACTAAATTGGGTTGACCATGAAGGTGATATCATTCTGTAAATTGGACATTGATATAAGTTTTAGTGTGTTTATGGAATATAACTATTTTCCCATTTAATAATAGTAAATAGTCCAAGTAAGTGTTGCGTATGTGTGCTTGGACTTAGTGTCTACTTTCTTTTTGATTATTTAGTGATATCTTTGTGTATACTTTTACAGCTGATTGTCTTTGTCCTGGCTCTCATAGCACTACACAGGGTCCAGTGTCTTAGCCACAGAAATGTATTTTGTGTGTCTCCTTGCAGTTGCTTGGTTTTCTTTAGAATTTCTTTATTATAGTGTCTGAAAATATGCTAATTTTGGAGTTACTGTAGTGCTAGCAAACTATAATTGGTATAATTGAACCATGGTCCTTGGTTGGCAAATGGTTCTAAAATTGATCATGGAAGTAGGAAGTCAGGAGACAAATACAGAATAATGCTTATGTTTTTTTTTTTTTTCATTCAGAAGCAGAGGATTTGAGTGTATAAAGAAAATATAGTTTTTGATAATTATTTTCATCTTCAGAGAATTTTGAGTTCTGTTAATTAGTTTTATATTGTTTTTAGATTTTTTTATGTTCTGAATCACTATGATTTTTTTTTTTCATACTGGGGATTGAACTCAGGGGCATTTAACCACTGAGCCACATCCCTAGCCCTACTTTGTATTTTATTTAGAGACAGGGTCTCACAGAGTTGCTTAGTGCCTCATAGTTGCTGAGGCTGGCTTTGAACTTGTGATCCTCCTGCCTCAGCTTCCTGAGCTGCTGGGATTACAGGTGTGTGCCACTGAGCCAGCTTGAATCACTATGATTTTTGCATAGATCAAGTGTTGACTCAGGCATGAGCACAACAACATTTAAAGTTTGGATAAAAAAATGTATCATTCTTAACAGTTCTGCTTTAGGTAGGTATGAGGTACTCTAAATTTCATTGCTTACCTGAGGTACTTGTTCAGGTATCTTTTTAAAATTTTTTTTAGGTTGTAGTTGGACACAATACCTTTATTTTATTTATTTATTTTTATGTGGTACTGAGGATCGAACCCAGCACCTTGCACGTGCTTGGTGAACACTCTACTGCTGAGCCACAACCCCAGCCCAAGTCATTGCTTTTTATTGGTAACATGGAATTCATTAAGATGATGTTTGGTTCTCTTGGGAAATTTCTTTTAGCTTATCCAGCCCATTTTTACAAGCAAGATTAGGATGGCACAGTTGGAAAGAGAATTTCCCTCACCTGCCCCCTCACTCACCCACCCCAACCCTTGGCAGAAAATAAACTGAAGAGTACTGCTATTCTGAGACCATAATACTTGTTGTGTATTACTCTGGTATTTATTGTAAATATATTTTTAAAATTAGGAATTTCGTGAGGATATGCCTTCCATTCTTGCTGATGTATTCTGCATATTAGGTAGGTATAAAATCTTTATTTCACCTGTAATGTATGTTGTTTGATAAATTAATGTTAAATAAAATGTTTTTTTCAAAATAAAGATTTTACAAGTGTTCAAAAGTTTCTACAAATCTAAAGCAATTTTTTTTTTACTTTGTAGAGAATATAGTATTTTGAGACAAATGTTGGTACAATCACTTTATAGTTTTAAAATATAATTCAAAATTTTTGAGTGTTTAACATATTCATATAAATTTAAGCTAAATTATTTCAGGTAAAAACAGCCAAGTTTTCCAACATTTAGCTTGTCAGTTATTGAAAGGTTAGTAACCAAATAATTAATGTCACTTAATTGATTTATGCCAAATAGGTTTTCAGTGAATGATGTCAAAATCTTAGGACATTCAAGATATTTACTTTGTTGTTGAACTCTTTTAATTCTTCTTAGTTTTAGAACGAGCAAAAAGAGCCTAAGTAATCAAAAAGAACTTTTGAGGATGAGTAACCTGCTTTGGAAATAGCAACTTCTTTATTTGTCCAGAATAAATAAGAATTCATGCAGGAATA
Source organism: Spermophilus citellus (assembly GCF_964194105.1). Lineage (NCBI taxonomy): Eukaryota > Metazoa > Chordata > Mammalia > Rodentia > Sciuridae > Spermophilus > Spermophilus citellus. The sequence goes on along the minus strand of NC_138190.1, from coordinate 120,539,938 downwards.
AAAAGGAATATTTCTTTGATTTAGAACAAAAAGTAGTGTCCCTCTATGGGAAGCACAGACTTAAAAAATAGTGTGGATTACAATTTTTTTTTCTAATTTTAGATTCACAATAAAATAGCTTTGAACACTGTTTCCCCCATCACTTTTGTGCTTTCCTAAAACTTTGAATCAAATGGAAACATTTCTAGACATTATGATAATCACTGTAAAACAAGATATCCTCTGAGAGTTTGTCAAGCTGTAATGAATATTTTAGCTCATTAATCTTAATCCCTAGAATTAGGTAAATTAAATGTTTCACTGAGAGTCCAGAATTTGATCTCAACAAATATATAAATGCCTGTGCTTGATCCTTTGGGATGTTTCAAATTTCATAATAGTGGTTATGTTGGGAACAGGTCAAATTATATGTGGACTGTGAGTGATAAATGAAAAGAACAAACCATTGATGGTGCGACCATGTGTTTTAGTTTTATTTTTCCTGGTATGATTATCGATAGTGCCTTCTTTCAATCTCAAAACTGTCCTTTTTGGAAGATAAAGTACATGTTCCTGCTCTCAGGTGGATTGATTGATTGATGCCAAATAGAAAACCTTTGAAACTTAATTTTTAAAATAGGTACTAAAGATATTTTGTTTATAAGGAAGTATAGTATGAAACAAGTTTCAATTTTGATTTTTTTTTTTTTACAATATATTTGTAAGACTAAAAGACTGATTTGTAGGTGATGTTTTGTGAAAGCTGTTGTTTCTTAATAATAGTGGTAGGTGTCTGGTCATCGTGGTGCCCTGCTGAAATCCCAGCTACTCAGGAGACCAAGGCCAGGAGGATTACAAGTTTGAGGCCAGCCCTAGCAACTTAGACCTTGTCTTAAAATATAAAAGATAAAAGTGGGTGGGACTGTAGTTCACTGGTAGAATGCCCCTTGGGCTCAATCTCCACTACCACCACCACACCAAAACAAACAAAAACATCAAGAGCATAGTTTGTAATCAATTAACAGCTTACTTGTTCTAGTAATGTCTTTATTAACTTTATTAGCATATAGTTTCCCTTCATAGTTATTTAGTGATATGAATTATTGTTACAAGTCATTGTATATATGTGTGTGTGTATATACATATATGCACACACACTATACACACACACACACACAATACCTTCATTTTATTTTATTTTATTTTTTTTATTATTTTTTTTTATAGATTTTTTTTAAAGAGAGTGAGAGAGGAGAGAGAGAGAGAGAGAGAGAGAGAGAGAGAGAGAATTTTTAATATCTATTTTTTAGTTCTCGGCGGACACAACATCTTTGTTGGTATGTGGTGCTGAGGATCGAACCCGGGCAGCACACATGCCAGGCGAGCGTGCTACCGCTTGAGCCACATCCCCAGCCCACCTTCATTTTATTTATTTATTTTTTTTACATGGTGCTGAGGATTGAATCCAGTGCCTTGCATGTGCTAGGCGAGCGTTCTACTGCTGAGCCACAAACCCAGCCCAAGTCATTACTTTTTATTGGTAACATGAATTCATTAAGATGATGTTTGGTTCTCTTGGGAAATTTCTTTTAGCTTATCCAGCCCATTTTTACAAGCAAGATTAGGATGGCACAGTTGGAAAGAGAATTTCCCTCACCTGCCCCCTCACTCACCCACCCCAACCCTTGGCAGAAAATAAAATACAATCCAAGGGTGACCCCAGACCAAGGTAGGAGAATAGGAATAAGAATGTGAGCTATCTGTAATGATGATGATGATAACGATGATGCTGATGATGTAGGTGCTATTTTTGGAGCACCTTGTATGTTTTAGGTATTGTATTAACCATTTAATTTAATTTTAATCCTCATAGCATCTTTTGTAAGGTAGGTATGTAGATGAGGAAAATAAGGTTCAGAGAAGTGATTTTTCTATGTTGTCTTTCTAATATGTTAAGAGTTTTAAGGGTGCTGTAATTTCCAGGTTCACATAATAACTTTCATGTGAGGTGAAGGGAGTGTGAGAGCTGTAGTAACCTGAAAGCAGGACTCTGTTGTAACTTGATGTGCTGATGTGACCTCTGAGATACTGAGGACAAGAGTTAGAAATGGTTGGGCTTTTTATTAAAATTGAAGGGGAAATTAAAAAGAACTTACAGAAAATTTACTGTGGTCCTGTTAAGCATTTGCTCATATGGTCAGAACTTGAGATAATGATATCATAGTCATCATGTTAGGTGGCTGAGAGGAGAGCAGCCTTGACTTGAAGAAAATGAATCTGTTCATAGGTTCTCTGATCTTAAGGACCTTGGGGGGTGAATATTATGGACTTTAGGGCCCTGGAGGATAAGTAGTTATTGGTTCAAAGAATGATTACAGATTAGCTTCAGCCCTTTCAGGTCAGTATCCTTAAAGTTCTAGATTGAGGAAGAACCGGAAGAACAGATTAATAGTGTGAGAAAAGTGATTCCCTGATGAGAGATACAAACAGACTAAAAAGTCTTAATGAGAAATTGGAGATTGTATTGCATTTTGCATGCATAGATTACACCCTAACCCCACCCCGCCTCTTTGGTGCAACAGTGCACACAAGGCCTTACACATGCTGGACAAGTGTTTATACACTGAGCCATATCCCCAACCCTTAACATTTCCTTAATACACTTGAGCTGGCTTTGTGCTTAGTTGTAGTGGCCAGGATATGGAGAAATGGCAACTCTTGAAGAAGGAAAGATGAAAAAGGGCCAGAAAAATATGGTTATGTTTGATGATAAATCCCCCTTTCTTTTGATTTTCAGTCTTGACAATAGAAAGTAAACTAAGCAAAGCTGTGAAAGGACTTCTGTTGTTTTTTGAGACCACATAGAGACCAATTTTTATTACTTCACTAAAATTGGTGCCTTTTTAATATTCTAAGTTATCAAATTCAAAGATAGGCTTATAGTATGTAATCAGTTAGAGCAATAATCCTGAAATCAGCCTTCTTTGCCTTTCTGCCAATCCTGGTTGGAATTTTTGATGCTTGGCATTTACCACCAATTGTTTTATTTCTGCACATCTCAGATCCAGAACTAGCTTGACAAGCTTTCTGAATAATTTGTTGAAACTCAGGGAGGTCCTGGTTTTAAATATTTCAGTAGAAAGAAAACATAAATATGAATAATTTTTAATTTAGTGACTAGAATTGTCATTCAAAATATGATGTTAAGTATCTTTTAGTATTGTCTTTTCATAATGTTGGTGGCCAGGTAACTTGGAATATGTTAGCTTGTGCAAGGTGGCTGTGGTTAGAGGTTTGAGAGTTAGAGGATCTTTCGAGTTAAAAGATATTTTGTCATTACCCAGTTCAACTTTGCAATAAAGGAAATCATCCCTTTGTTAGTGTTTCCAAGAAGTGATAATTAAACTTGAATATTTCCCTTTTTTAAGAATAGTATTATTGTTATTTTTTGGGACTGGAGATTGAACCCAGAGGTGCTTTACTACTGATCTCACCCTTTTCATTTTGAGGCAGGGTCTCCCTAAGGTGCTTAGAGACTTACTAAATTGCTGAGGTTAGCCTTAAATTTGCAATCCTCCTGCCTTAGCCACTTTGAGTTGTTGAGATTACAGGTTTGTGACACTGTGCCCAGCTGTGAAAACAGTATATATATTTTTTAAGCTATGTTGCTTCTAATGCCAGAGCAGGTTGTTCCTGTGTGACCAACTTACTATTTTTATGGATATATCATAGGTGATAGGGTCACTCTCTAATATCAGGAGAAATGAAAGCATTCATATACATATGAAAGATATCTCATGTTACTATGATTCTAAATTTTTCCAAATTCAGAATGAAGCATTTTAAAATTAGCTAGTCTTGAGGCTGGAGTTGTGGCTCAGTGGTAGAGAATTTGCCTAGCATGTGTGAAGTACTGGGTTTGATTCTCAGCACCACATATAAATAAATGAATAAAATATAGGTCCACCAACATCTAAAAAAAAATTTCAAAAATAAAATTAGTCATTAAAAAATAAGCAATTTATTTTAGTGCTAAGGAAGTCTAGTCAAATTTTTAATCTTTCTTTTTCATCATTATAGATATTGAGACAAATTGTTTAGAAGAAAAAAGCAAGAGAGACTATTTTACACAGTTGGTATTAGCATGTTTGGTAAGTTTTAAAAAAATGTTCTTTTTCTAAATTTTTCATTTAAAAGTTATAATCACAGTTACTCACGTTAATGGACAAGAATATTGACATGCTATGGACTTCAATATAAGGTGAGATTTGGGTTTTGGAATTGAGTGTTTCATGAAATTAGACATGCTGTTTCTATGACATAAGCTTGTTACCAAATCATTTAAACTGTATAAGAAAAACTTTTCAGTGATATTCCTGACCTAGTAAGTTCCTAACAAAGAAAAAGGTAAGCATTTATAAATAAAGTAAGTTGAAATGGTGGTTGTAGATAGCTTTTAAAGTGAATTTTTTCATAAACGCTTTTTTAGGCAAGGACAAGATGGAGGTAGTTTAAAAATAATAAATTCTAGAACTTGTTATAATCATTGTCTAGGAACCAAGTAGGAATGCCATTACTCTGACCTTGAAGAATATCCTGTCTTTGCTGTTGGAATTTGACTTACAGTAGAAACTAGAGGAGGCCAAAGTACGTACTGTATTATCTTAAGTGAAAATTCAGTTAAGACAGACTCAATGAGAATTTCATCTGTAGTTCTTATTGTTTGATGGCAGTGTATAGCATGCTTATAATTTTTAAGTAAATTTTTGGAAAGAGCTGTATACTATATATTTTATTACTTGTAGTCATTTTTGTTTACTAGACTTTCCAAGCCTTTTTGCAAATTATAATTTGTGTTTTTTGTATTCTTGTAAAAAAGTTACTTTAATATATTTAAGATTGTGGATGCATTGTTGGAATGCTAAAGAATAAAAGTTCTTTAATTATTTTTTAATACAGTATTTAGTTTCAGACACAGTTCTAAAGGAACGCCTGGATCCAGAAACATTGGAATCATTAGGGCTTATCAAACAATCACAGCAATTCAATCAAAAGTCTGTTAAAATCAAGACAAAACTTTTGTAAGTATATATATCTTATGTTGCAGATCAAATAGCTGAATGTACTTTCTCATTTTAAATACTAGCAGTTTCTAAGTGTACTTTGAAGAATTTTTTTGTGATTAGCGTGGGTCTTGTGTTTTTTGCCTTCTAAAAGTAGCCTAAGATTATTGAGTTGGCAGTGGGTTTTACATGTGTGAAACCAATGTTAATTTTGTCCATTATAAAGTTAAAATAATACTCAATGCTTTGTATTATTAGCAATAAAATAATTTCATAGCTATGACCATATTCTATGTATTCTTTATCAATAATGGAAATAATGGTTTGTTATTGTTCCTTGGTATTAGTAATATTCTTTCCTTTTGTTACTGGTATTCCCCATGTAAGTAATGTTAGTGTTCTTTTATGAACTACTGTTGCTTTCTATACTAAAAGAGACACAATGAGGTTAACTGTCTATCAATAGCCATTTTTATGATTGTTTTAAGTTAGAGATATTCAATGAGAAGAATATACTATTCTGTACAAGCTTGTTAATTGAAATTCAATTTTTCTCTTTAATGATATTTCTCTGATTTCAGTTATAAGCAACAAAAATTCAATTTGTTAAGAGAAGAAAATGAAGGTTATGCCAAGCTGATTGCTGAATTGGGGCAAGATTTATCTGGAAATATTACTAGTGATTTAATCTTAGAAAATATCAAATCTTTAATAGGTAAGATATATACACTCTATATGTTAAGTTTTTTTCACCCGGTGAATAATATCCATAAAGATAAAAGGCTTGTATTACATATAATTTATAAAGATATAAGGCTTGTATTACATATAATTATTTTTATTTAAGAAATAAGAGAAGTGTCTAGCTTATACTTTTAATATTTTATCAGTAATTATAAAATTTAACATGGTATTCCTGAAAAATCTTTTTGTTACCTGTTACTTATGTGTTTATATTAGTTATTGTTCTTTCTAGCATGTCTGTATTCTTAAGTATTTCTCAATCATCTTATAGAGGGCAGAAAATAAACAAATGTGAAAACTTTGTTTATTTTCTTCAGTGCACTCCTGAAACCTGGGCTGCCGCAGTCTGGCTGGGCACAATTCAGGAGCCACTTGTCAAAAGAAACTAACTTTATTTTTAGAACTACAAAGGCCAAACAAAACAGCTCCTCAGGAAAAAACCCTCAGAGCCCAACTGCCACCACCGGCTTCCCACAAGCCTCTCACCCCCACACAACCCTCCACCTCCCACAATCCTCCTGTTCTTGAGGCTGATTGGCTGGGTCGCGTGGGCGGAGCCAAAGAAGTCCCCCAGTGAGCAGCTCTGTGGAGGAGCCAATCAGCTAGATGTTGCTGGGGTGCTGTGAGCCAATCATCAGCTGGCAGTCTGAAGGGCAGGGAAACAGCCCAATGAACATCACCGCAGAGGAGCCAATCAGCTAGATGTTGCTGGGGCCGCTGTGAGCCAATCATCAGCTGGCAGTCTGAAGGGCAGGGAAACAGCCCAGTGAACATCACCGCAGAGGAGCCAATCAGCTAGATGTTGCTGGGGCTGCTGTGAGCCAATCATCAGCCAGCAGCTGGAAGTTTGCTGGCAGCTGGAAGTTTGCTGGGGCCCCTGTGGCTGTGGCTCTCAACACTGGGCATCTATTGGTTCTTTTGGACTTGATTTTAAAAAATCTCTTTAAGGAGACTTTGATGCACATTATCTTTATAACAGCCTCTTGCAGAATGTGTGAAAGTGTAACAGATAAGAGCTGTGTTATTCTCCCTCCCTTTTAAGTAACATTTCTATAGCATTATTTATTTGCATTGAGCATTTGGAGGGTTAATTTCTATAAAAAGGTTGAATGAATCATAGAAAAATAGGGTAATCTTGATTTTCTGAGGGCAGAAAGATTTTCTGTTATTATTTCCTAGGTGTTGTGTTGTTTTAGGGAAGATTTTGCAACACTATGCTCTGTTAGGTTTTGAGACCTGCAAGAGGAGTCTTATTTCCTGCTCATTGATTTTTATCTTGTAGAGTGCTTTCCCCCAGCTTCTTGGTGGTTCTTTGGTTTTGCAATTTATATGTGATTAAGAAAGCTGGTGGTTTAATCCATATCCCTTTCCTCCAATGCTTTCTGTAAGCACTCAAATAAAATTATACTTATTACAGTCTTCCTTGTTCTTTGGTTTGGCTTTTGGTAACCAAAAAAGTGTAGAAGGTAATGCAACTTTAAGTTTATCTTTTTCTTTGAAATACATCTAGTTCTGGCAGTTCTACTTTCTTTGCTACTTCTGCTCTGTGTTGATTTAACATCAGGATGAGTGGTCTTCTAGAGTGGCAGGACTCTTGCTTACCTGTTTGGCAGTGACTCATTTTTAAAAGTTCTCCTATAATTGTTCTTTTCTGTTCTTTCTAGGGTAAGCTCTACATTTTCCCTACAGTAGTTTTTAAAATCTCTTTTGAGAAGCTTGTTAGTACTGTTGCATTATTTGTCTTTCCTGTATGTTGTCATGTACTTAAGATAGTATTCCCTCCATAAAAATACTGTGGTATGTAAGCTTCTCAGTCCTTTGTTTTCACTGTTGACATTTTTATTTCTTCTGGTATTTTTTTGGTCCTTATGAATTTATACCTTTTTATTCCTTTATTATTTTGGGCAACATTTCAAAGGGATTTGCTTGAAGGTGTATTTTTATCTATCTGGAAAATGTACATTACTTTTCTTCAAATTTGCTCTCATAGAGAGCAGGATATGTTACTATCTCTGAAGAACAAATGTGACAATTACCACCATAAGTTCATGACATATGTGGATATTCCATGAGTATAAACAGTTTGATTTCTTGGGCTGCCTCTTTGCTCTAACCCATCAAGTATATAGACTAGATGCACTCAAAACAGCAGCTCTTCTAGCCTTTCTTGACTACCCCTGTCAATACTTCCTGTTGTTCCCTGATCATTTTTCTTCTTAGCAATTATTACCTTATAATGTACAGTCAGCCCTCTCTATCTGCAGATTAAACTAACTGTGGGTTAAAAGCATTCAGGGAAAAATTAAAACACTACTAAATGTCTAGAGACTTTTCTTGACATTAATCCCTAAACAATACTGTGTGATACCTACAGTGTATTAGGAACATTATGTATATTTTATGTTGTCTTAGATATTATAAGTAATCTAGAGATGGTTTAAAGTATACAAGAGAATATATGTAGGTCATATGCAGATAATGTTCCATTATATAAGGGATTTGAGCATGTGTAGATTTTGATATCCTTAGGTATTCTGGAACAACCTCTCTCAAATACTGATGGACAACAGTACTATGTATTTTATCCTCCTTGTTCCCACTAAATGTATACTCCATGAGGACAGCATTTTTTTCTGGTCTGGTTTGTTTAGTACTTTTTCCTCACTGCCTGGTATGTGGGTGCTAAATAAATCCTGGGTAGAAAATGAATTACTCCTTCTCCCTTTCTTACAGAGTTCATAATGGTTCTTATCTCTTCCCCGACTTGGAGAAATTTAGAAAGTTTATGTCCCTTGCCCAGTCCTTGTTTCTCTGTGACAGAGGACCTCTCATTCCCCATGGTTGCCTGAGAAAGGAACTTTTGATGTGAAAATTGATGTCAAGACTTTAATTCCAATGAGTATTCTTTTGAGTGTACGAATTTGTTAAGATTCCTTCTCATTGCAAACTCCATCTTAGACCTCATCTCTTCTGACTAGAACAGCACACTAACAAGGCATCTTATTTTTCATAACATCTTCAGATGGATTTCTCTGTGTTTATTCCCACTAGTTTCTCTTTGGGAGCCATCTAGAAAGGTGTAATACCTTCCACAAAACTATTTTATATCCGCTCTCCTTCACTAACCATTATCAGTTTGTTAATGAAGGAGAGGTATGTGTAAGATAGGTGTACTTACATTCAGGGTACATTACTAGAGATAATGTAAGCTAGGTGTACTTAAATTCAGTGTACTTGGTTTGATAGAGAAATCCTTATTTATTATCCTTTGTCTAAAAGGCAATTGTTTGCTCCCTAAAAGATTGTGGCACAGCAGAATGTTTATATCTTGTTTGACAGCCTGGGGCTATTTATTTACTGCATGTGCATGCAGAGAAGCAGAACTGTTATGAATCTGTAGGGTGGTTGCAATCTCCTGTATGACACTAAATTTGAATGACTTACTAAAGAGCAATCAAGAGTGATTAGTAGACTCTTGATCTGCCAAGTCATATATAGATCCTGTCAGGTGGTTCTTGCATCAGGGTGGCAAAAAGAATCTTTTTTTTTTTTTTTTTTTTTAAGAGAGAGTGGGGGGGGAGAGAGAGAGAGGAGAATTTTTAATATTTATTTTTTAGTTCTCGGCGGACACAACATCTTTGTTGGTATGTGGTGCTGAGGATCGAACCCGGGCCGCACGCATGCCAGTCGAGCGCGCTACCGCTTGAGCCACATCCCCAGCCCGCAAAAAGCATCTTTTTAGAAATTAGAGGAAAGAATATTAGAGTTTGGCTCCTTTGGTTGAACTATTAAGTATACTACCCTTTTGGATGCCCTTCAAAAAATCAAAACATCTTGTTATATGCCCTAAATATATGCAATAAAAAAGTGATTGATAGGTATTCTTTCCTTCTAAATCAGTAGTTAGCAAATTTTTTTTGTAAGAGGTAAGAGTTTTTTTTTTATTTAATTTTTTGGGGTCATGTTTTTTGTTGCAACTACTCTGCCATTATAGGGTGAAAGTAGCCACAGATAGTACATAAATATGACTGTTTCAGTGAAACTTTTTTTACAAAAACAGCCAAATGGATTTAACCCACAGGCCATAGCTTGTTGATTCTTGATATATCCATATATCTATATATATCTATAAAGACATATAGATATATAGATATATCTGCCTAAAAACTAGTCGTGGAGCTACTTTATTTGAGCTTAGTTTTGGAGATTAAGAATGATTCTTCTTTGGTTTTGGGGTTAGCAGTTCCAGGGTCTAGTTGTCCTAAGCTGTAATCCTTATTTTCTCCTAGAATTAAGAGTTTAGAACCTTCATTTGTTGCTTGGTGTCTAAAGTTGTAGATCACCTAGGAAAGATAGGGTCTTTGTCCTTTTAACTTCACCAGTTCTCTTGGTTTCTTGTCAAATGATCAGAGAAATATTGAAAACAAAGTAATACCCCAAGCCAAACAGTTTTTCCCCCCCTCGGGAAGATTATAGTACACTTAACCCCTTTGACTACATTATTTTGAGAATAGTTAGTATTTAATTATCTTTGAATTAATTTGAAAACTGGTCCATTTAGCCCAGATGCATCTTGTCATCATGTCAGCTTTCTCCTATTCCTTTGAAAGGGAAGTTATTTGTCTGCCAGCTTTACTTAAAATTTGGCTTTATTAAAATTTCTTGACTGTATGTTAATTAAAAAGTCATTTTTTCCTTCTGCTATGAAACAGTGATTAATGTTTTTAAGCATAGGCTTTTTAAAAATAATACTTTTATTTTATTAGCTATATTTTTCTGCATCTTGATTTATTTTTTTTTACCCTGAAATGCTGTTTTTTTTTTTTAACAAACACTATTTTGCAGAAATAGTCTAGCATAAGTTTTTTTAACTGTTGAGAGGTGATTTAACAATTCCAAATATAGTATTTCCTATGAATTTTTCAAAGCTATTAACAAAAAAGTTTTTTTCTACTTTTAAATATATCAAGCACTTCTAAATATCTAGAACTAGACATTTTACAAAAGAACTTGTCTACTATGCACATAGCACTGGTAAGTAAAACTGCACATATGGCAATGGTTATAATATGAGGTTATCTTTTTTTTTTTTAAAGAGAGAGAGAGAGAATTTTAATATTTATTTTTTAATTATCGGCGGACACAACATCTTTGTATGTGGTGCTGAGGATCGAACCCGGGCCGCACGCATGCCAGGCGAGCGTGCTACTGCTTGAGCCACATCCCCAGCCCCAGGGTTATCTTCTAATACAACCATTTTTTCCTTGAACCTTTCCCTCTTCACTTCGTTCTTTCTACTTTCATTCCAGTGGACAAGTATAGGCATATGTAATATTTACAGATGGCTGAACAAATTCATATCCAGAAGTCATTTATAGAGTATAAGTTTTCCTATGAATTTCAACACAAAATGTACAAAATATACTAATTTTACTAACTACTTGGTCATATATGGCAACCTCTTTAATATCTAGAGACTAGATGTTACAAAACTGGGACTCATTTGTCCAGTATATGTACTATATATAGAGCAAAACAAAATGCACAAAACATGCAGAAAACTGATATCTAAAAATGTTCAAGTATGAACACATTAACATACTACCTTTTTGCAATTGCTTCCCTCCTACCTCCTCCACATCATTGAACAAGTGCAGACAGTACTATACTGCTCACAATGGTGGTTTAACAGTTCTATTCCCAAAAGACAATATTTCATAGGAATTTTAGCAAAGAGATATTTACAAATATCTCATTAAGTATTATTATCTTATATACGAGATATCTCTTATATTTTATTATTAAGATATACTTTACTACCTCAACAATTAATATACAGTGGGTATTTCTAAACTTCTAGAGACAGTAGATGTTTTATGTATGGACTCAATTTGTTTACTATGTACCTGACAGTCTTGAATAAACTGTACACATGTAACAGTTGTTCTAATTTGAAAATGTCTTCAAAATATGAGTATTATGGTCCTTCACTGACCCAGTGGGCTATAATCAAGCCTAGATTTTTATTAGCTTGTTTCTAAAGGAATTCTTTTCATATTCCAAATATTTCCTTTTCTTAAAAGCATGTTTTTTTTTTTTTATCTCATAAGGTCTCTTCTGTCAGGGATATGATGATTGAGCCTGTAATTTTGTTTTCTTTTCTGAAATGTGTAAATTGAACATGTCTCCTAGTCATATTTACAATATTATCTTGGTCTATTATTGTCCTGCTAAGAATTTCAATTTGACCTTATTCCTACAACAACCATTGTCAGTTTAATCATATTTCTTGTCTCTAGTTGTATTCACTCTAATATAATGACCATCTATCTGGTCCATCTTTGGGGAAACTCCAGATATTTTGCAGTGCATTTCTTCCAGTATCTATCATCTAAAATGTGTGAACTCTCCTTGAGGATAGAGGGACCTGGCACATAGTGGATAGTTATTTAATATTTATTTAAATAAATTAAGGAATCCCTAGCCATTACAGTTTGTCATTTGTTTATTTTTCTGCTTGTTCCCTTCTATGGTTTCCTGATTGTTCCTCCAAAGGCATTGTGTGTGTGTGTGTGTGTGTATTCCTTAATATAACTGGTGGTAGAGGTAGGGAGCTAGCCTTATGATTCCTTACAAGATCACTTGTCTATTGATGCTTGGAGTAGAGAAAAACCTTTATAAGATGCCTTAACACAAGAGTGCCTATCACAGCCACCATTATAAAAAAGTATTTTTTGCATAGTCAAGTTTATTGTTATTAGAGTCTCATTATTCATGAAATAGGTTTAGAAAACCTTTTTTTTTTTAATCTTAATGTGTTAAGTAACAGTTAACCTATTTCAGTTGGGCTACTTTTATAAACAGAATTTATTGGACTAACTTAAAATACTTGAGGTTAGTAGTTTCCAGTTTTTCTTTTGTGAAAGCTACAAGGCTGATATCTGTTATTTATTTATAAAAACACGTATCTCTTCTTTCATATTGCTGCCTTAAATTGAACCTAGAAAGAAATAGTAGTTAACAGCATAGATTACTGATAGACTACCCTTGATGAAGGAATACTATTAAATAGAACATGTCATTGGTTCACAGTTCATAAACTTCAAAGTAAAGTGAATGGAATGCTTAAAAGATTTCCATCTAACATTTTGCTCTTCTACTCCTTAATCACAAGTTTTGTCTATGTGGCTTAATGTGTGACTATTGGCCAGCTGGTTTTGAAAATTTTATTCAGTCTCTCTTTGGTTCTCCATGATAAAGTGTTATTCCTTTTTAGTGCTTTTATATTATTTGTTTTTAAAATTCTTGCGTGGCACTGGGGATTGAACCCAGGGTCTCTCACCTGCTAGGCAAGTGCTCTGCCATTGAGCTATAGCCATAGCCCTAGTGATTTTGTATTAAATGAAGTTGTTATAAGATTGGAGAATTTACTGGGTCTTACACAATCTATTATCAGTGTTATAGCAATTTGATTGTAGTTTTTCAGTTTCATTGAGGCATAATTGATGTACACGTCTGTGAAAACAGCACCCAAACAAGATAGTGCATATTCCTGTTTTTTTTCCTTCAAATACCCTCTTATCTTTTGGTATTATCTTCCATTCCTCCTCCTTTCCTTCTCCCCAGGCCACCATAGATCTGCTTTCTGTCACTTTATGTTAGTTTGCTTTTTCTTGTCTGGCTTATTTCATTCAGCATTATTACTATTTTAGCATAATTATTTTTTCTGTGTTGGTGCCTGTATCAATAGTTCTTTCCTTTTTATTGCTGGGCAGTATTTGACTATGCATGCTACCCTTGTATTAGACTATTTGTCTATTCATTCACATGTTTGTGGACATTTGGGAGTGTTTCCTATTACAAACAATGCTGCTATGAACATTGGCATACAAGTCTTTGTATTGACACAGATACTTCTTTCTCTTGGGTAAGTAGCCTAGGAACGGAGTAGCTGGGTCATATGGTACATTAACTTTTAAAGAAACTGCAAGTTTAGCAAAGTAGTTGTACCATTTTACATTGCCACTAGCAGCATTTTGGAGGTACAGAGGGAGGCAAAAATATTTAGGAGTTTTTTTCTCCACGCTTTTGAAAAACATTTTTGAATAACTTAAAAAACTTGGAACTCTTATTGGTAAGATATCATATTTTTGTTCTTTTTTTCTTCCTTAGTGTGAGAAATTGAAAAAAAAAACAGTGTTCTTAAATGTGTCACATAAAAGAGGGAAAAATACTTGTATTTGGATTATTTGGTTTTCTGAGTGATTGGTAAGATACTAAGAAACAGATGTTAGTATGGCATTAATAAAATAAGTGTGGTGTTAGTAGAAGTAACTCTGAAGATCCTTTAAAAAGGTTTGGGGCAGAAATACGTTTAAGAGTTTTCTTAAAAATTCCTTCAGTTGACTATCATGAATTTATAACTTCAAATATTTAACCTCACATATCTCCCTAAATCCAACACAGTTCTTTACTATTAGAAGAAACCAGTGTTTCTTTGCTGGCCCAATGATGTGATTAGTTTGCATTTAGGGGCTTAATATCTAATGAAAAAATACATAATTTACAATACTAGAGTCCCATTCAGCTTTATACAAAGCATGTGGGAACTGAAGGAACAGCAGATGGATATCACATGCTCACTCCAGGTCATAAGAATATGTTTTATTGAAAGGAATGGTATATAGAATTGCTTATATTATTTACATTATTTCTCTTTTTTTGCCATGTGCAGATGGTTGAATTCTCATAACTTAAATGTTTATATGATACATTTTCACTATAATATCATTGTGGTAACAGCTGAAGCTGAATTCATATAGAGTTAAAAAACAGGGTAGGGAGGTTGGTAGGAATGTTTATAAAGATCAGGTCCAATTGTCCCTTTTTAGTTCACACTAGGAGATTAGCATGGATAAGTAGCCAGTGGACACCTAGTCAGTGCCCCACCCCTTTCCTTCCCATGCTCTACCTAGGTTGGTTGTTTTCTTCCTTTTTTTCTTGTGTCATCTAAACTCCTTTGTCATTCTCCGATTCCCTAGGTGTTCTCTATCTCTTTGGTATCAGTAGACTACCACTTTTTCCTTTAGGATGCTAACAAAAAACTATCAATATAAATCAGTGGTACAAGTATATTTTGTAGCTTTGTTGTATATGTAAGATAAACTATTCATGATTCTAAAAATGATAGTCCAATTTCATGAATCTAAACTTTAAACATATATTGGTGTTCTACATACTTTTCCCTAAAACATTTTTCAAAATTGCTTTAGTTGCCTATTTTGCTAAGAATTAGTAATGTGAATCTCTTTCACTAATCTGAGTAATCAAGAACTGATGAGATAGTATGACATAGAAGCATGTTTATTTGACTAATATCACAGGATCTAGGCTCCAACCCAGTTCTGTCATTAACCCATTCTATGATTCTGGGCAAGTCACATTCTTATCTGTAAAATGCATGGTGTTCTTATAATTTTGGAAGTTATGAAGATTTTCCTCCAGAAGAGGGGGAGTAAACTAAAAAGAAGTTGTTTTTGAAACCATTTTTATCTTGCTATATGTTATCCCTGAAAGTTAATGGCTTTTAGTAGAAATGTCATATAATCACTTTTGAATTTGTGTATATCTCATTTGTTACAGGATGCTTTAATCTGGATCCCAATAGAGTTTTGGATGTCATTTTAGAAGTGTTTGAATGCAGGCCAGAACACGATGACTTCTTTATATCTTTATTAGAATCTTACATGAGTATGTGTGAACCGCAAACACTGTGTCATATTCTTGGGTTCAAATTCAAGTTTTACCAGGTAAAAAAAAATATGTATATACAGATTAAATTCATACTTTTATGTATATAATTTAATTTGAGTTTCATTTATAAATGATTTGTTTCAGCTCTGATTTATTTAAAGCAATGGAGAGCTAATGATGCATCATAATGAGTACCATACTAGTAGTATGAATGATGTGGTATGAAAGCATAGAGGAAAGCATGATTAAATTTTGTCTCAGAAAAGATGGATTCAGGGAAGACTTTATTGATGTAACCTTTTTTTGACCTGGTCTTTAAAGAATAAGTAGGAGTTTGTTATGAGTTTTCTATGCAGGAGTGGTAAACAGTGTGATAGTGAAGATGTGGTGGTGTGAATATACATAACTGATTGAAGGAATGGTCCAGGTCTAGAATGTGCCTGGATTATAAAATGGGAAAAGAAAGGACAGAAAATGACTCTGGAAAGGTAGGTGCACTTTAGTTGTCATAGGCCTTGAATGTTGTGTCAAGATTAGAATTTTATTATATAGAAAATGGCTATTGGAATTTTTTATGGACACAAATAAGTACGTGAGGCATATCTTACATAATTTTTCATTGAGTCTCTACAAAAGCTGTCAAGCTAATCTATGCCTCTGGTTATTTCTTTCAAATTCATCCTTCATATTATCACTGTTATATTAAAAGGTTTAATTGAGGTTCAAAAATCTTTGCTTAAAAGGCTGGGGTTGTGGTTGAGCAATAGAGTGCTCACTTAGCAAGTGCGAGGCCCTGGGTTTGATCCTCAGCACCACATAAAAATAAATAAATAAAATAAAGGTATTGTGTCCGACTATAACTAAAAAATAAATATTTAAAAAAATCTTTGCTTATAGGATGAAATCCAAATGTATATGTGTAGCAGAAAAAGCTCATCAATCTGGCACTGTTCTTTTTTCCTCAGACTTATCGTAGTCATTTTTTTCCCTTAAATCTGATATTCTAGTCATTATCAAATGACTAGCTATTTCCCACATTTAGTTATAGACATTGCTATGAACTTTTGTTCATGCAGTTCCTTATAACTAGAAAACCGTCTTTCTTTTCTTCATCTTGTGAACTCCTATTTATTCTTTAAGAATAAACGTGCTACTTGCTCTATAAAGTCTTAACTGGCACTTTACCTATTCAGAATTGGTCATTTCTTAATCTGTATTCACATAAAACCTGATTTCTAACACTTCATCAGGTTACATAGAATAAACTTTTTTTTTTTTTTTTTTGCCAGATTGTGAGCCATATAGGGCAGATTCTATGTTTTATTAATGTCTGGAATTAGCCTGTGGTGAATGTTTATTAATTGTAAATGTGTGCTCTATGTTTTATGAAGATAATTCTCTTGAGAGCAGGGAATATTTTAATTTAATAAGGCCTCCACTGTACTTTTGGTATAGCTTTGCTAATGTGCCTACTTACCTGGGATAATCAGCTACTCAAAAAATTCTCATTCGGGCTGGGGATGTGGCTCAAGCGGTAGCGTGCTCGCCTGGCATGCGTGCGGCCCGGGTTCGATCCTCAGCACCACATACCAACAAAGATGTTGTGTCCGCTGAGAACTAAAAAATAAATATTAAAAATTCTCTCTCTCGGGCTGGGGATGTGGCTCAAGCGGTGGCGCGCTCGCCTGGCATGCACGCGGCCCGGGTTCGATCCTCAGCACCACATACCAACAGGGATGTTGTGTCCGCCGAGAACTAAAAAATAAATATTGAAGATTTTCACTCTCTCTTTAAAAAAAAAATTAAAAAAAATTCTCTCTCTCTCTCTCTCTCTCCCCCCCACACTCTCTCTAAACCAAAAGAAAAAAAAATCTCATTCCTTGAATGTTAATTATATCCTGTTGCTTTGGTAGACACTGGTAGTACTTTGCTGAAGAGGAAGGTCCATCCCCGTACTCTTGGAGCTTGTGTTTAGGATAATAAGAATGATATAGCACCTGCTGCCTCTGCTTATCTTTTATTTGTGTATTCCCTGGAATGGTCCAGGAGATAGAATGCTCCAGAAGATAAAGCAGATCAGAATTTAAAAGCATATAGCTTTCAAGCCCAAACAAGGTGAATGGCAGGGTGTTCCTTTTCCTGTCAGGAGACTGAGAAAACACTCTTAGTTTAAGGAAACAGAGTTTCAAGTACTCCATCAGATTTTAAGAGGCAGCATGATTGCTTTGGGTTTGAGAACATAAAGCCAACCTCTGTGGCAAAAGGGTAGCCAACATTTAACTTTGGGCATGATTAATTAGAATATATGTTAGGGTTTTGGATACTGTAGATTTTAGAGTATATTACAGTGAATAATGATGAACTATATAACATCAAGTTATCTCAGTGGTTGGTTTTAGAATAAAAAAATCTTATGAAAATATTCTTTTTTTTTTAAAGAGAGAGTGAGAGAGGAGAGAGAGAGAGAGAGAGAGAGAGAGAGAGAGAGAGAGAGAGAGAGAGAGAGAGAATTTTTAATATTTATTTTTTAGTTCTCGGCGGACACAACATCTTTGTTGGTATGTGGTGCTGAGGATCGAACCCAGGCCACACGCATGCCAGTCGAGCGCGCTACCGCTTGAGCCACATCCCCAGCCCTGAAAATATTCTTATGTAGCTTTTTTTTGAGCGGAATTAAAGTATACTGGAGAAGTGCCTGACAGTTTTCAAATAATCCCTTTTTTTTTGTAGATAATGGGCATTGTTTTTCTTAATAAGAAGTATCCATCCAAAAAATATCTGATTTAGAAATAACCTGTTATTGGAAGGAGTGAGTCTCATATTGCTTTAAGTAATACTGGTCCACTGTTTCTGTTGCTAGGAACATTTTTTCTATTGTTAAGGTTGTTTCTGTTCTAATTGTTAACATTGTTTCTATTCTAATTGCAGTAGAAAAATTGTTTCTATTGCTATTTTTAACTTGTGAGAATCTGTTGTATCCAGGGCCACTAAATGTAGGGAAAGAAATATCAGGGATTTTAGTTATTTTGTGATCTGGGAAGAAAAGTAAGGAAAGCTATGAAAATCAAAAACTGCTTAGGAAATATATCCTTGAGAATTGGCTCCCAGGCATGTGTGGTCAACCTGTACTTTGCCTAACTCCACCATCCCCCTTTTCCATGACTTCATGAAGATGTTTCCTCTCCTTTCTCCCAACCCATATTTTGACCAATTGGGAATTGTTTGGAACAGCAGGCTTCTGTAGGCAGAACTAAATTTTCCTACTATGATGTTGGCAAGAGGGATTTTTTTTTATGAGGGATTTAATTCTAATATCAACCTGTGATACTGAATGTTTTGACTTGGAAGAGTAATAGAAGATGTAAGCAGTTTTAAAGCACATGATCATTTTGAAGAGTAAGGGCAGGCACATCTCTGTTCCTCTTATAGGGTTAAGGGAAATACAGGGATAAGGTAAAGCACAAAGAACAGTAGGAAAGAAGTGCTATGAAGCGTAAGGGTACTAAAAGGCAAGTTTGGCTAGAGTTGTTTTGCCATAGGAAAAGAGATTGTGGCTCTCATCTGTGTCCCAACCCCTTGATTTCTGGTTCAAAACTGTTAACATGGTCAAGCCCTGTTATGCTTACCCCAAATTCATTCATTTAAGAAATGTTGATTGAACACCTCTTGGGTACTAGGTGCTGAGGCTACATCTGTAAACAAATAGAAAGATTTTTTAGACTTTCTTAATTGAGCTCATCTCTTCCCCACTCCACAGCATTGAATAATATTGACAAGGCAAATCCCTAGAAGACTCTTACCTTTTGGATTTATATAATTGCTTTTTCACAGTTGGATTAATTTGTTCTTTGTCCCTGTATTTCTTATATACTTGGAGTTGAGTCTAAAGGCTTGATTATACTGAGTAAAGTGATTAATGACAAAAATATATGGTTATAATGTTGTATATTGCATAACTCTAATGACTATCTTTAAATGATTCAGTAATGGTGGCAGCCTGATGCCTCCATTATACAGTGACATTCCCCTTCTCATCAGTAGCAAGGTAAATACTATATGTCATCTTGTGAACATTCAGTTTCTTATCAACCTTTTGTTAAATGGTTTATAATCCATGGTTAATCCTTTCTTGAGCCACATTTTTTTTTCTTAGAGGTTCTAAATTGCTGATTTACTAATGCTAATTTACCTCTATAATCATTGGCTGTCATTCTTCAACAAAGAAGAGCTGCCCTTTATCAGCTCAGGCCATTTGGTTTCCTTAAAAATGCAGTTTCTACTGGAAAGTCAGACGTGTGCTTTAATTTTTCCCATTAATTACCAGCTGTCAGAGTAAAGAGTTTCTTTAGTAGCAACCTCCAGTGGTGATATGAATGGTGAGTGGGTGTGTGGGATGTGCTTGTGCATATTTGTGTTGATTTTCAAAGGATTCATCTGACTGATTATGGTAGCAGTGAATGTTGATGAGATTCTAAATATATTTTGAAGATAGAGCAATAATAGTTTTTGATGGATTGGATGCAGGATGTGAGAAAGTAGAGTGGAGGAGTATTCTGAAATTTTTTTTGGACCAACCAGCTATAAAGATGGTATTATCTACTGAGATGTGGAAAATTTCAGGTGAAATGGGTTCAGAATGTTGTAGGTGGGAATGTAGAATTCAGTTGTGTATGTGTTAATTTTTGAGATATGTGTTCCATATCCAAGTGTAAATAACTGATATTTGAATCTGGTAAATCACTGAATTTGAATCAATAACTGGATGCATGGAATCTAGTGTTCAGGAGAACGGACTGGGCTACAAATAGAAATATGTGTATCAAAAGCATATGGATGCTATTTAAAGTTGTGACATTGGATGAAGTCAGCAAAATTTGGATATAGAGAGGAAATAGGAGGAAAGACCTAAGGACTGAACACTGGGGCACTTCAGTTGTTAAGGGGTCTGAGAGAAAGAGGAACCAGCAGAAAAAGTGGAGAAGGAACAACATGTATGAGGAAAACAATGAAGATGCATTTTGGAAGCTTACTTGAGGAAGAAGTGATCAACTGTGTCAAATGCTTCTGATAGGTCATTTAAGGACTGAAAATTGACTATTTGATTTATCATTTATGAGGTAACAGTGAGCTATTTTGGTGGAGTTGGGGTTGTAGTAAGATATAATGGGAAGAGTTGAATTGGAGACAGAATCAACAACTGTCAAGCAGTTACTACAAATGTATGCAGACACATGGGGTGGTAGATGGTAGAGGAAATGGGTGCAAAGATGGGAGAGTGAGAACATACTTGTGTGCATATGGGAATGATTGAGTAGAAAGGGGGAAACTGCCCAGCTACTTGGGAGACTGAGGAAGGAGGATCACAAATTGGAGGCGAGCATGGGCAGCTTAGGAGAAGTCCCATCTCAAAATAAAATGCAGAAAGGGCTGGTGTATTGCTTAGTGGTAGAGTACTTGCCTAGCATGTGCTAGGCCCTTGGTTTAATCCCTAGTACCACCAAAAACAAAACAACCATCACAAACAACAACAACGACAGTCAGTGATACAGGAGAGACTTATTGGGGCAGTAGTTTTTCCTTTGCTTTGTCCTTCCTTTCACCTGCTTTCACCTCCTCTTCCTTTCCTTTTTTGGTGCTGTGGATTAAACGCTGGTCCTCCTGCATTCTAGGCAGTTGCTCTGTCCCTGAGCTACACCTCCAGCCTTTATTATTTTTATTTATTTATTTATTTTTAAATTTCGAGACAGGGTCTTGCTAAGCTGCCCAGGCTGGCCTTGAACTTGTGATTATCTGGCTTCAGCTTCCTCAGTAGCTGGGATTACAGGTATATACCACTGTACCCAGTTCTGGAGCAGTTTATATATTTGTTTATTTAATTGCTTTTTTAAAAAAATACATGATAGTGGAATGCAGTACACAATTTTTCATATCTCTGTTTGTATATAAAGTATGTTCACACCAATTCCTGTCTTCAAACATGTACTTTGGATAATGATGTCCATCACATTCCTCCATCATTGCTAACCCTGTGCCCCTCCCTTCCCGTCCCACCCCTCTGCCCTATCTAGACTTCGTCTATACCTCCCATGTGGAACAGTTTATTTTTGAAGAGGATAGAGAGAATGGAGTTTAGTGCTTAAGTAGATGCATAGGTTTGACTTAAAATAGGACCATAAAGAGTTCACCTATAATAGCAGATGGGAAGGCAGCATACGTAGGTTCAGTTGTTGGTAGGTGGGTAAGTGTGATTGTGGGAATTTGTAGAAAGCCAATTTATCATTCTCATTTTCTTACTGAAATGGAAAGCAAAGTCGTCATTGTGGGGCGAGGTGAGGGAGACATTGGAATTTAGAGAAGGTAGGAAGTACTTGAGTGAATGGATGAGACAAATAGAGTATAGTTAGCAGCATTCAGGGTGCACTTGAGGCTGGATATATGAAATTGGCATTGTAGCTATTGGTGAAATTAAGGTTTAGGATATGGAGTGAGTAGCTAGGATACGGTAAAGGAGAAGGTATTTGAAAGTGATGAAGGAATTAAAGGAATTGAGAGACTAGTGTGGTAGAAGAAGCTCATACCTGCGTATGAAAACATCCAAAAGTTAGGAAGGAGGGAATCAGGTGTAGTAACATATACCTATAGAATCAGCTACTTGGGACACTGAGGCAGAAGGATCACTTGAGCCCAGTAGTTCAAGATAAGGCTGGGTAACACAGTGAGACTCTTGTCTTAATGACAATAAAAGGTAGAATTAGAGTGATAGTGAGTCAGAAGTGAAGGGAAAGTCAGAAATGAAAGAGAATTAACCCAGAGGTCTTCAGATGGCAGTGACAGGATATGACTGAAAATAACATAGTAGGGAAATCTAGAGCTCTGTCCCTCTACAGAAACAACTAATGAACTGGCAAAAACTGTCAACTTTGCAGAGCTCTAAAATCTAGTAAAAAATCTTATAACATCCAGGGAAAGGCTTTTGAAGAATGAAGCTGTAACTGTGGGGTAAAGGAGTGTTATGACATTTTAATTGTCTGCCTACTCTCCTCCATATCCAAATCAACAGTAATTGTAATGAGAGAATCTCACACTTCTGGTGTAGGTTGCTAATGCCAGAGGGAGCAAAGTATTATGTTCAAAGAATTGTATTTATGGGTCTCCATCTGTCTGGCTGCTCCCTGAAGGACCAGCTTGGTGGCCTGCCTTTGTTTCCTTTAACTGAGTGTTTTCCCATGGCTGGGGCTGCTTTTGCCAATTTGAAGGCACAACTATTGGCTGTAGCAGCCTAGAGCAAATTGAGACAAATAGCAGGGAGATTTAGAAGCCTGAGAGGGAAGAAGTTAGGAAAGGAGATAGATGGGAAAATAAGGACTTTTATAAAGCTTTTGCATATACCAGGAAGTTGAGAATGCCATGCCGTGCCCAGAGCTAAACACATGGTTAGAAAAGGCCTAAGAAGACCCTAAGCTTTCTTCTTTGGTTGGTATGCTGTGATCAACAAACAGGATGTGAAGACTAAGGCAGAATTGTAAATGGCCTGGCAAAACAGTGCCTTTACACTGTATCAGTCTTCAAAGACTGGGAGTGTTCCTCCCCCATTTGTTTGCCACAGATCTTAAAGAAAATTGTCAGTCTACTAGTTGGATACTAAGTTAAAAGAAAGATTTCAGTGGCCTCAAATGACAAAGAATATAGACTTTGCAAAAGGTTTAGCAAAGTCACTATTAATAACATCAATAAACCACACAAAGCACTATCAACAAATCTTTGGGGATGGGGTGGAGAATCTGATTTCTAGAGTTTTCACATAATATTCAACATGTCTAGTATTCAGTAAGAACTAATTAAGCATGGAGAGACAGTATGGCTCATTCATAAGACAAAAGAAATTATTAGAAACTGTGTCTGAGGAAAGCCCAGACATACCAAATAAAGTATTTAAACCAATATATGCAGACATGCTTATGAAAACTAGAGTGCTGCCTCACCAAATAGATAATAACAATAAAAAGATAAAAATTATGAAAAGGAACCAAAGACTGATTCTGCAGTTGAATGGTACAGTAATTCAAATGGAAAAATCACCAAAGTGGTTCACCAGTATATTTGAGCAGGCATAAGGAGTGGTCAGCCATCTCGATAAATCAAGTGAGTTTATGCAGTATAAGGAGCAGAAAGAGATGAAAAATGAAGAAAATTAACTGAGCCTAAGAGGATACCGTGAGATGTACCACATATGCATTGTGAGAATCCTGGACGGAGAAGAGAGAGAAAGGGACAGAAAGAATATCTGAAGAAATAATGGTTGAAAACTTCCCAAATCTGATGAAAGATATGAATCTACATGTCTAAGCAGCTCAGTGAAGATCAAGCAGGATAAACTTAAAAATCCACACTGAGACATTAAAGTTTTTAAAAGACTAAGATAAAAAATGAATATTGTGGGGCTGGGGATGTGGCTCAAGCCTTAGCGCGCTCGCCTGGCATGCTCGCGGCCCAGGTTCGATCCTCAGCACCACATACAAAGATGTTGTGTCCGCCAAGAACTAAAAAATAAATATTAAAAAAATTATCTCTTTTTTTTTTAAATGAATATTGTGAATGGTAAGAGAGATACCCATCAATGCAAGGGATCCTTAGTAAAGTTGACATCTGATTTCTCTTTGGAAACCATGGAAATCAGAAGGTAAATATAATGGCATATAGGAAAAAACTAAGTCAAGAATTCTGTTTTGCAAAACTATGTTTGAAAAGTGAGAAATCTTGATAACTAAAGCCAAGGGATATTGTTGCTAATAGACCTGCCCTATAGTAAATGTTGAACAGTCTTTCATGTTGAAATGACAATAACTTGAAGCCATATGGAAAATAAAGAACACTGGCAAAGGTAACTACATAAGTAAAATATAAAAGCCAGTATTATTATACGTTTGGTTTATAACTCCTCTTTTTTTCCTATATGATTTTTAAAAAGACATAAAACAATAATTATTGATCTGGTAAGTGGCATACTGTATGAAGATGCGATTTGTGACTAGCAATTTAAAGAGGGAAGGAGGGAGGGAGAGATGTATATGTATAGACTTTTTAAATACCATTGAAGCTAAGTTGGTATTTATTCAAACTAGATTGTTCTGAGTTTAAATATTAATTGCAATATCCAAGGTAATCACTAAGGGGAAAAAAACAGAAAAGGAAAAGAAGGAATAAAAATGGCACATACTCACAATGCAATCAAATATGAGAGAGGACAGTAATGGAGGAAATGAGGAACAAAAAAGTATGAAAATAAATAGGAAAATGCCAGAAGTTTGTCCTTATCAGTAATTATTTTAAATGTAAATAGATCAAAACTCACTTTAAATAGTTTCAAATAGTTTTATGTAAAGCAGAATTTGGCAGAATGTGTGATCCAGCAATGTGTTTTCTGTAAGAAACTCAGTTTATAGCAAAAAGATACAAAATTTGAAAGTGAAAGTATTGAAAAAGATATTCCATGTAAGCAGTATTGAGGAAAAAGCTGGGATGAGTTGATTAATATCAGACAAAACAGACTTCAAGGCAAAAATATTTACAAGATAATGAAGGACTTTATAGATAAAATGGACAACATATCATGAAGATATAATAGTTGTATAAACATATATGTACTGAATACCAGGTCTCCTAAGTATATGAAGAAAACATTGATAGAATTGGAGGAAAGTTATCATCATAGGACATTTCTATATCCTGCTCTCATTCATGGTTAAGACAACTAGACAAAAGTAAGGAAATAAAAGATTTGAACAATAAGCTAATTAGGTCTGATAGACATGTATAGAATGCTCAACAACAGAATACATTTTTCTCAACGTACATGGGATGTTCTCCAGCATAGACCATATATCAGATTACAAAACAGGTTTTTTTTTGGGGGGGGGGTGGGTGGCTACTGGGATTTGAGCCCAGGAGTGCATAACCACTGAGCCCCAATCCCAGCCCTTTTTATATTTTAATTTGAGACAGAGCTTTGCTAAGTTGCTGAGACTTGCTTTGAACTTGTGAGCCTCCTACCTCAGCCTCCTGAGCCACTGGGATTACAAGTGTATGCCACAACACCCGACCAAAATGATACTTAATTGAAATCACACAAAGTATCTTCTAACTACAATAGAATGAAATTGGATTATAGCTATAATGAAGGGTAGTGAGTGATATGGAATTCAAAGCTGAAAAGGCTTTAGGGAGGATGGAGGGAGAACTGGTTGGAAATATGGAAATAATGCTCCTACATTAACCCAGGCTTGATAGTATGAGGGTTACTATGCCATTGGTGTTCTCAGAGTGAGCCAAGCTCTCTATTCAAGCATCAAGGTAGAGGGAACATTTAGAGGAGAGGTCAGAATATAGGGTGTTTTGCTGAGTGTGATCATGAATTTCAGAGGATTCTATGGAAGTATTTTAAGAATGTGGAAAAGTGAAATAGGACAGAATTGGGATTCTGTGGAATAATATAGGGATCAGAGTATGGGAGTTGATATTTGACCTCTGAGTCTGTGATTTCTTGTGGTAATTTGTTTATTAAACAAGGATAAAGAGAATAGTTAAAGTGGTGCTTTCAAGTCCGGTAGTAGAGGGGAAGTTGTCAGTAAGTTTTTGTGAGTTTGTTTTGATATCCTGACCACCATTTGTTTTTATTAAAAAATGTTTGTGGGCTGGGGATGTGGCTCAAGCAGTAGCGCGCTCGCCTGGCATGCGTGCAGCCCGGGTTTGATCCTCAGCACCACATACAAAGATGTTGTGTCTGCCGAAAACTAAAAAAATAAATATTAAAATTCATTCTCATTCTGTCATTTTCTCTCTCTCTCTCTCTCTCTCTCTCTCTCTCTCTCTCTCTCTCTCTCTCAAAAAATAAAATGTTTGATACTAAATAATCATTTTGAAACCAGGACACTATTGTTAAATCAAAGATTATCTTATCTGTCTTAAAAATAAAGTGTAACAATGCCTTCTTTAAATGGAGTATATTAGTTTGGTTATTTTCATATTTTATATTCACAGTACCCATCACAACTATGGAAGGAGTCTTAGCTACAGAGGTTTTCTGTTCATTATTGAGTAGCATAATAGGATAATGTGTTGTTACTCTTTGCTTTTCATTTACATTTTAT
This sequence comes from Spermophilus citellus, assembly GCF_964194105.1. Taxonomy (NCBI): domain Eukaryota; kingdom Metazoa; phylum Chordata; class Mammalia; order Rodentia; family Sciuridae; genus Spermophilus; species Spermophilus citellus. Next base: position 120,513,252 of record NC_138190.1, on the reverse strand, counting down.
TTACAGTATTGCCTATTATTCTCACTACACTTTTTTATTCCTCTGACCCTAGCAGTTTAAAAATTTATCTTAAAAAATGGGCACCATTCCAAGATCCTTGTGTTTCTCTGTAGGGGCCTCATGGCTGGCCTGGAATTGACTTTGCCATTCTGTATCTTATCCATCTGTAATTTGTGTAGATACTTGTTTTAAAGGGGAAGTCAGTGGGAAAGCAGATACACTTAATATATAACCCAAGAAATAAAAGTGTAAGGGGAAATTGCAAATCAAATACCAATGCACTTCCAAGTTTGTCGGGCTTATCTATCTGCATGTCTACTGAGAGAACTACTTGAAAAAGCAATTTATGAAAACGTACGTGTAAACAGAAATGCAGACAAAATATTATGCAGTATAAAAATCTCACTTGTTAGATTTTATTTAAATATTAGCATGCATTGTAAAAGGTGTCTATTTTTGAAACTGTTTTCCTTTTGTTCATCAGATGTTGGAATGTGAAAAGGGATGCTGACAAAATAATCTTTGTCCTAAATTCAATGTTTGGTATGCTAAGGAAGAGCAATGAAGTATATTCTTGAATTATTCAATCTAATTGTTTTTATTATTGGTTAATAAAAAATCTGATTTTAATTGTTGTGCTTTATATACTGAGTAGAAACTTTTCTTTTGTTTTTCAAGGAACCAAATGGGGAGACTCCATCATCTTTATACAGAGTTGCAGCAGTACTTCTGCAATTTAATCTTATTGATTTAGATGATCTTTATGTACATGTAAGTCAAGTGGGCTGCTAAGAATATTTGGTTGTCCATCCCAGGGGTGGGGAAGAGGAGTAGGCAGCCATGTAGCACTTCCAAGTTTGGTTCTAGGATTGCAAGTTGTCTTTTTTTGAATCCCTAATACATTCTTGCTTTGCATGTACTATATAAAGTGGTGCATTTAATTATTTGACCAACAATGGAAATTATATGGTCTATAAAAATCAAGGTTGGATATGAAGTTTCAGTTCTTTAAATCATCATCAAGTTGTATATCATGGTGAAAAAGGCAAAGTTCTGACCCAATGTGATTTTAGGTTTTTCTACTAGATACAGATTATGGGAAATGTGAAATTATCTAGGTACTTCTTTTTTCTATCTGCAGTGCTTTAATCTTAGGCATTCAAGACAAATGAGGAACTCCATTAGTGTATTTTTCTTTTTTAGTATTTTTGAAAATACTCTTCTTATGATTTTACTGTGTAATAAGTGACTACTATTGTGCTTTTATTGCTGGATCCAAGATTTAGAAGAGTCTGTGATTGTGATAGAATACCTCTAGTTTAGACAAAGCCAGGTTTGCAGTGTAAAAATTGTTTTATTAGGTTTTGCATTAGGATATCTATGGACTTAAATTAGTCCAAAGCTAACATCATTTTTCCTGACTTTGAAGTATCTTTATAAACTTCCTTTCCCATTTTTGTATACTGTGGCTATGATGTGTAGTAAAAGTTGGTTTCTACCTTGGAAGCAGTCATAGTCTAGCAAGGAAGATAAAAAAATTTGCATTGTGTATTAAGTACTCTATTGGAGATATTCACAAAATGCTATGGGATCACTTTGTGTGTTGCAGGGTGGTGTTGGAAGACTCTTCCAAACTAGTGACGTTGAACTAAAATCTTGATAGATGAGTAGGAGTTGCTCAGGTTTAAAAGGTAACAAGCTCTATAGGTAGAATTAACTGAGTATAAAGGCAAGTGATCCTTTAGGAAGCTTAGAGAGAGTGGTTGGAGCCTAGGGGTGTTATGTACAAGGATTGAGGATAGAGAACTATAGGAAGGGCCTAAACTATAAGAAGGGCTTTTAGTGCACCGAGCCAGGAGTTTGGATTTTTCTCTTGGATGGACACAATACCTTTATTTAAAATTATTTAGAATTTAAAGAGAAATGATTTACAAACTGAGAATGAAAAATTGGCCAGAAAAGAGAGAATTTGAGGATATATAGTAGTCTGGTATAACAAATGGAAGATTTAAAATGATGATTTAGTACTGATTTGTTTAACAATAAATTCAAGCAGACCAAGTGTTTCTGTTAAGATGGCAAAGGTTGTCAGAATGGGATCTAAAAACCAGTTTATTGTTTATGTGAGACACAGCCAAAACCCAACGATAAAAAAGTATTGAAAGTAAAAGAGTGAGAAAAATAAATCAGAGAAATTATTATTGTTAGAAAAAAGAGACTTTCTGGTTAAAAAAAGATAAAAGGATCACTTCATAATAATAAAATTGTGTTCACTAGGAAGACAAAATAGTTCTAACTTTATATTATACTCAAAAACATGTTCTCAAAATAGAAAACTAGTAATTGAGATAACTATAAGAAGCATATAGTTTGCCCCTTAGAGGCAGTTGCTGTAGTCCAGATAAGAGAGAAGAATATAGGCCAGGCATATAAGTGAAGTAATAAGGATGTGTTTGCCACACAGAATGAGAGAAAGTCTTTGCTTTCCTCTTTCCACCATTCCATAATGACTTTTCTCTCTCCCTCTCTTTTTTCAAATAACAGGATGGAGTCTACAATATTTAATATTTCACCTTTTATTGTTTGCTTTGCATTAGTCTTAGTTATTAAATTAGATCATGTATTCCTGGGGGGTAGTAGTACTTCTCTTGTAGCTCATCATAGGTACCTGCCAGAAACTATTAAGTAATAATTTGTTGATTGTATTTTTCTTTGTTGGAGTTATTATATTTAATGTTTACATTACTGTCTTCCACTCATACAATGTGGCTGTACTTCAGATCACCTGAACCTTTTTCATAATGGAGATTTGATCTACACAATTTCTCTTTGCAAAAATTTACAAACTAGTTTGTGACTTAGGTCAAAAAAATTCTTAGAAAATGAAAAACAAGAGCTGGGGATATAGCTCAATGGTATAGCACGTGCCTAGTGTGTGTGAGACCCTAAGTTTAATCCCCAGTACCAAAGGGAAAAAAAAAAAAGGTCTAATCATTAATTTTTGTACTTGATAATTTTCATTTAAAGATTCAACAGTAGCTCACTTCTCCCAAATTTGATCTATATACAGTACTTCATTTAATTTGGAGTTTGATCTTTAAAAAAGAAAATGTTTATATGTGTGTGTGTGTGTGTGTATACACACACATATTTTAATATTTGGACACAATACTTCATTTATTTTTATTTGGTGCTGGGGATCAAACCCAGCGCCTTGCAAGTGCTAGGCAAGTGCTCTACCACTGAGCCACAACCCCAGCCCCAAATGTTATATTTTTAATGGAGAAGATCCTTATTTTTGGGGGGGTAAACTAATAAATTTAATGGTAAGAATCACTGTTGTAGTAATAATTTAGGACCTTTACCAGATAGAAGGTGTGGAACTTTGAAATGCTACCTGATTTTAAAGTATAAAATTCATGTAGCTAAAAGGTACACTTTGCTTGCATTTATTGTTAAACTCAAGAATTGAGTGAAACTTAGATAGGAAATCACAGTCACAAATAAGTAGACTACTTATTTACATTTTTATCAAATTTATCAAAAAATTTACATATTTATTTTGAGACTAGATATTGTTTGCTTTTTATGTGAGCAAATAGTTGTTATTAGCTGTTTTATGAAATTCTAATGAACCATTTTTAGCTTCTTCCAGCTGATAATTGCATTATGGATGAACACAAACGAGAAATTGTGGAAGCTAAGCAAATCGTTAGAAAACTTACGATGGTTGTGTTGTCTTCTGAAAAAATTGATGAGCGAGAGAAAGAAAAGGAAAAAGAAGAGGACAAAGTAGATAAGGTATATAATTTTTTAAAAAAACCTTTTTTTAGTTGTAGATGGACACAATACCTTTATTTATTTATTTTTATGTGGTGCTGAGGATCGAACCCAGTTCCTCACACATGCTAGGCAAGTGCTCTACTGCTTGAGCCACAACTGCAGCCCTGCAATATGATTTTATTCTAGTAAAAAAGACTAGCATTGTTCATTTAGAATTATAAAATTTAACTTATAATAGTTAATCAAGTTATGTAAGCATGATTTCTTAATTTTGGTCATTCTAAAACTTGATTTTGGAGATAATTATTTTGTAGAAATGTTTTTTTTTTTTTTTAAGTCAGAGGAAAATAAAAGGGAGAGGGAATTTCAAGATGGAGGAAAGATGAGTAGATGTGAAGGGGATTAAGGTGGAGGAAGGAGGGATGGGAAAAGGGAAGAACTGTGGAATGAATCTGTCCAAACTTTTGTATTCACGTACATGAATATATCACAGTGAATCCCAACATCAAGTATACCCACAAGACATACATTGAAAAAAAAATACTATATATTGCAGAAAGAACAGTAGAGGGAGGGGATGAGGGAGAGGGAAGATGGGGGAGGGGGAAGTACTTGGGACTGAATTAGGGCAATTTGTATTCCATGCTTTTGTGATTATGTCAAAATGTATACTTAAATTATATATAACTGAAAAGAATCAAAACAAAAAATCTGAATGGCATCTTCCCAAAAGAGGATGCCCTTTTAAAAATTTCAGAATGTATTTTATGTAAAATCACAAATTGTAATGCTTATATATTAATGCCTCTCAGATCGTAAAGGGATTCTCAAAGATAAATGAATTCTAGCTCCCTGTGGCACAATATAACATTACGTAGAACTAAATTTTAAGTTTATAAACTGTAATGCCTGTGTTTGCTAAATAGAAAAGCAGATCCTGGTTTTCTTCCCTGCCCCCTTCTTTTTTTTTTTCCTGGCAATGGAGAGGGAGCCCAGGGGGACTCTACCACTGAGCTACATCCCCATTACTTTTTATTTTTAATTTTGAAACAGTGTCTCAGTTGTTGACCTTGAATTTACGATCCTCCAGCTTAGTCTTCTGAGTTGCTGGGATTACAGGCTTGCGCCCCCATACCTGGCTCGATGTCTATATTCTAAGCATCTTTGTTGTGCCTATTCATTTTTAGCCACCTGATAACCAAAAACTTGGTTTGTTGGAAGCCTTATTAAAGATTGGCGATTGGCAGCATGCACAGAACATTATGGATCAGATGCCTCCGTACTATGCAGCTTCACATAAACTAATAGCCCTTGCTATTTGCAAGTTAATCCATATCACTATTGAGCCTCTTTACAGAAGGTATGTAACTAACCATTCAGGTAGAAATAGTTTAGGACTACCAAAAATATCCATGTATTTATATTGTCTTCTCAAACCAAGCATATATTTTAGTACATTTTCTCAATAGATATGAACTATTCAGAGTGATGAGTCTGATATATGTTAATGAGTTACTTCTAACATGTATTTCAGGGGTTCTAGAATGTGTGCTGCAATGCAGTATGAAAAGTATAGGTTAAACTTGTGGGTTGGGTTTGCTCTGTAGAGTGAAAACTTCATTATCCATTAACTTTTCTTCTTTTCTTGAGAGGCAGAGAATTTCTGAAGTTTTACGTAGCGGAATATGCATTTGTCCTGGGTTGAATGGCTCTGAGTAAGGACTTTGCCACTCCGCTTGCTTTATCTCCAATCCTGGCATATAGGCTGCTATTTGGGAAATTACTAGTCTAGCCACTCTCATCATCCCTAGTTACTGTGCCACAGTCCTCTAGTCTTTAGCCTACTTGCAGGGTACTTAGCAGTATTAGTAGCAGTGCTGGCTTTAACCCTGTAGATCAGAGCCTTCCTCAAAAGTTTCAACATTGAGACTGATGCGTAGCTACTGGCTGCTGCCTTCAGTGCCACCTGGGCCATGGACCGTGAAGTTTTTTTCTTATAGAGTGACCCTCTGTGACGCCATAGTGGTACATCTACTCAGAAGATGAGACCTCTGGGCATGCTGTCCTTTTTATTATGATATTCTCTTATTATGCAGCTAACCTTCTGTACCACATCCTCCTCCTTAACTCAGTTCTAGGTAGTGGGGCCTAGTTTGGGGTATGTTTTATTGATATGAATTAGTATTGTTATATCTATATTCTTTTTTGGTTTCATTTTTTAGTATATCTGAGGTGTTCCTCCTTTGTTCTCCATTCTCATATCCAAATTCTTTATACTGGCCAGGTTTAATTTAAAACAGTTTCATTTGATGTAAGTTAAATATTACTTGATCTGTCTTTCTCTGATTTCTGTTTTTAAGGTGTTAATTTGAGCCATTCTCCTCTGAACTCTAATTTTATTCTTAATATTTTTGTTTTTCTACAGTTAAGAATCATTTGGTATAATAAAGTTAGGCATGATTAAAATACAGAAAGAAAATGTGAGCAAGGAAAGAGTCACTTACTTAGATGATCATTTTAACTTAAAATGGCAGATATTGTGTGTATGTATATTTATAATTTTTCTCTTCTTTTTAAAGAGTTGGCGTTCCTAAAGGTGCTAAAGGCTCACCTGTTAATGCTTTGCAAAACAAGAAAGCACCAAAGCAGGCAGAAACTTTTGAAGATTTGAGGAGAGACGTATTCAATATGTTCTGTTACCTCGGTCCCCACCTTTCTCACGATCCCATTTTATTTGCAAAAGTGGTGCGCATAGGCAAGTCATTTATGAAGGAGGTTAGTAAGATTTTTTTCTTCCTGGTAGAAAACTAAATGTTGGAATGAAAATGTTTGGAATATATTTGTATTTACGAACATTTCTAGGAACAAAAATAAAGTAAACCTAATTTAAGAAAAGGTTATTGAGGTTTGTGGTAAGTCCTTTGTGTCCTAACCATAGACATGTATCTGTGTAAAAAATCTAGCTAAATTATTATTCAAACCTCCTTCCTCTCTCTGTGCCTCCAAATGGCTTTTGACAAATGGCCGCCTTTTGAATCCCCTTGTAATGATTACTTTGTATTCTTTTCCCTTGTCTTCTACTCTTTTTCTTGACTAGAGTTTTGAATCATTACTGTTATTTTTATGAAGCCCTTTCAATATCAGACTGTTGAGGACACATTGTTTTATTTATTTATTTTTTTTTACTTATTTTTTCATGTTAGAGATTGAGCTCATGGCTTCACACATGCTAAGCATGTGTTGTACTGCTGAGCTATGCTCTTGGCCCCTTAATTTTTTAAAAAAACTTTTTTATTAAAATAAAACATATACAAAAAACACACATAATAACTAAATAGCTCAGTGACCTTTCCCAAACTCTCACACATGTGTCTAACACCCAAGCCAAGAAATAGAATAGTACCAGCAACTCAAAGTCTCCTTTGTATGCCCTTTAAGTCACCACCCCAGGCATGACTTTATGCTGTTTTTTTTTTTTTTTTAACTTTTAAAATCCACTTTGAGGTAAAATTTACATATAGTTAGTTTCTTCAGTCTTAATTTATAGATCAAAGAGTTTTGTCAAATGTATACAGTTGTATGTTTATCACCACCATCACCAGAATAATCTGTGAAATATTTTCATTATCCAGAAAGTTTCCTCTTACTTCCTTTATTTTCATTATCCTTCAGTTTCCTCTTTACATTGCTGGTTTGTGGCAACCTCTGATAGGCTTCCTGCCCACTATATTTTTGCTTTTCCTAGAACTTCATATGAATGAAGTTGTGTGTGATTTCTTCCACTTAATACTTTTGAAATTCATCCAAGATGTTACATATGACATTAGTTCCTTTTGCTGAATAATACTTCATTATATAGACATACCAGAGTTTATCCGTTCACCATTTGATGGGATTTTAGGTTGTTACTAGTTGGGGGCTTTTATAAATAAAGCTGCTTTGAATCTTGTACAAGTATTTTGGGGAGGTACTTATTTTTGTGTCACCAGGGGTGGGATTGCTGTGTCACGTCAGTAAGTTTATGTTTAACTTTATAAGAAATTGCCAAACTGTTTATACTGTTTCAAAGTGTCTATACCATTTTGCATACATGGAAGCAATTGTCTGAGACTTCCTTACCACTATTTGGTATTGTCACTCTCTTAAATTTCAGTCATTCTAGTGAGTATGTTGTGGTATCTCATTGTTGCTTCTAATCTTCATCTCATGACTAGTGATGTTGAGCATCATTTCATGAGTGTATTTGTCATTTGTAATCATCTTTAGCAAAGTGTATGTTACTTGCCCATTTTTAAATTGTGTTGTCCTTTTATTTCTGAGTTCTAAGAGTTCTTTGTATGTTGTGGTATGCGTATAAGGTCTTTATCAGATATGTGATTTTGAACTTTTTTTTTTTTCAGTCTGGTTTCCCTTTTTATCTTGTTGTCTTTTGAAAAGGAAAAAAAAATAATTTTGGTTAATTCCAATTTAAAAATATTTTTCTTTTATAGTTTATGTTTTATACCTTAAGAAAACTTTGCCCAACTCAAGGACTTGAAGCTAAAAAAAATATTCTTTCTTTTCAGTTGTAAAACAAAACACCCAAAAGAAGATCTAGAAATTGTTATAGGCACAAATATAGACTTCTCTATTGTTTGGTAATTGTATCTGATTTCAATTTTGGATAACAGGAACGGTGTATAGAAAGATTAACAGCTGTGATATATTAATCCATTGACACCTGAAATATTTGACTTGGCTGTTAACTTTTTTGTTAGAAATCTGTTAAGTAGTTAAATATAATCACACATCATTTACTGTGTAATACAGTCATATGAAAAGGAAGTATAACAATATTTCACCATCTTGATCCTTATAGTCTGAAAAAGGGTGAGTGATTTTAAATTAGTATGTGCTTCAAAAACAAGAGTTAGATCTTTCTCAGTGCATCATATCAGGAAGCATGTGAAGTCAATTTGTTTCTGTACTGGTGTTAACTTTGAAGATCTTTGCGGCCAGGTTTCTCTATTATGCACTTATTGTTTTTCCCTTTGTTGTTAATATATTTCTTGTGAGATAATACTTTGAGACTGTAAATAGCCGGTTTCTCATTATACTATCACCTTACTAATGCTGTTCTTTTTAATTGAAAATCTTTTTTTAACCTTTTATTATTCATTTTTATGTGGTGTTGAGGATTGAGCCCAGTGCCTCACACATGGCTAGGCAAGTCCTCTACCACTGAGCTACTCAACCTCATACCCTTAGTTGAAAATCTTAATGTTCATATCTCTTGTTCTGAAATTCTTTGACTATAAGCGTCATAAACTTAAAAGCAGGAAGCCTAAATCCAACTTGTGGAAATCCTATACATAAATATAAACATATACACTATTGATATGAAGATATACAAATTGTTAGAGCTGTCATACTTGCCTTCCCCCCTTTACCTTTGCTGTGCTCCTCTTTTTCTCCATACTGTCCCATTTGTGCCTGTTTCCTTACCTCATTCCATTCTATTCTGTTCTTGGTAGAAAGGAGGAGAAAAATATATCTATTTTGACCACCAGGGCTAGTGTAAGAAGAAATCCTTCTTTTGTCATTACCAGGGTTGTGGTAGGAAAAGTGAATCTTTCCAATGATCTGAGTGACAATGTTGGTTCATTTTGCACAAAAATGTATTTCACTATGACCAACACATAAAATTGCTTCTAAAGGGTGAATATTGCCTTACTTTCAAATTATGCGTTCGTAGTTAAACTTCTTTAACAAGTCTCATTTATAGCTTGGGGTTGCTTATGAATAAATTTTAAAAGTGGCTTTTACCAATTATTACTTAACAATAGTAATTTGCAATCATCTATTTCTCTGATTAGGTACATATATCTTTCTTAATTTTGAGGTATATAATATAGGACTTTCTGGTATAGTGTTTCGCTCACATTCATCAGGATCTGAGGTGGGACCTGAAAATTTTTATTTCTAGCAAGTACCTTGGTGATGTTTATGATGGAGTACAAAGATCATATTGTTCTGCTATGTTAACCAGTTTTGGTCTTTTTCAGATTTAAAGGTGGTGATGGTGATTTTATAGACTTATTACAAGGGACACATTTTGCAACCATTAACATTTTCTTTCTTTGTAGACCACAGCTTTGACATGCCCATCTGACATATTCAAATGTTTTTCATAGCACTTTTTAAAGTATATTTTTAAGGGCAGTTTTAGGTGCAAAATTGAAGGTACAGAGGTTTCTCATGTACCCTGTTTTCTCACATATTTATAGCCTCCTTGTTATCAGTGTCCCTCACTGTTACAAGTGATGAAACTACACCGACACATCATTATCACTCAAAGTCAAGTCCGTTGTTCAGTTGTACATTCTGGGGATTTAAACAAATGTATAATGACATTTATCCACTGTTATAATATCGTAAAGAGTATTTTCACTGCCTTAAAGACCTTTTGTACTTTGCCTATCCATCCCTCCCTTTTGACTTCTAAGCCCTGTAAGACATTGCCCTCTTTGCTATCTTTGCAGTTTTGCCATTTCCAGAATGTCATATACTGGCAGCCTTTTGTCTGTGGGTTTGCATCTGATAATTCAACCAAGATATAAAATATTTGAAAAGTAAAAGTGAGGTCCCTTCACCTTCTGAATGTAGCCCTCATTGCTGTAAGGTTTATTTATAAAAAATGTTTTTTTTCTTTCTTCTCCCCTCTCTCCCTCCCTAACAAGATTAGGGAGACGGTGTTATTTTTGATTCCCCTAGTTAACTTCCCTTGAACACACCCACTACAGGAAGGAGGATCCTGCTGAGGATCTGGGAAGTGAATATCTCCCAAAGTAACAAGTGAATACTAGCACACCATCAGTGGTCCCTGGGACCCCCTATTGGAATGTAACCCTTGAAAAATTTTTTAAAACCCCCCTGTCCTTCCTGATCAGCAGAGTCACAGCCTTTGGGACCAGAGTCCCCTGTGTTTCTCCTTTGCTAGCAAAGCAATAAACCTTCTTTTTCCTTTTCCTCAAAACCTTGTTCTCATTATTAAATTGGCAGTGGGGACAGGGATTTAGCTTTCAGTTACAAATTTTGGCACCCCACCTGGGACTTCCTTAATAAGACTCCTATAGTGCAAGAGTTAAAATCAAGAATCAATAAATGGGATGGAGTCAAACTAAAGAGTTTCTTCTCGCAAAAGAAATGATCAGTGAGGTGAATAGAGAGCCTGTAGTTTGGGACCAAATTTTTACCACATGCACATTAGATAGAGCACTAATCTCTAGAATATATAAAGAACTAAAAAATCTTAACACCAAAAAAATAAACATCCCAGTCAGTAAATGGACCAAGGACCTGAACAGACCTTCTCAGAAGAAGATATACAATCAATCAACAAATATATGAAATAATGTTCAACATCTCTAGCAATTAGAGAAATGCAAATCAAAACTACTCTAAGATATCATCTCACTCCAGTCAGAATAGCAGCTATTAAGGATACAAACAATAATATGTGTTGGCAAGGATGTGGGGGGAAAAGGGCACACTCAAACATTGCTGGCAGGATTGCAAATTGGTGCAGCCAGTATGGAAAGCAGTATGGAGAATCCTTGGAAACCTGGGAATGGAACCACCATTTGACCTAGCCATTCCACTCCTCAGTCTATACCCAGAGGACTTAAAAACGGCATCCTACATGGACACAGCCACATCAATGTTTATAGCAGCACAATTCACAATAACTAAACTGTGGAACCAACCTAGATGCCTTTCAGTAGATGAATGGGCACACGCACGCACACACACATACACACCACACATACACACCACACACACACACACACACACACACACACACACACACACACACACTGGAATACTATTCAGCATTAAAAGAAAAGAAAATCATGGCATTTGCAGGTAAATGGATGGAGTTGGGAAGGTAATGCTAAGTGAAGTTAGCCAATCCCCCCCCCCCCAAAAAAAAAAAAAAAAAACAAATGAAAAATGTTTTCTGATAGAAGGATACTGATTCATAATGGGGTTGGAGGCAGGGAGGATTATCTGAACTCTAGAATAGAGCAAAGGAGAGGGAGGGGGCATGGGGGTAGGAAAGATGTTGGAATGAGGTGGACATCATTACCCTAAGTACATGTATGGAGATATGAAATGGTATGACTCTATTTTGTGTACAACCAGAGATATGAAAAAATATGCTCTATAAGTATATATGAATTGTAATGCATTCTGCTGTCATATATAACAAAGTAGAATTAAAAAATTAGAAAATAAAAAAGTGTTTGTACTAAATATGTACTTTCTTGTCTTGTTATTATTCCCTAAATAATAACAGTATAACAGCTATTTACATAGTGTTCATGTTGTATTCAATATGTTAAGTATTTAGATGTTATTTAAATTATATGGGAGGATGAGTATATATTATATGCAAATAGTATGCCTTTTCTTTTTTATATTTCTAAACCTTTTTTTAAGTTTTATTGATTTTAAATACACGACAGCGGAATGCATTACAATTCTTATTATACAGAGTACATTTTTTCATATCTTTGTATATAGAGTATGTTCCCGCCAACTCATGCCTTTATACATGCACTTTGTTTTTTTTTTTTTGCATTACAATTCTTTTTTTAAAATATTTTTTTAGTTGTAGATGAATACAGTATCTTTATTTTATTTATTTATTTTTTGTATGTGGTGCAGAGGATTGAACCCAGTGCCTCACACATGTGAGGCAAGTGCTCAACCACTGAGCCACAGCCCTGGCCTGTATTACAATTCTTATTACACATATATACCACAAATTTTTCATATCTCTGTTTATATATAACGTATGTTGACATGCTATTCAAGTCTTCATACATGTAATTTGGATAATGATGTCCATCACATTCCACTGCCCTTGCTAATCCCCTGCCCCCTCCCTTTCCCTCCCACCCTCTTCTTTATCTAGAATTCATCTATTCCTCCCCTGCCCACCTCCCTACCCCACTATGAGTCAGCCTCCTTATATCAGAGAAAACATTCATCATTTGTTTTTTGGGGGTTGGCTAACTTCACTTAGCATTATCTTCTCCAACACCATCCATTTACCTGCAGATGCCATGATTTTATTCTCTTTAAATGCTGAGTAAAATTCCATTGTGTATATATGCCACATTTTTTTTTATCCATTCATTTACTGAAGGGCATTTAGGTTGGCTCCCCAGTTTAGCAATTGTGAATTGTGCTGCTGTAAACATTGAAGTGGCTGTGTCCCTGTAGTATGTTTGGATGTACCACAGCATATTTATCCATTCACCCACTGTGTTAGTCAGCTTTACATTGCTGTGATCAAAATACCCAGCAAGACCAACTTAAAGGAGAAGTTTATTTTGGGCTCAGAGTTTCAGGGTTTAGTCAGTGTTTGGCTGACTCCATCATTTTGGGCCCAAGGTTAGGGAGAACACCATAATTATGTATAATGAAATGCACTATTGTTATTATTTTGAGCAGTAATCTGTTAGATCATCTAAGAAAAAATAAAGGGTATTTGGCGGGGGGGGGGGGCTTCAAGGTGGGTACTGGGGATTGAACCCAGGCTGAGTGGTCCTTTTTACTTTTAATTTTGAGACAGGGTCTTGCCAAGTTGCTGATGCTTGCCTTAAGCTTGCTATCTTCCTGTCTCAGTCTCTCAAATTGCTGAGATTATAGGTATACACCCCCATGCCTGGAAGGTTTTTATTTTATCTTTACTTATTCCTTTGTCTTTGTTCTTTTTTTTTTTCTTTTCTTTGTGTGGATCCGAGTACTGATTTATATAATTTTTCTGCTCTGTAAAGAACTTCTTTAGCATTTCTTTCAAGGCAGGTCTAAGGGCAACAAATTCCCTGAGATTTTATTTCTCTGAGAAAGTCTTTGTCTCCTTCACTTTTTTTTTGAGAGAGAGAGAGAGAGAGGGAGGGAGGGAGAGAGAGAGAGAGAGAGATTTTTAATATTTATTTTTTAGTGGACACAACATCTTTATTTTTATGTGGTGCTGAGATCGAACCCGGCGCCCTGTGCATGCCAGGCAAGCACGCTACTGCTTGAGCCACATCCCCAGCCCCTGTCTCCTTCACTTTTGAGGGGTAATTAAACAGGTCTAGAATTCTAAGTTGGTGTGTTTTTGTTCCTCAATACTTTTAAATATTTTACTTCGTTTACTTTTTGCTTACATGTTGTCTGAGGAGGTATCTGATATAATGCTTACTTTTGTTTTTTAAGGGTAACATATTCTCTCTGGCTTCTTTCAGGAATTTTCTTTATCTTTGATTTTTAAAACCTTTTTATTTTGAGACAAGGTCTTGTTTAGTTGCTTAGGGCCTTGCTAAATTGCTGAGATTGGCCTCAGACTTGTGATCCTTCTGCTTCAGCCTCCTGAGTTGCTGAGATTTCAGGTGTGAGCCCCCAACCCCAGCTTTCAGAGGCATTCTTTACTGTGTGACAGTGCTCCTTTCCCCAGATGGAGGTCTTACTACATTGCTCAGGCTGTTCTTCAATGCCTGGACTCAAGTGATTCTTCCACCTGAGTGCTGGGACTATAGGTGTTCACCACCATGCCTGGTTGTTAGTGTTTTTTTTTAAATATATTTTTAGTTGTTGATAGACCTTTATTTATTTGTACATGGTGCTGAGAATGAGCCCAGTGCCTCACATATGCCAGGCAAGTGCACTACTGTTGAGCCCCAGCCCCAGCCCTTTGTTAGTGTTTTTGATCTGTAGCATTTCTTTCTTTGGTTCTTTCTTAGGATTTCCATCTCTCTGCTTACATTGCCTATCTGAGCTTGCATGCTTTTTACTTCATCTCTTAGCATATCAATTAAAGCTGTTTTTAACATCCCTGCCATATCTGAGTCTGGTTCTAATGCTTCAGATTTTCTTCAATTTGTCTTTTCCAGCTGTGTTTGATTTCATATTTCAATATGACTTGTAATTTTTCTTGGTAGCATGACTTGATGTACTAGATACAAAGAACTGTTGTAGATGCGCTTTTAGTATTACGGGTGCATATTACAGTCCTGTGTTTTAGGTCTCAGTCTTTTTTTTTTTCTTAGTTGTAGATGGACACAATATCTTTATTTATTTTTATGTGGTGCTGAGTATCAAATCCAGGGCCTCAGGCATGTGAGGCAAGCGTTCTACCACTGAGCTACAACCCAGCCCAGGTCTCAGTCTTTTAATGACCCCCGTGCCTATGTACTTGACTTATGCTTCTCAGGCTCCTCCT
Organism: Spermophilus citellus; assembly: GCF_964194105.1. Lineage (NCBI taxonomy): Eukaryota > Metazoa > Chordata > Mammalia > Rodentia > Sciuridae > Spermophilus > Spermophilus citellus. The sequence goes on along the minus strand of NC_138190.1, from coordinate 120,498,215 downwards.
TCTCTCCCTCCTGCCTCCTGTTGTGAGACCCTGCTAAGGAATACTATATGCTCTGAGGTGTGTCTTTCTTCCTTCCTCCCCCCCTCACCCTCCCCCCTCCCTCCCCCCACTTCCTTCCCTCCCAGGACCTCATGCATGTTGGGCAAGTTGTCTACCACTCTGCTACATCCCCAACAAACTCCACTCACCCGTTTAAATTTTGAGACAGGGTCTTACTAGGTTGCTCAGGTTGGCTTCAAATTTTGTGTCCTCTTGTTTCAGTCTCCCAAGTAGCTGGGATTACAGGTGTGTGCACCACCATGCCCAGTAAAAGTACATTTTATACAAGAAAGAAAAAATAGACATTTTATTGTGGACCAAATGCATGTTGTAAACAATTTATTCAATCCCTGTCCCTTTGCCCAAATACTTTGAATTTTTTCTCTGAGATTAATTTTGAGATTTATTTTCAGAAAACAAAGTGTGAAAAGGTGAGGTAACATGTGAAAACATTTATGATAATGCTCACCTAGTGGAGGTTTGGCCATTTTTATATGTAGGACATTGGAGAAAGCTGTCAAATTCTACCTGCATTTCTTTAGTTTATATGTTAGTTCCTTATTATTCCAATGTCTGCCATTCCAATTTTCAGTTGATGGTACCTGTGAGCCTGGTCCTGGGAGCCTGCACTGTCCATGCAGTGCAGGATTGAATTATCAGAGAGCTAACATCTCTCTCCTCTTCCCCAACTGTGAAAGATGAGAGTTGGTCTATTAACTGCCTTGCTCTCTGTTGGAATAATCCTGTGATGGATTTCTACACAGACTCTCAAAGTCTTCACATAGGATTGAACTGCATTTACCCACACAGATAGATAGTTTCCTACTGGTGGTACTTTAAAGGCTGTTTTATAAGTAAATAGTGCTTGCACTAGAATAAGGTTTGTTTTTGGGGAATTGAAACTAAAATACAGTGGCATGTTACTTTAAACAAATTCAATGTAGAAACCTTAATTTTCCCTCAAATTAGATTTACAGAGCAATTTTTAAATAAAGAGAATCATTTAAATATAGCACATTCATAAAAGACACTGAAAATGCTCTACTTTTGGGTGGTCAATTTTGTGAAATTAAATAGAGCTGTATGGCAGGGATTTCTGGGTATATTTTAATATTTAAATCACTCTTACAAAGTTGTTTACTACAGTTTGAATTCTACCAATGTGATAGGTAGGGAAACCATGTAATTTATTGTCTAAACCACAACTCTTTCTATTTAAATGTTGTGCTCTTATACTGGAATAAAATGTAAGAGCCAGCACATATGGTCATCCTCTGTGTACGTAACCATGTCATCATTGTTTAGAATCATAATATAGATTTGTATTGACCAAAAATGAAATGTGGTAGAAGATAATACTTCAATTAGTACCTTTAGATGATGTACTATCAACATTATTGTGTATTTCTAAGCATTAATAAAGTCTTAAAGAGTTAAAAGCAAAATTGTGAACCAAGAAATGAAAGGTGATTGATAATCTCTTATACAAGCTTGTTAAGCTCATGTTCCTGTAACTTTTATTTGTGGATTATATTGGCCATTTTCTAAATTGTTTTATAGGTCTTATTTGGATTCTTCCTAGCAAAGGTTTTCCTCACAGTGTAGTTGTAATACATAAATATGAAGTTTTTAGCATAGTACATGACACCTAGTGGATACTCAATAAATGGTAGTTAATAAGAATGAGAAGAATAAGCATGGTGAAAATGGTGCCATAATTTAGCTTCAGGTCCAATCTAGTCATAGGCCTGAAGTATTTTTTATTTTCTCTTCTGAGATTAAGTATAATCGCAAGTAGTATTTGAGATGTTCATGGATTAGAAGTACTAAAAAATAGATTGTTAGTAATAAAAATGTAATTTATGTAGTTATATCTATAACTTTTCCTTAACTCTCCCAAAGCCTCCCTCTTGATGGATGATCTATGTGACTTTTTTTGTGTGTGTGCCCAGTACTGCTGTGCAGCCCAACCAGCTGTTTTGTCTTTATAGGGTGATATTGGAACTTGTTTTGGGCCATTGAGCTGATAGCCTCTCTAGACATATTTGTGAGTGTTCTATCTTATTCAGACATAAAAATTAAATCACTACTTATAGTTTTGATCTTATAGTGACGTTAGCTTTTCAAATATAGGGGTTTTGTCCTGTTCAACTTTAAATTTTCATGTCTGGCACTTAGTAAACGGATAAATAAATATCTCTTTTTACTCCCTCTCTTTTGCCTCCCTCCCATTATTTAGCCTGGCATTCAGTAAAAATTGTAGTATTGTATTATGTGAAAGGAGAATCTTACATTACTCTGAATTAAAAAGCAAAGTAAGCTCAAAGAAAAAGAAAGCATCAAGGGAGTGGAATTCATTTATCTTCTTACCAAACAAAAGAAAATTGCTTTTATTTGCTTTTACTTCTTGAATTATTTTTGTTCATTCTTGCTCTTATTAACTTTCATAGGAAGATGTCTTACTGCTCTTCTAGATGACTTTATTTCCCTGTTTCTTTTTCAAAGTTTCCTGCTTATGAAATCCAGAGAATTGACACATAGATGTTATAGACTCATATGAATTACCTAGTAAGAGAATTAGGCTAGCTTACTAATGAAGAAAATGTTTTATTTCTATGGTAAAAACTATATGTAGCTGTTTAAGGTTTGTTTGAATCATAGTATGTATTCTAGGAAAGGGTTAGCTTAACTTTAACATAATAGACTGTAAACTTAATTTTTCCAATTATGGCATACCCTCATTTGTGTTTCCAAGTGTATATGTAGTATGCCACCACAATTACAATCTCCATACTTGAAACAAAACAACACAAAACATCTATCGAAATTTGTTTTTACCAGGCCATTTCTCTGTAACCCAGTTCCTTACTTGGGAACAGGATATATGCTGACTTAATTGTTTCTGTGAGGGGTAACCTTTTTGACCTGCCAATTTAAAATGAAGTGTTTGTATTCATTTTCCCATAAAGGATACATGGTAGGTCCCAAACTAGTGTTAAGTGAAAATGTAGTATTTAGACTTCACTGTAGTTAGCATTCACTGAACTGCTTAAGTACAAAAACATATGCATACACAAAATATGCTTATTTACCAAGAAAATAAGAACTTTGTTAGGTACATACTAGCTTTTATCTTTCTTGCACTTGCTATTGAACTAAATCCTTTCCAGAAATCTAGATTGTCCTTAGGTTCTTCAGTTGTCCTTTTGGCCTCTACACACATTCCTCCAACCCTTTACCCCTAAAAAACACACATAAGTACCATTTACTGCTTCATTTTGAATGAGTAGTCAACATTGTCAGTCATATCACTTTAGGGGACTATCTGCAAATTATGATATAACAGGAACTTAAGTTGTTTTTTATTCAGTGAGTCCAAGTTAGCTAATGGTTTTGTCTTTATCAGTAATGTTTTTAATATTGGGCTGATCTTTCAGTGAGTACTTTGGTAGCCATGAATTAAAACATAGCTTTAAATTTCTTCGTGTTTAATTTTCTTTTTGTGTTTTTGTTGCGTTATTGTTTGATTTTTTAAAACTAATTCTGTAGAGGAAATATGGGTAGAAAATGCAAATGCATTATAACTAAATGATTGTACTGGCTGTAATTTTATAATATTTGGTTTTATACTATATACTTTCATCAATTTTAGGATGCTTTGGTTTATAATAAGGAGGTTGAGAAAAGAATTGGCTTATAAAACTTAAGATTCATGTGCCAAGAATGATTTGGAGGTTAGAAATATAGATAAAATTTAAGAATGTTAATTTTTAATAGGGTATATTTAGAATTTTCAAGTGTGTAAAAGGTAAAAAAAATTTGCTGTATGTGTAAGTTAATTTTTTTCAAATTAGAAACTACATTGTGACTGCATAATTTCAACCTTTGTATTTTATTAATTTTTTTTTTAATTTTAGTTTCAGTCTGATGGAAGCAAACAAGAAGATAAAGAGAAAACGGTAAGAGATTGGAACAATCCAATAATGTGTCTAATGTTTGTTTAGGTATAGCATATTGCAAATTTTACTGTGAATAAGCTTTAATCATCTGTGTAAATAATTATTTTATGCTTTACATACTGAGTACAGCTTTTGGCAACTGTACAAAGTTATCTTTTTAAAAATAATATCCCTTTCCTTTGAAGATTAACATGTTGAGAAAGGAAGAGAAATAAAAGTCCCTCATTCCCTTGCTCTCCCTTTCCTTCTCTCACCCCATTTGCTATTTTGGATGGAGAAAAACAAGTAAGGACAGTGATAGGGTGGGGAATTAGATATTGTGTTATGAAATCAAGAAATGGTAATTTCTTCAAAAAATTATTTTGAAGCTGGATTGGTATGGACCTCTTATTGATATAGTTTTTTTTCTCCTTTCTTCTTAGGAAGTTATCCTTAGCTGTTTGCTTAGCATTACTGACCAGGTACTACTTCCATCTCTTTCTTTGATGGACTGCAATGCTTGTATGTCTGAGGAACTATGGGGGATGTTTAAAACATTTCCCTATCAGCATAGGTAAATACACATTATTTTTGTATTTTTAACTACTAGTAATTCTAGTGTATTAAACTCCAAGTATTTAACTTTTCCTAATTCTTCATCTCATCATTTTTTAAGATATCATCTGTATGGCCAGTGGAAGAATGAAACTTATAACAGTCACCCACTTTTAGTAAAAGTTAAAGCTCAAACAATAGACAGAGCCAAATATATCATGAAGTAAGTTTTAATTTATTTTTCTTCATATTAATCTAAACTATATCTGGATTTAATTTACTTTGTTTAAGGTAGCTTATGTCAGCACCTCAGTTTTGAGAAAGCACATAAATATTTGCTAAAGGAATAGCTGATTATATACTGTAGATGGAATATGAATTTTTGTGATTTTTTTAGCTCATTTTAACTACCAAGTTATTGTTTTCATAGTTGTCTGTGTATAAAATCTAATAAAAATTCTCTAAATGCATCATATTATAGGATGAGTTCTTTAAAAAAATGACAGCCTGCTGTGGCTTTTCTTTAATTTGCATAATACAGTTGATGGTTTATGCAAGGTAGTCAAAGTTCTAGGAATTTCTTCCACTGATAGTTATTCTAATAAAGATGTTTTATCTGTTAGGAAGGTCTAATTCAGTTATGCAGAACTATCTCCATAGGGAGCCAACTTTCAAGAAATTTCTTTTATTTGTGTGCTTTTATTCTATATCATTAAAAACGTAAGAGTAATGTTAATTCTACTTCCTGGTAGACTACTTGAAGTTTAATTATAAAGCTTATATACTTCTGATTAGTATCACTTTAGATACTAAATACACTTGCTGTATTTGTATGTGTTTTCAGCAAGGCTGTATTATCAGTTGTTGTTCCATTTATAAATTCATGCGGTGGTATGGCCATTCTAATTAAAAGTTGTACATTCTTTAGTTTAACTAGATTTAATAGTATGTAGTGATGATGTCCTTGCTCAATGATAGTGTCTTTAGTCACAGTCTGCTGGGAGCTGTGCAGAGTCACAGTCTGGTTTAATAGGTGCTCTTTTATATTATGTATGAAATGCTATGGGAGGATAGACAAAATAGTGAATTATTCTGCCTGGGCAAGTTCTTATTCGAGTTATTAGGCCTGGTTTTCCTGAAAGAGTTCTGATCTTTAAAGTTTTCCAGGTACAGTTTCTCAGTTAAGAAAAGTTAATATTTATGGAGCTATTACTATGTGCGCTAGGCACTGAACTAAGTGCTTTATTAGATTCTTTAATAATATTAAATATTATTAAATTCCTTGAATTCATTTCATTTATTCTCTCTACCACTATAACCTTGGTTCTTTGATCTGGAGTATTACAGTGCCTTATATTATTCTTTTACTTCAAAATCCTTTGCCTACTGACCATTGCCTGCAGGTTGTATGTCAAGCTTTATGACATGGTGAGGTAAGAGATTCTACCTCGAGCTGTACTGAGCCTAAATGTATTTCCTAAATGTATCATGGTCTCCTTAGCTTTACTTCCTTTGCATATATTTTTGTTTCCTATATTTGTACAGGTTTTTCCCTTATCTCCCTTTCCCTTCTCCATTGGTGATTCATTCTTGGAGAGGAGCTCCAGTGTCACTTCTCTGAAACTTTCCCTAGCACATACTACCCAAATTCATCGATTGTCTTTTATTTGTGCCATCACTATTCCTTAGGCAAATAATGCTAGCATATCACTTAAGTACATTGCTATGATTGTTTTCTTTTTTTAAAAAAATTATCTCTTTAAAGTTGATATGTTCATATATATCTTAAATCTAAAGAGGTATATAGAGTTTACATGTAAGTGAGATCGTATAGTGAGTGTCTTTCTGTGCCTGGCTTGTTTCACTTAGTATAATGTCCTCCAGTTTCATCCATGTTACCTTGAATACAATTTCTTTCTTTTTAAAAGCTGTATAGTAAAAAGTCTACCAGAAGCTGTGGGGGTGAGGGAAGGCATGGAGAAAGGGGAGATGTTGATCAAAGAATATAAAATTTCAGTTAGATTGGAGGAATAAGTTTTAGTGATCTCTTGAACTGCATGGTCACCACAGCTGATGATAATGTTTATTTCAAAATTGCAAAAAGAATAGATTTTTTAGTATTAGCACCATACACACACATGCATGTGCACACACTCAAAGATAACTTGGTGGGGTGATGGAATGTTAGTTAGCTTGATGGAATCTTTCTATTGTGCATAAATAGATCAAAATATCCCGTTTTGCCCCATAAATATATAACAATTTTAAAAAGTAAAAAAGTTATGCCATAAAAGGTCTCTTATCCTATTCTCCTTTCATTCAGTTACTCCCCAAGGGGTAGGGGGAATAATCAGTGTTTAGTTCCTTCCTTCTTTCCTTCCTTTTTTTCATTTATTTATCTATCTATCTGTCTATTTATTTAACAGTTCAGGTTTAGTTTCTTATTTATCTTTCCAGATAATTTTATGTATGCACAAGGCAATACAAATATATTATCCTCACTTTAAAAAAAATATTTTTACTTGTAGATTGATACCATATCTTTTTAAAAATATATTTTTAAGTTGTAGGTGAACACAATACTTTTATTTTATTTTTATGTGGTGCTGAGGATCTAACATAGTGCCTCACACATGCTAGGCAAGTGCTGTACCACTGAGCCACAACCCCAGCCCAGTACCTTTATTTTATTTGTTTGTTTTTATGTGATGCTGAGGATTGAATCCAGTACCTCACACACACTAGGCAAGTGCTCTACTACTGAGCTATAACCCCATCCCTTATTCTCACTTTTTATATTATTGATAGAATATAAGTACTGTTCTGAAAAATTTTAAGACTATAGAAATTTAAAACATGGATTTAAATCTGTTTCCCTCTATATCAAGCTCGAAAGCAGGAACTGTTATTCATCTTTGTATTCCTGATACTTAGCATTTTTGTATGTCATACTAGGCATTAATATGAATTAATTGATGAATAAAAATATAATTTATCATAGAAAAATATGCACAGAGTTTTTAATACACTTGGATTATTGCATTTGTAAATTGGAACTGTAAACCAGGCTTGAACATTATGAGTTTGATATTGTTTGAACTTTTTACACTGAGAGTGGACAATATTAATTATTACTTGTAAATTTTCTTTTTTAAAAAAATTTACTTTTTAGTTTTTTTAGGTGGACACAATATATTTATTTTATTTTTATGGGGTGCTGAGGATCGAACCCAGTGCCTCATGCATGCCAGGCGAGTGCGCTACCACTTGAGCCACATCCCCAGCCCCTACTTATAGAATTTCACAAGGTTTGAATATTGCTTAAAACATGAACTTGCTGTAGGGCATTTAATAATTCATTTTACAAGTGCTTATTGATTATATTTTATGTGCCAGATACCATGGTAGCTTGAGGGTAAGGCATAATCAAGTAAATATTCATTTTAATTTCTGTTTATTTGCCCTCTTCTCCCCATAGTGGAGGCAGAAGGGAGTGGAATTAAAAGTAGGGAAGGGTTAGCCTTGGCAAATAGGTGGAGACAGGTGGTAGTAAGTTTGAAGCTGGAACAGAATATAGCCAAAGTTTAAAACTACTGTTCTCTTTTCTGGAAGCAGGAGCAAGAAACTGGGCAGTGGAAAATGGGAAAAGAAAATGGCCAATGATGAAATCATTTTAATTATTGGGTTTGTTTTGTCATAAGATTCTTGAGATGATTATGTCATTTGTTATTTTTAGAATGATCACAGTCCCTGATTTATATACCAAATTCACAATGTAAAATTCTTTTAAGGAAAAACTTCTTTCCTTTCACATATAATCGTTTTGTGAAAAGTCTCTCAAGTTTCTGAATTTATTGTGTAAAATTTTCATCAGAAGTATTTAAGTTTTGGTGTAATAATTGTTTTGAGCTGTAAAAATTTTATTGATATAAGTTTGCAGAATGTTGGTAAAAGACTTCCAAGCAGAAGAAGAAATAAAGAGGAAGGAAAGAAGTAGAATTTATTTTTTTTAATTGTTTAACTTGAATAGAAAAGCAGAGAACATTCATATCAAGGAGTATAACATTGACTATTACTTCTTTAGGGTCACTGAGCCAGATGGCATGAGGCATTTGATTGCATTATACCAAATTTGATATTTTAATCTCTAAGCTTATAAATGAGCACTTCTAAATCTAAAAATGATTATGACATTCTATAAAAAGAATTTTATATACTTACAGAGTACATTAAAAATTTTACTGCTTATTAGATTATTAGTATAAAATGGAAATGTGTATTTTATAAATGTTACACATTTGATATCCTCTGGGAGACACCCTAACCTAACTACTACAATAGAGTATATGATAAATGCAGTTGTTTACATGGATCCATATTGGATATTTGGGAAAGAACTATTGTCTAGTCCCCTAACCCCATGATATAACAAAGCTGTCAACATGATGGGTAATGTTACTTAAGATGATCCCTGCCACCTTTCTCTCCCCTTGTAGGCGTTTAACCAAGGAAAATGTGAAGCCTTCAGGAAGACAAATTGGGAAGTTGAGCCACAGCAATCCAACCATTTTGTTTGATTATGTATGTTTTAAGATTAATATTATTTTAAGGAATTTTTCTTTGGGTTGTCTTTAATACAGAAATTGAAATAGATATAATCTTAAAATTGTTTGGTAGTTTTAGGAAAAAAAATTAAGCAAATGAAACATTTGGTTGTACTAAGAAAACTTACTACACAGTGTAATACATTGACTTATTTTTGTAGTAATACACAATAGCACTACAAATATAAATACGCTGTTATCTTGTTTATCATATTTTCATTTCTAGAAGCATTATTTGTTGATTTTAGCTTTTAGAAGCATTTGAATAGCATTTCATTGTGATTCAGATATAACACTGTGACTTTCATTTCTTTGATTCAAAAACACATTTAACATGAGACTAGCCTCTCTTTTTTCAAAATCCATGTTTAGACTCCCTGGAATTATTTCTTAGTTGTAAAGTGTAGACTAAGAAAATATTCTCTAAGGCATTGATAGAATAATAAGTTTTGTATAAATGTAAAATGATAGGAAAACATTTTAATTATAAGCATTGTTTGTACTGGAAAATTGTAGCTATCACTTAGTTGGCATAGTAGTTCTCTTTTGTTTAGTTAATGACATCTGTTTTTTGTTGCTATCTTCCAGATCTTGTCACAAATACAGAAATATGATAATTTAATAACGCCTGTAGTTGATTCATTGAAATACCTCACGTCACTGAATTATGATGTCTTGGCCTGTATCCTTTCAAGTGAAGGAATACATAGATTTCCCATTAATGGTGAATGATTTATTTTCATTCTAATTTCTTTTAGTAACCAAATGAGGTTAATTCAGGTGGATTATCTGAAGTTTGGCCCACCAAGATTGTGAGCTGGAGAATGAGTGTCTGTACACTTGTGTGAGTGCCTTTGTGTTATATAAAGGCATTAGGTTTATCAAACATCTTGATATAGGTGGAGTCTATCTTGTTTGTTGAAAGGTAGAAAAGAGACTAAAGAAGAAAAGTTGGTATTACAATGAATATTTGTCAATAATTTGTAATTATTTGAAGCAAACAGTTTTATTTTCTCTCAAGATGCATTTTTTGTTTGTTGTAAGGGTCTTTGTTCGAGATGTAGTTAAATATTTTTTTCTTAATGTATGAAAGATTGTATCATTGAAGCTTTGGCTAATCCAGAAAAGGAGAGAATGAAACATGATGACACAACCATCTCGAGCTGGCTTCAGAGTAAGTAATTTTATTTTTTCAAAGATGAGATTACTGTTGGTGATAACTGCTATGTTTTGTATTGTTGCCTATGCTTAAACTTTTTAAAAATCTATTTATTTGTGGTTTTTAGATATACATGACAATAGGGTGTATTTTGACATACTATACATACATGGGGTGCAACCTATTACAATTTTGATCTCATTCTTTTGGTTGAACATGATGTGTAGTTATACTGGTTATGTATTCATATATGAACATAGGAAAGTTACGCCCAATTCATTCTACTATCTTTCCTATTCCCCCAACTTCCCTTCATTACTCTTTGTCTGATCCAATGAACTTCTATACAAGAATATATTTGTCGAGGGCTCTTAAGAATAACAAGGCACTTAGATGTGTACACAGTGTCCAAGTCCTTTGCTATATAATACTTATTGATTTTCCAAACTTGAGACCATTATTGACTATGGTAGAGTTTGGGGAAGCATTCTTAAGTTATAGGTAGGTATAATATCTTCATTTTACATTTATGTGTTGCTGAGGATTGAACCCAGTGCCTCATGCATGCTAGCACTTTACCACTGAGCCACAACCCCAGCCCCTAAATTACTGTTATTTTAAAGGAGTTGATCTTACAGAGAACTGGTCACACTCCTTCTCAGTTCTCTTTCTTTCAACCTGATGTGTCTGATATCTGAATTGTGCACTGGTTCCCTATTATCCTATAACATCTAAAATATTTAATAAGTCATACAAGTTGTTCTTATGGAATCAGGTTACTGTTTTAGCCTCATGTTTTTACCCTTCCCAATATTCTAGGCTCCATTAATCTGAACTTCTTGCACTTTGCTGGAACCTTTTGCACTATTTGTTAAAACTGGTCTTTTGTCTTCATTTTGGTCTGCAATACTTTACCTCTTTCCTTGGTGCTTCACAACTAGTAGCATGTTTCTAGACAAAAAAAAATTTTTTTTTTGACTCAAACTTTCGAGAGGGGTATTTTATCATTTAAGTTTACTCTGTGATCTGCAAGATTTTTGTTGTGTCCTCATTAATCAGGTGGCATAGGTTTGAATCACTACTTTGTACTGTGTGACCAGGAGCAAATTACATGACATATATTGGCCTCATCAGTACATTTATACCAATCTAAGATAATTGTTGCAAGCATTAAATGAGATAGTCTATGTAAAGTGTTCGATACGCTGTTTTACACACACACACACACACACACACACACACTCTCACACTTTCAATAAATGTTAGCTATCACTATTCATTTGTATTCTGTTGCCTGTGCTTTAAAAACTTTTAAAAATTTATTTATAGTTTTTAGATATACAAGTGGCATCAGCAATATAATCATTCTTACCTCATTTTTTCTTGAAAATCGAATTAGTTGAAGAAATGACAATATGCATTTTGTTTTATGAAATGTTTATTCTTTTTTTTTTAAAAAAAATTATATAGGTCTGGCTAGTTTCTGTGGTGCGGTTTTTCGTAAATATCCAATTGATCTTGCTGGTCTCCTTCAGTATGTGGCCAATCAACTCAAAGCAGGCAAAAGGTAATCATAACATATGTAAATGAAATTCAATAATTAGAGTGCACCTGTGGTTTTGGAAAGACTACTGTTGATTATAGGCATCTGTCCTGAAAGACTACTTGTTGATTATAGGCTCAAGTAGAACAGTTGCTCACTTATTTATATGGAATTTTTAATGAAGAGAAATTATAATTTAATACAAAGAGAGACACCCCTTTTCAGAAATAAATGTAGTATTTGCCTATAAATGTAGCTCACTAAAAAGATACATTTACCTATTTTGACTGCCTGTTAGGCTTTTGAGTAAATAGTTAACATGGTATATTGTATATCTTCTCATGACAAAGCATATTGTGCTTCTGGGCAGTAATTTACCACATTGAGCATCTGGTAGGAACATGTTTATTTTAAAGGAGTGTATAGTATCTTTAAAGTATAATTATTTTAAAAATTTGAACTTAAGATGTACATAAGGCTTATATAACTTTTGAACAGTGTTCTCTTTATAAGTACCAAAATTTATTTAATTCTGGTCCAATATTAGTACTTATAGTGAATTAGTATATATATTAAGCATCATCAGCAATAAATTGGCTAGTATCACAGAAATTGAAATTTTTTTCCTAAAGCTTTTTTTTTTTAAATTATTTTTTTAGTTGTACTTGGACACAATACCTTTATTTTTATGTGGTGCTGAGGATTGAACCCAGGGCCTTGCACATGCGAGGCAAGTGTCCTACCACTGAGCCACAACTCTAGCCCCTCCTAAAGCTTTTTGATAGCTTTTAGTTTGTTTGCTTTCTATCTGTTGTTTTAAAGAAGTATTAAAGTGATTCTTGACTGATTTCTTATTTTGACTTTGTGAAAACATTTTAGAATGTGTAGACCCAGGATTTTGTCAACAGATCATTTATCAGCTATTCCTATACATTTTACTGTCTGTAGGCTAGAAGAACAAACATCTTTTAATCTATACTCAGTTTTCTGTACTGTGAATATATTTTTGTGATCATCTGATTAAAACACAGTTTAAAGAAAAATTATTTCATTGGTACTTGTATACTAATTTGCACGATAACTCTCTTTTGAAATTGGGTCCACTTACGAAGATGAAATATGAATAGTAGATTAAGTATTAGAGTTACAGAACTTGATAACTATGCTGTGGTTATATAAAAGAATTGCTCTGCTTTTAAAAAATGTGTTCTTAGGAATTTTAGGGAATAAAAGGCCATGATTTAAATAATTCATCTCAAATTGTTCAAAAATCCTGTGCGTGCATAGAACGGGAAGGAGAGAAAAAATGCAAAAGATAAAAGCAAACAGGAGTAAAAGTGGTAAAAGTAGATGAAATTGGGGTATAGGGTCTGAGTGTGCTTTATACTCTTTTAATTATTTGTATCCTATGTGTAAGTTTGAAGTTATTTCCAAGTAAAAAATTAAACATAAACATGCATAAAATATTTTTTCAGAATAGTTCTTTAAAAACCGTGTTAACCTCTCCTCCATGTGTATGTACAAATAATTGGGGCATTCTCAGTATATTAATTATAGTGTAGTGTGGCTTTCATATTGGATGTTTTAACTATCGAATATTTGTTTTTACTTTTGGAATAGTTTTGACCTGCTTATATTAAAAGAAGTGGTACAAAAAATGGCAGGAATAGAAATTACAGAGGAAATGACAATGGAGCAACTAGAAGCCATGACTGGTGGGGAGCAGCTAAAAGCTGAGGTAAGAGTTGCTATTTTTGTTTACTGACTTAAAATTTAGAATGTACACTGATCAAACCTAATCTTTGGTTTTGTATTTCAAGGTTTCAATTAATCCATAGTCAATCATGGTTCAAAAATATGAAATAGAAAAATCCAGATATAATTATTATGTATAATATATATGTAATATAATACGTAATGATTATAAGTCTTTTTTTTTTTTTGACCGGAGGGCTTCTTTTTTTTTTTTTCCCCGGCCCAGATGAGGGCTCCAGCCCACTCACCAGATACACTTCAAATGTAAATACAAGCTTCCAGAACAAATGCTACAACACAAAACAGATACATATCGATTATAAGTCTTAATTTGAACTCCATTCTGAGTAGCATGATGAAGAATGAAGTCATGCCTCTCACTTATTCTCACCTGGGATGTGAATCATCCCTTTGTCCAGCATATATATGTTGTATATGCTAACAGCCCATTAGCCACTTAGTAGCCATCTCAAGTTATCAGATTGATGATATAAATAGGTGTCTTCATTATCAGATTGATCATCGTAGTACTTGAATTCAAGTAACACTTCACTTAAATAGGCTCATGCTACATCATAATGCCTGTGTCCTTCATGTCATCACATAGACATTTTATCATCTTGCATCATAAGAAAGGAAAGTACAGTACAATAAAATATTTTGAGGCAGGGAGAGAACATCCACACATAATGTCACATAATTTTTATTGTGATATATTCTTATAATTCTTTATCAGTTACTATTAATATTTTACAGTGCCTAATTTATATATTAAACTTTATCATATATGTATGCCTGTATAGAAAAAAATGCTGTATGTTTATAGTTTGATGCTATCTGTGGTTTCAAAAATATACAATGAATTTTGGAATATATATAAGGTATATATATATTATAAGGTAGCACTACTATGTTCATGGTCATAGTCAAAAATTTAAACAGTAGCTCCATGCAGTGGTGCACATCTGTAATCCCAGTGGCTCAGGAGGCTGAGGCAGGAGAATTGTGAATTCAAAGCTAGCCTCAGCCAAAGTGAGACACTAAACAACTCAGTAAGACCCTGTCTCTAAGTAAAATACAAAATAGGGTTGTTGAGAACGTGGCTCAGTGGTTGAGTGTCCCTGAGTTCAATCCCCTGTACCAAAAAAAAAGGAGGGAATGTTCCAGGTGTGATGGTATACAACCGTAACTCCAGCAGCTCAGGAGGCTGAGGCAGGAGGATTGTGAGTTCAAAGCCAGCTCAGCCATTTAATGAGGCCCTAAGCAACCCTGTCTCTGAGTTTGATCCCAGGTATGAAGCCCCCCAAATTCAAACAATACATAAGTATATAAAGCCAATGTCAAAGCCATATGTGTCCCCTTTCAGCAACCATACTACCTCCCTTTTAAAAAATTGAGATATATTAGTTATAGTAATCTTTTTAAAAAACAATATAAAAGACAGTATTACATGTGTACTAAAAAGAAGTTCTAGATCTTCAGTGCTCAGTGATATCCTCAGTGATATGCATAGTAACTATTGAACCTTTTCCACATTGAATAAAAATTGACAAGGGACTGCAAAGTGAAAAAATGGAAAATATGCAGAAGTTTAAATACAATTAACAGTTATCTTTAATTCAGTTGATCAATAATGGTGTCATTAGAATAAATTTGTGAAAAAAGGAAGGAATATCAAATGTAGGAATATTTTATTTTCAAAATTATGACTTAGCTTTCTTCTATGTCTTTATCAAGTCAGAGGGTATGGGCTATGTGCATTGTATGCCAGTAAATTTATTTTCTCTTACGCAGGGTGGTTATTTTGGCCAGATTAGAAACACTAAAAAATCCTCTCAGAGATTAAAGGATGCATTATTGGACCATGATCTTGCTCTTCCTCTCTGTTTGCTTATGGCTCAGCAGAGGAATGGGGTAATCTTTCAGGAAGGCGGAGAGAAACATTTGAAACTTGTGGGAAAGCTCTATGACCAGGTAAGTTAAAGTGACTTTTGTATTGATGTAGATTTTTAAATCCTGATAAAGGGAAATAGAGAACATGACATAATTTGGAAAATTTCAATTTTGCATGTCATGTGAGTGGGAAAGAGTGGTAATGTTCAAATGGACATTCTGAAATTAGGGCCTCTATTTCTGTACCGTTTTTGGTATTTAAGAGATGGCTGTAGGAGATGTTATAGTATGTATAATGTTTTTAGTTAAATATCCTATTATTAAATTCCTGCAGTTTCAAGTTGTTTCTTTTCCTATCTTTATTTATCTCTGGAAATCTGGAATTCAATCACAACATAGTAGATGCCATCTCATTTTTTCTTTGCAATATGGTTGGTGATAGTTAAACACATTTAGTGTGCTAATTGTAGGTTTTAGTGCTTAATATTTATGTATACTATAAAGTTTTCATCTTTTAATAGCAAAGGAATTGGATTTGATTTGCCTGTGCATATTATTTTATGTAATTTTAGGTAAATATATTCTATTTAAAATGCCAAATAATAGCTTGGAACTTAAGAGACTTAATTGACTATTAAAGCCTTAGATTAATCAACCTATTAGGGCATTGGCATCTTCTTTGTAATATGATTTTGTGATTGTGTTTGTAGGTAGTCTTTAGATGTAAAATTTGTAGTTTTTTGACAATAGTAAAATATTTATTTGGCCAATATATATGTGAAAGCATCAGATTTAAGTTTTTAAAATTTTTAATTGACATATAAGAATTATGTATTTATGGGGTGTAGTGTGATAATCAGCTATATACAGTGTGTAATGACTAAATTAGCAATTAGCGTTTCCATCTCCTTAAACATTTATCATTGCTTTGTGTTGGAAACCTTGTAACTCCCCGTTTCTAGTTCTTTGTAAAATATATTGTTGTAAGCTATAATTTGCCTATTGTGTACTATTCAACACTAGATCTTATTCATTCTATGTAACTATAGTTTGGTACCTGTGATCCAGCCTCAACATATCACTCCTCCTCTGTCCTCATCCTTCTTTGTCTTTAGTGACCATTCTGCTTGCTGCTCCTATGAAATCAACTTTTTTAGCTTCTACATATGAGTGGGAACATGTGGTAATTGTCTTTCTGTGCCTGGCTTATGCCATTTAACATAATGTCCTTCAGTTCCAACCATGTTCCCACAATTAAAATTTGAATTCTTAATTGTTGATCAAAATGTTATTAAAATGACATATCTTAATCATTTTTGAAAATGTTTATGATGGTTTTATAGAATGTAACATTCTGTGTTTTTTGTCTCATTTTAAAAATTTAGTGTCATGATACCCTGGTACAATTTGGTGGGTTTTTAGCATCAAATCTAAGCACAGAAGATTATATAAAGCGAGTGCCTTCAATTGATGTGCTCTGTAATGAATTCCATACACCCCATGATGCAGCATTTTTTCTGTCTAGGCCAATGTATGCGCATCATATTTCGGTAAGTACAGGTATCTTTGTTACCATTCAAGAATGATTCAAAATTCTTTCTTAAGTGTTTGAGTTTTAAATGTATTTTAGTTTAATATAGATTAGGTCTCTTTAGAGTTATTATCTTTTGTTAATATTCATTTCCAAATGGTGTACAAGTGTATCCTTTTTTTAATAGCTTATTTTTATTAGCACATTATAGTTATATATAGTAATCAGATTCATCCTGACAAAATCATTCATGCATGGAATTTGATTTCAGTTCATGATCTCCCCATTTTCCTTTCCGCCCTCCCTCCCCTCTCCCATTCTCCTTCCTCTATTTATATAAGTGAAAATACATCCTTTAACAATGAGTCTGTTGGGTGTAGTGGTGCATGCCTGTAATACCAGTGACTCAGGAGGCTGAGGCAGTAGGATTGCAAATTCAAGGACAGCCTTAGCAATTTCATGAGACCTTGTCTCAAAGTACAAAAAAAATAAAAAATAAAAATAAAAAAGACTTGGAATGCAGCTCAGTGGAAAAACACCCCTGTGTTCAATCCCCAGTTACCTCCCTACCCCCCAAAAGTCATTTTATTGTTACTGCTCCAACAGTTGTCCTGGTTGATGTCTTATGGACACTTGCAAACTAGTTTTCAAACCCAGATGAGAATTACCAGAGAAGCATCTTAAAAACTCAGCATCCTCAGGCCCAAAATTCTAATTCAGTAAATTGAAAAGTGCTTGGGAATTTGTGCGTGTGTTGTGTGTGTGTGATTTTTTTTTTTTTTTTGGTTTTGGTTGTTATTGTGTGTGTGTGTGTGTTTATGATGCTTGTGAATATGAGTATGTCTCTTGAGTAGCATTCCTAATGGCTACAGAGAAACCTGTTTTTTTTTTTTTTCAGAATATTCCTGTCAGATGACTATTACCCATAATGCTTAGAAAGGAAGAAGAATTAACAACCAATGCCTAAAAATTATTGCCTTTTCTTTTGTTTAGCTTCTAGGAAAGGTGTATTTATGGTTATTTTCTTCTCTCCATTTAAATTAAACCATTAAAAAACCTGCTCAAAATAAGCCAAAGCCCACCCAGCATGGTGGTACAGGCCTGTAATCCCAGTGGTGTGGGGGCTGAGACAGGCGGATCTCGAGTTCAGAGCCAGCCTCAGCAAAAGTGAGGCTCTAAGCAAGTCAGACCCTGACTCTAAATAAAATACGTAAAAGGGCTGGGGATGTGGCTCAGGGGTTGAGTACCGCTGAGTTTTTAATCCCTGGCAACACCCCACAATACACACCAAAAAAATAAGCTGAAAACTTCCCAAGCATGGCATCCCAGTAGTGACTATATTGGAATTCCAGTGAAGATATGGGGCAGAGTAGATAGCCCTTCCTCAACTGTCACCTGTACTGGTCCCTGCAAAGCATGACCTCTAATGGGAACCTACTTTTCATTCCCCCCTTAGGGCCTTGTCAATTTATGGAACCCCCAGCATATCCTTCATTTTTTCTGTAGACATGGATTTTGGCCTTTTTGTTTATTTGTTGTTTTAAAATCTGTACTATATAGAAATTTCAGTTAAGATTTTGGGGAAGATCTTGTTCCTTTCTCTTAAACTAAGATTCCTTCTTTTTTTTTTTTTTTTCCAGTAGGGACACAGAGCTGTGTAGTAGAGGTATGCAAAAAAGGTGCTGAGAAATGTGAGGTTCAACTGATCGTGTAATTGACCATTCACTGTTAGTGTTTATGTATCAACTGCTGCAGTTTTTTGCTTCCCTCTAATAACTAACTAAATGTTCCTGGATTGAATTACCACTTTATTAGCATCATGCAATACTTTCTGTCCTATACACTCTAGTGAGAAAACTAGGATCAGGGAGTAGGGTTAGGCCTCTTCTTCCCCTTTAGAATCTCTCAATCCGAAGAATTATATGCTGTCTTTCTGTAGTTATGTCTTAAATTGTTGCTCTACCTCACAGTAGATGTGTCTCAGCTATAGAAACAAGGGATCTGATTTCTTGAAGATCTGAGATGGGAGAATTGCTTAATCTCAGAAATTCTGACTTGTCCTGTCTTGTACTGAGAAGTGAACACACTAATTGGTGATAATGAACCTTGGCAAACAGGAACACCTGGTTGTCTGAATTTTTCCTGGTCAGAAAATGGAGCAGGTCATTCATACCAGTAACTACTTACCTATTTACTGGCCCATGTAAAATATTGTTTTTGTGTTTTTTAAGAGACAGAAAATCAAAGAAGTGGAATTTCCTTCTCAGGGCTAAGGAAAAAAACAAGAGTATATGAAGTTGGTTATATAGTCCATGCAGAGAGAACTTCTTTTTCATGCCCCTCTCTGAAAAGGGAGTTCCTCAGCAACATAGGTTGCACTGGGTGGTCATCCATACTGCCCTGGGGATCCTTACTTTTGTATTTTAGGTGAACTCCTTCTTTTGAAGGGCCTTTCATGAAAGAAGGAAAGCACATGAATATTAGAGGACTGTTGGGTTCCTTCCATAAATTGGTGATTACAAGTCTCTCTTGGGAATAATTCAACCAAACACTGCTCAGATTTTTAGGCCAATAAGAAAAGAACTTTTTGAACAGTAGTCAGAAGTACAGTATAATGATTTGTTACCAGTTCTGTTCCATACATCTTGTTTCCCAGGTGACTTATGATGTAAAAAACTGTTTGATTCTTCTTTCTACTGAAGATATGAGCTTCAAGTGCTAGTTAGTTTAACTAGACCAAGAAATAGTCATCCTAGGTAAATATGAAATACCACTGACTTTTCTGATCCAGCTTATTTTTCTAACTAGATAGGGATTAGGAGGAGGCCTAGCCATAGAAGTCACAGGTTCAGAAACAAAGGACTGGGGAGACTGGAGTTATCAAATAGCCCTCTCATACCTGTAGCATACTTTTTACTTTTAATTGTTGAAACATCTTGAGACACAGGTTTGAAGGAAAAGCTTTGCCCCAGTGCATGTTCTAAGTCTTTCTCAAATTAGTTAGCTGTGTTATCTAATGCATGTAGTTTCAGCACTGTTTTATCATGTTTTGTTAGACCTTAGCAGATGTCATCTGCTCACCTAGATTCATATTAGTTACCTTCAATAAGATCTACTTTATAAATTTAAAAACCCTGTGTTCCCCGGTTGCTATTCTCTCAGGTCTCTGATGTAATTGAGACTTACACTCATAACTAGTTTTCTTTGTAGCTTTGTCACTTGTATATTCTCACTGTCAGCATGTTCTCTAACATGGAGATAACAGGAGATAAGTCTTCCAGAACTTCTAGAACAGTACTAAGGACTTGTTATGCTTTTAGTTCATTGAACCTAGGGGTAGAGCAGCATCCAAGGCACTTAGGAAGTAAGGCACCTGGACTGTAAGGAGTTGAGCCTCTTGCCTGTTAGTACAGAACTGGTATAGAACCTTTGACCTCTGACCATCTATTTTTGGGTTACATGTTTAGCACAAACTGAAAGACTTAAGTTCTTTCCTAACACTTTAAGAATGATGCCTAATTCAAGTGTAATTTTCCTGGTGAGAGCTCTTTTATCCTAAAGAGACTGATGGACATGAGATAATAACAACTCTACTCTGTATTACTTTTCTTTTTTACATTTCCTTTATGGACTGATATACAGTCCATCTTATACTAACAGATTTTTTTCTCATATAGCTAAGAGGATGGCCCTTCCTCTGACTTTCTTCCAAGTTAGCATACATTAGTCAGGCCAAAGAAGCAATAACATTAGTTATCACATGCTTTAAACTTCAATATACCACAGCTAATTATAGAAAAATTTATTTGGCTTAGCAGTAGAGTAACCAGCTGGTCCCGGTTTGCCTTGAACTTTCCCAGTTTTAGCACTAAAGTCTTGCATCTGGATAAACCTTTAGATCCCTGGCAAACCAGGACAGATGGTCACCCTACTTTAGCAGTCTTAAAGAAATTTTCTCAACTTTTCCTAGAGTTGATCTGGCTTATTAATTGGCAAATTGTAACAGTTGGTGGAAACTGTGTGCAGTGATACTACGTTACATCTTTGGTTGGCTGTTACTAGTTCCATTGTACTTCTTCACTAATGTTACAACCCTCCTCTTGGTTCTGTCAAACATCTCAAAAGGAGGACTGGAAGCCCTGCATGTTCATGGACTGTAAGGAGTCCTGCATGTTCCATCCCTGATAGAGCAGTAAGATGGAGTAGGGTGGGGAGAATGGTTGGGGGTACATATATCTTGTTCACTCACTCAGAAGATCAGCTTTTATTAAATCTCCTGAAAAACTGCAGAACATGAGACTAAAGATTGGAACAGCTTCTAGGGATGATTTATCTTAAAGTGTTAATGTTCAGGAACTAGAATTTCCATTAACATTTTTAAGATGGTCATCTTGATTCTTTAAAAGGGAATACAAGTTTTTATATCATGAAAGTCAAAGCTATAAATTGTGTTGTGTGTGTATGAATTTTTTTTTTACTTTTAATCTCCAGTCAAAATATGATGAACTTAAAAAATCAGAAAAGGGAAGTAAACAGCAGCATAAAGTTCATAAGTACATTACGTCATGTGAGATGGTGATGGCTCCTGTCCATGAAGCAGTGGTCTCCTTACATGTTTCCAAAGTCTGGGATGACATCAGCCCACAATTCTATGCCACATTCTGGTCATTGACAATGTATGACCTTGCTGTTCCACATACCAGCTATGAACGAGAAGTCAATAAGCTAAAAGTCCAGATGAAAGCAATTGATGACAATCAGGAAATGGTATGTTTTTGTTCTAGCAACTCAAGTGCAATAACTTTATGGTAATTAATTCAGTGTTACTCCATATTTTTTTTTAGCTCGGGATTATTGAAGCTCTTGTTGCTGGATAGTATTTTCTTGAGTGGGTTTAATGGTAACCTCTTAATTGGTGGGGCAGAGGCTTGGTGAATGGATGGAAATTATGATTAATCAAAAAGCAGTTGAGGAGGCTGGGTTGTCGCTTAATGGAAGAGCGCTTGCCTGGCATGTGGGGGGCACTGGGATCGATTCTCAGCAATATATATATATATTTAAAAAGGTCCTTTGACAACTAGAAAAGTATTTAAGAAAAAAAATGCAGTTGAGTTTGCTTTTCTTCTGAAGGCTGTGCTGGTAACTGAAAGTGACCTATGTGACTCCAATTGCAAGAACAGTAGGACTTTCCAGAAGGGGAACTCTTTAGAGAAGACTTTCTTGAAGAGCTGAGTCTAAAGTCAGGCAGGCCTTGGAAATATGGAGGTAAAAGGGACACCACTCTATAGTGTTCGAGTAAAGGAAGAAATAGCATAGTGATAAATTTATATAGTAAGGATGGTGCCAGATTATATAAGGCATTGAAAGATAGAAAAATAGATGAAATTGAGGGGGCTGGGGATATAGCTTAGATGATAGAGTGCTTGCCTCACATGCACAGGGCCCTGAGTTCAATACCCAGCACCACCAAAAATAAAAAATAAAAATAAAAATAGATGAAATTGAGAGCTGCTTTAGCTAAGCAGGGAAGTAATAATCATTAAAAATGGTACTTTAAAAAGGTAATGACAGCAGTATTAAGGGTACTTTTGATAAGGAAAGGAGTAAGCATTAGGCTAGAGACCCTAGGTGACTTTTCTGGGTAATTCATTATGAGATATAGACCATGGTCAAGATAGTGGGATACTGCAGATAATTGCAGATAATTGGGATATATTAATAAAGAAGGAAGAGTCAAAGATAACTCCATGCATGCCCCAGATGGAATTTATCAGTGTTAAGGAAGGTGGCCTGGTGTGCCAAGACTCTGTGACACTGTTCTGGATGTGATGAAATGGAGATGAAAGTAACACATCCAAGTGGATCTACTGTACATCTGTATTGAAGTTATTACAAAGTGCCAACATTTAGCTGTTAAATTTTTTAATTAAAAAGGGAGGGTAATGTGCATATAGTTAGAAAGTATCTAACTTCTACTTTGTAGCCTCCAAATAAAAAGAAAAAAGAGAAGGAGCGTTGTACTGCTCTTCAGGACAAACTTCTTGAAGAAGAAAAGAAACAGATGGAACATGTACAGAGAGTTCTACAGAGACTGAAATTGGAAAAGGACAACTGGCTTTTAGCAAGTAAGTTGTTGGAAATATTACATATCCCTGCTACTGCTAAATTACAAAAAACAAACCTTTATAACTTTGGAGGTGTTGAAGTGTATTGTTTGTATTTCAACTCAGTGTTCACTATCCCATTCTTTGGTTATTCATTAATGCAGAATCAACTTCACATTTCCACTGAAGGAACTGATTTAGTTTGAAGTGAAATTAATTAACTCATAACTATAATATTAGCAGCTTATCATTCAACTTTTCTGTATAAAAATCATATTTCTGGGAAAATTGTAGATAGAATATGTACACATTGAATAAAAATGATAGTCTTATCCCAGGCATGACCTTTGGGTTACAAACTATAAATAGTTTGTGGTTTTATAGCATTCTCTACACTAAAGTTAATATGTTGTCATATTTAGTGGCCTTGAGGCACTTGAGGAAGAAATTTACCACTTAATATATTCTTCCCTTGTTTTTAGAATCTACCAAAAATGAGACCATCACAAAATTTCTACAGCTGTGTATATTTCCTCGATGTATTTTTTCAGCAATTGATGCTGTTTACTGTGCTCGTTTTGTTGAATTGGTACATCAACAGAAAACTCCAAATTTTTCCACACTTCTTTGCTATGATCGAGTAAGTTCTTTTTATTGCAACTTTAAAAAGTCTCACACAAAGATAGCTAAAACATTATAGAGGTATTGTGTGTTTGGTTAAAAGCATGAACTCAAGAGCCAAGTGCCTGAACTTGAATCCTAGCTCTACTACTTTCTAGCAGTCTGATTTTGACAAGTTATTTAACTTCTCTGTGCCTCAGTTTTCTTATCTGTAAGATGGGACAAAAGCACTTGCTTCATGAGATTGTTGTGATGATTAAATGAGTCACTACATGTAAAAAGCACTTTGAGTAATAACTGTATGTAACAGCATTCAAGATTAAGCTATTAAATCATCATTTGAATTTATGTCTTATCATCATAGGATTCTTCTCCATTCTTCATTTCTCAAAAAAAAAAAAAAACACAAAAAGGAATAAAAAATTTTACATCTTCTTGCCTACATAAAATCAGGGAAGCTTTTTAGTGTGGTCATATTCACAGATTTTTGCATCTGGCTTTTTTCTTATATTGAATTACTGCATTTTGTGGTTTAGAAATGTCATGTACATTATAGCATGTCAGCTGCCTATTTTAGTTTCAGTTTTGCTTCTGCTTACTGTCCCCCAGTCCTAGTCATATTTATAGCTGTCTTTAAGAAGTTATTATGTGATAATGATGATAGTTTTTCTGTCATAAATCAGCTTTTTTTATAAAAGTTCTTTTCTTGTTGTTGCTTTATGAATGTGCTATTATCTCTCAATAGCCAGACTCTCCAAAAGTCTCTGCAAGTATGAATATAAAAGGGGAAATGCATTTTGACTGAATTTACCTGGTATGACTTGCTATAATACAATGTTCTAATAATTAAACTGGTTTGACCTTGGCTTTTTTTTTTTCTTAACTACTTTTCTCTGTAGGTTTTCTCTGACATCATTTACACAGTTGCAAGCTGTACTGAAAATGAAGCTAGTCGATATGGGAGATTTCTTTGCTGCATGTTAGAGACTGTGACCAGGTGGCATAGTGATAGAGCCACATATGAAAAGGTATGATAAATACCTTATGTTTTACTCATGTATAGAAAGACCACTTGCAGTAATCTTTAGATTGTTCAATTTTAAAAGGGAAGCTGAGTTTAAGATCCAGTTGTAAAGAATAGCATACCTTTTTATTCTATTTTAAACTGGCATTTCAAATTGGGATCATGCAATAATCCAAACCTTTCTGTGAAAACTACCTATCCAAATATTCATGCTGTTTTTATGTGGAATCATTGATCTAGTCTACTTAAGTTTCAGCTTTTGTTTTGTCAGATGTAACTTGAAAGGTGACAAACTGTTTTTCCTTAGGAATGTGGAAACTACCCAGGATTCCTTACCATATTACGGGCAACTGGATTTGATGGTGGAAATAAAGCTGATCAATTAGATTATGAAAATTTTCGGCATGTTGTACATAAATGGCATTACAAACTAACCAAGGTAAAAAAAAAATGGGTTTTTAAAAAGTATTTTCTCTTCGTATTTGTACTTTAATAATAATAATGGATCTTAAAATGTTTGTTGTAGGCATCGGTACATTGCCTTGAAACGGGCGAATATACTCACATCAGGAATATCTTGATTGTGCTAACAAAAATACTTCCTTGGTATCCAAAAGT
Source organism: Spermophilus citellus (assembly GCF_964194105.1). Lineage (NCBI taxonomy): Eukaryota > Metazoa > Chordata > Mammalia > Rodentia > Sciuridae > Spermophilus > Spermophilus citellus. Next base: position 120,472,831 of record NC_138190.1, on the reverse strand, counting down.
TTTGAATCTGGGTCAGGCTTTGGAAAGAAGAGTGCATAAAATCTGCCAAGAAGAAAAAGAGAAGAGGCCAGATCTATATGCATTGGCTATGGGGTAACAAAATTATACTTTAATGTAATTTATGAGACTAGCTGACAGAAGGATTCTGAAGACTTTAAAATGTTTTACAGTGTTGAAGTTTATCTTCTGCCTTACTTCAGGAGATTATGGGAGATTATGCGCTCATGTTCCCACAGGCTGGTGAGAGTTGTCACTTCTGATTATCAACTTCCGGTCTATACTGGATGATAGTGTCACAAGTCATATATACTATGTCTCAAATGGGAGGAAATGTAATATTAACATCATAGTGAATTTATCAGATCTTCAAGAGCAAAAAAAAAGTCAGTTTAAGGATTAGTTTATTTTGAAGTTATTTTTAAGAAAGTATTTAGGACTCTCTAAAAGCACCTTTAAGAAATTACTGAAAATTAATATTTTTTATTCTTTGGAACTAAGTAGTTGAACAAATAATTTGCTAATTTTATTCTTTTAAACCCCATGTTTGTGCTTTTTGATTTGTATTTGTATATTTAAACACTTTGTGCGACTTTCAGCTACTCTGGGCAGTTGAAAAGTAAAAAGTCATACATGATACCTGAAAATGAGTTTCATCACAAAGACCCCCCTCCGAGGAATGCTGTGGCCAGTGTACAAAATGGGCCTGGTGGTGGGCCTTCTTCATCATCGATAGGAAGTGCATCTAAATCAGATGAAAGCAGTACTGAGGAGACTGGTATGCTTATTTGTAGAAACTTATAATAGTTTTTGTTTTATCATATTGGAATGTTTTATATCATGTGACAAGTATGGTGCTAGCCTAATATTATAATTTTATTCCTTAGGTGAGAATATGTAACTGTTAAAAAGTAATCATTCTGCTGATTCTAATTATCCTCTAATCATTTGGCTGTGAAATTGTTTGTATACATTTAGGGGCTTGTTAAAGAAAACCTTATTTTTATTTCAGATAAATCAAGGGAGAGATCTCAGTGTGGTGTGAAAGCTGTTAATAAAGCTTCTAGTGCCACACCAAAAGGGAATTCAAGCAATGGAAATAGTGGCTCAAACAGGTAGGAACATAGTGCCATATGTCACAATTCTAAATTTCCTTTAATTGGCCTCATTAAGCATAAATTGAAGGAGGGTAGTAGTTGAGCAGTATGAAAGTCATTTAAGTTGGACTTTGAAATTTTGTGTATACCCCTATTTTGATGATGTGTGCTCACCATCTAAATTATGGTTTAGCAGTTTTGTTTCCCATATTGGGATATTCAGGGAGATGTAGGTGGTGAAGTTAGAAAAAAATTTAGGATAGAGTGATTGCTGTGGGCAATCTGAGTAAGTCTAGTTAACCTAGGAAAAGCCTACACTAATTTAGAGTAGTAAATCCATCCAGCTCAATAATTCATCCCCTGATGCTAGCACCCTTGGTTGATTTGTGGAATATATTTTTGGATTTTACTTTGTTAGCCTCAAAGATTATGAATGTGTACAGAAAGAACCTGATGTTCTTTTAATTTGCTTTCATGAATTTGCTTATTATTTACTGGATAAAGAAATATTTTCCTTTTTACTTAAGTTGTCCTTTACTTTTCAAAGGATTCCTCTTAGTTCTAGGATTTTTGAAGTCAATAAGAAACCCTATTATGATTTTAAACATGGAATATATTTTATGAGTATTTGTCCTAAAATCCACTTTTATTCTTAAGCAGCAAAGCTGTTAAAGAAAATGACAAAGAAAAAGGGAAAGACAAAGAAAAAGAGAAAAAAGAAAAGACTCCAGCTACTACTCCAGAGGCCAGGGTACTTGGTAAAGATGGTAAAGAAAAACCAAAGGAAGAGCGGCCAAATAAAGATGAAAAAGCAAGAGAGACCAAGGAAAGAACGCCTAAGTCTGACAAAGAAAAAGAAAAATTCAAGAAGGAAGAAAAAACTAAAGATGAGAAATTCAAGACGACTGTTCCCATCGTAGAATCAAAATCGACTCAAGAAAGGGAAAGAGAGAAGGAGCCATCCAGAGAAAGAGATATAGCAAAGGAAATGAAATCAAAGGAAAATGTTAAAGGAGGAGAAAAAACAACAGTTTCTGGGTCCTTGAAGTCACCTGTTCCCCGATCAGATATTGCAGAGCCTGAAAGGGGCAAGTGTGCCTTTCTTTATATTTGTTTACCTTTTTGTTATTTTAATGTGCATTTGTTTGTCTCCTTGTTTTGGTAAGTTATGTAGAGATTTTGCTAGGGAGATGAACACATGATGATCTTAAAAGTTGTTCCTTTTCTTTTAAGTGTTTGGAAAACTAGAAATACACTCTATTCTGACCATTTCTTTTTGTCCTAACAGAACAAAAACGCCGCAAAATTGATACCCACCCTTCTCCGTCACATTCCTCCACAGTAAAGGTTAGTATAGCCTGAGGAAGGCAACGTCCATGTTAGGCTCACCTGTTTGGAATACCAGTGTCCTGACTTCCTTCAAGTCTTGTGCCAAGTATTCACTGGAGCCACTGGAGGTTTTATATTGCATTAGAAAATGAATTTTTTCTGTATTGGTGGACTGATATTTTTTCCTATTGAGTATTTTTATTATAAAAATGTTAAAACTTCAAGGACCTAGCACTAATTTTGTAGTGTTTCAAAGTGCAAGAGAAATTTTACCCAGAAGTGCCTCACTGCTTTAAGCAGGCTTTTTTGGAGTGCAATGGTAGCTACAAGCAAATGAATCTTTTCAGCAGAAAGAAGCCTATTTTTCAGCATAAATATTGAAGAATATATAGCACTGAAGACTTCCTGGATGATACAGGATAAACAAGATACCTCTGAATTCATCAAGCTTCTTGATGAGCATCATACCGATGTGCCTTCTAAGAAGGAGTCTTGAAAGGAGTTCCATTTTAAAGTCTCCTTGGTGATCAGTTCTCCTGTAGTTGTGTATATTCAGTGAGCATGCAGCTTCTGTTGTATCTTCCCTTGGAGGTTTGTTTATACCCATTGGGTTCCCAACAAGTTGAACCTTGCGTTACGATAAGAGCAGATGTGGCATCCAATCCTACCACCCAGCAAAGAGAAACCCCAGGCATTCAACTGCAGCACAAAATCGTGGGTGTAGCCTTCTTGAAGACTCAGGGTAGCCATTCCTTGCTCCATATTTAATTTTAATACTAAAGTCATCTAATTTCATGGAATCTTTGAATTTGCAGTACGTTGAACTTTTAAAACTGTAAGTTATTAATTCTTCATCAAGAGCACTGTGGTGGAATACCGTAATTGATTTCTTTTTCTTTCTTCCTTTCTTTTTTTTTAAAATACTCTTTTTTTTTTCTTGTGGGATTTATGAGATTCACCAATCATAGATGCTTTGCAAAAACAGTGCTCTACTCTTTTGTTGAATATATTTTGTTTTATTGTAATATAATGCCACTAAATTTTTCAGCTAGGATTAAAAAATATGTATAAGAGTTTTAAGTGAAGTAAAGTTTGAAATCTTCCAATTAAAGAAAGACTATGAAAATATAAGTTAATGTTCTTCCACAGTGACCTCCACTGTTTTAAATATTTTGTGGAGAAAAAAAAATGTTTTGCTTTCTTAAGCCTCTTAAATTACTTAAAGCATAAGTGCAGAGATATTTAAAAAAAAAGTGGCATTGACATTTACAAATTTGAGCAGAAAGAATGAAATTTTTTTATTTCTTATATCGAGTGCATATAATTTAGTTTTTTTTACATAATTCCATTACATAGTTTTTTTATTGTTGATATTCATATTGATAATGATATCATGGAATTTATCTTCACAAGAGGTAGCTGATTTATTTCCAGGTTACAGCCATACTTCCCAAAGTTCCTCTGGGTTCTGAGAACTATGCCAGCTCACCTGTCATCTCCATTCATTTTCTACAGGACAGTCTCATCGAACTCAAGGAGTCTTCTGCAAAGGTTTGAGTCTTTTAAAATCATCATGCCTAAGTAAACCAAAAAGTTCTTTACTTCTTTTTTTTTTTCAGTAGATACTCTCACACTAGTAAATTATTAAGCCAGGATCAGTGGGAAAAAGTACCCTGTTTATTTAGAATTTCTTATCACAAACTGAAAGAACAGATGACAATGGTCCCTTTAGAGAGATTGTTATTAAATATGTGTAATGTGGCAACATTTCTATAATCTATCCTTGCTTGCTGTTTTATGCATTCTTTTATGCTTCAAAATTTAAAATAAGTTTAAGGTTTTGGAGGGGAGAATTTCTGTTTTTTTGGGGGGGGGCGGCATAGGGTTATTTAATTTCTCGAATCTGACAGACTATTTTGGACTGTTTTTTAAAGACAGCTCAGAAGACCAAAAAGGTAATTCAATGGATTCACATAACTTTTTAAAAAGCTGAGTCCATTTCAATCTGTAATTTTTAAAAATATTTCCTTTCCTGAGATATCTTTTTGGCAGTTGTAGCATAATATCATGAAATACAGTTAATATAAAATAATAATTCCCCTGGATGGGAATACTCAAATTGGTGTTTGTATTCATGTGTCAGTATTTTTATTATTCTACTTTTCTGGGTATTCTGCTACTAAAAATAGTGTACAGTTTGTGTATCATTACAATTATGGAGTTATTTTCAGTATCATAGTTGAATTGCTTATTGTTCATGCCATTTTGTTTTTATTATAAAATTCATACCCTCCTTTACTTTTTCTATTTTACTGCCTATTTGCTATTTATGATTCCTTACTGATGGACCAAATGGAACTTTGAAAGTCACTTGACATGACTACTAACTGCTTTTAGACCTATAGCTTTATAATGAAACGTCTGTGGATTCTGGGCAAATAAGCACTACTTTTTAACAGTGTAGATTAGCTAATGTGCTTGTGCTCTAAGAATGTGGCATTGTTTTTAAAATATACTATATTGATCAAAATAGTATCAGCTTTTACCATGAGTACCTTTAACAACAAAGTAAAACCATTTTTTTGGCTAAGTTAAATATGTAATGCAATATAGTAGGTCTTCATAACCAGTTTGGGATTGTATGTGCCAGTCTTAACCATCAGTGGCTTGTGTGGGCTATTTTAAATTCGTGGGTTAACAGTCTTGTATTTATTTACTGAAATGTACTATGAAGCAGTTTGAGATCTGCTGTTAAAAAATTAACTGAATTTTCTAAACAATGAAGAAAATTATGGTTTCTCACATACGTAAAACACTTTTGAAAATAAAATGTGAGATGACATGTATTTGTCTCATTTCATTCTCATAACAGTGCTGTGAGGCTAAATAGGGCAGATGGTACTGTCTTTTTGACAAATGAGAGGCTGAAAAAAGTTCTTGAGACTTCCCAGTGGCATACAGCTAGTTAGTATCAAAATGGGAACTAAAATCAAGGTTCCTCTATTCTTAGCACCCATTTCAACAGCAGTAGAAAGGGAACCCAGCTCCTTTAGTGTGTTTTTATTTTTTAAATTATAGTGATTCAAGTCGGTTTCCCCACCTTTTTTTTAAATAACAACTTTGTGGGCACTTAATATTCAATTACTTATTCTGCGTGCAACCAGAAAAATTTGAAAATGGCATATAAATATGCTTCTAAAATTATGTGACTCATACCACTTTTCAGATCTTTAGTGTTTAGCATGATGCTCAGCAATAAATTAGGTATTCAATACATATTTGAAATGAACTCTTAAGCCTTTGGACTTTGCTGAAACATCCAAAGTACTGTTATATGTAGTAGCTGATGTTGCATTTTTATGTGTCTAGAAAGTTTAATAGCATATGAATGTGTTAGAATACAATTTTTTCCCGGACTTGAGTGATCTCTAAAATTGATTATGCATAACCTCACTGTTTCTGGGATAGCTTTCATTTTCTAGACAGTTTGGAGGATATGTGTTTTGTGTTATCATGTCACTTGTGCATATAAAATTGTTTCCCTGCTTTTAGGTATGTTTTGCCTCTGGGAATCTCTCTTTTATTAATTTTATTTGGCCAATGTATTGAGCACTCATTGTGTGTAGTTAGCACTAGGAAGTATATAAAAGTGGAAAAGACACCCTAGCTCTGATAGCATACCAAAAACTATTATGATAAAAACAAATGACATGAAATTAATAGGGAACACCTGTCATAGTCAATCAATCAATAAAATGAGTTCATTGGAAAATGAGTTGCAGAGTTGAGGGATGGTTGCAGTGCTGATGGCTATTGAGCTGTGTCTGAAGGCAAAGTAGGATTTTAAGAAATTAAAAGTGAGTAACCATTTTAGTAAAGAGAACTACTGGAAAGATTCAGAGTTAGGGAGCTGTATACACACACACACATACACACACACCCCTCTTTTCTTGGGGAGAAATAAGCAATACTTCTTTTAGAAAAATCTTTTTGAGTATTGCAGTAATAATTATTTCCTTTATTTTATCATTTAATAAATAATATTAACCTAAGATGTGAATAAACCTCACAATTAGAAAAATCCTGAAGTGTTATTTAAGTCATACCCAGCAAGAGTATCTTTTAGGCAAGTACTTTTATGACTGTTTATCATTCTCTTGCTCTTTGTTATTAATAAACATTTTGTATATTTCAGTTGATCATCAACTTTTAAACTTTGAAATTTTAAAAAATATACTTCTGCATTGCTATGGCAATATTTCTCAGCCCACTGAATTGCAATTGTTTGGTGTAAAAAAAATGTGTTTAATTCTCATACTGATGTCTTCCTTTTTCTTGTATTCCTTTGAATACCAAAGAATTCCTTCATGTAAAAATATTTGACTTTGTCTCAATATTCTGTTAATTTCTAAGGTACATCTGGAATTGTGCAGTTATGTAATGGAGTTGTATTTGGTATTCTGTTGCCTAATATTTGAATGTATTAAATTAAACATAAACTTGTAGGATGGTTATAATACCCTAAGATTAGGTTTTGGGCTATTTCCTGACTGTTGCTTAAATATTTTCTTTTATAGTGGATTTCCATATTTATAACTTGTATAAGTAGGGTTATCTCTCAGTTACTTAGAGTTAGAATATCCTTGATGTCTGGTTGTTATCTTGCCCCTCTGTCTTTTGGCAGAGAAAGAACAAGCAGAGGAGAATATTTGTTCATTACTTTCCAGTATTTTAGTAATGTAATCACATGATGGCTTTTTGAGCTGATTAGAACCAATTAGACAAATTTCATTCTCAGTTGTGGTTATTTGAGAAGTAGAGAATATGCAGCAGTTTTGATTTACATTTATAAAAAAAAATAATTTTGGACAGTTGCTACATGGTTTACACTGAGGCAGAAAGGACTTGCTAGTAAAGTCATAGCTCTGTTTTAGTTTTATACTTTTGCTCACAGTCATCATTGACTGCCTATTCATGGATGGTAAGAATTTAAAATTTCCATGATTGTGCAGAGGTTTGTATTTTTTTATGCAACAGAGAAAGTCCAGTCATTGTTTTCCACATATGGACTCTAATATTTGTGGTTATAGGTCTTTACAACAGATTGATGATGAGGACTCTGGCTAGTGAATTTACTAAATAAGGAGTCTCAGTCAAGGCAATAATGAACTGATTGAGTTTAAGTTGCTGTTTTTATAAGGACAAGACATGAAAACCTTTGTATTTGTGTGATGCTCTTTTATTTTATCTCTTGTAATACAGACAGCTGACCAGTTTTAACTTTGGGTCTAACTGCCACTTGTCTTTCATTTAATAAACAAACAAACAAAACCCCAAAAGATTCCAATACTGGAAAACTAATAATCTTTAGTAATATTGCCTTAATTTAACAGCTCTACATTAATCATACTCCTCCACCACTGTCCAAGAGTAAGGAGAGAGAAATGGACAAGAAAGATTTGGACAAGTCAAGGGAAAGATCCAGAGAAAGAGAGAAAAAAGATGAAAAGGACAGGAAAGAGCGGAAAAGGGTTTGTACTTTTTTAAAAACTAGTTTGGAAAGTTGATTATTGTATAGTAGTGTGTTTACCTTTCAAAAAATACTAGTTTGTTCCATAGCAGTCTGTTGTTTTGAGTTTTAATTGGTATTTTCACCCTAAAGTGTGTTTGCATCTTCTACAGTAATAAGGATCTTCAGCCTAGTAATCTCTACCAGCTCTGCTTGTCTTTCATGCCATTTTACCAAGTATGTGAAACTGCTGCAAATATTCTCCAGTGCTAGTTAGCTGTACCTTTCTTGTATAAAAGTAATGCTTTAAAATAAAAGCATAAACTGTTGATCAATGTAGTTCACAATTCTTGGTTTTAGGATCACTCAAACAATGACCGGGAAGTGCCACCAGACTTAACCAAGAGGCGGAAAGAGGAAAATGGAACAAGTAGGTAGATTTATTGATACCTTCAAAGCAATCATCAAATATATCAGAAAAGGCTTTTATGATTTCTCTTTTGTAATTTTAGTGGGGGTTTCAAAACACAAAAGTGAAAGCCCATGTGAGTCTCCTTATCCAAATGAGAAAGACAAGGAAAAAAATAAGTCAAAATCTTCAGGCAAAGAAAAAGGCGGTGGTGATTCATTTAAATCTGAGAAGATGGATAAAATCTCTTCTGGTGGCAAGAAGGTAAATTAGGAATATAATGGAACAGTATACTTTGAAAAAATCAACTTTTTGAAAATTTGGCAAATATTGATTATTTTTACCCTAGTCAAGTCATGTTTTTTGTTTTTAAATTTTTTGGTATTGGGAAGAAAAGGCATTGGGCAAATTATGTGTTTTGGGAATTTGAACCAAATCAGTCCCAAATTACTGGGAGGGTAGAGTTAGTATACCTTTGAAATTTCCTTTCCTCTCTTCTACTTCCACCTACTTCTGTCTTTGAGTTTTAAGCTTTCTTTGTGTTTTTTTTTTTTTTTTTTGCTACCCACAATTCTTTGCTTTTAGTGTCTTCACTCCTGAGATTAAAATATAATATCATGGATTCTCCTTGACCATTACAGTGTCAAATTCTTCATTAAATGGGATTTGAACCAATTTCATAATATTTTATCCGAATAATAAACTCATTTGAAATTTGTATTTGGTTTTAAAATTAAGTATAAGGTATATTCTCTTATATGCTAATGGATAATATTCAAATTAAATCTCATGCATGGGACATCAAGTAATGTCATTACTAAAGTGTTTGCAAAGCATTATTATATATATTCATAATATATGCAGTATATTAGTAGTTCACAAATGCAGTTTTAAAAAATTGAAAAGGATTTTGAACGGTTTAATTCTGTTTGCCTCCAACAATAGGCTGCTCCTTTTAAATGTGTTTTTTAATTGAGGTAAAACTCATATAACATAAAATTAAGTATACAATTCAGTGGCATTTAGTGTGTTGATAATGTTACACAGTCATCTCCATTTAGTTCCAAAACATTTCAGTTGTCCTAAAGGGGAACCTTATACCTGTTAAGCGGTCACTCTCTACTTTCCCTACTCCCAGCCCCTGGCAACTATTAATCTGCTTTCTGTCTCTATGGATTTACCTATCCTTAATATTATATATAAGTGGAATTGTACAATAATATGGCCTTTTATTTCTGTCTTCTTTACTTAGCATGACATTTTTGGGGTTCTTCCATGTTGTAACATCTTTCATTACTTGATTTCTTTTTATGAGTACATAGCATACGAATATGCCACATTTTTTCATCCATTTTTCAGTTGATGGATTTTTAGTGGTTTTTATCTTTTGACAGCTATGAATGGTACTACTACAGGTAATTGTGTGCTGTTATGAAGTATTTAATCCTCTTTTGTATATACCTAGAAATGGAATTTCTAGGTTATATAATAATTTTATGTTTAACTTTTTTGAGGAATTGTCAAAATGTTTTTCCCAGTGGCTGTGGAGTTTACATTTCTTCCAGCAAGTGATCAGGGTGCAAATTTCTCTACATTCTTGTCAACACTGGTTATTGTTTTCTTTTTTATAACCATCCTAATGGGTTTGAAGTCCTATCTCATGGTTCTTTTTTGCATTTCCTTAATGAATAATGATGTTAAATATCTTTTCATTTGCTTGTTGGCCATTTGTATATCTTCTTTGGAGAAATCTATTCAGAAAGCTTTGGCCGTTTAAAAATTGAGTTGTCTATTTGTTGCCCAGTTGCAAGATTTTTTTTTTTTTGAGAGAATTTTTTTTAATATTTATTTTTTAGTTATTAGCAGACAAAACATCTTTCTTTGTATGTGGTGCTGAGGATCGAACCCCGGGCCGCACGCATGCCAGGCGAGCGCGCTACCGCTTGAGCCAGATCCCCAGCCCCAAGTTTTTTTAATTAATGTATTTTATATACTAGATCCCTGATAATAGTTTGCAGATATTTTCTCCCATTCTGTAGGCTGTCTTTTTATTTTTGTGATGTGTCCTTTTGATTGAGTCCAGTGTATTTTTTTTTCTTTTATTGCTTGTGCTTTTGGTGTCATATTAACTTTTTGAAGAAACATTATGGCTATTGGGTGATGAAAAGGGATTTTGAGCTGATTGTTGTTTTAAATGTGTTTGGTTTCCCTTCCCCAACTAATTTCACCATTCCTTATAGGAATCCAGGCATGATAAAGAAAAGGTAGAAAAGAAAGAGAAAAGGGACAGTTCTGGAGGAAAGGAAGAGAAGAAACAATATCCTTTTCATCTTAATATTAATTAATAATTTTCAGTAGTTTTAATGGAAAGCTTTGGTACCTACCCATCATGTTTAGAATTATACATTTTGTAGTATGTAGTCTAAATACTGTGGAAATTATTAGTTTCAAAATGAACTTTCCAGTTAATCTTCTCAAATGTATGAAATCTGAAAGTGGGAGATTTCATGTTCTTGTTTTGGTTTTAAACTTCTGTGGTGACTGAGGTTTCTTTTGCCAACAATGAATTTATTGACCCTCTGACAGTATTGTCACAAAGAAGAAAAAAGGAACAGAGGGCCTTGGGCTAGGAGCATGGTGAATAGAAGGGCAAAATGATGTGGCAGATGAGCAGAGCTGATAAGAGTTTGAGGCTACCAGGCTGGTAAGAGCCAATTAGACCTACAAGATGAGGAATTGTATTAAAAGGTGGGATGCTATTCTACTGTGTCCCCAAAGTTGTTTTCCCTTAATTTGTCATCTACTCATAAGTCCTCTGACAAGCACAGATAATGAAGACTTTCAGCCAAGGTGAGTGTTTTCTTACCTTCTTTTCATTTAAAGATAGAAATATAAAAATGAGATTGGATAATATTGAAGAAACAAAATCAGTTTTGCAAGATAAAGCTACCTGAAATTTTCACTTAAATATAATGACCAAGTCTTTGGGTACAGATGTAGAGTAAGATTTGCAGTTATTTTTAAGCTGATTTCATCTTAAGTTTGTTGATTAGCCACACTTTAGGCTGGGGGAAAGCATTGAATGTATTTAAGAACATCTGGCACTCTCTTTGTCACTCATTCTCATATTTTCTGGATTATTAATTCCCTTTTAAAAATACCTGTAGCTCTGTAAGTCTTGGTGGTATTTGCATTAAAGAAGGTCACAGAGATATTAGCTAATTGAGCCAGTACTCAAACCCAAGTATTTAGTGTTTTCTGTTCTTCTTTTTGCCTTGTTAGGTAAATGAGTTACCCAAAGGTTTTTTAAGTTTTTGTGCCTTTTTTTCTACCACTGTCCATGTTTTGCAACGTCAGAAAATAAGGTCTGTGCTTTTATAGAATTTAAATATACAACTTTGTTTGCAAGGTAATACATTTAGTTTTTATGTGAGATATAAAAAGTGTTTTAAACATTTTAAGTAAATTATGTGTATCTTAGTGTTTGGAGTGTTCAGACTTTTTTGGTGATACTGTAGGATTATCAAAGTCTGTAGGGTGATTTGCCCCCTACATTTAATAGTTCCAAATAGACATTCTTGATGTTGTTGACTGTGCTTTTTTATTGCCCATTTTAGCTGTCTTAGTGGTATTAAGTATACCTGTTCTCTCTACCTTGCTCCTAGTGTTATTGGCTGCTGCAGTTATTTTTTTTTAATGCAACCAGATAGATAACCAGGGTTATTCATAGTTTAAATTATAAATGAGAAATGTCTGAGAGCCAGTTCAGTATTAGAATAAAGGTTTTAGGGTGTGGGTTTTGTCATGTTTATTTTGGCTGCAAAGCAGGGATTTAAGGTTATCAGGTTGGTGACCTCCTGATAGTGGTGTGCCTTTTGTGCTTTGTTAGCTTGTGTTTGTTATCTAAGTAGTAGACCAGGATAAACAAGAGTTCTGAAAGATAATATAAAATTTACTAATTTTTTTTTTAAATTAAGAAGATTGTAAAAGAAATCCTTCAATTCTGCCCCAGCTGTTTTCCTTGCTGGGGGAGGGGGCTAGAATTCCTTTCCTTAGTTCAAACACTTAAACTTTGTTATTTTAATTCTTAACCTTTTGTTTTGTTTTGCTACTGAGGATTGAACCCAGGCATGCTTTACCACTGAGCCAAATTCTCAGTCCCTTTTATTTTTATTTCTTGGTACTGGGGATTGAACCCAGGCTTGCTTTACCACTGAGCTATATCCACAGCACATTTTATTTTATTTTTTATATTTTCTGTTTTGAGGTAGAGTCTCACTACATTGCTTAGGGACTCTAGGCTAAGTTGCTGAGTCTGGCCTCAAGCTTGAAATCCTCCAGCCTTGACCTCCCAAATCACTGGCATTATAATGCAAGCATCACCATGCTCCCTTATGATTTTATTTTGAGACAGGGTCCTGCTAAGTTGATGAGGGTCCCACCAGTTGTTGAGGTTGGCCTTGAACTTGCAATAGTCTTTCTTCAGGGATTACAGGTATATGCTATCATGCCTGACCATCTTAATCTTTCTTTTATTTGGCATTTTGCTTTCACCTAGGATCTCCATTAAAGAAAAATCCTACTTCTCAGATCTTCATTGTAATGGGACCACCATTGTCACTGACAACTTTCACCATGCTTTTATACATCTTTTTTATTCAGTTCCTAAGTATTATTATTTTGTATGTGAGGATTGTGCTAAAGATTTGAGTTGTTCTTATACTGGCCATGAATTTGTACTTTACCTGTCTATATAATCCCTCTGGAGGAAAGTCATGAAAAACCTGGCTAAGGCTGTATGTTTGGCTCCTGATCTTGTAGCAAAGCTTCTAGATTCAGATGGTCTTGTAAAGATACATGTAGCTCCTTCAGTTTTCTTGCTGACAACTATGTATATACTTTTTTCTTGGATAAACTCTTAACTTTTGTTAGTCTCTTGATTTGTCCTTTTCCTCTCTTTTGTTTTCTGGCTGCCTCTTTCTATTTGGATTCATTCAGCTATTGGGCAGATCCTTCTGGTTCTTTTTTTCCTTTCCTTCATAAATCTCATCATTTTTGATTGGCATCATCTACCTTTAAGATGCTTCTAAATCTACTGCCTTTACTTTAAATTTATTTTCTATTCTACAGAGAGGAGAGCTGCTAATATATGTCATAAAAGATGTCACTAATTTTAAGATTTCATTATTGATTTTTAGAACAATTTAGGAGAATAGCTAGAGAAGTGTCATTGATTTGTATCCATCACCCTGATTTTAGAAACATTGAAATAATCACATTAGAACTAAGAAATATATAAATGTGACCCCGATTATATTCCTTTCAGAGTCTGCCTTCCTGTTCTGACTGCTATTTTTAGTTGCAAATTCTGCCTGTTCGCTGCATCTTTTGTTACCTGTAAAGTTTTTGTCTAATTTCATTTAATAAGCATACATAAGTATGTTACTTATCTACCTCCCTAGATGTGGTTTTGTTGGAGGCTATGTATCCTTTCCTTTCTTGATTGAGTCTCTTGAACATTAGTAGCTTTGCATTTAACCTTTTGTTCTACCTTACTCTTTGAAAATTCTTGCCTATTGATGATCACAAGTTTGAGGCCAACCTTAGCAATTTAGCAAGACCCTAAGTAACTTAGCTAGATCCTGTCTCAAAATAAAAATAAAGGGCCTGGGGAGGTAGCTCAGTGATAAAATGCCCAAGTGGGTGCTGGGATTCAGTCCCCAACACCCAAATGAATAAATAAACAAATAAGATAAATTAATAAATTCCTGCCTATTAAGATTGTCCTGCAAAGCCATTTTTTGTCTTCTCAATTTTAATTTATATTTGTAATCCTCATCTCATATCCTATGCAACTGTATGTTTAGTTTATTATATTTCTGTAACATTCCATTCCAACAAGGCCAAGTGTATTTGGTTGGTTAAATTCTCATCTCCATTGTCATATGTGTAAACAAACTCTTATCTTCTGAACCCAAGATTGGCAAATTCTCAGCCCCTTGTCAAATTGTGGCTGTTTACCTCTTTAGCCTCACACAAAATTAATTTTTAAAAAAACATTAGTTTAATTTAGCAATCAGAAGATTTGACAAATCCAGATTTCAGTTTTTCTTGAAGAATTAGAACATCTGATAACATTGTGTCCTGATTTCTGCATGGCAACAATCAGATCTCCCTAGGTACAACCCACATAGAGCTAGGACCTTCCACCCTGCACATTCCCAATGCCCACAGTTAAAACCGTTCGCCTCAGTCAGTCCCCACTCATCTCACTTCATTTGTTTTCATTATATAGCCCCTATAGACAGGTGATTTTTATAATCCCCCCACCTTAAGTCCATACTTGGAAATTTACTTCCTAAGCTCTCACAGATTTCTTATTTTAAGACTGTATTGCCATTCTAAGGCCTATTCCTAGATGGTGATAATGTGGACTGGGGTAGGGAGTATGTTAGGATAGCCATTGCTTACATGTGAGTTTGTCCTAGTCACTGGTTCCTATGCAAATATACCTTCCTAGATTATGATTTTGTTAGAGGCTATGTATCCTTTCCTTCTAATCAAACAACCAAGTAGTTTTCTTTATTACCTGGGATGTTTTAGATACTCTGTTCACTTTACATGGGAAGCTGTGTGCAGAGGTAGTGTTTTCTCTGGGATCAGTGTGAACATTGATAACGAGCAACACTTTAGTATTTTTTGGCCATCAAAAGTAGGTTCAGTTTACTTACACTATTTATTAGAAGGGGAAACCATACTAATTAAAAAGAAGTTGTTTTGTATGTTACAACATATTTTGAGGGCAGATTTATTATGCTTTTATTTCATTTTGTAGTAATCATTAAGTATGCTTGAAATTATTGTTGGGAGATTGAAATGATAGACATGAAACATTTTTGTCTGCATTATCCTTTATACTTTTAAAAAGTACTGGATATGCGCTCTGTGTACTGGTATTCATAGACAGTACACAATTGAGGGCAGGAGGAACTTTCTGTTCCTTACTCCTCTTCTTAAGGTAGACAAATATTCACTAAGGTGCTGTTTTTTTTTTTAAAACATCTGGATATGGGTATGAGCCCTTACAAATGGATCCTGTGCCACCTTTGTCTGAGTGTTAGTGTCCTCTGCACACATTTATTCTGAGAGGCATCCCTGGATCCAGTCAAGATTCATCTCAACAGAGCCTGTTTTAACTCTGTTACATTTTGTTTACATGGAACATCTCAGTAATTGTTTGCTACGAGAGTTCTTAGGTTGCAGTATAAGGGCAAATGAAGGTATAAAGTGGAATCAGTATGGCTGTCCCTAAGTCTTTCTCCTTATAATTTCTTTATTTGTATATGCATTTTTACTTGGTGTGTTTGGGGGGGACGGGGACACACACACACACACACACACACACACACACACACAAACACAGATTATGAAATCCTGACAGCTTCAGACACTAATACAAATGCAGGGAATACAATTCTGGGATGCCTTCTTTGAGGTAAAGACACTTAACCATGAGTAAGGTATTATTTTGGTGGATTTGTATTTTATAGTTCCTCTTAAAATGTTTTTGTTGCCATCAAAATGGCTATTTAGGGAGGAATCTATGAACTACTGAGACATTTCTTAGGACCTTTTTGATATATTTGACCATAAACTTAATAAGCATGTATTTATAAAGGCATCCCTATGATAAGATTTTGTTTGCCTTCTCCACTTTGATCACCTACCCTTTTCTCCAAACCACCTTACTTTTCCAAACTTGCCTCTTTCTGTCACAACTGTTTAGAACATCATTTAGAGTCAACTGCCTCAATGAAAGAGTGCTCTTTAAGGGACTTTTCATGCATAGTGTTCTGATTTCCTAATGGAGGGCATGGTGGAACATAGGAAAATGATAACCTTCCTAATACAGAACCTATTTCAGCAAAAAGGAAAACCTAGGAAGTCCAGATAATTACCAATGTAAAATGATGTTTACAAATGTATTCCTGCTTCAGTGGGGTAGAAGGCCACCTTTTATTTGAATGTGTCCTACAAACGTGGTACAGTTCATAGTCAATATAGTGTCGATGTCTGTGGTGAAGGACAGCAGACTGAATTGAGCCTGAAGGATACAGTGTTTTTGAGAAACACCAACAATCCTAGGTGTGAAAAAGACAAATCTCTGTGACCCTTTACATTTAGAACCTATGCTTTCTTATTTACAGTGGTTAAAATGGCACATTTTTTTTAAAAAGAAGTTAGTTTAAAAAATAAACTTTAAAGAATATTGCAGGTAATGTGATATAAATTCAATGTTTATTAGAAGAAAACTATTAACTCTGGTGAAGATAGGGTCCCAAAGACTGAATTTGGCACTGTTTCATCACTATGTGACTTTCTTCTTGATGATAGCTAGCTCTTTCATTGAACTTGGGGGCAATTTTCAAGTTTGTAATCACAGCACTTCAGCATTATTTTGTAATATTTTCTGGACACTGATGAGAGATTGACATCCAGTATCCTCTTTCCACTTGCTCTTGTGCTTGCTGATTTGTCATTCCAGGGTATGGACAGACCCCTAAGCTGAAGGTCTCCCAGAGGAGGATGCCAAAGCTCCATGCGTCACTCTAAGAACGATCTCTCCCATAATTAAGAGCTTCTGGTGCTGTCCATTTAATGGGAATCTGCTTTAAGTCAGAAGATGAATATACACCAATATCCTCTTGATGAGACATTCCAAAGTCACTGATTTTCAGAACATTATTTTCACCTCCAGGCAGTTTCTTGCAGCAAGGTCCCTGTGCATACAATTTTTACTCGAGATACGCCATCCAGAAGCAGCATCTAATGAAAATTTCACTAACTGAGTTTTAGTTCATCCTTCTTTCTCAGAAAGGAGAGGAAACCACGTCCTGGAACCAGTTCCTTAAAGATGTAGATAGGCTGTCTTTGTGTGCGAACTCCTATAAGTTTGACAACCTTGGGATGATTATGTCACTTGAGGATTTTGGCTTCTTGTAAAAATTTTAATTTCAGTTCCTGGAAAAGATCTTCTTTACATGTTTTAATAGCAACATGAATTTTATCCTTTAATGTCCCCTTAAGTATGTCATTACAATTTCCCTTGCCTAGTAATTCTCCTAATGTGATGTCTTCATGATTGAGAACCCATTTCTTATTCTACTAATTATGGTCATATGGATGCCATGATGTTCTTTATTGGAACATTACTTTTTTTTTCAATTTAAGAAATTGAGATATTCACCATTTTAAAGTGTACAATTCAATGGTTTTTAGTATATTCATTATATT
Organism: Spermophilus citellus; assembly: GCF_964194105.1. Lineage (NCBI taxonomy): Eukaryota > Metazoa > Chordata > Mammalia > Rodentia > Sciuridae > Spermophilus > Spermophilus citellus. The sequence goes on along the minus strand of NC_138190.1, from coordinate 120,455,196 downwards.
GTGCAATCATCACCACTGTCTAATTTCAAAACATTTCTCTCACCTCCAAAAGAAGCCCCATGTTTGTTAGCAGTCACTCTTTAATTCTCCCCTTCCTCCAACCCCTGGAAACCACAATGTACTTTCTACGGATTTGCCTATTTTGGACATTTCATATGAATGGAATCATGCAATACTGTGGCCTTTTGTGTCCAGGTTCTTTCACTTAGCATCATCTTTTCAAGATTCATCCATGTTGTAGCATGTATCAGTACTCCATTCCTTTTTATGGGTAAATAATATTCCATTGTATGAATGTGTATCATATTTTGTTTATCTATTCATCAGTTGATGAACAGGAACAATGACTTTAAGTATTAAATTGTAAGTTCAACATCAGTGTATCCACAATTATAATTGATAATGTCAAGATTAATACATGATGTGAACAGAATTCTGTGTAGAAATGATATGTAAATTATTTGTCAGCGTTTCATGCAAGTGTGATTATTTTCTAAGGCCCCTTCTAGCTCTCGTTTTATGAAATATGTGAATGTAGTATTTTCATCAATAAAGTTTAATGCATTAAGCATTAGTTTAAAATTTGAGAACAAATGTTAGGCAGATATGAAGTTATTTGCCACATGTTGTAATGATCATGTTTTGAATTTATTTCAATATGCAGTATTTGAAAAATGTCAATACATAAAGGAAAGGAAATGAGTATAATTGAGTCAATATATTTTTTAAGCAATTTTTATAATTTAGCAGACGTTGCATCTTAATATAAGTCATTATTAAAATTGTGTCCTTGTGAAAAATGTGATATTATTTTCCTCTTTTTTGTTAATCATGTAAAATAGGTTCCTTTTCTTTGGTAAATGTATTCTGTTCATTTTTGATAAGCTATTACTTGCCCCATGGAATGTTTTACTTCTTGCTATTTTTTTCCCCTCCTTAACCCCTACCACTCCTTTATACCCAAATTGTTCAGTGTTGTATTTTTTAAAGAGTCATACATAGTATGCCCATCTAAATGGTTTCTAAGAGTGGACAATGAGAAATACATGAATATTTTCATCCTTTTCTGGCAATTCAATTCAAGTCTTTGTTATTGACGGAACTCACTAACTTTTCTTTCTTTAAACTTCTTTCCTTCTTTCTTTTTTCTTCCCTTCCTCCTCCTTTCCTTACCTTCCTTCCCCACCCTGCCCACTCTCCTCCTTTCTATCCTTCCTTGCTTCCTCTCTTCTACTTCCTTCCCTCTTCCTTTGACTTCCCTCATACCCTCTCTTCCTTCCTTCCTTTCTTATCTATCAATATAATCACTTTGTTTCTTTCAGGTGAGATTGGAATGAAATTGTTCATCTGTGACCAGAAATTTATTTTCCTGAGTAGATTGCCGAGAATTATGAATGAAGAGGGCCCATTTGCATCTCCTTAAATTATTCAGTTATCTGCTTTATTGCTCCATGTGGAAAACCTAAAATTGTTGAGTTGTGCATTACTGTATTTTTAACTTGTTGCTTAATTTCTACATGTTTATTTTCAGTAATGGCTGAAAGTGTTGATTGTTCCATATTTTTAGCACAATGTGCTGCATACACTTCCCAACAAGCAAATAAGGTTACATGTGTACAGAATTTCACTTTTGGTTAACTAAATATTGCCTGAGTTTAGTCTCCCCCCTCCCCCATTTTAAATGCTTCCTTTTTACTGTTTGAAACTGAAAATAAACAATTATTGAACCATTTTGAATTTACCTCATTTTAAATCTCGGTTTTAATTTATTATTTGGCCTGTTTTTAATATTACTTACTTAAATTGGAAGGAGTGTCTTTATGCAATGCCTAGGAATCATTTTATATAGAACATGTACATTAAAACCTGTTTAAAAAAGGAAAAGATAACAGTACTCACTTGTCCCTTGCCATTTTTTCCTTGTATTTACAAAAATCTTGGGGGAGGGTGTGTCAAAAGTTAATTGTGTTTTAATTCTACAGCTATAGGAGCTTTGTATTGCTGAACTTTCATCTGGAAAAGTTTCACAGTGACATTTTTAAAAGAGAATTTTTTAATCTACTGAATTCTACCAGTGTAAACTTTTTTTCTAAATAAAAAATAGTTTTCTCAAATGATTGTATATCATTGTGTATATTGTTGCTTATTTAGAATAACTTAGCAAAGATAATTCATTGAGCTTCCTAGCCCTTCTCCATTTTATTGTGGATAAACTACATTATTGTCAGATAACATTATCCTATAATATGGAAAAACAAAACATTTTGTTTGGTTACTTGTGCACTTGAAGTAAGCAGTGGGCTGAAATATGCCTAGAAGTATCCACTTCATGCTGAGCTTTCAGAAACAATGATACTTATACAAATCAAAATTTTCAGAGACAAAAAGTATATATATTTTTAAAGAATTAAGAAATGTCGAGGGGCTGGGGTTGTGGCTCAGTGGTAGGTAGAGTGCTTACCTAGCATGTGTGAGGCACTGGGTTTGATTCTCAGCACCACATATAAATAAAGTCCCACTGACAACTAAAAAATATTAAAAGACATTAAAAAAGAAATATTGAGCCTATCTTAGAATTGACAAAGGGGCATGAATCGTGATGCCCCCTTTCAGGTAATTGTAATTTGTGGAAGGTAATATGCAGAATAATTATTTGTGAGAGAGTGATCTATTCACTCCACTGTTGAGCACCCATAATGTGCCTAACATAAAAAGTATTTCATTAAAGTGATTTTTGACTTTTGAGAAAATAACCATGGTTCACCTCAAAATCACTTGAAACACAAGGGAAGAGCTTTCTAATTGCTATGTTGCATTCACATTTTAAAGATTAAAAATTAAAGATTTAAAGATGGTTATTATTTTGAATCAGAAAGTTGGTACTAATTAGCATCCAAATTTTTTCTACTTGTTCTCCAGTTATTGAATACAGGTACTCTTTGGTTTTGGCCTTACTATAAATGCATTGATGATGGAACACAATAGCTTTGGATTTAACTGTGTGAAAATATGCTGGAAGTAGAAAATCTGTATTTTTTTTTTCTGTAATGATAGCTATTTTTAACATTTGCTCTGTTCTAGGTAAAAAGGAATAAAGAATTAATTCTGGTCCCAAAGCTGATTTCATTTACAAAAACAAGTGGAAGCCTAGATTTGTCATGTAGGCTATAGTTTGCCAATTCCACTATAGTGAGTAGAATCTCCTTTAGGAAATTCATTGAAAAAATATTGAGTGCCTCCTGTGCACCAGAGGAACAGCCATGAGTAAAATAAGTCCCTGTCCTCATGGAGCTTCCATTCTAGTCAGTGGAGATAATAAATGTATGTTAGGTGAACGGAGGTGCTCTGAGGAAAAGTAAACCTGTTGAGAAGGCTGAGTGAGGTAGAGCTTTACTACTTTACGTACAGAGTAAATAATGTGAGCCAAGAGATATTCCTGATCTCAGACTCATCTTTGAAACTTTTTATGTGAAAATTGTATACTATGCAAAAATGTTAAGTTCTAAAGAGCACCTAGGCTTGACATTTCCAGAAAGGTGTTCTTAACTTTAGGTTTATTATTGAGCTTGGGAGTATTTATCTGCCCCACCCCTAGTGAATATTAATTTGTGATAATTTGTACTTTCCTGGATTTATAGTTTTTGTCTGGTTCTCAAAAAAGATCTAAGATGGCATTTTTTGTGCTCCTTCCCCCCCCCCCCCCGGTCTTGTTCCAAAGAAGTCTAAAACCTTTATAACCCTGGATCTATTTGTTGCTGGTGAAAAGTTGGAAGATAGTTGATAGTCTACCTTGGGTTATATAATAGGGATATGAGAGCATCTTTCTTTTCCTTGCAAATTATTGCAATTTATTATTGGCCCATGATATAGGATCATTTTTATTTCAAGGAAGCACTTAAGCTAAGTACAGGTGGAAACCCTAGTAGACTTATTTAGTAGCCAGTTATATAGTTTCTACCCCTCCATGTTCCAAAAGGATTTATGAAAAAGTGTACAGTATTTTTAAATGGGGAAGTTTTGTTTCTGCATGAAATTAGTCAAAATGAAGTTACATCTAAAAGTGTGTACATTTAGGACATGAATCAGCTCTGAGAAACTGGTAGGCTACACAAGGTGATATGGTTAGTTATAGCAATGGATATGTCCATCAATCAAAAAGGTAGTTGCAGTGGGAAAGAATGTTTCCTGGCACTGAGGCCTGATAGAAATTTTTTTGGGATTATTGAAGAAGCCAGGTTATTTCAGTGAATTTTTTTTAAAAAAGGAAATATCTTGCAGTGGTCCTGACACGTCACTTCATGCTAATAAGGATATTTCTACAATACCAAAAACAGATTTTTGATTATTTGGTTTGGTCTAGGAAAACTCTTTTTGAATATTAGGGACAGAGTATGTAAACTGGGATTTATGATAACCTTATTCTTTATAAGCATGTGTGTAAAGATTGGAAAACTTCTATGACTATTGTTTGGTTCCAAAAATACAATTAATGTAAACAGTATTATTAGTTTAAAAGCTGTATCTGTCCTTTGTTTTTATTTTTATGGGTATTGATCTGTAGGCTGCCACTTAGGTAGACTAAAGCTTATAATAGTTGCTTAATATTCAGTCTCATCACTCATCAGAAGCATAGTTTAAAGGTTTTTAAATTACAGTAATATTTCTGGAGCTAACTTCCCATCAGGACCAAAGAGATTTTCTTGTGTCTAGAGTTGAATATAAAAAGAGGAACTGCTTAAAAGTTACTAATTCATGCTAATTGAATACAGATTTTGTTGTATTTATAGACATAAGTAGACATAATTAATAATAAAGGATTTGTGGCAATCTGAGAAGATATGCCTTAATGTAAAAATGATAGGGCTTTTCTACTGTTGATACTGTTTTAAGCTTTGTAATTGCCATTTCTTACATGGGTTAGGTTTTAAAAGCTTAATTTCTTTGATGTTTTTGCTAAATGGTGGTAGTTAATGGAGGAAGAAGAGGGAAAGGGGAAGGAGATTCCACTTAGGCACAGGGCACATGAACTTGAGAGAAACAAGATTGCAAATCAGAAATGACCTTCATTTTCAGGGATAGGAGCTAGAAAATGACAGCCTCGAGCTTAGCTGACTTCTGTTTATTTGTCGCATGACAGCTAGATGTCCTTGGACTTGAGTTATCAGACTTAAAAATGCTACTATTTCCTCTGTCCTCACAATATTTTCTTGTTTTAACCTGAGTGATATTGAACCATGTTCAAGGACTTCATTCACAAAGGTTTTTTTTTTTTTTTTTTTTTTCTCTCCCCACTTCAAGTGCTGGGGATTGAATCTAGGGCCTTCTTGCACATGGTAAGCAAGCATTCTATCACCAAACTACATCCCCAGCCCTAAGGACTTCATGACTTTTTATGTATTATACAATAGTACTTATCTCCTGTCACAGAGATAAGTACTCATCATCATCAAAGAAATGAGTTTTAATTGGATGTGTACTATTATACAGGCACCTTTTGTGCTTTCCTGGATAATTTATCAGAGACATCAGTAATAAAGCAGAAGATTATGTTTACAAGGTAAAAGGAGGAAATGATGTAAAATGAGTAAAGTATTCATACCAGTTAAATTTGAAGAGGATGATGAATACTGGGTAAGAATTACCTAAATTAAGAATAATTTGTGAAGTGTTGTTTACAACTGGTTGATATCGGAGGGCGTTGTGAAGGATTTGGATTTTCAGGAAGCCAGTCCACTTTTACGTAGATCTAGAAGGCATAGGTCCTCAGGTGTCTGGCTTAATCCTAAATTGGCATTGTTGGAGAGAGAATGTTGAGTTTAGAATCAAGACCAGTTCTGATACTGCACAGAATCTTTCATGTCAATCTGTGAACTGCACTGGCCCAAGACTGGATCAGATTCAGGATGCAAATTCTAACCCTTTGGATATTCATGCTTCCTCAAGACTACTGTTAATCATACTTGTGGTATGCTTATAGGTAATTGAAAATTCGTTGCCTCTGTGTCAAGATGACTTTCCTTGTCCATTTCTATTGCTCTGTATAAAAATGAACTATACTAACTGACCTACATTCCTCATCTAGTTTTCAAATGTGCCCTTTTTCTAATGAATTAAATCTTAACATTACAGGCAAAACACCAAAAATAGGACCTCCTAAAACACTGTCAGCAGTTTTGTTATTATTGGCAATATTTTATACTAGTTTCCGTACTGGGAAACATCAGAATTAACTGAAAAGCTTTAGGAAACCTCCACTTAAACATATTGATATATTGAATCAGTATCTCTTAAGGGTGAATTCCTGGAGAATTCAAGAAAACACTTCTTCATGTGATTGTAATGTAGTAAATAATATTTGGGAATGACAGTGCATAACCAGCATGAAATTCCAACATCTCTGTCCTTACTTGGGACAGATTCATTTAGAGACTTATTTCTGTGGATGATAAGTATATTAGGCCCCATACAACCCATGGGTAGCAAAGGATATTTTAAAAGCAAGAACATCATCCTCTGACCTGGGATTAGAGTTCATCAACTTTGCTAGTCCATGCTGCTGTTGTTCACTGACCCCTAGCCTTCTTTAAACAACCTTCACTACTTTCAGTCACATAGATATGTATTGCCAGCAAGCATCTATTACCAAAATAAGTGATTTGAAGTTTAGAGCTGCTTCTGACAACTTAAACATCCTTCTCCATTAACTTTCATCAATGGTAGTTCACTTTTCTATGATTGGAGTTGTGTTCAAGACTGAATTTTGTTCTTGTTTTTTTTTTTTTTTTTCCTGGAAAATGTACCGGTGGCAAGTGAAAATTTATGTAAGCATTTAATAATTTTATGCTATAAATTTTCCTCCAACCACAGCTCTAGCTGTATCCCCAAAATTTAATGTGTGGTATTTCTGTATCCCCAAAATTTAATGTGTGGTATTTTCATTTTCACTCAGCTCAAAATACTTCTCAACTTGTCATTTGTTTCCTTTGACCTATGTGCATTGTTTAATTTCTAAATATTCCTACATTTCTTAGATACCCTGTGTTACTGATATCTACTTCCTTTGTGGTCAAAGAACCTATTTTGAATTATTTAGAACCTGTTGAATTTGCTGAGATTTGTTTTATGGCCTAGTACCTGACCTCCCATGGTGAATAGTCTGTATGAACTTGAAAAGAATGTTTATTCTGTTCTTACTGGATGTAGTGTTCTGTAAGTGTCATTTAAGGTGGTTGATGGTGTTCCAAGTTTTTGCCGATTTACTGTCTGTCTGATCTGTCAATTACTAAAAAAGGCATATTGAAATCTGGAAACAATTGTGATTTGTTTTTTTTTTATGTTTTTACTCATAAATTTTAATATCAAATTATCTAAATTTTAAAAAGGAATATGGATTCTGAAAGTGGATTTGTACTATAGGTTATAATTCTTATATTACACATCTGAAATATAATAAGCAAATTTAACAAAACAGAATATAGATGGGCAGTAAACAAAATGCTCAAAGGTAGGACAATGAAAATCGATAATTTATGATGGATTGTTAAGTTCTTTTTTTTATTGGTTGTTCACAACATTACAAAGCTCTTGACATATCATATTTCATACATTAGATTGAAGTGGGTTATGAACCCCCAATTTTACCCCAAATGCAGATTGCAGAATCACGTCGGTTACACATCCACAATTTTACATAATGCCCTATTAGTAATTGTTGTATTCTGCTACCTTTCCTATCCCCTACTATCCCCCCTCCCCTCCCCTAACAATTGTGATTTGTATTAAATTTTGTCAGTTTTTGCTTCATGTATTTTTGAACTTCATTATTACATATACACATCTAAGATTATATACTACTTCTAAAATCTACTTGGATATTAATTACAGCCTCCCTGACTTTCTTTTATTGTATTAGTATGGTGTGTTTTTGTTTGCCCCTTAAATTGAAAATAGGTTTCTTGCTTTTTAATCCAATTTTACAATCTCTGTCTTTTTTAGTTGGGCATGTTTAGACCATACATTTAATATAATTATTGATATGGTTGTAGTTAAATATTACATCTTGCTATTTGTTTTCTATTTGTCTCATTGTCCTTTTTCTTTTTCTGCCTTGTTTTAGATGGATTGTGCCTCAGTTTTCCCATTTGTAATATGAGGCTAATAACAACAACTATTCCATGAGGTTGTCCTATGTATTAAATGAGATAATTTATACAAAGTGCTTAGAATGATGCTTGACACATTTTATAAAGTTTTGATAAATGTCATTAAAAAAAAATAGGGGATGGACTGGGGCTGTAGCTCAGTGGCAGAGTGCCTGCCTACCATTTGTGAGGCACTGGGTTTGCTCCTCAGCACCTCATAAAAAATAAATAAATAAATAAATAAATAAATAAATAAATATCGTTTACATCTACAACTAAAATGTTTTTTAAAAAATCAGAGGATGAAGAACTTGTTACGATATCAATTCTAGGGTACTTGACCTAGTTATGTATGCATGCAGATTGGGTAGGCAGTTGTATGCAGTGCAGTTTGGGCACTGAAAGGCCTTGTTTCCAAAATAGGTACTAGCTAGCTGTGGTATGTGAAATTCTCACAATTAAGTACTTTATAGGGATTTCTGGAGATGTACATATTCATTATGCTAGGGTATTAGAGGAGGGGCACTCAATTCACTATCACTAAAAAAATGCTTTCAATGATTATCCCATGTTCCCTGGGAAAGCACTGAAGAGGTTAGAGAGGTAAGAGTACCTAGGCAAAAGTCATAGAAAAGGACACAGCCTGATTCTGGAAGGTAGCCATAGTGGGCAGCCCAGATAGCTCTTTGAGGGTAAAAGAGAGGTAGGAAAGTTACCCAAAAGAACCTAGCCTCTTGATGCTCCCACCTTGGTCTGACATGTGAAGTTAAATTTCCAGGTTTTGTGTTTGTTGGTTTCCTCTAGTTTCACTATAGGAGGAATGTGTCACAACTGATACTTAATGAGTCTTGAATAGTTGACTTGGTCACACTTTACAATTTATTTACCTCCAAACTGGGTTTGAAGCAGTTGCTTTTCCCACTTTTGCTCCTTCATTCAGGATTTTTTTTTGGTCCCACTGAAATCTTCCACACTGACCTAGGATATAAATTCCATGATATCAGAGACTGTCTAATGCTAGCATTTAACAGTACACATGGCATGTTTTAGTTATTCAATGAATACTTGTTGAAACAGTGACCTAGTGTTATTTCCTTTAAATGAGTAAAACCATTTTATCAGATCAACAGATGATTATCACCTGTTTGACTCTCCAACCTGAAATCCTTCAGTTCTCACTTGGACTATTACCTTCCTCCAAATTGACCCCCAAACTTAGATGCTGTGTCCAATTCTGTCCCTGGGCTGGAGGAGTGTAAAAAGTGCTAGATAAATCATTTAGTAGGTTCAGCATTAGATTTGCTGTTGGTCCTGCTGCAACCTTGCAGGCAGGTTTTGGTAACAGAATTTTTCTCTTGTCCTTTATGACTAATCCCATCTTGTGCACCCATATCCCATAAACAGAATCCCCCCTCCTCTGGTACTGGGGATTGAACTCAGGGGTACCCAATCACTGAGCCACATCCCTAGACCTATTTTTGTATTTTATTTAGAGACAGGGTCTCAGAGTTGTTTAGCACCTTGCTAAGTTGGTGAGGTCTCCCAAGCTGCTGAGATTATAGGCATGTGCCTGGCAGAATCCTTTCTCTATATCAGTTTTTCTAGAGGTGATGTCCGTGTCTTACATACCAGATATCATAGCTGAGTCAGCTGTTGCTCAGCCTGCTTCCCTCTCCCTCAACCCAAGCCCTAAAGTAGGGGTCGTGGTAGTCACGAGGGATGTGGGAGAGAGAAACACATTTGGAGAGGAATATTAGAAGACCTGGGCTTGGCCCTTTGGGAAACTTTTTTCTGAAGTGCTCAGCAATGGAAAGGAAGAGACTTTTCTCTCCTGTACTGCAGCCTATTGCTCTTGGGACCCAGACTAGTACTGGTAGTGTCATGGTTGAGGTCAATTTATAAGTCATAGACTTGGGAGCTGATCTGAGATACTAACCATCCTTTGTTTATATGGGAAAATATGTTCTGAATTTGAAACAGTTGACATGCAGATACATTTTTTTGGAACCCAAATTATTGATACATTGAAGATGGCTAGTCAGCTAATCAGAAATGTTTTTCCATTAGGGAACCTGAGCAAATGAATTTCTAGGTTGGTCCCTACATTATAAGGTCTGCCACCCCTTTTCTATAATCTGGGTAAATAATAGAGAAGATTTCCTAAGATTTGTATAATTATTTTGATGGAAGATGAAAAAGATTCCTGTAATTTTTTCTTTTGGTGGTAATTGTCATTAGTTTGAGAAAGAGTGGGTTTAGAGCAACTTTGAAAAATACTAAGAGTTTAATTTTTTTAAATGCGTTCTCTTTATGATTAAAATAACACTATCGAGGTAATTTACATGATCCAGGCTCCCAGGATCTGTTTAATTATTCAGTTCTTCCAACGTGCTGGGAACAGGAATATGTTAATCTTTGGAGAAGAACATTTTGGGGCAGTAGAAGATAGCAACCAAGTGGACCCTACATGTAGTCATTCTTCCAATCATTTTAAAGCTAGTATGTTGAAGTTATTAGGAATATTTTAAGGGTCATATCCCTCTGCTTCCTGTGAGATATGTCCAAGGAAATTCTAACTACCTACTGGCTCAAATAAAGTCTAATTTCCTTCTCTAAGTAATAAGTAGATGTCTGAAATATTCTTTACTTTGGTGAGGCATGAAAGTCAGTGAGGTATGAAATATCTTTTTCTTTTTTGTATTAGGAACTGGACCCAGAGGTGCTTTACCACTGAGCCGTATCCTTAGCCCTATGATGATGATGATGATTTTGAGTCAGGGTCTTGCTAATTTTCTTAGGGCCTTGCTAAATTCTTGAGGCTGGCTTTGAACTTTTTATCCTCCTGCCTCAGCTTCCTGAGCCACTGGGCCTTTGCCACCATGCCCTACTGAAAGATTACACTAACTTTTCAGTGATTGTTGACTTACCTCTTTTTTAAAAAAAATCAATTTCACCTTTTAATTTTTTTTAATATTTATTTATTTATTTTTTAGTTTTTGGCGGACACAACATCTTTGTTTGTATGTGGTGCTGAGGATCAAACCCGGGCCGCACGTATGCCAGGCGAGCGCGCTACCGCTTGAGCCACATCCCCAGCCCCAATTTACCTCTTAATCTTATATTCATTGTTAATGACAAGGACTGTGTCAAGTTTATGTCTGTATCTTGCTTGTCAGAGGGCTTGGCACTTACTCTGTCATTAAACTATTCCATTCCCTTTCATTACAATTGATGAATTTCATCTTATATATGTTAAACCTTAATAAAGCTGTTTGTTTTCAGATTCCTTGTCCCTAAAACTGAGTGAGAATAACTACTGTAGGAGAAAGTTAGAAGATTCTAAAGGAGTAAAACTCTGTATATTAGGTTATTATAGTGTTTCATCTTTTTTAAAAGTAATAATTTTAAGTCTTTCACCCTAAAAAACTGATAATTTTAGTTAAGTGTTTCATACAGAAAAATTATAAGTAAATAACTATTCACTTTTGCAAAAATAAGCACAGCTATAACCATCATTCAATAAAAATACAAGGAATTGCAAACTCTAGAAGCCTCCTCTTATATCACTTTCCCACCCCCTCTGCCAAGTGTGACCACTCTCTTGATTCTATCATTTATAATGAAATTGCCTGGTTTTGAACTTTAGGTAGGTGCATTCATACAGTATGTATTCTCTGTGTCTGTCTTCTTTCATTCAATATTAAGTTTTGGGGGTTCACCTCTTATGTGAAGTTATAGATCACACATTCTCACTGCTATATGTATGTATTCTTTCTTTGCTGATGAATATGTTGCCATTTTTAGGTATTGGCTATTACAAATAGTGTTGATATAAATGGTATTGTATAAATCTTTTGGTGAGTATATGCATGGATTTCTTTTGGGTACTTACCTTGAATTGAAATCGTATAACTGTAGGGTATACATGTATGTATTATGCTCTAGTGGACAGTGTCAAACAGTTGTCTAAAGTGGTTGCACCAATTTATATCCTAATGGCAATATATTTCAATTCCAATTGCTCTATATCCTTGTTAATACACAGTATATTCTATTTTTTCTTCATTTTAGCCTTTCTGGTGGATGTGTATTTATGTGTCAATTTATATTTCTCTGATGACTAATGAGTTGTATACCTTTTTATTGATTTTTTTAAAAACAATCACAGCAGACTGCATTACAATTCTTATTACATGTATACAGCACAATTTTTCATATCTCTGGTTGTATATAAAGTGTGTTGACACCAATTTGTGTCTTCATACATGTTCTTTGGATAATGATATCACATTCCATCCTGCCCCCTCTCTTCCCCCCACCCTTTTGTCCTATCTAGAATTCATCTAATCCTCCCATGCTTCCCCTTCCTACCCCACTATGAGTCAGCTTCCTTATATCAAACAAAACATTTGCCATTTGTTTTGGGGGGGATTGGCTAACTTCACTTAGCTTTATCTTCTCCAACGCCATCCATTTACCTGCAAATGCCATGATTTTATTCTCTTTTATTGCTGAGTAAAATTCCATTGTGTATATATGCCACAATCTGTGAGGTGGACAGAGAGCCTACATCCTGGGAGCAAATTTTTACCCCTCACATGTCAGATAGAGCACTAATCTCTAGGGTATATAAAGAACTCAAAACCTAAGCACACACACAAAAAATGAATAACCTAATCAACAAATGGGCCAAGAACCTGAACAGACACTTCTCAGAAGAGGATATACAATCAATCAACAAATATATGAAAAAGTGTTCATCATCTCCAGAAATTAGAGAAATACAAATCAAAATTACTCTAAGATTTCCTCTCACTCCAGTCAGAATGGTAGCTATTATGAAGACACCAACAATAAGTGTTGGCGAGGATGTGGGGAAAAGGGCACACTCATACATTGCTGGTGGGACTGCAAATTGGTGTAGCCAATATGGAAAGCAGTATGGAGATTCCTTGGAAATCTGGGAATGGAATCACCATTTGACCCAGCTATTATTCTTCTCGGACTATACCCAAAGGACTTAAAAACAGCATCCTACAGGAACATAGCCACATCATTGTTTATAGCAGCACAATTCACAATAGCTAAACTGTGGAACCAACCTAGATGCCCTTCAGTGGATGAATGGATTAAAAAAGTTGTGTACCTTTTATATGCTTATTACTCATTTGAATACTCTCTTTTACAAAGTGCCCATTGAAATCTTTTACCCAGTTTTCTGTTAGGTTGTCTTTCCCTTGTTGAATTTTAGCAGTTTTTGATATATTCAGGATAAAAAGGTCTGTTAGTTTTTTTTTTTTTTTTACAAAGTTATTTGTTTTACAAATACCTTTTTCAAGTCTCTGGCCTACTTTTAGTTTAAGTGTGAAAATAAATTATTAATTTTTACATGGCTAAATTTATTAATTTAAAAAGTAATTTGTATATTTTGTGTCTTATTAGCTTTTTGCTTTTGACTCTTCCAGATGTTTGTGTTTATGTGGATAACCAATCTTCACCAACCTAGGATTACAAATTACATACTAGTTACATTAGTACTCTACCACATCAGCCTGACTTTCTAGTCTTCATTTTTCTTCATGGATTATTAGCAATGAGACTGTCTTCTCCCTTTAGGTAAAACATCAGTCCAACTCACAGGATGACTTTTGTATACAATGACCAAAGATCAGTCCTTCTGGAGTATTATTTTAAATCATTGAAATGAAATTTGATGAAAAAATTTTAAGCAAAGTAAAAAGAAGGAGAATACTATAGTGAACTTCTATGTACACATCACTTAACTTAAACTATTATGATCAATCTGTTGCATCTATATTCTCACTTTTCTCACTCCTAAATTATTTTGAAGCACTTCTTATATGTCACATAATTTCAGCTGTAAATAATTTAGTATTTTTCTCTAAAAATAGACTATTTAATAATACTCATGACCATTGTCAACTAAAATATCAACAGTTATATATCTTTATATAGCCAATGTTCAAATTTCTGATGGTTTCATAAATGTCATAATTGTAAAACAACTTTATTAAGATATAATGTACATTATACACAATTAACCCATTTAATGTATACAATTCAGTGGCCTTTAACATATCTTTGAAGTTGTGTAACTTTCACCATAATCAATTTAGAACTTTTTCATCACCCTAAAAAGAAATCGCCTACTTGTGGTGATCCTTTCTCTCATTTCTCTCCAATTTCCCCACTGTAGGCAACCCCTAATCTACTTTCTATTCTTATAATTTATTTATTCTAGACATTTCACATAAATGAAGCCATACAATATGTAGTATTTTATGACTGGCTTCTTTCACTTGGCATAATATTTTCAAGGTTCATTCATGCTATAGCACTGATCAGTACTTCCTTTGTATTTTCTTGTGGGGGTGCCGGGGATTGAACTTGGGGGCACTCAACCACTGAGCCACATTCCCAGCTCTATTTTTATATTTTATTTAGAGACAGGGCCTCACTGAGTTGCTTAGAACCTCGCTTTTGCTGAGGCTGATTTTTAACTCATCCTCCTGCCTCAGCCTCCCAAGCTGCTGGGATTACAGACATGTGCTACTGCGCCCAACCTCATTCATTCATTTTACTGAGTATTGAACCCAAGCCTTGCTCATGCTAAGAAAGTGCTCTACCACTGAGCTTCACCCCCACCCCTTTTTCAAATTTAATTTTGAGACAGGGTCTCACTATGTTTCCCAGACTGGCCTCAAACCTGTGATCATCCTTAACCTCCTGTGTAGCTGGGGTTACAGGCATGTGCCATCTTTCATTCCTTTTTTGTTATATAACATTCCATTATATGAATATGCTACATTTATTTATCCATTTATCAGTTAATAGACAGTTAAGTTATATTTATTTTGGGCTAAATAATGCTGCTGTGAACATTGAGGTACAAGTGGTTTTCAAATTTTTAAAAATGCTTTTATCAATGCATTGTAGTTATACACAATAGTGGGTATTATGGTTTAGATATGAGGTGTCCCCCAAAAGCTCATGTGTAAAATAATGCAAGAAATTCTAGAGGTGAAATAATTGGATTATGAGAACTTTAATCAGTGCATTAATTTACTATTATGGATAATTGGGTGGTAACTGTAGGCAGGTAGGTTGTGGCTGGAGAAGCTGGGTCACTGGGGGCATGATGTTGGGGTTAGTATTTTGCCCTTGGTGAGGAGAATTCTTATTGCTTCCTGATTGCCATGTCCTGAGCTGCTTACCTCCTCCACATACTTCCACCATGATGTTTTTCCTCATCTTGGGCCCAGAGCAATGGAGTTGGCCATCTATGGACTGAGACCTCTGAAACTATGAGCCAAATAAATTTTTCCTTCTCTAATTGTTCTTGTAAGGTCTTTTGGTCACAGTAGCCAAAAAGCTGACTGAAACAGTGGGGTGAATTTTGACATAAATGCGTGGAATTTAATATGCTCCATTTCAATTCCCAGTGCTTCCTATTTGCCCCTTTCTCTCTCCTCTTGTTCCCTTCTATTCTACGGGTATTCCTTCTATTTATTTATTGTTTTTTTAAAGTGGTGCTTTATAGTTATATATGAAGGTGCAATTCACTGATATATTTATATAAGTACATAGTGTATTTTGTCAATTGCATTCTGTGTGGCTGCTTTTTCCTGTCCTTGCACCCTCCCCCAGTATCTCTTTCCTTTACTCCACTGATCATTCCTCTATTTTTGCGATATCTAATCCTTCCCCTTCTTTTTCCTTATTATGCTCTAGCTTCTGCATATGAGAGAAAACATTTGACCCTCGACTTTCTGAGTCTTGCTTATTTCACTTAGCATAATGTTCTTCAGTTCCATCCATTTACTAGCAAATGCCATAATTTCATTCTTCTTTATGGCTCAGTAAAACTTCATTGTGAATATATACACACTACATTTTCTTTATCCATTCATCTCTTGACAGGCAGCTGGGCTGATTCCCTAACTTGGTAATTGTGAATTGCACAGATCTAATCATTGATGTGCCTGTATCACTGTAGTGTCCTGATTTTAGTTATTTTACACAGGCACTGAAGAGTGGGATAGCTGGTTCATAGGATGTCTCTATTCCTAGTCTTTTGAGGAATCTCCATACTGCTTTCCCAAGTTGTACTTATTTTCAGTCCCACCAACAATGTATGAGTTCAGGGAAGGTTTTTGTATGGACATATGTTTTTATTTCTCTTGTAGTCATGTTTTTAAAAGTTAGGATCATATGTCTATTAAGCCTCTTACCTTATGATTCTCTTCTATTTCTTTTTATTTTTCTTGAAATTATTTACTAGCTTATTAAAATTATTTATAAACTAGGTTATTTTTCCCAAAGAAAATCCACTGCTTGGATTTTGCTATTTGTGCTAATAGTAAATATATTCTTTTGTCATCACTGTTCTTCCTCTTCCCCCTCCCCTTCTTTCTCTTTCCTCTCCTCTCTATCCACCCCCCCCCTTTTAAACAAGAATATTTCATTAGAGATGTTTTACATTTTATCACAAAGAATATTAGATCTGTGGTTCCTTTTTTTGGTGTGATATTAGTAGAAGTTGATGATCAATGCCTAAATGTATTAATTTGTTAGGTGTTGCAAAATGGGTGATATGATAACTCTATCATTTCTTTTTCATTTAAAAGCTAGAGCACTTTTATAATGAGTGGAACTTCCCCATAACTATTATTTTTTTCAAGTGGTAGGTACAGTTTCTACAGGAAAGGTAGGATAAATATTTGATTTTGCCCCCCCCCGTTTATCTGTTTTCACAATAATGAATTAATTCATTGTTTTTTTTCCAAAATGACCAATATTGTATATTTGAAAATTTGTATTAACTCATGGATTTAAACATTTAATGTGTTTCAGTGCATTAGAGTTATTAACCTCATTGATTCTTTCAGATTGTCTCCTATGTCTTTTGACATGACCTCTCTAGTCATTGATGACATCCTTGTTTTCTGGTGAGAACAAGTATTTCCACACTCATTTTATATATTTCCTGCCCCATGCCTAGAATCAACCAACCATTTCTCCAAGAAGCTCTGGTTCCTTTCTTTGTTCATTTTTAAATTTACAAGTTAGTGCTTAAGGGATAGCAGGCTTTTATATATTATTTGATTAAAGTATACTAGAAAGAGCAAAGTTTACAGTCAGTGTACTTTACCAACAGATTCTTAAACTTTCTTGTACTCAATACAGGAAGAATCTGACACGCAGAGGAGGGGATTATTGGGGTTTTAATAAGCATACAGGAGTATGTCGTGTGGATAATGTGTAATGGACAGGGCAAATATCGGCAGTAGAGTTAGAGACACAGAAAGGGACAGATCAGGTTTGGTAAGGAGTTTGTGTTTTATTTTAAATTACTTAAATTATTTTCTGGTAGTGACATTGAACCCAGGGGTCTTTATCATTAAGCTATATTCCCAGGCTTTTTAAAAAATATTTTTTAGTTGTAGATGACACAGTATTTTTATTTCATTTTTTTATGTGGTACTGAGGATTGAACCCAGTGTCTCATGCATCTAGGCAAGCACTTTACCACTGAGCCACAACCCCAGCCCATCTGCAGACCTTTTTAAATTTTATTTTGAGACAGAGTCTCACTAAGTTGCCCAGGCTGGCCCTAATTTGCTGTTCTCCTGCCTCAACCCCTCAAGTTGATAGAATTATAGGTGTGTGCCACTGTGCCTGGCAAGAGCTTTTATTTTAATCTAAAAACAGTGGTTAGTCATCAGAGGCTATAAAGTAAGGGAGAGGCACAAATGGTTTATAGTTTTTAAAATCGCTTTGGCTGTTGTGTGAACCAAAGGTGAATTTACCATGAAGCAAATGAGTCTCTTCTAAGAGCCTGGAGGAGCCCTAGTAATGTGTTTCCATAGTCATATGTTTTTGTAACACTTGTAGAAGTTAAATATTTTAGCAAAAATAATTTAAGACTGCCATCTCTTTCCATTCCAACTTATCCATCATATTTTCCCTCATATTGGATAGGTCTTGGACTGGACTGTGGGAAATTTTGGGGTCTGGCTAATGGATACACTTGATGGACATGTTTTGGGGTTTAGTGCAAAATAATTTCTCTATATAGCAAGATTATTACCACAGTAAGGTTGTCTTCCTGGAATCTTCCTACTGTCCACTCTGCCCAAATATAGTCAAATTTGTGCAGCAATAACAAATGTACTTATAGTGCTGGCACAGAGAACATGTGATTAATGGAGGAGAAACAAGGTTTAAAATGTACTCAGCTAGAAGCTTACCTTTAGAAAGTCCTATCACCAGACATATAAAGTTTTATGTGTATTTGGGTTTGTTCTTATCAATGTCTAACTAAAACATAAATTCTAGTCTGTCAGAAATAAAACAAATAATGTAGCATAAATGATCATAAGTATACCATAAACATTTTCTTTTTTGATGGAAATATAATTAAAAGGAATACATCAGAATTTCTGTTTGTAAGGCCCAAATCTTCAGTACTACAAGCAATGACTATATGTATAAAGTCTTATGTTTTATGCATTCCAGTGTATCAGAGTGTGTTTTAGTAGTATGATACATGTCCAAATGAAGTATGGCAGTTCTGTGTGGAATAGTATGCAAAATGACTCAAAGAAACAAATGTTCCAGTAGAAAAACACCTATACATATTTATCTGTATGCATGGAGTAGTAAGAGTACTCTGATCTACAATCACAATTATGTACCTCAATATGATGCAAAATCATGTCAATAGTTCTTGTGAATGAATGAATTTTATATTGTATATCTTTATTCAGAAATACTGACCAATCAGAATTTGAATATGACAGAAAGTACCCTTGTGTAAGTCAAAAGCAAAAACTAAAAGAAAGAAGGATGGCAGAAGCTTTAATGTGTTAAAAACACTTTCTTTGGGTGGGGTACTTGGAATTGAAATCAGGGGCACTTGACCACTGAGCCACATCCCCAGCCCTATTTTGTATTTTATTTAGCAGCAGGGTCTCACTGAGTTGCTTAGCCCCTCACTGTTGCTGAGGTTGGCTTTGAACTCACGATCCTCCTATGTCAGCCTTTCGTGCTGCTGGGATTATAGGTGTGTGCCACATGCCTGGCAAAAATACTCTTATTATATCACAATAGAAACTAAACACTCTGAAGATTTAAAAATCATGAAATTAAGGAAGATAAACACTGTAATCAAGAAAATATAGATAATTAAGCTGACAACAGAAGGAGAGATTATAAGCATCCTACATACCATAAGAAAAATTGAAAAAAGCAGAAAATGAAAGTGATAATAAAATACAATATAATTTGTATTGTCAACAAAGCACATATGTAGGTTATAATTCATTGACTTCAATGAAAACTATGATCTTGGGGCTGGGGTTGTGGCTCAGTGGTAGAGTGCTCACCTAGCGTGGGTGAGGCACGGGGTTCAATCCTCAGCACCACATAAAAATAAATAAATAAAAATAAAGGCATTGTGTCCACCTACAACTAAAAAAATATTTTTACAAAACTGTAATCTTTCATTGTGGTCTATTATGATGTACAATAATTTTATTCAACATTGCTTACTGAAAGACACATTTCCCCCAAATCATTATTGTAGTGGTATTTATAGAAAATCAAACAGAATATAGAATCTGTATCATAAATGGTTAAATTAAACTGTGATATGATTCTCATTAGTCTATTCCAAGATAAAAGCTTATTGTTTTGCTTCTAAACTCTTTTCAACAAAATAGACTAGATGAATATATTAAGTCATTAAGACTCCAAAAGCACCAAAAAGCTATGTTTACTTGAGATACCTGAAAATCAAAACTGAACTAAATCAGTATCTGAAAGACAGATATGAAGAGCTGCAATACTATTTCAGATTCCTAAAAAAATAGCAGTTGCAATTATTAAAGTTTTAAGTGAAAGAGTATTCCCTTCAGAAGCTACAATGAAAAGTGGCATTCTTCAAAAACCAGAAATTTCATGGGAATCAAACATTGCTGAATTTAATTATTACATGAACACTTAGAAAAACATCAAAATTAACAAATGTGACATTTATTTAAACTGGCTTACAAAGAATTATTAGAATAAACAAAAAACAAAATGGGAAATTAATAAGCCAGACACCAAATACAACCCCATTATTATACATTGGCTGTGACGAACATCAACTGGTTGGTGATTATTGGGCATTACTCCTATTTCAGCATTTTTACCAAGTGAAAACCATTTATCAGTGACTTTATTCAACACACTGAAACAAGCCCTTTGATGGTTGTAGCTCCTGTTGAAGAACATTTACTGTCAGCAGGACAATTTAGCTGTTAAGAATGGTTAGGATATTCAGCAAGTTTAGTTTGACACTAATGTTTTCAATAAAATATTTATATTTGATTTTTTAAAATGGTTAGAATAAAGGGCTGTATAAATTCTTTAAAGACATTGAGAGATATGCAAGATAGGTGGCTTCTTCCCTTAATAAGTGAATAGCAGCCTCCATAATACTTGAAGTTCTAAAAGACATGTGTATTTTATTTATTTTTTGTTACTGGTGATTGAACCCAGAGGCACTTAACCACTGAGCCACATCCCCAGCCCTTTTTTGTATTTTATTTAGAGACAGGGTCTTGCTGAGTTGCTTAGAGCCTCCCTAAGTTTCTGAGGCTGGCTTTGAACTTGTGATTCTCCTGCTTCAGCCTCCTACTTTATATTTTATATTAGACATTATTGTCTAATAAGATAGTCTGCCCATTATAAGGCTTTTAAAATCTTGCAGCAAGGATATAATGATGTTTTTTAACTGTGGATAATTGAAATTCAAGTACAAATGACATAAAATATTCAAAAGTTGATAAAGCACAATGCCATTTGGAAAGATATTTTGGAATATCTCAGTAAAAGAATTGAGAAATTTCTGAATCCTGATAGAGATATATTTTTTATTCTTTTTAGGTATATGTCATATTCTTTTTTAATATGACAGAAAGCACCCTTGTGTAAGTCAAAAGCAAAAACTAAAAGAAGAATGGCAGAAGCTTTAATGTGTTAAAAAACACTTTCTTTGGGTGGTGTACTTGGAATTGAACTCAGGGGCACTTGACTACTGAGCCACATCAGTGAGAATTGAGAAATTCTCAATACAGTGTATTTTGACATATTATACATACATGGAGAATGACTTACTCTATTTAGGATCCCATTCTTGTGGTTGTAGATGATGTGGAATTTCCCTGGTCATGTATTCATATATGAACATAGGATAGTTATGTACAGTTCATTCCACTGTCTTTCCTATTCCTGCCCCATCTCCTTTCACTTTGTTCCCTCTGTCTAATCCATTGAACTTCTATTCTTCCCCTGTTCCCCCTTGTTGTGTTAGCATCCATATATCAGAACATTCAACCTTTGTTTTTAGGGGACTGGCATATTTCACTTAGCCTGATAGTTTCCAGATCCATCCATTTACTGGCAGAAGTCATAAAGCCATTCTTTTTTATAGCTGAGTTATATTCCATTGTGTATATATACTACATTTTCTTTATCCATTCATCTGTTGAAGGGCACACAACAAAGAAAACAAAGAGCATGAAGAGAGAACCTACAGAATGGGATAAAATCTTTGCCATCTGCACCTCAGAGGATAAATCTCCAGGATATACAAAGAACTTAAAAAAACTTAACACCAAAAATAAAACAAAACAACCCAATCAATAAAAGGGCAAAGAAAATGAACAAGCACTTCACAGAAGAAGAAATATGAATAGTCAACAAATAAATGAAAAATGTTCAATCTCTCTAGCAGTTAGATAAATGCAAATTAAAACTACACTGAAATTTCATCTCAATCTAGTCAGAATGACAATAATCAAGAATACAAGCAATAATAAGTGTTGGCTAAGATGCGGGGGAAAAGGTACACTTGTGGCATTGCAAATTGGTGCAACTACTCTGGAAAGCAGAATGGAGATTCCTGATAAAAGTAAGAATGGAACCACCATTTGACCTGGTTATACCATTCCTCTGTATATACCCAATAGTGATGCAGCCACATCAATGTTTATAGCAGCTCAACTCACAGTAGCTAAGCTATAAAGATATATTCTTAAGGTACTGCATTAGTTTCCTATTGCTGCTATAACAAATGCCAGAAAATCAGTGGCTTAAAACAATACAATCTTATGGGTCTGTAGGTCAGATGTCTGAAATCAGTAGCACTGGACTGAATACAAGGTATTGGCAGCCTTTTGGATGCTCTAGTACAAAAGTTATTACTTGCTTTATTCCCTGCTTCTAGGGGCCGCCTGCCCTCCATCTTCAAAACCAGCTGCATCACCTTGTCAGATCTTTCTTTCTGACATCCCACCTTCCATCATCATATCTTTTTCCTCTGATT
This sequence comes from Spermophilus citellus, assembly GCF_964194105.1. Taxonomy (NCBI): domain Eukaryota; kingdom Metazoa; phylum Chordata; class Mammalia; order Rodentia; family Sciuridae; genus Spermophilus; species Spermophilus citellus. The sequence continues at coordinate 120,432,660 of NC_138190.1, read as the reverse complement.
CTGACCCTTCTGCTTCCGTCTTATATTATTTTTTGGTACTATGACTGGCACATGCTAGGCAAGCACTCTACTACTGAGCTACATCCCTATTCCCTTTTTTACCTTTGATTTTGAGATGGGTTCTCATTAAGTTGCCCAGGCTGGCCTTGAACTTTCAATCTTTACCTCAGCCTCCCCACTAGCTGGCATTACAGGTAGGTTCCATTGCACCTGGGTCTGCCTCCCTCTTATAAGGACCTTTGTCTTATATTGGGCTGTCCCAGATAATACAGGATAATCTCCCCGTTTTAAGATCCTTAACTTAATGATATCTGCAAAGTTTCCTTTTTGTTTTTTGCCTTGTACATGAATATACTCACAGGCTCTGAGATTAGAATGTGGACATCTTGAGTGGGGTATTATTTATCTACTATAATCTGACCTCTGAATCTAAAGATTTGTGCCCTTTTCACATGCAAAATATATTCATCCCATCCCAGTGTTCCCCAATATCTCACTCCATTAAAAACATCAACTTAAGTTCAAAATCTCATCTAGGTCTTATGAATGCAAAACTGCCAAGTATCATACACATCATCTAAATTAGATATGGGGGAGGCTCTGGGTATGAGCCATCTGAAGGCAAAAATTTCCATTTATGTACTTGTAAAAATAGAACACAAGTTATCTGCCTTGAAAATACTATGGTAGGATAGACACAGATATTCATGCTCAGAAAAGGAGAGAATAAGAGGGGAAAGGAAGTCACTAGTTTAAGTAATTTTGAAATCTGGCTGGGAAAGTAACATGAGTTTTTTTTTTTTTTCCAAAATTTTTAGTTGTAGATGGACACAATACCTTTATTTTATTTACTTACTTTTGTGTGGTGCTAAGGATGGAACCCAGTCCCTCACACGTGCTCTACCACTGAGTCACAACTGTAGCCCTTTACATGAGGTTTTTTTAAGGCCTGGGAATAATCCTCTAGACCCAAGACTCTGTCCTCAGAGCCATTCTTCCTTTTGCATGACAGGTAGCATGTGCTTGCAGCTGAGATGTTTTATTAGTCTGTTTCCTGCCTATAGAATTTCAGGAGTCTGTAGTGATGTCAGGTGCTTAATTTAAAAATATTACATTGTCTTATTGGATTTTGTGGTGCTAGTGGTAGTTATAAGCCTTCAAATATTTCTAATATTTTGTGATTTATTTTCACATTCTAAATGTTCACTTCTTATCTAATTTTGTATTCATAACTATGTGTTATTTTTTCATAAAGATGGCTCCCTCAATTGTTGAACTTAGGGCTCCCCAAAACTAGATTCACCACTTGTATAGACCAATAAATTTTAGTTTTGATTAGACAACCCTTGACAGTAAAAAAAAAAAATTCATATATGTGTAAATATTTTATATATTTGTGAGTTGTATGCATGCACTGTTATGCTAATATACTATGCATATTATAATAAGCATATACAAAATATAAATTAGAATGGTATAAAGATGAAATAAACAATATTTAAAAATATCTTGTCAATATCACCAATTAAGATCATGAACTATTAAGAAAATAGGTTTGGGGAGATAGTCATCAATATTATAGGAGATAGAGTCACATATATTTTTCTTGATTATTCAATTCTGAGAGCTGACATCATCTGATCTGACTAGATTGTTCATTGTGGTTGTTGAAGGACTTGTTCTGGAAATAAGAGAAATGTAGATCCTCCATGCTCTTGTTTTTGGCCTGTGCCTGGATTATTAGAATTCTTTTCAATTCGAAGTTATTTGCCATTTGCAGACTTATTTTGAATTCATTTATTTGTAAGAATCTTTTCAAGCCACTTATCCAGATTTTAAAGCATGATTTATTTAAATGTATATATAAAATTTGAAATTCTTTTCATGATTGCACAGATAAACAACAACTGATTGTAATCTTCTGAAAGAGAATGAAGAGGAGAGCATGGTAGTGAGAACCCCTCTGCCTTGTCACTCTTGCTCCTCTCTTTGGAGACTTTGTGACTGTGATATATGAACTGGGAGAGGACAGCAGTGTGAAAATGTACCTGGGAGACAAATTAAAGAGATGCAACTGGGTGTGGTGGTGCACACCTGTAATCCTAACAACTTGAGAAGTAGAGGCAGTAGGATTGTAAGTTTGAGGCCAGCCTCAGCAACTTAGAGAGACCCTTTCTCAAAGTAAAATATAAAAAGGGCTGAGGATTTGGCTCAGTGGTTAAGTGCCCCTGGGTTCAATCCCCAGAATGGCATTAACCAATCATTCGATGAAACAGACCCATGTATCTACTACTCCAGGTTCACATGTTAATAGTTTGTCATATTTGCTTTGGATTTGTTTTAAACAACTTTTTTTTAATAATACCTTTATTTTATTTATTTATTTTTATGTGGTGCTGAGGATTGAACCCAGTGCCTCATATATGCTAAGTGAGCACTCTACCACTGAACTACAGCCCCAGCCCCTGCTTTGGATTTGTATTTTGTTAAAGAAATAAAATATTATGGATACAATTGATGTCTATTTGTAGTTTTTCCTAATCATTCACTTCATTCCTGGAGGAATTACATCCTGAAGTTAGCGTGCATTCATCTCATTCATTTTAATATATATAATTTTTCTGCATATGTATGTATGTATGTGTGTGTGTATGTGTGTATATATATATATATATATATATATATATATATATATATATATATATATATCTTTCATCCTGTACATAGAATTTTATAACTTTCCTACTATGTTTTAGTGATTTATAGTATGTTAATACTTTTACCTCTTGGTTCATTTCAACAGCTACATATTATTACATTTTTGTAATAGTATTTATTTACCTCATCTTGAATATTTAAATTATCTCCAGTTTTTCACCATTTCAGACAAAGCTGCAAGAGACATGTTTTCCTGCATGTAAGTGTGATGGTTTCTTCATGAGAGCAGTTCTCAGACTTTTAGATTTTACTCTTAAAAATTATTGAGTAATGATAATTAGCTTTCATTTATGTGAGTTGAAACTATTAATATCTATATTAAAACTTAAACCTAAGAAATTTAAAAATATTTAATTACTAATCCACTTAACATTGAATATGATATGTTTTTATTTAAAATTATTTACTTTTATGAAAAATTATTTCAAGAAAATAACTATATCGGGCTGGGGTTGTAGCTCAGTGGTAGAGGCACATATGAGGCACTGGTTTGAATCTCAGCATCACATTAAAATAAATAAACAAAAGGTATTCAATCCATCTACTACTAAAAATATTTTTAAAAATAAAATAACTATCTTTCAAAACAAAAAAAAATTATTGAGAGAAGTATTTGATATGTTTTTCCAAATTTCTTTGATGCTTAGTTTAATGAAAAAAATTTGAGTTATCTTATCTCCTTCTGTATTCACTCTGTATTGATCATTGATGTTTTTCTGTTTAAAATACAGAGACAGCCACCGGCAGGTCAGGCACAGCAACCTGCGGAGTGGCAGAGCTGACCCACGCGCCTGCAGGTTAGGTGGACCTGCGACCCACCAGCAGAACAGGTCCAGTGGCCTGCTGAGGGGCAGGCCCGCCCCCTCCCCCCGCACCTGCAAGGTAGGCGGACCTGCGACCCACCGACAGGTCAGGCACAGCAACCTGCGGAGTGGCAGAGCTGACCCACGCGCCTGCAGGTTAGGTGGACCTGCGACCCACCAGCAGAACAGGTCCAGCGGCCTGCTGAGGGGCAGGCCCGCCCCCTCCCCCCATGCCTGCAAGGTAGGCGGAACTGTGACCACCGGCAGATCAAGCCCAGCGGCCTGCTGAGGGACGGAGCCGCCCCCTCCCCCCGCACCTGCAAGGTAGATGGACCTGCGACCCACCGGCAGGTCACGCACAGCAACCTGCGGAGTGGCAGAGCTGACCCACGCGCCTGCAGGGTAGGCGAACCTGAGACCCACCAGCAGAACAGGTCCAGCGGGGGAACCCGAGGAGACTGCTTCTTGGAGCCTGCTCCTAGCAGAGCGTGCACCGAGCTCGGGGCGGCCGGGTTCTGGCTCCCGGAGCTGCTTTGGCCCAGGGCTGGGGAACCCACGGAGACTGATACTTGGAGCCTGCTCCTAGCAGAGCGTGCACCGAGCTCAGAGCAGCCGGGTTCTGGCTCCCGGAGCTGCTTTGGCCCAGGGCTGGGGAACCCGCGGAGACTGATACTTGGAGCTTGCTCCTAGCAGAGCGTGCACCGAGCTCGAAGCGGCCGGGTTCTGGCTCCCGGAGCTGCTTTGGTCCAGGGCTGGGGAACCCGCGGAGACTACTTCTTGGAGCCTGCTTCTAGCAGAGCGTGCAACGAGCTCGGAGCGGCCGGGGTCAGGCTCCCGGAGCTGCTTTGGCCCAGGGCTGGGGATCCCGCGGAAACTGCTTCTCGGTCCGGGTCCTGCTGGGTGCTGTGGGGGCCAGAGGGGCTGAGTGGAGCTGCCACCTGCGCCCAGAACAGGCCAAGCGACCCGCCGGCTTGGTATCACGTCACCCCAACTGCAGCTGGGGCCGAAGAGATCAGCCGCCCACGCCTGGAACAGGACCAGCGAACCGACGGCGTGGTAGTCAAGTCACCCCATTTGGAGTAGGGGCCGAGCAGAGCCACCACCCGAGCCTGAAAGGTAGGCAGACCTGCGACCCACCAACGGGACAGGCCCGGTGGCCTGCCAGCGTGGTGGACATGTCGCACCGATTGGGGTGGGGGCTGAGCGGGGCCGCTGCCTGTGCCCGGAAAAGGCCCAGCGACCCACCGGCGTGGCAGTCAAGTCACCCCATTTGGAGTGGGGGCCGAGCAGAGCCGCCGCCCGAGCTTGCAAGGTAGGCAGACTGGCGGCCCACCGGCGGAATGGGCCCAGCGGCCGGCCGGCGAAGCAGACATGTCACACTGGTTGGAGTGGGGGCGGAGCAGAGCCGCCGCCCGTGTCCGGAAAAGGCCCAGCGACCCGCCAGAGTGGCAGTCAGGTAGCCCCATTTGGAATGGGGGCCAAGCAGAGCTGCCTCCCGAGCCCACAAGGTAGGCAGACCTGCGACCCACCAGCGGAACAGGCCCAGAGGCCTGCTGGCATGGTAGACACGTCACACCAATTGGAGTAGGGGCCGAGCAGAGCCGCTGCCCGCATCCGGATCAGGCCCAACAACCCGAGGGCATGGTAGTCACATCACCACAATTGGAGTGGGGGCAGAGCAGAGCGGCCACCCACGCCCGCAGGGTGGGCAGACCTGCGACCGACCGGCAGAGCAGACCTAGCGGCCCGCCAGCGTGGTAGACAGATCACCCCAATTGGAGGAGGATCACAGCCACTACCTGCCCTGCAAGGGAGATTTTTCAACTATACAAGAGCAATATAAATAAATAGAGGGAAAATTTCAAAAAAAACAACAGTTTCACCAAGCAGAAAGAAACGTGAGCAGTATGAAAAGAGAAGGAAAGAAAGGACCACAAGCAATGCAGGTCAACTCAACTCTAGAAGAGGTAATAGCTGCAACAGATGGAATGTCAGATAAAGAATTAAGGATATATATGCTTCAGATGATCTGGAGTCTCAAGGAAGACATGAGACAGCAAAATCAGACAATGAAAGATCACTTTGACAATGAATTACATAAACAAATCCAAGAAGCAAGAGATCAATTACACAGGGAGATAGAGGTAATAAAAAACAAACAAATAGAAATCCTAGAAATGCAGGAAGCAATAAACCAACTTAAAAACTCAATTGAGAATACTACCAGCAGAGTAGAACACTTAGAAGATAGAACATCAGACAATGAAGACAAACTATTTCAACTTGAAAAGAACATAGACAGCTCAGCAAGACTGTTAAGAAACCATGAGCAGAACATCCGAGAAATATGGGATAACATAAAGAGACCAAACTTAAGAGTCATTGGGATACAGGAAGGCATAGAGGTCCAAACCAAAGGAATAAACAATCAATTCAATGAAATAATACAAGAAGACTTCCCAGACTTGAAGAATGAGACAGAATCCCAAATCCTAGAAGCCTACAGGACCCCGAATGTGCAAAATCACATCCACACCTAGACACATTATAATGAAGATGCCCAACATACAGAATAAGGAGAGAATTTTAAAAGCTATAAGAGAAAGGAAGCAGATTACATTTAGGGGTAAACCAATCAGGATAACAGCTGATCTTTCAACACAGACGCTGAAAGCTAGAAGATCCTGGAATAACATATTTCAAACACTGAAAGAAAATGGGTTCCAACCAAGAATCGTGTATCCGGCGAAATTAAGCTTCAGGATGGAAGATGAAATTAAAACCTTCCATGATAAACAAAAGTTAAAAGAATTTGCAGCTAGAAAACCATCTCTTCAAAAAATCCTTGGCAAAACATTACAGGAAGAGGAAATGGAAAATAACAATGAAAACCAACAGTGGGAGGTAGGACAGTAAACGGGGGAAAATAATCAAAGAGGAAAACAAATCAGGTTTAGTAACATAAATAAACAAATATGACTGGAGAAACAAACCAAATCTCAATAATAACCCTAAATGTTAATGGCTTAAACTCACCAATTAAGAGACACAGGCTAGTCGAATGGATCACAAAACAAGATCCAACAATATGTTGCCTACAGGAGACGCATTTGATAGCCTTTCTATCCTCCTGAAATGTGTATCCGTCCTTTCTCCCTATCTGTTCCTCAGACGCAAATAGTTTTTCCTCAGATGTGAGTGGTTTTTCTTCCATCTCACTCATCTCCAGGGACAGGCAAGTTAAAACAAAAATGAAGCAAAACAAAAGAGGAAACTTAGAATGGCTACCCATCCTCTCACCCTGCCCTCAGGGGCGAGCAGTTTACTTACCCTCAGTCGCTCCCCGTGCGAGCCACCAAATGCCGCAGTCTGGCTGGGCACAATTCAGGAGCCACTTGTCAAAAGAAACTAACTTTATTTTTAGAACTACAAACGCCAAACAAAACAGCTCCTCAGGAAAAAACCCTCAGAGCCCAACTGCCACCACGGGCTTCCCCAAGCCTCTCACCCCCACACAAACCTCACCACCTCCCACAATCCTCCTGCTCTTGAGGCTGATTGGCTGGGTCGTGTGGGCGGAGCCAAAGAAGTCCCCTAATGAGCAGCTCCGTGGAGGAGTCAATCAGCTAGATGTTGCTGGGGCCGCTGTGAGCCAATCATCAGCTGGCAGTCTGAAGGGCAGGGAAACAGCCCAATGAACATCACCGCAGAGGAGCCAATCAGCTAGATGTTGCTGGGGCCGCTGTGAACCAATCATCAGCTGGCAGTCTGAAGGGTGGGGAAACAGCCCAATGAACATCACTGCAGAGGAGCCAATCAGCTAGATGTTGCTGGGGCCGCTGTGAGCCAATCATCAGCCGGCAGCTGGAAGTTTGCTGGGGCCCCTTTGGCTGTGGCTCTCAACACAGGAGGATATAGACAACCTAAACAGACCAATATCAATTGAGGAAATAGAAGAAACCATCAAAAGATTACCATCTAAGAAAAGCCCAGGACCGGATGGGTATACAGCAGAGTTTTACAAAACCTTTAAAGAAGAACTAATACCAATACTTTTCAAGCTATTTCAGGAAATAGAAAAAGATGGAGAACTTCCAAATTCATTCTACGAGGCCAACACCACCCTGATTCCTAAACCAGACAAAGACACTTCAAAGAAAGAAAACTACAGACCAATATCTCTAATGAACCTAGATGCAAAAATCCTCAATAAAATTCTGGCGAATCGGATACAAAAACATATCAAAAAAATTGTGCACCATGATCAAGTAGGATTCATCCCTGGGATGCAAGGCTGGTTCAACATACGGAAATCAATAAATGTTATTCACCACATCAATAGACTTAAAAATAAGAACCATATGATCATCTCGATAGATGCAGAAAAAGCATTCGACAATGTACAGCATCCCTTTTTGTTCAAAACTCTCGAAAAAATAGGGATAACAGGAACATACCTCAACATTGTAAAAGCAATCTATGCTAAGCCTCAGGCTAGCATCATTCTGAATGGATAAAAATTGAAGGCATTCCCTCTAAAATCTGGAACAAGACAGGGATGCCCTCTCTCACCACTTCTGTTCAACATAGTTCTTGAAACACTGGCCAGAGCAATTAGACAGACGAAAGAAATTAAAGGCATAAAAATAGGAAAAGAAGAACTAAAATTATCACTATTTGCAGATGACATGATTCTATACCTAGACGACCCAAAAGGGTCTACAAAGAAACTACTAGAACTAATAAATGAATTCAGCAAAGTGGCAGGATATAAAATCAACACGCATAAATCAAAGGCATTCCTGTATATCAGCGACAAATCCTCTGAAATGGAAATGAGGACAAACACTCCATTCATAATATCCTCAAAAACAATAAAATAGTTGGGAATCAACCTAAGAAAAGAGGTGAAAGACTTATACAATGAAAACTACAGAACCCTAAAGAGAGAAATTGTAGAAGTTCTTAGAAGATGGAAAAATATACCCTGTTCATGGATAGACAGAACTAACATCATCAAAATGGCGATATTACCAAAAGTTCTCTATAGGTTTAATGCAATGCCAATCAAAATCCCAACGGCATTTCTTGTAGAAATAGAGAAAGCAATCATGAAATTCATATGGAAAAATAAAAGACCCAGAATAGCAAAAACAATGCTAAGCAGGAAGTGTGAATCAGGTGGTACAGCGATACCAGACTTCAAACTATACTACAGAGCAATAGTAACAAAAACAGCATGGTACTGGTACCAAAACAGGCGGGTGGACCAATGGTACAGAATAGAGGACACAGAAACCAACCCACAAAACTACAACTTTTTTATATTTGATAAAGGGGCTAAAAGCATGCAATGGAGGAAGGATAACATCTTCAACAAATGGTGCTGGGAAAACTGGAAATCCATATGCAACAAAATGAAACTGAATCCCTTTCTCTCGCCATGCACAAAAGTTAACTCAAAATGGATCAAGGAGCTTGATATCAAATCAGAGACACGGCATCCGATAGAAGAAAAAGTTGGCTATGACCTACATACTGTGGGGTCGGGCTCCAAATTCCTCAATAGGACACCCATAGCACAAGAGTTAATATCTAGAATCAACAAATGGGACTTGCTCAAACTAAAAAGTTTTTTCTCAGCAAAAGAAACAATAAGAGAGGTAAATAGGGAGCCTACATCATGGGAAAAAATCTTTACTCCTCACACTTCAGATAGAGCCCTAATATCCAGAGTATATAAAGAACTCAAAAAATTAGACAATAAGATAACAAATAACCCAATCAACAAATGGGCCAAGGACCTGAACAGACACTTCTCAGAGGAGGACATACAATCAATCAACAAGTACATGGAAAAATGCTCACCATCTCTAGCAGTCAGAGAAATGCAAATCAAAACCACCCTAAGATACCATCTCACTCCAGTAAGATTGGCAGCCATTATGAAGTCAAACAACAACAAGTGCTGGCGAGGATGTAGGGAAAAGGGTATACTTGTACATTGTTGGTGGGACTACAAATTGGTGCAGCCAATTTGGAAAGCAGTATGGAGATTTCTTGGAAAGCTGGGAATGGAACCACCATTTGACCCAGCTATTCCCCTTCTCGGTCTATTCCCTAAAGACCTAAAAAGAGCATGCTACAGGGACACTGCTACATCGATGTTCATAGCAGCACAATTCACAACAGCAAGACTGTGGAACCAACCTTGATGCCCTTCAATAGATGAATGGATAAAAAAATGTGGCATTTATACACAATGGAGTATTACTCTGCATTAAAAAATGACAAAATCATAGAATTTGGAGGAAAATGGATGGCATTAGAGCAGATTATGCTAAGTGAAGCTAGCCAAGCCCTAAAAAACAAATGCCAAATGTCTTCTTTGATATAAGGAGAGTAACTAAGAACAGACTAGGGAAGAAGAGCACGAGAAGAAGACCAACATTAAACAAGGATGAGAGGTGGGAGGGAAAGGGAGAGAGAAGGGAAATTGCATGGAAATGCAAGGAGACCCTCAGGGTTATACAAAATTACACACAAGAGGAAGTGAGGGGAAAGGGAAAAATAATACAAGGGGGAGGGATGAATTACAGTAGAGGGGGTAGAGAGAGAAGATGGGAGGGGAGGGGAGGGGAGGGGGGATAGTAGAGGATAGGAAAGGCAGCAGAATGCAACAGACAGGAGTATGTCAATATGTAAATCAATGGAAGCGTAACTGATGTGATTCTGCAATCTGTATACGGGGTAAAAATGGGAGTTCATAACCCACTTGAATCAAAGTGTGAAATATGATATATCAAGAACTATGTAATGTTTTGAACAACCAACAATAAAAAAAATAAAAAAATACAGAGACAAAATAATTTATCATATATATATATATATATATATATATATATATATATATATATATGGATGTAGTTGGAAAAGACAGAAATGTTTTATTAGACTTTTCAGGTAATTGTGGATATTCTTTCATATTATACCAATATTGGATAAGTAGAAGTTTGTTGGAGTTTAGCGCCAATGTGGAAACTGAAACCATATCAATGAATTTTTTGTGTTCTCATACATGAAAAATCAATCAGTTTATCCTCACTGGAATGGAGTTTTTACCCACGTATGATTTTTTAAAAATTTTTTTATTATTACTTGTTCAAAACATTACAAAGCTCTTGACGTATCATATTTCATACATTTGATTCAAGCGGATTATGAACTCCCATTTTTACCCCGGCTACATATTGCAGAATCACATCGGTTACACATCCACTCCATGTATGATTTTGTGACATCATGCATTGATTATTTGAAAAATATTACTCCACTCAGTCATGCAGTTCTTCCAAATATTGACATATTTCATGATATAGTACTAAAAACTTCCTCTTGGTTACTATCACAACTGATTTTATTAGGTGAGTATTTATGTTTTGGAAACCTTTCAAGCTATAAGATATAAGTTTTATAAGAGTCTAACTTTTAGTTGAAAAGTTGAATTTTATAATTGGCAAAAAATGTTGTCAGTTGTTTTCTTGAAATGACAGGCTCATTTTATTAATTTTAGAAAAGAGCCTGCCAAAAACCCAACTCTGAATAACCAAAGTTTGTCTGTCAGTAATTCTTTTAACTAAAAATGGTGTTTCATGGAAAGGGTTGCTTTTAAATTGCAAATATTTGTCTCTGAGACAATTATTATACTTTGGGATGTAGCCTTAGTACTTTGTGCATACTTCTCATTTTGTCATACTAAAAAAAACCCCACATGTTCTCAAGGGTCAATATTTATAACGTTAATAATTTCACTGTTTTATCTAAGGCATTCTTCAGTACAACTGGCATTTTTAATAAAACTAGATATGATGGTATGGAACACAATGACTATTAGAGTCATTTGCTACCACTGCTTTAATCTCTGCTAATATTATCGTCAGGGTGTCCAGTTGGGGTCCAGGTCCTTGGTGTCCTGAACAAAGACTTGAGCAAGACACACTCAAGTAACAGGCAAAGTACAGATTTATTGAAGGTAAAGGTGAGAGTAGCAATCCATTAGGTAGAGCAGAATGGGCCAAGCAAGGGAGAAGAGCTCAAGGCCCTGATCTCTAGAAATTAGTGCCTTATATGCTGAGCTGTGAGGTATTCTCTCCCCTATACAGACCTGATTGAAGACCTTACCCCACTTGCTCCCATTAGTTACCTTATAATGCCTGATTAGAATATTGTCCAATTTCTCCCCAATGGTTACTTTAGAAAACCTAATTACAATATTGTCCACTTTACCCACCTTGGTCATATTAAAATACTGAACCTGTGTTGGGAATTGTCATGGTGATAAGTCCTCATTGGTGGGAGTTGGCAAGGTAATAAGACTTATCCTCTTGTCCTCCAGTGGCATCCTTCTTATACCCTATCCCTGCCATCTTGGTGTCCTAGAACTCCTACCCAACACTAAAGCTCCAGTGATCTTACCCACTTGTCTTAATTTCATCAGGCTGCTGTTACAAATTTGTATGAGCTTAATGATTTGGAACAACACACATTATTTTCTTATGGTTCTGTAGGACAGAAGTCTGAAATCAGTTTCAATGTACCAAAATCAGAGGTGTCAGAGAGGCCACTCTCCCTCTAGAGGTTTTAGGAGAGAATGTGTTGTGTTACTTTGCCCAGCTTCAGGAGTTGCATTCCTTATATTGAGCCAGGATAATTTTCCATTTCAATATCTATCACTTAATCACATCCACCAAGTTCTTTTTACCATATAAGGGAACATTCACAAGGTTCTAAGTAATTAAAACCTGGATATTTTGGGGGTTATTATTCAGCCTATCTCAACCCCACCCCCATGGGTCCAGGGCCTTCCTTTTGAGTACTGCAAGTGTAGGGCATATAGGTGAAAGAGGAATTATTGAATTGTAGGTGTGCACATCTTCAATTTTACTTGATATTGCCAAGTTGTTCTCCTTTATGGTTATAGAAATTTACTTTTCTACCAGCAAGGTACTCAGATTCCTCTTTTTTCATGTTCTCATTAATACCTGGTATTATCGAATTTAAAACATTTTGCCAAATAACAGATGTAACACAAATCTTCGTGTTTTACTTTGCATTTCACTGATCTCAAGTGAAGCTATACATTTTTTTGTGTATATTTATTGGTCACTGTGATTTCCTCTTTTATGAATTGCCTGACATATTCTCTATTTTTTATATTGTTTTATTATTTCCCTTGTGTTTTAATGAACTCTTTATATAGCCTAACTCTTAATATAGCAATATAATCAATACTATAATATAAATATATACATATGTAAATATATACATATATATATTATGATACAAATATTTTCTCCTATTTGTGATTCTTATTTGCAATTTTTTAGTTGTGGATTTTGTCATCTGGAAGTTTTAAATTTAAATATAATCTCCTCAGCATATATCCAAAGGATTTAAAATCAGCATATTACCATGACATGCCTGCATCAATGCTTATAGCCCCACAATTCAAAATAGGTAAACTATGAACCCTATGGAAACTATGAAACCCAATGTAGATGCCCTTCAATGGATGAATGGATAAAGAAAATGCAGCATATACAATGGAGTATTACTCAGCCATAAAGAAAAATGACTTTATGAAATTTGCCAGTAAATGGATGGATCTGGAGACTATCATGCTAAGTGAAATAAGCCAATTCCAAAAACCAAAGGTTGAATGTTTTTGCTGATAGGTGGAAGCTAAAGCACAATAAAAGGAAGAAGAGAAATTCAGTGGATTAGACAAAGGGGAGTGAAGGGAAGGGAGGTGGGATATGAATAGGAAAGACAGTAGCATAAATTAACACAATTTTCCTATGTATACATATAAAATACCTAACTGAATCCCACCATCATGCCCACCCACACGAATGAGTTGTTAATTAGAATAGGATATATTCCATGCTTGCATAATTTATCAAATTTAATTCTGTCATTATACCTAAGAAGAACCAATAGAAAATAAAGTCAAATGTTAATTTTTCCCCTCTAATACTTGTGCTTTTAGTGTTGAGATTGATAAATTCTCTCCTATGTCACTTATATTAGTTTCTTAAAAGTATTACAACTCACCAGGTACCGTGGCACATGCCTGTAATCCCAGCGGCTTGGGAGGCTGAGGCGGGAGGATCCCAAGTTCAAAGCCAGCATCAGCAACTGCAAGGCTGCTAAGCAACTCAGTGAGACCTTGTCTCTAAATAAAATACAAAATAGGGCTGAGGATGTGGCTCAGTGGTTGAGTGACCCTGAGTTCAATCCCCAGTACCAAAAAAAAAAAAAAGAAAAAAAATGAAAAGAAGAAAAAGGAGGAGGAGGAGGAGAGGAGGAGAGGGGAGGAGAGGAGGAGGGGGGGGAGGGGAGGAGGGGGGGAGGGGAGGGGAGGAGGAGGAGGAGGAGGAGGAGGAGGAGATGATAATAAAGATAAAGATAGTAGAACTGCCCACAGCCTACTTTTAGGTCTTTAAGCTATCTGAAATTTATTTTTCATGTGTGATATATGGTATAGTTTTCTAATTTTCTACCTTAAAAAATATTTGTCCTACTTTTTGAATAATCTTTTCTTCTTAAGCACTGAATTTTAATTCCATCTCTGCCATATACAAAATTTCTTTATATACATGAGACTGTTTCTTGGCTCTCTGATATGTTCTAGTTGTCTGTCTCTTGTATATTGTTTTACCAATACCACATTTAAAATATATAATTCCTTATAAATCTTAAAATATAGTAGGGCAAGATTCCTTGTTCTTGTCCAAAATATTTTTGTCTCTCCTTCTTCTTTGTTCTTAAATATAGTCAGAATTTTAATTGGAATTGCAATGAGCTAGCAAGTCAATCTGAGGAAATTAAAATTTGCTATATAATCTTTACCCATTAATATATTTATCTATGTCATATAGATTTCAATAGTGTTTTATTTTTCTTCATGAATATCTTACACACTTATTATATTTACTAACAAATGCCATAAGGTTTTTAAAGTTATGGTAGATGACTTCAAAAAAGTTTGAATTAATTTTGCATTTCTAATTGGTATCTTCTAAAGTATAAGAATACTGTATTCTATTGAATGATATTGTTAAACGCTTAGTTTTGATAGCTTTTAGCTTTTTGTGGATTTTCTAATAGGTTCTTATTTTCTCTGAAAACAGTTATGATATTGTCTTTTCCTTTTCAATTCTAACATATATTAGTTATTTTCCTTTCTTATTACTTTGTGTATGACCTTCAATATAATGATAAATGCTAGTGGTGAGAAGATATCTTTGCATAGCTATTCCTTCCTTCATCCTATTTTAATGAAAATGCCTCTACAATTTCACAATGATCTTAAGTATAGGTGTTTTGGGAATCCTTTGTCACTTTTAAGTTCCCTTCTACTCCTGCCCTAGTTATTCCCAACACTGGAAGTTTATTGAGTTCTGATGCTTTTTGTGAAAATATCTTCATTATATATATATATATATATATATATATATATATATATATAATATTTCAGGGCCATTGTATGTCATTGGTTTGCACAGTTATAAAAATAGGTAAGACTTTAAAGTGTAAATTAATGTTAGTGTAGCTAGTAATTAAAGAGGGGTTTTTGAGTTATATTGATTTGAATCTAACATTAAATATCTGGGCAAATCAACTCTTTTGAGACTATAAGAAGTATAGCAGAGTTACCTACTTTAGATTCATTCATTGAACAAATGAACAAATATTTTACTGGGTCAGTCCTGTTTGAAACACTGGGGTCATAGTGAATAAAACATTAAAAACCCATGCCCTTGTGGAGCATATATTCATAAGATTATAAGAGGAATAAATGAGATAATGATGAATTTCCAGTACTACATAATAAATCCTCAATGAATATTAGTTATTGTTGCTACCATGGCTATTTATTATTCTCACGAAGGATCCTACAGCATGAAAGATCTAATGTTCATTCATTTAGTAAATATTTATTTTGCACCTACATCATATCAGGCACTGAGAACCAGGAGTACAGAATTTGGGAGAATTGTCTCCTTTTGACCCAAATTATAGCAAATCAGAACATCAAAATGCTGTTTTAGAAGAAAATTAAGAATATTTCCATTTTAACTGAAAGTGTTTGTGGCTTCATCTGGTACTTAAAGCAAATATTTTCTTCTTAATTAAAAAGCTATTGCTGAATTTCTCAAAGTGATAAAAAATGAGGAATAATGTAATGAGCACATATTTACCTAATGCTCAGCTGCAACAATTTGAACATTTAGTCACTCTTGTTTCATTCACATCTCTCTCCACTGTTCTCCATTATTGTGAAACAACTCTAAGACATCATATAATTTCATGTGCAAATACTTCAGTGTATGAAAGCAGCTGTCTTAATCAATCCTGCACAACCTTCCTATGAAACTCATTACTCCTAGACTGTTTCTATGCAGTAGGGATAGTCTACTATTAAGCTCTTTTTCACGAAGGTGTTTCTGTAGTAGCTACAGAAACTTTTCTTCTTTTTAATTAAGAAGAAAATATTTGCTTTAAGTACCAGATGAAGCCAAAAACACTTTCAGTTACAATAGAAGAGTTAAAGTTCAGAGCTTTTTTTTTTTCAGCTTTATACTTATACATGTATTTGGGTCCATCCTGACAAACTCATACATGATCCTGTAGGATCCTTCATGAGAATAAGAACTTCAATTTCAGTTCAAGATTCCCACCCCCTTTCCCTCCTCCCATCCGGCTTCCCCTCTCCCATTCTCCTTCCTCTATTAGACTTCCTTTTACTTATCTATTCATTTATATTTGATTGGTTCTTCCTACCTATGTATAAAGGGGAAGTTCTTTATCACATATGCACGTTTTTAAAAAAATTCAAGTTCAGAGCTTTTGATGACCTCTGACAAAACAGAATTCCTACAAACATGAGCAAATATGAAGTATTATAATTTCCAAGACAAGGAGTCAAAAAGATCTTGTTGGGCTGGGGTTGTGGCTCAGTGGTAGAGGACTTGCCTACCATGCATGAGGCACTGTGTTCGATCCCCAACACCACATAAAAAATGCTAAATAAACAAAATAAAGTATTGTGTCCATCTACAACCAAAAATATGTTTTTTAAGAAAGGTCTTGTCAATGAAATGAACATAGAATTTTTTTTCAAAAATGAATTAAATTTAGAGGAAGAAATTGCATATTTTTCTTTCAGTGGATTGTGATTGTTATCTCAACTTCATTTATGTGGTTTAAAACAAAAAATAGCTGGGCTCAGTAGCGTAATTACATCTGTAATCCCAGTGGCTGTGGGGGAGGGCTGAGATAGGAGGATCATGAGTTCAAAACCAGCCTCAGCAACGGTGAGGTACTAAGCAACTTGGTGAGACCCTGTCTCTATTAAAATACAAAATAGAGCTGGGAATGTGGCTCAGTGGTCTAGTGCCCCTGAGTTCAATCTCTGGCATCCCCCCCCCACTGGAAAAAAAACAAAAAATAGAAGTTTATTGCCTCACTTTTGTCTTCTTCCCTTCCTTCATTCTCCTGCAAAACTCAAAGAGTACATGGCTAATTCAGTTAGTGAATTCATCTAGTATATCATAATTTTTAATGTAAGGGGCTAGATAGTAAATATTTTAGGCTTTGTAATCATAAGTCTCTGTCGCAACTACTGAATTTATAATATAAAAGCATTCATATGTAATCTGTAAGTAAATAGGTGTGTCTGTTTCTG
The DNA here is from genome assembly GCF_964194105.1 of Spermophilus citellus. Classification (NCBI taxonomy): domain Eukaryota; kingdom Metazoa; phylum Chordata; class Mammalia; order Rodentia; family Sciuridae; genus Spermophilus; species Spermophilus citellus. The sequence continues at coordinate 120,415,389 of NC_138190.1, read as the reverse complement.
TAAAATTTTTATTTATGGTGTATTAGTCTATTTTCTGTTATTATGACAAAATACCCAAGGATGGTATTATGGTTTAGATATTAGTTGTCTCCCAAAAGCTTATGTGTGAGACAATGCAAGAAAGTTTAGAGGTGAAATGTTTGGGTTTTGAGAGTTTAAGCTAATCAGTGTATTGATCCCTGGTAAGAATTAACCAGGTGGTAACTTAGGTAGGTTGTGGCTTGAGGTGGTAGGTCACTGGGGGCATGCCTTTGGGGTTTATATTTTTTCTGTGGTTAGGGGAGGTCTGTTTTTCTCTGCTTCCTGGTTCCACGTCCTGAGCAGCTTTCTTCTACCACATTCATATGCCTTACCTCAGGCCCTGAGGAATGGAGTCACTAGTGAAACCTCTGAAATTGTGAGCCCTCAAGTAAACTTTTCCTCTTCTAATTGTTCTTTTCAGGTCTTTTGGTCACAGCAGTGAAAAACTAAGACAGATGGATACTTTATAAAGAAAACTTGTTTTAACTCATATTTTTGGAGGCTGAAAGTCCAAACACCACGGTTCTGGCTCTTGCAAGGGCCACCCTGGCTGTATTACATCATAGTGGATAGTGTCATGGCGGGGAGTACATGTGAGAGGGAGAGATAGAAGAGATCACATGGTGAAGCAGGAAGCCAGAAGAAGTGGAAAGGAGTCAGTCTTGTAACATCCCACTAGGCCCCACCTCTTAATATCACCATACTAGGTGACATTAAGAATCCTTTGGCAACACACTGAAGCCACATACAAACTATGGCATATGTATACCAACATTTGCATGTCATATAGTTTTTATGAGTCAAAAATAATTTTTTGGTTTTTTGGTCAACCATTTAAAAATGTGCAGACTATTCTTAGCCCATGGGTTATAAAAAAAAAAAAAAAAACTGATGACAAGCTGAATTTTGACACTTTGACAACCTCTGGATTAATACTTCACAATAGGGGAAAAATGTCATGTTATATTTATTTAACAATGTATCTTCAGACATGTTATCTTACTTGATATATATAACAATTTTATGAAGGATATATTATCATCATCCCCATTTTAGACCTGACAAAGCTGAGGCTCATAGATCTACATAAAGCAGTGGCTCTCAACTCTGGCTGCTCATTGGAATTATGTGGGGTGGGGTATAAAGGATATTATTCTGCACTCACCAAAGTTCTGATTTCATTGTCTAGAAAAATAGCTGGGGACAATTTTGCTCACCCTCACCTAGGGTACATTTGTGAAATCTAGAGCTATTTTTGTTTGTAATAACTGAGAAGGGAAATTGTGATACTGGCATATAGTGGGTAGAGTCTTGTGATGCTTCTAAACATCCCAAACACACAGAACAGTCTCTCAAAACAGAGAGATCCAGCCCAAAATGTTAATATTGTCAAAGTGGAGAACCTCTGGTGTGTGGCCCCAGGTATTGATCTATACGAAAAAATTTCCAAGTTGGCCCTCGGTGATAGTTTACTGTTTGTTTTGGGAGAACCTGGTATATGAAAACTAGTCTTCAAAAGTAGAAAGTTGCCAAGAGACTGAAGAAAGAGAACAAATCCAAGATTGCACAGAGTACAATTTATTAGGAACTTTAAGAAAGAAGCAATAAGACAGGAGGATATCCACACATTAAGGTAAGAGGCTAAGCTAGATAAAGGTGAGCTGTGGCCAACTGACAAGCATCTGGGCTTTCTGGAAACAAACAAACAAACAAACTAATGAATAACAACAACAAAAACCTCTAGTGATATGTCAAGTGCCAGTTAAGTAACAGTCTAGGTGTTAGTGGCTGGTGGCTGATTATCTTAACCATTTTGTTTATTCTACAGGGTTTGGAGTATATGGAAGGGTAACTTGGAGGGCAAAATGGAGATTATGACCAAGATTGCTGTAGTCATATTAAACTTATCCCTACACAGTCTGTGCTATGAGGGCTCAGTGAGAACTTGGATAATTCATTTCAACAGTTATGAATTTTTAAGAAAAGATGATTCAAGCTGGTTTTTTGTTGTCCTTTTTTTCCCTTGTGGAGTAGTATTGAGGACACCAATTGTTGGGATAAGCTCTCCTTGGCAAAAGAGAAGTTTGAGTGATATCAGCAGAGCCTATGTATTTACTTGAAGAGTTCCTCTTCCCAAACACTTGGAAAATTGATTGGCTTAAGGAAGACTGGAAGCTTTCATGAAGGGTGCATGGTGCTTTCAAAGGAGAATACAGATGTAAATACCTGAGAGAGATAAATCTGGAGAAAGAAAATTATAACTTTATCTTATTCAGGATAATGAGAAGGAATAGGGTGTTGGAATAACTTTCAGTTCACAGCTAGTAGCTACAAGCAGCTCAGAGTGCTAGGAAAACCTACGCTTGTACAGGCCTGACAGGAACACCTGCAGGACGGGGTGCTCTGCCCTAGCAAGCCGTCTGTGAAACCACATCCTTAGCACTTGTGGTCAGCGTTGCCAAGATACCAGAGAGTCAAGTGCTTCAGGGCATATAACCCCCAATTCATAAAGCCCCCCTCCCTTAGGGACAAAGACCCTTCCAGACTGCCTTCCATCACGACAGCAATATTTAGTGCTTCCTCATAGTGCGGTTACATTAGGCATAGGATGATTGGCTTATAGATGTTAAGGTGCTTATGTGTGATTGGCAGGCATGACCTGAACCCTATAATAGCTGTATGCATTCCAAAAATGAATGAGCTTGAGTTTTCTGAACGTCAGCTGAGCTTGTTGAATGTCCACTCCGGTTTCTCATCAGCCAGCTCTCTCACCAGCTCCCAGTGTCCGTATGTTGATTTGACACTGCATCTCTACCCCCTTTGGCTGAGGTACCCGAGTGACCATCGACCACACCAGGAACGTAGGAACACATACAATTTGGCATCAATGTGGTCTCTTGCACCCTCACACCTCGGGACTGGCCATCCCGTTTGTTTCAGGTAGGATTTCGGGTTCTAGACTCCATTTGTGTTCCGTGTGTGAGGGTTCCTTGAAGGTGAGCAAGGAACCCCCTCCTCTACCCCCTTTCCTTGTCCCTGTCATACCATGGTACCCTGAGTTCAGGCACACACTGTCATAAGGACTGGCGATACCTTATGACCCTCCTTCCCCCTGGTTCACCTGGTGAATTCACATAAGGGACTGGTCCTTCCAGAATTCAGAACCTGGGTTTTCTCTGTTAAAGGGAACTCTGCTCTGGAGACACCATGTGGGTATAAGGCCTTGATCTAACAAGTCAAGGAAGTCCCCCACTAAGCACAAGACATTGGACCCTAAACACATCTTTTGTTTTTCTTAGTCAGGGCCCTGCATGTCAACATCTTGGGCCCCTATATTAGGTATCTTGTCAAGTCAAAGACATTGCTTTAAGAACTCTTAAAAAATATATGAGGAATTGTTCAGGAATATGATCCAAGGCCCCCATGAATGGTTTCCTGACTTCTTATCTAGAGTAATCCAGGCACTGGGGAAGCTCATTCAACCTGGCCCTACTCAAGGCTCATTAGTTAAACAATTGGCATGGGAAGGAGCTACTGCAGGAACTAGGGCTGCAATTGTCCCAGTACCCAGAGAATCCCTTTCAAAATGGATCTCTGCTACAAAGGTCCCTCTTTGGGACCCATTCAGGCTTTAACAGCTGCCATTAACAAACTAGCAGTTAACAAAATGGTGGGCCTTCCCAACCAAGATCTGATCCCATTTGCTAGTGCTGTAACTAGCCAGGCCACATTGAGCGTTACTATCCTAAGAGGGGCAGCCCCCCCTGGCCCCAAGACACCCTTCCCTAAATGCAAAAAAAGATCATCTCCCATCTACTTATATATTTTAAAATTATGTATGTTCCCATGTCTATTAATTGACAGAGGGCCAACCTATACTAATAAGACATTTCAAGCAATTTGCAATGGTTGGCATATACATCACTTAATTAGGATTCCCTATAACCCTTAGACTCAAGGCATTATAGAAAGAACACAAAAGAAACTATACTAAGTCCCCTCATGATGCCTTGAAAACAATCTTGGTTGCTTTAAATTTTCTTTCAATTTCAAAATTTTCTATGAAAATAGCAGCCCATAAGCATTGGGTCCCCCTCTCGGGGTCCTCTCATCTACCTATGGTCTCATGTAAGGATCCCATAACACATACATGGGAGGTTCTGGGGCTTCTCTTAACCATGGGTGGATGGTTTACAAACCAACAAGAAATGTCACACCAGCCACCAAATGCCAAACCCCAGAAATTGAGCCTGAAACAAAACAAAGAGACCAACAATAGAGTATATTAGTAGCCCAGGGAATTTTAATGGAAGTTTAGCAGAAAGCACTCCAGAGAGATACTGGGAAGATTTATAATACAAGTATTCAAAACAATGTAATATGAAGGGAGACAGAAATCACCTTGCAGTTCATTGTTTCTCAAGGTGTGGTCCTTGGCTCACCTACAACAGAACGTGTAGTGTACTTGTTAAAAATGCAGATTTTCAGGTCTTTCTGAGACCTTTTGAATCAAGGTCAGGGTGACAACTCTAAATCTGCATGTTTAACAGACTCTCCAAGTATTTCTGATACACACTAAAGTTTGACAAGGACTTGTGTAGGCAGAACTCTGGCTATCACTGGACAATGATCAAGATGACAGTGTAATCTGCAATAAAGGTATCCCTTGCCCTAGGAAAGAATATCTTTCCAAGAAGTTATATGTTAATAGTTATTTTAAATCTGCTTTTATTGTAATTGTACACATGGGACTCATTATTACTTAAAAGAAGCCAAAGGTTAAAATGTTCACAAAATGTTCACATTCAACTGATCTTTTAAAATGTTTGGGGGGAATCTAATATGTTATAATCAATATTAGCTGGCCCTCTAACCTAAACAAAATGCATACAGTTAAAAAAATTCACTTTCATATTTACTTCTGTGATTCTTTAGCATTTTTGCCTTTCACAAAACATTTTTTGTCAATTTTAAGTTTAGAAAATAGAGTGAATTAGGTTTAATTAATTTTGACAGCCATGATAACTTGCTTGTTATGACTATATAAATGATATTTTTGTGCCTTCCATATTCGTTGCATCCAGTGTTTAAACAAAGACCTCAATTGGAGTACAAATATGCTGATTAGATGAATGACATTAAGTAAAATTGTATTGTGCTGGGTGCATTTAAATTTTACACAAAGAATAGACCTGGAGTCTGATTATTCCATTCTCTGATTGCTTTGTCATTCACAGTTTTGATAAATGGTTTAATCATTTAATGAGTTGATAATTTGCTATTGAGTCAACAAAATACCTAATTGTAAACCTTACTTCTAAAAATCTGAAGATTATTTGGATTCTAGTCCTTTGCATTATTTAATAGTGTATGTATAATTGTTCTAATTTTTTACTGTCCTTAATCACATCCGCTTGATTTTATAAGGCCTTTGCAGATGCTGTAAGATTTTCATTTTGACAGGATGATGATGGTACATGGCACACTGAGAATTACTGCAATTCTAGTATAGGAGAATAATGGCTTTATAGTGTGGAAATGTAGAGTCTCTATTTAAAAAATCAAATTGGTGGATAAATTAAATGCATTTTTAACTTGTTTCCAAATTATCTGTTCAATGAGGCCCATGTCAATCCATAATATTTTCAATGTAAAGAATCCACAAGAGTGCAGAATCTTAAAATTAGAAGTTGTTAGAGCTGGAAGGAACTTTTAGGAGTTCTCAAATGTCTGAAAGGGCCAGGCAATAAATAAATGTGTGACAAGCAGCAAACTGTAATAAAATATGCTTCCTTCCTCCTGTTGCCTATGAAAACATGGGCTCAGTGTTTCCCAATATTCCAGTTTTCAAGTGGTGCCCAAATCTGGTCTCCCCTGTCCATCCTCCTGCTAAGTATTCAGTCATCAGGGCCTGGGACTCTTTAGTCAAGGCTGATTGGAGCAGGGATAGATAGATGTTTTTCTTTGAGGGTTGCTGCCCATGCAGAGACAGCAGCTGACTCTTGTGACCTACCTATAAGTGAACAGGAACAGTTTATTTCTTTAGAAATTTTGATTCATGATGAAAAGGAAATCTATCAGTTGGTAGTGGAACAAAAAAATAGACACAGAGACTGGAGCCAAGTTATATTAATTTCAGAGCACTTGACAGAGGTCACATACTGCCACACCTGGGGTCCTTAGAGAGGCTGAAAATTTATACCCATGTGTTGTCTGGATCTCCAGGCTAGGTAACTTGCTTTATTTTGACCATGATCTAAACCCAAGAGAAATGACATAATATGTCCAGAAGTATGTATGTGTTAATTGTGGATAATTGTACTTAGCTTCCAGAGTTGTGCTCAGAATTAAATAAGAACACATGCAAGTGTCTAGGTCAGTACCTGACACATAGTAGGCACTTAGTACTACTTCTTTTTGTCCCAGAGATTGAACCCAGGAACTCTTAACCACTAAGTCACATCCTCAGACCTTTTTCTATTTTTATTTTTATTTTTTAAATTTGAGACAGGTTTCACTGAGTTGCTTAGGGCCTTGATATATTGCTGACGCTGGCATAGAACTCATGATCCTCCTGCATCAGCCTCCCAAGTTGCTGGGATTACAGGCAAGTGCCACCACACCCAGAAGCTCTACTTTCTTGGTTCCTTTCTTCTCTACACTTTTTTATCACACATGGATATATATATAAAATAGTGTTGGTCTCAAGGGCAGGATGCCTATGACTCAGGCGAATGGTGGATAAAGTGTTTTTCTCCTGTCTTTTAGCCAGTTGTTGCCTGAAATGCCCCTGTCTGTAACCCATATCTTTTTAGAATCTTGAGGGGAATTAAGATTCTAGACCTGACTAGTTACCTGTATCTGTCTGGATTTAGTACAGAAAACAGAGACCAATCTGAGTATTTTAAGTAGAAAAGAATTTAATAAGGAAATTTGATAATAGAAATTAATAAGGAATTTTAAAAAATCCTTGGAAGGATTGGGAGAGTGAGCTCTAGGCTGTGCCTAAAGGAATATTTTCTAGAATCTTTTAAAGCTAATCTACTAGTTAACTCCTAACTCTGAGACCACCCAGAATGCTTGAGTTCTAGAATAGCATCAAGGCTGTGATCCAAGGAACAGAAGCTGGAATCAGGAAACATCACTGTAACTTGACACCCAGGAAGTTAGAGACTACACAACAGTACATGGATGCAGAACATTCTCATGTCAGCATGACCTCAATTGCCAGGGTAAAAGAGCCTAAAAGATCAGGGAAAATGCCCTTAACTTCATTTCAAAACTCACCTCAGGGCACTTAATTGGTGGGAGCTATTGTTCATACCCAGAATTCTAGCTGTGAAAGCATCTGTGATAGGTCGTTTTCAGTTTTCCTGTCTTTGTAGCATAGAAGGCACAGTAGAAAGGAATGGGAACGAAGAAAAAGTGAACCAATCTACAGTATCTACAACATGATCTGCAATAGACTGAGTATTTGTATCCCCCAGAATTCATATTTCCCAGGTGATGGTATATGGAGGTGAGGTCTTTGAAAAGTGATTAGATCATGGGGTGGAGCTTTCATAAATGGGATGAGTACCCTTATAAGAAGAAGTCTGAGAACTAGCTAACTCTCTGTTTACCATGTAAGGGTACAATGAGAAGATAGCCATCAGTAAAGCAGGAAGTGGGACCTCACTAGAGACAGGATCTGCCAGTGCCTTGATTTTGTACTACTCAGTCTCTAGACTATGGGAAATGAATGTTTATTGTTTGGGTCACTAGGTCTACAATATTTTGTTATTGAAGCCCAATCTGGTTTATGGTTTGGATATGAGGTATTCCCCCAAAGCTCCTATTAATGCAGGGATATTTGGAAGTGAAATGATTGGATTGTGAGAGCTGTAAGTTAATCAGTCCATTTTAGTTTGAATGGACTGACTGGTGATAACTGTAGGCAGGTGGGGTATGACTGGAGGAGGTGGATCACTGCAGTGTTCCCTGGAAGGGTTGTCTTTTGGGCTACCCATTCTTCTCCCTTACCCTGCTGCTTCCTGACCCATTTGTGAGCTGAGCAGTTTTCCTTCACTGGGCCCTTCCCCCATGATATGCTGCCTCACCTTGGGCCTGAAACAATGGAGTCAGCCATTTATGGACTTACCTCCAAATAAACTTTTCCTCCTCTAAGTTGTTCTTGTCAGGTGTTTTGGTCACAGTGACACAAAAGCTGACCAAAAAACTACTCAGTGAAGGCTCTCAAGATCTTCTTGTACTGGGTCTGCCACTATGTACCTCTAACATCAAAACTATAAATTTAATTGAAACTACAACCCTCACGATGATACTAATTCTTATAAAGCAAATTTGTAATTTTGCACCCATTATTTACCCACCTTAAGTTCTCAAATGGGGGAAGACTATGTTCCTTTATTTTCTTCGGGGAGGAGGTGGGTAGCAGAGGGATGGGATTAGGAATGACTATCATCTGGGAATTTGTCAGTTCAGTGTAAGATCTCCTGTGTCTTACTCAGCTTTCTGTCACGTATGTTACCTAGGAGTGGGATAACTTGGTCAAATGGTGGTTTCATTCCTAGGTTTTTGAGGAATCTCCAGACTGCTTTCTAGAGTGGTTATACCGATTTGCAGTCTGGGTATAGTAAGTTTAACAGATCTTTACTTTTGTGCTTTTTAAGATAATACAAGTCAACTGAAAATACAGCTTTTTGTTAAATTTACAATCCTCTAACCCACATTTTCTATGATTAACATTTTGGGACCCCACTTATATCTTTTGGAAAATTGTTGCATGCTTGCTTCTTGGTTTTATTTTCTTTGTAGAAGTCTTTGGTATACTCTATAGTTTGAGAGAACACTATCAGTTTACTCAAGGGGATGGGGAGCATAAATTATGTACCTGGGTTTAGAATAATTACCTCTGGCAGGGTCATGGTATATGTTTATGTCTTTAAGGGTATAGTGCCCTTCTAAAGAGGTAAGTATCAGTAATGGTCCCAGATAGAATAGTTGGCACAATCTGAGTAATTGGAGAAGAGTTTAATAAGGTCTGGGCAAGTTTAGAGGAATTAGTACAGGACTTCAGAGATAAAACCGTGCAATAGTTGTTACATCTGATGTCCAAAGGGGCAAGTATAGGAAGTTATGAATTGTTACCAGAATGTGAGCTGGGTAGCTCTTTGGATAGGGCCTCTGGATAGGAGCTTGGTCTTCATTAGGTCCCAAAGGGAGAGAGCTCTAGTAATACCCTTCCATCCTCCAAAATCCTACTGGTGCCTATTGGCCAAACTCAAGCAGAAGCCAGAAAGCAAAAAAAGTCCATTGATTAGTTCACAATGGTCAGCCTTTGTGGTCAGGTAGCACAGAGCATGGTAGAGAAGTTTAGATAAGGGATTTGGGGTGAAGGGCAAATGTAAGACATCCAGTATAGGCATGATGGTAGCTACTGTTCGACTGGGTCTCATGAAATTGACACATCCCTGGAGGTCCTCATTCTTCTCCTTGGCTCGAAAGTTGCATCTTTGTATATGTGGGAAGGCTTATCTCTCTCTGTCTCTCTCTCTCCTTGCTGCAGTCTGGCTGGGCACAAAATCATGAGCCACTCACAGCCTTGTAGATTCAAACAGCAATTCTTTATTCCCAAACTCACACCGGCACTCTACACGTTCTGGAGAAATCCACGTTCTCAATCCCAAAAACTCTCTGAATCCCAGGAGAACTCAACGGGAACTCAAGGAGCGGGTGTGCCTGAGGCAGCAGGATACGCCCTATTCCCAGCAGGGTACACCTTAAACTAAAACCGCCCTAAACCCAAGGAGCAGGATACTCCCTAAAACCTGATCCGCCCTAAACCCGGATTCGCCATGGTCCTTGAGCAAGGTCACCTTACTCAAGCATACATGCAATGTCACTGCAAATGACCTGTGTCCAAAGGCAAGCCCATTTCCACAATGGAGAGTCCTTCCTCTAAGCAACATGGGGTAGGCTGACGAAAATTTTGATGCGTCATTCCTACTTGGCAATGGCTCTCAGCATCTCCTTCCCTCCCTTCCTCCTTCCTATGCCTATATATGTGACTGTGTGTGTGTGTGTGTGTGTGTATTGTGTCAGATGGCATACATGTCTTCTCTTGTGAAATGTCGTACTGCTGCAAATGAGATAAGAGATAGGTCAGTGAATAGAAAAAGTAATCTAGAGACACCATCATAAATAAAATTGAAAGTGGCATTCAAATTCAAAAGTTACTGAGAAATTGTTTCTTCTAGTTAACAATTGCAGCACCATTATTCAATATAGTTATAGCCTTACAATCTCTCAATCTTGTCTGAACTCCTATTGGTACCAATTGGCCAACCCCCAGAAGAAGCCAGAAAACAAGAAAATAACAAAATAATTTGAGATTAATTAAATAGCTAAGTGTGAATTACAAAACAAGAAACCCAGAGGAAAAAAAATACAAATGTAATTTAGGAGAACAAAAGTCCTTTTTAAACATGGCATTAAAAACAGAAACCATGGATAGATTTGAATGTTACAATCCATATTCTGTATGTCAAAGAAATAGGAAGACAATGTAATGCTGAGAATATTTGTATCATATGATACATTAAAATGGTGAACATTCCAATAGAAAAATGAGCAAAAGTCAAGGAAAGGCAATTTACAAACCAACAGATACAAATAACCAATGAAAAAATTAAAGAAGTTCAAATCACTGATATGATAAAAATGAAAATTAATGCTGTGCCATTTAAAATTTTTCTAATTTTGCCTACCATTTATGAGGAATAAAAATAATGATAATACCCAGTGTTGACCTGGATGTGAGAAAATAAGCACTTGCAAGTACAGCTGTTGGGAGAATAAATTGGTATAATCTTTCTGGAGTCTAAGTTGGCAATATGTTTCAAGAGTCTTAAATATGCATGTTCTTTAATTGAGTTGGTTCAATTGTAGGAACTGATCCTAAAGAAATAATCAGGTGTTTTGTATATAAGCAAACTCCTACAATATTGTTTATAATGTTGAAAATTTAGAATATGCATGCCTTAACAATATGGATGTGGTTAACTCATTATGATATGTCCATAAATATATCAGGTTATAGAGGAGTGCCATGAGAATATGTCCATTGTATATAACTTAAGTGCAAAAAGCAGGCAACAAATCAATGTGTGTTGGGTAATAACAGTTTATAATTCATGCAAAGACAGGAATGAATAAATAAACATGCTAATGAGGGTTATTTCTGGGTACAGAAATTGTGTATGATTTTTTGGGGTATGATTTTAATGTTTTGTATTTTTTGGATTTTCATTTCCATTTTTTTTTCATCAAGGAACCATTATCTAGGAACAAATGAAAATCAGTATTAAAATGTAAATTATTTTGGTTTGTTCTTTTGTCTAAAAAGGAAAACAAATCAGGACAAATAATCTGTTAGGTAGTAGTCTTTAATTGGGTCCAGCCTGTAGTTTATTAGTTCTATGGTAAATTTTCCTAAGCAATAGCAGGACCTAGTTAAATTGTGGTAGTTTGAATGGGAAAATTGCTGGGAAAATCGCCTTACTCCATTCTGTAGCATAAAGACAAGTGTTTTCTCTCACACTTGTTTTCCAGTGGCCACTGAATGTCACTGTGGTTCCAAAGAAATGCTATAGAGGTAAGACTTCTTTGGTCTCAGAATGACTGTGGAGACTGGGGCAGGAAAAAATAAATAGGCAAATCAGCCCAGAATTCTCTAGAGGCCGCACAATGTGTATAGCCTCCTATTTGTATTAACAATACGTTTGGCTGATAAATGAGCATTGAGAACAACTGTTTGAGTCAACACTTCTCAGCCTCTAAGACTTTCTAATTCCTATATAGTAAGAACCAAAAGCCCCAGGTTGTGATTCTGGTTCTGCCAAACCCTAGTCAGAGTCTACCAATGAACAGATGGGGAAACTGAACTCAGAAATGGAGGACAACTTCAGAGGGCAGGAAGAGGTTACCAAATGGGCAGACTAAGCATCTGCTTAGAGCACTAATAAATCAAGAGCAAAAACTGGTGATGTCCATTTGGGAGACAGACTGATTAGGATTCATATCTGTACTACTTGTATGTAGTACAGGATCTGGCACATAGTAGGTGCTCAGAAAATGTTTGAATGACTTCCCTGATTACTGCCCCTTCAGTCTTGATTAAGTGCCCCTCCATTATGGTGACATAGTACCCGTGCTTATTTTCATGATAAAACTTATGGCACTGAGTTACAATGATCTATTTACATATTGGTTGGCTACTTGATGTTATAGACTGCATATTTTGATACAGTCGTCAGCTTTTAGTGTAAAAGAAAATACATTTTTTAAATTCTTCTTTGTTTTCCTCACATGTCACCTACCCAAGAGATCATAATAACCAGAGTTTCTTTTTTTCTCTTTTGGGTCAAAATGGGCTGAATAATATACATATTTTTTTGTTTTGTTTTTGTAGTGGGGATTGACTCAGGGGCACTTTACCACTGAGGTACATCCCCAGCCCCTTTTAGTTTTTATTTTTTGACAGGATCTTGCTAAGTTGTTTAGGGCCTCATTTAAGTGCTGAGATTGGCCACAAACTTGTGACCCTCCTGCCTCAGCCTCCTGAGTCACTGGGATTAGAGGTGTGTGCCGCCAAGCCCACCTGGGCTAAATAATATTTGGGTAAGCTAGAGTTGGGTTTGGGGCAGGAATGAGAGGAGTAAGGAAGATTAGTAAATATAGTCACCTTGAGAAGAGTGATGAAAAACAGTCCCATGGGAGGGAGGGCTGGGAAAACAGACTGAGAATGTCAAGGGGGCAGCTTGATGAAGCTGTGTGTGATGTGAATGTTTTCTCAATCTCACGTGCAATCTTCAGTATAATCTTTGATGCTTTGTCAGTAGATCTCCTTTTGAGGGTATGTGAACAAGTGTCAAGGTTAGAAAGCAAAACCAGTTGCTTACCATGGGGAATAGCTAATTTCAGGGTTGCAGTATTCCAGTGCACATGTCTCAGTTCCATACTCTTTCTAGACAAGTTGCTTCATTTTATTTCTATGGGCCTGCCATAACTGGCTATCTCTATACCTGAGAGCTCCACAGATCAAATGTGACTCTGTATAAAGTCACCCCAGGTGTACAGAGAGTGAGTGGCTACCCGCAGAGGTACTGACCACTACCTCTTTAGCTGGCTACTTGAATTTACTCATTAGCCATCCCTTTTTGGGAAAGGGGAGAAACAGACATAGAGAATGACCTTGGATTGTGAATACTATTGCCCTTCTTCTCTGAACACTCCCTTTTCTGTTCCCCAAATCATCCTGTTTCCTCTCAGAATTGTTTCCACTTTATTCTTTCTCTTATTCCCTCAAAGACCTTCTTTCTCCTGTTATGTCTCTAGAACACAACTTTTCCTGAGCTTTAGACTTACATAGTCAAGATCCTATTTGACATCTTCATTTGAATGTTTAATAAGCCTCTAAAATTTAATATGTCCCAAATCTAAACTCCAGATTCTCTCTCCAATCTTGATCTTCTTGCAATTTTCTGCATTGCAGTTAAATTTCATTTCTGATTGCCCAGGGCTAGGATCTTGTAGATACTCGTGACTCCTCTCTTTCTCTTATAGTCTTCATCAAATTCTCAGTAAATCCTTTGATTCTTCTTCAAAATACATCCAGCATATGACCTTTTCTTACCACTTCTACTGCTACCACTCTGGTCTAAGCCATCATGTTCTCTCTCACCTAGACTATATTAATAGTTTTCTAAATGTTCTCCCTGCTCTTGTCTTCCATAGTCTCTTCTCAACACAGCAGCTGGATAACTCATTTAAAACTTAAGTCAGATTGTATTACTTTTTGTATCATATATTCCAATAGATCTTCATTTGTCTGAGCAAAAGCCACCATCTTTTTGGTGATTTTTAAGTTCCTCCATGTCCTCATGTACTTTATCTCCTATTATTCTCATCCATTATGGTTCACTGCCCTCCGGCCAGCATGACTACTTTGTTGTTCCTCACCCACATTGGTTATCTGCCTATCTCAAAGACTTTGCACTGCCTACAATGATATTCAGCTAGATATCTGCAGAGATCATTCACCACTCAAAGGTCTTTGCTTAAGTGTGGATCATAACAGCTTTTGTGCCATTTGTTTCTTTGGGAATGTGATCCTGGACAGCAGGAGTGAAGGACAAAGGAAGCACAACAGGGAAGAAGGGAGAGCCAATATAAGGATGGAGCTTAGGGCAACTGTTTTCTCAATCCTGTAAGACATCTGAGAGAACTTACAATTTGTACATCAGCACACTGCTAACAGTAAATTTTAAATATTCTCATCCACTAAAAATAAATATTTGAGGTGATATGTTAATTGGCTTGGTTTAATTATCCCACATTGTATTAATAAATCATGATCTCACTTTGTGCCCCATAAATACATGCCACTATAATTTGTTAATTTATAATAAAGAATGGTAAACAGCCCAAACAGTTCTTTTCCCAGAGAAGATATACAAATGCCCAACAGGTATATGTCAAAAAATGCTCAACATCACTAGTCAACAGGGGCATGCAAATAAAAATCACAATGAAATATCACCTCATACCTGTTAGGATGACCCTGGGACACTGTTGGCAGGAGTGTTAATTGGTGTATAACCATTATGAAAATCAATATGGAGGTTCTTTAAAAAATCAAAAATAGAACTACGTTAAGAACTATCCATAAAATACTAATTAAAAAACTTGTAAATAGCAGGAAGATCCATAGAGTAGACAAAAGGGAAGTAGGGGAAGCAAAGGCAAATATTGGGGATTGAATTAGAATAAATTATATTCATATTTTTACAATTATGTCATATAGTCTATTGTCATGTGTAACTAAAAAGAACCAATAAGATATATTTACAGGGCTGGGGATGTGGCTCAAGCAGTAGCGCGCTCACCTGGCATGCGTGCGGCCTGGGTTGGATCCTCAGCACTGTTGAGAGCCACAGCTGAAGGGGCCCCAGCAAACTTCCAGCTGCCAGCAAACTTTCAGACTGCCAGCTGATGATTGGCTCACAGCAGCCCCAGCAACATCTAGCTGATTGGCTCCTCTGTGGTGATGCTCATTGGGCTGTTTCCCTGCCCTTTCAGACTGCCAGCTGATGATTGGCTCACAGCGGCCCCAGCAACATCTAGCTGATTGGCTCCTCTGCGGTGATGTTCATTGGGCTATTTCCCCGCCCTTTCAGACTGCCAGCTGATGATTGGCTCACAGTGGCCCCAGCAACATCTAGCTGATTGGCTCCTCTGCGGTGATGCTCATTGGGGGACTTCTTTGGCTCCGCCCACGCGACCCAGCTAATCGGCCTCAAGAGCAGGAGGATTGTGGGAGGTGGTGAGGCTTGTTTTTGTGTGAGAGGCTTGTGGGAAGCTGGTGGTGGCAGTTGGGCTCTGAGGGTTTTTCCTGAGGAGCTGTTTTGTTTGGCCTGTGTGGTTCTAAAAATAAAGTTCGTTTCTTTTGACAAGTGGCTCCTGAATTGTGCCCAGCCAGACTGCGGCATTTGGTGGCTCGCACGGGGAGCGAATGAGGGTGTGTGATAAGGTAAACTGCTCGCCCCTGAGGGCAGGGCGAGAGGATGGGTAGCAATTTTAAGATTCCTCTTTTGATTTGTTTCACTTTTGTTTTAAGTTGCCTGTCCCTGGAGATGAGTGAGACGGAAGAAAAACCGCTCACATCTGAGGAAAAACTATTTACGTCTGAGGAACAGATAGGGAGAAAGGACAGATGCACATGTCAGGAGGATAGAAAGGCTATAATGATTTTGTGTTGTTCCATTTTTATTTCATTCTGTCTCGGTTTTGTTTGGTGTTATCTTGTTGGGTTGTATTATAGTAGAAATATGGGATCAGAAATTAGTAAAAAACAAACTGAAAGAGTGTTAAGTAAATTATTAGAGGAAGGAGGCATCCCAGTAAAATCAAGAGCAGTCAGGGCATACGTTGATACAATCAAAAATGTAGCCCATGGCTTTTTGAGGAGGAGTTGTTGAATATATCACAATGGAACCATCATGGTGAAGATTTAAAAAGAATAGAAAAGAACAGCCCAGGGACTCTGCCAGTTGGCACATTGCCATTGTGGATGTTCGTGTCTGGTTTGCTTAGTCCAAAGCCTTCAGTTCAAAGATAGAGGAACAAAGCTTAGAGCAGAAAAAGCCATCAGGGGGAAAGTTACAAAAGGAGACTGCTACTAACAACTTTCTATCACCAGAAGGCGTAAGTGTCCAACCAACAGCGCCACCTCTACAGGAGACTGTTACTAACACCTTTCTATCACCAGAGGACGTAAATGTCCAACTAACAAGGCCACCTCCATATGCTGGGAGGCCCCCAACCCCCACAGTTGATAGTTCGGATCCTGAGACAGGATCTCGAGTATTAACATGCCCTGTATTTGAGGTAGGAGGGCAGCGAATTCACCATGCTTTAAATTTCAAAATAGTGAAGCAGCTAAAAGGCTGTAACAACCTATGGTCCTCAAGCACCCTTCACTGTAAGCTTGGTCGAATCCATTACCAACTTGCACATGATGCCAGCAGATTGGGCTAATATGTGTAAAGCTGTGCTAAATGGAGGTCAATACCTGTTATGGAAGGTTGCCAATGAGGAATTTTGCAAGGAGACGGCTAGGTGAAATGCAGCAGCTGGTTATCCTCAGAGAAATCTAGATATGTTGTTAGGAAAGGGACCTTATGAGGATCAACAGCAACAAATTGCATATGATCCTGGCGTATACGCACAAATTGCTGCAGAGGCGGTTAGGGCATGGAAGACTTTACAAGGACATGGAGGTTTACAAGGTCAATTATCTAAGATAATACAAGGAGCTAATGAAACTTATGCTGAATTTGTAGATAGGCTTATTCAAACAGCTACCAGAGTTTTTGGGAATACAGAACAAGCAATGCCATTGATAAAACAACTGGCTTATGACCAAGCGAATCGTTGGTGCAGAGATATCATTAGACCATGGAAACATGAAGATTTAAACACATATATTAAATTATGTAGAGACATTAATGAACAAGAGCAAGTCATGGCAGCTGCAGTAAAACAGGCTTTAGATGCCAGGCCAAGAATATGCTACAATTGTGAACAAACAGGACATTTTAAAAGGAATTGCCCCATAGGAGGAGGGTTTAACAAAACTAGGTATCAAAGGAGTAGAATACCGGGTATTTGCCCATGATGCTGTAGAGGGAGACATTGGGCTAATGAATGCCGTTCTCAAACCACCATAGAGGGTACTCCATTACACTGGGCTAATGAATGCCATTCTCAAACCACCATAGTGTTTATCCACAATATCGTGGAGAAAGGCATTGGGCTCCATTGCCAAAAAATGGACAGGGGGGCCCAATGCTCCGGGGCCCAAACCCACAAATATACAGAGCACTGGAGGAACCCAGCAACCCCATCAGGGTAGTGCCCAGGACACATTGTCCATCAGATCCCTCATCAGACAAACCAGAGGGAGCACAGGGTTGGACATCTGCGCCTCCGCCAGATCAGTACTAACTCCAGAGATGTGAGTTCAAATCATTCCCACAGGGGTAAAAGGACCTCTTCCCAAAGGAACAGTAGGCTTATTATTGGGACGCAGCTCTTCTACTCTAAAAGGACTTTTAATAAGTCCTGGGGTAATTGATCCCGATTATGAAGGTGAAATAAAAATTATAGCCAGTTCTCCAAAGGGTATATCAGTAATTTCACCAGGAGATAGAATAGCACAGTTACTAATAATACCAAGCCTACATGATAAAATTTCCAGTCATGCTGTAGAAAGAGTTTCCAAGGGATTAGGCTCCACAGGTGTAGATTGGGCTATGCTTTCTTTAAATGTAGATTCTCGCCCCATGCTAAAACTAAATATTCAAGGACATGAATTTAATGGGCTACTGGATACAGGTGCAGACCTTAGCATCATCTCTCGTCAAGAATGGCCAAAACATTAGCCATTACAACAAGCCACTCAAATGCTTCGAGGCCTAGGAGTGGCGACTAATCCCCATAGAAGTGCAATGGTATTATATTGGAAGAATCCTGAAGGATGTGAAGGAACTATACAGCCATATGTATTGGATCATCTTCCCGTAAATTTATGGGGACGAGATGTCCTAGATCAATTAGGTTTGACATTAACAAATAACATCAATCAAAATGCACCCACTATTATGACTAGACAAGGTTTTAGGAAAGGAAAAAGATTAGAAAAACAAGAACAAGGTATAGCAGCACCAATACAAATAGATCAAGGAACAGACAGACATGGGTTGGATTTTCAGAAAGGGCCACTGAGACAATAAAAATTACATGGAAATCAGAAAGACCAGTATGGTTTCCTCAGTGGCCCCTGACTAAAGATACAAGCAGCCCATGATCTGGTCAAACAACAATTAGCGGAAGGACATATACAACCTTCTGTATCTCCCCATAATACTCCCATTTTTGTCATCAAAAAGAAATCTGGTAAATGGAGATTATTGCAAGATTTAAGAGCCATTAATAATGAGATGGTTATTATGGGACCTGCTCAATCAGGGATTCCTCAATTGTCTGCTTTGCAAAAAACTTGGTATGTTTTAGTTATAAATATTAAAGATTGTTTTTTTTTTTTCAATTCCAATTCATCCTGAGGATAGTCCACGTTTTGCATTTACTATCCCTGCACTGAATCATGAAGGTCCTGATCAGAGATATGAATGGAAAGTACTCCCTCAAGGGATGGCTAACTGCCCAACTATGTGGCAAATTTATGTTAACAAAGTAATCCAGCCACTTAGAAATCAAAATCCTGAACTACAAATATTTCACTATATGGATGATGTATTATTAGCACACAAAACTAAAAACACATTGCTAGAATGTTATGCCACACTTACAAACTTATTAAAAAATTATAATCTAGAGATAGCAATAGATAAAGTACAATTAAATTTTCCAATTAATTATTTAGGAATTCTATTATCCTCCACCATGGTCCGTCCACCAAAAATTCAAATACGAGTAGATCAACTCAAATCACTTAACAACTTTCAAAAGTTATTAGGAGACATAAATTGGATAAGGCCTTATCTAGGTATACCAACAGGAGAGTTGGGACCTTTATTTGATATCCTAAAAGGTCCATCAGATCCAAATTCACCCCGCATGTTAACGCCTGAAGCAAGAAAGGCATTAAAAATCATTAAAACATATATGGAAAATATGCATTTGGATAGAATTGATATAAGTTTGCCTTTATTATTTATTGTACTACCAACAAAAAATATTCCTACAGGAGTATTTTGGCAAGAAGGTCCATTATTATGGATACATTTATCTTATTCTCCTAACACTATTCTTACTAGGTATCCTGAGGCTGTAGGAAAATTGATACTCAAAGGAATAAAAGCAGCAAAGGGAGTGTTTGGAATTTCTCCCAATAAAATTATTACTCCATATACTATGAATCAAATTGATGAGTTAGCTAATGAGTTAAATACTTGGGCAATAATCATGTGCAGATCTAATATTTCATTTGATAACTACTTACCATCTAATCCTTTATTGTCTTTTTGGTCATTGCATCCTGTAATTTTTCCAAAAATGACAAGAAAAACACCTATTATGAATGCTCCAAATATATTCACTGATGGGTCAAATAATGGTACAGCAGCAATAGTTACACCTGATCAAACTTTTACATTTTTAGTACTCAAACAATCAGCTCAAAAGGTAGAGTTTAATGCAGTATTACAAGCTTTTGTGATGTTTAAAGATTCTGTATTTAATTTATTTTCTGATAGTCAGTATATAGTTAATGCTATAGTATCCCTTGAAGATGCTGGTAGGATTTCCCCTTCCTCTACTGTTTTCTCTTTGCTTTCCACTATACAAAGTCTAATCTGGGACAGAAAAGATCCATTCTTTATAGGACATATCAGGGCACATACAGGATTGCCTGGAGCCCTTAGTTTGGGCAATGATTTAGCAGATAAAACTACATATGACATACATATTTTCTCTACACTAGAAGAAGCTATAAATTTTCATGAAAGGTTCCATGTCAATGCTAATACTTTACAAAAGCATTTTAAAATAACTAAGGAACAAGCTAGACAAATAATAAAACAATGTCAAAATTGTGTGACCTTTTTACCACAAGTTAATCTTGGAGTCAATCCTAGAGGATTGATACCTAACCATATTTGGCAGATGGACGTCACACACTTGCCAGAATTTGGAAAATTAAAATATTTGCATGTTACAGTTGATACTTCTTCTGGATTTTTGATGGGCTCCCTTCATGCCGGAGAAAAAACTAAAGATGTTATAGCTCATTGCTTACAAAATTTTGCCACTGTGGGCGTTCCAAAACAGTTAAAAAGAGATAATGCCCCTGGTTATACTTCTACCTCTTTTAAACAATTTTTCTCATCATTTGGCATTACTCATATAACAGGAATCCCATACAATCCACAGGGACAAGGCAAAGTTGAAAGAGCTCATCAAACTATTAAAATGTACTTATTAAAGCAAAAAGAAGGAATTGGGAAGGGGTATATATTCCCCAAAGATAAACTTAAAATAACCCTTTTTACTCTAAACTTTTTAAATTTGGATTCATCAGGACTTAGTGCTGCGGAAAGGCATATGTGTCCAAAAAATGTACATAAGCCCAAGGTCCTTTGGAAAGATATTCTGACAGGACAATGGAAAGGTCCTGACCCAGTAATTGTCTGGAGTCGGGGGCCTGTTTGTGTGTTTCCATAGGGAGAATAGCAGCCGATTTGGATTCCAGAGAGATTAACTAAAGCGATTTCTATAGACCAAAAAGAAGATGATTTGGCTCAAATCCATAACAGCTGATATCCAAAACTCCAGTTTGGCTATCCTTACATCTTCGACAGAACCAGGATGCTTTGTTCAATATCTATCTTATTATTGCCCTTTCCCACATCATAAAGTTCTATTTTGTTTTTTGAGCTCATACAGACCTAGGTTAATGTTTTGCTGATCAGTTCTATTTTTTGACTATAGAGTTTTTAAACATTGCAATGGAGATTTCACCTGTAAAAAGTTATAAGGCCTTTACTATTATGTTATGTGTTGTATGTATTATATTATGTGTGCACACTTGTATTTTGTGTTATATGTTTGAATGTACGTATGTCCATATATCATATATGATGAGCACTCATGAAAAAATGGATCCAAATATTTTTTTTTATTCATGTGATTTAAATGGTTTAATTTAAATTGGGTAAACAACTGTTGAGGATTGTTTTAATATGTGAACAAAAAAGGAGGTTAACAGATCTGTTTGTTTGCTTTCACCTTTCCTTTTCATTATATTTAATAATTCTCTTCAAGATAATGTAAATTGTTAAGAAAATTGTTTTCTTTTAGTGCCTTCTGGAATGTTACATAATTTTTTCTTTAGCCTTTATTGCCAGAATTCCTATCTTCATCCCAGTGCCGGTGAAGACAAAGATAAAAGCAATCTACAGCTTCTGCAATAGCCATCACTGAACTGCTTGCAGAACTTGCCTGGACTATGTATCACTTGTATGCATTGTGAATTCACCTGTATGCCTTGTGAACTATCTGTTGGTGCAGCAACTTGTGGTAGTATTGGGGTATTTTTGCTGATGATGTCATCGGTGTTACAATTTTTCCAAAAGGAGCCATCAATTGGCTTGGTGTATCTTCCTCCCTTCTGCTTGTCATGATCGTTAAGCTAAAATTTGGGGGCCAACAGAGGTGAGGCTAAGAACCTCACCCCCCTGCTGGTACAAAGACCTCTCCACAGGTGTGGCTGTATACCGGACCAGTGGTCAGTGACAGGTAAGATCCAATTGCAATGGTACCAACCTAAGACAGGAGGCTGACGCCTTGAGGTCAGCTCATCCGATAATGGGTAAGGACCATATGTAGTATTGGACAACCTAAGGCAGGCACGGTCCCCAAGCCACATGCTTGTTGTTTAAACAGAGAGGGGGAGATGTTGAGAGCCACAGCCAAAGGGGCTCCAGCAAACTTCCAGCTGCCAGCAAACTTTCAGACTGCCAGCTGATGATTGGCTCACAGCGGCCCCAGCAACATCTAGCTGATTGGCTCCTCTGTGGTGATGCTCATTGGGCTGTTTTCCCGCCCTTTCAGACTGCCAGCTGATGATTGGCTCACAGCGGCCCCAGCAACATCTAGCTGATTGGTTCCTCTGTGGTGATGCTCATTGGGGGACTTCTTTGGCTCCGCCCACGCGACCCAGCCAATCGGCCTCAAGAGCAGGAGGATTGTGGGAGGTGGTGAGGCTTGTTTTTGTGTGAGAGGCTTGTGGGAAGCCGGTGGTGGCAGTTGGGCTCTGAGGGTTTTTCCTGAGGAGCTGTTTTGTTTGGCCTGTGTGGTTCTAAAAATAAAGTTCATTTCTTTTGACAAGTGGCTCCTGAATTGTGCCCAGCCAGACTGCGGCACAGCACCACATAGAAACAAAGATATTGTGTCTGCTGAGAACTAAAAATAAATAAATAAATAAATAAAAGATATATTTACAAAAAAAATAGAACTACCATGTGATTTAGCAATTAAATTTCTAGACATTTATACAAATGAAATCAACATGTTTGGGGGATTCTGTATTCCTATGTTCATTGCAACATTATTCACAATTGCCAAGATATAGTACCAACCTAAATGACCACTGATGAATGAAAGGACAAAGAAAATGTGGTATATATGCATAATGGAATAATATTCAACCCTAGAAAGGAAGGAAATCCTGCCATTTGTGACAATATGAATGAACCTGGAGAACATTATACTAAGTGAAATAAGACAAACACAGAAGGACAAAAAGTGAATAATTTCACTTCTGTATGAAATATAACATAGTCAAACTCATAAAGCAGAGAGTGGAATCATAATTGCCAGGGGCTGGGAAGAAGGGAAATTTGGAAGTGATAGTTAAAGGATACACAATTTTAGTCATGCAAGATAAATGATTTTCAAGATCTCCTATACAACATAGAGCCTACTATACAGCTAGCAATATTGTATGGAATGTTCTAAGAGAGTAGATCTTGTTTTCTTAATACACACAAATAATAATGAGGGCAGGAAAAAATTCTGGAAGATGACTTTATGTATACCTATCCCCAAATTTATTGAGTTGTATACATTAAATAAGTACATTCTTTTACTTGTCAGTCATATCTCAATAAAGTGGTTTTGTTAGTCATCATGAGGAAAATAAAATCAGTGCATTTTTAGCAGTGTTTGTTATAGCAGCTCATCTTTTTGCTCTCAAATACTGTAAATGTGCTCTATATGGACTCATACCAAAGTACTGAATTCAAGTTAAGTTTTTTTCCCCCCTCCAGTTAAATAAATCTTGTGCAGATGATGGCAAATCTCATTACACCTGAAACAGAGACTAATTTTTTTCCATGGTGGGAACATTTGCATAGATGCAGCCATAATATCTCTTGACCTTCTTGAGGCCAAGTTTAGGGGTCAAATTGGCACTGGAGTCAAAGGTGCAGTCTATGCCTATGGAAAGCATACTAGCCCATTCTGGGACTGAATCCATGAAAACCTCAGGCTGGCTAAGATTGAGCACAAATGAATTGAGTAAATAATCCTTGGCCAAAAATAAAAAATAAAATGAAATGAAAAATAAATTAATAAAAGCTTGAGAGTTTGCCAATGTGTTTTGTTGAAAAATAATGGCAAAATGAAACCATTTCAATTCTAATAAAAGATCCTGGACATAGAAGAGAAAGGTCACATTTTTGTCATTCTAACTTGATTTTACGGTCTCTAAAGATTGTATTCTGTGAGAAATTTCACTTGACTGGTTTATTAGAGCTTCAGATTTTCTTAAGCAAAGAAAAGTGGAATTGTTAAAGAGTTGCCAAACCTCAAAGATGCTTGATTCAAGGAATTTTGAATCTTTGTGGCATAGAAAAGCTATCTTTTCTTTAGGTGGCTAGAAATGGAATCTTTTGTCTTCATAGAAAGCCACAGAAGGCCTTTGTTGATGTCATGAAAGCAGAATTGTGGGTTTAAGAAACATCAGCTGTGTCACCTCCTTGAAGACACTGAGAAATGTGCACTCTTTAAACATGAAAGAAATAGAGTGTGAATTATTTTAGCTTGAAGTTTAAAGGAAATCTTAGAGAGGTAATTCTTTAGCAAGTAAGATTTACTCTTGTTTATAATTGGAGGGATGGGAGGTGAAACTGCACAAAGAATTAAGCCCATGTAAAAATTAAATATTTATTTGCCTTCTAAAGGAGATTGAAGCAATATATCATAGAGTAAAAGTCTTTGAAAATAATTCTTCAACTCTTTTAAAGGGAAAATAATCTACCACCTGGTTGACACCAGGTGGTATTCGTAGTTCATTCAAGTTCTTGAATAAGCAGCATGTATTTTGAATTAGTTGGGGGCTGTTTGTGTATATTTTTTCTTAAAAGTGAATGTTGGTATCTCAGCATTTGGTAATGTTGGTAACTAGCATTTGAATGCCATGAACTTTCTGTTTTTACACATCTTTGGAGCCTGAGGGAATATTCTCAGTCATTCTTAGGTGATGTCTCAGTTAGCTTGGCTTCATAAACCAATCACACCAAAACATAGTAGTTTAAAGCCACAATGTTATTATATGCTCACTATTATGTAGCTCAGTGATTTGGGCTGAGAAGATATTTTTCTAGTCTTACCTAAGTTCAATTCTGTGGTTTCCGTCAGCTAGTGGCTTTACTGGGACTCTGTAGGCTAACAC
The DNA here is from genome assembly GCF_964194105.1 of Spermophilus citellus. Classification (NCBI taxonomy): domain Eukaryota; kingdom Metazoa; phylum Chordata; class Mammalia; order Rodentia; family Sciuridae; genus Spermophilus; species Spermophilus citellus. The sequence goes on along the minus strand of NC_138190.1, from coordinate 120,390,551 downwards.
AATCTTACTCACATGTCTGATGGTTGGATTCTGGCTGTTGCCTGTCATGGTCCATGTATCTTATGCAGGCTACACTGGGCTGCTTCACATGGCAGCTAGGCTTCAATATGAATAGCTCTGATACACAAATAATTTTCTGATTTCACATTTGCTTATATCCCATTTGTCAATGCAAGTCATGGTGAAGCTCAGAGTTAACATGAGAAAGAAGATACAGATAGATATGATTCATTAGTCACACCATTACTGAAACAGTTTATGATAGGTGGTAAATCTGGTGGCAGAAGTGGCAGAAGCACTCAGGATACCAAAGGAGCCAGGCACAGTGGCACATGACTGTAATTTAGTGGCTTGGGAGGTTGAGGCAGGAGGATTGCAACTTCAAGGCCAGCCTCAACAACTTAGCAAGGCCCTAAGCAACTTAGTCACTATCTCAAAATGAAAAAAAAAATAAATAAAATAAAAGGATTGGGGATGTTGCTCAGTGGTTAAGCACCCTGGATTCAATCTCTGATACAAAATTCAAACAAAATAACAGGAAACCACTGTTCATCAATAAAATATGGAAGTATTTTGATGCACAGGTACTTCTTACATTCCAGCTTCATTTAAAGCATTACTGAGAGACTCTGTGGGCTCTTGGAATAACTAATGCTACATTGGGACCTCAATAACAAAGAATAACACAATATCAGGAAAGGGTCTTTCTCATTTGTGAAATGACTCCCTTGAAATTAACATTCTCATGAGAAGCACCATTAGCAGCAGCAAGAAGGAGGTTCTTTCAAGACATTTTTTTCTTTATTCAACAGACATTCATTGAGCATCTACTACATTACAGACAATAGACATTAGAAATCCAGATATTATGAAAAGAGAAAATAATTCAGCAAAGTTGCAGGATACAAAATCAACATGAATAATCACTTGTGTTTCTAAATATTAACAGTGAAGTATCTTCAAAGAAAATTAAGCTCTCTCTGCTTTCTGATCATGATGTGAGCCACATTCCTCTGCCACATTCTTCTACCCTGATATTCAGCTTCACCTCAAGCCCTGAAGTTTGGAGCTGGCTGTCTATGGACTGAGACCTCTGGAAACCATTGAAGGCAAACAAAAGGGAACTAGAAGCAAACAGCTGAACTGTTTCACCTTCCCAGAGGAGCTCTCCATCAGCCACTTGGTTCTCTTCTCAAGTTGACATATCTCCCAATAGCAGAAGAATCTTCCTCAGCTTACCCAGGGTGGAGACTCCAATGATGATGGAATTCTTAGGGGGTCTCCGAAGATGGTGGAGTAAAGGAGGTTGCATTCCCATCTACTCCATGGTGTGAGACCAAGAAATCAGATAAACAGCTTCTTAGTGAGGTGAGTGAAAGAAGGATTTTGGGGACTAATAAGGTTGATACACTAAAAGAAGAAAACCCAACACCAGCACTGGTGAATGCTGGAGCTGATCCACCACTGTGGACAAAACAAGGAGGGGGACTAAGAGAACCACATTTCAGGTGGCACCATGGCATGTCATGGTATGGAGAAATCAGAGATCAGGGACACTGCAGGACTGATCCAGAGGTGTGTTGCACTATCTTGTATGAGAAAGATGCCCTGTGTCTCCCGGTTGCCTACTGGCACTGTGCTACAGTGGCAGGAGGCTGTGGGAGCAAGTTCAGAAGACCAGATCTGAGAAATCTAAGCTGGGTCTTAAAAACAGTTCTGGAAAACAGTCCTAAACGGCAGGTCACATTTAGATATAAACCAATCCATATTTCAGCTGATTTCTCAACCCAGACACTAAAAGATAGGAGGCCTTGGAGTATATATACCAAACTCTGTAAGAAAATGAATGTCAAACAAAAATACTATACCCAGAAAAATTAAGCTTCAGAACTGAAGAAGAAATAAAAACCTTCCATAATAAACAAAAAGTATAAGAATTCACAACTAGAGAGCCTGCACTACAAAAAAAAAAAAAAAAAAAAAACAAAAAAAAAAAACAAAAAAAAAACTCAATAAAATTGTTCATGAAGAAGAAATGAAAAATGATAAAAATCAGCAGAGGGAGAAGCTACACTAGAATAGTCAATCAAAGGAGAAACTAATTCAAATTAATAATTATAAATAAATAAAAATAACAGGGTATAAAATCATGTCTCAATAACATTAAATGTAAATGACCAAAATTCATCAGTCATACATAACACATAGGCTGGCAAGTTGGATTAAAAAACAAGACCCAACTGTATGCTGTCTCCAAGAGACTCAATTTATAGGCAAAGACTTCCACAGACTGAAGGTAAAAGGATGTGAAAAAAGATACCATTCACATGGATTTCATAAATAAGCAGGCCTTTCTATTTTCATATCAGATAAAGTGGACTTCAAGCCAAAGTTAATCAGAAGAGACAAAGACGGTCACTTCATACTGCTTAAGGAAACTATACTACAACAAGAAATAAGAATTTTAAATATTTATGCCCCAAACAAATGGAGCATCTACATATATCAAACAAACCCTTCTCAATACCAAGAATCAAATAGACCACAACACAATAACACACCTCTCTGACTACTAGGTAGATCTTCCAAACAAAAACTAACTAAAGAAGCTATAGAATTAAAAATACAATTAACAATTTAGAGTTAACAGACATATAGAATATTTTATCTATCAATGACTGAGTACACTTTCTTCTTAGTAGCACATAGGTCCTTCTCCAAAATAGACCATATCTTAGGCCACAAAGCAACTCTTAACAAATACAAAAAAGAGCAATACCTTGCATTCTATCAGATCATAATGGAATGAAATTAGAAATCAATGATAAAATAAGAAACAGAAGCTAATATAACACCTGGAGACTAAATAGTAAGCTATTGAATGAGGAATGGATAGCAGAAGAAATCAGTGGTGAAATTAAAGTACTTAGAGGCAAATGAGAATAGTGATAAAACATCAAAATATCTGGGACACTATGAAGGTAGTTCTAAGAGGAGAGTTCATAGGATTAAGCTCATTCACTAAAATAAGAGAAATATACCAAATAAATAATCTAACATTACATCTCAAGGCCCTAAATAATGAAGAACAAATTAACACCAAAATCAGTAGAAGACAGAAAATAATTAAAATCAGAGCCAAAATCAATGAAATTAAATAGAAAAAGTAAAAAATTGATGAAACAAAAACTTGGTTCTTTGAAAAAATAGACAAATTTGATAAACTCTTAGCTAACCTAATGAAAAGAAAGAGGAAAAAATTCAAATTACTAAAATTTGTGACGAAAAAGGAAATATCACCACAGACTAGTGATATTGAAATAAATAGGCCAATCAGAAATTATTTTGAAAATTTATACCAAATAAACTAGAAAAGTCTTGAAGATATTGACAGATTTCTCGAGAAATATGACCTACCCAAATTGAACTAGGAGGATATAGAAAATGTAAACAGATCAATTTCATCAAATTTCATCAAAAGCCTACCAACAAAGAAAAGCTCAGGACTAGATAGATTTTTCAGCCAAGTTCTACCAGACCTTTAAATAAGAATGAATAACAATGCTCCTCAAATTATTCCATGAAATAGAAAAGGAGGGAATCCTTCTGAACTCAAACTATGTAGCTAATATCATCCTGATACCAAAATCAGACAAGACACATCAAGGAAAACAAACTTCAGACCAAGATCCTTGATGAGCAGAGATGTGAAAATTCTTAATAAACTACTGGCAAATTGCATACAAAAACATATTAAAAAGATAATGCACCATGATCAAGTGGATTTCATTTCAGGGATAAAAGATTGGTTCAACATACATAAATCAACAATTGTAACTTATTACATAAATAGGCTTAAAGACAAGAATTACATGATTATCTCAGTAGATGCAGAAAAAGCAATGGACAAAATATAGCATCCATTCATGTTTTAATCACTAGAAAATCTCGGGATAGTAGGACCATACCTCAACACTGTAAAGGCTATATAGGACAAACCCAAGGCCAACATCATTGTAAATGAAGAAAAACTGAAAGCATTTCCTCTAAAAACTGGAACAAGACAGGAATGCCCATTTTTACCAAATGTATTTAACATTGTTCTTAAATCTCTAACCAGAAAAATTAGGTAAAAGAAAGATATTAAAGAGATGAATAGGAGAATAACAGCTCAAACTATCTCTGTTTGCCAAAGACATCATTCTATATTTAGAAGACCCAAAAACTCCACCAGAAAACTTCTAGAACTCATAGTTGAATTCAACAGAGTAGTAAGATATAAAATTAACATCCAGAAATCAATTGAGTTCCTATACATCAATGATGAATCACCTGAAAAGAAAAATTAATAAAATGATCCCATTCATATTAGCCTCAATAAACAAACAAACAAAAAACTTGGGAATCAATCTAACAGAAGAGGTGAAACACATCTCCAATGAAAACTTTAGAACACTAAAGAAATAAAGGAAGACTTTACAAGATGTAAAGATCTCCCATGTTCTTGATAGGTGAAATTAATATTCTCAAAATGGCCATACTACCAAAGGTGTCATACGGATGTATGCAATTCCTGTTAAAATTCCAAAGACATTCTTCATATAAATAGAAAAAGCAGTCATGAAATTATTTGGAAAAAGAAGAAGCCCAGAATAGCCAAAGAAATCCTTAGTCTGAAAGTGAAGCAGGAGGCATCACAATACCAGACCTTAAGTTATACTATGGAGCTATAGTAACAAAAACAATATGGTATTGTCATCAAAACAAACATGAAAACCAATGGAATAGAACAGAAGACACAGAGATAAACCTACACAAATACAGTTATCTCATACTAGACAAAGGTTCTATAAATATATATTGGAGAAAAAATAGCTTATTCAACAAATGATGCTGGGAAAACTGGAAGTCCATATGTAACAAAATGAAATTACATCCCTATCTCTCACCTCGCACAAAATTCAACTCAAAGTGGTTCAAAGACCTAGGTTTTAGATCAGAAACCCTGCACAAATAAGAAAAAAAAATGTGGGTCCAATACTTCAAAATGTTGGCTGAGGAACTGACTTACTTAACAAGACTCCTAAAGAGCAAAAAGTAAAATAAGAAATCAATAAATGGGATGGCATCAAATTAAGAACTTCTTCACAGCAAAGGAAATGATCAAGAGCATGAAAAGAGAGTCTACAGAATTGGAGAAAATCTTTGACACATGCACCTCAAATAAGGTATTAATTTCCAGGATATGCAAAGAACTCAAAAAGCTTAATACTAAAAAAATCAAATAACTCAATCAATAAATGGGCAAAGGAACTTAATAGACTCTTCTTCAAAGAAGAAATATGAATGGTCAACAAATATATGAAAAAACCCCTCAAATATATGAAAAATGTTCAACTTCTCTAGCAATTAGAGGAATGCAAATTAAAACTACACTGAGATTTTATCTCACTCCAACCAGAATGGCAGTTATCCAGAATACAAGTAAATATAATTGTTGGTAAGGATATGGGGGAAAAGTTTACACTCATCTATTGTTTTAGGGACTGCAAGTTGGTGCAACCACTCTGGAAAGCATTATGGAGATTCCTCAGAAAACTGGGAATGGAACCACCATTTGACCCAGTTATCCCACTTCTTGGTTTATACCTGAAAGACTTAAAATCAGCATACTACAGTGACACAGCCACATCAATATTTATAGCAGCAGAATTCACAATTGCTAAGCTATGTAACCAATCTAGTTGCCCATCAACAGAAGAATGGATAAAGAAATCATGGTGTATACACATGTAATAGTTGGATTTAGACATGCCAAAGATTAAGAGGCTTCTGGGTGTGTCTAGAGAAAAAGAGAAAAAGAGAGAAAAAGCTTCACTCACCAGGGACGAAATATAAACCCCAAAGGCATGCCTCCAGTGAAATGATTGGCATGTTGGACAGGGAACTGAAATGGAGACCCTCCCTTAGCATGGAAGTACTATCCAATAGGATGATGGCTTGGATGGAATAAAAGTTGGAAAAATAAGGAAGTAGCAGCAGATGTAAGCTTGATTCATCTCTAATGGGTTCTTGATTGCTGCTTTGATTGTTGAAGACATCAGACTTTCATTCCTTCACTCTTCCAAAGCATCCTCTGCCAGTGATTCTCCAGGGAGTTTCTAGAAGCCTTGGTCTTAGACTAGGGTAGCATTGTTGATTCCTCTTCTGAGACTTCAGCATCTTGGACTGCACAGCTACTGGTTCCTCCAGCTCTCCAGCCTGCAGCTGGCCATTATGGACTATCCAGCTTCTGGTTGTATAAGCCAATCTAATAAGTTCCCTTTTTATAATTATACCTCCTGTTGGTTCTCTTCCTCTGGAGAAACTTAACTAATATAATACACAACTAGAATATTATTCAGTCATAAAGAATAGTGACTTTATTACCTTCACTGGTAAATGGATGGATCTGGAGATGATCATGCTAAGTGAAATAAATGAATCCTAAAAAAACAAAACAACAAAAAAACAAAGGTTGAATGTTCTCTCTAATAGATGGATGCTAACACACAACAAGGGGGGAAGTGAAGAATAGAAAGAAGTTGAGTGGATTAGACAAAGGGGAATGAAAGAAAAGGGAGGGGGGTAGGAAAAGGAAAAACAGTGAAATGAATCTGACATAACTTTCCTATGTACATATATAAACAGACTACAGTGAATCTCAAAAGGTTTTACATCCACAAGACTGGGATCCTAATTAGAATAAGATATATTCCATGCTTGTATAAATATATCAAAATAGATTCCGTCATGTGTATCTAAAAATAATGAGTAAAAATACTTCCATTCCAAATTTTTAAAAAAAGGAAATTAAGAAAATATTGTCATTTGTATTAACACCATCAAGAATATTTAGGGGGAGAGAAGATGGCGGCGAAGGGAGTGCAGCACCCCAGTGCGCTGCGCCACTGTGCGGGAGAAAGACGAGGTGAAACGGCTGAAGGCTACCTTGGTGGGAATCCCCAGTGAAATTGAGGTGCTCCAGAATCTAGAGGACAGAGTTCCAGCGCGCGGGATTCGGCTGCAGGGGCTTGGTCGCGGGCAATTTCTCTGCACGAAGGGAAGCAGTACCTGGTCGGCGGACCGCCCCGTGGATGGAGTCTGGGACGCGCCCGGGATTACAGCGAAGCGGATTCTGGAGGCTCCTGCCAGTGGCGCACTGGCCGCGCTGAGTGCTGAGTTCCAGCTTTGAAACAGAGGAGAGAACCGGTCCAGTTCGATTCCCGACACCGGTCGGAACACGGAGGAGGACAGCAGCCGCCATCATGGAGAGCTGATGCAATCATCCCTGTTTTCTACTGATCTCAGCTCATTCAACTATGGAACAGGTGATTTCAGGTATTTGCCTGCGTTGCGCAGACAGATCGCTCAGGCTCGGGACTGGAAAACCTGAGGAGAATACTCTTCGGGCCTCACCCCTGGCAAGGCGGGCGCCGGGCTTTGAGCGGCCAGATTCTAGTTCCCCGGGTTGCTTTGGCCCAGGGCGGGAGATCCTTCGGGGACTCCGGGCGGAGGCCAGTTACAAGTGGATTGTGCGCTGAGGGGCGGCGTGGCTCTAACTCCTGGAACAGTTTTGGCTCGGGGCCAGGGAACCCGCGGGGACTGTGTCTTTGACCCTGCCCCTGGCTGAGCGTACACTGAGCTGGGAGAGGTTGGAGCTGCCAGGCTCGGGCTCCCGGGGCTGCTTGGGCCTGAGGCTGGGGTACCTCTGTGGAGCCGGCTCCTAGCAGAGTGTGGCAGGGATCGGAGAGGCTGGGTTCTGGCTCCCGTGGCTGCTTGAGCCCAGGGCCGCGGAGCCTGCAGGGACCGCGAGCTGAGGCCAGCCACAAGTGAAACTTGCGACGAGGGGCAGCGGGACTCTGTCTCCCGGAACAGTTTTGGCCCGGAGCTGGGGAGCCCGCGGGAAGTGCGTCTTAGGCTCTGCTCCCAGCGGAGCGTGCACCGAGCAGGGAGAGTCTGGTGCGGCCAGGCTTGGGCACCGAGCAGGGAGAGTCTGGTGTGGCCAGGCTTGGGCTCCCGGGGCTGCTTTGGCCTGGGATTGGGGAACCCACGGCGGTTGCTCTGAGGAGCCTGCTCCTAGCAGAACGTGGCGGGGATCGGAGAGACCGGCTCCTGGCTCCCGAAGCAGCTCTGGCTCAGGGTTGGGGATCCTACAGGGACTGCTTCTTGGTCCGGGTCCTGCTGGGTGCTGCGGGGGCCTGGGGGGCAGAGTGGAGCTGCCTCCTGCGCCCAGAGCAGGCTAAGGGTCCCACCGGTGTGGTATCGCGACACCCCAACTGCAGCTGGGGCCAAGGAGAGTAGCCGCCCACGCCTGGAACAGGACCAGCGACCCGATGGCAGGGTAGCCAAGTCAACCCACTTGGAGTGGAGGCCGTGAAGAGCCGCCGTCTGATCCTGCAAGGTAGGCAGTCCTGCGTCCCACTGGCAGGACAGGCTCGGCAGCCTGCCAGTGTGGTGGACGAGTAGCATCGAGGCAGTCACATCACACTGGTTGGAGTGGGGGTTGAACAGAGCCGCCGCCAGCGTCCGGAAGGAGCCCAGAGACCCGTTGGAGAGGCAGTTAGGTACCCCCACTGGGAGTGGGGGTTGAGCAGAACTGCCGCCCAGGCCTGCAGGGTGGGCAGATCTGAGACCCACCAGCGGAACAGGCTTGGAGGCCGACCAGCGTGGTAGACACGTCACATCAATTGGAGTAGGGGTGGAGAAAAGCTGCCGCCCACATCCGGATCAGGACCAATGATCCGAGGACGTGGTAGGAACGTCACCGCAATTGGAGTGGGGGCAGAGTAGAGCAGCCACCCGTGCCCGCAGGGTGGGCAGACCTACGACCAACCAGCGTAGTGGATAGATCACCCTGATTAGAGGAGAAGCACAGCCACTACCCGCCCTACAAGAGAGATATCCCAACTATACAAGAGCAATATAAATAAACAGGGGGAAAAATTTCAAAAACACAACAGTTTCACCAAGCAGAAAGAAACGCAAGCAATATGAAAAGACAAGGAAAGAAAGGACCACAAGCAATGCAGGTCAACTCAACTCTAGAAGAGATAATAGCTGCAACAGATGGAATGTCAGATAAAGAGTTCAGGATATACATGCTTCAGATGATCTGGACTCTCAAGGAAGACATGAGACAGCAAAATCAGACAATGAAAGATCACATTGACAAGGAACTACAGAAACAAATCCAGGAAGTAAAAGATCAATTTCACAGGGAGTTAGAAGTAATAAAAAACAAACAAATAGAAATCCTAGAAATGCAGGAAGCAATAAACCAACTTAAAACCTCAATTGACAATACTACCAGCAGAGTAGATCACTTAGAAGATAGAACATCAGACAATGAAGACAAAGTATTTCAACTTGAGAAGAACATAGACAGTTCAGCAAGACTGCTAAGAAACCATGAGCAGAACATCCAAGAAATATGGAATAACATTAAAAGACCAAACTTAAGAGTCATTGTGATACAGGAAGGCACAGAGCTCCAAACCAGAGGAATGAACGATCTATTCAATGAAATAATACGAGAAAACTTCCCAGACTTGAAGAATGAAACAGAATCCCATATCCTAGAAGCCTACAGGACGCCGAAAGTGCAAAATCATAAGAGATCCACACCTAGACACATTATAATGAAGATGCCCAACATACAGAATAAGGAGAGAATTTTAAAAGCTACAAGAGAAAGAAAGCAGATTACATTTAGGGGCAAACCAATCAGGATAACAGCTGATCTCTCAACACAGACTCTGAAAGCTAGAAGATCCTGGAATAACATTTTTCAAACACTGAAAGAAAATGGGCTCCAACCAAGAATCGTGTATCCGGCGAAATTAAGCTTCAGGATGGAAGATTAAATTAAAACCTTTCACGATAAACAAAAGTTAAAAGAATTCGCAGCTAGAAAACCATCTCTTCAAAAAATCCTTGGCAAAACATTACAGGAAGAGGAAACTGAAAATAACATTGAAAACCATCAGTGGGAGGTAGGACAGTAAAGGGGGGAAAGTAATCAAAGAGGAAAACTAATCAGGTTTAGTAACATAAATAAACAAATATGACTGGAGAAACAAACCAAATCTCAATAATAACCCTAAATGTTAATGGCTTAAACTCACCAATTAAGAGACACAGGCTAGTCGAATGGATCACAAAACAAGATCCAACAATATGTTGCCTACAGGAGACGCATTTGATAGGAAAAGATATACATAGACTGAAGGTGAAAGGCTGGGAAAAATCATTCCACTCATATGGACTGCGGAAACAAGCAGGAGTGTCCATACTCATATCAAACAAAATAGATTTCAAGCCAAAGTTAATCAAAAAGGATAAAGAGGGACACTACATACTGCTCAAGGGAACCATACACCAACAAGACATAACAATCATAAATATATATGCCCCAAACAATGGTGCAGCTACGTTCATCAAGCAAACTCTTCTCAAGTACAAGAGTCTAATAGACCACCATACAATAATCATGGGAGACTTCAACACACCTCTCTCACCACTGGACAGATCTTCCAAACAAAAGTTAAATAAGGAAACTATAGAACTCAACAACACAATTAACAACCTAGACTTAATTGACATATATAGAATATACCACCCAACATCAAGTAGTTACACTTTTTTCTCAGCAGCACATGGATCCTTCACAAAAATAGATCATATATTATGTCACAGGGCAACTCTTAGACAATATAAAGGAGTAGAAATAATACCATGCATCTTATCTGATCATAATGGAATGAAACTGAAAATCAACGATAAAAGAAGGAAGGGAAAATCATGCATCACTTGGAGAATGAACAATAGGTTACTGAATGATCAATGGGTTATAGAAGACATTAAGGAGGAAATTAAAAACTTCTTAGAGTTAAATGAAAACACAGACACAACATATTGGAATCTATGGGACACACTGAAAGCAGTTTTAAGAGGAAAATTCATTGCTTGGAGCGCATTCCTTAAAAAAAGAAAAAACCAACAAATAAATGATCTCATATATCATCTCAAAATCCTAGAAAAAGAAGAGCAAAATAACAGCAAAAGAAGTAGAAGGCAAGAAATAATTAAAATCAGAGCTGAAATTAATGAAATCGAAACAAAAGAAACAATTGAAAAAATTGACAAAACCAAAAGTTGGTTCTTTGAAAAAATAAATGAAATCGACAGACCCTTAGCCATGCTAACGAAGAGAAGAAGAGAGAGAACCCAAATTACTAGCATACGGGATGAAAAAGGCAATATCACAACAGACACTTCAGAAATACAGAAGATAATCAGAAATTACTTTGAATCCTTATACTCCAATAAAATAGAAGATAGTGAAGGCATCGATAAATTTCTTAAGTCATATGATCTGCCCAGATTGAGTCAGGAAGATATAGACAGCCTAAACAGACCAATAACAATAGAAGAAATAGAAGAAACCATCAAAAGACTACCAACTAAGAAAAGCCCAGGACCGGACGGGTATACAGCAGAGTTTTACAAAACCTTTAAAGAGGAACTAACACCAATACTTTTCAAGCTATTTCAGGAAATAGAAAAAGAGGGAGAACTTCCAAAGACATTCTACGAGGCCAACATCACCCTGATACCTAAACCAGACAAAGACACTTCAAAGAAAGAAAACTACAGACCAATATCTCTAATGAACCTAGATGCAAAAATCCTCAATAAAATTCTGGCGAATCGGATTTAAAATTGTATCAAAAAAATTATACACCATGATCAAGTAGGATTCATCCCTGGGATGCAAGGCTGGTTCAATATACAGAAATCAATAAATGTTATTCACCACATCAATAGACTTAAAAATAAGAACCATATGATCATCTCGATAGATGCAGAAAAGGCATTCGACAAAGTACAGCATCCCTTTATGTTCAAAACTCTAGAAAAATTAGGGATAACAGGATCTACCTCAACATTGTTAAAGCAATCTATGATAAGCCACAGGCCAGCATCATTCTGAATGGAGAAAAATTGAAGGCATTCCCTCTAAGATCTGGTACAAGACAGGGATGCCCTCTCTCACCACTTCTGTTCAACATAGTCCTCGAAACACTGGCCAGAGCAATTAGACAGACAAAAGAAATTAAAGGCATAAAAATAGGAAAAGAAGAACTAAAATTATCACTATTTGCAGACGATATGATTCTATACCTAACAGACCCAAAAGGGTCTACAAAGAAACTACTAGAACTAATAAATGAATTCAGCAAAGTGGCAGGATATAAAATCAACATGCATAAATCAAATGCATTCCTGTATATCAGCGACAAATCCTCTGAAACGGAAATGAGGACAACTACTCCATTCACAATATCCCCCCAAAAAATAAAATACCTGGGAATCAACCTAACAAAAGAGGTGAAAGACCTATACAATGAAAACTACAGAACCCTAAAAAGAGACATGGAAGAAGACCTCAGAAGATGGAAAAATATACCCTGTTCATGGATAGGCAGAACTAACATCATCAAAATGGCGATATTACCAAAAGTTCTCTATAAGTTCAATGCTATCCCAATCAAAATCCCAACAGCATTTCTTGTAGAAATAGATAAAACAATCAGGAAATTCATATGGAATAATAAAAGACCCAGAATAGCAAAAACAATGCTAAGCAGGAAGTGTGAATCAGGCGGTATAGCGATACCAGACTTCAAACTATACTACAGAGCAATAGTAACAAAAACAGCATGGTACTGGTACCAAAACAGGCGAGTGGACCAATGGTACAGAATAGAAGACACAGTAACCAATCCACAAAACTACAACTATCTTATATTTGATAAAGGGGCTAAAAGCATGCAATGGAGGAAGGATAGCATCTTCAACAAATGGTGCTGGGAAAACTGGAAATCCATTTGCATCAAAATGAAACTGAATCCCTTTCTCTCGCCATGCACAAAAGTTAACTCAAAATGGATCAAGGAGCTCGATATTAAATCAGAGACACGGCGTCTGATAGAAGAAAAAGTCGGCTATGATCTACATACTGTGGGGTCAGGCTCCAAATTCCTCAATAGGACACCCATAGCGCAAGAGTTAACAACCAGAATCAACAAATGGGACTTACTCAAACTAAAAAGTTTTCTCTCAACAAAAGAAACAATAAGAGAGATAAACAGGGAGCCTACATCCTGGGAACAAATCTTTACCCCACACACTTCAAATAGAGCCCTAATATCCAGAGTATACAAAGAACTCAAAAAATTAGATAATAAGATAACAAATAACCCAATCAACAAATGGGCCAAGGACCTGAACAGACACTTCTCAGAGGAGGACATACAATCAATCAACAAGTACATGAAAAAATGCTCACCATCGCTAGCAGTCAGAGAAATGCAAATCAAAACCACCCTAAGATACCATCTCACTCCAGTAAGATTGGCAGCCACTATGAAGTCAAACAACAACAAGTGCTGGCGAGGATGCGGGGAAATGGGTACACTTGTTCATTGTTGGTGGGACTGCAAAATGGTGCAGCCAATTTGGAAAGCAGTATGGAGATTTCTTGGAAAGCTGGGAATGGAACCACCATTTGACCCAGCTATTCCCCTTCTCGGTCTATTCCCTAAAGACCTAACAAGAGCATGCTACAGGGACACTGCTACATCGATGTTCATAGCAGCACAATTCACCATAGCAAGATTGTGGAACCAACCTAGAAGCCCTTCAATAGATGAATGGATTAAAAAAATGTGGCATTTATACACAATGGAGTATTACTCTGCATTAAGAAATGACAAAATCATAGAATTTGGAGGGAAATGGATGGCATTAGAGCAGATTATGCTAAGTGAAGCTAGCCAATCCTTAAAAAACAAATGCCAAATGTCTTCTTTGATATAAGGGGAGTAACCAAGGACAGGGTAGAGACGAAGAGCTGGAGAAGAAGATTAACATTAAACAGGGATGATAGGTGGGAGGGAAAGTGAGAGTTAAGGGAAATTGCATGGAATTGGAAGGTGAGCCTCAGGGTTATACACAATTACATATAAGAGGAAAGGAGGAGTAGGAGAGAAATTATATAAGTGTAAGAAATGATTTACAGTAGAGGGGGTGGAGAGAGAGAAGGGGAGGGGAGGGTAGGGGAGGGGAGGGGGGATAGTGGAGAATGGGATAGACAGCAGAATACATCAGTCACTAGAAAGGCAATTTGTAAATCAATGGAAATGTAACTGATGTGACATAGCAATCTGTATACGGGGTAAAAATGGGAGTTCATAACCCACTTGAATCAATCTGTGAAATATGGTATATTGAGAACTATGTAATGTTTTGAACAACCAACAATAAAATAATAATAAAAAAAAGAATATTTAGGAAAAAAGTTAACCAAAGACATGAAATACATATATACTTAAGACTACAAATTGTTGCTGAAAGAAATTAAATAAGGCACAAATAAATGGAAGATAATTGTGTGTTCATAGATTCAAATATCTAATATTGGTAAGATGTCAGTACTCCCAAAGTGATCAATAGTTTCAAAGCAATTTCTATCAAAATCTCGTTTTTTTTTCTTTTTCAGAAATAGAAAAATCTATCCTAAAATTCTTATGTAATATCAAGACAAATTGGACTTTATCAAAATTAAAAACTTTTGTGCATCAAAAGACATAATCAGTGTAAAAAGGCAACCCATGAAATGGGAGAAAATATTTACAAACATATCTGAGAAGGGCTTGATATTCAAAATATAAAAATAACTTTTACAACTTAGCTACAGCAATCACAACAAACAATAACCTGATTAATGTGGGCAAAGGACATGAAAAGGTGTTTTTCCAAAGAAGCAACATAATTGGCCAATTAGCACCTATAAAAATGTTCAACATCACTAATCATTAGGGAAATATGAATCAAAACCACAACAAGATACAACTTCACATCTATTATCATGTCTATTAAAAGAAACAAACAGAAATAACAAATGTTGGTGAGAATGTGGACAAATGGAACCTTTGTGCACTGTTTGGTAGGAATATAAAATAGTCTAGCAACTGTACAAAAACTGTATAGTGGGGTTGGGGTTGTGGCTCAGTGGTAGTGTGCTTGCCTCACATGTGTGGGACACTGGGTTCAATCATCAGCAATATATATATATATATATATGGTATTGTGTCCTACAAGTAAAATAAAAAATGAAAAAAAGTATAGTAATTCCTCAAAACATTAAATAAAATTACCATGTGATCCAGCAATTATAGTTCTTGGTATATGTTATGGTTTAGACACAAGGTGTCCCCCAAAAGATCATGTATGAGACAATGCAAGAATGTTCAGAGGTGAAATTATTAAATTATGAGAATTGTAACCTAATCAGTGGGTTAATCCACTGATACGGATTAACTGTGTGGTAACTGTAGGCAGGTAAGGTGCAGCTGGAGAAAGTAGGTCACTGGAGGCATGCCTTTGGGGTTTACATTTTGTCCCTGGTGAGTGAAGCTTTTTCTCTGCTTCCTGGTTGCTATGTTCTGAGTTGCTTTCCTCCACCCCACCCTTCCACTGTGATTTTCTGTCTCACCTTGGGCCCAGAGCTGTGGAGTCAGCTGATCATGGATTGAACCTCTAAAACTATAAGCCAAGATAAACTTTTTCCTCTCCTATGCTGTTCATATCAGGTGTTTTGGTTGCAGCAATGCAAAAGCTGACTAAAACAGTATATACCTAGAAGAACTGGAAGCAGAGACTCAAAGAGATTTGTACACCAACAGTCAGAGCAGCATTATTCACAATAGATAAAATGTGGAAACAATCCAAAAGTCCATTAATAAATGGATAAACAATATGCAGTATATACATACAATGGAACATTATTTAGCCTTTATAAAGGAAATCTTGCCACATTCAACATGGATGAACCTTGAGAACATTATGCTAAGTGAAATAAACCAGTCACAAAATGATAAAATCTGTATGATTCCACTTTATGAAGTTTTCAGAGTAGTTGAATTTATAGAAACAGAAAGTAGAATGATGGTTTCCAGGGACTGGGGAAGAGGGAAATGGGGAATTATAGTTCAATGGGTACACATTTTCAGTTAGGGAAGGTGAAAAAGTTCTGGAGATGGATGGTTGTGATGATGCAATATAATACCATAGATCTGTATACTTAAAATGGTAAGTTTCGTGTATATCTTACCATGTTTAAATAAATAAATATGTAATCAGCTACCTTTAAGAATAGTAAAGAAGGCAAGAGACAAAAATCCATGCACTAATGAACCTTCCTATGTGGAAGGAAACTGATGACCTAATTAAAAAAAAAAGGCCACATGGTTATGAGATCTGCAGTTCTCATGAATGTTATAGCCTGTCTGAGGTTTAACAGAGGTTTAAAAATCCACTGGCTTTTCAGACAAGATGGGGCAAGTTCAGGATGGTATGGCCATAGATTCCACTGGCTTTTCAGGCAGTGACCATTGGGTGGTGGTGGTGTCAGAGCTTGGGTGGTGATAATAGCTGTAGTAACCTATGCTTGTTTTTTGTTTTTTAACTGCCCAACAGATTTTCTCATTCTCCCTCAGGTGTCATGCTGTGCTTTTCTTCTCTAAGAAAATGAATCAGCAAAACACAATAAAACTCAGGGATGAGTACGTGATCTAAAATGGTTAATCAGAAGTCTTTCCCTGATTTCTTCACTTCCAGATGGAGGAAATGCAGTCTAGCCTCTGTGGCCATACTGCAAGGGTGCAGTGTTGGAGCTGCAAGTCAAGAAGGGCAATATGCCAATTAGAAAAAGGCTGAAGAGAGAGAAATTCCTGATGGCATTAAGTTTCATTCCCCAAGGCTCTGGTTTTGTATCTCTTCCTTCAATTCTCTGGTCTAACCCAATATTCTTCTTAGCCATGTGGGTCAGTCAAATTACTTTTTGCTTAAGCTAATTTGAGGCAGGTCCCTGTCGCATGCAATTGAGAGTCTTGAATAATTTGAAAGAAATGTAAGACTGTCCTTTAAAAATTCCCAGAAATACTGAGGAGAGGGGAGTTTTTCAAAGTGGTAGTGGACATTCTGGAGTGTGGAGGAAGAGGGAAGAAAGGGAAGAAAAGATGAAATATGGGTGATGGATGCTAATGTGAATTCATTTGTATCTAAAACACTGGTTAGACCAAGTGATAATGGGATTATGTTTGAAATTGTGATGATAATAGTACCTACCTTAAAGGGTTGTTGAAAAAGATTAAATGTCATAACATAGTATCCAGGGAAGAAAAACCCAAAATTCCTTTAGGTGTTTCAAACAGAGGTGAATTTAATCTCAGGAAATTGATTACAAAAGTTTGGAATGGCTGGAGGTGCAAAAGGCAGACATTGGTATTACCTGGATATTGTTAACTATTACAAGGCACAGCTCTCCAAGCCTGGGGTAGCAAAGATAAAGAAAATTAGATATGCCTAAATTCTATGAGCATGCACAGATAATGTTGCTGGGACTCCTAGATCAAATAGATATTTCTGGAGACCAGAATCACCTGCAGTTACTTGGTTCTTCCACTGCAGAAGTCAAGCACACAATGGCTTCCCTGTTCTCTCCTACTTTATTATCTTGTACAAGGAACTTCCAGTGGTAAAAAGCTAACCAGAACTTAGCTGGCAAGAGAGTTTTGACCCAAACCCAGCAGTACAGGGAAGATGATAGAAAGTTAGATGTACCCCATTTGAATCAAATGTATGATAGGTCAAGATCATTGTAATGTTTTGAACAACTAATAAAAAAACTGATAAATTTAGAAAGATGATTTATTTTAATATGCTGTTTTTAGAACTCATTCTCTCTATTATCCTAATCCAATTATTGAACATTACTAACTAAAATCAAATATTTCAATAAAAACTCCAGCTCTTAAAAAAAAAAAGAAAGTTAGATGTAGACCTAAGCACCCATGAACAACTTCTCAAAGGAAATTGAAAGGATTGAGGTAATATGTGTAAGTTGCATAATATGATATCTGTTACATAGGAAGGACCCCCAAGATGGTAGTATGTTTCTGAATATACATACATATATACATAATAATCACTTTAAATGGATCTACTTTGCCTGCGTTAAATAGCTCTTTACTAACTAGAATATTTTCTTCTCTATTCTCTCTTCTATGATATTGTTACATATAGAATATTTTGATTTATTTTCAAATATTTTAGTTCAAAAGTTTAAAACTTTTGTCTTATAAAGTATTCTAAAAGTGTTAATGTAGCATGTGAACATTTTCTAACATGTTTCATTTTGCTTCAATGCCTATAAATGTGGGTTGCCACTTGTCTACAACTTGGTTGTTGAACTCTATTAAATATGAATATCCTTGTGACCCACTTTCACTTCATTTCTCTGTTCTTTTCCCTGCATTTTGTTGCTCAAATGTCTGAACTTTAAAGTGCAATGAAGCTTGCACTTTCCAAGCTTGTAAATCTTGGAAATGATAGTTGCATTTGAATTCCTTCATAAAGGCAGCTTGGATCTGAGACCTCCACTCTGCAGCGTTTCAGCCCATTCTGTTAAATCTGGGCTAACTTCTCAGACATCTTCACAACAGTCACCAAAATGATCCCCCATTTCTCTGAACTGTTTTTCTACTAAGTCCAGATTTTTTAATTCAACCCATAAAGGCAGTTTCTAGCTGGCAGCACCTTCTCTAAACTTGGTTCCTGTGGTCATGCTCAACAGTGGAATAATGTCACTGAGTGGCAGGAAATAAATTGGAAAAATGAAAATGAAATTAAAAATGGAAAAATAAAATAAAACAGGAACTGTTCTAATTTACCTTTGTCTAGCCAGTAGTCAAATGTCAGATAGACATGAATTATTACAACACAGTCTGCATTTGACAACCCATCTCTCTGCTTTTGTGTTCAGTCAAATATATTGTTTGGTCAGTGTTATGGTTTGGATAAGAGCCCCCACCTCCAAAGCTCCTGTGTTAATGCAGAATGTTCAGAGATGAAATGATTAGATCATAAGAACTATAACCTTATCAGTGGATTAATTAATTTGATGAATTAATAATTTGAAAGGACCACTGTATGAGTATTAACCGTAGGCAGGTGGGGCATGGTAGAGAAGGTGGGTCATCAGGGATGTGCCCTTTAGAGTTATATCTTGTCACCCTGGCTCCTTCACTGTGTCTGCTTCCTGCTTACCATGAAGTGAGCAGCTTTCCTCTACCATGACCTCTGCCATGATGCAAGGCCTGTCCTGGGGCCCAGAGCAGTGGAGTTGACTGACCATGGACTGAGACCTTTGAAACTGTGAGCCAAAATAAATTTTGCCTCCAGTAAATTGTTGTTTTCAGGTGTTTTGGTGACATTGAGGAAAAGTTGACTAACAAAGTCAGCTACCCTTGACTTTACTCTGCCTCATGATTTTCTCAGTTTATACCTGCCCGTGTGCTTGAAGGGACATTAGGAAGATATGGTTCCTTTTGTTTTTATGATAAAGTTGAAAACTCATGCCGCAGTGATCAAGGCCTTTTCTATTTGACTCTTCTTACCTTTCTATCAGCCTAAATTTGCCCTACTCCTGACCTTATCTGCTACACTTCAGTTGTATTTAATTTCATTACCTATACCCACCATCCACCATCCACAGCTCATCACCAATAATCAACAACAACCAACCACACTTGCTAGCCCTGATTAATCAAGTCTGTCTATTTTTCTCTATCACCAGTCCTATTCCAACAGCCCTGGCCACCACCACAATCTCTGCCCACCAGCAAGTCTAACAGCAGCCTTCACTCACACTTCCACAACTCCTTGGCTTAGTCCTGTTGATGTTGATTTTCTCATTGACTATCTCATGTATCAGTTCCCTTTTCTCTAATTCTCCTATCTTGCTCTAGAACAGCCCATTATCATCTCTTCCCTAGAATACTTCACCAGTTTCCTGACCAGGTGTCCTGCCTTCAGGTGAGTCTCCTTCCAATTCATCCAAAATTTGTTGCTAAAGTGGTCTTCCTAAAATCTATTCATGAAGATAACAACCCAATCAACAAATGGGCCAAGGACCTGAACAGACACTTCTCAGAGGAGGACATACAATCAATCAATAAGTACATGAAAAAATGCTCACCATCTCTAGCATTCAGAGAAAAGCAAATCAAAACCACCCTAAGATACCATCTCACTCCAGTAAGATTGGCAGCCATTATGAAGTCAAACAACAATAAGTGCTGGTGAGGATGTGGGGAAAAAGGTACACTTGTACATTGCTGGTGGGACTGCAAATTGGTGCGGCCAATATGGAAAGCAGTTTGGAGATTCCTGGGAAAGCTGAGAGTGGAACCACCATTTGACCCAGTTATCACCCTTCTCGGACTATTCCCTGAGGATCTTAAAAGAGCATACTATAGGGATACTGCCACATCAATGATCATGGCAGCACAATTCACAATAGCTAGACTATGGAATCAACCTAGATGCCCTTCAATAGATGAATGGATTAAAAAAATGTGGCATTTATACACAATGGAGTATTACACAGCACTAAAAAACGACAAAATCATGAAATTTGCAGGGAAATGGATGGCATTAGAGCAGATTATGCTAAGTGAAGCTAGCCAATCCTTAAAAAACAAATGCCAAATGTCTTCTTTGATATAAGGAGAGCAACTAAGAACAGAGCAGGGAGGAAGAGCATGAGGAAAAGACTAACATTAAACAGAGACGAGTGGTGGGAGGGAAAGGGAGAGAGAAGGGAAACTGTATGGAAATGGAAGGAGACCCTCATTGTTACACAAAATTACATATAAGAGATGGTGAGGGGAAAGGGGAAAAAACAAGGGAGATAATTGAATAACAGCAGATGGGGTAGAGAGGGAAGATGGGAGGGGAGGGGAGGGGAGGGGGGATAGTAGGGGATAGGAAAGGTAGCAGAATACAACAGACACTAATATGGCATTATGTAAAAATGTGGATGTGTAACCGATGTGATTCTGCAACTTGTATTTGGGGTAAAAATGGGAGTTCATAACCCACTTGAATCAAATGTATGACAGATGATATGTCATGAGCTATGTAATGTTTTGAACAACCAATAAAAAAATAAAATAAATAAATAAAATAAATAAATAAAATAAATAAAATCTATTCATTGACTTTTAAGAGTTCTGGTAGTCATTAATGCTTTCTATTAACTCTATCTGGTTGTCCACTGTTCTAGATGCATGGTAGGATAACATTTTCTCAATCCCTGAAGTTAGGTGTGGTCATGTGACTTACTATGGCAAATAAGATGTGGACAGAAGTGATGCAAAATGTTTTGGGGCAGAAGTTTTAAGGGCCAGTGTATGATTTGCTCCATTCTCTGTCTTTCTGGCTCCAGATGGTGGCTTCTTTGTAGACCTGGATCCACGGGTGAGAGCCCCTCAGACTACTCACAATGGAAATGTAGCATGACTGAGAAATCAATCTTCTTGTTTTACGTCACTTATTTTGAAGATTTTATTGTAGCAAAACATGGCACACTTTGAGTAATACAAAGATGAAGGTGAAACTTGAACTCCTTATCAAAATATTGATAACCTTTTAAAATCTGACCCATGCATTCCAACTTTATTTTAAACCATTCCTCTTCCCACATCTTACACTGTAGGCCAAATGCTATTCCTGGAATATATTCTTGTACTTTCCTGCTTGTTATGCGCCCCTCCACCTCTGCTTCCAATTCAGCCTACTCCCAAACTATCCTAGTACTCTCTTCCTCCTTAAAGTTCCATAGCATTTTTTTTTCTGGGTCACTTTCCTATTTACATAAAAGTTTCTTACATATGTATCTAATATACTCTGTTTGCCTAGAATCTCTTTTAAATCAAGGTTTGTGTCTATATTATCTTTGTGAGTAACTAAAAAATTCTAACAATGCCCTTCATGTTTGTCCCCAAATGTTTGTCAAGTGAATTTACTCTATTCCCGAAATGTACTATACTTATAACATACATCTTAATTTTTAATGTTTTCTTTTTAAATATACATGATGGTAGAGTATATTTTGACATATTATACATACATGGAGTATAACGTAATTTTTAAATTTTTGTGGTAAGGTTGATTTTGTGTCACTGAGTGGATTAGGGAGATGGTAGAGAATAGCTCCAAGAAAGTGTGGGGTAACTGATGACGGGTATGGAATGGAGAAGGAAATAAGGGAGTAAAAGGTGAAATTAATACATTGTTACCTGGCATTTGTTTGAAACCTAACACTATGCTAGGCACTGCAAAGAATTTATAGAAAGAAGACATTATTGACCTAAGTGGACTTACTTTCAGGTTCATACACAAAGTGTCATGTGTATAAAGCCATGTAAAACACATGGAGATTGTAGTACAGACTTGAGTTACTAGAATCCTGTTCCACATAGTAACTTTTCAACTATTTCTGAAATATGCTATTGTATCTCTAAGGGAAAAAAATTCAGACAATGTTAGTAGCAGTTTATCTCAAAAGTTCTCCATGCATTTCAATTTTGTAGAGCCCATTCACAAAGTGCCAATTGTTGCAGAACCAAACCCTGAGCAATGGTAGGCTGGTTGTGAACTGGAAAACACTGGCTGAATTGAAACTTGTTCCTATCAGGTTTTCTGTGGTTAATTTTGTTTTGTCTGACTGGGTAGCATTTTAAATCCCAAAGCTCTTTGAAGCAATTTGACATGAATTGAATATATTTGTGTGTGGCATAATGGTCAGTGGTGTGCCAGTAAATGTTTAGTAATCAACACATGGGCCTGTGGGACCTTGATTTGTAGCATTTGTCAATTTCCGAGTGTATAGACTTCCACCATGGCCAAGTCTAAAATGCCAATTGAATATTGCTGAATGTGGAGTTAGGAAGAGATATGTGCCATGAGCTCTTAAGAGCCCCTGCAAGCAGGCTCTAATGTGCTACTTGGTGTGAGAAGTGGAAAGGAAGGAGGCAGAATGAGGGATGAGGGAGGGCAAGAATAAAAAAGAAAAAAGAACTGCTTTGAAAGCTCTAAAGGACACAACATCTTTGTTTGTATGTGGTGCTGAGGATTGAACCCGGCCCACACGCATGCCAGGCGAGCGCGCTACCGCTTGAGCCACATCCCCAGCCCGAAAACTCTCAAGGAAGAAGCAAGATTGGAGGTTTGGAGAATTTTAAAATACCCAATTAACCTCCTGAAAAACTGAAAGTTATTATTGTTAAGCGTTACTATTAAGAGTTTTGAACCTGGCGGGGAGGTGCATGCCTGTCATCCCAGCTACTGAGGCAGGAGGCTGAGGCAGGAGGGTTGCAAGTTTGAGACCAGCCTGGTCAGCTTAGAAAAAAAGGAGAAGAAGAACATGAAAATAATCCCCGAAATAGTGCTGGACTTTTGGCTGAGTTTTTTTTTTTTTTTTTCCCATAGTGACAAATAACTTCAATTTTCACTTTAGGGGATTTCTAAACACCAGATTTGCATTTTTAAACAGTTGCTTACTTTATGGTGATACAAATCAGAACAGTGGATACCTCCTGGGGATACAAGGGAAGCTTTCTCAGGTGCTGAAAACTTTCTGTCTGTTGATCTGGATGGTGATTACTTGTATATTCATTTATATCTCTATAATAAATAAATGAAAAAATTGCTCATTTTGGACTTCTTTCCCTCTGCCTCTGAAATATTTCTTCCAGGTGTATATTAGATTAAAAATAATGGGAAGGAGGTGGGAGGCAGGGAAGAAATACAAATTATCTTATCAGGTGATGTATGTACGAAGAACTATACTATACTATATATAGAATGTGTTTTTGCATGGTTTACATTTCACACAGTGCATTATTCATTACACACACGGTGGTATTAGCTAGGAAATTGGGATCAGGTAAATAACACCAGGAAGTAATGACTGTTGGCATTACATGTAGTAATCTGTTTTCCTGGAACAAATTGCAAATGTATTCTGTTTGGAATTAATACAGTATTTTAAATTTTATCCATAAAAATGACTTATGAGATTGAATCCATTAGTTTAATGGAATATCAAAATCATTATTCCAAACTTATTTATATTGCAATCAGTAGAATGGGATGTCTCTTCTGAATAAGAAAATGAATGTGAATGCCAAAGATTTTCTCTTATTTAATTTTAATAATTATAAATCATCATATGTGATATGTATTTTTCATATTTATGCCTGTAAAGTAAATCCCTCAAGACAAAACAGAAGAGGGAAAAGCCATATTAACACTTTCAATATGTCTCTCAGATAGTTTTGGGTTTTGTATTTCCACAAATGAAGTGATCAGCATTAAGGCATAATCCCTAATGAGGGTGGGGTTGGACACAGGGGTTGAGAACAAGGGAAAGCCTGTGTTATGGCACTCATTGCTTGAGCCATTTCAGAGGGGCCTTGATTTTCACTAAAATATTGGTCAAGTTTAGAGCTTCCAATCAAGGTCTTGGAAGATCCTGGAATGTTAGTTTCTTCAGAAGGAATGTTCCAAAAGGTTAAGTGGAATAGTGTTGGCTCTGTTGCCTCTGGAAATTAGCCCATCAGCAGACTTGAAATGTTAGTGTTAGGCGTACATCACCTTGGTTTGTAGTATTGCATCTGCAGGATGGCCC
The DNA here is from genome assembly GCF_964194105.1 of Spermophilus citellus. Classification (NCBI taxonomy): domain Eukaryota; kingdom Metazoa; phylum Chordata; class Mammalia; order Rodentia; family Sciuridae; genus Spermophilus; species Spermophilus citellus. The sequence continues at coordinate 120,365,908 of NC_138190.1, read as the reverse complement.
AATTAAAGTATACTGCTACTTACAAGTTGTGGTCAGCAAGTGTCTTAACCTCTTCGTGCCTCAGTTTCTTTATTTGCAAGAATATCTACATCATAGGCTTGTTGTAATGATTAAGTATGTCATTTTCATCTCACATCAAGGCATGTTGATTTATCATATAATTAAAAATATTTCTTATAGGACATTAAGAGAAGCAGGACTCTGAAACCTGGAAAATTTAGATGAAGGTAAATTAAGTAATAGACATTCTTTTGTTTTTCTCAAGACTTTTTTGGGTAAATTATTTATTTATTCTAATTTGTTATACATATTAGCAGAATGCAATTCATTTCACATTACACATATAGTGCAAATTTTTTCAAGTCACTGGTTGTACATAAAATATTTTTACACCATTTGTGTCTTCATACATGTATTAGGATAATTATGTCTAATTCATTCCACCATCATTCCTACCCCCATGTCCCCTCCCTCCCCTCCCTCCCCTTTGCCATATCTAAAGTTCCTCCATTCCTCCCATGCCAGCTCCCATCAGTTTTATGATCCAGCATCCTCATATCAAAGAAAATATTTGGCCTTTGTTTTTTTTTGGGATTGGCTGACTTCACTTAGCATTGTATTCTCCAGATCCATCCATTTACCTGCAAATGCCATGATTTTATTATCTTTTAACGCTGAGTAATGTTCCATTGTGTATATATACCACAGTTTCCCTATCCATTCATCTACTGAAGGACATCTAGTTTGGCTCCACAGTTTAGCTATTGTGAATTGTGCTGCTATAAACATTGATGTGGCTGTGTCCCTATAGTATGCTGTTTTTAAGTCCTTTGGATATAAACAGAGAATCAATAAATGGGATGGATTCAAACTAAAAGGCTTCTTCTTAGCAAAAGAAACAATCAGTGAGGTGAATAGAGAGCCTACAAAATGGGAGCAAAGCACATCAGATAGAGCACTAATCTCTAGGATATAGAAAGCACTCAAAAACCTTAACACCAAAAAAAAAAATAATAAATAAATAAACAAACAAACAAAAAAAAACCAATAAATGGGCCAAGGAATTGAACAGATACTTCTCAGAAGAAGATATATAATCAATCAACAAATATATGAAAGAATGTTCAACATCTTCTCAAGATATATTAATGTGCTTTCCTCTTTTGCTTTTTCAGATACATGACTTTCTGTCTAGTTGATTCAAAGCATCTGTCTGCTCAGGGACAGTGAGAGGAGGGTAGAATAAGGACTTGTATAGTAAGAATCAAAAGAGAAAAAAAGCAGTATTCCATTTTTGGTTTTCAAAATAGAATTTTCAGATTCAAAGCAAGAAAACAGGACTAAAATCCAAACTTTCTAAATTCCTTTATCCTCTTTTTTATCTTATAAAGAAGTCCTGGGCTATGTTAATCATGAAGCTTAACTTAAGGGCCCTTTTGGTCAGGCAAGAATAAGTAAAGGGATTATAAAGTCTACTTCTGATACTTCTGGTCTGAAGGCAGAAGAGTAGAGAAGCCAAGGTAGAGACAAAATGTGGTCAGGGATTGAACAATCTCCCATTGTTGGGCCAAAGTTCCAGAGTAAAGAAACCTCTGCCCTTTTCCTAGTTTACGGCTCTGGAAGGAGGTAACTACACGTGATACAAAATAAATTTGGTGGTCAAGAAAGGTTTTGCAGAGAGAAGACCAGAATTTAGGGCTTCAGAGCTGCCCTTGGTTTATTTGCAGTATGGAGTCAAAGACTCTGCCATCCTCCCATACTTTCAAGTTAGCAGAGACTATGGCTGTTGAAGTTACAAGAGTGAGTCACTATGGCAGGGACACAGTAACCTGTACCTGGGGTAAGACCAGAAGAGGGTTACAGGCAGTCTTCCAGGAAGGGAGTTCTATACCACATTTAAGAGTCCAGTGAGACTGAGTCAGCTGGAAAATGGGTCAGGTCATGAGCACACTGAAGGCACAATGGTCCACAATTGATTCCAGTTGTAAGCTCCTGTCTCATATGCCAGCAGAATGCCCAGAAGTGGGAGGATTGTACCTTAGGGACTATGAATCTCAGAAGCAACACAGACCAGTCTCTGCACAGCAGAGAGCAGTGAGAAACCAAAGGACACATTGAGATCTTAATGGACTGTCAACCCTCTGCTATCATAAGGTCACTTACTGGCACATACTATCCCCAATGTCTGGAGCAGGGGCCATAATTCCTAAAGATGAATAATTTTACTTTAAAGGGGACTGAAAGGAAAGTGACCACAACACTCGGAGTGACCAAGAGATCTTTATTGCAGCAGTGCAAAAGAGGAGAAAAAGACAGAGAGAGTGAGCCCGGCAGGGGAAGGTTTTTATAGCCCTTCTGCTGTGCTGCCTAAATCTAATAGGGTCTCTGGGTTTGCAAACTGCCTTGTTGGCACAAAGGGGGTTAAGTGTTCAGCCTTGAGCAGGGGGGTGAGCATTTGGACTTGACACAAACAATTGATAAAGAACCAGACAGAGGGGGTTTGAGTGGCTGGGTCATCCTGCAGCTAACATTTGTTTAGCATGTCCTGCAGAAAATTTAGTTCAGCCTGTCCTGCACCTAACAGGGACTATTAAAGAAAAGATGAACTGTGTGGGAAAAAGATACTGAGATTTATAGAAGAATAACACCCATGACAGAGAAGGAAGGCAAGATTGGGTGGGAGGACGGGGTGGACCATGCGATTTGATGCAAACCTGAGAAATTTCTGCCAGTTTGATGGGGGAATTCTGGAGAAGATTTCCATTGGGTAGAAATAGCTGCACCTTTGTATGACTATTTTTTTTTTTTAGTCATTGGCCAGGGGCTGCTCATAGAAAGCATGACCTTGGTTGAAGAGCTGATGCCAAAATTGAAGGTGCTAACAACTGGTGGCTGTCAAATAATTACTCTTTGCATCTGGGAAATAAGTCCTTCTGGAATACAGGTCTGAGTTACACATCTGTAGGTCTACCATAGTCCCCTCCCCCCATGTTAATCTGTCCCTTTTCTCTATACATGTTCAGAAAGAAAGTCATATGAGGGCTCTTAGCCATTTTATTTATTTATTTATTTATTTATTACTGGAGATTGATCCCATGGGCACTCTATCACTATCATTTATTTTATATTTTGAGACAAAGTCTTGCTAAGTAGCTTAGGTTCTTGCTAGGTTGCTGAGGCTGGCCTCAAACTTGTAATCCTCCTGCTTCAGCCTCCTGAGTCACTGGGATCACAGGCATGTGCCACCATGCTGGATCTTGCCTTTTCAGAAAAGGGGAGTGGCTAGGAATGGTGGCCCATGCCTGTAATCCCTGTGGCTTGGGAGGCTGAGGCAGGAGTATTGCAAGTACAAAGCCAGCCTCAGCAATTTAACAAGACCTTAAGCAATTTACACCCTGTATCTAAATAAAAAATAAAAAGGGTTGGGGATGTGTCTCAGTGGTTAAGAGCCCCTGGGTTAAATCCTTGGTACCAAAAAGAGAAAAAAAAAAAGAAAAAGAAAAAAAGAAAGAAAGAAGGAAAAGGTAGGGGGATACTAAGATGAAGTACCAGCCCACCAAACCCACCTTGTCTGGTGGTAGGCTACAACTGGAATTGCTTCCCTCTACTCCTATCCATTCTAAATTGTCATCACCCTTATCTATAATCTTGGCAGGTTTTGGTGACTTATTTTGTTTTCACCCAGACTCATTCCTGAAAGATCAAACTCTTTTGTAGCCATACACTTTTCAGACTGGTGTTGATGCACATGTTCATTCACAGTCTCAATGGGTTAGAGAAGTACTGGGGGATGGCCCAGCTGGGTCATCTGAGTTCCATACATATTCCTATATGCTCTCATTTGAAATATTATTTCTCTTTCCTCTTGTGAAGTAGGGTCAATTATGCCTTGTAGGATGGCGAGTCCTCTTCTTAGTTATGGACACAAGGATCCCAAAGTGTCCAATGGTCAATGCACAAAAGGACCCAAAAGTGTCCAACTGGCAGTAATAGTTTGGTGTTCAAGGGGGTTCTTGTGTCCTCTGATGAGAGCATACTACTTTGGGGGATCAGAATTACTAACACTATAAAGCTTAGCATTTCAGGGGTTGGGAACACAAAAGCCTCCACTGGATCACTGAGAGTGGTGGTTAGTGAGACCATTTGTGCTTCTACTCCTTTGAACAATGTATTTTCCTTTAGAGGACACAGCACCACACAGAGATTTCTGATTTAACTAATTATTTCTGAGCATTGCCTCTGAGATGGTGCCTCTGTGAGGCCAGTTACTTCTGGATGGTATGATAGATGATGTGTGATATGAGTCATGTATGCTATGGTCATAGGCCTATTCCCACACCTCCTTTTCTGTAATATGGGTCCCCTTGCTGATACCATACTGTGTAGAATTCCAGACCTGTGGATCAAGCATTCCATAAGCCCCCAGATAATGGTTTGGATGAGGTTCTACAAGTAGGAAAGGGAAACCAAAACATAGTATAGGTGCTATCCCTATGAGGATGACCTGCTGGTTCTTTCAGGATAGATGTGGCCCATTGTAGTAAACTTGTTATCAGGTCTATTGAGTGGCTGATTGTTCTCCTTGTGGAATGGTGCTATATTAGGCCTCAGCATTGGTTTCTGTTACTGGCAATTTAGGTGTTTAGAAGCAGCAGTGGCTAGACTACTCTAAATGAAGGAGAGAGCACATACCCCGAGCCCATGCCTTGCTTCAGTCCCTGCCACCATGCTACGTATTTTGTGAATTCATTTTCTAGATGATGAAGAAAGCTAGTAGCATCAATAAGCTAACCATTAGTCTACTTAATGTTTACTATCTCTTTCATAGTAGATCCTCTTTGATGAACAATAATATTTGGTGCAAAGATCTTCACAATTCATGCCCATGCCCATATCAATCTATATGCTTATATACCAGAACCTGTTTTCTCTATTTTTCCAATCTTTCTCCTTCCAGGTCTCTGACTTGGCCATTTACCATGGTCTATAGTCTATATATTCTAATCTTGGGCTGTATCTCCACACATACAGAGTAGATGGCCTCGGCACTTCCTGTATTTCTGATCATTTTTCTCTCCTTTGTCTCAAATGTTATCCCAGAGTGACACTGTAATGCACTTTCATTTTTTAGCTTACAACCATATACCAAACTAACCCATGCACAAACCTGACTCAGGCATTTCCTTTCTCCTTCAGCTGATCACATGCGGCCCCTCCAGTACGGTGATCAATGTGAGATGAAAGAGAGGCACTGTGCAACTATAGTGGGTGACATGGAAATCACAGTTACCTTCTAATGGGATTTGCCTGTCTCTGCTGGTTCAACTTATGTGAGGTCCCAGATGTACCATTTCCATATTTATCATAATTTTTGCTAGGCTTAGTCAATGTTAAGACTTGATGGGTCTAGCAGGATCCAGTTTATGGTGGGCATTTCTAGATGTAGGGTCCTGTTCCATAGTCAATCATTCTATCTGTATCAGGGCCTAATATCTTGTCAAGGGCTTTTTTTTTTTAAAGAGAGAGTGAGAGAGGAGAGAGAGAGAGAGAGAGAGAGAGAGAGAGAGAGAGAGAGAGAGAATTTTTAATATTTATTTATTTTTTTTTAGTTTTTGGCGGACACAACATCTTTGTTGGTATGTGGTGCTGAGGATCGAACCCGGGCCGCACGCATGCCTGGCGAGCGCGCTACCGCTTGAGCCACATCCCCAGCCCCAAGGGCTTTTTTATTTTCAGAAGGCATACATATTCTTTGGTATGGTCTTTCTCTAGAACTCCAAGGACTTCATTATGATTCTACCACATCTCTCCCATAGACTCTGCATTGTTTCTCTAACGATATAAAGTCTGCCAGTTATATGGACCAAGTAACTGGGCTTTTGCACCTGGCTTAGATATGCTGCAAAGCCTTTTCCTGCTCTGGGTTCCACTCAAAACTGGTAGGTAAACTCTAGTTTCAACAACTATAAGGGCCAGAGAACTATTTCTATGTGTAGAATGTTTTGCTTCTCTAACCTAAGGAGACCCATCAGGCATTGCATTTACTGCTCTGTAGTAGATTTTACAAAATTCAGCAATTTTGTCTTTTTATTGGGTGAGGATATCCCTGTATGCCCCTGAGAATTGACTCCAATACCTATACTGAAGTATCAGGTTCCTGAATCATTAAAGGTTTGATTTCCCACCTGTTGGGGCAGGCCCCCAAATGGCTCTAGTTAGGCTCCCTTGCCAAGCCTTTTGTCAGGACATGTTATATTTTTAATATGTAGCCAGGGCTGGGAACTATGTTATGGTTAATCAATGCCAGAAACACTGATTCAATGTATAGGCTCAAGGTGGTAAACATTAATTTGTGAGCATGCCCCTCTCCCCTCATCTAACTTGTTGCAGTATGCCTTCTTTTCTGTGCTATATAAAAAAAAGGGCCTATGAAAATGGTTGGAGGTGGGGGGCTGGCTAATGGCTTTGGCCACTTCTGAATAAAGGATGACCAATATTCCCATCAGGCCTTGCAATCTTCTTCCACCTGCCAAACCCCAAATCTGTTTCCTGGGTCAGAGACCCTGCATGACACCACTCTGTGGAGCAGTGTCTTACCAAGGCCTCCAGCATGCTGGTCTTTTCTTGTTCGTTCTGCTGGATCAGCATGGTGATGTAAAAAACCAAAATGATACTCTAAAAGATGTCCAGATGGTCCATATCTCATTATAACAGAGGGTATGAGAATTAACCTAGCCCTGAGGCAAAACTGTAAATGAATATGTTGCCTCTTTCATATGAATGCTCACTGTTTTGGATCTTTCCTGATTGGGATAGGAAAGTACTTACTAAATCAATACCTGCATACCATGTACCTGAAACCAGGTACTCCTTGTTGAATTTGAAGTGGTCCATAGTCATTTTCCAGGATCCATCTAGGCAGATCCATTTTTTAATGTCACAGGATTTTAATCTTTGTAAATGGCAGTAAATTCCACCGTCATTCTTGGGATGTGATATTGTTTTTGATTTATCATCTTGTTTAGTTACTTTGGGGTGGGGTCGTTTCACAAACTTCTCCTACTTTTCCTCTATTATGACCAAGGATCTTGTATAAAGATTACTTTCACTGCTCAGCATGTCTCTCTCAACTATACACTCAGAGACGAGGAAAGTGACCATCAGGTTAGTCAGCAGACCCAATAGATCTATTACAAGCAAGGCATTAGGCAGGACTCCATATAACACTTAACATCTGTTGACTTTACTCTAACAGGTAGACATGATGATGCTTTATATCTGTAAGTAACAATGTCAACTCAGATCCTGGCCCCAATAGTCCTTGCAATAGCTGGATATGCTTCTTTTCCTAGTGTACGGTAAATGTACACTATGTGCAAATAATGTAAAGTAACTGCTATAGTTTGGATTTGAAGTGTTCCCCAAAGGCCCTTGTATTAAAGGCTTGGTTGCCACACTGTGGAGCTATTGAAAGGTGGTGGAACATTTAGGAGTTGGAGCCTACTGGGTTGAAGTTAGGTCATAGGGGTGTGCCCTTGAAGAGGATGTTGGAACCCCCATCTCTTTTCTCTCTCTGCTCCCTGACCACCATGAGGTGAGCAGCTTTGCTCTATTGTGCACTTCCTACCATAATGTTCCACCTCCACACAGGTCCCAAAGCAACAGAGCTAACTAGCCAACCATGGACTGAAACCTCTGAAATGGTGAGCCAAAATAAACCTTTCCTCCTGCAAATTGTTTACTTTGAGTATTGTGTCAGAGTAATGGAACTCTTGATTAACACAGTAACTTCACCCAAGTAGATGACTTTTGATAAGGACCAGAGGAAAGACTGGTATTACAGGATTCTTCTCCTAGGAGGCATCTCTTTCATCAATGGGTTCTAAGGCTTAAAATTAGCTCAGGACTAGGAATCATGATATATTTTTTGTAGTGCTGAGGATTGAACCCAGGGCCTCATGCAAGCTAGGCAAGCACTCTACCGCTGAGCTATACTCAAATTCCTGAAATCATGAATTTATAAATTGGAAGACTGACTTCTAGTTTCTGATGATTTATTACTCCTTTTAAAATTATACATATTAAGCAATACCCTTTTTGGCTGCCCATCTCTTTTGCCTCTGGTGATGCTTGTTCTATTAATCATCCCTTTAATTCTCTACAGATCAGGCCCACTTGGTTGCCACTCTAATCACATCTACTTTTACAATAATTACAAGCCCTTGGCTTCTAGTGGTGAAAAGCTTATCACCTGGTTTGTGTTTCTGGGGTTGCAGAGGGTTGGAGTACTATTATGTTTTATATATGAGGTGTCTCCCAGAAGCTCATGTGTGAGACAAAGGTTAGAGGTTAAATAATTGGGTTATGAGAGCTTTACCCTAATTAGTGCATTTCTAATAACAAACCAAGGGAACAGCTTTCCTATCATCTGCCTTGGCCTTCAAAGGAGAACCACTACTGTATTTCTTGATAATTCTGATGTCAACTTTACCTGTCTTCTTGATGGTCTAGGTGAAGGATGTGTCCCCTGTGTCCTCCTATGCAGCATAGTATCTTCTGGTTTCAACAATATATCCAATCCAGCATGCCTGTTTCCTTTGGCCTTATAATTCCTTCCTCTACTATATGCCAGAGCAATTCAGGAATTTCAACATCACTTAGTATGGGTCACTGATTTTTCCAGGCTTATCAAGCCACCTGAGCAGTGAGTTACACTACTTTTTGAGGTCCCTGTTATGGTTAGTTCTTTATCCCAAGAGAGTGTCCCCAAATCAACAATCCCTTTCTAGCCCAATCTTATGATGAAGCTCCCCTTGATAATTACCTTCAGAATCTCATCTCCTGAGTCCTGTCAGCACATACTAGTTAGGTCTTATTTTCTTTGGGGCACAATACTTGTTTTTAGAAGGGCTGTGCTACAGATAGGCCTGTTGTTTTACAGAAGAAAGAACTTTATATTGTCTTATATGGAGGAAGTACTGGCAGTTATTGGGGGAAGAGTGGGCTGCTTTTAGAGGCTCAGAAGTTTTGGAGAAGACTAAGGAGTCAAAATCTTTGGGAGCATTTGCTTAATTCACATACATGTCTCCATCCCATGTGTCAGGATCCCAAGTTTTTTCTACTAGAACCTCAACTTTGGTGTAACTTACTTGCCTCACTTGAATATTGAAGTTTAGTCACTGTAATGATCAAATCCTGGATTTAATCTTCAGCTTTTCATGTTCACCTATTGCTGTAAATGGGGGCTTCTTTGTAAGCTATGAAAGGGACTTCTGTGTTTTCACATTTAGTTTTTTTTTTTTTTTCTTGGTACGGGGTATTGAACTCAGGGGTGCTTAGCCACATCTCCAACCCTATTTTGTATTTTATTTAGAGACAGGATCTCACTGAGTTTTTTAGTGCCTTGTTTTTTGCTGAGGCTGGCTTTGAACTCATGATCCTCCTGCCTCAGCCTCCCAAGTCCTGGGATTCCAGGCATGTGGCACTGCACTGGGCTCACATTTACTTTTTAAGTGTTATTTGCCTTCAACTTTAAATTATCTGTTTGTAGGGCATTAATGTAACAGTAAAAAAGCATAAAATTCCGTTTTCTCCCATATACATTTAAAATGTTTGAGTCATTCCACCAGCTAATGTATCCTCCCCACTGGTACATTTTTCTGAAACATGGCAAGGGGAAGCTTTAACCATTGGGCTGCCACCTTGTTTCAGGGATTGTCTATATATAACCTTCCACCAGAACTAAGGTCCTTATTACTAGCTGGGTGCTGGTGAATCCAGTCACTGAGAGCCATATGATGGCCTACTTCCTTGGACTACTTTTGGTACCAAATGTCACAGGTTGGACTCTCAGAGAAGCAGAGGCTGAGAAGGATTTAGGAGTGCAAAAAAAGTTTATTAGGATCAGTGCACGAGGAGAGGCAGGGAAGGACAAACAGAATTGAGCAAGGGGGTCCATGAGATTGTGATGCAGACCTGACAAAGTCTCTGCCAGCCCAAGGGAGCTCTCCAGAGCAGAGATTGCTCATTAGAGAAGTCCCATATTGAGTAGAAATGGCTAGGTACTTGTACTATTGCTTTGCTTGGTCATTGGCTGGAGTTTTCCCCAGAGCATGCAACCTTGATTATAGCCATTTTATTGAATGAGCTGCCTCAAGAATGTGACCTGGGTTCAAAAACTGAGGCAGATTTTGAAGATGCTAACAGTTGGTGCCTGTAAGCTAATTACATTTCTTGTAGCTAGATGGCAAGCCCTTTCTGGAAGGTGGGTACAAAGAGTATATGACTTTGTCTTCCATATGGCCTGAGCCTAATGCAGTATATATATGAGCTAAATTTTTATAGATTAAAATTTGTATTTCCCAACTACTATATAGAGGGTGAACCTCACAAAGGAGATTAGATTTGCACATCTGAGTGTCTTGTGAATCAATTCATGACCTAGATTCAGTGAAGTAGCTTGGGGCATTGGCCAAGGAGGACACCCACAGAGTGGTGATGGTGACTAATGTAAGAGATATGCCACACCCAGGGGAAGATGAGTGCTAGGTTGCCTGGCTGGTGTGAGGTTGGGCTTCTTTTGGGATAAGAGAGATACTGAGAAATGGAAGGTTGTGGAAAATTGCCTTTGCTGATAGGTTGATTACATGGCGGGGGGGGGGGGTGTGAACCTCTTTACATAGAAAGATCATGAATTTTTTAAAATTTTTCATTTTACATAGTATAAGGTGGCTTCTCTTCTCTATCTTCAACATTATTTCCTAAGTTAAGCCTCTGTTTTTCCCCCCACTTCTATATATCATTCATTTGCTCTTGAAGCATTAACAATCCCATTCCAATTGTGGAAATAACTAGGAGACTGTCCAGGTCTCAGCCCATGATCTGGTAGGGAAGACAATATGCCTTTAGAGTACTATTATGGTTTATATATGAGGTGTCCCCCAGAAGCTCATGTGTGAGACAAAGGTTAGAGGTTAAATAATTGGGTTATGAGAGCTTTACCCTAATTAGTGCATTAATCCCTGGTAGGAATTTACTGGGTGATAACTGTAGGCAGATAGAGTGTGGCTGGAGGAGGTAGGTACCTGGAGGCATGGCTTTGAGGTATGTATTTTGTTCCTGGTGAGGTGGGGGGAGTTCTCTCTCTCTCTCTCTCTCTCTCTCTCTCTCTCTCTCTCTCTCTCTTCTCTCTCTCTCTCTCTCTCTCTCTCTCTCTCTCTCTCTCAACAAGTTCTATGAAAAATGTAAGCACTACTGAAATGGGAGCAAAACCATAGAGTCCCTAGCACCATCCTTGGCAGAAAAGGCAAGGAAGACTTCCCAGAAGAAATGATTTCAATTTTGTCTTAAAGCCAGAATATAAGTTAGTCAGGCATAAAAGTGGGGGAAGGGGATAACAGGTAAATGGAGAAACATGTGCAAAAACATGGAAACAAGAAAAGGCATGGCACAGTTTGGGCTGCCAAAACAAAATTCCAAAGATTTGGTGGTTTAAATAATAGAAATGTATTTCCTTTTCTTTTTAAAAATATCTTTATTTTATTTATTTATTGTTTTATGTGGTGCTGAGGATCGAACGCAGGGCCTTGAGTGTGCTAGGTGAACAGTCTACTGCTGAGACACTATCCCAGCCCCAAAATGTATTTTCTTACAGTACTGGGGACTGAAAGTCAGAGAGTGGGGTACCAGCATGGTCAGGTTCCAGTGAGGGCTGTCTTCCTGGCTTGCAGATAGTCACCTTGTCACTGTGTGCTCACATGGCCTTTCTTATGTACATGCATGTGCACAAAGAGAGATTTTTATCCTTCTCCTCCTCTTATAAGGTCACCAATCCTGTCAAATTAGGACCTCACCCTTATGACCTCATTTAACCTTAATTATCTCCTAAATGTCCTATTTCCAAATCAAGTTTCATTGGGGGTTAGGGATCAACATATGAATTTCAGAGGGGACACAATTCAGTCTGCAGCAAAGGGTAAGGAAAAAAAATCTCAAGAATGGACTGTGTAGGGCTGGGGCCATGGCTCAGTGGTAGAGCATTCACCTAGCACTTGCAAGGCCCTGGGTTTGATCCTTAGCACCACATAAAAATAAAAAAATAAATAAAATAAAGGCATTGTGTTCAACTACAACTGAGAAATATTTTTTTTTTTAAAAAAAGGATGGGCTGTGTAGACTATTTTGAACCCTTACACAAGTATACATGTTTGAGTACATATAAACTGAATGCACAACCCCCTCACCTATTTTTTTTCTTATTCTGTTATTCTACTCTTATATCTAATATCTCTCTTGGAGGAGCTGATCTACCTCCTTTTATTATTATGTTTTTTTAATTTTAAAATTTTTTTAAAAAATTTTTAAATTTTTATTTTTTATTATTATGTTTTGAGAAGTGATTGGGGCCCTTGGTTAGCTTTCTTGGGGCTTGATAACCCCTTGATGATAACTCTACTTGACTTTCTTTCACATGAGTGCAAACCGTATTATATTTCCAAGATCTAAAAGATGCAAGGACAATATGTTTACTTTTCACTACATTTTCTAGCTATCCAACTTGATGTTAAACTGATGCAGCTTTTTAAAAAATGTTATTGTACTGTGGGGTCTACTTTGAGTGCAAGCATGTTTTTCCTCAGATTATCACATTTGCCTTTTAAAGTGTGTTAGATTTATTATATTTTATTTTAGTCCCCATAGATGTGGTTTGAAGTCAAGATGGGCACTTGTAGCAGGAACTCTGGTTGCAATGAGGTGTGGGAAAGAACAGAAATAAATTCTGTGTTAGGAATGTAAGCAAGTTTGGTGTGCTTGTGGGTTAATTCAGGTGAGGAGGGTCTAACAGACATTTTTTTTTTCCCTTCTGGTACTAAGAATTGAACTCAGATCCTCACACATCCTAGGCAAGCACTCTGCCACTGAGCTACATCCCCAGCTCAGGTATTTGGATATGCTTGTTTGGAGCTCAGGAGGGAAATTTGTGATAGAAAAAGAGGCTGTGAGACAACATAATATAGGTGGAAATGGAAACCATTGGATACCATGGTATAGTGCCTAGGAAAAGTGTAGAGACTGGAGAGAAAGGAAGAACATGGTAGAATTTGGGAGAATTTGGGAGAACATTGATACTAAGAGATAGAAGAGGATACCAGGAAGCATATTAGCAGCACCAGGGTAGGAGGAAAACCAGAAAAGAGTGTTGTCACATACATCAAAGGAATAGAGATTTCTAAGATGGGAAAAGTTAATAGCCCCCAATTCTGGAAAGAAGTCAAATAAGATGATGACTATCAATGTAGGGCAAAGTAAGAATTGGGAAACTTTTTATGTAAAAGGCAGCTAAGTAAATATTTTAGACTTTGTGGGTAATACTGTTGTAACTAGCCAACTTTGCCATTGTATGGTGAAAGCAGGCACAGATAATACATAAATAAATAGGTGTAGGTGTGTTTCGATAAAACTCTATTCACAGAAACAGGTGGTGGGTTGGATTTAGCCCAAGGGCTGAAGTTTGCCAGCTCTTATGATAAAGTACAAATTATAGTTTGTTGATGACTTTGGCAAAGGAAGTTCCTGCAGAGTGATGGTGGCAGAAGTCATACAGCAATAATTGAGGAAATGGAGTTGAAGGGTGCATCAAGCTTTTCTGAAGCTATACTATAAATAAGGGGAAATGTGAGCCCTAGAGCATTTCATCAGGTTCAGAGAGGGTTTGTGGTCTCTCGGGGAAGCTTTTGCACTCTTGTGGTAGAACACTGCAATGTTGTTTGGGATTATTTTGAAAGTTGTTTCCCCATCTGCCTATATTTAAGCTTTTTGTGAGCTGCCGCCAGAGCTTAATTGACTTGTTCAGGCTTAATGAATATTTATTAGGAAAATTGTAAATCAACTGTTTTGCTATAGGATTGAAGCTCAATGAAGCCACTGTGGGGTAATTTTGCCAAAGCTGTTGACATGGGGAGAGGATTATTTCTTAGGCTGTCATTGCAGGTTCTTTTACAGTTTTATAGCTAGGGCGTCACGAGTCAACAAATAAGCCAATGCCTCCTGCTCCAAGGGTGGGCAGGCTGGTAGGAAAGTAGTCATTGGGAGGTTCTCAGCAGAGGCTTACAGGGGCCTGGTATGATTCCTCCCTTGCAAAGGCTCATAGCTTTCAAGGAACAAAGAGATACTTATTTACGTTCCACCCAATTGTGTTAGGAAGAACAAGTGGAAGTGAAGGGGCAAATGGAAAGTCTCCCTTTTGGGTTCTTTATGGTGTTTTCTCTGAGCAGAGAATTGGACACAAATTCTTTCTAGTTATCATGTACAGTATCACCAAGACTGCAATGAGGGCAGGTACCAAGTTTGCTACTTCCTCATCTGGTAAGCAGAGGAAGAGAGTACATGACTTCTCCCCACCATATTGTCCAGGTGATGTTTCCTTACAATGACAATGACTGTCAAAAAGCCATTTAAATGGGGCTTGTGAACCCTCACTGTTGAGGATGCTGAGGACATAGCATTAGGTTTGGGATACTGACAGATACCCCCCCCCCCAAATGCCCCCTTTTATCTTCTCATGACAACAATGCTCTCCCAAGGGCCTTTTGAGAAGTGCTAAGTGCCCTCTGTTTTCACTGAGGATAAATGATTCATCCATGACTCCCAGTCTTACATGTGTGAGATGTGTCCTCGCACTTTATTCCTTCACTTTTAATTCTGGGGGCAGCTTTCCTTAATTCTTAGTGTCATCTAAAACTCTCACCCAAGAATGTACTCTTCCTTTAGTTCAGTGACAGGGGTAAAACTGCAAGCTCTTCTAGTACCCTTTAAATCAAGAGAGATTTCCTGATGGAGTGTTAAGTTGTGTTCTCCCACAATTGCATGCAGGTATATTGTTGATGAGTTTCATGTCTGCCAAGTAAGTGATCTGATGATAAATTGGTACCCAGAAGCCTGGTCCACCAGGGTAAAGAGAAAAGGGGAGGGATATAGCCAGAGTAGTTGAAAACTGGCTCCAATTTTGAAAGTAACTCTTTCCCTAATAATAGGTTTTGGTGGTATTTGTACTTATAACTGGACTCTGATTCTTGTGAAATAAAATATTAGTGTCTTTTGCTTGATTGAATCTGAATATGGTTTTGCTTCTTGTTTCTCAGTTTGTTCTTCTTTATGTTCATCTCCTCAAGTCACTGTCAAGTCTTTCCCCCATTCAACAGCAGGGAAGCAATTTGAAGCACTATTTCTCCCATGATCCTACCAAGATTTCATTTAAATGCATTTGCCTTTTCTGTTTGAAGATTGTTCTATTGACAGAGTGTGATTAGATGTGAGTCTTAACAGGGCAGGAAAATCAAAGCAGAGATCAAGAGTCATTCTCCTTTTGTGCACAGAGGGAGAGAGTCATTTGAAGCTCAAGGGATTTTCGCAAATCTAGTTGGCAAGTCCGTTCCTATATGTGAGCAAAATACATAGCTACCTAGAATCCAATTTGAGAAACGGTATTCTCCTTTGCTTCTCTCTTCCTCCAAGGAGAAAAAACACCAAACCCCAGCTAAACCAAGACAGTGCTTTATTTTCATTTGCCACAACACCTGAGAGTAGCTTCTCCTTTGGGGTAAGGAATCAGTTTCTGTTAAAATAGAAATCTATTATTTTGGAAGATCTGGAGACATCATTTGGTACTTGAATGGGTTACCTCAGCCCCCAAGAGGACCATCAGTCTAGTCTAGTCACTGAATCTTCTCCCTAGATAATCACTTTTCTTTTGGTAGAACTATTACACGTGTCTTAATTTTTTTAAAAGGAAAGCAGTTGAAGATGAACTCTAAAGTTTAAGTAATTCAATAGCCAATCAGCATTTCAGAGGATAGTGAAAGTGGTATTAATGTTGCTGGGGCCTACAGGCCAAGTTGACCACTGTGTCAGAGCCTTCTTTTTTAATTTCTATTTTTCTTCTCCAAGGTCTTGCATTCTTTGCTTTCTAACTCTCTAGTTCCAGATATGTTTCTTCCTTGATCTTTCTAGTATCTCACTTTCCTTTTTTCTGGCTCTGTTGCCAATTATCCTTTCTTCTTTCTATCTATCATTGTGTCCTCTTTTCTATGGTGACCATCATATAAAACTGGTCTGCATTTAAGCACCTGATTAATTTATCAGAGAAAGATGTATTCCATGTTCAGAATCTGCAGATAAGACTAGATCTTTAGCTTTTCATTTTTGCCTCAGAAATATTCTAAAAACTGTAGAGTCCTCAATTCATTATTTCTTCTCCCACTCTGCATCACCCTTGGAGAAATAATGGTTTTCCAACAGAGGGGGGTCCCAAAAGGTAGAGGAGGCCAAGAATGGGGATGGAAGGCCCCAACATCAAACTAACTTCAGGTTTAGCTGAGGAGTCTGAGCCTGCCTTTCATTGCAGTCGGGGGAGGAGAGATGCAATCCTTTGTGAGAAACACAAGTAAGGTGACTGTTACATCAATTGCAAAGCTTTAGGTAGGAAATAAATTAGTGAATACTAACTTCTCAGCATCTACATCCAGGTAAATTTTAAACAGATAATTGAAGCACAGAAACCAAATTCTTTCTTTATAATTTTATTTACAAAATGTATTAAAATTTTGTACAATGCCTCATGGCAATGAGGCTCCGTAATTATGCCCACACATGCAATTTATGCT
This sequence comes from Spermophilus citellus, assembly GCF_964194105.1. Lineage (NCBI taxonomy): Eukaryota > Metazoa > Chordata > Mammalia > Rodentia > Sciuridae > Spermophilus > Spermophilus citellus. The sequence continues at coordinate 120,349,247 of NC_138190.1, read as the reverse complement.
TTTACGGCCATTAGTTTGCTTGGCAATTTTTCTGTTCATTGAAGTACAGCTTTAACAACAAAAAGAAAAGAATTGGAAAAAAATCCTCAAGTGACTATTGCCAAACTCCCATAGCTTGAAGTTAGTAGCAGAAATTTGAAGCAATCAACATTTTTTTAAACATGCAAGTTTTTTTTTTAAATAACAAACCAATTTACCCGCTTCTTTATCCCAGTGAAGTTTCCTTTCTGAAAAACTGATTTGAGTCAATAAACATACATTTCTCTTTATACAGTGCCTATGAAAACATTTGTATGTAGGTTGGTTGGTTTGTTTTATACAACTTCATATTCACACAGCGTTAGCTTCCCACACTGGGACATTATAGCATTCATAAGTTGAAAATCACAGTTTCATGAAAACAAAACAAAACAAAAACACAACAGCTTTCTTTTGTGTTCAAATACCATTTAAAATCTGACAGGTAAGTTATTTGCTTATGACACCATTTTTGGAATGAAAGTTTATATTACACTTTTCTGGAAACATTTCGTTGGAACGAGACTTCTTCCTTTCTTTTCTGAAGACAAGAGCAAATATGCAGCGAGTCAACTAAGCATCTAAGGGTCACACTTGGGAAATGAAGGCGAGCTCCTAGTTTTTACAGTCTGGAAACTTCCCAATGCACGTTACTGATGAGAGCGAACTACTGAACTACGGAAAGCGTACGTCGTTATATAGGAGGTAATTAGTGAGCGGAGACTATTTCCTCTGACTGTTCTGATGATGCCAACGGCAGGTATGCAATTAGTTACTTGATAGCTCATGGAGCAGTAGAGCGATCTTCTGAGAGTCAGTAGAGAAACTGCTCCAAGCAAGGACCTGGGAGTGATGCTGAGGCCCTCAGATTAGCTGTAGGTTTGGGAATGCATTTTAGTCTTTGCAAACTAGAAAAGGACACATGCAGTCTGATGGAGAGCCACCGGCAGTAGCAGGCAACAGCTGGTAAGACAGACCGAGCAAGAGTAAAGTCAGATTGAGAATTGTGGTCTGAACCCACTGGCCCGCCTTGCAACGCGGTTCTGTCTCCGTGGTGTACACTTGAAAGGCATACTTAGCAGAGAAAGCAGAGCTAAACACAGTGTTGTTTCTGAGAAAGATATTCTAAACACATCTGGGAGTATAGGCAGCATTTCCCTCACCTCAATGCTAAATACTCAGCTATATTGACTTAAAATGCACACTGAAGCAAGAAAAACAGATCTGTGAGCTGAAATTCCAAACTTCTTGGAAAGCCCCGGGATCTGTTTTAGGAAAGCACCGATAGGTATGCCTGATAGTGCCCCGTCCCTTGCTACACACACAAGACAATTTTGAAAGCTCTATTGATCCCTTTACCAAGTGGGAAGTTATCAAAGCATTTTCACAAAACTATTTCAGGAACACAGAGAAGTCGCCACTTAGTCCCTTTTCCAAAGCATTTGAATTTTCTTAAGTGTTGCATTTACAGTCTAAAGATATACACATTTCAGCAACATTGAAAGAAAATAGGGTGCACAGAACATCACCACCAACAGGAAATACCAAAAACATCTGATCAGCAGATCCTAGAAGAAATGCCAGTCTGTCTTTCCAAATACTGGGAGACAGAGGTTTTTTTATTTTTTTATTTTTTTAATCTGGAGGAACTAATTCTTTTAGCTAAGATGGGCCTATTTGCTTAATTGGAATTTTAAATTTGTGTGTATGTGTGTGTGTATGTGTGTGTGTGTGTATTAAAGAACATGGTGTTTGTATATTGTGCAGTGGTATCAAAGAATGGCTTTTGTTGAATTGACTTTTTAAAATAAGACTTTTTTCGCATACTGGAATCTTGCACGTCCATTTTTTTTGTTGGTTTTTATTTTAATTTTTCAAGCAAAGCAAAAAGATTTCAATGATGGTTTGCATTGTCGTGAGTCTTAGAGTGTTCCATAAGGCACTGAAGGAAAAAAAAAATCAGTTTTTCCTATTGAAAGGTCATTGCACCATCAGCAATATTCGTGTCATGCCCGACACCAAGGAGAGTGAAATCTGGCTCAGGATCCTTGAAGCAGCCACATTTTCGATGATTTCCTCTCATCACATGCCTCCAGTGGGAAGGGATCTGCAAAGGAAAGGGGAAATTTAAATTTGAAGGGGTTTTCTATTTGGAATTGAGAAGTTTATTATGGCTCAATCTATCTTGAACAAAAATGATGGCTATTATCTCAAATTGGCATTACTGGGGCTGCAGCCTATTCAAATGGCTTTAGACAGCAGGCCTGGTTAAATTCTTCAACTTGATGCAAATGCTTTGCAATAGGCTAAATTAGGATAATTCTCTACTATCTGGATTGATTATACTAAGGAATATACAGGCAAAGTCTATTGCAAAGTCTAACTGAAGACTTTAATCACTCAGAATGTAGGTATACTAGGAAGTTGTAGTGGTATTTAAATAGAGATATTCAAGAGAACTACATGGAAGAGTGTATTCTGATTATAGAACCTGTGACAAAAGACTATTCATTTACAATAGAGGGTAAGAAATCTTGTGTGACTTACTGAATTGAAGTGCATTTTGACTGGAGAACAAAATTTACTACTCCTTGCAAGAAAGGTGACTGTTTATTTTTTAAAAAATACCTACAACCTTAGTTTTTAAAGCCTAAAAATAGTACAAGGACTTTAAAGAGTAGCAAAAGAGGCCAGAGCATGATATCCATGAAAGGGCCAGGAACCCATGGGTGTTTGCCCTGACATTGTGAGCCTGATTGAGATGCTGCTGGTGGCACTCTCCTTTTGAAGACATCAATTAACTATTGCAGGGGATTAATTGGCCCCAACTCAGAAAACTGAAGAAGACTTTCTTGCTCCTCTTCAAACTATACCCACCTCAACATCTTTTCCCTGTATACTAAGGAGATACTTCTCTTTCTTGTGAGTGAATACTAAATTGATCACAACAGAATGATGTAATCATTATGTACCATTGACCCTGGAATAAAAGTTATCTGCAAGAAGAATGTTGAAGATGCATGCACCTGAAGCCTAAAAGACTATCATGGAAGTGGGCCAATCTCTTCCTTGGAACCCCTAAGTCCTGGGTCATATATCTTTCAGAAGTTAAGAAAAATTTTATATCTGTGGCAGAAAGTCAGAGTCCCCATTTCTCCGTTGGTTATGAGATGTCACTACCTAGCTGCATGACTTCGGGCGAGTGACCTAACCTCTCAGTGCCTCTGATATTTCATGTTCTTTGGATTAAACCTAGGGCCTCACACATGCCAGACAAATGCTGTACCACTGAGCCATATCCCAAGCACCTTGATTCCTGCTTTTAAATGAGAATAAATTATTATTACTGAGGTAAAAGTTCTTTGGAGAAAAAGAATATCACTGCCTCATTTATCCAGGATTTGGTCCTCATTTCACATAAAATGAGCTCTCTTATTCAAGAGAACTTCTCCAGCAAGCATACCTGTCCATAAGCTGCAGAAGGAATATATCATTCTGAAAATGGTGAACAATGTGAACAAAGTTAATATTTCCTAGGAAGACTAAACAGAACAGTCTTAGGAGAAAAATAGAACCCCTCCCAACTTCAGGCATCTTGAGGTCTTGCATCTGAGAGGGATTTCAGAAATATTGTTGAAAAAGCCAAAGGAGCCTGAAGTCATTCTGATCAGCATTGCAGAAACTGGAAAGAGTTTCTTAAAACAATTAGCAGAATCAACCTCAGGGAGCACCTCAGTGAATTTGTGGCACCAGAAGGCCAGTCACTTGTGAAGGCATGCTTGTGGCAGGGGAGGGGCACACTTCTAGTGGCTGGTCAGTAATCTAGAGGAGCATCAAGTAATTAAGACACAATCTTTTCTCTAGTGGGTGCCAAACATGGTCTGAAGTTGAGGCACATGTCCCCCTGGGCCCAATAATCCTAATGCTACTATTGCCCATAGTAAATGAGAGGTGACTTCCTCATCTTTTAAGGGTACTCTTTTGTTAACCCGGATTTCAATGGATCATATTCTTGCAGGTGATTTACCCTGAGCCATCCTTCCTGAACAATTACTAGTAATATCAACCCTGAAGGCAGACTCTGATAATTAGCAATAAATGTAAAAATCTCAGGAAGCCTCTCCATCTTTGTGCCTGTGAATAGACCCTGACAGATCTAGGTCAACACAGAGAACCAGAAGCCTAATAACTAGGTAATAAATTAGAAGTCACTAGGTGATATTTTAGAACTTCTTTGGAAATAAAAGATGAAAGGATGAAGAGCTCACTCTTTACCTAACCAACACTCCCCTAATGTCACATCACCAAATTGGCTGAGGACAGCACAGAGGTTTCTATTTCATATTCAGCCTGCTTTGTGCCTCTTGACTGACACATGTGAGGTTTTCCTGGCATCTTCTGAGGCTTTTCCTTCTTGTATGGAGACTTTGCACAGGCTTGGAGGACAGATTTGTTTACAGAGGCTCTTCCAAGATTTTCTTACCATCCCAGAGATAGCTGCCAAGGTGCTAGCTAACTGGGCTGTAACTGTAATGGCATCAGTGTTTATTGAAATGTGACTTTTGTCTCAATTAACCTGAATTTTATTCCACAAAAGTGGATCAACCAAGATGAATGAAAGAAAACCAGAGAGCCAGAGTTGTGGCAAGTTAATTTATAAGGCTTTACTCCCATGTTTTATGTCCCAGGCCTCCACTTTAGGACTGCAGCATTCTGTTCAAACACCCTCTCTCCCTCCCTCCCATCCTCCCCCATGTCTCTTCTTTCTCTTTTCATTTGCTTTCTTCCTTTCTTCATTTTTTCTTTTTTTAGTCAATGTTCTCTGAGATTATTTTCTCTAATCTTACTATTCCCTGGAATAGCAGCATCTGCATGACCTAGCAACTTGTGAGAGTGTTGAATTTCAAGCCCCATTGTTGATCTGATGAATTAGGATGTACATCTTACAAGATCCCCATATGATTCACATTCACAATGATGTTTGAGGGGGCAATCTGGGGCTTTAGAAAGATTGAGGGTATAGTATTTGGGAAGTAAGGGTATTGATTCTCAAATAGAATGACTGATAATCCTACAGGCTATCCTAATTCTGAAGCCTTGCTTCAAAAATATTCTTTCTGGGGAAAGTAGGAATGGTTATATTCTGGTGTGGAGTGAATAAAATGGGAACATATGGAGGCTTCATGAAGTTCCTTAAGATTTTTTTTTGTGCATGTATAAACAAGTGGGACATAAACTTAAGATCTGTTTCTCATTTGAGAAGGTCTAAGTAGGGTTTCAAGTTTTCTGGAGGCCACAAGGCCACGGATACTCAGAGGAAATATGGTTTAGTAAAGAATACAGTTTAGAAGGAAGAATTGAGTTCTAATCTAAGAATGGCAAGTACCTAGTTGTTTTTTTCTTGAGCAAGTTCACTTGATGTAGCTGGGTTTTAATTACCCAAAACACAAAATATGACCTGATCCATGTCATCTCAAATGAGGGAATAAATGTGGGAATACTTAGAAAGCTGCTACACAGATTTAAAGTATATTATTTATTTGCATGCCAGCATTTTAGAATTTGGGATAATTAAGCTATGTGAGATTACAATCAGTCAAGTACTATCCTATGAAATAAAGCAAAAAATATGCCCCCAATTGTAGTGGGCCTATATCACCTACTCAAGTAAAGGGTTTTAAACATACTGGGACATTAAATGCTTGTATGCAAACAGTGCTAATTACAGTGCTAATCACAGTGTTGAACTGTCACCAATGTAATGAAAACACTTTGTCAGCAGGTTAGTTCAGTGTACTAAACATATTGTGGCAAAAGGTTGCAGTCTCTAGGAGGAAAGGACAGCAGCGACTTTATCAAATAAGATGATACTTTCCATGGTAAAGACAGACGACTTATTTGGATGAAATGTTTAAAAAATGCCTGGATTTAGATCCATGATGTGAAATATAAGAAGGTCAAAACAGAAATGCACAAATAAAAATTCTAGCACATCGACATGAGGTCAATCAATCACTTAAAATAAGGGAAATGAAGTTGCTAATTTTCTGTTCCACTTTAGATAAGCATGTTAGTAATGGCAGATGCACTCCAAGGCAAAAAGACTATATTCTATTATAAACACTTCCAAAATGGAGACATTATCCTAAGACAAGCTTGCCTTTGAACATGTCCAAATTATTGGTGGGGTTTGGCTGTAGCTGACAGACTCAGTGATATCAGTCAGGTTCACCTTAGTTTGAGTTTGGCCAGCAGCTTAGTGCCTAGACTGTCCTTTGAGAGACACTTACTTACCTGAGTATCCATTCCATGGAAGGGACAACAAAGCAACCCAAAGATTGAGAAAACTGTCTCAGGTATGCTGCTTACCTAAAAGGACCTTAACTCCCTAATGGAAGCACTATACTAATTTGCTAAAATTCCTAATTTTAACACAATTTCCAGAATAGCTGCTTTCCTTAGAGTTGCACTGTCCAACATGGCAGCCACCAGCCACATGTGACTATAGAACATTTGATGTATGACTAGTATGAGTTGAGATATACTCTAAGTATAAAATATGCCCAAGATCTTCCAGATTAATATGAATAAGAATGTAAAATCTCATTTATTTTTAATGTTCTTGTTTAATAAGCATATTGAAATGATAATATTTTAGATGTATTGGCCTAAATGGAATTAGCTGTACTTGTTTTACTTTTTAAAATATGATTTTTAGAAAATTAAAAAAATATACATGTGGTTCATATATGTGGCTTACATATGATTCTATTGAACAGTATGGCTCTAGAGAATGTTTTTCCTTTTTGATCACAGATTGTACTTTAATTATAACTATGCTATCAGAAAAGCATCACTGCCTGACAAGAAAGCACAGTTTTCAAAGAAATATAATGATTGCAAAGAAGAGACAGCTTGAAACAATAAACCAAAGTAAAAAACAATGAAAAAAAAATAAAGGTTTCACATACAGTAATGGAAAGCCAATTAGTTTACTAGACCTTAATCGTACCCCTATATCTTAACACTTTCTGTTCCATACACGTTGTAGCCTTCTCTGTATGTAGCGTAATTCTGAGTGTTGGTGGCAGGAGCAGGCTTAAAGTTTTGGGTGTTCTTTGTGAGTTTCATGCGTTTGGACTCTGCCCGAGATTTGTAACAGAATTCTATCAAAGCCACCATCATGGCCAGCCCCAGACCTCCGACAAGTATATAGAAAACGCCTGCCACATTGCTCAGGCTCAGAGCGCTGGTCTTGTCCTAAGAGAAATGAACAACGCGATTAGTTCTTGGGGAAAGCAAAGGCAATGGGACATTATCATACATAACAACAGCATAGGATATTTCTAAATTGTCAAATAACTAAACATTGATGTAAGTGTAATGACTCAACTCTGGCAACTGGCTAATGTTTCACAATAACCAGCAAGATGGTAGATTGTGCTTCTGTTTACCATTTTGAGTCTCACCTAAATATCTTTTTATTTTCATTCCTTAGTCCCTTAGTACCTCAAAATGGTGCTCAACAACTATAGACAACACTTGGCCATGGGAGCAAAAGAGTAAACACAAGCATAATTTATTCCTCTGCTGGCTTCAATAAACACCATTTTCCAGAGTTGAGCTGTGACATAATCTCTACATATGTAATACTCTTTTCATTTGGGAACTTGAAGCACTCTTTCCCCTCTCTGCCCCGCAACACCCCTTTCTCCCTCATTCTCCCTGTGACAAACTTTGTCAATAGCTAGTCTTTAAGATACCAGGGGAGAATATTAGTGGTACCTGATATTCTTGTCAGGGAAGTTACTTCATGAGGGTTTGTTTAAAAAGGGTTAAACATCCTCTTTCCCCCAGTGACTGAGAAATTGCTCCTCTTGGGAATTGGTTGCTGAGTTGTCATCCTAGTCAAAATTAGGGCAGCAAGTCTTTGTGTTGCGGGGACAAGGACACAGCACAAAGAATTGGCTCCATTTGATATTCCTGGAAGTTTAAGGGAAGTGTCAGGAGGACCCACTGGGTCCTGGATTGGCTCTATATGAATCAGAAAGCTTTCCAGGGGGCTGATGATTTTAGTTAAATTGAGCTCATTTTTTTTTTTAACTTTTACTCCAGGGAACATAGACAGTATTTTTTTAAAAAAATACTACACTTATCTGCTTTCTATTTAACATGGGGGAAAAATTGAGGAAGCCGGTCAGTGACTTTCAGGTCAAACTGCAAATCTGACTAAGCTGTCTAACTCTATGAAAAAGCAAAAACTGAACTACTAAATAATGGAAAGAAAAAGTTGGTGTCTTGAGCCCTACCTTGAGGTAGGACACACCAAGGGCCAGGAGTCTTTCTTTGAAAAAAAAAAATAAAATAAAATAGCATTTTGTAGTCTTTTTAGAGGGAATGTAACCATTTTGCTGCTGAATGTAATTGAATGCAATATCTAAATTATTATATCAGTGAATTTGAGCATCTTATTTAAATGATGATACCACTAGCAGATGATGGCCATTGCTGACCCTCAATAATATGGTTCAGCTATTTCTGGTATATTTAAATAAGTAAATGTAAAGACAATATGGTCTTTTCCTTCTGATACTTGAAATTGAATCACATTCAGGGAGGGGATGTGGGGGTGCCTCATGTCCACAACAACCTTGCAAATGGCTACTCTTCTAGGATGTATGGCAGCTAGGTGGGTAGTAAGAATTTCTATTACTTATAAAACAACGGGTCATCTCCTTAAGGAGGCTGGTGAGGCTATCTGCAAGGATGTTTCACAGTCCATTAGGAAATGGACTAGTTTCTGGTACCCCTCCCTCTGCTATCATATTCATATATGTATATGTCATTTAAAGTAGGGGAAAGGTCTGTTAACATAAACCATGTAAGCTGTGACAACAAGAACAGTTTTAAGTTCCATGTGTATAAGTTTCACAACAGTTGCAGAATTCCCTGATGTGGGACATAGAAAACCAGTAGCAAAATGGTTCACTGCACAGGGAAAATGAGTGGCATTTCATGAAATGAATTAACTGATACCACAATATTAGTTTGAAAAAAGGAAAAGGCAAAAACTGAAACTAAAAAGAACTTTCTTAGGGGAGCGAAGGGGGGCAGGAAGGAGGCGGGGAAGAGTGTTTCATGCTTATCAATGTGATGTTATCCTGACAATGTATACCCTTCAGGAGCATGCGACTAAATTTTAAAAGTATTACGTACAGAGATTCAAATGACACCTTTGGAAGAGAGAAGTGTGACAGACTTAATGAGACTCAAGATCCAAATAGATGCTGAATTCAATACAACAGCAGCTTGGAGAGAGCTAATCATTCTGTTTACAGAGACCAGTCTGTTATTTGTTCATATGGGACAGATGTAATATATTAATAACCAAAGGTATTTACAACTACAAAGTCTCTGGCACTGTAAGAGGTTAAGAAAAAGTACTGTCACAACTGGATCTTTTTTTTTGTTGTTGTTGTTGTTGTTCTTGTTTTCTCTTTGAACTCTCAAAATGTGAAATACAGTAAAACCCCCTTATAACACAGCTCATTATTTTATAGCTTTGGAAACACAGTGGGCCAGATCAAGTTCCCTAATCATAACAACAGCTCTATAGAGTCCAACAATTGATTTTATGTGGCAGGTCTCTGAGGCTGGTGTTTGCCTTATTCCTTTAGTGCTGGTGTTATAAAGGGGTCCCACTGTGTCAGGGAGTGTGTGTTGGGAAGGAAAGCCGTTTGGGGATAGAAAATAAACAGTGGGTCAAAATGTGATTGCTAATCAGTACAAAAAGACCTTCAGCGACTGACCTTACTCCCGGAGTCCTTGGCTCCACATTCCCCCTTATCGTACCACCATTTGTTTTTCAGCTTGTCTAAGATGCCTTGTTCACTGAGTTTCAATACTGCAAGGTTTACAGGCGTTCTTCACGTGGGAAATAACATAAATAACATTATATTATGTTATTTTATGTTATTCAAGCTTCAAACTACTTTAAAACTATAGAAAGCGATAAAGCAGGGGGCCCTGGCCACAGAGTAATTTTAGACACTGCAGGCAACCTGAGCATTACCTTATAAAAAGTTAACACTACAGCAACGCTATATTTACCAGGGCCTGCCCATATCGCTTTGAGTAATCGGCACACACTGTTAAATAATGAGGATAGAAAAAAAGGCACTCCTCAGATAGGCTGTGTGTGGTGAGGAGGGTCTCCCCTCAAGTGACAATAGTCAGCGGCAGCTTGCAGTAGCTTTGTGACGGAGGCATGTTAGGTTTGATCTAACCGGGTGTCTTGTTGTACTTCCAGACAGAAAGCAAGTTTTATGGGAGGATTGGAAGAGGAGATGGGGCCAGAAAGGGAAGCATTTCCATATTGTGAACTGAGACAAATGGATGAATCTGAACAGAAGATAGACCCTACATAAATAATATGCCTTGTTGTGTTTCTTGTTACACAAATCTGTTGCCCAGTGCAATGATCCCAGAAAGAACTGTACTACATACATGTCCTTATTTCACAAACATGTATTCTAATTTAGGCACACATTGGTTTTAGTATTAAAAGGTGTGATATGGACTTCTGAGTTTTGCATAAGAGAATTATTTCGATGTGGCTCAAGCGGTAGTGCGCTTGCCTGGCATGCGTGCGGCCCGGGTTCGATCCTCAGCACCACATACAAACAAAGATGTTGTGTCCACCAAAAACTAAAAAATAAATATTAAAAAAAAGAACTGGCTTATGGACTGTTTCTGTAGTATTTGCTGCCTGCCTATCTGTTATGATCATATGACTGTGGTCAACACAGATCACCAGACAGTGGGCCAGATTGTTTTAAGATGGAATATTAATATGGCATGATGTAAAATGGCAAACTGATTATGCCCCTATTGGTATCACTGTAGAGGAATAGTTCCTACTAAAAGAAGACTCCCTCATCTGAGAAGCAACATAGGACCAGGAGACAAGGAAACTGCTCCTCAGTCCTTCACTACTTAAAGTATAAGGACTGTATTGGGAGCCACAGGGCAAATACGTAAAACCCAATAGGTCCTAAAAGAAAGATTTTTCTCTTTCAGAGATTTTTTTTTTTTCAGCTGTAAAATAGGAATAACGACCTTTACCCTGTCTTCTTCTTAGAGCTATTGATTTTTTTTTTTTTTTGTACCAGGGATTGAACCCAGAGGTGCTTAACCACTGAGCCACATCCCCAGTCCTTTTTTATAATTTATTTTGAGACAGGACCTTGGGCTGAGTTGCTGAGGGCCTTGCTAAGTTGCTGAGGCTGATCTTGCACTCACAATCCTCTTGCCTCAGCCTCCCAAGCTGCTGGGATTATAGATGTGCACCACTGTGTCCTGTGAGCTATTGAATTTTAAATGAAAAATCTCTAATAACTTGGGCAAAAAATGTGTTACATAGGGAGTATAGCATAATTCTATGATGAGACTATAGTGGGTTCAGATTCATGTGAACAATATTGCCAATAGTAGTACATGTTGGTCTGAATGTCAATTAGCTTAAAAGAAGAAAATCAGACAAATTTATGTAACCCTGAACATGCATTAAAGTGTCTTAGCTTATTTTGGATAAGTTGGGCCCATAAACATATCCATTGACTGACAAGACTGCCTACAGGCACAAACATCTGGCCTCTATTATACCAAGTTCCAAAACCTATTTCCTTTCTTCCCCATTTGCTGTTGAGAGCAGAGGGGCCATCTCATCTTGAGATATTCTAAGACATGTATCATTATTTTAAAGTAATATGCAATTTCAGAGTACTTGAGATTTGAAAAACTATAAACCTTTGGTGGCAGGGAGGTGATACTTTCTTAGTTAATGCAGGGCCTGGCAGTAAGAGTATCTGCATTTGGTATCTCACAAGGAAATTGGGGTCCTTTTATATCTTTACACAAGTTCCTTCAATCAATGCTCAACATCCTGGGTTCCTCAAATCTAACCAGAGTTACTTGGAATAGAAAGCAATAAAAGGTATTCAAAACTCTGAGCCTCTTTCACAGATTATTGGCAGTGAAAATTAAGTCTTAAGTTTTAAAGGACAGACAAGCCATCTATGGCCCTTAGATCAGTGTTGTAGTGCCTTCTTCTCTACTCCTGACCATCTGACCCCCTTCTCTATCTTCCTTCACTAATTACTTATTATCTCATCACTACCACTTCTCCCCTAATGCTGTGCCTTAAAGCCAACCAATGACATGAGACTCAGCAATGTGAAAGCTGGCTCAGGATGCAGGGGAATGTTTTGCAGTGACAGAGGGGACCTGAGCTCTACTAGGACCACAAGAAAAAGTACAAAACATCTTCTTTTTCCTTTTTTTGTTTCTGTTTTTTAAATGGATTTTTTCTGTGTATATATTTAATTTATTTTCATATTCACTTTTTTGGCACATTAAACACAATGGTGGGAGTTGTTGTTATATATATGTACATGCTCACAATATAATAATATCATTTGGCCAATATGATTCTTTAGCACTTTCCCCCCTTCTTCCTCCTTTCTGTTTTTTTTTCTGTTTCCTCTTTTTTTTAATTACATAGGGCACAGTGTCCTCTCACTGCTCTCTGACTAAGCCCTTAACAGGCTCTGTCCTCCTTTAAACTCCTATGTTTGAATTAACTTTGGTCAATTTCTTCAGAACTGCTGCTCTATTTGGTATTAGGAACAGAGCAGTTGAAGTCTGATACAAGGTACTCACACTGTAGTCCAACGGAGAGGTTTTACTCTCTATAAAAATCCTAGTTTTTAAAGACATTTGTCAACCATTAAGTGAGCTAGATTGTTAAATGTATAGCATGTTGGTTTAGAGCAGTGGTTCCCAAAATGGGATCCATGGTCCTCTGGGGGGATCCCCAGGGTCCTTTGGGTATCCTTTCCTTAGAAAGCCTGTGAAGTCAAAACTTTTTACAATACTACTAAGACATTGTTTGCCCTTCTCACTATTATACCTTCATATCATACAGTGGAATTTCTTGGAAGCCACATGATGTTTAAAATCACAGCAGATTGAGTAAAGAAAAATAAATGAGGATCCCATTCTTTTATATTGAGCCAGATAATAAAGAAATTTGTAAAATTATAGGATAGTACCACTCTCCTTACTATTTTTGACTGGAAAAATAGAATTGTTTCATAAAAGTATATTATTTATGCTAACATATATTGGATTTATTATTTTTAAATGAATCAATGAGTACATTCTCTAAAAATTCTTCAGTGTTAATTTTTGGTGTGTAAATATTAATGACATAACACACATAAGCAAAACTCTTTTGAGGGGACTGGGAAGATAGCTTAGTGGTAGAGTACTTGCCTAGCATGTTCAAATCTTTGGGTTCTATCTCTAGCACTGAAAAAAAACTTTTTGGGTTTCTAATAATTTTTAAGAGTATAAGGGGTCCTGGGACAATAAGTTTAAGAAGCATTAGTTTTGGAGAAGCACAGGCTCTTTTCCTGTGCAGGAGTCTATTCTAGGATGCCCACTATATAGTCTTACTAAAATTCAGGCTTAGCATATTAGCAAAATACCATCCTACTTCTGACAAATGACCTATTTCTACCTTAGGTCATCCAGTGTCTTTCACAGGATGGCTAGTAGCTTCTGTCTACTCCCATGGTCTCCACAGTTACAATGGACGTTACCTTAGAGCAATGGTTTTTACCTAGGAGTTTTTCTGTCCTTCAGAGGACATTTGGCATTATCTGGAGGTTTTTTTTTTTTTGTTGTTGTTGTTATTGTCATAACTGGGTGGGGGAATGCTATAGGCATCCAGTGAGTAGAGGCCAGGGATGTGGCTAAACATCCTATAATGCATAGGATAGCACCCACAACAAAGAATTATCAGGTCCCCAAATGCCGTTAATGCTGGGGCCGAGAAACCTGGCCTTAAATCATCCAGATTTCCTCTGAGATACCCCAGGATGTGAGAGAATGCTGACAAATGATACACCCTAAGAAGTTTAGTCTTTGATTGAAAAAATCATAGGGTTTATGAAATCTGGCAGGGAGCCAATGTGCATTTAGGAACTTCTAAATAAAAATGAGGGAGAAAAACAAACATTTCAAGCAGCAGCACAGCTAAGGAGCATAAAAGCTGTAATCAGAAATCACAGATAATACCACTTAACAAGGTTAGGATAGCTGCCAAGAAAAGAAAGTACTTTAAAAGGCAAATCTCCTAGAACTCCATGTTACTGTGGGATAGACTAAATTTCCAAGAAGGTACAGAAAAACCGCTTTTATCTACATTGTTTTCTCTCTTACTGTATCTTACTGGATTGCATTACCTAGTCCAACCCAAATCAACCCAATGTACTGACATTCTTTCCCCAATTCACATGCATGAGCATGCGCGCGTGCACACACACAAAAAATGATATTTTGAAGAAGAGGGAGTTTGGTGGACATTTGGTCATTTAAAATGTCATTTTCTCCAGGAAGCCATTTTTGTCTCTCACTCCAATATTTTCTCTTCCTTCCATCATTCTCTACCTTGCCTCATTATTTATGTCCATATCTTGTGAGTCCCTCTATACCATGTACTTCTCAAGGGCAGGGATCATGGCTTATGCATCTATATCCTCATTTAGGATGCTTTTCTCAGTAAATATCTGTTAAATTGATAGCTCTCTTTTAGCTTTTTATTTTTCAATCTGGTAACTTCTCATAGTTATCATATAATTATTATAGTCAAGTTTAATAATCATGCCAAGAAGGCAGATTTTTGGTCCCCCCTTTGTATGTAAAGAAACTGAGTCACAAATAGATTAATCAATCTGCTCAAGCCTCTACAGAAAATTATGGGGCAGGTCACAAGGCAAATTAGTATACACTGAACTCGGTACTGTGCATTCACCAATGGAACACACAAAAGGGTAGTAACAGCCCTCCTTATTTTTGCTTTTCTGAATGTTCCTAATGATTTTTTTCCTTCAGGGACCACCATTCTCCAAATAACTATCAACCTCCCAAGGGCATATTTTGCAACTGGGGCCTTTTACTGTGATGCAGCAATGTGTCTCCAGGGTAATGTTTCGAGCAATTACTGCAGGCCCTTAACTGGTACCTGAGAGAATTATAATTCAGAAATATTTATTGTATTCACCTCAATAGAGAACAGAAAGAATTAAACAAAGTAGGTCAGATTCCTATCATGGAAATTAGTCAAGCATTCTCCCTCTGAAGGGCTTGCTATGAACTTTGCTGTGTACAGCCCTCCTAAGACAAAGACACAGGTCAACAACCTTAAGGGAGAAAGTAGCAGGGCTTTATAATATCATTTCAGGGGGTCTGGGAATGTCACTTTGCCCAAAAATGTTCTCCTCATCGATATATGAAATTCCACCATGAGAATCTCACATCTTTAAGTTTGAGCAACATACTCTGTTGAAATAAATTAAAACAAAAACTTCCTAAAAAGTGGGAAATGAAGCAATGAGTGACTGTTTACAAACTACAACTCTGCATTGTATTTTGTTTAAAAAAAATGTTAGATGTTGGAGAAAGAATATTAAGTTCCCCTAAGAAAAAATGTTTTATGGCATGTAAGTCATATAAATCATTACTAATCAGATGGAGCGGGCACAAGCAAATGTGAATTAGATAGTCATTTAGAAGTATATGAAAGTAATGCTAACTTGTGTCAGGATGTTGATTCCTGAGTGGAGAGGAGTCATGGGAGTGTCATCTATTTATTTATTTTTTATATGTAGGGGCAACACTGTAATTCATAATGCTTTGATAAGGAGTTCTATTTTTGAAGAAAAGATTATTGGATGATATAACTTTCTGCTTATCTCTGTCACTCACACCTGGCAATAACTCAGCTGCAGAGGATTGTGCTCACAGCCCAAGGCATCAAGCCACCCCAGATGTTGGTTGTCTAGATTCCAGGCTCAGTTGCTGGGATGCAGCAACCAGCCACTGCAAAGAATCAGTGTTATTTTAGTGACCTTACATATGGAGACAGCTTTAGGATAAGAACATCATTTTTTTCTGTGAAATATGTTATTTATTTAAAAAGTAAATAAGACTTTTGAGATATTTCAAAGGAACTGCCCAATTTATTTTGAAATTTTGATTTCAGAAAATACTTTAAGATAGTAAATAAAGTAGCTTGGATCCATGTTGGATTCCTTATTGTGGACAAAGAAACTCTGACGGGATGATGTGAGAGTGTTGAACTGGGGGTGGGAAGGATTAAAACTGGGTATTGTGAGTAATTACCAAGTTGATTTCTCCAAATAATCTGGTGATCCTGGAAGGGTTGAGAGAGGAAGTTATACAATAGATATGGCTCTGAAACTGAAAAATATAGGAACCCAGGTATAGTAGGATTTATCCACTTGAGAGACTGTGGGATATATTCTACTCTAAATGGCCTCAGTTTCCTTTCTGAGCAGGGATACTTTAGAGCAAATGCCCAATTAATGATATGGAAGATTTCAATGATACCCTCTGGAGGGATACATACATGTGTAGTATGTAGGTTATAAAGACACGATCACAGAGAAGTAGAAGAAATATATGAGCATGAATAGTACATTTGCACCCTTAATTAGAAACTTGCTCTGACAACACAGTATCTGGATGATGAAAATGGAAACTGATCACAGCCTGAGTGGGAATCCCTTCCCCCATGTACCCCTTATCTAAAGCTCTAACTTACTAATGCTTGCTTCTTGGTATGTAGGGTTTTTATGAATGACTTCAGAAATATCAGTGGTGGAAGAATGGTCATCCTCACTTTTTCTGACCTTTTTTTTTCTTCCAGAAGATATTTCAGGATTTCATGATTACAAGCTGCCTTTCTTAATCACTAGTGACAAGTCATCATTCTTAATAACTTATCTTTCATGGAGAAGTCCTAGTATTATTCAGGATATACAGGCATACGTGGGCAGGCATAGACATCCCTGCCTAGGTTGGTCTTGTTTTACGTAGCTGCAGCCACTTGATGATCAAGCAAAAGAAGAATCATTGCTGAATAATAGGATTTACTAATTCTCTTTTGTAGGTTAACTTGGGTATGGGTAGTGAAAGGATTTATTTCTCTATATAGCAGCTGTTAGAGGCTATGACAGTTCAAAAGTGTCTGGAACCCTTTTAAGAAATCTCTACCCATGTCTTTTCACAAGGATTTCCTTCACGGAGGATTTCAAGAGAATGAAGGTTTAAGTCATTTCAATCTTTCTACCCTTGGATCACCCTGAACTTTCTCCACAACCTGGGATCATGTGCACACATGACTGCTGGCATTACTGGACTCTGGCCACCCAAGTAACCCTAATTCCACAGGGGCAGTTACAATGATTTGCAGAGTTATGTAGTGCTAGGCTGCTAAAAGTCACTGCTGAGAGAGTATTTATAAACATGTAGTTCACAAATGTAGCTCAAACCTATTTAACTACTTGCTAATGGGATCATAATTTAATATAAGTGCAAAGAGCAAATTCAATAATGCATGCATATAACATTAGGAGTTGAAAGCTGTGAGTCATTTTACTAAGGGCCTAACAATGCTAGTGATGGAAACCTATTGAAGAGCATTTGGGCTAACACAGCATTCCAAGAAGCAACTTTTGAGACATGTGGGTGAAGCCAGAGGCATTTCCAAATGATAACCTCTCAAATTCAAAGAAATAGAACCTTTGATTCCACATACTATGAATTTCCCTGAAGGATTTTTTTTTTTTTTTGCCAAATTAGACCTCTGTTCAACTTCCTCTTCTAGAATAGGAATCCAAAACCATTATCAGTTGTAGACTATTTCACATCACATCATTAATTTGTCTGGGAAGACTTCTTACCAATTTGTCCCTGACAAAGACAAGGGGTCCAGTGAAGATACTAAGCTGGAGAATCTAGTTTTGGTTAAAATATGTCCACAGATATTTTTCCAAGTATATAATTAGTATGATTCACTTGAAAATTCTATTTTAACATATATTAAATATTCAAATTATCAACTTTGGTTGGGTTTTATTATGCATAAGTGTATTTTCTTAAGAATAGTTCCTTCCAATGGCACTGAGAGAAGACAGAAACTCAGATGATGAATGTTTCTGAAGACATGTAGGTCATTAGACCACAGATTTTAACTTCTGATGTTATATGCAAGCATCACTTGAGTTTACAAGGAACTCAAATTATGAGTGTTTCTGAAGACATCTAGCTTATTTCCCTGATTCTAGGCAAAATATGCATTGACAGTTCAGTCCAATGGGTGCCATCATCCTCTTTTTTTCTCTAATAGCCATTTTTTCCAGGAATCATAGAAAAATAATCAGTCTTAGCTTATACTCAAACATAGATTACAACAAATGGTGTCTATATATCAGATCTGAAAGCCAGCTACTGGTTGCCATGCCAAGGTACACACCACCCTCTTCTAGCACACATTCTAGCATCCACACATCACATCTACATTTCCAGCAGTGATGCTAGACAGGATACATTAGCAGTCTTACTATGTATATGTATATATATATATATGTATATATATGTATGTATATATATAGCATGTGTATGTATGTGTATATATATGTACATATACATATATATATATAGTGTGTGTGTATATATATATATATATATATATATATATATTTAAGAGTAAAGTATGCTATTGCCTTAGGTCTATATTTTGAGAAATATTTGCTTCAGTGCCAGATGAAATTAAGCAAAACGGTTAATCTAGCACTGGGACCACACTTTTGCCATCTCTGATCAATGGGTATTAGCCTCATGTGCCAAGGGCCAAATGCTATACCGCTCTCTAAAATGTCAAAAGAGAATGGATTTCAATTGTTCTCCATAAAAGACATTTCCCCCACCCTGTTCCACCAACCCCAACTCCCACCCTAACAAAATGTATTTCAGTTAAATCAAATCTTCATGTTTCTTTTCCGTGTCTATCCTACCTTTCAGACAATGGTTCTATAACCTCTCCAAATGAAAGGAAACCAAATACTTTGGTCTTCAGGGGCAGGAAGGGCATAGAAATATACCATTTCAATCTTTGCCACTGCAACCATGTCTTTCCTTTTGGCAATTGTGTAACAGCATTCTTACCTTCAGGCTTTTCACTCCTGCTGCTCTTTCTGTAGTTCTGATGTTGGGCATTTGCTCATTATTTGTCAATAAGAAACACATTCATGTTATCATGATATCACCAAAGGCAAACAATTATGTCCTAATCACAGAAATCATGTTAAGGCCACAAAGTCAATTTTTAAAATTCACAGAATGGAATAATTAAAAAATCTTTTCTTTCTGGATTACATTTTTTTTCCCGGTGGAAGAATTTATCCTTTAACACCATTTGGCAAAATCAATGATTTTGGCAGCCACTGGAATTGTTCAGTTCTCAAGGCAACAAGTTCCTTGCTTGGAGCAGCCATTTGAGAGAACGTGAGGATTTGTTCTTGGGAGGAAGACCTAGCAAGTTCAAGCAGCAAATTTAATCACTATCAGGAAATAAAACTGTCAGGTTCTTCATACTTCCAGGAGGTAGTACCAGCACAGAAACATGCAAACCAACGAAGAGCATAATATACTCACCCTACTCCTCGATCCCAAACCAGAGTCTTGGGGATTCACAGGAACATCTGCTAAGACCAGGAAGTGCCATCGAGCTGTAATGATTCTTGCCTATGCACATAACAGTGTCAATAAAGAGTCATTGGGATCCACCTTAATCTTGGGCGTCCAAAATGTCTATCTTTAGGAATGGCTCCTACTAGTAAAAGGTCCATTTGTTTATGTAGGTAAATGTAGATGCAGATTCATATCCATTACCTAAGGCCCAAGAGTGTCAGACTGTTCTGGGTGTGGAAGAGAAGTGATTAAGAGATGGTGGCACAGTAGAGGAGAATTGTAGACATACAAAGAAGAAGAGGAAGAGGAAGAAAAGGAAGAAGATGAAATACACACAAAACTGAAGATCTCATTTGTACATATGGGAAATATGGTCACAACATTATTCATCTATGTACCACTGACTAAGAAGCTGAGGGAATTTGAAAATAGGCTGTGTCAAAGTGTCACATTTTACTGTCTTTGCATAGATGAATTGCTAAAAGCAAATGCATGGAATTAAAAGAAGATTGCTAGGGATAGGGAGGAGGAGCATGTTTGAATTTCTTAAAAGAACAAACTTTTTTAGGTACTTTAAAAGCACCCACATGAAAAGAAACATCTAATTTTAATTGCAGGCAATTTTCAAATCTATTAAAACAAAGTCTCTAAGTTTTTTTCTCCAATGTGGGTGATGCACATTGGTTAGTTTCTTCTAGTTCCTATATATTTTAACTGCATTTCTATATCAATATTCTGTAAGTCCTAATGATGTCCTACAATTTATTTAAATAATGGAGGTTTAATGGCGTAGCCCTTCCTTGTCCCTCTTTTCCCCATATGCCTTACAAGTTAAGAAATCCATGTACTGTACAATTCTCATTGCACTCAATGGGTTCAGAATGGTCTCATTTAAACATTCTGTTTTATTGTTCCACAAAGCACACAATATGTGCTATTTTTCACCTTGGAAAATATAGCACTGGGAGTCTATTTAAATCCCTGGTAAACTAAAGCCAGGTACAAATCTAGGGTGAGGTAGGATAAGACAACAACTTGTCACCCCAGTCACAAATAGCTTGTTTCATACATCCTTCTCCCTTTAGTAGGGTTAAACTAGATGGGAAAGCCAAACTGGCACCCTTTCCTGAGAGTAAGGCAATGAATATGAGTAGATGGAGGGACCAGAAGAATGTGGGAGTTTGAAGCAACAGATAGCTATGGAAGGAGGCTGACATACCTATATGGTAATTCCCAGCTAAATCCCCATTCTTCTGTGATTTGCAGTGACAGACTTTCACTTGCTCTGTCACAAACTTCTGGTGATGTGCGTTTATCGCTGAAATGACCACTGGCTCTTAATTACTGCTTTTGCACACATGTTGGAATAAAGCACTAACACAAAAGGATGATTTGCAGGTTAAAAATTCCCAAATCACAGCTCTAATTTCCATGATCTTTGCTATACATTTATAGTCCATTAAGGAAGGATCAAGTCTGCTTTGTTTAGGCCTTATTAGCCCACGTTTGAGAAGTTGGTAAATCTAAGACGTGTTTTGGTTCTAGTCTGTGGGTCTGGTTCAAGGGCTGCCCTAGTCACTGACCTTATTCTTAACTTCTTGTATTCAGAAAAAATAAAATAAATAAATTATCTGTTGCATTATTTTAAGTACTTGCACATTTACAGCAGCTTGGAAAGTTGCTGGTTCTTTTGCTAGTAAGGTAACTTTTCTAGGATAGGCTCAGAATGTATAATAGCTCATGCCTGAGAGGAACAAAGTCAACAATTTAACATAATTGCCCATTCATCATTATTTAAAGGTTGCAGGAGCAGAGACTGAGAGATAAGTAATACAGGTATTTCTTCTCCTCCTGGTTTCAGAGATAATAGGTGTGAAAGTGTTTTTGAAAAAGTAAAAGCACTTATAAATGTCAGGCTTTGTGATTATTGTCATTTTTAGTAATCAGTACTGAGTGCTGGAATGGCTTAAATATGCCATTTGCCTAGTAACCAAGCTTGTTGAGAATGAACCTGATTCTTATGGAAACATTTCACATGCAATCAGATTCACATTGCTCATTGGGTAGGTAGATGCAATAAATTGCTGTCTGCAATAATATCACAAGAGGTGACCCTGGAATTCAGCAGACGTTTGTGACAGCATTAGCTGTGTGACCTTCTCAAAGTCACTACCATCTCTGGATCTCACTTTCTGTATGAAATGACAGTACATTCAACAGTCAATTGTCACATTAACTGGGGATAAGATACAATAAATAAGTATAATTCTCAAGCCATTTTGCTAATGCAGTAAAACCTCACTGATTTGGAATAACAGAGGGGAAGGATTTTCTGAATGAGTAAAGCAAGTCATGAGTTGCAAAATAGGTCTGAAGAACGACAGTTTTATTACTTTAGGTCTATTTTGTAATTCAAACTGACTATAAGACATTGCCTTAGTGGAGGTCCTTGTGAGAACTATTTTAGCAGATAGATTTGTAATGATTATGATTATATCTAATAAGTGCTTCTAGTGTTTGCAAAGGGTTTGTTCTCTTAAGGACAAATTCAACTAAAGAGTCTAAACTCTTCATTTATTTAATAAACCTCCCTTGTCCCCATCCCTAATAATATAAAGTTAACTTTTAGACTGGTCCCTGTATAGTTTATCCCAAAATTATTAATTAGAGAGCTCCAAATTGATGAACTTCACTGCCATTTTTCTCTCATTCTCCATTGATTCGTGTTTAGCAACACCACTAAGTAATGGTAAAGTGGACTCAGATTCATTTTTTGCTCCTTCTCTTGCTCACTCTCAGAAAACAGCAGATAGCAATAAGGAAGAAGATAAAGACAAGCTCCTCTATAATCCAGAAATGGAATAAACAATTATGGAAATGCAGCACTGTTATCCACAGTTGAGAAAGGGATTGATTTATATTGAAAGGTTGACTGAAGGAATGACCAAGAAAAGTTATTTGAAAGATGGCTGGTAGATAGGACTATGATCAAAGAAGTTGGAAACATGATCTGCTGAAATATTTTATATTTACATATTGAAATTCAGATAATCTGGAAATTGTGAACTGGCAATAAAGTTACTTGATAAACTTTGCAGCAGTACTAACTGAGGAAAAAAAAAAGAGCTTGATTGTTGGTTGTAATTAGGAAATAGTTGGTCTAAAGTTTTGAGGTCTTCACAATACCAAAACATATGGTGAAAAGTAAAAATTCAGCCAAATATGTGCAGATTTTTTGTTTCTATTATATCAAACATTTGGTTATTTGAAAGCTTCTGGGCACTTGGCATCATGTGGATTGTTTAGAGTCATCTTGATAGAGTCCATGGCTCCTTTTTTAACCATGCTGAGTATGAATGATGAATTCATGAGAGCAATGTATCCAATCCAGCTCAATTTTCTTTCTGCAGCTCACTTCAATGATACAATTAAGTTCTCCATGGCCTGCTAATAATATGAGAAAAAGACCAGGAAGAAGGTGCTAAATACTTTGGGCATCGGGTTAGCCATTGTAAAAATCAAATGAACCAAAAGCTTGGCTAAATTGTCAATGTCATCAGTTCACATTGGTGGGACAGGAAGTTACTGTATTTTTTGACACACAGTAAAACCTTGATTAATTGGAATCCATAGGGGATGCGTGGGATTTTCAATAAGAATACTCATTTTGTTTCATTCTTGGCTAATAGCATGTTTTCTTAAAATGCTTGTTTCCGCTTTCTTGCCTCAGAGAAGCAGCCTTTAATGTTTGAGGGTCAATCCAGATGGAGAGACGTTATAGGAGAAAGAGCTGAATGTGACCTAATGACAGGTTATCTCTTGGCAAGTGATTAAAAAATTAATTCCTTGAGGTCTTCTTTTTTTTTTTTTTGGTACTACTGAGGTTTTCTCATCAATGTGAAGTTCCGAGGGGGGTGCAATTCAGTTAGTTGGGACACTGGTGAGGAGAGTTCTCGTTAATCAAGGTTTTACAGTAAAAGACCTTGTCAATGCCTGGTGAGATTATTAACTGAAGTTGATTGCTTTTAAAATTTATTTCTTTGCAAGTACTCTGGATCAGTGTTTCCAAACCCATATTACACTGCAGACTGGCAAACTAACTTTTCCGCTTGGATCCTGAGGGTTGGAGAGGGAAAGAGAGGAGCAGAGGTACAGCCATTGTCTCTGAAGGAGAAAAGTTTTGGCTTGCCTGTCTGTTGCTTTGTGGTTGGGAAACACTGTTCTTCACCTTAAGATGCCCATGGTATCTTGGTTGTTATAAGAGCTGATCTCACATGCTTCAATATAATTCTCATGCCCCTTGGGCCACGGAGGATTCTGTTTTCAGGTCCTCTCCTGTACTTACCCAATGTGTCTTTCCATGACTTGGTATCTTGACTTCTGAGTGAGCCCCTATTTCATGTTGCTTGGATGATTCATTTTAGCCCCGAAGAGTGTTAGGAACCAAAGGAATGCCAAGTAAGATGGGTTTTCTCATGGTGGCAGCCTGGATAACAATTAGACCTACCTGAACCAAGAACATGGCTAAAGAGAAGCCAAATCAAGGATTCACACACAAATAGTACCACAGGCGACGCACTTGTTTAAATACACAAAATAACTTGGCAAAGTCTCTATATGTGATGACCTATTGAAGAAAGACCCCATTTAACTTGAAACCCGTCTAGTTCTTTGGTTTTCAAGTTAAGTGGGGCCTGCTTAAATAGGCCATTACATACAGAGAACAACATTTCACCACTCATACACATAATTGAATAAGTCACCCCTACTCAATCAACCAACTTGTGTGTAACCATCACATCCTAGGGGAAAAAAAATACTATAACCTGACTTTTCAGTAGATGAATCTGATTTCTCACATCACTCAAACGGAGGCAGGTGGGAACAGTATAATAGGAAAGCCTTGGACTAGGCAACTAGCCTGGTGTGTGAGGGGAGGGAGGGGGGTGGACAGGGAGCCTCTGTCTGGGAGTTTAAGAAGGGACCCAAGTTAGATCAAAAATATGGGCAGTGCCCTAAAGTCTTTCTGATTCCCAGAGCTGCCAGGCAGGGGAATAACCTGGTCATTCCACTTTATGTGTGAGTCTTGTGCTCTCTCCTCAATAATAAAATAACAGTCTTGCCGATTACTCGTCACTAAGGGTACCCGGTTGTGGTGACATTGAGGCTGACCTTGGAGTCACCGCCCCCGCTGCCGCACTCTCCTTTGTCGTACCACCATTTGTTTTTCAATTTGTCCAAGAGGCCTTGCTCATTCAGTTTTAATACTGCCAGGTTAACAGCATTTCTTGAAACGATAAAACATAACTTGTAAGAAAATGCACAAATGCTTAGGAAATCGTTAACGTATAAAAAGGAGCACAAGAGGACAAATTGGCTAAATTTCACAGAACGTGGAGCTATAAAAATGTCTGTACAGCAAATACAGGGTTAAATATTGGAAGGTGGCATGGAGGATAACATTTGCTCAAAACTGAAGTGTGCGGGATGGGGAAATTGTCTTTGAGAAAAAAAGTAACAAGAACACCACATCCATGCAATTAACATTCGTCACATATGGCACCATAACTTGGCTTTTACCATTTAAATTGAAAAAGCCGTTGAACTGTAAAATTAAAACAGCAACAAATAGTCAGAGAGGACAACACAGAGAGAGAACATTAAAAAAATGGATGCATTAAATAGATGAAACCATAATTTACCGTCTTATTTAACTCCATGGAATATTGTAGATTTTAAACTTTTAAAAGTTACCTCAAAATCCACAAGAAAGAAAATGACAACAAAATGCATCAGGGTAGGTGGAATACTATAACAACACGGATATTGTTATATTATTCCACCCACCTTAATGCTGAGCCTTTAGGGGTTGCCACACCATAGCCTTTGGAATCCAGATTTCCACCAACTTTCATCGTATCGCACGGTTTTCTCTGCTCAATGTACTCATTCATGGTTGACTCCAGCAGGAAGGCGAACTTTCCCTTGGACTTCCGCACTCGGGCCACCCCATCTGCTGTTGTTTTGGTAAACACAGATGGCTCTGCCGATTTCATGTAAGACCACATTTTCTCGTACACAGCAATTTTGGATCTCTGTAACAAAGACATAAGAGTTCTTCAAACTGTCAGATACAAAATCTGGGAGAGGCTTTACTGCAGGAGTTGTCAAACATTTTTGATTGCAGTCCACAGTAAGAAAAATGTGTTCCACTGCAACCTAGCAGACACTTTCAGACATATGTCAATGCCTTTCTAAAACAGGTTTCTCAAAATACTCCCCCCCCTTACAACGTGTGATGTCCTCTGATATTTTCTATTCTAATTCACTTTGAAAAATGCTGGTCATGATCCACTGAATTGATTTCATGACCCCACTAATTGGTTACAATCTGGTTTGAAAAACACTTCGTGATTTCAATCTTCCTCTCAATGAAGAAATCTTTCCCCATGACACCCCGCTATCTCCTATGTAATCCTTAGTTGCCTGAAAAATGTTATGGAAGAGTGTAAAATCATTTTAGCCCATCCCAGCACAGGACATCAATTTTTGCAAGAAAGCACTTCCATATTCTTAGCTGATCTTTGTTTCTCTATAACCTCCACCTTTTAGCACTGCTGCTAGAGCTATGTGAAGTAGTTCTATATATCCTTTTGCACTGTGATCCTTCAGTTGTTGCAAAGCTTTTATTATGTCTCTTCTTCATCTCTTGGTTAGAAACTCCACTGACTGATGCTGTTTGCAGAACTCTCACATCTATGGTATCCCCAGGTGTGTGACCATAATAGAATTTTTAAAAAACCCACTTCTTGTTATTGGAGCATTATTTTCTATCAATGTTGCCTGAGTTTGCACTAATGTGTTTAGTCATTCATTCATTCATACAACAAATATTTATTGAGCATCTGTTATAGACAAACACTCTACTGGAGGTGTGAAAAATATTATAGAGTGAATAGAGTTCTTCTCTCAATTCAGGTTGAGGACAAACCAAAACTATGCTTTTTGATCAAACCAAGTCTCCCTCATCTTTACCTTCTTGAATTTTGAATTTCATCCTATTAAATTTCATTGCAATTCAAATGGTCTTTAACACACATATTAAATGCTTGATGTGTCTCTAGTTCTGTTACTCATCCTGGAAAATTAAAGAAAGAACAATCACAATGACCCCCAAACTCCCAATTGAGTTGGGAGCTAGTTGTTACGGAATGCAAACCCTGCAGGAAAATTCTAAGATGGTATTTGACAAAAGGTGAGATAGCATGGCAAAACCCACAAACATATACGATATTTTCAAGTGTCCTTCTATGAGGTTTCCTATATATCACAACTGTTTGATTAGTTATTTAGTTGCTCTCCTCTGAACTTTGGCCAGATGCATTGCATTTTTCTTGAGGCTTGCTTGGACTGGTCCAAAGGATTCCAGGGGGCTGGAACACCCAGAGCTCTCCCTATGAAAATTAAGCATTATGGCAATCAGACTCTCACTGAGGCCCTCAATGAGTCACTGAATCTGTTCACTGAGAAGGGAACATGCTTGGTTTGCATAAAGTACAGCAAAAAGCTAGTAGGTCTGAAGCTGAATGAACCAAAGGGAGAGTGGTAGGAAATGAGCTTAGAAAGATAATTAGAGATAAGATCTTGTAGGGTCTATTATAGGTCATGATAAAAAGTTTGGATTTATTCTACATGTGATAAGAAACTAATGGAAGATATTTGAGGAAGTGTGTGATAGGATCTGATATAAAGTTTTAAAGGATTGCTCTGATGTATGGAGAATAGACTATAAGGTGGGCCAGAGTGGATGCGAGGAGATTAGTTTGGAGGTTGTTCTAATAGTCCAGGGGATAAAATGTCTGTGACTTGGACTGGGGTGGGAGCAATGGAAGTGGAAAAAAAGAGACTGGATTCAATATATGCTTTGGGGAAAGAGCAACCAAGTCTTGCTGACAGATATCTCCAACTAATGGACCTATAGACACTTTCAGATTAAACACTTTCAATCCAAACTTATTTTCTTCCTTACACAGTCTGGCTCTCCTTCTACATTATACCAACAAATCACTGCCCATCCAAGCTAGGTTTGGTTTTACTCTTCCCATGCTCTCTCATTATGCCATGCTTATTCTAGCACAGAAAAGCCTGCAAAATCTATCTTTTCTTTTTCTTTCTGTTCTCATGATCATTGCCCTCCCTTGGTCAGACTCTCATCACTTGTTTTGGTCTGGACTCTATTGTCTCCTGACTGGCAGTCTCCTTGCTTAATTTCTCTCTTCAATTTATCCTCCAGTTATTCTTCCAAAATGCAAATATGCTCATGTTACTTCCTTCTTACAAATCTTCTGATAGTTCCCTAATACCTGCAGGATAATATCCAAACTCCTCTGAATTATATTCAAGAGTGCTTAGGATGTTGGATGCTCTTCTGTACTCCAGTCACACTGGACTGCTCACTGTTTACTGAAATAAGCCACATACTTTCATGTCTTATGCCTTTGATTATGGTTTTGCTTCTGCCTGAATTGCTTTATTCATCCTACAAGATCCAGAGCAAATGTCACAAATTCTGTGAAATCCTTCTGGACTCTCTGCTGCTCCCACAGAAGTGCTTTCTTGGTTGTTCTGCCAAAGCACGTTGCTCATACCTTTGCTATAGAACTTCTCACATTGTGTTAATATGAATTGTGTATGTATCTGCCTTTCCTTTGTTACTTGAGCATTTCCTGAAGACAAAGTTCATGCCCTATTCATCTTGGTACCCACTTGGCAGCCAGCAAAATGCCTGATACATAGTAGCCCCTAAAGATATGTTTACTTAATAACTAAAGCTTAGGGTTGATTAGTGTGACAGCCAGATTGCTGGTCGAAGGTATCAGAAGGTTGGTTAGAAATGGCTACCAGTGCTTGCTTTCTAGTACTGTAGAATTATAGAACTGAAGTTTTCCCAAAGGTCATTGGGTCCAGTCATCCAATAAACCAACCAGGATGCATGCTTTGCAATCGTCTTTTAAAATCCTACTTTACCTGCATCTGATGCCCAAACCAATAACTATTCCCTTTATAGACCATAATAATCAAAGTGTGAATAAGCAAATAATGAAATCTCACCCATAGACATTTATGCTTATAACATAAATTTTCCTCATCTGACACATAATGAAATAAATTGTCAATGACTTTATTTCAACAAGAGTTTCCTAGTCTATTGCCCAAAGAAGTAAAAGCAAATAATTCAGACATAAAGAAAATATAAAAATAATGTAAGAATTCCTGTGTACCTGCCAGAAAGCTTAAGAAATTGAACATTATGAAGTTCATTGAAATTTATCTTCTCCTCCCTAGTTGTGTACTCCCCACTCACCAAAAGGAACTACTATTCTAATTCATCCTTTATCATTCCCTTGTACCTCTTTATTCTTTTATTAGAGAAAACATATTCCCTTTGTAATGGTTATTATAGCACTTCAATCTATGGATACACAATACTTTATTTACCCAATCCCCCTTTGAGGGACTCAGATCAGTTCCAGTATTTTTTTTTGTCATTATATATAATACAGTATTTTTGTGTACTTATAGAGAGGTACTTTATATTCTTCATCTTGGCTTAATAAGACTGGAGTACAAGGTGGGGTGGAGAGGAGGAGGTTTCTGACCAATTTGTCTCTAACACTATTTGCAAGTAGGTCATTGATTCCAAAGAGAAATTTCTAAGGCAAGGGCAAAGGGATCCATGAATTCTGATCCAAGTGTAGTATAATTTGGACTCGTTTACTTCATCATTTACTTTAGCTCTTTGATTGCTGATACAGGTTAAAAGGTTTATTCCTTTAGGTAATGATGCATTTCTGGGAGAATAAATGACAGTGCTTAAAGTGGGCACTTTAAATGTGTGTGGTGTACATGCAGCAGATATTAATGAACACAGTGAATGACAAATTACTTAGTGGCAGAAATGATTGGGCCCTGGTTGATAACTGAATTCTGAAGGAGGTTAGAAAGGGGAAAAAGAAATGACTCATAAGTGAAAAAAATTAAGCTGAAACGTTTCTCTTCCTAACTAGTATTTAAGTGACAGTATAACATTCAGAACAAAATAAAGGAAAAAAATCACTAGAATTTTCTTTCTTTTTTTATCATCTGTCTTATTTTGCCTGAAATATCAAAAGCAATAAAAGGGATTGAATCTTAGTTCAATCATCTGGGAGAAATTTAGAAAATTATGAGCAGGATGTGTAAAAACAAGTTCATTTTTCTCCAACTTGCTATGATTTTATTCTTTTATCCCACAGAGCACCACTTTGTATCAAAGAAGGAACAAACACAGTTATGCAGAGAGGTTATGAGAAATTCTCATAGAACTGACAGATAATTAGCTAATGAAATAAAAAGAGAAATGCATGATTGAAGGAGAAACAGATCATTCCCTAAAGGAAGATACAATTAAGGGAGTCAACAGTTGTAATTCCAACTATTTGTAATGAATCAAGAAAGTTAAAAATATAGAGAAATTTTTCTTTTTGTAGTGGTGAAAATTTGAATCTTAGGCCCTCTTAGTCTGGTGCAAGGAAGCAAGTGCTGAGTAAGTCACTTGGTCCAACACTCATTATCTCTTTGCAATGCAATGGTGTTGGTTGTTTCTAGTCATCGTGCAAACAGTGGCTCTCTAGTGCTAAAAGTATTCTTCTGTAGACCAATGTAAGCACAAGGTAAAGTAATAGTGCTGTGGTTAAGGGTGCAGAGTCAGATTACTTGGGGTTGAATCCCTCTTGCTAGGTCCATAAATTATCTAACCTCTATATGCCTTGATTACCTCATTTACAAAATGGAATGAATTTTTTTTATAAAACAATGTCTATTTCAAAGATTTATTGGGAGAAATTTAATTTATTGGGAGAAATACATTCTTAGAACAGTACCTGAAACACAGGAAGTGGTGAAAAACATGTATTTTGCATAATGTATTGAACATACATTTAACATACATATATATTCTGCATATGTATTTAACATAATGTATAAAACATTGTGTATTTTATTGTAAAGAAAGTATAATTCATTTTAATGGCAGAATTTATTTTAATAGCATTGTAAATTAGTTTTATGCCATATTTATGGAATGATTTCCTTTTATGAGGGCTATCATGTTAATTTTTAATGGTATGTTTGGGTCTCCAGACATATTCTTGAAGAATTCCCATGGTCTACTGTTAACAAAAATTGTTATCATTGGATTTTGCATTTTTCAAATTTTGTTGGTGGGGGGAAATGGGTAAAATGGCAAATTTTCCTTTTTAAATTTATGTTTTATAGTTTTTTTTGAGTTTCTACATTAAAATCCTCATTAACCAGATCACTGTTTCTGGGGAAATCTGATGAATAAAATTTTCTGTTTTCTTATGAGTTAAAACAGAATATCCACTTGGTCAGTAGAACATCCAGTTGGAGTCTATAGAATAATACAATATCACGGCTAGAAGTTACCTTCAAATCTATCTTGTTCAGCCTCCCACCCAGTGAAGCAATAGCTTCTTAGTTCTAATGACTCTAGTGGTGAGGTACTCTAGCTCACAGAAATTTAGGAGGTACCTAATTCCATGGGGGTAATTCAAGTTGATAGAAAGTTCTTTTTATTAGGCTGACATTCTTAATGAAAGTGTCTTCTATCCAATCCTACTTTGGTTTCTGATTGAATCAGCCAGTTGCCACTTTCTGCTTCCATTTTTCTGTTATATGTAGCACCAATTTTATTGCTTACTAATGGTGATCCCAGGCAAATCTGAGATTTTCAGAGTATGGAGCATGTCTTTTTTGTCTCTGCATGCCAAGTATCTAGCATAATGCCTGGCATGTAGTAAATTCTCAGTATGTGTCTGTGGAATGAATGAATATTAAAATTGAAGTGCCATTGCTAGTTCTAATTCTTCATTCTTTAGTGACTCAGAATAATATGCTCTTTTCCATACAATGTACAGCCTGAAATCTGTTACCACAATGACCATTACAATGTCACCTGTTAATTGCCTCTCTTACAGGCTAAACATTTTAAGGGCCTTCACTTGTTGCTTATATGACATGAATTCTAGTCAACTCCCCTTTTCTGGTCATACTCTTCTAGATGCTTTTTAATTTTTCAAAGTCCCTTCTAAAATGTCCCCTCAGCCTTAATCACAAATATGTCTGATGTACTGGCATTAACACAAAGGACAACAGAACCATCTCTTCTCATGATTTGGACATGAACATAATTTTCCCCTTCAATGCTTTTCCAAAAGTTGATAGTCCAGAATTAACTGAATAAACAAAAGAGACTGATAAACTGGAAGCATAATTATCAACAGAAGCATAGCATAAACAAATTTCTTTTATGGTATTAATTTACTGTTAGAGTGCAAAGGATTGCATTATTTGCAAAGAGAGCACTATTGGTGTTTGTGACATATCTATGACCCAAACATGTTTGATGTGTTCTGAATGAATAGTTTGAGAGAACAGAATGAAGGCAAGGTCAGGGGAAGATGGCTTTAGGCTCTTTGTATCCCAGTGTCCTAAAGAGGACAGAGCTTTATTTATTTATTTGGCCACTGTTCCAACTATGCCTGTATAGTTCATTTCCATTACTACCTTGTACATATACACCAAAGAGAGGATAGAATTGACTTTGGGGTGCTCAGCCTCCATCCCACTCTCCCTATTGCATTGTCTGCCTCCCTCGGACATACATCCTGTACCCCTTTTTTGGCATCAGCAGTCTTGGTCCTCATGGAGATGTTCACTGATATTACAAGGGCTTCTGTTGCCACAGAACAAGGGATTGTTTCATTTGAACAGGGGATTTGTGTCTCCAGAAGAAGAATGGATCTCTGATCTCTTGGCATTGTAAAAGGGGCTTTTAGGAGCTGGAGAAGTACAGTTCTGTGTATAGGACACTAGGAGAAGGAAATATGGTAAAAGGTCCAAAGAGAAATGACTTTACCTCTCTCCTTTTGCCTTGTCTAACTTTATTATGGACTACTTATTGCTTGACAATTTAGTCAACTTCTTCTCTAGACCATACCTTTTAAACTATAGTATGTTTTTAAACTATAGTATGTTTTTTCTTCTTAGTCATTTAGCTCCTCCTGCCTCTTAATAAAGGCTCAGATGTCATTGCTAGCTGGTACAAATTCCAAAGGGTGGCTTTGGGTGTCAGTGTACCTGACCTGAGCACTAACAGAACTCCTATGTGCCTTGTGTTACCTTTGGACATTTAGGAGCAAATGTTGCCTCACAGAATTTATCAAATACCAGGATATGGACAGGTGATCCTTAGAGGGCAAGCCACTAGAAGGAAAGGAAGCTGGTGATGCAGCTGTTCTAGAGAGTTCCTAACTTGCCCTCTTCTACCCCGTATTCTTTGCCTTTTTAAATATCTGTGCTTGTGTGTCCTAGTTAGGTGGGAAAGTAGGAGACTAGGAGTTTAAAGTTGTGGATGGGGTAGACCTACTCTTAAGTTCTTTAGCAAAGTCATAAATCTCAGTTCTACAGAAATTGTTTAAGTTTGTGACCCTGACAATGGAAATTTCAAATACTTGGTTTAGACCCATGAATGTTGCCTATGATACAACTTTTCAGATATTCCTCTTCTTTACTCACAGAGGTCTCACATTTGTTAAACTAAAAGCAGGAGATAGTTGAATACCATTAAACTTTCTGATTGCAAGGTGTAAAATTCTATTTGCAAATGTAAAATATCTGTTTCTGGTTAGCAAGGTAATTTTACACATGCCATCACTGAACCCCTACAGTAGCCCTGTGAGGTCGGTCCAGCAGCTACTTGTTTGTTCATTGATTAACCCTCAGCACCAAGAATAGTATAGTGTCTGAGCCCAGTAATGCTCAGTAAATATTTGTTTAATGAATAAATAGGTTGAATTCATGTTTTATGATTGAGGGAATTCAGGGTAAGAGAGAGTGTTATGGTTTAGATGTGGTGTCCCCCAAAAGCTCATGTGTGAGACAATGCAAGGTTTGGAGGATAAATTATTGGGTTATACCCTTAACATAATCAGTTAATTAATCCCTGACTAAGAAGAAAGTGGAGGCAGGTGTGGCTGGAGGAAGTGGTTCATTGGGGGCATGGCTTTGGAGTATATATTTATCTGACAAGCAGCAATGTCTCTCTGTTTTCTGATCATCATGTGACCTGGTTCCCTCTGTCACACTCTTCCTCCATGACATCCTGCCTCACTTTGAGACCTGAGGAATAGAGCCTGCTGTCTATGGATTGAGACGCTGAAACTGTGAGTCCCCAAATAAACTTTTTCTCCCCTACAATTGTTCTGCTCAGATCTTTCAGTCACAGCAGCAAAAAAGCTGACTAAAACAGAGTTAACAACCAGAGGTGTCCAAGTAGGCTTTTGCCCATTTGCTCATTTCTATCCATCTACCCCGAAATCACTACCAATAGACAAGTCTGGGAAAAACTGTGTGCTTGCTGGTGAGGAGTTGCCAGTTAAGTCTCAACCACAATGTCACCTTGAAGGATCTCCTATGTAGAAATTTGAGGATTTGCCGCTGACTCAATAACTTGCCCCAGGTCACACAGCTAATGAGGAACAATGCTGAGACACCTCTCAAGTCTGCTGAATTGAAGGATACAGACAGGTTTTTCCCAACAACCCCAGCCTCCTTTGCTGTAACACTCACAATATTGTTTTTGATAAAAAAGAACAACTCACCTTCAAAAACATTGTTTACTTTTTGTCCAAGCTTTTGTTTTAGAATTAGGATAAATTGTAAATTAATACCAGTTCCTTCCCACTAAGACACTGGAATTAGTCAATGTTCTTGTCACTGTAACAGTCCCCTAGTGTCCATAGTTCACTACATGAGGGGTCAGAGCAATTTGAGGCAGAAGAGGAAGAGCACATCTGGCTTGCTAAATGCATCTGATACATGTTTATTTTTTTCCATAAGTGCTTTGAACAAATCAGTAGCTCTGATGAAGTGCATTTGCAAACTGGAATCATAGGATTTTACATTTCCCTCCAAAGCAAAGGAAATGGTTTCCATTTTGATTTGGAACAAGGCACACAGGAAATGATTTCATTTCCAAAGTATGATTGAAACCCTGATTTCATTGTCTTTCCTTCACTGAGGTTTGCACATTTTAAAAACTTTCAGAATTCAGACAAGTGCTGCTTGTCAGTTTCCGTTGGCTTCAATCAGCGACTGTCTTGTGACTGTGTTTTGGTGAAAACAGGGAAGAAGGGAAAGAAATGCTGATTTCTATTCTTAACTTTTCTATTGGTATATTATGATCCTGCCTGACTTATTTTGGGGGCTGGGCTCTTAGATAACTTTAGTTTTGGAGCTGGAGGTCACTTTTGCCTAGACCTTGAGAGATGTCCTAAAATGTCAAGTACTCACTCCAAATGCCTTTGTCTAACATTTTCAAACTGTATTCTAAATTCCGAGGACAGGTTTCCCTCTACCTCAAGGAGTGCTATTTCAAATGTCTCCTTTCTAAAGTTATAGATGACAACTTAGCTATGTTTCCAGTGACCTTTCTAGGGTCCCTTCCTGGCATGCAAATTCAGTTGTTATTCTAATTCATCTTCTGCCTTTCTTGCCAAGTGAGACTAAGCATATTTTAATGGGTTGAAAGTAATGTTAGTGGCTGCGAGACTTTGAAATCCAGAGTCAACAAACTCTTGATGAAAATGTTTCTAAGGTTCTGTTGCCCTATTCTGTGGGGTAGGGAATAGAGGAAGGAACATAGTATCCTTTACTTCTGTGCCTCCCAATCAGAAATAATTTAGTCTCCCAGGAAATATTCAGCAACATTTAGAGACATTTTTTTTTTTTTTTTTGGTACCAGGGACTGAGCTCAGGGGCACTCTACCACTGAGCCACATTCGCAGCCCTATTTTGTATTTCTTTCTTTCTTTCTTTCTTTTTTTTTAATTTAGAGACAGGGTTTCAGTAAGTTGCTTAGCACCTCTCTTTTGCAATCTTCCTGCCTCAGCCTCCTGAGATGCTGGGATTTTTTAATTGTCATAAACTGTAAAGTGGAGCACTACTGGTATCTAATGAGTATAAGCTAGGGACACTATTAAAAATCCTACAATGCACAGCACAGTTCCTATAACCAAGAATTATCTGGTCTCAGATGTCAATAGTGCTAAGGTTGAGAAACCCTGCTAATGGAGATATTATTGAGTGGGGAAAGCATTCATGAACTAGCATTTAATTGAGCACATACTTTGTACCAGGCTCTACTTTATGTGTTTTACATGTGCCAATTCATATAATCCTCATAACAACTCTAAGAAATAGATTATTTTGTTACCCTATTTTTAAAATGCAGAAACATAGGCACGGAGAAGTTAAATAAATTGCCAAGGCCACATAGCTGGTACATGGGGAACTGGGAACCCATGTAGGCTTCAGTTTGTGTTCTTAACTACTACAATACACTACATTTTCCCCAGATAGGCTATTGAATGATTATCAGTCATATAGTAGGACTGGGCTTGGGTCCACCCAAATTCTGCTTGAAATGATGCCTAACTTCAAAGGGTATGTTCTTGTTAGTATTCCTACCCTGAAATGTGAGCTTGAGGACAAAGGTATCTTGCTCCTAATGAACATATAAATCCTACTTTTAAAACCAGAAATTGACAAGTTATATTTTCCTCCTTATTTTGAGAATGAAAATACATAATAATGGACTATGAGGATTTTTATCAAGTAAGACTGTGACTCAACTTTTTTAAAAATATTTTTTTTTAGTTGTAGATGGACACAATACCTTTATCTTATTTATTTTTATGTGGTGCTGAGGATCAAACCCAGTGCCTCACATGTGCCAGGCAAGGGCTCCACCACTGAGCCACAACCCCAGCCTGTGAGTCAACTTTTATTATTGCAGATACTCCTCAATTTTCACTCCCTCTCCTGAGTGGTGCCACCTTTATCCCTCCTTTCCCCATGTTCCTTACTAGGCACAATATGTTCTTCCCCACCCCACCCTAATATCAGGAAAAGATGATAAATGTTTATACTGAGGTGTAAATGATAGACAATAAAGTGTGATTCTCCTAAAAGGAGAACTTGCATTTTAGCAAACAAACAAACAAAACACCCAAAGGAATGATAGCTTAATGGTGGATATATCAACTGGGTAAACAAGGTGTGTGTGTGTGTGTGTGTGTGTGTATATTGAAAAACTGACTTCGCTGACTATGCGCCTTCATGTTGAGACTGTAGACTCCGTTTTCCAAATAAACAATGGGCCACAGAGAAAGTGTGCCTGCCATACCTTTTTACTACTAAATAGAGCAAAGCCTAAATTCCCTTTTCCCCAAGCCATAGATTGCCTCTAGGCCTGCTATCACTATTGAACACTCCAGGGTCATTTCTCTCAATAAAATTTTATCTTCTGCAATTCAGAACCTATCACCCCTGACCAACTGTATTTTTACTTTCTATAACTAAAATATTCAAAAGATATGTCCAATACTCGTTATTCTTGAATCAATTAATTGTAGTGCAGAGACCAAATCTGACAACGTGCATCTGAAGAAGTGAAAGGAAAAAAAATGGTATACTGTTAGAATAATCTATTCTGGAATTGCAATATTTTGTTTCCACAGTGGCCATTTCTTCCAGGTCCCCAGAGAGAGAATTATTTTCATATTGAGGGGAAAAAAGCAATAAAGAAAATAAAGGATTTACTTAGGAATATCCAGAAGAGCCCAAATTTTCTACTTAATGTTTTAAGGAGTGTTATGTACTCGAAAGGAATTAAATGGATGAAAAGTTCTGTTAAAGCCAGCTCACATGTTCTCTAACTGTTGGTGATATATCCCTGGGAAACTATTGATGACTTCTCCAGTGATTCTGATTTAATTGGCCCAAGGTGGGGCCAACATTTAAAAGCAATGCTTCTTAGGTGATTCTACTCTGTGATATGAATTTAGAATAATTAAGGATGATCCTACAATAGCAACAACTCACTTCCAGTTATTGCAATGAGTACTGACAATTAGAAGGCTACAATTTATTGAGCACTTACACACACCAGGAATGGTGCTTCACACAGTGTATAAGTATTGCTTAAGATGATCTTGTGCTAGGCATGGTGGTGCACACCTGTAATCCCAGTGGCTCAGGAGGCTGAGGCAGGGGGTTCATGAGTTCAAAACCAGCCTCTGCAACTTAGTGAGGCACTAAGCAACTTAGCAAGACCCTGTCTTAAAATATATAAAATGGTCTGGGGATATGGCTCAGGGGTTAAGCCCCCCTCCCCAGGCTTGATCTCCAGTTTAAAAAAACAGATGATCTTGTGAAACCCATATTATCCCTGTTTTCTTGAGGAGGTAATTAAGGCTTATAGAAGTTAATTTACTTGTTCAAGATGACACAGCTGGTTAAATATCCAGCCCTGACATCACTAAACTTAAGGCTCATTTATCCAACTACCCACCTGAAATCTCTACTTGAAGATCTCATAGGCATCTCCAACTTTGCATGGAAAAAATAGAACTCCTGATTCTTCCTATCCATGCTGGCTACTTTTGTCAGTGTTGTACAGAAAAAAAAAAATGGCTCCACCATCCAATTTGTCTAGTTGCTTGGGCCCAAATCTTACTCATCCTTAACTTTTTTCTTTGCCTCATATTGCACAACCTGCCAGCTCAGTCTTCAAAATATATTCAAAATGCAACCACCTTCACCCTAATCCAAATCAACCATTGGTCACCTGAAATATTTTGATCAATTCTTAAGCAGTTTCCCTGCTCTTCAAATTTTCTATTCACATGGATGTCTGAGTGATCATTTTACACGTATATTAGATTATGTCATTCCTCTGCTTAAAATCCTCTAAATGACTTCCTATCAAATTGAATGAAACCTAAATATTTATCTATTTATTTATTTATTTTCATGTGGTGCTGAGGATCGAACCCAGGGACTTGCACATGCCAGGTGAGCGCTTTACTGCTGACCCACAACCCAGCCCCTAAAATCTTTATTAAGACTTAGAAAGCCCAGCCCAATAAGTTCTGGCTTATTGTCTTTGCTGTCCTTATTTCATAACATTCTTTCCCTCTTTTACTTCTCTCAAACCGTATGAGAACTTTTCTTCAAACCAGCCAAGAACATTTCCATGTCAGGGACTTTGCTTGGGCTCTTCTGTCTGAAGTGCTTTTCTGTCTACCATGTACTACTCCATGTCTGCATGTCCTGCTCCCTCACTTCATTCAGATATCAGAAAGACTTTCTTCATTCAGCTGAGATGAAATAGCATCCCCAACATTTTGTCTCTTAACCTGATTTTTCTCCTTTGCACTTAACACTAAACAAAACATGGTATATACATATTTTTTTCTCACCATAATGAGCAAAAGGACTTTGTTTTGAGCTGTTTATACAGTGGCTGTCACATAGCATATATTCAACAAATATTAACTGAATGAATAAATGAATAGTTGCAATTTAAACCTGGATCATTTGACACCAAAATCTATCCTCACTCCCTCTCTTTCCTTCCAAAGCTTAGAGAAGAAAAGTAATAATTCCAAGGTTGCATAGATAAGGTGACATAATTAGCATTCAAATCTAGGTCATTTGGCTTCCAAACCCTGTGCTTTTCCTAATATTACATACTGCCTCCCAGTGGATGAATTGCTAGGGACTACATTGACCAAAATGTGAACTGGTTGAGGTTTATTTCTCTGACTCATCTTTGAACATGATTTTACAGAGCCTAATCTTCTTCTTTGGTTCAATTTGAAGACTATACAACATTCTCTGAGGTAAAATTCATCAGTAAAATGACCCAGTAGCCTGTTAGAGGGCCCTAAATCCTACCATTAGAGATAATGCCTTCTGTTTGGACAAGTTACTTCAATTTCTCTAGGTCTCTAATAATTGTCTGAGCAATGAAGATAGAATACTAAATGAGATAATTCATACAAAGCCCCAGCACAGTGCCTGTAGTAAGTCCTTAACGAATTAGATTATGCTCTTATGGCAAATAGGAAGCTAACACAACCCATATACATCACCTTTGTATGATGTAGTTTATTTGAGAATTTATGCCAGAAGATCTGGGGGGAATCAAAATAGGTTTTAGGGAGGGAGGACAAGATGGAGTGCTATCCTGATAAGTCAGGGGCACATGAAGACATATGCATATGTGGATGGCAGGAAGAATGGTGTCAGGGTAAGTGCTGTCAGTATTTTGGAGGCACAGACTTGAATCAAGGCTAACTCACTAGATACTTGGCAGAGAACACCTTATAAGGCTAAATGGGGCCACTAAAATGTTCAATTTCAATATATTCACACTTCACCTTCTCCTGTGGCTCTCCATTTTGAACAGTTGGGCTTAGATTTAAGTCTTTTCCTCCTTGCTGTGTTAGAAGTGGTGTGGTAAGTATTATTTCTAAAGGCGCTATGCTGATTAAAAAAAGTGGCTGGCTGGGGTTTTGTCTGGCAAACACACTGACTGTGAAAGCTGCAGGAAAATTGATTTTCTGGCATTTTCGTGTCCTGGCACAAGTTCTGCTGCATGGAGGCTTAAGTTACAGAACCTTCTGGTAAGTATAGCAAGTGAGAGTGACTTCACAAAATGATTTGGTTTCACTAATCTTCAGCATTTGGGTCAAGGCAGTGGCAAAATGGCAGATAAAACAACTCTTTTGTTGTTAGTTCATTTACAGGGGAGTAGTCAAATAGCCACTTAATCTGATAGTCACACATAAATAGAAATCAACTTTCTTCATGCTCAAACCCTGATTCCATACTGTCTTTATTTTGCTTTGGCCAATGCAAGTGCTGTGGAGAAACCACCTAGTCACCAATGCTC
Organism: Spermophilus citellus; assembly: GCF_964194105.1. Classification (NCBI taxonomy): domain Eukaryota; kingdom Metazoa; phylum Chordata; class Mammalia; order Rodentia; family Sciuridae; genus Spermophilus; species Spermophilus citellus. The sequence goes on along the minus strand of NC_138190.1, from coordinate 120,308,746 downwards.
TGGGAGGGGCCTGCCTGTCCATGATAAAATTTGCAGTTATGTGATGTCTTCTTTTGGTGTATAGAACAGGTCCTGAGGTTATAAACACCTGATTTTTGTACTTATTAGCTCTGTGATTTTGGGCAAATCTGAGCCTCAGTTTCCTCATTTGAAAAATGTGGACAGTAATAGTTTCTGCCTTCAGATGAAATAAATTTAGTTTAGCTCATGACAGCCCTAAATTTCTCCTCTATTCAATAGTTGTATCAGGCACTATGGTAGAGTCTGTGGGGAATGAAGATGTGTCAGATGTGGTCATTATGCTCAAGAAGCTAAAAGAGATAATAGAAGGGTCATCCAATGGGACTTTATGAAATGTTCTTCAGCCGTGCTGATATGCTAATTTGTAGCCACACATGTCTGTTAAGCATTTGAAATGTGGTTAGTGCTACTGAAGAACTGGATTTCAAATGTGATTTTAATTTAAGTAGTTATATATAGCTAGTGGGTATCCTCTTGGATAGCACAGATCTCATAGTTTAAGTAAAGGAAAAACAGAGGTGTTAAAAGGCAGCAAAAGGACAACAAGAACTACTTTGTCTGGTTTACTCTGATGATGGAGGTGATGAGTGCATCAAATGGAAGTCTTGCCTGCACCAATTGGAGGGCTAGCTATAGCCTAGGCTGAGGAACAGGGGATTTGGGGAAATAACTCCTATTTTATTCAGAGGTAATCTGTAGCTCTGGGCTAGCTTTCCCAGCTTGTGTTTATGGAAGGCCTCTCCAGAGAAAGGTAAACTGTATTATTTTCCTGGGCAAAAATTCCTTAGACACATGCAGGGACTGTTTCCTTTAAATTTATCCTATTTGTGTAAATTGAAAATAAATGACCTCCTGGATCTAAGTATGCCATGAAAAAATATTCTTGTTATTCCTGTCCAAAAAACATAATTTCTTTCAAAAGAGTGGATCATTATACAAGAAAATATTTGTGAAAAAAATACAGAATGCTACTTTAAGTTGCGACCAGCTTGATTTTCTTTTCTTGGCTTCATAAATTCCTACATTAAGTTGTTTGGGTCATCTCTCTCCAACTTTTCTTCCCAAGGGAAGAATTCCAACAGGAGTGAGCAGCCAGGTGATAACTCACAATTTCCCCATTTTTTTAAAACTGGTTCTTTCCTGTATCTGCTGTGATATATGGGTTGAAAAATTTAGTATAATCAAAATTGAAAGTGGTAGAATCTCTAGAGATGCTTTCTTCTAAGAATTCTAAATAACTTTGTCAAGTACTCACAAATGCCTTTGCCTAGCACTTTTAAACTGTGTTATAGTTACGTTAAGGTCACAATTGTATATTTGCCTTATCTGAGTCACCAAAAGGAGGAGAGGACCAACATTTCCTATGGAGGTAAAACTTTGGGAATTAGGCAGGTTTAATGTTATAGTCATTTGACTTGATTGCTGTTATATAGTAACTAGAGAATTGACCCAAAGTATACCAAGAGCCCAAACTAAAACAAATGCTGCCAAATTATAGATTTGCTAGTCAAATCCTATTATAAAACAAAACAAAGTTAAAAAAAGGAATAGAATATACTTCATTGTCATGTATATCTTTAAAAAAATAAGAAAAATAAGACTCATGAGCTGAAGCAGAATTTCTTTTCCCCAAAGAAGCAACTAATAAACTATGTTGTTTTATATTCAGGCCTGTATATTCACTACCACTATTGAACAGAAATAAAACCAAAGTCTGAAAATCCTCCAAAGTAAGCCTAATTACAACATTATTTCATTTGACTTAAGTTCCAGTAGATACAGTTATCACTTCTATTTGGTAAAGATCAATAGTCAAACTGTAGTAGGAAGCCATGTTGAATCCTAAAGAACTTAGAATAAAAAAAGGAAATTGAAAGCCTGAGTTGCCTTTGCAAATTTCATGCATTTTCTAGTGCCTGTGAAATTATCCTACCTGTGGCTGGTAGGATAATTTATTAGCAATCATTGGTTTGAAATGCATTTCCCTTAAGTCCTTATTTCTGTGTCAGTAACCTATCACCAAAGAAATATAGTAATTTGAAAAACAGACCCTCTATATCTTGAGCAAGAATGTTATTTTCTCTCATTTTCCAGAAAATTCGAGTGGGCTAATAATACTTTTATGTATTTTTCTTTTAAGATTCTCCTGCTTGCCTTCTATTCTAACTCTGATCAACCAGTGGTAAACCTTTGTCAGCTGAAGTGCTAACTCTCCACTATCTCCCACACCCCAAACCCACCAAGGGTGCTACTAACAGTAGCAACAAACTAAAGAATGTTTATGCAGACCTGTCACTGCTATTAGGATAAGCTGTGGCCAACAGTTATCTTGTTTTCTTCTCCATAATTAGATGACTTGTTTCTATTAACCAAAGATTTTTAAAGCCACTTAGAAAATTTAATTTCCATTAGGATGATTTTTTTCTGCACAGTCTGACATGTAAAGACAACAGAATATTTAATTAGGAGCCTTCTATATAGTCATCTCTCTTTCAGACTTGATTTCTCTACATTCAGCCTCAAAATTGTTTGTCAGTGTTGTGGAGAAAATGGATTTCCTCCCCGCTACTGCACTTAGTGGTAATCTGCATTTCTTCTGATTTATATCTAAGTCATTCATTATCTACCTGCTGAAAAGTATGTTATTAATGAGAAGCAGGTAGGAGTCATGCTGTCCTCCCCAGGTTTAAATGAATCTTTAAGATACTACAATCAAACAGATATGCAAAATAGACTATTAATGCAACATTAAGTTTACAAATCTGAACAAAATCAAGGAATGAAAACTTTTAAGTTTCTCATTGTTTCAGTCTTAGCAACATGGCACATGCTGCATATATAGTATGGCATTAGGAAGATGTAGATCCAAAAACATGGAAAAAGTGACCAGTATGTGTAAAGTAGACTCCAAAATTAACTATCAGACTGCTGGAATGATGTAACCTTATCTATTCAGATTGGCTCAATCACAGGAAGTAAGTTTCAAACATCTTTGAACTTTCCTTTCCCTGGTTTGTGCGGTTTTGCACTGCTTTGCCTAGATGAGACTTTGCCTTAAATTATGTAACAGATGACTTCCTAGAGTAAGCCGTGTCATAAATTAGATTCATTTTTTTAAATTATTTTATTGTTGGTTGTTCAAAACATTACATAGTTCTTAATATACCATATTTCACAGATTGATTCAAGTGGGTTATGAACTCCCATTTTTACCCCATATACAGATTGCTGTGTTAGATTCATTTTTGAAAATCAAATTTTATTCCATCAATGCATGGACTAGTTTATGTTTATTTCAGAAAATCCTCCTCCTAGGTTTCTCTGACAAGTAATGATCTGTAAACACCAAAATGCACTAAGGGATTTCTGTTTTCCATGGAAGAATGTTTCTACTCTGAGTAATTACTATTAATTGCTTTTATCACTTGTGAATTTTCTGATATATGGATTACTTAAGGTAGGGTCCAGCTCTGTTGGATACCCAGAGATTTTGGAAGAAAAGAAAGGAAAGCTTGAAAGATAACAAATATTTTAAAGTAGTTTTTGTTAATCTTTGGGCTGGCAGAAGGGCAAGCTCAGAGACTGGCTGGAAAGACAAAAAATATCAGTACAAAGCAAATCAAGGTGGGAGGTCCTGATACAATGCCTGCTGTGAGGCATCCCCAAAGTGCCAAGGGCAGAAAGAGGTATCCATGGTAACAGCAAGGGTCCCAGTGGAATACAATGAAAAAAAAATTGGATCCAGCCTTACAAAAACTGATCTCATCTCCATAAAAGATAGAAAAATGACTATCAAGGGGAAAGGGAGAGGTCACTTTTTTGCAATAGTTGGGAGCCAAACTTTTGCATGGGAGATGAAGACAGTACAAAGCATGTTAGAAAGAAGGAAAGGGTCCTGTTAAGTGTTCACCATAGATATGAGCAATATATTTATCCACCTTGTTAACAGTTCCAACTTCACCCAATATGAATCATAGCAATGTCCACAGCTTACTCCTTAATCAGCGAAGGCTGCATTGATTATAAAATTGATGAACTGTTCTTGGTCACTGGTTATGTATGAAGATAGTACAATCAAAGAGATATGTAAAATATACCATTTTGCAACATGGTATATTTTGCAGACCATATTACAATCTAGGCTGGGTAATCTGGTCTCTGGGCTGGAAAACATTTCTCTCCTGCTTGAGCATTGTAATGCTCCTGCCACTACCCTGCTGCCCATATTCAAGACACCTCATGTTCATTCCTTGGATGGGTGTCTTTGATAATCACTCTTCTGTTTACCTAACAACCATACAATGTTAAAATGGCAACGGATGGCAATAAAAGTGATGGAGGAAAACCCACAGGAATCTTATTCCTTCCTTTAAGGCCTAAGAGCCAGGATTTCAGTTTCGTTGCTACCCATCATACCACTGTTTTTCAGAAAGATGCACCCTCACTGATGCTCCTTCATAGGGATACTAGAATGACAGGGTCCAGCCCATATTCTCCTCACCAATCACTTTTGCTTGCTCCCAGGAAACTTTATCCTGCAACATGGGCACTTGAGGCTGTCCACCTACAAATTTTCTATGTGGTGAAGGTTGAATCCATGTTCTCCTTAGTGCCTTTAAGAAATGAATTCAGCTGCACTGGCTGCCCAATGTCCAGACCCAACAGGTCAAATACATAAAGGAAAGGGGAGTAAGAAATAGGGAGTAGAATGTTACAGAAGTGTCTCTGGCTAAAGGGAAAGAATTTCCAGAGTTCTAATTCATCTTTTTCTTCTGTACCAGTTTTAAAATCTACCTCCCCCATATTTTTATTGGTGCATTATAATTATACATAATATTCAAATTGTTACAATTTGTACATGAACATAACAAAGTAATTCAGTCAATATCATTCTCCAGTATTTCCCCTTTCTGTTCCTCTTTCTGATAGCATTTACATCCTCTGAATTTTGAGCTCTTCCTGGCGACCAGCTTCATGTCTACCCAGATATAGCCCACTAAGTTGGGAACTTTGAGTCCTGAGGCTCTCTGAAACAGTGACACAGTAGAGCTGCCTCATCATAAAAGGTACGTAAAAAGACAAAGACAGAAGGAGGATGACATGTCAGTAGGAGAGATTTTTGGTTAATGGCTAAGAGTTTAAAGCTCTTGGTGTAATTGCTCATTCTGTCCCTTTTCATTTTCCAAGAGATTTCTTTTGCCCAAAACTTCAACTCATATTTTTAAGTTTTCGTAGCTGTAGATGGACAGCATGCCTTCATTTTATTTGTTGATTTTTGTATGTGGTGCTAAGGATCGAACCCAGTGCCTCACACATGCTAGGCAAGTGCTCTGCCTCTGAGCTATAGCCCTAGTCCTCTGACTCATACTTTAATACATGAGCTTCCCCAGGTAAAGCCCAGCTCTTTATATCCACCTATTGTCCTCTAGAGGGGGAACTTTGAAACGTGGGACTTCCTTTATCCTTTGTAAAAACACCATCTCAGAAAAACCTGACCACTTGAGACTCTGCATGTTAGATGGGGAAAGAGTTAGGGGAAGTGGTGGTAGGCCAGCTTCTTCATGTTGGCTGGTGTTTCTAAGCAACTGATCTATCTTCTCCTTTTTATAAAAATTTCATGTGCCCTGACTTCATTGCAGCCTCAATGGTTTTGTTTTCACATGTTGATTAGCATCTAGGGATATTCACTTAAGTTCTTCTAGGTAGGGATAGTTGAGGTAAGGGGTTCCCTGAAGCCTCTGAAAAAATGCTAATATAACAGTCCTGGCCACCCAAGACCCAGCAGATAAAGGAATGAAAGAGAAGGGAAAGGATGAGCTAAAGAAAAGTAGGACAGAGTTTCTTTGTCATGGTTAGGACTTTCCATGCTCCTGGTCTATATTCAATGTGTCCCATTTTTTGCCTAAGAAATTCCTCTTATCTACAGCCATTACTTAGGTTATCCCAAGTGAAAATCTTCACTGATAAATAACCTATGCTTGGACCTGACTCATCTTGGATGGGAAATTGGAACCATGGGGCTTCCTTCTGGGTTCATAAATACAACAGTCCTGTTTGACTAAGACCCATCCAGTAAACGAGCAATAGAAAAGGGAAGGTGTTATCTAGATCATAGGAGAAAAAGGTAGGTTAAAATTACAAACATTTTGAGGTCTCTGGGTATGAATCACCTGCTGTTTCATTTTTTTCTCCTTCTTATAGTTTTCACGAACTTTTCTGTCTACATATTCCAGACAGATACCATTACTTGAGCTTCTCTAGAGACCAGCACTTGGGGCTTCCTACAGCTTTCAAAAAGCATTAATGTGATAATGCCAGCCCAAACTTAGAACCTAGCCCCTCAAACAGTCATCTCCCATTGGTCCTTGTTGATAAGAAGAAAGATTTTTCCTTTCTCTCCCTCCCTGACAAAAACACTGGAGGAGGTGACTCCAACTCAGTAAGCTCATTCTCAAGATACTTCCTGCCAGATAGGCCCCACCTACTTCTCCTCAGCTTTTTTTTTTTTTTTTCTGTGCCACAAGTCAAGCACCCAGCCTCTTTCCTACATCCTTTGCATAGGGGGAAAAAAGCAAACGCAAATCATCAAAGCAGAGATTCCCTTATATATTGTAGAGTTGAAAGTTCCTCAAAGAGTGGCTCTTGGTCTTCTGTGTTGGGATCACTTGGGGTGCTGGTTTAAAAAAAGATTATTGGAACCCATGGCATCATCATCTTGAAGCCCAAACATGAGACCCATTAATCTGTATTTTAAAATAGCTCCTCACAGGGGAGCTATTTTGTGGCCCAGAGGTCATAGTCCCAGCACTCAGGAGGTTGATGTGGGAAGATCACTTGAGCCCAGGAGTTTTTGGTCAGCCTGGAAAATATAGAGAGACCCCCATCTCAATAAAATAAAACAACTCTCTAAGAGATTTTATGTGTAATCAGTGTTGGGAAACACTAGCCATCTGCAGTCATTCATCAGATTACAGAGTCCCCTATTCAACATTTGTGACAAGTTGTCATTAGCATATTCTTAATGCCTGCCAATGATGAACAGCTCACTATCTATGGAGACAGCCTATTTTATCTATCAATTGCCATATTAGAGCATTATTTTTACATTAATCTAAAATCTCTGTCACTGTAATACTAACCCTGATTTTTGTTTTGTCCATTAGGACCTCACAGAACAAGTCCAATCCATCTTTAAAATATCATCTTTCAAATATTTGAAGACAATTTTAATATATTTGCTGTCTCAATTCTTGTGATGTTGGGAAATAATCTTGTGAAAGATTGTAGAACAGTCCCATCAGGTCAGCTCTTTGGGCAGTTACAGATAGGAATGTTTTAAGACAAGACCAACAGCGAACTATGAGAAATGATGCTTGTCCTCTGTATGTCAACTCTAAAACTGGAGGTGTCCTTTGAGCCCCTCACCTTCAACAACTTTATATTGATCTATACTGCATCAATTTATCTCAGCTGCCTTGACATTATTTATATTTCTGCTTTCTCTCCCTTTCTTTTTTCTTTGGTGCTGGAGATGGAATCCAGGGCTGCATGCATGCTAAGCAAGTGCTCCAGTACTTAGTTCTACCCGTAGATATCTCCTTAGTTATGCATTAAGATATTCTCAACGTTTCTGTTTGTATTATTGGCCAAAACCTCAGAGCAAGAAAATGGAGCAAATGTATTCTTCAGAATCTGGCTGATGGGGCAGTTTTCTTCCTGCTGTTTTCACATATAATACATTTCAATAATACACCATTAGTACCCTCATTGTATGTGTGAGTGTGTTTTTCTGTCTGTTCTGAGAGAAGCAGCAGGATACCAATATTTGGAAGTCAAATTTCAAACTTGGTGCAATTGGACTTTAGTTTAATTCTCTTTATGATTACTTCATTCATACTACCACCATGTTCAGGAAAAAGGTTGTTTATTTTGTTTGAAACAATGACTAATGTAATGGGGTTGCTTTTAAGTATGAAAGGTTTGCTATGAAATCTTTCTTCATTGATATTATTTGCCAAAGCGTAAATGGATTTTGCTTTTCAATGTTGGTTCCTCAAACTAATTTAAAATAAAACAAAATATTCTTTGGAGATTACCTTTTTAATGAACCTCATCTTTACATGAAAAATGTGGTTTATGAAATTAGAAATAAGATAGTATTTAGAGCACTTTGGTCTTGAGCAATGATTTCTAATTTCCCCTTTGCAGTATATTGATTTCTACTATGATGTAATTGTTTCACGGCAATAATATTTTTAAAAACAAATGGTTTTTGTCCCATCTAAACACTCTCTCTTCCAAACATATACATACATATGCTATTTCACAGAAAAAAATGTTAGTGTGAACCCAAGCGAGAACTAACAATACCGTAGTCAATAGTAGCTACAATTTAATGTGACATAAAGTTATGGGCTTTTTGCTGTTGTGTTTTTTGGTCACAAATATATTCTTACATACCTCTTGAACTATTTTTGAATTCTCCTTTATCTCCAAATTTTTTTTTTAAAATGCCCCTTTTATCTAGAAACTGTTCCTGATGAATTCATCTGACTCTTTTATTGTCTGCATACTGGACTCAGGGGTATATATGGATGCTCCTATTTATTCCCAGACATCTAGGACAGGCTTCTTTACTCAGCGGGTTAGAAAATCAATGTTACTGACTGATACAAGAAATAGCCTGTAACCCAGACCAGAATCTCAAAGGAAATAAAATTCAGTGTCAAATAATATAGGTTATGAACACATAAGAATTTGATAAAATTGGGAAGTAAGACTCACTTCTGGAATTCAGATTTCTCTAGGTGTAGAATCTAACCAACTTCAGAAACATCTTCATTGGGGCATCAACGAATGTACAGATAGGAGATTAATTTTAAGGATACCTTACAGACAAATGCCTGTGATCAGAACTGAAAAGAAATACAATAAATCATCTCTGAGCCCTTCTCTTCCTATAGATAACATTTTAAACCATTTAGAATGTAAGGGTGATCTATTTATCCTACTTCTGGGTATATATCCAAATGAAATGAAATCAGCATACCAAAGAGACAGCTGCACTTCCATATTTATTACAATACTGTTCACAATAGCCAAGACATGGAACCAACCAAGATGTCCATTGATGGATGAATAAATTTAAAATTTGTATATATACATAATGGAATATTATTCAGCCATCAAAAGATGAAATCCTGTCCTTTTCAACAACATGGATTGAACTGAAGGACATTATGTCAAGTGAAATAAGCTAGACACAGAAAAGCAAACATTCTATAATCTCACTATCTTGTGGATGCACACAAAAGTAGAGCATGGAATAGAGGTCACTGGAAGCTAGAAGTGGGAGGGTTTGAGGGATCATGAGAAGTGGATAATAGGTATCAAATACAGTGTATGTGGGGAAGGAGCTCTAATGTTCTATAGCACAATAGGGCAACTATAGTCTACCATAATCATACATATCAAAATAACTTGAGAAGACTTTAAAGGTTCCTAATGCATAGAAATGATAATATTCAAGGAGATAGAAATGCCAACCACTCTGATTTTGATCATTACACATTTATACATGCATCTAATTATAGAACTGTACCCCCTAAATAAAGAAACTAGTATATAAAAATTAAAAATAATAAACCATTTAAAATATGAAAAAATTATAGCAGAGATAACTTTGTCTTCAGACAGGTAATGTTTTTCAACACTGTGGAAAGTTTCTCAAGCAGTCCTAGTATAGCTTTTCAGCCCATGTCAGTACAATTTAATGAGTATCCCTGGATCATTTAATGAATGTAGGATTAAAGATTTCACTAGTTATTACCAAAAAGGGATGTAGGCCGAACATATGAGAGTCATGTTTGGCTCTTCCCATTCACTCACAGATGTCTCCCAAAACCCTGAGCAAATTCTGTGAATCTACTTCTAAAATAGATCCTTGATACGATCGCTTTGCAAAATATCCATCACTATCATGTGGGCTATCATTTCTTGGCCACATTGGTTTTCCTTAACACATTCCACTAGTGTTCCTTCTCCAGGACTTTGCACTTACCTTTTCTTCTGTTTGTATTACTCTTCCCTAACATTTTCACATGGCTACCTCTTATCACTCAGGTCTCTAATAAAAAGTTATCTCCTTAAGGAGGCCTTCCCTGAATCCTCCCTCACCTCCCAGACTCTCAGTTAAAACTGCCTTCTCTAATCCTAAGTCATTATCTATCATGATGCCCTAGAGCACTTAGTACCTGAAATTATTCTATATATCTATTTGATTACATGTTTATTGTTTGTCTCCTTCTAACAGAATGCAAATTCCTCAAAGAAAGTCATTTTCTTGTGTTTCCTGCATTATATCCCTGGTGTCTAAATTACTAGGTATATGCTTAGTATTTATTTAGTCTCTACTAAAACGTAGATGATGTCAAAGACTGGAATGAGTCTAACCACAGAGCATCACTTTATATAACCTTTCTGGGGAAAAAATTATATCAAGGTTTTATTTGTGTGAGTTGCCTTTTCTTCTTACAAGTGGAGTGCAACCAAGCATTCCAGTTAATTGTTCTTGTTTGTTGGTAAGAATTTTACCTGATACTTACTGTCAAGTTAGGCTTCTGCATGGTGATGAAAAAGAATTGTAAATAATTAACTCGTGCAGATTTGCTAGGTGAACTCAAGGAAAGTCTAATTGAACAGATGGGCCTCATTCCTTTAACTGGAAGGCTATCAGGTGATTTGACTTTGTCAGAGAAGAAAAGAAAATGATATCTTCTAGAAGAGAGTTTCAGAGTTCTCTCAATGATCTGGGAGTCCTGTGTGATGTTAATTACCCTGAGGTAGTCTGAGAGAGTTGGCAGCCTCAAGAACAACTGAGACTTAACCCCCTTAGGCTTTCTGGGCTGTGAAATGCTCTCATAAGCAAGTAGGTTATCTGGGAGGACAAACAGAGATAGGCTTAATAATATCCATATGGTTGGTTACTTTGGGCAGATGGCCTGCATGCCACCTTGGAAGCACCCGAATTTCTAGGTGGTCTTCAAGGGCAGCTCTAAATTGTGCATGTTAAAATTGTTGAATCTGCAGGCCACAAAGGAATGGATAAAGATGAACTGGTTAGGAGATGAGTTTTGCAGTAATATTTATAGTTAAGTAGGAGTGAGCTCAGGAGGACAAGGGAAAGAATTTGAGTTTCTGTTCTCCTCCCAAAGCTAAAGAAAATCCATACCCTTTCTCCTGAGAAAAACAGATATTTTCTTATTTTATTTTTTGAGAAATACTCCCCAAATCTCTACAGAGCTTTGTCTGGAGAGCCTTTATGTTTTAATTGCTCTATTACTATGGCATTCGCCTAATGTATCCTAGGATTGGAGAACCCTTCATACTTTTAAAGAGCTTTTTTTTTTTGTTGTAGTATTTGATGCATTAGAGGCTTGATTCATGGAGAACACAAGGTCTATGGCTCTTGGTATGTAAAGTATTATATAACACAAAAAGGTAAGAATCTTTTTTTTTTAAATATGACAACATCAAAACAGCCACGTCAAAATTGAAAGACAGTTTTTCTTTTTAAAAATTCACTCAGTAGTACATACAATGGATTTCTCTGATCTACCATCCTTTAGTGTCAACTCATCTCTTGCTTTTACTGTTATGTGCTCCCTAGCATATGGTTTGGCTGTGTCTTCAAACATTTGGTCACCTTATTTGGATTTTCAAGCTAATAAAATTTGGTTACAGTTGTCCAGGCATATTGTCTGTCAGAATTTCAAATTAATCATAGTATTTGGTGAGAAAAAAATTAACAAAAGAATTTGTACATTTTAATGTGTTTTCCAACATTTGGGGACAGGGTAAGTAGCCTGGGAGGTCTGATGTAATACAGCTTAAAGATTAATGGTTAATTTTCCTGATCATATCAAAATGTCACCATAGTCTGAATAGGTACATTTGTGGGAAGCTTTTTTTCCTTTTCCTGTATACTTCAAAAGTCCTATCAAAGATAATCAATAATGTTGAAGAAATGTGGAGTCCAAGTGAAAAAGTGTGTGTGTGTGTGTGTGTGTGTGTGTGTGTGTGTGTGTGTTTGTGTATGTGGGAGTGGGTGGGAGAGAAATTCTCAGTATAAGTAGAATCTAAATGATTAGCAGAGACCACTTCCCAAATCAGCTTAAAAAGGCCCATATTTCAGCTGTATTAAAAAAATTAAATGAGGGAAACAGCAGTCAAAGGGTGTTGTGTTGAGACATATTCATGAGTAATTCAACAGATGCTTCATGGGGGGATTACAATATCTGCAACTCAAAAGGCAGGACAGCCCCCTCAGTGGTCTCCTCAGAACACTGGGAAAATGTCCACTTTCTTTACTCCTCTCTATTTATTTTTATTTTCTTAAAGGGATTTGAGTTAGTATTAAACATTGTATTTTTAAAATATCCCTTTTATCCCCACCCTATCTTCAGTAGGAATATGGCCAAGTATTTGGAAAAGATATCAAGTATCCTAGTTGTCATCTAATATTTTTGGAGGTTTATAGGTTGAGAGGATTTTGGAATTACTTTTTCTCCTAGTGTTACTTTTTTAACCCGAATCTGTATCAGGTTAAATTTCCAAAACCTAGTGGAGAATGATCATTTTGGTGCAGGTTTCCAAATCATAGTGGCATTTCCTTGGGCAATGACAATAAAGCTGTCGACTTGTTTTTTTTTTTTTTTTTTTTTTTTTTTTTTTAGCATGTGTGCCTCCACCTCTGGTTGGGATATTTAGTTTTGGAGCTGCTGTCTAAGTATATCAGTTTTCAAGTCAAGAGGGTTGATAATAATATTCCAGATGTCTCTCCCAGCTGCATGCATTTTGCTCAGTCCCTCCCTGTTTTCCTTTATGGAACAGGTCCCTCTGTGCCAGTGACTTTGTGTAAGATGACAGGGAAAGCTTAGAAAATAAGGAAACAAAGGAATCATTTCAAAATATCACCATTTTAATGGCAGCCTTACCCAGGATGAGTATAAATGTCTGCAGGGCAATTAGAAGAGAATTTTATTTTATTTATTTCTCTGTCTTAGTGGAAGAACTAGAGGGCTAGCCCTAGGCTGTTTTATGCTATTACTATTGGGTCCCTGTAGTTTCAGGATGGAGTGAAAAAAGGAAGAAATGAACTCATTATGTTTGTAAATGTTGCAGAGGATCTTGTTTTATCCTTTAAAATTCAGAAGGCATGCTATCAGAACTCCCCATTTTTTTAATGTGTGGGGAGTTAATATTCTTAAAATTGTCTCAATGCCTGGAGATTACTGAGATTTGAGGGTAAGGGGACATCAGTGTCACGTCAAGGCCCCAGGTGCAGGATGATGTACTCTTGTGGGCTGCCTTCTCTTCCCCATTGGATTCAAGAACGGGGTGGGATAGAGGACATAGTAAGGAAAGTGGCTTGGAACCCAATGGGATGGACCCCTTTATTATATGAATAACATGCATACTCTTTGTTAGGTTTATATAACATTTTCAGTACAAAGCAAGCTCAAATAATTGAGTTTTTCTACTGCTCAGTTTCATTCTTAAATCACTAACCTTTGTATGCTTCCCTGAAGGATCACCCCACAGAGTCCTTAATGTTGTCACTAGCAACCATTTGGGAAAAAAGAAAAAGTAGCATGTGGGGGAATTAAAAAATGATTTGCACTTCCTTATACCTAGAAATATCCGGCTTCTTCTCTAATCAGATTTTCAAAACAGCTCTATTTCCATAGGAATTACTCATTGGCTTTAAAGGTCAGTAGGAACTGGTGAACATTAGAAACCACAAACCAATTAGAATGTAGCAATAGATTTGTTCAGAATTGAATGTTGATTCCAATCCACTCCAGTAATATGCTCTTTAATGAAACCATCATGGAATGGATCAGTAGATAAAGACACAAAATGAGTGGGGGATGGAGTTTCAGTGTGGAGCAATGACTATTTCGCCACACTTTTAAGTCTTTGTGCTAACATATCTTCCCAGAGAACCTCCTTTGGCCTGGTATGAGAATGAATGGAATTTGAAAACTTAATGGGAACTGATGTCATATTGATTACCATTAAAAGCACACCTTTATAATCTCTGATCATTGTTGAAGGAAAAATGTTTTCTAGTAGAACAAATGTCTCTTATCAGAGGGCCCAAGTCTGGTGTCTTGATATCCTAACTGGTCAGTTAATTCATATAGCACTTTCATGCCTACTGGGATGGTGAACATGAGCTCTGTTGAAGGTTGATATCAAATAAGATTTCCATGCAGCTGATCATGTGCTGACTATTCAGCAGATGGAAATCCCTGGCTTTTAGCCCTAACACATGTGAGTGATTGCATGGGTAGGAGGAATTGTCCCCAAAAAGCTTCTGGGATTGTCATAATAGGGAGAGTCAAGGCCAGATTAGTATCAGAGGGTCTGGATATCATTTTGATGCTTCCAACTCTGGGCTCCTCTTCCCAGGTGGAGGTTATGATGTGTTCAGTAAGCAGGTGACAGAGGTGAGATATAGACATCCTGAGCCATGGAAAATTCTTGAAAGGGCTCCAGAATGGATCCTTTCTCCTTCAGGGAGTAAAAACTGTTTTCACTTAATTCTATAATGTCAAAAACACACTCCTCCTTGTTTTCCATGAAATAATTGAACAAATCTCATGGTAATACATGTAGAAATATATTACTCATTTATCAAAATAAGCTGGTTTAGAAACAACATTTGTTTACTCGCTCCTTTGAGAAAAAGTCAGTAATTATACCTGCTCTCCAGTATCTTGACTATTGGTTGGAGAGAGTGGCTAAACTTTTCCTCTCTACCTACTACTCAATTGCTTTTTGGATCATTGCTACAACCAGTTACAGTGGCTACAGTAGAAGCAGTGGCAGTGTCTTCAAGGGGTCCATTTTCTAATCTAAAGCAACCTGTTTTGTTTGTTGGGGAAACTGAAAAACATTTAATTTCTTAAAAACTGTAATGGAGTGGCTTTGGCTGTGACTCAGTGGTAGTGCACTTGCCTGGCATGTGTGAAGCATGGGTTCGATTCATAGCACCACATATAAATAAATGAAGGTCTATGAACAACTAAAAAAATATTTTAAAAAACTGTAATGGAGTTTACATAGATTTACTAACTTTTGCTAGTGGACAATTTGCTATTCCCCTAGAGAGATTTGGACTGATGAGAGCAGGGGGAATAAATCTACTCAAAAAAATTAAAAGAATTATAAACTTTCCTGTGAATTAAATTATCAGCCTGTATGTTTATACTTGAAACAACTATAATACATTTCAATAGAAAAATCCATGTCTAAAATAGTATATGTACTTTCTTCTAGTCCATCACTTGTCAGAGTCTTAGAGTCAATTACCTAACTTCTGTGAACTGCTGAAACATAAAATCACTGCTTTTGTAAGAGTTAGAAGAAAGAGAGATTTAGTTTAGTTCTTTCATTATTCAAATAAGGCAACCCAAACTGACACAAGTTAAATGACTTGCCCAAAGATAAACAATTCCTTTGTGGCAGGGTTGGGATTCAAACCTAGGAGTTCAAACTCAGTGCTCTCAACATGTCACCTGTTATATCTCACATGAGTATTAGTTCTAAAGGTTAGTGAATTAGATCACCAACTAAGCAGTACAGTATTTAAGATGCTCTCCTTTGATAACATTCCCTCCCTTTCCCAGTCTTCCCTTAAAAGCATTGTGAATCTGCCTTTGTGAGAAGATAATAAAATAAAAACCAGCAGGCCCAATTAGCTGCAAAGCACTTACTCTGAAAAATTCTTTTGTTGAACCGGAGTCCAGGGTCCCATATGCAATTTCAGTCTGCTTAGCTAGGTCTTCAGCACTCTCTATGGGAGAAACCATTCTCTCCACAGTCAGGAAAGCAGCGAGATTGGCAGTATAGGAAGAAATTATGATCAGGGTGAAGAACCACCAAACCCCTCCAACAATGCGCCCGGAGAGTGATCTACAAAGTAAAACAAAAACAAATCCAGACCCAAAGGGGCCAGATCTCAGTTAAGAAATCCTTATCTTTATTTCTGGAAAGAGGAGTAGTTTCAGTACAGCTTATGGAGGAGGGAAGTAGATGATGTGAGAGAATTAACATCAGACAAAAGTCACATGTTAATGACAATACTACATGTCATGATAGTATATGATAGTGCATACAGAATGATTTTCAGGACTGTACAGGTTTTGTTCTACTTTGTATCTTGAATATCCCTTAATGGTCCATATGTGGAAAGTTTGGTTAGTAGCCTGTGGTTTTACTGGGAGGTGGTAGAACCTTTAAGAGGTGGGACCTATCTAGAGGAAGTTAGGTCACTAGGATGTGCCCTTGAAGGGAATATTGGGATCCCAGTACACTTTTCTCTCTTGCTTTCCTGCCATCATGAGTTGGATGGGTTTCCTCTGCCACATGCTTCCCCCATGATATATTTCCTCACCACAGGCTCAAAGCAAAGTACCATGGACTGAAATCTCTGAAGTGATGAGCTAAAATAAACCTTTTCTCCTTTTAAGTTTTTTACCTCAGTAAATGCTATTAACATAGCTGACAGGATTTCTAAACAGGAATTTTTTAATCACAAAAACATTTTTATTATCTCCCACTTACATGTAATAATTTAACCAATTGAGTTCTCTGTGAGCTTTATTAAGCACATCTACAGAATACGGCATTATTTAAAGCAAGCATTTCTTGGTTTTGGTTGCACATTAGAATCATCTGGGATATTTAAAAAAAAATAACAGCCAAAAGAAAATAAAAGAAAGAAAAACTCATGCTCAGGTCTACTGGATATCAATTAAGTTAGAACCTGGGAAGTGGAATCCAGACACATGTATTTTTAAAATCTCCACTGGTGACTACAATGTGCAGCGAAGGTTGTGAACCATTGATGTAAGGCAACATCATAGGAGGAAGAGTCAAAAGGCTTTCCATGTGTAAAGAGAAATGGGCAGCTACTAAATTAGCACTATTCACTTTGAGTTTAATATATTTAATAAAGACATTATAATTTTGTGGAGTTGATCACCCATGAGGCAAGGAGCTAGATTGTAATGTTTATTGTTATTTCATATAAATGTCTAGTGAGACTCAGGAGATCAAAACTCTTCCCTTTTACAAACTAAACCTTAGCCAGTGAGGGCAGGCCCCAAAATGATGCAGGAAAATACCTGTACAATGGGGTGTGTGAGGCATTAAAACACTTGTTTCCTTCCCCCTCACCAAAGTGCCCCCCAAAATGATTTTTTCCTGGCCTGCTTATGATTGGAATCATCCTCTGTGGGTCTTCAGAGGCTTTGATCAAAATGTAACACTTCAACAGTACCTATCAGTAGGAAATGTGACAGAAGAGAGGTAAGTTCATAAGGGTATATTTTGTTCTTCAATATTCCTGTGCATTGGCACCAGCAGGGGCCTTTGTTAAGGTGCAGATTTATAACATCTGAGTGACCAAGAATCTGTATTTCTTAAGCATCTTGGGTTTCTGCAAAGAGATCTTCAGACTAAACAGAAACAAATGTTGTTAATCAGTGATTCTTAACTCCACCTGTATATCAGTATCATCTGGGGAGCTTGAGTCAAAACAGAACAAAAAGTAACTTGCCTAGGCTCCATCCCAGACAAATTAAATCAGAATTCTAGGAGATGGGCCTAAGCAGCAGAATTTTATAAATTTTTTAAGGTGCAGCCAGGGTTGCCAGTTATGGTCCTACAGTATGAGTGCTACTCAGGAGAGGGACTGTGGTATGTTGGGGGGGGGCAGCATGAGGGCAATGAATGCTCAGTGGTGGGTAATGGATTCTATTTAGGAAACTGCATCTCCTTTGCAGTGTTGCTGATGGTTGGTTTGGTCCACAGAAATGAGAATCTGCTCCTTGGGTTTTATAAAATATCGCCACATCACCCCCAGGATAGTTCTGCTATGAGGCAGAACTCCATTCTTGTTAGGCTATGTTCTCCCATGCCAAGAAAAACTCATGGAAAGAGAACCCACTCTGTCATAAAGTCAAGAATAGGCAGAGTAGCCTGGCACATCTCCAGACTCTGTGGGAAGAGGGCAGTTCTGGATGGAGAGCTGACAAATCAAGCTCTTTTCTGTCTGTACTTTCATTTCACTACTTGGAAACAAATTCAAATTTCTGTGTCCCAAGATAACCTTTCTTTTTCAGGCTCTGGAAAATTCAGTTGTTTTAGATGCTACACTCCAGTCAAATACTTTTGGCAGGTGTTTTGATAAATAGTATTCTTTGCTGCTAAACTATAGCAAACCTACTTTTTTTAAAGTTTCCAATTCCCATTAGTCCCTGGAAGCCTAAAACAACCATTGTTTCTTTATTTCAAAACATAATCACTTTTAGTTTTTCAGATGTGAAAATCTGCTTTGCAACAGATTTTCCTAACTAATAGTTATACTCTCTCAGGATTTTATCTTGGAAAATTTCTCTTTTAGTCAGAAGAGGTAAAAACACCTGGATGAGTCAGAAAGAATGTGTCACACTTCCCAATGCTAAAAGTATATATATAGTGTTTGAATTAGGAATTTAGACCTTTCATCTTCATTGTTGCCAGATACATTCAATTTATTCTGGACTGATGTGACTCTGGAAATAATTTTATTGTATAAAAGATTAATGCTTCAAGGTAGCATCCATAGTAATAGGGTAATAAAAGATGATAACAATAAATTAGTGGTTATCGAGTATTTCCTATATGCCAGACTCTATTCTAATTGTTTTATATATATATATATATATATATATATATATATATATATATATATATATATATATATAAAATTTTAAAATTGTCTATCCCTATGGTTAAGGGATATTTTAAATATAAGCAACAGAGGCATTTAGAGATAAACTGAGGCACACAGGGGGAGAAGTAGAAAAAAAATCTATACTTACATACTAGGGAGAAATGCCCAGAGTTTTATACTACAAAATACCTATATTTTGTATAAGAAAATTCCAGATGGTGTGTAAATCATAGAAGGTAATTTTCCTACAAACACTGAGAAATATATTTGTAGCAAAACTGAATATTGTTTGTTACCTATTGTCCATTTGGATTGGAACAGTGAATGTCAACCTTACATGGGGAGAACTGATTTTGGAGTAATTCCAGAATCACAGTTTGGTATGAAAAGAGGTATACTCTGCTGCTCAGAATACTAATGGTACTTTATGCATTGTCTACTTGAAATGTGGAGAAAATACAGTAATTTATTGAAATTACTTTGTGCCATTTTATTGAGGCTAATGGACTGTGGCTATGTCTGTCTGATCTAAAATCAAGCCTGCACATCATAATCTGGTTATTTTGGCCACCTTAATATTGACTCAGATCATCATGTGGTTGATCTGAATGACTCAGCTGAGATTGGTTGTTGACATGACTGAAAATAAACCTAAATGCAAAATGGTCATTTTCATGTCATCTTGTCTACCTGGTATTGACTTTGGTAATTATGTGGGTAATATACAGCCAGTCCCTCCATATCCTCAGGTTCCTCATTCACAGACTCAACCAGCTGAAGATCAAAAATACTAAAAAAATTGCCTCTGTACTGAACGTGTACAGAATTTTTTCTTGTCATTGTTCCCTAAGCAATAGAATATAGCAACAATTTGCATACCATTTACATTATATTAGGTACTATATGTAATCTAGAGATGATTTAAAGTATATGGGAGGATGTGCATAAGTAATATGAAAATACTATGTCACTTTGTATAGGAGACTTGAGCATCTGTGGGTATCCATAGGGGGTCCTGGAACCAATCCCTGGTACCAAGGGATGATTGTACTTATGTGCATGGAGATTTTGGGTGAGTACCCACATAGAAATGGTATAATAATTTTACAAACCTCAACAAAGAGCTTCTGTGGAATCAGAGTGGAATGTACAAGGTTGCATTCAACATTATCCTCTGAAGACAGTGGTAACTTTGACAAAAGATTTGGCAGATTTTCTACCACTTTCTTCTTTTGTTTGACATGAATGCTTAAATGTTTTCACTAACAAAATGTGCAGGGGAAGCCACAGGGAAGAAGCTCCATAAGCATTTTTACATTTCCCTTTTCTCATTAGTGAAACTATAGCCACTTAAAACCACATTTCACATGGAGGCTATATAAAAAGTGACTGATGGGTCAATCCCATCACATTTTATAAAGGACCTATTAAAACAAGACAAGACTTTATAGTTGAGTTAAAAAGACCTGTCATTTTCCAATTCCTTTCTTTCCACTAATGTAGCTGCAAATGTTTAACATTCATTTCAAATAGTTTTGTTGCACAAGATAGATTTCAAGGTTAGCATAATGAAATGACTGTAAAATGCTGTACATTTAGTATTTATAAATGCACCATAGGAGTATATAATGCCTTTTGAAAAAAATGTAAGAGGAGTTGTGAAGTTAATGAAAGTAAATTAGTAACAAAAGAAAATAGAATATAAAACATTGCAAAATATACATATCAGATAATATACAATGTTCTTGTTATCTGTAATTGTTAAGAAACTGGAGTTTGAGTTAGTAATAAAATGTGTTTTATGACATCTAACATGATAATAAAAGTGAGCTATGTGCTCTAACCTTCCTCCTGTAAGTAAATTTTGTAATCTGCACTTTACTAGTTTTACAAGATGAAGAGCTGGAACTAAAAACTGCGTCTCCTTTGTACAAACTCTTTATCATTCTTTTTTCCCCTTCTTTTTCCAAGTATGTATCATTTCTACATTCCATTCAATGCTGGGTCTGTGACACATTTGTAAAAAATGTGCAGAATTAATCTTTGGCTCATAGTCTTCTCTGATAGAAATAAGTAACCATGTCCCAAAGACAGAAAGCTACAGCTTTCAGCCAGGAAAGTTGTGAAATAGTTCTAATAAAAATCCTGCTATTACATCACTAATTTATTGCCACATCACTACTGCTTTGAAGTGAATTTGCAGTAGGATGCAGAGAGTGGTGATATATCAACGGAGGAAAGGATATTGCTTAAATGGGGCAAAAAAAAAATTCCTGTTGTCTTTGATCCCATTCATTATACACTTCATGTTATGTATTACTCTGCACATACTTTCCATTTTATTTTATTTTATTTTCTAATATCTCCAGTGACATGTTTATTTTATAAGTGGTTCTTATTATAAGAGCTGTTCTTATCTAATGGTCAAAGGTGCATTTTAAACATTGGCTCCTCTGCACCATACACATACTTGCACCCCCAGCACATTAACTATCAGCAGAACTTTGATAATGACAGGAAAAGATTTGTTTCAGACATACTTTCCATTTTAAAGGAGACTATCTGTGGAGGATCTATGTATAACCTGAACAGATTTTCTGCCTATTTCTACAAATTAATATCTTGGAAACTTGATAGGACCTGGGCATGGTGACATATGCTTGTAGTATCAGCAACTTGGGAGGCTAAGGCAGGAGGATTGCAAGTTTGAGGTCAGCCTCTGCAGTTTAGCAAGACACTTGACAACTTACGGAGATACTATTTGAAATATAAAAATGACTGAGGATGTAGCTCACTGGTAAAGCACCCCTGGGTTCAACTTCTCAGGAAAACAGCAAATAAAGAAAAAAAGAAAACTTAATGGGAAGTAATACTTCTATAAGAATCTGAATACAGTAATTAATCAGGTTCTAGTTAGTCTGTTCTTCCCATTTTTTTTCCTGTAAAAAACTACCCCAACCCTCATCTCTTCAATATAGATAGCCCTCAGATGTCCCTGCAGCTCCACAGAAAGTCAGCAGGGGGAGTGTTTGCTTGGACTTGGACTCTGGACTGCTTAAGTCGTTCTATCAAAGTTAAACAAAGGGAATCAATTTCATATTTGAAAAATGCAACCGCCTGTCAATATCTGTAAAGTATTGTGGAACAATATAATCAAATTATTTTCCAGGAGTATAATCCTTAATGAAGGATATTGGGGACCAAGAAGAAATGTTGCTGGTTATTTTTCATCAGAGACCTGCAATTTATACTGACCAGTATTTCACTTGTATTCCTGAGGAGTTTTAGGAACTCAATTAAAAGTGCAATATTATGTGTTAGTATTTGTGGAACTAGAATGATTAGATGAAGCCAATTTAATAATAATGACAGGTAACATTTATAGAGTTCTTACATGGGAGCCATTGTGCTTTCCATTTTACTGATGAGGAACTGAAGCTTAGTAAGGTTTAGTAATTTGCTCCAGGTTACACAACTGCTAAGCAGATTGTGAATCTGCTGAAACTAACTTCACACCCACATGCTTAACCACTATGCTCCTTCCATCTGGCTGCACTCACTGCCTACCTCTCTGTCTCTTGCTCAGGGAAGAGGGTTACATTGAATCTGGTCACATCTTCTCATGAGTGCCCCCAGCAAGTCAGTTTGTATGTGGATATAACCTCAGATTATTACATTGATTACTTTCTCTAAAGTTGACTCAGCCTCCAGCTTTATGTAGAACAAAATAATTTACTCTGACCAATTAGAGTAGTTCAAATATCAAACCTAATATTGATGCAGTCTCTTGAATCTCCTAAGTAACTGTCAATAACTTTATTTGATGGAAATGGAATGATGCCAGCATTTTTCCTCATGATGTCTTATTGCTGATTTTGCAGTCTTTTACTTCAAGTGAACACATGCTCAACAGCATTTTGAATGTTCTCTATTCTACTTTCATTAACACTAGGGCAAAGGCAGAGTTTCTTCAGGGGCTGGGAGACTGGAAAACGGCTTTGAGCATGAGGGAAGGAATGGAACAAGCAATGTGCTTTCAGGTGCGCAGTGGAAGGCAGTGTACTGTTGTGAAAATAATTGTACTGCCAGCTATTAGACCCTCCCTCCATGACTTTGGGTTCCATCATGGTCACGTCTTGTTTTTCTGAGGGGATAGGTCCAGGGATTGAACCTAGGGCACTCCACCCCTGAGTTACATCCTAGTCCTATTTATGTATGTATGTATGTATGTATGTATGTATTTATTTATTTATTTATAAATTTGAGACAGGATCTTGCTAATTTGCTGAGGCTGGCCTTAAATTTGCAATCCTCTTGCCTCAGCCTCCTGAGTTACTGGGATTATAGGCGTGCACCACTGTACTCAGCTCCATCACGTCTTTTCTCTGGATACTAATCCTTTGTCTGTGATATGAGAAAAGCAGTGTGAAGTAGAAAGAGCAAGGGTTTTAGAATTGGAGCTAGGCTTGAATCTGGCTCTGCCATTAGCTGTGTGATCAGGTAGATAATTTAATCTGTGTCACTTTCTTCAATTTAAAAATAAATACAATGTTCTCACCCTGTGGTAGTGCTTTGAGGATTTTGATTCAGATGATAATGTAGGTAAAGTGCCCATACACAATGGGAGCTCAGTGAAGGTTGTTGGTTTGTCCCTAGTAAATGGCAGGCGTTGGACTAATTTCTCTCTGACCTTTCCGCCTGCTCTAATACTTGTTAATTCTACTTTAAATGTGAATTGCTTCCATTTTGAGAAAAGTCAGAGTGTACAATGTATGCTCACATTCTGGGCTTTCTGGAGAGCCTGCATTCCAAATGTGACCATTAAATGGAAATAATGTATAATGCTGGTGTTTGCAGTCAAGGCAACCACAAATCTCAGAGTGCAACTATGTTATTATCAGGGATTTTAAAATCTGTTAATAGAGAAACACATTATAGTGGGCTTTGCTGTTATACAACTAAGCCCAAATATATAATAAATAAAGCTCTCAAGACAAGGAGAAACATGTTTCTTACTGGTATATAATAAATAGAATAATATTTTATTAAGAAGCTTAAAGATATAATTTTTTTTGAAGGACACAAAAGACTATCAGAGGAGGGATCACCCGTAAGGTAGAAAATATAGAGCTTGTAAAGGTAATAATTTATCACTTGAAAGTACAATTAGGATAATACTTGTTACTTTAGACAAGTGTTATTCTGTAGGCTGTGTGCCCTATTGCTGGGCTGAGTTGTGACCAGCATTTAAAAAAAAATAGAAAATATGAGTGTGTGATACTCTTTAAGGCTAATGTTTGTTGGAACTTTTGTTACATACATAAATGTGTATTGAGTCATGATGGAAAATTTCTTTTTAAAAATTTGTTTTTAGTTGTTGATGGACTTTATTGTCTTTATTTTTATGTGGTTCTGAGGATTGAACCCAGTGCCTCACGCATGCTAGGTGAGCTTGCTACCACTGAGCCACAACCCCAGCCCCGGAAAAATTTCTTATTGTGGGTTACTGGTCAAAAATTTTGAAAGCCATTGCCCTATATGACAATATGAGGAATAGCATACTAAAACTCTGTACCTTGAAAACAATATTTGATGTTTCAATTCTTCTACAAAATTAAAAAAAAAACTGCTTCAACATGTCATTTTCAGGTCATCTTGGAATCTTGGAGTTATTGCTTAAACCAATATGCATAAATACTTCCAAAAATGGCTTTTGAAGAAACTGGTTTGAGCCAGGCATGGTGGTGCACACCTGTAATCCCAGCAGCTGAGGCAGGAGGATCGAGAGTTCAAAGCCAGCCTCAGCAACCACAAGGCACTAAGCAACTCAGTGAGACCCTGTATCTAAATAAAATAAAAAATAGGTCTGGGGATGTGGCTCAGTGGTTTAGTGCCCCTGAGTTCAATCACTGGTACTAAAGAGAAAAGAAAAGAAAACAAAATCTGTTTGAGTATTATGCAGCACTCTAGTGAGGACAACACAAATTTAATTTTGAAAATTCACTTACAGAAACCAGTAAGATCTTCAACCTTGATGACTCTAGCATTGTCTCAAAACAGAGCACCAGCCATGTTAAAAGTATTTCAATTAGAGAATAATTCAGAAACTTTAGTCTCTTTCTTATTTTGTACCAGAAATTGAATCTAGGGGTGCTTAACCACTTTTTCTTGAAGTGAATGTTTCAAAAAAAATTTAAAAAGAGAATATCAAGCCAAATGAACTCCCAGATAATATTGCAAAATGATACACATTCTGTAGACAAAAGGAATAGGAGGTGAAATAATTGGAGAATTTGACCAAGCAGATTGAGGGTGGCAGAAAATGTATGATTGGGATGTACGAGTTTTGGCCCACACAGGCTATTCAAAAAAGCTGCTTGAGAGGGTTACCAGTAAGTTATACTGCCAAGCTTCATTTTTAATGTTTTGTGCTCTGAGTGGATAATCTCAAAAAGCAGTATGCTAGAAAAACTGGGTAAGGAACTTCTAAGTCTTTATAATCGAAACCAAATTCCCTATATTATAGTTGTTCCACATCCTTGTCACCACTTGATATTATTGTCTGTCTTTTTGATTGTAGCCATTCTGGAGGAGGTGTAAGGGATCTCATTGTGGTTTTAGTTTGCAGTTCCCTAATGACCAATGATATTGAGCATCTTTTCATTAACCATTTATGCATCTTCTTATGGGGATTGTCTTCTCAAATCTTTCATCCATTTTAAAAATTGGATTGTCTTTTTTATTGATTTGCAGCAGATTGCTATATGTTGTAGATATAATTCTTTTATCAGGTATATGATTTGATAATATTTTCTTTCCGTGACTTGATTTTTCCATTTATTAATGGTATCTTTTGAAATTTTTGGATTTTGATGAAATTTATTGAATTTTTAATCAACTGTGCATTTTGGTCTCTATGTGAGAACTCTGTCCATTCCAAGGTCACACTAATTTACTTCTGTTTTCTTTGAGAAGTTTTATAGTTTTAGCTAGGAAACTTGGGTGAGATATGACAGTGGATAGTTCAAGGATATCTGAGAGCAAAATAAAAAGAAGATAGTGAAAAGGAAGGTGTAAAGGATTTTAAAGAGAGCTCTATCTTGCATACTTTGTCTAGATTCAATCTCTTGACAAATGAGAAAATGTTTTAGCTGAATTAATGAGGAAACCATGTCCATTTGATCAAGATTTAGTATTCACTTTATCTGAATAATATTAATATTAGTTGGCAAGGTTACCTTTATCTGGAGTTCAGATGTTTGCTATAACATGTGTATATAAATATGCAACACCATAGAAATGCATGACAAACATTCAAAGCAACACCAATGACACACTTCATGGACGCAAGCAAACACAATGGCTTGATGATAGTTTGTCACTGGATGGAATGTTAGAGGAAAGAAATCTGGAGTTGAGATGAATGAATACCAGATGCACATGAATGGAGTCTGGTCATAAAATGCAAGGGGGCGTTGGGTATGACATGAAAACAAACCTTGGAGAAATATCACATCCTTGCTGCATAAAGGCACCCAAGGAAAACCAAAGGCTGTTAAATATTCCAAATTCATTAGGAGGGTCAGGAGGGCTTTGTGGATCACGAGGTTCTTCATTGTTGTCTTCCAAGTGCCATTCATAAGGGCTGAATCTGCTGACTAGGAAAAGAACTACACTGACTCCAATGTAAGCGAAGACAATGCACATCCAGATTTCATAAGCCAGTGGGTCTAGAAATGAGAATACGCCTGGTTTTGATTTCTGAGGCTTCTTTATCATGATGGAGATGCCTAGGCTCATAAACGGCTTTGAAAAATCGATGACTTCTTCACGGACCAATGTTATTGTAAGTGGAGCAACAGCTATATCAGCTCTCTGAAAAACAAATATGTATATAACTTTTAGAGACAGTCTTTCATTCAGTCATTTGCCACCTAATATAATTCTTTGGTGGAAACATAAAATCTTACATTGATACAACTAATTCACTTATCAATGCTTATGTTAGAAAAGTAATAGCATTCCATAAGTTTTAACTTGACGGTAAATTAAGGAATGGGAACTGGTCTGTTGTCCTGAGACACATTAGCTTAGATAACTAACTCCATTTTTCCCCTAATTTGTTTTTGCTACCTTGCAACTAAACTTGTATTCCCTTATGACCTATCCCTGTTTAACTCTTATTTTCTTATTTTAAATATTTTTACAGTCTTATCTCCCTCAGTTGACTAGAAACTTTTGTTGAGCAAGCAGAATAGAGTATATTTATATTTGCTTTCCTTATGCCATGTGGAGCAACACAGGGTTATAGCATTCAGTTTAATTCTTGAGTGTTTGCTATGTTGTATTATTCTTGAATTATTTTTTTGACAGCTTGTCTATTAAAACAGATTCTTTGAAAGCAGGGACTGAGTCTTCTATTTTTATATCTATCATTGCAACAGGTTCTAAACTGAAAAACTGTAGATGTCTTAAAAAGTTGTTGATTTTTGAATATGATGTATGAAAACATGAAAGAACTCTTCATGGGCAATGACATGAATAAAACAGTTATTATAATACATATTAATTTATATAGTGAGCTATATTTTATAATGATGAATATCAGTATTGCACTCACTTGTATCAGATCAATAAAATAAATGTCAGCAGTGCATTGCATAATTAACTCAGGCAAAAGTAAGCCACGTTTTTATATTAATCCCAGGAAAAGAGGCACTAGTAATTTCTGCACTTATTTCTTTCTTTTCCACAGCTGTTCCTTTACAACAATAGTAGGTTTTGGTAATAAACCTGGCCTTAAAATGACACATGGAAAAAAAGGCTTCCAATGAAGAAAAGGCTTGGAGATGATATATCAGATATAAAGTGAAAACACCAATTTTGATCAATTTTTTTCTATGATAAATATAGTTATGTCCCCCTATGTACCAGAGGGGAGAGATGGGGAAAGAATGAAAAGCTCTGAGATAGAGTATGTGTTCAAAGAAGTGAAGTTTTACTGATTTGAATTATATATGGTAATTCAAATCAGTTGAGCAATAGTCCTTAATTTAAGGGAAAATGCAGATGATAAATAGCTAACTCATTTTTGGGTGATTACTTGATATGACACTGTGCTAAGTACCTTATACATATCTTGTTTACTTCTCACAGAAACCTTGAGCTTAGTATAATTAGCATTCCCATGTTAGAGATGGAGAAACTGAAATGCTGAGCAGCTAGGATTAGAAACCTGCAGTTATCAACTCAGCAAAACCCCCTTAGGTTCATTCCAATGCATTTTTGAATGCCTATTCTGTGTCAAGCACTGTTCTAGGTGCTGGGAATGGACCAGTGAACAAAGCAAACAAAACAGATTTTTAAAAAAATACTTATCTGCATGGAGGACATCCTACATCCTTTATATCCTAGTAGAAGTTTCAGAAAGCATGTGCTTATCAAAGCCAACAGCCTATTGACCATCTATCTTGTGGCTTGCCACCATTTCAAACCCATCACCTATGATCTCAAAGTAGATTCTTCTCTAAGTTTGTGAATGATGCTTATTTCAGACCTTTCCCGCTTCCTAATTCTTATCAGTTTTACTGCCTCTGTGAATGATGTTGCTTCTTTCTTTATGCCACCTCAGTGTTCCTCTTCTCCTCAACATATTGCTACAGCTTAATCCATTACTTCTGTGAATTTCCATGTCATAGAAAGTAACATTCTTGCTAAGATTTAATCCACTTATTCCAGGCCTCTCATATTCTTCTGTCTTCTTTAAGCCTAGTTCCATCTATTATCTCTTTTACATCTTTAATTAATCCTTGTCCATTCATCTATCTCAGTGGTTCTCAAAATATGGTCCTTGGATTATAGCCAAAATTTTCACCTGGGAACTTGTTAGAAATACTAATGCTCAACTCATACCTAACATGTATGGAATCAGAATCTCTAGGGATGAGACTCAGTCAGCTTCCAAGTTACTATAATACTTACAGTAATTTGAAAATCATTGATTTATCTCATTCAAAGTCATATACTCAGGTATTTCTGTTTACTAACAAACAAAAACCACTCTGCCCATCTTTGGATCCTGCTACCCTCATAACCATATTATATCTCTTCCTGTCACTACCAATGTTCTTGCATAAATACACCTTTACGGCCTTTGAATTTCAATGTCATTTTCTTCTTATTACCTATGAGATCTAACTTCCCACTCCTCCAATTTACTGAAATTATATCTTGAACCATATACTTGGTAACCAAATTCAAAGACTTCCCTTGGACATCAACTGCTCCTGTGACATCATTGACCTTTTTCACTATATGTTCTTTTTTCTTTCCACCCTGATACTAAAAACTACAGATTTCCCTAACTCTATGATTATTGCTTCTCTGGCTTTTCTTCCTAGTTCTGTTTGCTCAATCAAGGTATTCTTTGTACCTCCAGAGTCTGTTTATGGTGCCTGGTTTAGGAGATTATCAATGAAGATTTTTCAAATAAGAAAGACCCTTTACAGTTCTGTCATTAACCACCTTCCTTCAACCCCTCAGTATTATCATCTATGGCTTCTATTCTCATCTCACTGCAGCTGAATCCTCAATATTCAGTTCTAAGATAGGAATTTGGGGATACAGAAAGATATACTAAGTTTCAAAAGAAATGCCCATGAACCTTTGGAATGCTGGAAATGCCCATGAACTATTGGAATGCAAAACAAGTGATTCTCATGCCACCCAGTCCAAGTCCTTGCCTGCAGAAAGTAGCATGATGTGAGGGCAATGCATAAACACTAGGAAAACTAGTATGAAATTGTGTTAATTCTGCCCTGACTCCACCTCTAGTCCAGCCCATAGCTACTCTCCCTCTATAAATATTAATACTTCACATCAAGGGGTTGCTTCTCATTGTTGAGATGACCTGCCTTCTCCCTTGAATGTATCTCTGCTTTCCTAAATAAATCTGTCGGTACCTTTAATTGATGTCCCTGTGCCCTTAATTTAATTTCTGTGACATTTGTCAAGAACCCCACTCATCCTGGATTGAGGTCCCCCTCTCTGGGAACTTCTTGGACCTCCTTTAGTGGTAGTTCCACATTGCTGAATGGATGGAAGCCAAAGACAAATTTTACCTATTTTATCCATTTTGTCTGGGGCTACACCTGGTCATAGGAACAAAGGCTGCTGAGGAGAATGGAATTGGCCAGAAAGCTAGCAGGGATTTTTGGCAGGGAGAGTCTGAATCAGCTAGAAAGAGTCTTGTCATGCCAAGAGAATTCATAGATAAAGTCACCTCTTCTCCTTGCCAACATGTCTCTGCCTCCTGCTCAGAACATGTAAATACCTTTCTAGTATCATTTCCCATTTGATCTCATTTGAATTTAATTACTTAATTTAACTAGTTTTTTAAAAAAATTTTATAAGTCTAAGAGATAGTTTGAGGAGAAATTGCTTTTTTTTTTGTTTTGGAAGGAAGAATTAAGGGGGTATTTGTGTGATAAAATCACTTTGAATTTAAAGGAATTGAGCTTTCTTTCTTTCTTTTTTAAAACAGGGATGGAAGGGAGTTTGAGAATCTTGACCCAATTTAAAAGAAAAAACTGAGTAACCAAAGCCTCTACCATGAGGCAAGCACTGCTAAATACTAACAAGAGGTGGTCAGACAAAGTATGACTTTTTGTTGTCTGGTTTCCAGAAATACTCAGCAAAAGAGCAGATTTCCAAAGGAGGCCATTCCTAATCTGAAGTACTTTTGAAATCACATAAGACAACTGGAAGAATCTGCTCCCCTCAGGCACTAGCCTTTTTTCCTCAGCCTGGCAACCTTTTCTGAATTATTTCTTTTTGAGGAACTTTTTTCAAAAAAGGTGGAGCTTCTCTATTTTTTGCTGGCTGTTGTTCCCTCAATGAAGAATGACATTAAATTTGTGCTCAATTAAACCTCATGGTTGTAGACCTGGCTCTAAAATGAGAATTTCCCATTACTGATCCTTAAAGACCCTCAAAAAAGACCTATATATGGAAAAAAAGACAAAGGGATATTGACAAGCAGGTAGAGGTCTCAACCAATAAAAGGGAAGGGAGCTACTGAAGGAATGAAGTGCCTCATTTGTGGTGTTCTGAACCATTCCAGTAGCCTTTTGTTCTCAAGCCTCTGCTTGTGCTGGTAGCAGCAGTAGGTGAGCCACTTTCAGAAACCTAGGTGGGTAAAGTAGGTGGCGTAAGGGTACTCCAGTTGACAGACAAAAACCAGCAAATGGTAAGAGCCCAGGATAAGAGTTTGCTGGTGTTTTTGCTTGCATCTTGACAACTTAAAGGATTTTAATCAAGTGGCTTAAGAGTGGCTGTGTGGGCTTGGTAAACACACTAAATTAGGTTTGATTTTTCCACTTACCAGTGGTAAACCTAAAGCAACTGCATTATTGGAGGGGATTTGGCTTGAGGGGTTTTATAATCCTTTTCATAGGTGGATTGCTAAAGTTGTAAATTTCCCAAAACTTAAAAATCTGCAAACTTATATGTATAAGGATGATGCACTTAAGAATCTAATGGATTTTAGGCAGAGATGACACTGAGTTTAAATGTAATTTAAAAAATTCTTTGAGCCGGAAGGTTGTTATGTCTTAAAGTATTTTCATCTGACTATCTGATATGAAATTTGTAACCCATCTGGAGACTTTGCATGAACAGCAGCTTGCCAGCCACCATTTTAAAGAGCTTTCTGAAAGCAAGGGAGAAGACACAGAGAGGGTATAGACAATGTATTGATATGTGATGCATAAAGTATTATATGTTATCCAAGAGAAAAAGCAGGCCTGACCTGATCCCTTCTCCCTGTATCAACCATAAGACTTGAGTGGCTTTGGCAGATATTTTCCTTTGGAAAGTTTAAATGTATTAGAAAAAGGAGTGGGGTAGAATCAAGCTAGACAATAGGAATATAATTATTGTGTGTTAGGACACAGGACTTAAACTGCTTCATTGGCTTGTACTCTATGGGATATTTACTGCTTGTGATTATTGAGATCTGGAGAAAGGGATGAGGTCTATTTAAATCTGTGCAATAACAAGCAGCATCACAACAGGATCTCCTCATTTCTTTATCCAGAACAGATGTCCCAGTCTGGATCTATTGATAAGGACTTCTTGTCCTTGGAGAGCTAAGAGAGTTAAAGACAAAGTGAAGATAAAAAAAATTTTCCTGGAGCTGGATGAAGGCTCCGTGAGACAAAATTTGGTAGGAAATATTTTCCCATCCTCTCTGCTCAGAATGGCAGGTTTCCATGTGTCATTAATACTCCTTCCTGAGTTAATATGCATCATTTGAAGGGGAGGGGGAACTTTTATCAAATCATCAGCCCTTCTGCCAAAGCCCAGTTTCATTGCCTGAAGAATAGAAGAGAATATACGGTATCTGTTACTGGACCCTTGCTTCTCTGCCTTTTAGCTGGAATGACAGATCGACTTTATGCCTTTTTTAATGGCAAATGAATCTATCTTAGGATGGTGACAACCTAAGAGATAATTTCTTGTAGGCAGAGAAATGTCAGTACAAATAGTATCTGTAGAATTGCCATTTGTTCTGGGAGTGTGAAGGAGTCTGGGGACACCCAGGGAATGTGACCTGAAATCAACCACTCTCTCAACCCTTTATCCATCCTTAAGCTCACTGCTAACTTGTAAGTCGGAGGAACCAATCAGGGCAGTCTGGTCTTTCCAAAAGCAACATCCCTCCATTTTATTCTTAATTCTAGGTGCTAGGAACACAGGTAATATGGCAGCTGTTCACTGGGAGGTGTCTTCTTAATTAGATAGGGCCACAATTTCTTTTCCTGCCTTTGTTTTTGTTAGGTCATATCTCCTCTCTAAGGGTAGAAACCCCATATATCTACTTTGGGTTTTCAACTATTTTAAATGATAAACAGAGGTTTGTATTACTTTATCATAGAGGTCCCAGATAAATAATGGGCATCATGGATAGAAAATTTCTTGATCCATCTAGATTATAAACTCCCAAGGCCAGGCAGGGATACTGTCTCTGATTGATACCTCATCAATATTCCCAAAATTTGACAAGTTTAGTGAATGCAGCCAGTGTGACCTGGTTGACAGAACACTAGACCAGGAATCATGAAACTTGAGTTTCCAGGCCACATTATTTTGTGATCTTGTCAAAATCTCCCTGTCTTCCATCAGGCTTTAGTTTCCTAGTTTGCCCAATATGCAAGTCTAACGTCCATTCTTTTTTTTTTTTTGCATTTCTTTTTTTTATTGGTTGTTCACAACATTACAAAGCTCTTGACATATCATATTTCATACATTAGATTGAAGTGGGTTATGAACTCCCAATTTTACCCCAAATGCAGATTGCAGAATCACGTCAGTTACACATCCACAATTTTACATAATGCCCTATTAGTAATTGTTGTATTCTGCTATCTTTCCTATCCCCTACTATCCCCCCTCCCCTCCCCTCCCATCTTCTCTCTCTACCCCATCTACTGTAATTCATTTCTCTCCTTGTTTAACGTCCATTCTTAACTTGTCCCCATAGTCATGTGTAAAGTGAATGAAAAGTTAGGCTAAAGAAAGTTTAAGAGCCCTGCTAGCAACAAAATGCTCTTTTAAAATGCCCTCTTAAAACACTTGCTATTTGGGAGCCATAAAACCTTGTGGTCTGTAAGCCATTTGAGCTGGGACAATTACCATGTGGCAGTGTTACAGACATGCAGCTCAAAATCAAAACTGCTAAAAGCAGGTGGACAGTTTCAAGTCCATAGTGTTCTGAAGGGCTTACATAATGGGATACATTGTGTCCTACTGACGTTTGTTTCAAAAATAGCCCCAACATTGACTTTGATTTGAATTGGTTTAGAGGGGAAAAAAAAGCCTATTTAGGAATCATCTGAGAAGAGGCTGATTGACTTCTTTATTCTTTAACAAATTTAATTCATTTTCACTCTTTCTTGACACTTTATGGCAGATACTGAAATGTCTTTTGCAAAGCTTCCTTCATTTTTCCTGCTCTGATCTGTTTTACATACTAAAAGCAAAAGAGGAAATACCCTAAGGATAAAGCAATGCCTATCTGTGTAGTTTTTATGTTCACTGAAAGACATAGTTCCCTATTCTCCATCCTTTTGCTCATTAAGCAGTCTGAGAAATCATTAGGGGCTTTCTGCCCTTCTTCTTCTTAAATAACTTGCAAGCCACAAGAGGTCAGTCCTGCCAGAAATGAAAGCCTGTGTTTTCATGTTTCTCCCTTTCTATCATTGATAGAGAAGTTGAAAATTTCCCAATGCCAAAAGATTAAAACTTCTAAATGAGGATGAAGACACATTTAGATTATGAGATCATCCTCCCTAACAGAAAGCTCACTCCAAGCATGATATGAATATCTATTTTTCAGAGCCACAGGTTTTAAAGGAAAGTAGAATTTGGCTGTTGACTCCAATGGCTTGGTTTGCTGTCACTTCTCTGAATTTGCCTTGTGTTATAATCCCAGAAAGCATCAGAGGCTTGTTCTGTATCAGGGAAGGAGGAGGACATTTCTGTCTTTATTAGAAAGAACTGGAGAGAAAAGATTGGAAGTTTCCTCCAGAATTTTTACCTTTTCAAAAGTGAAGAGGTGGCATGTGAATGACTAAACAAATAAAAGCCTCTGTAGTTCTCAAGCTCCCTCACTGACAAGTAGATGAATTGGGAAAAAGAAGAAATATGTGTAGATTAAATGAGTGTAGCACAGAGGACATGCCAGAGGAGAAATCAAAACCCACTGAGAAAGCTGGTCTTTGTCTAGACAATGTCAGAAAATCTGCTTTGCTCTACATCACTGTGTATAACGTCTTGCTCAATGCTAGAAGGGCTCTGATCTATTTACAGAGTGTGACAGGTTTCTTTTGAGATACCAGTGAGCTCTGGCCATTTAGTTTTGATGAGCTGGTAGAACTCATGAAACTCAGGTACCCTGGGGCCAGTGGAAACTGACACCCTAAATGTCTTGCCATCTGCTACGACCAAAAAAAAGTCTCTCCAGAATGGCTAAGACACCAAATGCCTTTTTAATAATTTTCAAGTGTCTTTTAGGATGAGATAGGTCTGAGACAACACTTTGGCTATTGGACATTATCATGTAATGGTTAAAGCACACGTCCTTCATAATAAAAGTTCAGGGTTCAAATCATTTTGTCATTGCTATGATCAGAATGTTTGTGTCTTCTCCATTCACATGTTGAAATTCTAACCCCGGAGGTGATGTTATTAGAAAATGGGGTCTAGGAATTTATTAGGTCATAGGGCAGAGAGCTCATGAATTAAATCAATACCCCTAGAAAAGATGCTTAAGAGACCTTTCACTCTTTTCACCATGTAAGAACACAGTAAGAACGTGCAATCTATGAGCCAGAAAGTGGACTCTCACCAGACAAAGAAATATGCCTTGATTTTGAACTTTCACATCTCCAGAATTGTAAATGTATCTGTTGTTTTTAAGGCACTACTCTAAGCTATTTTATTACAACAGCCTGACCAACTAAAATAGTCACTACAGGCTGTTTGGTTTTGTGCATGTGACTTCACTCTCAGCCTTAATTCTCTCACATGTAGAAGGAGGTTAATAAAGGCACTTTCCTCAGAAGTGCATTATGAGGATTAACTTACATGTGATGATGATAATAATACATGATTGTTTCCCAGGCATCACTTTTGTCAGCTATTCATTCATTAAAAGAAAAAAGTGACTTTTTACTATGTAGCAGGGAATGTACTAAGTGCAAAGGTGAACTGTAAGCAAGGAAAGATCTCTTGGATCTTGAGTATTGGGGAGAAGAACCAGAAAGAGAAGTCCTTATTACTAAATGGTAAAGTGAGAGGTTAGAGCTGTGTCAAGATGGCTCATAGCTCCTTAGGGTCCTCAGAAATCATGTCAGGTGATTTGCCCCTTGTTCATCTCTCTCTGGAATTAGATTTTCTCTTTTTCACTCGTTGGATCACTTGGATTTCATCTATAACTCAGTCTTGTGCCAGTTCTTAGGACCAACCTTGACTTAAGACATGATTGGTTCCAGCCCCATAGATGGAGAATGAGGATCAGTTTGCCTTGCTGCTTATATGGCTAGAGGATGGTGCCCCAGTTTTGATAACTGGGGCCCAGTCTCATTTTAAATCTTAGATCCCTTTCTGTGCCCTTATTTTTAGAAATGAGCTTTTGCCTTTGTACTTCTTCCCAAAGGGCTGTTCCAAAGACTTAGTGACCCCAGTATGCTTTTATGATTGGAGAGCTACACCTTATTCTCATTGGTTCCCATCTCAAGCCCCAAGTCCTTTTCCTAAACCTCAGTCCTATAGATAACCTATATGTTTGCTTCAAATCATCTAGGACTTAGTATTGCCTACCCGTTATATTCCTTTGTCTTTTCCTTATGTGTTGTCTATATAGGGACCAATCATTGCCTCTGCCTGCAATTGTATTAGTTCCCTAGTGACTTGTTTACCTAATGGGCAGTTCTTGTGCCTCATTGGGCTGCCTAAGATTCCAATCAGAGGCTAAAACCATTTAAAACTAAGTCACTGAGGAGCTCTGAGGATACCACTGTGCCCCTCTAAAAAGCTTTAATTATCAGTATTCTTTTGCACTTGGCCCTAGGCCAAACACTTGGTAGAGACATTCTGTTCATTCATTCAAGTATTTATTTAAATTCTATGCTCCAGGCTCTGGGATGTTGAAATGCATAAGATATGTCTTATGTCCTTAAATAGTTCATAGTCTAGTAGGACAGGTAAACTTGTAAGTTGATCATTACAGTACAAGTTTAGAAGTACTATATGAATACAAAAAGTACTAGAAGGAAACAAAAATTAGGGACACCTAACCCAAACTGCAGGTGCATAGGTCAGATTAGGGAAGGCTTCTTGAAAAAGGTATCATATCTGAGTTCTAGAGGATGAGTAGCTGGTGGTAGCTGATTGAAGAGAGGCATATGTATTTCCAGATATACCCTGAGTAGAGCTCAAGTATATGAAGAGAACAGCACATACTTTGCTGGAGCTGGAATGTGTGAAGGGGAAAGTGTAAAAGATGAAGCTAGAGAGGTAGGTGGGTGCTAGACTATGAAATGCCTTATTTTCCATGCTAAAGAATCTGAGTTTTATTCTGATTTTTAAGGTAAGAAATTATAATAATGTGGAAATCTGATTTATAAAAACAGAGGTAAGGGTAACAGTTAAGTGACTGAGAATCAGTAAAAAAATCTTAGCTAATGTGATGATAGTGGGCGATGAAGGATGTATTTAGATTTGAGAGATTTAAAATGAGAATTCAACTTGGTACAGTGATGTACACCTGTAATCCCAGCTGCTTAGGAGCTGAGGCAGGAAGATTACAAGTTCAAAGCCAGCCTCAGCAACTTACCAAGGCCGTAAGCAAATTAGCAAGATCCTGTCTCAAAATAAAAATAAAAGGGTTAGGGTTGGTGCCCCTGGGTTCAATCCCTACCACACATACACACACCAAAAATAAGTAAGTAAGTAAATAAATAAAAAGAAACAAAGAAAAAAGAAAAAAAAATTCATATATGGTTACTGACCAGATATGAAGGGAATGATGAGGAAAGCTGGTGGAGTTGCTTAGGCAAAGTTGCTTAGGCAACTACATGGTTAAGTGATTCTGCTGTCTGAGATGGGGAACACAGAAGGAATAGATTTTCAATAGAGGGCAGGTCGTGCTTAATGTTGCCAAATAAAATTCCCCAATTCTACTTTTCTTTTAGTAGAATAATCTTGTTACCTAAAAGATTACTTTTGATGAACTACCTTTACAGACTTCAACTATGTTTTTTTGTGGTCCTGAGGATTAAACCCAGTGCCTCATACATGCTGGGCAATTGCTCTTACCACTGGGCTATATCCACAGCCAGACTTCAACTTTAGAAGAAAACATTCTTCTTACAGATTTTATGAAAGCTAAACAGTTGCAAAAATGTTGCAATTGGAGATTAAATCTCCTATCTTCTTTCTTAATTGAAAAGTATAGAGTTTAATGCAAACAGAGTTGAAAAATACTTACCCCATAGACAAGCTCTCCAACCATGCCGTTCCATATTTTAGTTTCAGGATCCCTTGCGCCATATTTCCCATCACCAACAATAGACAATTTATATTTGATTCTTACATGCTTGGCTATTTCATAGGCTAAATCTACACAATAGCCTTCATATCGTTCATTTCCTTCCAGTTGCTCATGGTTTTTCTTATACATTACATATGGTGATTCCTTTGGATATAAAAAGGAGATCAAATGATTACTCCTATACATTTTTCTAAGACATGGTAAATGTAGTAATTATTTTTTTCCCTCTGTAGCTTTTGAGGTTTGGTGTGTGAAAAAGGGCTTTCTTCTTTTTTTTTTTCCATTTAATAAGCAAAAGAGCCTCAATTGACTATTCATTGGATCACATATTCCTTGGAGTCCTTAACTAATGATTTAAGGAAGTAGAGAAAGATTTAAGTTCTTTTTGAGAGTTTGAAAGAAGGACTAGTTTTCACTGGTAAAGTCTTTGATTTAGTCAAATTGGGCAGAGGTATCTCCCTTAGTTACATGAAAGTGAACTTCCTTTGATTTCTCAGGTAGGAACCACATTCATATGGGCCAAGTCATAGAAACATACTGTGATCTTTGGAAGATGAGAGTCTATGGCTTATTCATTTTTCTATCCACAGGGCCTAGTACAGTACCTAGGACAAAGTGAGTATTTGATATATATGTTTAAATGAAAGGTCAACTTCAGCCAAGTCTATGTTCAGCTAATTAGACTTTCATACCTAGTGCCATACTTGTTTCTAACCCAGGTTTCTAATGAAAACAAGCCAGCTTTTAGGAAAAACATTTAAAAATTAATCAAGAATACTATCTCGCATGTTTTATTTGCATATTATATATAATATTTGGGCTCATTTTGATGTAATCATACAATATGGAATATAATTTGCTCCATGTTAGTCCCCAGTACTTCCTTTTTCCCCTCCCATCCTCCCTTCCCATACCCTTCCTCTACTCTACTGGTCTTCCTTCTATTTATTTAGAGTTTTTAAAATTAGTGCTTTATATATACATATATATACACACATACACACACACACATACACACACACACACACATAAAGGTGAAATTCACTGTGGCATACTCACACATGTACATAGCATAGTTTGGTCAATTTCATTCCACTGTTCCTCCCTTTTGTCATCCCTTCTCCCTCCCTCTCAATCAATCAGTCCCCTTCCTCTACTCCAGTGATCTCCCTTCTAACTATCTCACATCATCTTAATAGTGTTTTGAATGTTGTGAAAAACTTTTTTAAAAAAATAATTTGTTTTTAGTTGTAGATGGACATAATACCTTTACTTATCTTTTTTTAGTTTTTTTTTAGTTGTAGATGGACACAATATCTTTATTTATTTATTTTTATGTGGTGTTGAGATCGAACCCAGTGCCTCATACATGTGAGGCAAGTGCTATATCACTGAGCCACAACCCCAGAACCATTTATTTATTTATTTATTTATTTATATGTGGTGCTGAGGATCGAACCTAGTGCCTCACGCATGCTACGCAAGTGCTCTACTGCTGAGCTACAGCCCCAGCTCATTGTGGAAAACTTTAATGTGGTGAATTGTGCTTTGAAATGGTCTTATTACATGCATAGGAGATTGCTATTATACCTATTCTTTGTATTAAAAAACAACAACAACCTGAAGCTCAGAGAAGTTGTGACTTGCACGATTACAGAGGTTAGCAAGAGTTCTAATATTAGAACCCCAATGTACTCTCTCGTCTACACAATGCTGCCTCCCCCACAATGAAGAATTAGATTTCAAGTCCAGATGAAGCATCAGTCCTATGGGAGTGTGATAGGGCAAAGGAGTTGAATGATATCTGAACTTGTTCTGAATTATTCTTATTCTTTCTTTTTAAAAATTGCATGCTAGTCATCATCATGGCAAAAATACTGTGAGGGTTTCCTGATCTGCCCTGTTGGAAGTTTTCACTACTTGAACTCTTTACATTTTTTCCATTGGCTAAATGATACTTTATAGGAAGCAGATGTCTTAATGTACAGAAAGCCTACCTATTCTTTGTTCACACTTACCAGAATGGTAGTCACAACTATGGTCCGGTTCTCTGATGATGCACTGTCATTGCTGATTTGTTGATCTGAGAAGGGTACAAATCTTTCATATTCATTCCAGTAGCCAGCCTACAACAGAGCAGACATTTGACTTGGGTGCCTGTTTTTCACTCAAAAAGTACTGCATGAAGTTCAAGTGCTATTGTAAAATGAAACTTTTTTTTTTAGTAGCTTGACTTTTACAAGGATTGATGTCCTGTTTTCCTTTGTCCTACAAGGACTCCAACACAGATGCACAGATGTACTGTCCTGGGGGTTTCCACCTCCATCTCACTCTGATATTATATGACATAATTTATCCCATTGTAGGATAATTGGCCTTACCCCCCTTTAAATTCCTGAAGCAGAAAAATCCTTTGTTTCAAATCATAGGAAAGCTGGAAGGTAGGGATGGGAAATCAGTGATTATCTTTTAGACATGATGCTAAATATTTTATATTCTGAGGTTTTATTAAATATCTACTAAATTCCTGCTTCCTTCTCAGTTCAACTATTAGTAAGATAGAAGCAAATTTGATCATGTAAAGTTCAGCTATAGAGAAAGGTACTTTTCCAGAATCCTTTTGGTAGGTGAGTTGGAAAAATAGAAGGAGACCCATTTTTCTATTATTACTATTTTTCCTGAGACGACATGTACTTTGGAAGTTTCTGTTTAAATAAAAACATGCTATGAAATTTGTGATTCTGTCCCTTTATTGTAGGAAGCAGTTAATAACTTGTGAGTCTATCACTTTTACAGGACCAGCCTCAGAGTGAAATCCTCCTTTTAAAATGAAAAAAAAGTATCATTCTGATTACAAAGCAACGTGTGCATTTTATCTATACTCCTCATGGGATGGAAGGGCAAAAATGATGTGTGGGAATTTGTTTTGTGTCTGTTTCCTAACACCTATTTCTTTGCATCTGACTAGTGTCACCTCCTAAGAGACTTTTTCTCTGGATGTCTGTTTTGGTTACTTACTTTTCGAGAGCCAGTGACTTTCATTTCATACACATCAATGGTATAATTTGTCCTACGTCCATAAGTGTCAAATTGGATATTTCCAGTCATTCCTTGTACTTGCACCTGGCAAAAAGGAAAAAAAAAAGTACGAAAATTTAAAGTACCACTGCCTTATTGCCTTATAGGTCTCTGGGATGAGGTCCACTGACAAATTTTGAAATCTTAGAGAATTTCTATTCTGAGTCATTGTGCTCTATCCACCAGATCAAGTCTATACAGATCTTCAATTCCTCTGCAGTATTTTCTCAGTATGGCTTTTAGTTATAAAGTTTGGTGTGGATGTGAGTGAGTGAGAGCTCTACCACCAGTTTTTCAAGGACTTGACATTTCCATTAGTCCCTTCCTCTTAAGAATACTCTTCAGGCTACTCCCTGAACTAGGTTAATGCATTCTTCTAAATCATGAGTTCCTTGAGTCTGATGGCTGTATCTTAGTATTTCCAATATCTGAATAAAGTTTTGTTTCAATAACATGGACTTTGAAAACCTTGAATTCATCTAGCACCACAACTTACTAATTGGATGATTCAGGGGCACATTTCTTAATGTTTTTTTTAAACCTCAGTGTCCTAATCTGTAAAATGGGAAATCTTAGTAGTTTTTGGGAGGGTTAAATGAGTTATGCATATGTAATGCTTAGATCAGTGTCTGGCACATAGTAAGCATTGCTATGCATGCTAATTATATTAATTATTATTAAAATGAATTTAGTTGTTTCTGGAGAGGGTTATATATTTACCAGTTATACACAGTGTCAGGAATAAGCTTTTCCTCTTATTTAACCTATGACCATTGTTAAGTCTAGGGGTTCAAGAATATGAGGCACTAGAAAATCATAGGTATTAGAAATATGAACTCCTGCTTGGGATGTCAAATGCACATTTAAGCTACAATATTTCCTTGGCCTGAGCACGTTATTTTAAAAAAAAAATTTTTTCAGTTGTCAATGGACCTTATTATTTATTTATTTATATGTGGTGCTGAGGATTGAACCCAGTGCTTCACACATGTTAGGTAAGCGCTCTGCCACTGAGCCATAACCCCAGCCCCATTATTTTGAACTAATAAGAGGCCACTCCTATTAAGTGAAGAGAGTTCCTTAGTTGTTTTTACAGTATGGGGACACTGGATGAAAGACCCTTTATAGATATGAGTCATTACTGTTAACCACTTGCATTACTCATCTCATGAGTAAGGGTCAAAACTTTGCTTTAAAGAAAGAGAATCTGTTTTATTTTCTCAGGATAAAAGGATAGAATAACTTCCCCCCTCATTTAGAGA
This sequence comes from Spermophilus citellus, assembly GCF_964194105.1. Classification (NCBI taxonomy): domain Eukaryota; kingdom Metazoa; phylum Chordata; class Mammalia; order Rodentia; family Sciuridae; genus Spermophilus; species Spermophilus citellus. The sequence goes on along the minus strand of NC_138190.1, from coordinate 120,266,484 downwards.
AAATGAGAAACTGCTAAGAAGGTGATAATAGGTTTGTGCTGCAGAAGGGAAAATTGATCTCAAATATTAGGGAACATTTTTTTAAAGGGAAGGGAGCTTGCTTACTGGTAGTAGTCTATGGAATTCTTGTTGAAAGAGAAGTGCTACAATGTGAGTAATTGGAAACAAGATGAATGCCTATCTGATGCAACAAACCTAAGCACTGTTGTCAACCTGTGCCTGCAAAAAAGGGTGACGTTACACTTCTGGTTAAAGAAGAGGAACTTTGTCGAAGTAGAAATTACTTTTTCAGTTAGAGTAGGAGTGACAAATATTGCAATGCATGATGAACTCTTTATATTCCATTTTGAGCATCTAAATTGTAGGAGAGGAGTTAGGCAGGGCAGAGGCAATGGCAAAGAAACTTACTAAGAAAATCTTTCATTACTGAAAAATACCATGGGCTTCAAGTTTCATTGAAAATTGTATATTTCTAAAGATTCAGCTTATCTGCATGGGATTTATGAATTGTTCAGTTGAAATTTTGTCTAAAACATTCCAGACCTCATGATTCAAATGTTTGGTGGTCTGGTATTCAATGTCAGTTATACTTTCCCACCATGTGGGATCCCTTCTTTAATCCATAGCACCCTGCATAGAACTTAATTTAATCACCCATGTATTTCTGGCTCCCCTCCTATTTAGGAAGTACCCCAAGATGACAGTCATTCTTTTTTCCTGTTCTCAGCAACTAAGACAGTGCCTGAGATAGAGCAGGTGTTCCATAAATTTGTATTCAAATGACTTAGACTCTGTGATAGATATCTCAGTAGACTGTGCAAAAGCCAGTGGCTTTAAGATATTTTAAAGAATTTGTTTACATATTAACAATTTAAACGTGAGCTCCCCTCCTTTCTTCTCAAGTTTGCATACTAATATTAAGCCTGATACATAGTCATAGGTGCTTAATAAATATTTACTGAATGAGTGGCATGCTTATATATTCATTAAAATAGGCCCCTTAGGGTCCTCTATCAGACAATGATTTTGTTTGCCAGATTTCTTTCAAGGAAGAGAATGATTTATTGAGAAATAACTATGTGCTAGTCACAATGAGGGATGTTTTTGCATAATGCAATCTCACTTTTAATTAACTCAAGTAAAAAGAGATTTCTTTTAATGCAATAAAACATTTAATGCTTCAGACTAGCCTCACTTGCAGACCTCCTGAATAGTGCAATTTTACTGAAGCACTGTCTACTTTTGGGAAATGTTGATGCTTTTGAGACTCTTTGGAGCATTAGAAAGAGGCTGGCCTATAAAAGAGAGGAGAAGGATCCTTCTGGTTGAGTGCTTTGAGTCATTAAGGCCTGGGGAGGAAGGTTACTTGCCTGGCTTATAGATGGAGATTTATCAGTAAGTTAGACCTGCAGGAACATTTATGTATAATTGTATGAGCAACTCATTTTCTTCTAAACAAATTAACTTATTATCCTTCATTATGGTGGTCAGTTTTCTATTTGGGGAAGGTAGTTGTTTGTGTCATGAATGGGCAGTCAATTGGAGATGCTGGCTCTTGTCTCTTGAGCCTTTGTTGATGAAAACTCCTTTTGATTCACTCTGAGGGAGTTTTATATTTCACTCATCATTATGTTTCACCTGACAATACAAATCTTGTAACTGCTATGGAGGTTGAATTTAATTAACTGCTCTTCAAAATTGTGCAGTGCTACCTCCATAAAACTACACTTAGGGCATTTGTTAGGGAACTGACATAATGACATAAAAATCTGCATGATGGGAGAATGAGTCATATCTCTTTCTTGGAGAGAGACACAGGGGCTACTAACCCCTTTTGATTGAATGCTTCCAACTTGGCAAATTGAAGGTGGCAGCAAGAGAGCCAACTACACAAAATGATGTACGTTATGAGGCCGCTACAAATTCTTCGTTGCTGGGCTGTGCACAGAATTATCTTATCATTGCCTATCTCTTTGTTCATTTGGATGTCCCAAACATCAGGATAATTAGGTAGAAATAAGAGATTCTTGTACTCTTGAAGGCTCATTTTAATGTATGCAGGCACATGTGGCAGGCGATAAAGCAAAATATTCAGGAAAGAGCTCTTGCTTGGAAAGCTGCAATGAATGGGTGATGCTGCTCCTAGTGTAAATAATGGAATCTGTTCAAAGGACACTGCTTGAAGCCTTAAATGATCTCCTACCCAGTAAATACTAAAAACAAGTGACCTATTTGACTGTCTATCCATTGATTCCTTGTACTTTTCTTTAGGCTTTTTCTTTGCAGCATTGGTCAAAAGCCTCTTAAGTAGGTCTAGAAATGTATCATGTTCCTGCATTCCACCATGTAGAATAGTATAAGTGTTCTTTTTGACAACAGAAATACTATCACACTGGCTCAGTTTCTCAGTCTATTCAGGTTAATAATTTGTTGGATGAGCCTGAGGATGCCATTGTCCTTTGTCACGTCTATCTTGAAGTTAGGAACAATCTTATAAAATGTACAAGTCTCACTGAGGAATGTCATATTTCTGGAAGGCTTGAATTATGGAAGTTATTTGCATATTCATTCCATAACTTTTGAGGGTACCAAGTTCTGTTTGCTATTCAAAATTCATTTGACCCCAATTTACCATTTTTTCAAACTTTAAGGTAGAACCTCCTACTTTTAGGGTTCTAGATTTGGGTGAATAAATACCCATGTTCATCCTTTCTGTGTCTCTAGTCCTATTCCTTTTAGTGTGGCATTTTTAAAAACTGTGGTCTCATTTTTTTTTTTTTTGGTACTAGAAACTGAACCCAGAGATGCTTTACCACTGAGTTAACACCAACAGTCATTTTTATTTTTTGTTTGGAGACAGGTTCTCCCTAAATTGGTTAGGGCCTCACTAAGTTGCTGAGGCTGGCCTTGAACTTGCAATCCTGCCTCAGCCACCTGAGCCACTGGGATTAGAGGGGCAGCTCTCCTCTTTTTGTGTCTTTTTGTAAGGCCCCTCCAGCCCACTAGCCCATTATGGTCTTTACCATTTTCAGAGCTCTCTCAATATCAATTCCTTGACTCCAGGGCACAGCAGGATTTGCTAAGCAGTCTCCAGCACTGCCTCTCCGGGACACATCCACTCGCTGCCTCCTCAGGTAGCGGAAAGCTTCTGCTATGACCAGTATTGCATCGTGTGTCAACGCAGATGTATACTAAAATGGATGCATGGAAAATAAGACATCATGACAAATGACATCCTCAAAACTTGCCTTGTTCCTTACAATTTCCATTTGTCTCCACCTCTTGCTCTACAAGTTATCCTAATTATTTGAGTCAAGAGATCTCTGTGGGCAAGCCTGACTTTGATTCATTCTAGAATGATGCTTCTTACCACATGTGTGCTTGTGTTAAGATTATTAAGATTAAATTGCTCAAGGGAATCTCTCTCTTGCCTCAATACTGTGTTTCATATTGAGTGAGTGACTACTAAAAGGCCAGGTCCTTTATGGGGAAAGAAATGCTTGTGAAGTTAAAGGATGGCATGTATAGATTGGAGAGGAAACAGCATATCCTAAAGCAAGAATGGGTTATTGCTGTTTGTAATAGAAAATTCAGATCTGGTGTTTACTTAGGGGAAAATGGAAATAGCTATATTAGACAGCTTGAAATTAATTTGGAGGAAAACATTAATCATTTCTGTCTGGTCCATGTTTCCAGCAAGCTAGGACCTCTGGCCAGCAATAAATCAGTTTTTGTTTCCTGGGGGGTAGCAAAGACCAAAGCTGGTTTTCAATTGTAGAAAATTACAATTGTTATTGAGTTTTAAATCTGATAACGTTGACAATTTGTAGGCAATACTTTATGATATTACCTCTTTCAGGCAAGAACACTTATTTTCTTCTTCTTGGATATGTTGATATGCTCAATTTGGGATGAGGCCAGTGTCTTAATACAAGGGATTTGATTATTTGCAATTTGAAATGGTGGATGCATTTTCATTAAATGGATCAACAAAGTATGATTAAAATAAGTTGGCCCCTGTTTTGCAGGGGTGACATATACTGGTAGAATATAAAATTCTGTTGACTTTTTTTAAATGTAAGAAAATGTCCTAGAGGGAATTCTCTCTATATAGAATGTCCAAATACAATTGGGAGTGAATATATTGTGCCTTTATAACTATCAATTTACTTTTCTGACTTTTCTCATGTTACTTTTCTTTCAGAAGTAAACATCAAGTATGACTATAGCAGGGGCATTATGTTCTTTCATGAAGAAAAATCTTTGTGTCTGCCTGCCCATCCTTGCAGTACACAAAGGCAGCATAGTGGTGATTTTCTTTCCAGTCAACTGCATAAATTGTCAGCAATCTTAATTCCTTCCCAAGCCATTCCAAAAGAGCTATTTAATTTTTGACTTTATTCAGTTTCTACTTACCCATGCACTAGAATGTGCCCCTCCAAAAAAAAAAGACAGTCATAAGAAGAAACATTTATAAAATATAGGCTAAATTCAGCATTAGGACAATTGTTAACTTTAGACAATTTTATTTCCTAATCAAAAATATTGTACATCAGTTTTCATGTTTAGCTGCTTGTCCCATTTTATTATATATCACTGACTTACACAATAATAATAAAACATTTTCATTATTCCCTGTAATATGACCATTTTGAACTATGACAAATATCTTTCTGAGCTCTTCTAAATGTATAGAAATATTTACACATTTATTGATACATATTAATTATACAGATTTGTGGGTTTCACTGTGGCATATTCATTGTACACCAATTTTTAAAGTAGGATTTTTGTCTAATTCAAGTAGTACTAAGCAGAAATAATATGAAAGTTATAACACTCTATTCAACCATTCCAGAAGGGTTTTACTTATAAACCTGAACGTTTCTTCTCAGCTGGTTCTGGAAGCTTACATTGTATTTTTCAGATATTATTGATGGATAATCCAGAACTGAGATTGTCTTCTCTTTTCTACAAGTTCAGAGCTGGAATAAACTTCTCTGCAGTATCTTTTTTTCGAGTTTTTTACCTTTGTCCATTTTCTTGTACCTAACACAGTGCCTGGAACAATCTAGGCATCCCCTACAGTATTGAGTAAATGAATTTCATTGTTCTATTACCTGATATATATAAGAGTCCTAAAGCAGTACCATAGGCAGTTTAATGAAAATCTGAATTTGTATAAGTTCACCTAAATGGAGTAGGGGGATAAATACCAACTTAGTACATTATAAAATGTTTAATTACACAGGATTCCACATTGGGATTGTGGTCATATTTACTGAACCAAATTAAGACACATGATCTGGTCACAGGGCAGAATATTTTAAAAACGAGCTGTTTTGGAAAAGTCTGGCATATAATAATCACTAAAACCATGAGGTACCACTTAACTAGCAAATGACAACTGAATGGAACAATTATGTTTAACTCACATTTCCAAAATATAACCCATTTAGGGTGGATCTGCACTGGTGGTACAGAATGTTTGTCTTCTCTGGTGTATATTCCCTACTGTTCATTTTTATTCTTGCCACAGGGAAAGGATGTGAGGATGAGTATCTTGACATGAAAAAGGAGATTCCCCCCTTTCATTTTTTAGGGCAGGGTCTTGACTCTACTTGACCCCTCATCTTATTTTACAAGCATGGTACATTCTTTCATTGTAGCAAGAAGGAAGAATTTAAAGTCAGTTTCATAGTTGAACCAATACAATGAGGGAATGAGTTACTTAAAAATACATTTGAAGGATCTTTTGTGTAACATGAATAATTTCCCCTTAATTTATCTGCTTTAATTCCAGAGTTTTAAATAATAAGATTTCTAGCCATAGGGGAACACATAAAATTGTGCAGTTTAAGAATGACTTTCTGATTTTAATAGTCTTGTCTTGATTTTGTGAAAATGAGCAACTTAGATAGTCTAATTATTTTTAAAGATACTTTGAAGGCAAGAAACATTTCTGTTCAAGATACATATATACATATATACATATACATACACACACATACTCTGCATTAGAGTATAATTCACTTGGGTGTTCTGAGATTCATGGAATTTATTAATACAAAGCAATCACATAAATAATGTAAAATGTAATTTTCAGTTTCAGACTATCAATCTTCCTTACCTATTCCCACTGCCTTTGCCCTTTTCCTGGTTCAGATTCTTATAATATCGTAAATTATTATGAATATATTATAAATGAAATTCATTAAAAAATTAAGCTAAATTATTCCTGAACACTGGATTTGAAAAGATCTCATTATCTATACCTTCTTTATTTGGAGATTTAGTTTTCACCTGCAGTTTTCTGTTTTTCTTTTTCTTTTTTTTTCCATCTTTGAATTACTTCTAAGGGAAGACCACTTGATCACAGGATGACTATAAGTATGTATAGGCCAAATGGAAATGCTTTGAAAAGCTGGCCATAGGTTTCTACATGCCATGGAACATTACCTTTAGTGGTGCATTCTTGGCTTCAGGGAATTCCCTTTCATCCAGCCTCACCCAGCGCTGTATGAATTGCTGAACCATAGGGTTTTCATTGTTGACAATCTGGAAACCTGTAATGTTGGCTCCCCCATGCATGACTCTTTCCAGCAAAATGTCAGTAAAACCCTGGAAAGACATTGAAAGGAAATCATGATTGTGAGGGTTATGTATTTCTACTCACCATATCTGTTAAAGTGTTAAGGATGAAATTAAAAGTTCCTTCTCTAGGGTCGCATATTAGCAATGAAGAAAGCCTTGGATATGGAACTAATTCTTGGTTTCTGAAATAATAGACATGATGGAGAAAATATGCATTTTTCCATTTTAGCGCCTCTGACTTTATTTAGTGTAGCTGCTATATGGACAAACATAAGTGACAACTTCAAGCAAATATTGTTTCATTTACCTATATTTTCAGTTTTTCTTATTTTAATAAAAATATAATGCTTTATGAAACTGGAAAATGTTGAACAAGTTTAACCCTAACAAGGGTTATAAAAACCTTTTCTTCAGCTTAATGTGCTAAACACAGTAGATTGCTTCAGATTCTAGTGATGAGTACTTTAGACACTTGTGATTCACAAAAATACCAATGAGTGAAACGGACAGCTTGGTTGTATATGATGGTATAAACCCCAGGGTATGTCTTACATGTGTCCACAAATGAGTCTTGACATCTGTATAACATTCACTACTTTCTTCTTAATTTGCTCTGGTTACCATCTGGTGTCTCTGTCACCTAATCTTCCTGAAGTACTCTCCCCAGGGTTCACACCTAAGCCATCTCCACCTGGGCACCACCAGCTCCATTGGGTATTGCTGTCATCTGGGACACTTCACTCAGAAATTTCTGCTAATTCTGTTGGCTACGTATCTCCTGCTTTCATTTGCTGTTAATGCATTAAGTCCCTTAATGGACTGAAGCCAGGTTTCTATTCATAAAGAAATGAGAAGAACTCTGCCTCCATTCTGTAGATTCCACCAAGTATTTTAATATAAAAATTTTAATATTCAGAAATTTTGAAAGAAACATGCAGTGAACATCAGATTCTATTATTAATATTATCATCTCCATCCATAAATCTGTTTTAGTTTTGGAATTCTTTCATAATAAGTTGTAGACATTAGTATACTTCACTCTTAAAGACTTCAGCATGCAGGTCACTAACTAGAATTCAATGTTTATATACGGTTATTTTTCTTTCTTTCTTTTTGAGGCAACATTTACACCCAATATAATGCACAAATTTTAAATGTATCATTCAGTGAGTTTTGATAAATGTTTATATCAGTATTACCAAAATCCCCATGAATTCTTTAAAGTTTTCTTTTTTTGCATTGTAAAAACATTTTATTGAAGTATAATAATACAGAAGAATGTACATATCTTTAAGTGTGTATGTGATGAATATTTATAAACTGACATGTGTATGTAACCACTATTTAGAAGCTCCCCTTGTGTGTCTGTCCACCCACTCCACCTCCATTTCTTGCCTTTTATATTTCTTTACATGAGTAAGTAGTCTTCAAAAATATTTTAATTGAACAGTTTTTTTTTCAGTTATTACTTTCAGCCCCCTTCTTCTCCCTTTCATAAGTGTGATGAATCAAAAAAGACTGGACAAAGAGCCAAATAGTTTGTTTTGCATCACTGAGAATCACCCCTCTTTTCTGATAACAACAAAGTACTTTAAATATTAATATTAACTTGTTATAATGAGTTTTCTTCCAAAGACCTCCTTCATGAAGGAAACTACGACTCAGTATATTCTCTCATTTGCTATATTCTGTACTAAAATCAGTAGAGAAGCGACCTTGGAGACTACTGTTGATGCTTAAACTCATTAACCGACTCCCATTCTCCAAATATACATACAAATAAATAACAAAGGATAAAACTTCAATGCATAGCTTTAATTCATTTACTGTGCCAAATCATATTTCGCAGTTAACAAATATTACACAAGAATGTTGACCAACTGTACACCTACCTGCTGTTAGGGTGAAGGGAGTATGCTCTGGTGCTTGGCCTATTGTGTTTTGTAGGTTAGAAAAGTGGAACTCCCTTTCTTGAAAGGAGCTGAGAATGTTTCTACTACTATCCTGGTTTCCAGGGTCAATAATCACAGGATGTATTAGAAAGTGGTATATCTGACATTGATAAACAATACACTTCTATTTAGGTAAAATCCATAGCATGTTAAAATGTGAAATAAAAATAACAAAAAAGTACAGACAGAGGGAGAATTGATTCCAGAAATCTCACTTCTGCTATAAGGCCTAGAAGTGAGATTTGCCCTCAATCATCTTCAATGTGCCCGAACTTATTCCCAGATACATCTGTCACAAAACATGGGTTTGCTGAGAAACTTCCACCTCAGACTGGATGTTTTTGCCCTATGACATGTGTCCACAGCTGCACAAATCAAATGCAGTAGGGTGGTCACTTCAACCTGTTCTTCTGGCCTGCAAGTCCTCTATACTACTAATTCTTACTGCTTGTCCTGAAAGCTTATTAGGTATTATATGCAGAAATCACTAACACAGCCCCATTGACAAAGTGAAGAAAGCAGAAGTGAGGTAGAAAAAAAAGGGATAACCAATATTTAGAGAGTTTAAGGGACAGATCTTTTTGCTAAATGGCAAGGGGTAGATCCTGATACTACTTCAACCTGTGACCTATTTATGTTCATTTTGCTTGTTCATAATCTCTTGTCAGATTCTATGGCTTGAATGTCACTCTGGTGACTGGCATTTAGCTGCAGCAACCCACAGTCCTTGAGGTTGAGATAATTGAGGATGGATTTTTTCCTAAAGCCTGTGAAGTACTAGGAAGATGGAGGTTAGGACAGAATGTTGGCTAAGGTTCAAGAACTGGAATTATAGCTTTCCTACACTCTCATTATTTTAGGGCATCGCACCTATCCGTACTCTTATTATATTTCCTCCTTAGTCTGGAGAACCAGAGTACTCATGATGGTCAAATCCAGGCCCAGTCTCTTAAAACCTCTCTAAAGACACTAAAAGAGATGCTCAGTAGACTATAGATGGTCAAAAGAGAGAATAAAAAGGAAGAGGTCAGTGGTAAAAGGAAGGAAGTTAGCAGAGAGTAGACAGCTAAGGAGGAAGATTTTGGTGGCTCCTTCTCTGCCTCCTATATCTATAAATCCTATATCTATTATGCTTTCAAAAATACTACATTTTTCATTATTTCTAAAACAAGCTGCTAGAGTCCATTGTCATATACAACTATAATTGGCAAAGTTGTGAATCGATGCCTGAGATTAATCACAGCTTCAGTGAAATAACTAAAATAACAAAGCTGACCAGCAAACACACAATATAAGTAGCCAGGAAATAAAGGAAGGGGAGACAGTGAGAGGAAAGGAGAATATAAGAGTTCTGGCTCAAGGCAGGAATAGTAAGGTTCCTGTCCTTGTCTGCTACCTAAATTTTAAGGCCCTACACTTTTCCATAATGTACTGTTAGATTTCTAGTCACTGGGCTGGGCACATACAATGCTCATGGTGTTTTTATTGAGACCATGTATCTCTGAAACCAGTGTAAGGATACTAAAACAGAACAGGAGACCATAAGACACACAGAGTATATAAAAAGGAAATAAAATGGTAGTGGCAGGGAGGAAAATGGTAGGATGATGGAAGTTAGGAGAAGTGTTCTGATTCATGGGAGAGGTTGGCTGGCTACTGGTTCACTTTATCTACCTGTCTGATTAATTTAAGACATTTCACTTGTCTATGACTCTTTCCAGAATTCACTTATTGGTTGGCTACACAGAGACCTTGAGGAGGAATATTGAGGCTAAGACTGTTCAAAGACTCTGTTCAGGCATTAACATAATAGAAGTGACCTTCAAACATATGAATGATAAAAAAGAAAAATAAAGGTGACAGACAAACTGAAAAGCTTCTTCTCAGCAAAAGAAACAACCAATGAGGTGAAGAGAGAGCCTACTTTTTGGGAGCAAATTTTTGCCACATGCACATCAGATAGAGCACTAATCTTCAGGATATATAAAGCACTCAAAAAACTTAACACCAGAAACCCAAATAACCCAATCTATTAATGGGCCAAGGAGATGAACAGATGCTTCTCAGAAGATGATACACAATTAATCAACAAATATATGAAAACATATTCAACATCTTTAGCAATTACACTAGTTTTGATTTGCATTTCTGTAAGATTTCATCTCATGCAAGTCAGAATGGCAGTTATCAAGGATACAAACAACAATAAGTGTTGGAAAGGATGTGGGGAAAAGGCACACTCATACAGTGCTAGTGGGACTGCAAATTGGTACAACCGATCTGGAAAGTAGTATGGAAATCCCTTGGAAAATTTGGAATGGAACCACCATTTGACCCAGCTATCCCACTCCTCAGTTTATACCCAAAGGACTTAAAATCAGCCTACTATAGTAACACAGCCACATTAATGTTTATAGCAGATCAATTCAGAATAGCTAATCTGTGAAAGAAACCTAGATGCCCTTCAATAGATGAATGGATAAAGAAACTGTGGTATGTATGCATAATGGAATATTACTCAGCAGTTAAAAATAATAAAATAATGGCATTTGCAGGTAAATGGCTGGAGTTGGAGAATATCATGATAAGCAAAGTAAGCTAATTCCTAGAAAACAAAAGCTAAATATTCTTTCTGATAAGTGGATGCTGATCTATAATGGCAGGGGGACATGGGATAAATGGAGGAACTGTAATTGGGAAAAGGGCAGGGAGGGTGGGGAAGGGGGCATGGGGGCAAGAAAGATGGTGGAATGAGATGGACATCATTACCCTAGATACATGTACGACTGCATATATGGTGCAGTTCTACATCCTGTACAACAAGAGAAATGAAAAGGTGTGCTGCAATTGTATACAATGAATCAAAATGCATTCTGCTATCATATATACCTAATTAAAATAAATAAATAAGTAAATAAATAAAAAGAAAAAGGTGGCAGAAAGTTGTAGAAATTAAGAGGGTAAAATTCTAGCTGGGGGAATTTGGCTGACTCCTAGTTCACTTTCACCTATTATCTAATTATTTGAATGCATTTCACTAGTTCACAACTCTTACTAGATTTCTGTTTAGAGTTGGCCACAAAAGGGTCTTAAATGAGAATATTATGGCCAAGTCTCTTTAAAACCTTTGTACATATGCTAGCACCCTCTCTAGTTTCCATCTTTCTAACACTAATGGAAGCTAAAGAGAACTGCTGAATAAGGGGCAGGAGTCAGCTGGCTCCTGGACTACTTTCCACCACAATTCAATCATGCAAAGCATGTACTATTTTCATTCACAAATTGCTACCTTATATTATGAAAAACCATAGTATATGAGGTTTGGAAACAGAGCAAAGATACTGATGGGGGTGGGGTGACCATGAAATATTTACCCAGCATGAGAACATGTAAAATGGAGTAAAATAAAATAGGACGAAGGAGAATCAGTGATTTTAGGATCTCAGTCAAGGACAGAAGATGACTGACTACTGGTCCTCCTTTATTAACATCCAAAAATATTGAGAGAATACACATATTATACTATCTTGTTAAGTATTATTCATTGTGCAAGATACCCATAGCAGTGAAGGTGGTGAAGATGAGGCTGTGAATCCTTGGAAGCAATCTAAAGATGATAAAATGGTGGTGGTGGAGGAGGGATGGTGGTAGGATGATGGAAGTTAGGAGACATAAACTGATGCAAAGACAGGAGCTAACTGGCTCATGGTTCTCTTTTGTGTTATTTCATTATTTTAAGGACTCTCACTTGTTTATATGCCAGTTAAACTTCTCCACTTGACCTTGGACTTCAAGGTGAGCGTATTGAAGTGTAGCCTCTTCTAAAACCATGAAAAGATGCTAATGCTATAGGAATGATAAAATATCCTTATAGGAAAAGGAGAAAATAAAATCAGGAATGTCATTGAATGAAATAAAAAAAAAAAACTTACAAGGAAACAGACAACTAAGAGGCAGAAGTAGCTGGTTCATTGTTTACTTGTTTCCATTCTAACATGCTTTGGAAAATGTTGTATTTATACTGTATATGGCTAGATTCAACTGCTGATACTTGACAATACAAGTTCCAAGTAACGACTTTGGTCTCTGGAGTGCTTTAGCAAAGAGTTTGCCAAAAAATAAAATAAAATAAAATATCCACAAGGGAAGAGAGTAAATGAAAAGAACAGGGAAATGATAAGAATAGGAATATCAGGAGACACACTTTGTAAAAATGGCAGGAGTTGGCTGGTACTTGATGCTGCCTTTCTCCTATGACAATACTTTAAGGTATTTCACTTGTTTATAAAGGTATTTCACTTTCTAGGTTTTACTTCTTGAGCTGACTATGTACAGAAGAGCAGGTGAGAATATTTAGCCCAAACTCATTGATGTCATTATATTAATACCATAACAGAAATGATCACTGAGTACTTGGAACATAGAAGGGGAAATAAAACTAAGAATACTGGAAGATACAACAAAAGAGGGAAAGAATGACTAATGGATTGGAGATGGCTGACTCCTAGTTCACTTTCACATTTAACATGGTTCAAAGTGTGTGGTGTTGTCTATCACATTTCTAGATTCTCTTTTAGAATGTGTAAATTCAGTCTACAGATACAGAAAATAGACTACACTATTTGGACCACTTTGGCAAAAACACCAATATATAAGAGACCTTACCAACAAATACCCAAATGTAAGAAGGGGCTAAAAGGAGTGTTACAATAAAGAGGAGAATACTAAGAGAATTTATTTATTTATTTTTTAATTAAAGGCAGATATAGGAAGGTTTGTGTATTGCCTTGCCTCTTATCACAACATTTTAAAAAATACTTATTTTTTAGTTTTGGGTGGACACAAAATCTTTATTTTAGATTTATGTGGTGCTGAGGATTGAACCCAGTGCCTAGTGCATGCTAGGCAAGTGCTCTACCACTGAACCACAACATTTTAAGGCATTTCATTTGTCCATAAATGCTGCTAAGTTTTACTTGAACTGACAAATTCCCTGTAGTTGAGAATATTTTGCTAAATCTCAATGATTTATAAAAGAAATAAAACAGCCACTGATTACATGGGAAGTAAAAAGAGAAAATGAAAGTGGAAGGTCATGGGTAGAGTAAAGGAAAGTAAGAGAAGGGTGCTGAGTATCAGACAGGAGTTGGTTCACTCTTCGTTCATCTCTTCTCATGCAACATGGTTCAAAGCACATTATCTTTTCTATAACACTTAGATTCCATGAATAATATGTGTATATACAATTGGTAGGTGCAGAAAACTGACATTAGGTTTTTTATAGACAACTTCAGCCAAAAATGTTAATATAGCTGAGATTATCACCAAATATACAAGGGTAAACAAAGAAAGGGCAGGATATAGCAAGAGGGAAATACTAGGAGTCCAATTCTTTTTATAAATGGCAGGAATTGCCTGTCTCCTGGTTCACTTGCTTTAATTTAAATATATTTTAAAATACTTTTTCTGTCGCATATCTCTAGATTGAATGGTCGAGATGCACAAATAGACTATGTAAGATATAGGCGGGTGAGACTAGAATCTTTGAACAACTTCAGCAAAGACACTGATGTGGCAGAGCTGAGTAATGCATATTCACGATGTAGTATGCTAGGAATGAGCATACTATGTTGGTAGACCATATTTTCCATGCAGGGCAGGAGTTTGCTGGCTCTTGATTCTGCTTTACCTCCTATCACATTTTAGGGCATTTTACTTGTTCACAAGCTATATCTAGTTTTAATTTATTATCTTTTATGGTAATGGGGGTTTGAACCTAAGGTGCTTTGCCACTGAGTATATTCCTAACCCTTTTAATTTTGAGACAGGGTCTCATCAAATTGCCCAGGCTGGCCTTCAACTTATTTGCCTCAGCCTCCCAAGTAGGTGTGATTACAGGCATGTACTTGGCTAGTTTTAATTTCTTGAACCAACTCCTTGCAGACCCAGAGATGGGAAGGAACATCTGGCTGAATTGACTAATGTAACAGAAATGGACACAAAGCATCTGGAAGGTAAAAGGTAAAATAGATGTGCAAAGACTATACAAAGAAGCAAAAGGATAAATGCTCACTAAATTTAGTAGCTGGCTGATTCATGGTTCACCTCTTTTCCTTCTAACATGACCCAAAGCCCGCTACTTTCCCATCATACACTGATAGATTCTATGGGTGCTATGCATAAACACAGGTACAGAAAACCGAGACTAGGTTCTTCAGATAACTTCAGCAAGGAACTAATATAACAGAGTTTACCAGAAAATATCCAGAATTTAAGAGAGTTTTTAAGAAGGCCAGGGTTGTGATAAGACTTGTAATAAGAGTGGATTAGTTTTTTATAATGGGTTAGTGTTGGCTGGCTGTTGTCTTGCTTTCCTTCCTGTCACATCATCTAGAGGTATTATTTTAGTTGCTTGTAAATGCCTCCAAGGTTTTACTTCTCCCCAACATCTGCAGAGATACAGGTAGGAATATTTTCCCCAGCTCCACCAAAATATATATAAATAAAATAATGCAATGGGAATGACTACCAAAAACCTAGAAGGAAAAGAGGAGAAATGAATAAGTGAAAGTCATGGGCAGAATGAAGTAAGGTAGGAGAGTAGTGCTGACTATTGGTCACCTGTTTGCCTGCTAAGTCGATTCAAAGTATGTTCTCTTTTCCATCACATATTGCTAGATTCTGTAGCTAATATAAGTAAGTACAGTTTGCAATGTATAGAAAACTGAGGTTGGAATCTCCCAACAATTTCAGCAAGGACACTGATGTAGCAGCAGTCACCACCCCATCTCCTGGAAGTAAAAAGGGCAAAGAAAAAGGGGATAAATAAGGGACCATTAAGAGACCATTTTTGTATGAGGGCAGCAGTTTTCTACTCTGGATCCTGCCTTGTCGCCTATAACAACATTCTAAGACATTGTACTTGTTTACACTCTTGGTTTCATTACTTGAGTTGATAACTTGCAAACTATGGGTGGGAATTTGAGTCCAAGTCCCAGTTAACTTTCTAGAAAGGCAAGAGTACAGTGGACACTAAGGAAAATGAAGCAATTAGAGGCAGTGATACAAAATTGGGGATCTTGTCTAACAGCAGAAGTTGGCTGGTTTCTGGTCTCTATTCACATACTCAGTATTTTTAAGGCATTTCCTTTACTCATGACTTTTGGATAACTTTTTGTTCCTTTTGATGATATTTTCTTGAAGTTTGCTATCAAAATTCTTCACTTTTGAGAATTTTGATCCCCTGCCTTCTCTATACACTGCAAAAAGTTATTATAACAATATTTACAATCCAGCATCAATCTCTAACAGGTTATGTTTAAGGAGTTAACAATAAGCACCTTTTGCTAAATGGTTAGAGTTTCCTAGTTCCTGGCCAATTATTTTCTCTCATATTATGATCTACAAGTGGGACTTGCCATTCTATTATTTTGAGAATTTTAAGTCCCTGGCTTTCCTGAAGCTTTTATAAAATTGCCTGCATATATTTTTATCACCCAAAAGCTATTTGGTAATAGTGGAAAAGGGAAAGAGTGGGGGTAACATGCAGACAGATTTTAGGAGAGAGCTTCTGGTTAACAGGTGGAATTTCTTGCCTCCCATTTCCTTTTTTTCCCCAGGATTACAGTATTAGTGATGGCCATCCACAATCTGCTATGTAGGAAATTGAGAGACCCTGGTTTCCCCAAATGGTAAAAAAACCTATTAGAGAAATGAAAAATTGTGCTCCATTTATATAATATGAATCAAAATGCATTCTGCTGTCATAACAAATTAGAACAAATAAAGAAATAAATTAAAAATAAATAATACTCTAAAAGTATTTTTAGGAGAAAAAACCTAATGAAGCAGAGCTAGTCTTTCAACAGCCAGAGCCAAGCAGTAAAAGAGGAAAGACATGGAGTTGCAAAGGGTAGGGAACAGTAGAGGAAGAATAGAGACAGTAGTCTGTAGTCTGTGTCTGCCAGCTGTCATATTATTCTCCATAGCCAGCTACCTCAGATTCTACTCCTGAAGGTGCCTCTTACTGGTCCCCCTATCATGTGGCCTTTTCCAGAATGTTACAATATCATTCCTTCTCTCTGACAGAAACACCCATGAAGAAGATATAGTTGCCTCAGCCAATAGTCTCTAATCATTTCTATAAGGTCTTCTCATGTCAGACATATTTTAACTGCCACTCAGGTTTCCATTATCTGTTATCCTACCACAACTCCCCCATCCAGGCCCTGTCTCATCTACACTATTTCAATATATCTTATGCTCTACCACATCATGCTGTTTTAAATCTTGGTATCTTTGTATGTTTTCCTTTTCTAGAAAGTGCTCCTACTTTATCACTTATAATTCCAGGAATTTCTATTGAAACTTCCTTCTTCAAGTACCCTTCTTGCTTTCTTTTTTTTTAAGAGAGAGAGAGAGAGAGAGAGAGAGAGAGAGAGAGAGAGAGAGAGAGAGAATTTTTAATATTTATTTTATTTTTTAATTCTCGGCAGACACAACAACTTTGTTGGTATGTGGTGCTGAGGATCGAACCCGGGCCGCACGCATGCCAGGCGAGCGCGCTACCGCTTGAGCCACATCCCCAGCCCCTTTCTTGCTTTCTATTAAGGATATTTTGAGTGAAAAATCATACATTTATAAAGTACAGTGTGATGTTTTGATACATGTGTACAATGTAGAATGATTAAATCAAGCTAATTAATATTTACCACCTCATTTACCTATTAATTTTATGGAGAGACATTTGAAATTTATTCTTTGAAAGAGACAATATATGATTATTGACTATAGTCACTCCACTTGTCAATAGACCACAAAACCTATTTTTCTTGTCTGAAACATTGTACCCATTTCTTCCCTTCCCATCCATACTAGCTTCTGGTAACTATCATTCTACTCCCTACTTCTATAAGTTCAACTTTTTAGATTCCACCTATGTGAGATCACACAGTATTTGTCTTTCTGTGCCTGGATTATTTCACGTAGCATTATGTCTTCTAGATTTGTGCATGCTATCACAAATGACAGGATTCCCCTCTTTTAAAGGCTGAACATTCACACATTACATTTTCTTTTTCCATTTGCCCACCAATGGACACTTAGATTGATATCATGCTTGGTTATTGTCAATAAAGCTGCAATGAATGTGGTTATGCTGTATCCCTTTAATATATTGGTTTAATCTCCTTTGGATATACAGATGGTCCCCAACTCAATGATAGTTAGACTTAAATATTTTTTTTATCTTTACAACAATGCAAAAAGTGATATGCATTCAGTAGAAACCATATTCACAATTTTGAAGTTTGATCTTTACGTGGACTAGCAATATGCAGTATGATACTCTCTCATAGTGCTAGGCAGTGACAGTAAGCTGCATCTCCCAATCAACCACATGATCATGAGGGGAAAATACTCATATGTATAGTAAATTGTGTTGCTAAGCTATAATGTTTGGTAGGTTAGGGGTATTAAATGCATTTTCAACTTATATCATATTTTCAACTTAGGGTGGGTTTATTGGGATGTAACCCCATTGTAAGTCAAAGAGCATCTGTGTATATAGAAGTGGAAATACTGGATCATATGATAATTTTATTTTTAGATTATTTGAGGAAACTCCATATTGTTTTCCATAATGGATGTACTATTTTACATTTCTACTAACAATGTATAACAGTTCTCTTTTCTCTGCATTTTCACCAACATTTTCAATTAGTAAGATAATGGCTAAGAATTGTCCAATATCAAATTTATCTTTATATCTTCTACCAAAAGTTGTGTTCCTTTCTTTTAAGCCATGATCACATAGCCCTTCTACATTTTGATTATTGCTATGTACTGTTGTCTTGTTTATTATTGTATGCCTTCTCATGCCTTTTGTTCAATAAGTATATTTGTATACCCAATAATGTTATTGCTAAGTGACTCCAAGTTTCAAAGTTCCCTGTTGTGCTAAGTGACATTTTTGTTAAGGCCATTTTATTATTTCACAGGGATTTTCATAATTAAAGGTGATGTTTAGATATTCAATGACTTTTGTGTGCTTAGACTACACTTATCAAATTCAAATTCTGCTTGAATTTCACAAATTCTATTTGGTTGAAATCAATTGGCTAATTACCACAGTGGTATCCTTTTCTTTAGCTGTGCCAGTAAACTTTGTGTGTAGAGGGAAAGTATTAAGCAGAGATAGACTGCTGTCAATCCTACTGCTCATAGATAGGTGGATCAAAACTCTGATTTTTCTCTTTCTACATACTAAATAGTTATACTTTTTTGTGGTGCTGGAGATGAGACCCAGGGCCTTGCTCATGCTAGGAAAATGCTCTACCACTGCGTATGTCCCTCAGCCCCAACATTTATACATTTGGTTATTTGATTCTCTGTAACAATGGCAACGTTTGTTGGAAATATGGGTGTAATTTCCAGAAGGGATTACTTTGAGAGGGAAACTACTCATTTGGATTTTTCCATACTTCATCAACTGTATTACTTCTCAATCACATCATATCTGTTTGATCTAGTGCACTGTTGCTTACAATAAAACCAACCGTGACCTTCATGCCTGAATAGTTCATGCAGGGCCTTGTAAACTACCCTTGGATAATTCTCCAAGGCCATATTTCACACAGAAAATGAACAACTGACATCCAAACATAGATTGTCCCTGATTTGAGAATAGGCAGACAACTCAGACTTTGAAAGATTCAAATGACTTTGGTTTTATCCTATCTTCCTTGATTTATATACGCTGCAATTTATTTCCCTTCCGGTAATGTGGATAATCAAGAGTTGGAAATAAATATATTCAAGGCTCACTTGTAGAGCACTTATTTTCAAGATGTTATGTGGAGATTTCATTCATATAGTGCTATTCTTAGGATGCATTTTGTACATAGAGGAAAACAGACAAGATAAGTTGGGTGACTTTCATTGAGTTGATAGATGATGGGTGAGGAATAGAAAGGTGGTTTGCCTACAGGAAAGATAAAAGCAGTAGAATGAGGGCTGGAAGGCTGCCAAAGACAACTATTTCACAATTTGGATGAAGGCTGGCTCTGCCTTTAGTGCTGTTTGAATTGTTCATCTGGGTGATGCTTCAATATGGAAATGCATAGTAATTATGGTGACTCAAGTTATCAGATTTTTAAATGAAAGACACAAGTCTTTTTCTAGAAAGCATGTCCATCCTCCAGGGAGGGCATAATGTATAGAGTGAAAGATTACAACATACAAATTAGCACTTGATTACAGGTTCCTTATATTGTTCACTAACTGTTCCATCCTCTAATCCAATCAAGGACCATACTTTAAAATCTTCTAAGTGCCAGCTGTTGGTGTAATGGTGAGCCCTATCAAACTTGGTCACCGCCCTCATGGCAATTCAGTCTATTTGGAATGTTTTGTATGAATAAACAACTAATTATAACTTCATTTAAGTGCTATTAGAGGAGAAATAGCCTCTATTCATTTTTTTACTATCAGTTTTATTGAGATATCGTTTATATGCCATAAACTTCATCCATTTGACACTGATCTTTTTTTTTTTTTGGTATCAGGGATTGAACTCAGGGGCACTTGACCACTGAGCCACATCCCCAGCCCTATTGTGTATCTTATTTATAGACAAGGTCTCACTGAGTTGCTTCGTGCCTCCTGTTGGCAAGGCTGGCTTTGAACTCACGATTCTCCTGTCTCAGACTTCTAAGCCATTGGGATTATAGTTGTGCACCATTGCACCCAGCCACATCGATTTGTTTTTAAAGCATAAATTGGATCCTGTGATTTTCTTGCTTGAAATTCTTCAATGGCTTTCCAATGTTGTTGAAAAAGCTAAAACTCTTTAACTTGGCCTAATAAAGCCTTATATATCTGTCCTGTCTCTGTTATAACCAAAATTGTCTTCTGATAGAAGGTATCAAGCTCTCTTCTGCCTCAGGACCTTGGCATGTGATATTCCTCATGCACAAACTTGCCCTGATTCCCTTTCTCCATGTAGCTGCATCTTTCTTACCTTTTTGATCATTATTTTGAAATCACCTTTTCTAAAAGACCTTCTATGGCCACACGATGCAGAG
The DNA here is from genome assembly GCF_964194105.1 of Spermophilus citellus. Classification (NCBI taxonomy): domain Eukaryota; kingdom Metazoa; phylum Chordata; class Mammalia; order Rodentia; family Sciuridae; genus Spermophilus; species Spermophilus citellus. Next base: position 120,245,855 of record NC_138190.1, on the reverse strand, counting down.
CACTGAACCCCCACACTACATTCTCTTCATTCCCAGTCTATCCCCATGCCAATTACCATAAGCTGTGCAAGTCTGGCCTGACTAATATAAGTTTCTCAGGGACACTATACTTTGTCTACCTTGCAGTGGAGTGAACAAAGTTTTTGGTATATAAGCAATATATAGGGGGGAAAAAACCTCATTGTAAAGAACTTTTAAGTAGTGTGCATATGAAAATTGGTGCTGATTCACTGTTACCAGTTTGAGATGATATGAGGAAACAATTTGAGAGTAAGTCTTTATCATCCTTTATAGGAGTTTGACATGGTAATATCATAGCCATTGAATGCAATACTAAAAAGATTTTCTTCTTTATTTTGTGTATTTAGTTTTTTAAGTAATTTATTTTTGGTGAAGTTTTATTGGTCCATGAAGATTTTTTTGGGGAAAAAACCTATCCATCTTCATAAATAGTTTAAAAAGCACTGTTTCAAAGGACATGATCTACAAGCCTTGGGGAGAAGATGGAATTATTTTAATACATCTTGTTAGAACACTGGGCAGGAAGTGATCTTTCCTTGTTAATTTCAGGCAGGAGGAAGAGGTAAGGGTAGGATAGAAAGGGAGGAGATGGGGTATGGGGGGAGAGAAGAGGAAAGTATTGGTTTACTATAATGGAGGAATTTTGGGAGAGGGAGAATGAATATTTCAAAGTTGGCTACTTAAAACTGACAAGTGCTTGTGGCATTCTAAATGCATGGTTAGAAGTTGGATTCCTGCCCAATCCTCGCATTGTCATCACATTCCCTTGGTATTCTGCTTACCCTATCTTCATTTGGAGAAGAAATTGAATCCTGAGCCACCAGAGAGGTTGTGTACCCAAGGGAGATTGCTAGGTTCCCTGACACTGGAGACCAGTGGGAGTGTTTTCCCTCAAAGCCCACCACCCTTGCCTGCAAAACTCATTGCTCCACCCCAATGAACTCTGTGTCACCATGCCATCTGCTGTGATGTCAGTGATCACAACATGTGACTTTGAGCATTTTAATTTTTATTTAGAACATTGAAAATGGGAGAACAAAGGAAGGGAAGGTAGTGAACAGAACAAGAAGATCTGGAAGGGGAAGAGAACAGAAGGGAATAGTTGTTATTGGCAAGCAAAACAGCATGACTCAATCTCATTCAATTTTATTTTCTCTCTAAACACAGGCCCTTCTTTGTTCAGGTACATTCTGAGAACTTGTAAGCCTCAGAGAAAAATTCATTTCTTCAAGCTTAGGTTATTTCAAGCTTAGGCTATCTCTTTGGGTTGCATTTTATGTGGAATGCTTTTGTCTTAGTAAAATTTGATGAAAAAAAAAAAGGTTTCATGATATCATCTAGTATCCCACTATTATTTCCTGGCATACTAATAATGTGAATGAGGTGGATGGTGAGGGAAGAGAGAAGAGAGAGAAAGAAAAACGAGTGAGATAAGATAGAGATTGTTTGTTCATGTATGTATGCACACACTCATGAATATGGGGGAGAGAATGAGAAGAAGAGGGAAGGTAGCAGACAGAAGGTAGTTATGGCAATGCAATTGATGCCAGTTGACATTCATTTCGTGTTGGACAGCTTTCAAACCCAGATTCACAAAACTGTCCTTGTTTTTAAAACCCATTTATCTCTGATCACTTCACTCTCATAAATTTATAACTTATGTTTCATTAATTTACAACTTATGTTTCATTAATTTACAGTCATGTCTTTACAAATACTCTTACATGACCTTTGTAGGGCGGGCCTCTTGTCTTATTAAGATGCTTAGGTGGGTCAAACGGGAAGAGCAAGGTGCTCTACCAAGTATCTAACCAACTTGAATTGGTAAACCTAGCTTGGCAATGGATTATTTATGAGACTTGAGGCAAGTATCTTTTCTGAGTCCACTTCCTGATCTGGAAATGGCTTGGGGATATGGGTAGGCAAGAAGTCTCTCCTCACGGAAATTCTCAGATAATCAAATGAGAAATCAGAAGAAAACAGCTAGCACAGCAGGGAGTAGTCTAATATTTGTCATCTTCTCTTTTCTCTCTGAGCAGGAACACAATGACCAGCGTGATTCCCTGCTCCTGTTGCTCTCTACAGCCGACAGCTGACATTACCTAACTTCTACTTATAGGGGCAACAACTGTCCCCAAGTCTGGGACTGGACTTGGCCTAGGCAGTACTTAACTGGTACAGCACTTAGTGAGCCCTGCTATATAGCTTGTGTTCTTTCATGAGCACCTCAATTGGTTGAATATTTTGGTCTTAAATTTGGGAGTACCAAACATCTGTTGTTAGACCATCTCAACCCACACCCAATTAACCTTTTGTCAACTGCTAGAATGTTTTGATTGATTCTTCAGATCCTAATCTCTGTTTAAAACGTGTACTCACACCCTTCTTGGCTTTTGCCCATCTGGACTGATTTTCCAACTTCAGTCTGCCTTTAGACTTTATATCTCCAAGTATAACAGGGCTCTTGTTTTGCTCCCCTATTTGTATCCTTAGCATTCACCCAGCTGCTGTATCTACACTCTTTATCCTGGCCTACTTTGGTCCAAACTGATCTCCAAGAAGGAAGAAATGTAGAGCCAGAAGGGGCCTTGAAGTGTTTTCTAAACTTTAGTCATGAGTATGCCCCTTTGCACTTTTTAAAATACATTGGTGTAAGGGCTGAGGATGTGGCTCAAGTGGTAGTGCGCTTGCCTGGCATGCACGGGGCAGTGGGTTTGATCCTCAGCACCACATACAAAGATGTTGTGTCCGCCGAAAACTAAAAAATAAATATTAAAAAATTTTCTCTCTCTCTCTCAAAAAAACTTAAAAAAATAAAATACATTGGTGTATCATCTGATTTATAATCTGCTTAATATTTTTCTTTAAACTGGCCACATTTTTAAAACCTAAATATCTGCTTTAGTCTCATTCTAAGGAAAATCACATTTTCTGTGGAATATTATTTTTCTACTATACATTTAATGTAAGCTCAAAACTACTAAGTTAAAAAGAAGTTTTGCCACATGCTACCTATTATCATCTTATGTATAAATAGAACATTTTGAGAACTAGCGATCTGGTTTAACTCTACATTTTAAAAATTAAGAAATAGGTTCAGACAAGTTTGGCTTACCATAAAGTTAGTTAAATGAATTTTTGGGATTCAAACCTGTCTTCTAGCTTCTAGTAAAGTGCTTTTTTAAAAATTTTTTTTAGTTGTTGACAGACCTTTAATTAATTAATTTATTTTATGCGGTGCTGACGATCGAACCCAGTGCCTCACACATGCCAGACAAGTGCTCTACCACTAAGCCCCAGCCCCAGCCCCAGTAAAGTGCTTTTTATGAGGGGCAAGGGGGAGGGAAAAAAGGGAGAGAATTGAACAACAGCAGAGGAGGTAGAGAGGGAAGATGGGAGGGGAGGGGAGGGGAGGGGGGATAGTAGGGGATAGGAAAGGTAGCAGAATACAACAGTCACTAATATGCCATTATGTAAAAATGTGAATATGTAACAGATGTGATTCTGCAATCTGTATTTGGGGTGAAAATGGGAGTTCAAAACCCAATTTGAGTCAAATGTATGAAAGATGATATATCATGAGCTATGTAATGTTTTAAATAATCAATAAAAAAAAATGCCACACTGCCTGCCTCCTTTGCATCTATTCCTAATCTTAGTCTAGGGTTCTGTGTACAGTGATTGAGTTATAAATAATGACATAAAAAATTAAATCATGATATATAACATCCCTGGCAATGGCAGTGTAAATGATCCTAATCCAAGACCTTGACAGGAGAGAAAGAGGCTGCTTGACTGACAGCTTGTGTACATATTGGTCACGTCTGGGATTACAGCAGAGAAACCCCACTGCCTTAGAGTCCTGGAAGAGAAAACAACAATTAATTATAGAACAAACCCTAAAAAGAAAAGACATCACCAACTGATATGAAGTTTGTAAGAGACTTACTTGCTCTATTCTGGCCTGACCAGATCACATCTCTGGCCTGTGGTCCTGGTAGAATCTTTTTTCTCTTCCAGGGATTTCAGCAAGTTAGAGTTTTGAAGTTTGTTGTCTGCTCTGAAATTTACACCCAGACTTCTCGAAGGCCTTTGTTGAAGCATTCATGGAATATCCAAGTCTTCTCATTTAGGATACTACTAGGGAAGGTCCATGTAAAAGAACATAGAAGTCTTTGCCAGATAGATGGAGCTCACTATCAAAGGGGACACTGGAGCTATGGTAAGATGATTCTAGGAAGCTTATTTAGGCAGTGTGAGTGTTCTTGAATTTGTACTTGTAGAAGAAAGGAGTGGCTCTGTGCTGTTGTAACACCAAGACTCAGATTAGAATTTGCTCCCCTGTATATATATTCATCCTCAGCTTTCACCCAGCTGGCTCATCTTGAAAGGCCAGATGGCTCATCTTGAAAGGAAACATCTTCTTAGCTCTACTTCCCTTTTTGACCATCCAAATGACTTTTAAATAGTTTTTGGTTTACTCTGTATGTGTATATCTTCGCTGGAGGTGTTTGGGGTATTTTTATCTGCTTAAAAAATCTGGAAACCATGGTAGGGATGGCCTGTCCCATTATTATTATCAGAGACGAGCAGCAGTTCCTATCTCTATTGCCCAAATGCAATTTGATATAGCGTACAGGGACTTATGGAAATACATGGCTGAGTTCAAATGAAAAGAAGGTCACTAGAGGAAGAGAAGTGTGATAAATGAGTTCATGTTTTCATTACTCAGACTGACATGATACTATACATTACTTTCTTTCTGAAGGAACAGATTTTGCTTGTTCTTGTAGTAGGCATCCCCCCAAGGTCTCGTAATTCTAAATTGTGTGTTCAGGATTCACTTTGCCACTCTTTTCCTCACCCTCATCCTAGCAATTCTCTTTTATAGATCTATTACTCTGCAAGCTTTCATTTCTACTAGTTTTGAATCTCAAAGTTGAAACCAAAGCCCATCTAAAGGATTGTCAGTAGGAATAAGGAGGTCCCATTGGCACTCTAGAATGGAAAAGGTTTTTATAGGTCATCTGGTCATTTTAGGCTGATTGAGACAACCATTGATGTGCATGGCTCAGATCTTTCTTCTGATAGATCCTGCCTCAAGGAGTTAGCTGACAGTCTCCAGCTTCAGGTGCCTTCAGGACTGGCCTTAACTTTCAAGTGGAAGATGTATGTTTCCTGGGCAGCTGCCAGTCAATGACCAAGCAAAGTGGGGATGCAATGGCTTGCTCTTTGGGGCAATTTAGGCCTCTTCTATGTCCAGTCTTTGCGTCAGAGCTCTCTCTCAGTTGTGGTGGCCACAACTTTATCAGAGCTACACCATAGTCTGAAGTTCTTCCTATAAGTCTAAAACTCTTTTGTCTTTAACAAATAATATTCCTAATGATTGTCTTGCACTTCTAATTATGTTTTAGCATCTGCTTCCAATGGACCCATTCAACACATGAACAAACTCCTTCTACTCTTACCTCCACTTCCACAGTAATGGAACCTAGGTCTATAGGGGTGAAGTGGCTTACCCAGGATCCCATAGCCAGGTAGTAGCAAATTCAGTTTGACAATCCAAACATTCTGACTCCTAGTCCAATGTTTTTTTTTTTTTTTCCTAAAACTTCAGTCAACCATGTACAACCACAACCACTTTTTACAAAAGTATGCCAAAATCAGATTTGGATGTACTTCTTTATCAATCACCCATGCAATTGTTTACTTGAACAATATTATAAAACAATATTTAAAAAAAACTATTTAACTTTTATTAAATCTCTACTTTAGCCCTGTGTGAGGTAATAATCTATGATTTAAAAAAATTTGATGCACTAGTTTTATAGTTTTTTAAAAATATCTTCTCAGTTGTCAATGGACCTTTATTTTATTTATATGTGGTGCTGAGAATCGAACCCAGTGCCTTACACATGTGAAGCAAGTGCTTTACCAGCGAGCTACAGCCCTGGCCCGCATTTTATGGTTTTCTTATACCTATTAAGATACATTACTATTAAAATAAAAGTTTGTATGCATGCTACCTAAAGCCACCTTATGTATTGTCAGTGATAGGTAAACTTCACATTTTCAAACACTATACTATATATCTCTCTGCTTTCTTAGGACATATAAGACTGAGAAAAAGGAAAGGGGAGAGTGGTGAAGGAAGGGAGAGAGGAAGTAGAATAGAATATTTATTGGTCAGGAATAAAAAGTCATCAGCTGTCTCAGATGCCTTGTTGTGACATCATATTTTCTGCCAATCCCTTTTCGACTATCCATTGAATCAAAACATCTTTACTTATCAGTTGCCTAAAAACCAAATTGAATATATTTAGATACGAACAACGAATCAAGATTTATCTTAAATGAGTCAATGCATTTATTCCCAAAATGGACTGAAATGCTCACTTTGAGCAAACTATTAGAGAAAATGTACATAAGATTTGAAAGCAGTATCTCTAATCTTCATTTTATAAAGTGCTTGAATATAAGTACATTTTAAGAAAGAGGTTTAAATAACATTTCCTTTCTCATTTAAAAATATTCATTATTAAAACCAAACAAGATATTTTCTTTAAGAAATCTAAGAATATAATTACAACAATCTTTCACCTTTGTTGCTATTCTTTTGATTTAAGAGCTTTATAATGATCATGAATCTGTTGTGCTAATGAAACAAAATTGGAGTTAGAATTCATGCTATGTAATAATTTAATAAACTCTTAGTATTGTAATGATAATTTAACATTCCCCTTTCATTCCATGGAGATACTATTATTCAGAACCTCTGCCAAACAGATATTACTAATTTAGAAGCCATTTTGCTACTTCCTAAACAAGCTGGCCTTTCAAATAAAGAAGGGTATGAAATAACCTTAATGAAATACGAGCTTCTAAAATGTCACAAATTTTAAAGGCATGGGAAGTTTGAAGGTAAAAATTCAAGTTGCCTTTTGTGTCAGTGGACAGGTGCCTATAACATTTTCACAGGGTCCTTAAAGTACCATGTTGAAACATACTCTGGCATCTGGTTTGAGAGATTTGGTAGTCTGCCTCTTGAAGGATAAATGTAGAACTGATATGCACATACACTTGAATCGATGGGGAGTCTGTTTTCTATGTGATCTGTCTTTTGGTTTACATTTCAAACATGAATAAAATAGTTTACATTTCAAATCCAAATTGAATTTAAAAATAATAATGGAGAAAGCCTATCAAATTATTTTGTAAATAAGGAAACAGTATAATTTTACAGTCAAAGTCAGCATAATTAAAAACAAGGCTATTGCATTCAGGTTTTGGTATTTAGTGAACTCAATTCTCCAAGCTTCTAGAGAACACATTAGGTACTTCATATATTTCCTTTTTGGGTGATTACAGATGACACAAACTAAATAAAATATATTGCCCAGAGACACTTAAACTCTCGCTTGTTCTTACCAGGTTAGCAAGCATGTAGTGATACCCTCTTGAATGTTTCCCAAGGATCACAACCTGCAGAAAGAAGAAATGAGAAATGTTATTTATTCAAGAAGGGCATTTTCTTTTGTACAATCAGTGGGATGGCTAGAACAAATGCTTTTAAATGCTCAACCAAGTGTTATGTCTTTTTTTATACAGTAAAATCACAGTTAATTGGACCAGGTTTCTTTTTGTTGCTTTTCACTTTCAGCCAAATAAAATAGCAAGAATTGCCAACATCAAATTTAAAATGTCAAAACAAGGGGAAAAAAACCCTCTAAACTTCCAGGTCAGTAGAATCATTGTCACTTAAAATAAATGGCAAAAGCAATGAAGCTGATGCTCCCCCCACCCCACCCATGAACTAGATTTCTGTATTTAGCTGTTCAGATGGAAAATGAGCTGAACTTTGCATACAAATTAGAAAATAGAATGTACAGTACATTTTTTTTTTTTGTTATCTGGAATGCTTAGGGAATAGAACACTCAAAGAACGGGGTTAATGGGATTTTCAGGTTAACAGAGGTTGCTTTTGCTTATTGAAAACTTTTAAAAAGGTTGCCTTCCTTTATTCTGCCTTAATATGAAAGACTTGTGACCATCTGTACAGCTTTTAGTGCTGCTCAAAATGCCTTAGGGCAGTCAGGGGGGTTTTCCCTCAGGGGATATTTGGTGATGCCTGGAGACATTTTTGATTGTCACAACTGGGAAGTATGCTACCAGCATCTAGTGTGTTAGATGATGATGATGTTAGGCATCCCTCAAGGCTCAGAACAGTGCCCAAGAATTATGTGGCCAAAAAATGTCACTAGGGCTGAGGCTGAGAAAGCATTCATCAGAATCATTATTCTTATCATAAGTGTCGTGAATAATACTGTAATAATAGTAAACCTTACAGTTTGCAAAGTACATTTTATCACCTCATTTATCACCTAAATATTTTCCAGTCATATATATTGGTTGAAAGCTTTTAACTGCATACTTGATATAATTATATTTCCTTGTAACAAAATACAACTAAGTTCTGGTTAATTAAGGATTTCATAATATATTTTAGTGAGTATTGACTATGTGTAAGGTACTATACTAGATTCAGATAGTGGAAACAGGGAGGGAAATAATTTAATATAGAGTTAAAAGACACAACCAGAGGTAGGACGATATTCTGTACTGGCCTTGAAGCAAATACAATTTTAGGAGCTCTTTTTAAAAAATGAGACACAAATATGAATACAGTATTTTAAACAAGGCCTTGGAAAGAAGTTGTGCAAGTACAGGGTCGTTAAGCTTAAGTTTCATAATAAATCCCTCTCTGGATGCTGCTGTCAAAGGATTTAAAAACAACTTGGGCAGCCATCAGATCATGCGTATCAAATCAGAACTATATATGTAAGGCTGTGATAATCATAAATACAATTTCCCTTATTTGAGTGTCTAGTTCATGTCAGATACTGTACTAGGTGCTATATATGTATTTAATCTCTAGAACAATTTAACAGTCTCATTTTATAGATAAAGAATCTCAGCCCAAAGAGTCTAAGTAATTTTCCCAATGCCATATAGCTGGGAAGTGGTAAAACTGGAAATATAACCTAGGTCTCTGCCTCTAGAACTCCTATTCTGGGAAGTACAGTCAGAGGCTCCTTATCTATGTGTTCTGCATCTGAAGATTTAGCCAACCACCAATTGCAAATAAAATTTGATTTGGAAAAAAATTGCATCTGTACTGAACATGCCTTATTCTTATTTCACTAAGAAATAAAATAGAACATCTATTTCTATCACATTTACATTGTATTAGGTATTATAAGTAATCTAGAGATGATTTAAAATATACAAGAAGATGTACCTAGGTTCTATGCAAATATTGAACATTTTATAAAAGGGACTTGAGCATCTTCATATTTTGGTAGCTGCAGGGGCAGGAGATGTCCTGGAACCAATCTTGTACAGTATGACTGTACATCACATGGTTTCTAAATACAGATGGTCCCGACTTATAATAGTTTAAATTATGATTTTTTGACTTTACAATGGTGTGAAAGCAATATCCATTCAGTGGAAACTATACTTGAACTCATGTTAGCCGTGTGTTAACCAGTGAGTACCCATATATCCATTCTGTTTTCCACTTTCAGTATTCAACAAATTACATGAGATACTCAACACTTTGTTATAAAATAGGTTTTCTATTAGATGACTTTTGCTCACTTCTAGGTTAATATAAGTGTTCTGAGCATGCTTAAGTTAGGTTGGGATAAGCTATGATATTTGATAGATCAGGTGTATCAAATGCATTTCAACATTTTCAACTGATAATGGGCTTATTAGGATGTGGCCCATCATAAGTAGAGGTGTGTCTGTATGTGCTAAATGTCAAGTGCCAATAACTACTCTAAGTTCTCAGAGAAGAGGAATAAGAGCTGTGTAAGGCCTGAAATGGACAGGGAGGGCCTCATGGAAGAGACAAAGTTTAAGTTGGCCCAGAGAAGTGGAATAATACATTTGAATATCATACTTATCATGCTTGCATGATAAGCACTCAAATCATTTCAAATGGTGAGGGGGAGAGGAGTGAGAGAGAAAGAGAGTGCATGAGAGAGCTGTTTTCTATTAATTTAAAATATGAGCCACATTTCTGACTGATTATTTATGAAGGAAATGAAAGGTTAATGAATGTCTTGAGGAGGTGATTTCTCATGCTGCCATGACACAAAAAGAGCTGTTAGGTATCTTCTGGGATGTATTCTTCAGTGTCTGCTTGTGAGAAACATCCTTGCTGGTGACATTTGTTAACTTTTGGTGGCAAGTTGGGACCATACATTTGTTGAATTTTTAATTCACTGACAACTCTCAACATAATAAAACCAGAGGGTTTTGAGTTCTGCCAGAAAAAAAATGAGCAATATTCCTAAGGACATATGACAAGCTTAGGGAGAATTAAGGAAGAAAGCCCAAAAGGAAAGAGTAAGTCTTTCACCAGAGGCAGAGCTTAGTGTCCCTTTGAGCATAGGGAAGGTAAAAAAGAGCAATGCAGAATGATAGTATGTGAGAAGAGTACTGAATGAGAACCCAGAAGCCCAACCTTGTCATTCACTCACCATTTGATTGTGGATAAATCACTCAACTTTCCTGAGCCTCCAGTTCCTTGTCTGTAATCTGGCCCATCCTTTCTCAGCAGTGTTGCTAGGTTCAATCTAGATAATATCTACTAAAATGTTTGAGATGTAAATGATATAAGTATATGATGTTGTATGAATGTGGGAAGGGATCATTCACTAAGTCATTGCTTTTTCAGGTTCAGGAAAACTTGAAGCTATTAGAATGTCTGTTTAATCAATTCCTAGATGGTGTGCTCAGAACAAATGGACTTATTTGGAGGTAGCTCTTTTACAACTTAGCCTTAAAGTGGAAGAGATGGGAAAGTTATCTAAAGATAGGAACATTTAGGTGTCACAAAGCTGCTGCATTGAAGCCCATAATTAATTCCTCATCCTTGCTTTCAGTGCCTTCTTAACTCTTATTTAACATACAGTTCTTACCAATCTTGTTTTTCTAGTTCACAGTAAATTAAATGCTGCAAACTAGAAGGGGTGTGTATGGAGGCAGGGAGCGATATTAGAAAGAAGTACATTAGTAGCAGAGGAAGTGACAGACTGACTTAAAGGAGATGGAAGGGACAAAAAAAGCAGAAAACATTGTATGATTCTACAATATAATCATGGATGTTTGTTGTGAATGCCTGAATCATCAGGCTATAGTTCATGGTGTTCAGTGATTTCTGCTGAAAAATCTGGAGATACACACACACACACACACACACACACACACACACACATACACACTTTTTTTCAGGGAATGTTTCCATCAGAAATGTTCTTCTGGTACTAAAGAGAGTAAACTTCAGTTATCTTGAAATCTTCTGTATGTGGGGCAGCTATGATCTTACTGATATAAGCTAAGTGAGGCCTCACTTTGAAAAATTGTCATGTTTTGTTCTTGGCCTTCCCTTTTCAAAATTTTTGCTACAGAGTTTGTGGAAATAGAGTGGGATGGGTAGATTGTGTGTAAGATGGTGCACAAAAGAACTCTGTGGTTAATAGGAACAGTTCTTGTTCAGTTAGACCTAAATCTTTATTCTTTCCATCTGTTATTGATGAATAAGGCATAAATTGCACCCTCAGTTATTTAATGACTCTGGTAACCATGAGAATATTCAACTTTGCTTTTACAGTAATTATAATAGCTCTTTCTGAGTTGTTTCAGAACTTTAAGCATAAAATCTGCTTTTACAGTTGACTGTGAAATTTAAGGAAGAAATACCAAGTTCCCAAATCTATATTCTGCATTCACTTTACCTTTGTAAGACTTGTTGGAGATGATAGATGGCTTGCTATGATGGCAGATGTGATACATATAATAACGGGAAATGTGTGAAATGTAGATAAAATTCATTGTTTTAAGGAAATTTATTTTTATCCTCACATATAGCATCTCAAAGAAAAAAAATGCCACAATCCTCATTCACTGAAGCTTACACAGCAGTTCCTTCATGAGAAGAAAAAGCTCGGACGTGCTAACACATTGAACCATGCAGATAGCATCAAATTATTTGTTAAACAAGTCAATGAATCTTAGTCTACCCATTTGGGGGAGACATTCCCTTACTGACCCCCTCATCCACTTCTCTGTGAAATTGAAGGCTAAATAATATTAAGTAGTTAAAAATAATCTATAAAATATTCAGTTGGGTTTTCTATGTAAGAGGTCCTTCCTTTCTCAATTTAATATTTAATCTAGACATTTTCATAATTTTAGGAATTTGAAATGAAATTGCTCCACAAGACTACTTGAGAGAAGCCCACAGATCCTTTGGGAGGAAAAAGCATCTGTTTTTCTGTGCTCACATTTTAGAAAAAAATACGTGTGTGAAGAAGTGTGTATGTATTTTCCCTCCCTTAGATCCATCTGGTATGCAGATTAGGTTATTTGCAGACCTAAGTATCTCCATGTTTGGATTTTCTATATCAGTGCCAAAAAAGAATCTATGTATAAAGATTGATCTTGCTTTGAGTACAGAACATGTCTTGATGTTCACCTCAATTTGTTACTCTTTGATTTATATACCCTGAGAATATTTGGGGGACTAGGAAAGAAGTGTGGGAATGTGGGATTGCTGGTTTTAATTCACTAGGCTTTTCTCCTTTATTGCATGGATATCTTCTCTTTAAGAAAAAAGCTATTAGAGCACATTTTTTTTTTGTTGTTCAAAGAGAAGAAACTTTTCAGCTCCCCTCTCCCTTTCCTGCTCCCTTAGTTGAAAAATATGATATTTGTTTTCTGGCACCCTATCTAATTCTGGCTATATAATTTCAGCTGTGTGGGGAGTTGAATGAGTGACATGCTACAGAAATCAGCCTTACAACATGTTGCACCTCCCAGAAGAAATTTTGGATATGATAAAAGGTGTCCATCTTCTTGAATGAAGACTCCAAGGTGCTCACTTGTTTGAGTTTAATAAATGCACATCAGAAGTCAATTTCATTACAATTATTTTTGAATAATCTCAATTTGCACACACATGCTCTCCAAAGATTGAATGACAATGCTTCATGTTGCAGTCATCTGACTTGAATAAATGTTCTGGATTAGTGAGACAGAAGAACCAATCACCCATACCAAAATCAGCCTAATGGTGGTGGGGGTGGGAGTGGTGCAGACAGAAAAAGGGTGAATCTTTTTATGAAGAAGGAAAATGGAACTATAACTGAGGAACCTCCATCGATGCTCATATTGTCTACAGAGAAGATTATGCAGAAAGCAGTCAATTGAGTAAGGCATCAAATGAAGCACTAACATATGCATATTAAAGGGCAAGTGTTTTCCCAAAGAACATAGTTGGGGGACAGTTTCATTTTCCAGCCTTTAATATTGCATTACCCATTAAATGAATGAAAGATGTGGAAGATTTACTATTAAATGGCAGGAGAGGCAAAGGGCTACACAAATAAGAGGCAATAAATGGCCACAAGCAGGTTAAAGGGGCAATAGATTATTCTTGCTCCTAAGGACAAATGATCATTCAAAGGCATATTGGTCTTTGGGTACACTTCATTATCTTAATCCTAAAATAGTATTTCTCAAATCTCACTCCATAGACATAGTGATCTGTGTGCTCTAATACTATTATTAATATTTTTCTTTATTGTTACTTGCTTCTTTAAATTTAGTCATATCCATGGTGAAAATAGTCATGAAACCACAGAAAAAAGCATAAATACAACTATATGAAAGTAAAATATATTCATTCAGTTATCACTGAAAATCCTCTTGTATACCATCAGGGGTGGTGGGAATTCATAAGGTCTTATGAAAGGTCTTAAGTTTATGGTTTAAATCTTAAAAATATCCCATCCACTTCCAAAGGTTCTTGAGACTTTAAGGGAGCAAAATGATGGTCAGAGTTTGGGAGGTAGCAAATGATGCTCAAGTCTGGGTACAAATAACAAATATGGAGACTTATGAAGCCATTTCATAAGGCATTTTTCATGTACTGCCTCACTCAGGAAGCCCTGCTGCTTTGATCAGCCAGAGTTCTTGATCATGGGGTCTATTATAAATACTTAAACACCAGCCAACTTCTCACAAAATATTGCTATATCCAGCTATAATGCATTTCTGAACAACTTGCCTTTTCTTGGAGTACCTCATCTAGAAGATCTCTCATAGCATGCTATTTACATTTGGAAATATTCTAGACATTTTTTTCAGAGGATGAGTAGGGGTGATTTTAATTAGTGTCCAGTGTAGATGAGCACAGCAAAAAGAAAATAGTTTATTTTCAACATGACAGTGCATATTACTTTCTGTAGCCTCTTTCTATTTTATATTGACTATCCCCCCAAATTAGTGATCTATTTATTTTAGACAGTGCAATTTAAATGACAGTGTTCTTGATGGTTCTTTTATGAAATTTACTGTGAACTATTTTTGTATTTTGTATCTATTTTTGTATTTCATATCTATACTCACATAAACTTTTGTTTTAATATTTATAACCTTATTCTAACTATCAAATTGCATCTTTGCCTCCTTTAAAAATTTTGCCAAATTATTTAAGTCCAAATCACTGCGGTCGTGAGATTCTGACAAAGATCTACTGGATGGACTGTATGGGAGCTAAGTAGCAGGTCTGGGAGTGTCAGTGAATTCATTGCTTGGATTTTTAAAAAAAATGAAATGGCAACATTTGGCATATGGTTGCACAGTTACTCAAATATGTGTTATTTCCAGTCACAACCATTTGAGGATAGGTGGAACAAAAATCAGACTTCCTTCACTGGCCCAGGAGTCACACCTTCTCATTTTTAGGTATTTATTAGGATCAATAACTTTAGCATCAGACCTAAAATGACATATTACAGTGTTTAAAATTTTAAGGGTCCAAAATTCTTTATAGATGTGATATGAGTCATCCTTAAAGCTTCAAGCAAATAGGTATTTATTAAAGGTGATACACAAGAAGGAGCGATGAACCTTGAAGTCAGATGGTTCTAGATTTAATTCCTGCCATTTATTTATTAGTTCCATTACTGTGTGCAAAACTGAAGCAGAAATGGTAGGAGAGAGTACTAGAGACCCTTAGAGACCCAGGGCCAGCTTGGAATCACTAAACCTCCATGCAGGGAGTGAGAGAAAGAAACTTGTGGGGGAAGAAAAGATGAGATGGTCTCCTTCTGAAGTCCCTAACTGGGCGTCTGTGAATGCATTTTTTATTTGTGCAATGTTTCTAGCATCTGACACACTAATCAGTAAAATAGTTTTTGATTGCTGAACTGAGTGACCATGTTTATATTTTCAAATGAAGGTTAATCTCTTTCAGAAGTCCAATGTGTTTTTTGGGCCTTTGATTTTTCTGGAAAATTGCTTACTTGGCAGGTTTCTTGTTCTTCTGGGAGCCATTTCATTTAGTGGATCTCAATTCACAAATGGATGACAAATGACAGAGGCTTAGTTCAAGGGAAGCAAAACATAGATTTCTCCTAATTTGTAAATGTTTGGTTTGGTCTTTTACTCTTGCTATTTGGACATGGCATTATTCCTGCCACCCATGCCAGCTCATGCACCTTTGTGATCATATTGATATGCAAACAATTCAAGCACCCTAGGCAGAATTATTGACGTTCATCCAAACACAGGGGGATCCTGAAAGCTGATTGTTACTCAGGATTTTTGTGAGCCAGTTATTAAACCATTGGTAGCTTTAAATCAGCAATGTTGGGAATATTAACACCAATACTATAAATCAAGGTTTTTTTTTTTTTTGCCAAGGTACAGTTTTCCAGCATACCAGGGGAATCAGAAAGAATGTGGATTGAAGTCCCAGTGGATATAAGGGCTGCCTTTATTAACCACATTTCATTCTTCTTTTCATGAACATTTGTTGAGTGCCTGCTCTATGCCAATTTGGGGGCTAGACCCTGGGGAGACAGAGGTCACAAAAATCTGGTCTCTAGGCTGGAGGAACTCACCATTGAGTGGAAAAGATAGTCAAGTTAACAAGTCAATTATAACCTACTGGGAGAAGTGGGAGAGCTAAAATATGTACAAAGTACAACTGAGGAGACAATGATTAACTTATAACCTGCTATAGATAAAAAGTACTTTGTCTCCAACTAAAGATCTAAAGATTTTTTCCTGTGGCTTTTATAAGTGGGAACCTGACAAACAGGTAACTTAAATAGAATGCTATTTTGAAAATGAAGAGAGATGTATTTTGGAGGGCTATTTCTCTTGATTTCAGGAGAGCCTTGCTGTTTTACAGTGCTTACACGCTAGAGGAGAGATTTTTATTCAGAGCAACTATAAGCATTTGGTGTGATGTCAGCCAGGGATGAGTCCATAAGAAATTGTGACTGAAATGATCTGTGAGAGAAGTTCAGTTAGAGGGGCTATAAATGGCTAGATAGTAAAGAGAATGGGATCTGCTAAAGGCAGGACATCCTGGCTTTTCCAGTTATGAGCTTTGTAAACTTAGGCAACCTCTCAATCTCAGTTTTCCACCTGGAAAATAGGAAACAATAGTTGAGAGGCAATAGACTAGGGTGGGCAAGAGTATATACTAGACTGCCTGGGTTAGAGTTTCCCTGCTTAAATTAATTGGGTTTCAGTACCTTTATATGCAAATAGGTCTATCATTAGTATCTACTTCATAGAATTGCAATGAAGAATAATGAAACAATGTATCTATAGTTCTTAAGACAGTGCCCAATGCTTCCCATAATTATGCTTTCTTTTCTTTTTCCTTTTTGTAGTGCCACCTCCTTTCATTTCTCCCAGCAAAATCACATATATCCTTCAAGGTGTAGCTCATATGCAGCCTTCTCCATAAAGCCTTCTATGATTTCTTGTCTCCCAGGCCCCTCAAAATAGAGTTTTCCTGTTGCTATGGGATGAAGAACATGGACAGGTATTAGTGCTTGAGTGCAGAGCAGTATTGGGCTATTAGTTTGGACAGTACTGGGTTGTAGATGGAGGAAGGAAGCTGAGATTTTCATTTGGAGCTCTAGCATTTGAGTTGAGAGTGCAAAATGACAAGAAGCTGGGGAGTGGGGGGTAAACCAACAACAAAGTAACACACATTGCCTTCTTCTATTGACCCTTCCTTTCCTGTCCCCTGCATTGATTAGAATTTTGACTGCAAACCACACAGCAACTGTGGTTGGGAAGGAAGTGTGTGTGTGGGTTCCCAGCTAGAGACAAAGGAGCACAGACCATAACCTAACTGGATATGTGTAGTCATTACAGTGTTTCCATCACCTGGGAAATTAGGAGTCAGGAATGGGTAGTGAGAGAAGTGACAGCAAAAACTTGGCAGTAAGATGGATCTCTGCTCTGCATTGTAGAACGCTGACCAGGTGTCTTGAGCTGCTCCATTCTGACAGTAACAAATGGACATTGGCTTTCTGCATACTCCATCTTGGGAACAGGGAGTCATGGCTATTCCTGGCTTTGTTACTTGAATCCCCAGAGGCCTTGGGGATAGAGCGTGGAGCGGCCGCCACCAGGGTGTGCGGCTCTCAAGAGAGAACACTAAGGAACACAACCTACACCCCCTGGAGGCCTGGGCTACAAGAATGTCTTGGTGCAGTATTTCTCAAGGTGTACACTGTATAAATCTTCTGGAGGAATCTATGAGAGTGCAAGCACAGAGCTCCTTTCAAAGTCTAATTCACAAGTCTGAGTTAGGGCTACAAAGTCTGCATTTTAACATCTCATTTAAAGTGATTCTGATGCACATCAAAATTTAAGAACAATATTTCCATCTCATAATAAGCATTAAAAGAAGGACCCTCAATGATGGGATCCTCATGAAAGGCGCTAGGAAGAAAGACATTGAGCTGGGTGTGGTGGTGCACACCTGTAATCCCAGTGGCTTGGGAGACTGAGGCAGGAGGATCATGAGTTCAGAGCCAGCCTCAGCAACTTAGTGAGACTCTAAGCAACTCAGCAAGACCCCGTCTCTAAATAAAATATAAAAAAGGGCTGGGCACGTGGCTCAGTGGTTAAGCACTTCTGGGCTCAATTCCCAGTATGCCCCCAAAATAAATAAATAAAAGGAAAAGGGACATTGAGCATATATAGCATGCTCCCTAAGGGAGTTCACATGAGAATTCCTAGCCAGGCAGGGGTCACATGGAGATACTCACCCAGACTCCTGGGAAAGGAGCCAAAGGAGGAATTTCCTGAAGAGTATTGTTTTAAGCAGGGCTTATTCAGACACAGATCCTGAGACAAAATTGGAGGGCCAGTAGTTTAAGTGGAGGTGATTCCAGGAAGCACTGGTGCGAGAGTGAGCAATGAGGCAAGGGCAAGAAGCCAATTCAGGTACGTTAATGAGCAGATTAGCTCTGAAGACCTCTGAAAGTGGTGAAACACACCAACTTGAAGGGCCAGAAAACTGGGACATTTGACTCACAGCTGCCATTTCCCTTTGGCTGATAGCTGCTGTCAGGAATTCTTCCACTACACTCTGACTTGTCTTACCTTTACAATGAGATGAAGTCTTTAAGTGGAAAAAACAAGTTTATAATAGGATGCCATTGGCATGTACAGAAAAAGCTAGTGCTAAGGGGATATGGGTGGTTCATCAATGGCATTTGCTATACTTCAATAATCTTTATGTCACATATATAGCACTTTACAGTTTATATATTGCCTTGACATGTATCACTGCAATTGATAAAACAAATCAAAACCATGAATTGGGCAGTAAAGCTTAATGGTGTTGAGAGAGACTCTAGTGTCAGACTGATCAGCCCTCTCCTAGCTGAGATGAACTCAGACAAGTCATTTTACTTGTCCAAACCCCAGTTTCCATATTTTAAAGTAGACATAATCTACTATTAGGGTTAATGTAAGGCCTGCAACATAGGGAATGTAATCAATGCTTCTATCCTTTCTCTAATTCCTATTTCTTGACTCATCCTGTGTACACCACAGCATGTATAGTCCCAGTAGGTGCCACCAAGGTAGAGCTCAATAAATGCTTCTATCCTACAAGGCTTATGGGACAGTATACCCTAGAGAAAAGTCCAGATTTCATAGGAAACACTAGAAGATGGTGCCTTTTAAAATAATATAAAATAAATAAAAGTATATTAAAGGGGTGAGCGCTGAACAGGTCAGATGTAGGAGGATGAATTGGGAAATGCTTTCATCTGGAGAAGAAGGGGGAATCTTGTAGACTGGCTCTTGAATGATGAAGGTAACTGTTGCTGCCAAGGATAAAGGAAAACAGGATCCCATATGTGAAGATGCCCTTTAAAAGGTCCTGATGTTGGGGTATAGCAGAAGACCAGCATAAGCTAACATTTATTGAATTCTATTGTGTATGAGGCACTGCATTAAATAACTTTTTAAAATGAGCTTTATTTCATTGAAGCCTCCCCACCTCCTTTTTTGGGGGGGGAGCAGGTACCAGAGATTGACTTCAGGGGCACTCAATCACTGAGCCACATTCCCAGCCCTATTTTGTATTTTATTTAGAGACAGGGTCTCACTGAATTGCTTAGCACCTTGCTTTTGCTGAGGCTGGCTTTGAACTCGTGATCCTCCTACCTCAGCCTCCAGAGCCACTGGGATTACAGGTGTGTGCCACTGCACCTGGCTCACCACAACCTTGTAAGGAAGGCCCCATTATTAATTTTTACCTTACAGGTTAAGGAATTGAGGCACAGAGAAGTTTGGTAAATTTACTTAGGCTTCACAGGCAGAAAGTGATGAAGCCCTAAGTCAAAATAAGATTTGATTGACTCAAAAGCCCAGTCATTAAGTGTTAGCAGTAATAATAATAATAATAATAATAATAATATAAGTGATGATAAGAACTGTCATTATTGCGGGATTACCAGCTCCAACCATGAATTCAATTCAATGAAGATGGAGTACCTACCATTATTATGTATTATTACACAAGTGGAGAGCAGTTGTGGCCTGAATCTTTGGAAATTCTCCTTTATTGCTGGGCATCCTGGGAATCTCCCTTTGGTTTCCCCTAATTATTTCACAAAACTTTGTGCCTGGTTCATATGATCATGACTCCAATTTCCAATTCCCTATCAGCATATGACATGAGTTGTCATTGTTTAATCACAAGCTGCACTTGTGATGAATGTTGGATAATCAGAACAAAAGCACAGGAAAAATAATTAGAGGGAACCAAAGGGAAGTGGCTCACAGCCTTGAACAAGAGACTGTGTGAAGGTTTATAGGACTCAGTCCCTGAAGTTCTGACAATGTATTTTGATCCTTGTCTGAATGCAAATGAATGACTCCATCAAATCATAGGCAGCTTGTCACAGTGTGGGTTATTTAGCTAGTTAATTAAAAGTCTGAGTGAGCCAGTGCCTCTCTGCACTGTGCACTGAAGATAACCAAACCTGTGTTCTGACCAGGCAAGTTAATTTAAAATAAGTGACCTCGATTGAATAATGGCTACAAGTTCAAATTCAAGAATGGTTATAATTAGTCCCAGATGAATCTTAATTGTTCTTTCAGGAAACAGAGTTGGGAAGGGGAAAGGAGAAATGCCCAGGCCCAAAGTAGAGATTATTAGCCACACCTTTGAAAAGTGGGACAGCTGACTGGGGCAGAACATAATTAATGTTGTATAACAAGAGCTCCACTGCTGACTTGACAAATTTACATGTGGTACATAAAATGGGGTCTAGCTCTTTAGAAAATAAGGATTAGAATTCAGCACTCTTCATCATATGATCTTAGGTAAGTTAGTTAACATATCTATTTAAAATCTACGTAATGAAAAAACACTATTATTCCCACCCCCCTCCCCAGAGTGTCAGAGGAGGTACTTCGTGAAGAAATTTTATGAAAAATATGGAAAGCTCTACAAGGCAGTATTTATTCTTTCTTTACTAGAAAGCTTCCTAATGATAGGTTTTTAGACTATACATCTACTCTAGGTGTGGCCTTTTAAACTTTTTCCTTAGGCTCTGCCATAAACATGTCATCATCTGAGCTACTCAAAGATGAAAGGATCAGAGTGGGCAATATGCTCAACACCATTTCTGTGTGGTGGCATATGACATTTTAATTCCTTTGGAGGTGCATCCATAGAGTTGAAAATAATTTTGGCCCTGTGGGCTTTGAGAGGAAGCCAGAGAATATACAAATTTAGCATTTTTATTATGAAACCAGATCCTTTTCCATGCATGTTAATACAAATCTTTAACTGGAAATCACATGCTGGCACAGCACTGTGTGGTACCATGAGGTGAGAGTAAGCCACAGTGAGAGCAGGACACTGATTTTTTGTTCCCACTGATTTTTTATGTGAATGCTTGGGCTTTCCTTTAGTGTTCTGATACATTCTAATGAACTATATATTCCCAAGCCCTGGAAGCCAAAAGTAATATGAAAGAATTTATAGAATGGTAAAAATAAAATAAGCAAAAAATTCATAACCTAGTACAATACTTTGGAAGACCAAGACTGACCATTTAGAGATGCACAAAATGAGTACATTTGAAACTGCGTTTCTTTTCTGATTCACTTTTTAAACAGAATTGTTTTCTGATGCTCGTTTGAATCCCCTTTAATGGAATATAAGCATCTAAAACAGAGATTTACAACCTATGCCTACTGACAATAATCACAACTGTTTATCCTTCAACCCTAACCAAAACTCATTAAAGGAGCTTACTTTTAAATCAGAATCTGTGTTCTGCCTTGTTAGACGAGTCAAGCAAATAATGGGATTTATATTTCCCACAATGGCGTTGCAATCTAAGGGCTGTGACTTTGCTGAAAAGAGCTTGAGGTCATAATGAGCAAATAAAGAAAAAGCCCTGGATCCACATTACCCTTTATCACTGGGAAATGCCCATCTGTGACAGGGAGCAGCAGAGAACACAAAATTCTTTGCTAGGATTTTGTAAAGGTTTAAGTCATAGGCTGAGTAGCCATTTCCTTGTCTCCCTAGGGAGTGCCTATTGCTCCAATGTGCAATCCACATAGGACTGGGAATTATTCTCCATATGATAAATATTAGGAATTCCTCCTTTTAAAAGTTAAAAAGCTTAATTATTTAACAAATATTTTTGAGTACTTATAAAAGTTCCAAGACAATTTAGATGCTGTGAACATGGCAGTGAACAAAACCCAAAAAAACCTGCTCTCATGAATCCTGTCTTCCAGTTCATTTTTTTAGTGATCATTTCTTCCCATGGATCCCTATATGGCCTCTACCTTTCACCTTTCCCTCAGCCTAGTAATTACTTCCCCAACTTAGACATGTGTCCTGCCATCCCAAATACCCTATCAATCCTCAAGGACACGGCCTCAGTTTCATATATATAATTTCAAGATAATTTCCTACAGGCAGATAGTCAAGAAATGTTTATGGACAATGAGAAGGAAGAAGACTCCAGAAACAGGGAAGAAGGATGGAAAATGATACTCACTTCAAATGTTGTCCTTCTGGTGTGGTATGCTTTCATGCAAACAGACTATTTTAACCTAAATGTTAGTTCCACACTGTTGGGGGGGAAAGTGGGATGGATGGTACGGGATTGGAACCAAATATGGATTTAAGTCCTTGCTCTTTCACTCACTAGTTGGGTGGCCTTTATATATGCTAGTCCTTCTCTTAGTACCTCAGTTTCCTCATTGTAAAGCAGAATCTTCTCATTGTGGATGCCATGTTATTGTATTGGCTGGTAGATCAGGTTAGTTTTCTTGAGGACTTGAAGGTTATAATGACAGGTCAAATTGGGTTCTGGCCAGTATAGCCCATTTTCTTATTGGCATTGGGTTTCTACCATTCTGTTTCATGACATCTGAGACAGTGTCAATTTCCCATGTGATGCTGCTTATCAACATTCACACTCACAAGTAAGTGGTGATTGTCATTCATAGGCAATATCAATTCCTATCTCCTTCAACCAAACTAGATGAATTTTGGTGGGTTCTTGTGGACTCAGTACAATGAATCACAAGGAGAAAGTCCTCTTGGATCTCTGAATCAGGCTCTGAGTTATGCATTCTTTTGTGTTCAATGCACTTATTACTCTAGACCATGATCATCTGTTTATTAGGATACTTCCCTACTAAACCATGAGCTCTTTGAGGGTTGAAACCAAGTCTTATTTGCTTTTTTTTCTTCTTCTTTAAACTTATTAATACTTCCTATCCAAAGATAGGCAGCATGAATACGAATGTTGCTTGCTTTCAATAAGAGCTTGAAAACATCTCTTTACTTTTCAGCAGTTCTACTGGAAAGGATTGTGCATAATGGCCTTCTGGTTCCTTTTAATCATGAAGTTAAGAAGATAAAGCTGTTCACTGGTTTCTCCCACTTCACATATTATTCCTACTATATAGATTCTATGAAGAGGACACTTGAATAATAGGTCCTTTCATTTACCATGAAGAACTGAGTCTGAGCTGGACCTCTTTATGCCAAGAGTTTCTGTTGAATATGTTGGGCTCTGTTGTAATGGGATGGAAGACAGAACCATTCCAATGAACCAACTGTCTCTTCCTCTGGAATACAGTAAAGGGAAAACTCATTGCCATCTCACAACTTTTCAGGTAAGCTCTGAGCAACACAAATAATATGGAACTCATGTGGACAGTTTGCAGGCTGAATTGTTTTTCTCCATATTTGGAGAAACCATACCATTTCCTATTGATTCACAAATATTTCAGGACCTGTAACACTATTAATATTGCTTTTTCTTTAAAAAATATACTTGAAGGCAGAAGAATATCATGCATGAATTCTTGACATGGGTTAAGAAGTTAAGAGTATGAGTTGCAGGTCATTTAATAGTAAGGACCAATCAGTGAAAGAGGGTAGGATTTCATGTGTATTGTCTTTTGGGAGGGCTCATTGGCTTTAGCTTAGCAAATGGAGTCACTGGGGAAGCATTCCATCATGAAGTTTACTCAAGTAAAAACTGTCATATTTAATTCCAGTAATGCACGCTCGGTGTTCTGTTCAATAAATTGGGTGTGAGGAGTAGCCAACACCTAACTCTCAGTCTTTGGAAAGGAGAATTAAACAACATTCTTTCTCTGATGAATGAAAATGCCTGAGGATTCAGAGATGGGCCTGCTGTCACTTGTTATTGATGTGGCCAATGCAGAAAAGCTAATGGCTCTGTTGGGAGGTACACTTTCCTGCTACTCCCTGTAGCTGTCCCCTAGTAGCTTGGTGGTGGTTGCCATGGATACCAAATGGCAAAGGGGTTTGGGTCAGAGTTTGAATCATTGTGCTGTGCTTGAGTGGGTGAGACTGAAATTAAGTTAATGTGTGTAAAAATAATACATGTTTCTTTCCTTTGCACCTTTGGGAAAATGGCAAGAAAGCAGTCTGTCAAGCAATAATTGATTTTATATTGGTCAGGGAAGAGAGAAGGAGGAGCAATTTATTGAGTAGAAGGTGCTCAAGTTAAGCACCAGCAGTAGTCTGAAAATAGGTCAAAAAAAGTGCAAAGGACTCTCAGAGTTGTTGAAGAGATAGCAGTGATAGCAAGGTACTCAAGAGTAGCCATTAAGAAGCTTTCTATAGTACCCTCTTTGACTGCCTACTGCATTGCTTCAATGTCCCTGGATCTCTTTTCTTAATCCAAGACACAGTTATTACTGCAGTTGTATTCTCTTTTGGTTATTTTATCTTATTTGCCTCTGAAAGGGTGTGTGCTATTAATATCACCTCCAAATTCTTATTTGCAAATCAGTTCCCTACTTATCCTTTTTGTGTGTCACCATTCTTAAAATTGGCAGGCCAATTTTTTGCCAATGCTGAACTTTGAAAGAGACCCAACCATTCCTGCCCTGATCCTCAAAAATAGTCCAGGTATTTAGACCTAGGTGTTCCATTATAGACATAATTAAATGCATAAAAATAATTTAAGTTAAACCACTTAAGTTTGAATATGGTACCTTTTTTGGTGGTGCTGGGGATCGAACCCAGGGCCTTGTGCATGTGAGGCAAGCACTACAATACCCTTTTTGATGACCAGTTAACCCCACTATAGACATGTTCAGTCTACAAAACCATTATGAAATCAAATCACTTGCCACTTTCTTGGTGGCACCCACACTCCTAAACCTTTATGATGACCATGACACAGAAGCATCTTACTGTCAAAGACAAACAGGAAGGCTTCTTATGTCCTGGGAGCATTCCTATGCTCTTTCACAGGTTGGGTAAAGGTGCTTCACTGAACTCTTCTCTAACTCTGCCAGGTTAGTCTCCCTCTCTTCAGACCTGCCTCAGGTTATAGAAAGAGCTTCAATTCTTTCTGAGTTGTCAGGCTCAGTGACCACACATGTTCTTTTCCTCATTCATTTTTTTCTTCCTAAAGAAATGAGGTATTGTGATTCCAGCCTAGTATTGGTAGACTTTCCCTCTCTGAGGATCTTAGAATGCCTTTGAGAAATTGTCTGATTCATGCTAACATCCAGTAAGGTATGAAAGGATTTTTAAAATATTTTCTGGGTAAAGTTGCTAAGATGATGAAAGGTGAGGTGACTATACAAGGTCACACATTGATCTTGAAGAACTCGGCCAGATTTCTAGTCTTTGGGCTAGAATGGGATTCATAAGATACTTGCCCAGTTGCTGTATTTTCAGAGTAGAATAGTGGTAGAATGTGCATATTTGGGAGGATATTTGGTAGCTATGTTTAAAAATCAGTTGGAGCGGGTCCTGGGGCTGTAGCTCAGTGGTAGAGTACCTGCTTGGCATGTGTGAGGCACTGTATTCGATCCTCAGCACCACATAAAAATAAATAAAATAAAGATATTGTATCCATTTACAACTAAAAATATTTTTAAAAATCAGTTGGAGATAGAATGATGGTGTCTGGCTATGAATTTCTTCCACTTCAACTCTACCCTGAGTGACATGACACTAATTGTAATTACCTCCTCAAACCCTGGCCCTGACCCATTGAATGGTGCCTCTCACTTTTCAACTTATCATAAACTTTGGGCAAAGAAAGTTGAAGCCTGTCATATCTGGACTGAAGAAAAGCTGACCCAATAAGGATGGGATAAATCTGATTGGAAGGGCCAGGTGGTTGGCTGATAACAGTGCCATCAAAGTGGTCCAGGGTTATTTCCCATATTCAGTCTTATCAAAGTTTAGACCTTTGCATGGATTTATCAGTGGACTTTACCCTTCAGTTCTAGTGTGATAAAGAAATTGAGTCCACATATTTTTTTTTTAAATTTTGCTTTTATTTTGTATTCTCATAGAGTTTCTCTGTAGGGGAACCCATAGTTCGAAATCATTTTAAACATTAAGGTCCTGCGGCAATGTGAGCTTGAACAATAACAAGCTTTTAAGTTGCTGTTGTAATTGGTGGTTCTTGTAGCCCTCATGAAACTGTCTGTTATAACATCTGTTAGAACCTAGGATAGGACTCTTATAATCATACAGCTGTATGACAAAGCAATTAATTGCTATATTTTCATTGCACTTAATCTAGGAAAATTTCTTGATAAATCTGAATGGTGATTTAAAGAATTCTTAATTTTTATAAGCCACTAATTCTAACCCATAGGACTTTGTCAACTTTTCAGTGCCTGCAAAGGCTTAACTGGGGTGTTCACAGGGTAAGCCACCCAAAGAAAGGTGTATCAAGGTGATTTCCTTCTATGCAAACTAAAGTATATATGCATTGCTTGTGGAGAGATAAAATAGCAATATTTGGCAATGTTTTCTTTCTTTCCATTTTTTTTTTAAATGAATGAATCTGAGATCTTACTTGACTTACATGATGGAATTAGCTAAAGGCAGTTAATTGTTTTATTGTTCCACTTAAATTGATTCATAATTTTATAATTTTGGAATATAATGTTTATAACTTTGGAATAAGATATAAGCCTTAATATTAAAATCCTGATGTTAAGAGGTGGAGGAGAATGACTTAATTTAATAGATTTTTACTGTAATCTACTATATGTTGCTGAACGCAAAGGACATATAAGTAGGAGTGTATTAGTGGATATGGATATAATGAGGAACTTATGATAGACTTATGATGAACAAATAAATCTCATTTAATCTGAATCTAGCTATCAGAAGCCCATAATTAATGGGGATTTTCCTTAAGCATTTTTCAAAAGGGTGGATATGATATTTATACATACATTTGTGGCACAGCTTTGATCATCTAGGAACTCATTTGGTGAGGGAAGGGGGCATTTGTTTTTCTGTACTCTACGGATAGAGGTAAGTGATAAAATTTCTGGTTGTGTCCTGGCCATAGGGCATATTATTTCAATCTCCCCATCATCTCTGTCTCCCAGTCTCAGTAAAGCTCACTGATGTTGAGTCTTTTAAGAGTCTCAGTCAGCAAAATACATTTAATGATGGTCACTAGCCTGGCAATCTGAGAAAGCAGGAAAGTTAATTCGCACACTTTTTTGATACTTATCATATTCTGCCTTCCAGAATTATCATGCTGCTTTATCCCCTACTAGGTTGTAAGCTTCTTTAGTAGGGAAGACATGTTCTTTTCCCCCACCATTTTCCTGGTAAAATGGGTCAGGATTCCATCAATAGTTTTTATTTTCCCGTTTTTTTCAGTGCTGGGGATTGCACCCATGACCTTACATATGCTAAGCACATGCTCTACCACTGAGCTATATCCCTAGCCCCTCAATATTTCTTGAATTGAATTTTCTACCTCCCTTTTCACAGCTCTGGGGATAACGGCCTGTTTGAACTGAAAGGGACCATCATATTCAGCACATTCATTTTAAGGCTTATGAAATAGAGATGCAGAGATACTGACTATCTGAAATCATATAACTTGGGTCAAAAACACAGGTCTACTGGCTCAAGGCATCTATACTCTGTTTCTTAAAACTCCAGAGTATTTTTAGTCATCCCAGGGATTCTCAATCCTTAAAAGTTCTCATAGGGAACCCTGAAGTGCCCTAATGGAAATTAATTTGAATTTGTGTTGATTTTTAAAACAAATCTCCAAAGCTCACAGGAAATTTTCAGGCAAACAATGAGGCAACAAGTTTTTAAAAATGTGAAGAGGAACTGTTGGTTGAGTAGGAACATTTCCTTTTTGAGACCAAAGCTTCTATCATCTGAGATAAACAAGATTCTTGCTGTTTCAAAGTAATGATCGTGAATGAGTTTTTTGTCTTTATTTTCCCAGAGGGGATTTGCTTCTAAATATTCACAAAGCTAGTCTAGCCAGTCTAGTGTGAAGTATGACCAAAGAATCAGGCCATCTTTTTTAATAAGCCAAAGATAAAAATCCCTAAATATAGAATACAGACATCTGCTAACTCCTAGGATAAATATCTGCATTTTAGGGAACAAGTTTAT
Source organism: Spermophilus citellus (assembly GCF_964194105.1). NCBI lineage: Eukaryota > Metazoa > Chordata > Mammalia > Rodentia > Sciuridae > Spermophilus > Spermophilus citellus. The sequence goes on along the minus strand of NC_138190.1, from coordinate 120,217,501 downwards.
TTAAGGTTGCCAGTGAGTGTCCAGGTCACCTACAGTGCAAGTACAGAGTCCAATTCACTTTGGGCCTAGAGAACATTAGGTTGGACTTGAGAGAAGCCATATTTACAGAGAGCATCTTTAGGAAATTCAAGCATAGGTTTTGCTTTGATAATACTGTTATGTAGTTTTAGGGGGCATTTATGCTTCAGAATATTTATTCAGGTAGTCCAATAATGTTAAGCAAATTGCATCAAATCACCATGTCATTAGGTTAACAAATACAGATCACTGGACACCATGATTGGCAGGTAACAAAAAAGGTCCCTGAAAAGAGTAAATGAGATAGCCAACTTATAGAGAGTAGCCTAGAATAGTCAAAGGTGGGGAAAGAAAGGGAACAACCTAGTATGACACTCAGACAAAAGAAGAGCAATAGGTGTGTTAGGCTCTGAATTGATTTGTATCTGAAAGCTTATCCATAGGAGATTGGGAAGCAAAGAAAGCAAAGAGGAATGAGATATCTTTTACATATTGGCTTAGGAGAAGATGGAGAGACATTATAGGTACAAGAAACACCTCAACCTTAAATTTTGTGATTAATTTAATCATATGCAAAAATAAGCTGTATGCTTTTCTAATTCCTCTTATTCTACTACAATTATTTTTCTAAACTTTGTTATATTATTTTTATTTAAGAAGCTTCTCTCCAACTCAATTAACATTGCCAAAGGCTATTACAAATTAAAAAATAGAAAGAACTTTGTTTTTTTCTCAATAGTGACTAATATAGCACTCTGCATTTAAGTCCTTGTGTGAGTTTTTTTTTATGTAAATTTTGATATCCACTCTAGAAGTTCAATCCCCTTTGCCTTTCTTCTTCATGAGTTACCTCCTGAATATACAATGATTTCTTATGCAGTTAGGCAGTTACTCATCCACTCCAAGAATTCTCATTCTGTACTGCCCTTGTTTCCATTACAGAAACATGACTTGAAATTTCCCTTTGAAATCCAAGTAACATCTGCCAAATCTTCTACCTGTCTTTAGAAGATTCTGAAAGACTTCCCACCCAGTCTACCAGTAACTGGCAATGCCTGACAGGTATAGCTGTCCTTTCCCCCACTGACCCCCAGAAAAAGAAGCATAAAATAGGACTGGTTGTAAAGAAGCATAAATGCTACTGGTCATCACAGGCTGGTAAAGAAATGGCATCCCATTTTGGTAAAAGATGGCTTCAGTGTAGCTGTACTGTCTCTGGTCTAGTTCCCAGCCCACTGCATAATTTGAATGTCATGAAGGACACAGAGTGAAGTGTGAAGTATAGAATGACTTATATCTGATGGTAGAAGAATATTTAACTCTCAGGTTATAGCCATTACTCTAGAAGAACCTTGGAGTTCTAAGAATAGAGAATGTTTCTTTAGATCTGTAGTGTTGAAAAGAATCTGACTAGACATAGGGCTTCAGGGTCTGTGGCGCTGTTGGCATGGAAAAGGAGAGGAGAAATTTGAGTAATTTACTTCTCTATCCCTCTCCAGACCTATAATTATCCTAACCATGCCCTGTGATTATCTTCTTTTTCATATTTTGGATAATGTGAAAGGCAATGTCCATGGAATAAAGCAAAAGATAGGTATCAGGAAGATTTCCTGGGAGTAGTCTGTAATCACTCCTGAAAGATCAGAAAAATAGGATAAATCTTCCAAAGGAAACATTACTCTCTATCCCAGTTATACCAGGTAGTTGATCAACTCTCAATAACATTTACATTAGATGGGAAAAGATTCCATTTCTGTGAGAGAGTATCTTCCTCTATCCTGCCTCAATAACAAATACCACTGTGGGTGATTAGAAAAGTTATATTTACTCTGAATAAGATTAGAAAGTTAAGTGAAACCTACTCCCCAGGAATAAACATGATATTTTGAAAGGGGTATTTATGTTTTTTAGGCCATGAGAGATATGGGTAAATAGGAGCAGGCTCACCTCTAACATTTTGGGAGTTCATAGGAGAAGTATAAGTGGAGGGCCACAAACCATATTATAAATGTTAAAAAGACCTAAAACAACATATACCTTGGCCTGACTTGTGTATCCACTGGAGTCCATGCAAGACCATATCCCAAAATAAACCTAGAACCTGATGAATTCAAGCATCCCCCACAGCATGTCCCACTCCCTGTGAAGTACATAAATCTGCTGTGACAGGGCAAGGCAGGGTAGAAGGTAGGCCCAGGGCTCAGACCTCCCGGTGACTAGACCCATCCAAAGCTGAGATGGGGCATATTTTTCAAGCTCTCCAGGAAGCTATTAAGTTCCACTTCCCTAAGGCTTATTTTCCTGACTTGGCCTTGCCAGGCAACACTTTGTGCCTTCCCAAATGTCATTCAAGTGGCATAGAGAAAGGGAACACAGTCTCTGAAGAAAATTACCTATCCAAACCTTATTCTTTGGGTGATTTTGGGAGCCTAATTTTAAACAAAATTAGCCATTTTCTCTTGTTTCCCATGACATCAATTGTCATTTTCTCATTTTATGTCCCTACCCTGTCCCCTCTGCCAGACTTCATATGCCTGTGTGATTTGATCTACGGTGCCCAGTATAGCTTTTGTGTGCCTTTCCTTTCTTCCACTATTCCCTCTGATGCTCAACCTGCTATTTATCTTTCAAAATTTCTTCATACAAACATAAAGAAAACATCTTTGTGTTCCAGTGTTTGTGATACCCAGAGTCCTCCAAAGCATGGAGTTCAAGGCAGTGGCCCCAGCTCAAGGGTGATGCTGGGTGCGAGGGAGAAGCCTGTTCCTTGGAGTACTGCCATTCAAGTGTAGTGACCCAGAAAATTTAGGTACCCACCTGAAATATATTCCCTACAGGCGTCTATGCTTCTTTACAACCAGTCCTATTTTATGCTTTGTTTTCTGGGGGTCACTGGGGGAAAGGACAGCTATAGCTGTCAGACATTGCCAGTTACTTTCAAATTACTCCTTAGCAAGGGAAGAAGGAAATAGGCAACATATAGGGAAGTTTTTGGTAAGGCAATAGAGACTGTAGTTCTTTACTTGATAAGAAATGCATGCCAATGTACCTGCTAGTTGTGGGTACAGATCACTCTGGGCAAGTCCTCATCACAATTGATGCCTACTCTTGCAATGCCTCTTCTGTAGCAGATTGTTTTGGTACTGTAAGTAAATGAACCTGTTTGTCATGAATGAGCTCTTCACCAAACAGGGCGTATTTTCAATTCCATGTGTTAATGGGATATAACTCCTCACCAAGTGGAGAAAATACGTGTGAAATGCTTGTTGTGTAAACAAAGCCACTCCAGGCCTCATCAGGATTCTTAACTCTTACAACTTCTGGCTGAATCATCTCTGATTGAAAACTCAGATGCAAAATTGATTAGTGATTAACAAACAGCACCTGGAGTCACACTCTCTGGGTTAAAAACCCCAGCTTCACCAATTATTAGCTGTCTAATCTGCAAGTCTCAATTTCCTCATCTATAAAATGGAAATAATACTTCCATCTACATTACAGGTGTAGTAGGAGGTTTAACTCATGTGAAACACACACATACACATACACAGACACAGACACACACACACACACACACACACACACACTGCTTAAAATAGTATCTGGAACAAAGTAAGCACTTAATACCTATTTGTTATTCAAAATGCACAGTTAGTATATGTGGCTCAATGTTTTAGTGCCTTTATTTTAGGTGATGCTGAAAAACCTAGATAATACTCAAATCTTGCATGAGCTAATCAATAGATGTTACCCAATGTTACTCTGGAGGAAAAAAACCCACAAGTTTTCAAGTGTGCTAAACTCATGTTAGTGAAACTTCAGCTCATGATATGACCTTATATTGAACTGATATCTTGGAAAATCTATAAGAGCACCATTCTTGAGCAATAGTCCTTAAATAACTTATTTTAATGTGCACAGAAACTCACCACTCATGAGCAAATAGCTGTGGTTACCAGATTGTCATATCTACTGGTGCCAAGCACTGTGCCAGATGTTCTCCACATATTATCTGATGTGATTCTCACAACACCCATGAAATAAAGGTAGTGAAACAGTCTTTTAATATGGGAATATTGCTGGGTGTGCTGGCACATGCCTGTAATCCCAATAGTTTGGGAGGCAGAGGCAGAAGGATTGAGAGTTCAAAGCCAGCCTCAGCAACTCAGTGAGGCCCTAAGGAACTCTCAGAGATGCTCCCTGAAAGTAAAACATAAAAAAGGGCTGAGGTTGAGTGTTCGATCCTTGATTTCAATCCTGTTACCAAAAAAAAAAAAAAAAAAAAGAAAGAAAAAAGAAAAATTGAGCCCCAAAGGAATAAAGTCACTCTTTCTAAAAATCACACAACAGACACGCAATTGAGGGAGCTAGGATTTGAAGTGATGTCTATTTGATCCCCAAGATTCTATTACTCAACTGGAGCACAAACAAAATATTCTAAGAGTGCTAACCCAAACTGTTTTATGGATTGGTAAGTCAACTTAATGCTCTGCAAGGCTCATAGAACAAGGGTTTGGACAAATGGAAATCAACAAAGGGGAGGGAAACAGTGTAGTACCACTATCAGCTGAGCAGGAGGTGAGGTAGGGAGCAGGCATATAGCTGTACCATTTTGCTGCACTATTCTAGGTCTAGCTGTAGGCAGTAGTGCTCTGGAACCACAATTGCTAGAGAGATTTTGAAGTAAGCACCATTTCCTTAGTGATATAGGTTTATATCCTAGAAGGGCCTGTAATAGTGTTCACCTTGCTTAAATTGTTATCTTTAGAAACCTGACTTTCTAACTTGAGTGTTCCATTTCTTAAAACTACTGTCTTTGAAGGGATATCTAAGGTTCCTCAATAAGAGGGACCTAAGGGACAGATCTGCTCCAGGATTCTTTCCTTAAGAAGCTCTACTTTTACATCATCTGTGATAAGGTACATTTAGCTTCAAATAGCTCCAGGAGAAACCATACATTCTATAATTTTCCTAGGTAGAACCTGACACATTGGTTTGGGCCCAACTTAGCCCATGCTGCAATTCAGGCATAGGATATTCTGAGATTTCCCACTGAATTATCTATGGAAAAAATAAAAATGTGGTAAAGACTGAATGGGGAATGTTTAAATCTCTTTAAGGGACAACCCTTTGAATATGTAATAGATAGACAAATTAGGAAGTACAATAGGCCCTCTGTATCCTCTAATTCTGCAACCATGGATTCAACAAAGATAAAAATATTTGTAAAAAATGTGTCTGTGCTAAAAAATATGCCCTTTCCTTTATCATTAATCCCCAAACAAAACACTTTAACACTATATGTAGCATTTGCATTGTATTAGATATAATAAGTAATATGGAAATAATTTATCATGTCACAAGAGGACATAATAGGTCGTATACAAGCATTATTCCATTTTATAAAAGGGACTTAAGTATCGATGGATTTTTGTATCTCTGAGGGGTCCAGAAATCACTCTCACATAGGCACCAAGGGATGTTTTTTCCTTTTCTATTAATTAAAATAAGTCTTCTATAAGGATCTTTACTTGTCAACACGCAGAATTGTTTTGGAATTTCTGTCTATTCTTGTAAACAATCTTATAGAGCTGATTTTTTACTAATTCATATGGCCTCGCCTTCATAGAACCTTAAGTGGTAAGATTTTACTTTCTTCCAGTTTCCTCTCTCCTTTATAATGAGTCCTTTCTAGTGCTGACTGTCTCTCTAGTCTAGTTAAGCTCATTTGCTCTGGCACTATCCTTAGGTGTGTAGAACAGTTCGTCAGTGCCCTCTTTATGATAACTCTTTATACTTGAAGAAGGTGATTAAACTGCCTCATGGCTCTCTTTCACCAGGATAAACAACCGTAACTCATTTAGCCTTTCCTCACAGGCCCTATTTTCTAATGCTTTAATCATTTTTTGCTGCTCATCTTTGGATCATGTCTAATTGCTTTGCAACTGTTTTAAGATATAATCTGATGAGCAGGCCAAATACAGGGTTTGGCATTGGCTGAATATTTATTTAATGAGTAACTTATAAATTGATGGAGGTGGTGCAGTATAGGGGCATGAGCACTGTACTAGGAGTCAAAAGACCTGAGTTGTGTCCTTTCTCTCCAATTTAGAGGGATTTGGCAGGCAGCCACATTTGGACAAGTCATCTAAATGTCTCTAAGCCTCAATTTGTCATCTGTGTTCTTATGATAAACACATCTTTCCTGCCTGCCTCCCATAGTGAGGTTCAAATGAGATAATCTATGTGAAAATACTTTGTTTTTGTATCAAAGCACTGTACAAACAATGTTTCAGGAAACTTTCTAAATACTTTGCATATATTGGCACATCTAGATACAATTTTCATTCCCATTTTAGTAAGAGGAAATGCAGGCATTAAGAGTCAAGTAAATTGCCCCAGGTCACACAGCTAATAAGTGACAGAATCCATGCAAATTGGCTCCAGAGTCCATGCTCTGACATGCTATGCTATGCTGCCTCTCTAAATAGACATTAAAGGTCCAATGAAGCTATATCATTTATGAGGCTTAATCTTCAAAAGCAGCCCATAGGTATATTTAACTGGGGTAGAGAATCTATTTATTCCTGACTGGTTAATTCTCTGAAAAGTGACCTTTTACAAAGCTAATGTTTAGATTGGTCTTTGAATGAAGTCAGCTGTCCACCAGTGGAGAGAGCTTCATGAGCACAATATACTATAGAAGGTACTCTATTTCTTTTCCTTCTTCTTCTTCTTATTTTTTGAACCAGGGATTGAACTCAGAGGTGCATAACCACTGAGTGACATCCTCAACCCTTTTTTATTTCGAGACAGGGTCTTGCTAAATTGCTTAGGGCCCCCCTAAGTTGCTGAGGCTGGCTTTGAACTTGCCATCCTCCTGCCTCAGCCTCCAGAGCCATTAATTTAATGGTTGGGTTATAGAAGGTACTCTTCATTTCTGGATTCAGGATCTATAGTTTCTATAAATTCTCTGATCTCCAACAACCCTTTATGGTTTCATCTGTCTCTAGATCTATCCTTTTCTATGTTAATTCTTAGAGCTGTTATAAATGTTAACTTATAGATTAACTGTTATAGATATTAAAGGCAGATTAGTACCTAATTGAATCTTTTTCTTTACTGCTATATGAATAGTTGAGAGAGTTATAAAAAGAGCTTTGAGAGAAATGTTAGAAGAATATTGATTTGCCTTATAAGTGTTTGAACATTCACAGGAAAAATAAGAACTTACATCATGAAATATAGAGATTATGCTATATAACATTATGTTGAAGACCTGCTTATATTTGAAAAATTACACCAATTTAAGTATTTTCATTAACACCCATTGGCTGTAGAGTATAATATTAACTTTATGCCAAAATCTGATCTATTGAGAATGATATTATAGTGGTATAATAGGCTATTTTACTTTGGAAGCTAGTATGAAGCATCATTTTATGTGGGACTGTAGAAGCTTCCTTCTGTGAAAATAACCTCAAGGAAAGTTGAAAACACTTGGGAGAATTTGATACTGATTGAGTTATAAATGTTATCATTCTAATTAAGGTCTGTATATGAATCATGATAAGTTTGTCAGAAAATAATTAAAAACTAACAAGAAAATTGACATATCTCTTATTAAATATTTAAAATATTCTCTTCTAAAGAAATATCAAGTTGAAGTTATGTAAATAATTTGTTTAATGAGAAATTGATTTATATAGGAAATAAATTATGGAAAATATATGATTTCATTGGAATAAGTTTAAGCAGAGAGCTGTCATTTTTAACTTTTGAAAATGTGTACTTTTACAATCACATCACATGGCTGCAGGTACTTTTTTGACTCTAGGTGGAAACACAGCAAAATTTCAGTGGGACTTACTGAAATGTGCTTGTCCAATATCCATCCATCCTTCACTATGTACCAGGTACCTTGTTGGGCATGGAATATATAACAGAGAACAAGATAAACTGGGTTCCTACCTTATATAACTTATGGCCTAGTGAGAACTTCTTAGATGGCAGAAAAAGCAATCATCAGTTGATAGTTTTATGACAATTTTTTGAAAGAAGGAAAAAGAATAAAATTGTGTAAAAAGCATTTTGAGGGATACTGTGAATGTGCAAATAGTAGAAAGGAATACAGATAAGTGTGATATGAAAAGAGAACAGAATTTTAAAATAATGCCAATTTATTTTTCCTAAAAATGTACAGTAATAATGATTATTTTTTCTATAGCATTTTATGTTCTTTAAAACAATTAAACCAATCATGTGATGTAGAGAAAGTTTATTTTTTTAAGGGTCCAAGAAACTTTAGTTATAGAGAATTAAGAGCTCTACCTATCACTTTTTCTATGGCATAGAGATGAAAAATCCCAGACTCCAGCATAAGGTTCTATAAAATCCCAAATACTAACAGAATATAAAATATTCAAGAATCCAAAGTTACTAATACAAAAGAAGGAAAACAAAATACCATGAAGATGTTCTTCTCTTTGGGTTATTAAGTAGGTCACCCACTAAAAGGCTATTTTGGTATAAAATTTTAGAGGACATGTAGTACATACACCAAAATCACTGACCTGATTCTTCATTTTCAAGATCTAAGAAAATAAAAGGAAGTGTTTTTTTTTTTTTTTTTGGTGATGGAGGAGGGTGATGGGACAGAGGAGGGCAGGTCATTTGTGAAGCTCAAGAGAATGTTGGGAAACTTGATTTAACCAGGCTAATGCTCTATATTTTCTGTGAGCTATGATTCACTGGAAGTAATGCTATTCTTAACAAGGGGGCAACTTTGTATTTCTATCATGCAGAATCAGCAATTTCTTTTCTTCCTTCTTCTTCCATCTCTCCTTCCCTCCCTCCCTTGTTTCCCTTCATTTCCTTTCCCTTCCCTTCCCTTTTCTTACTTATTATTTTTTTTTTTTGGTATTCTTTTCTTATGGGGGCTTATATGACAAATTATTAGTATTTAATTTGCTACAATGTAGTTCTCCCAGGAGATGACTGCTCATTATAATTTAGATCTCTGAAGCTGTTTTGGCACCCAGGTACACTGGGATTGAATTAGAATGTAAATATTTCTCTTATAGTTTTGTTTATGCAGGAGGCATGGGAACTTTGTTTGTAACTGACAAATTGGGACTTCTGAGGAATATAACAAAATTTTACTACTTTTCAATTTGAGTCTTTACCCTAAACATAGTATTCATCTGGCTTAGGGCAAAATATTTCTTCTATTTTTTGAATATTAAATTTAAATATTCAAGCTTGATAATGAATGCATTTTGACCCATTGAATTGCGTTTTTCCCTAGTCTAATTATCTTTTACTTTATTCACACTTTTAAAACCATGAACACTTTCATCGTATACCATATTACTTTTAAAAAATGTTTTCAGGGGCTGGTGTTATGGCTCAGTGGTAGAGCGCTCGCCTCACATGTGTGACGCCCTGGGTTCAATCCTTAGCACCACATAAAAATAAATAAATAACATAAAGATATTGTGTCCATCTACAACTAAAAAAATAAATATTTATAAGATGTTTTTCAATTATACACCCACATATTCTCTTTCTTGCAATATCCTAACAGAAGAATAATGTGCAAAAATATAGATGGTTAAAACTCGGTAAGTATTGCCCTGATAGTATATGCCTACCAATATTTGTCAAGAATGGCTGGTGATCTCTGGAAGAGTCTAGGAAGATTGTATATTCAAGCAATGAAAAACAGAACTCCTACTGTTCAGCCCTATCTAATCCCTGTCTGTACCATGTTGGGAAGAAGGTAGAGGAAATGAAGGAAATTTCTTTGAAATAGGTATATTAAACAGAGGTGTGGAAGGGTGTGTTTATATGACAGGTAGCATAAAATTGCAGAGACATTTAGATTAATCATGGTATGCAATTTTCAACAGGTTGGATTTCTTTTCTTTCCTTTTTTTTTCTACAGTCACTGGGGAGGAAAAAGGATTAGAGAGACTATCAAAAACTGTTGGCAAATTTAGTCTGTTGGCTAGTTAATATATCAGCAAATATGGGGACTGCTTCAGGATGATGATTTAACATGTTGGCTGGTAGGTGGAATAAATCTCAAATGTACCTGTTCCAAAATTGTGTTAATCCTTTCAACTTCACAGTCAATCAAATATCGCTTTTCCTGTCTTCTGTCCATTTCTTCAATGATGCGCCTGAATTCTTGGACGTCCTTTATGTTTCCCACAGACCTTGCTGTCACTTGCCAGTTGTTTTGCACTGCTGCTTCCATAATTGCTTGTAGGATAGAAAATCCTGAAAGAAGGGGAAAGAGCTACAATGATTTTTTTTTGTTTTAAAAATATTTCTGTAGGTATTGAAGGTTCTACTGAGTTTCTATTCATAGTTCATTGGGTCCCTTTGAAATTTATCCACTGGGGAGAGCAAGCTTACTCTCAAACCTCCAGACAGTTGGCACCTCCATTTTGTTTTAAAGGAAAAAAGATCCTATAATTTGTAGGCACCAATCCAGATGTTTATTAAGTCTCTGCCTAAGAAATCACAGATGAATTATAGGACCTAATTGCTTTTATTGATGTGCATTATAATATTTGTGGAATGAATGACAGAACTTCTTTATATCTGGCTATGATTTTTCCTATTGCAATTGAAGCTCATTTTTTTTCTATCTTTCACATAGCATTCTTCAGAATAGGAAATAACTTTAGTAGAGATAAAGCCTTATTATAACATGGCTCTGCCTTACATGGATGTGACTATTCAACAAGTAAATTATGTCTCTCACATAAAATCTGACAAATACAGTCTATAACAAGCACATCATACTTGATTACAGCATTACAAAAAAGTTCAATCATGACAAGTCTTCATGAGTTCTTCCTATTTCACAATGAAATTTACCAGGAATCACTGGTTCCTTTTTAGTTATTTTACACCAGATAACTATTAGCAACTAACACCTTGCATCTATGTTGAAAGGGAAAGAGAGAAAGTTTGACATGTCATAGAAGTAATTGTTGAAGGATCATGAATTTTGGGTAACCTATTTGAAGTTACACTTTGAGAAATTGGGATGAGCAGAACATCTAACTTGTGAGTCAAAGTTTTTCTATGTACTGGTCTTTTAGAGCAGTCATATCTCTAATATTGTATTATGCCTATACTTTTGCTTCTGGTATGAATCAATAAGCTGACTATAATTTCATCAAGTAAAGACATCACTTTATTGGGCTGTTATCAAAAGCACCTCCCTTCTTCCCATAAATCACAATAGTTTTGCATTATATTCAGGTAATGACTAATGGGAGTGGGTATTAGGGACAATTTACAAAGTCAAAATGACCTGTGGCATACTAAGTGGACTCCATGCAGGCTACAGTGTGGAATTGTCCTCACTGTACCATAGAAAATGGTATTGACATTTGGGTAGCATGCTTCAGGGAAATGGCAGCAGTGACTCAGCTGGTCATTATGACTCCTTTGAGTGCTGGGAGTATGCAGGAAGATCACAAATGAGACCCAAGCACTTGGTAATTTCCAAATGAGCAATTTCAGCACAGGAGCTCAAAATTACAGATCAGAGTAAATTACCGTTGCTTTAAATGTTAATTCTTACTCTTTTTAAACCAACCACGCATATTTATTTCTCAGATTTACATTTTCATGTGGGTTTTCAATGTGTTCTCTGCTTCAGTGGGAGTTGAGGGCACATGGTGGGCTAAGGCACGGGATTAAGAAATAAACATAGCAAGAAAGAGATTAAAACATTTGAAAAGCTTTCTTAAGCAGTGTACAATAAGGCCTCATTTTTTGAATCTCACCAATTAAGAATTTATAAAAATTCAGCAAGGACTGGGTTGAATTTTACTTCTGTACTATTTATGAACAAAGTATTGGCTGAATAATAATGGTAAGGAAATTACACAGAGAGTCTTCAGTATATTTAAAGTAAACTGTTAAAAAAGCCCTTTTCCAAATACAGGTACTCATGTGTTGAGTCAAAATATAAATTTTTGTAATCTACTCATTTGTCTATACCACCATTTGGAATGATATGGAACAAGTTTAATCCATTTTCTATGTAACAGTCCTTCACATTTTTGAAGACAGTTAGCATGTCTCTGCTTAACTTTCTTTCTTCAAGTTAAAAATGTCCTGATCCTTCAACAATTAATTCTATGACATGTCAAACTTCCTCTCAGTTCTGTCTCTTTCCTATGGATATTTGTCAACATTTTATCAATCCTGAGAATTCAGATATGATCTGACTAGAGCAAGTGGAATGCAATAGGATTGTTGTTTGCTTTCATGTTGGTTATTTTAGTAGCCTAGGATAGCTAAAAATTTCAAAGAACCAAATTATATTGTTAATTAGTATTGAGCTTGAATTCAAATAAAACACATCATTTCTCTTCATAAAACCTTTGCTTTGTAACAATTCACCATTCATATGTCAGGATTCATCCCATTGTAATCTGTTTTTATGTTCCTTTCTTTAATCTGTCACCCCATTCCAGTCCCCATTTATTCCCTGCTTTCATGTTCTTTCAAATCTGGAAAATGGTTTCATCCATTCATTCAATACTCTCATTATTATCACTACCCGCATATCGTTTTACCAGGTAGACTCTACTACCTGTGGACATTTCTGGATGATTTTCTTTCCCCTGATGAAAGCTTCCTTTATTGATGTCTCATCAATTTCTCAAGAAATGAGTAGATTTATTTTCAAGGTAAAAATTTATAAGCAATGGATATACTGCATCACAGAAATTTAAAAATGCAAAGTAAACCAGATAAATACATTTAGAGTACATACACATGGAATATTATGCTGCTGTTTATAAGACAGTTTAATGAATACGTTAACAAGGAAATATTTCCTCTATATATGTGTATCATGTAATGAAAAAACCTGCAAAATATCATTTATAGTATAATTCCATTTTTTTTTGTAGAAAACCCCATATGTTTGTGTATATATAGAAAAAATTATGAAGGAGTCGGCAGAAGTTATATTTGAGATATAGAATTACCAGGAACTTCTACTTTCACTGTCATTTGTTTATATATTATTTGACTATTTTATAAGAAGCAAGTATTAAGTGCAAAAACAATAAAGATGAAAAAGTACAACTCATGCTGTCCTCTCAGAGCATAAGTTCCTGAAGGACATGGATGACAAAGGAGCAACTGCTTCTCTATGTGCTGCTTACTGCCACAAATGAAAGTTTCCTTCTTTTTTGCCATGCTGGGGATGGAACTGAGCGCCTTACACAGGCTGATCAAGGACTCTACCACTGAGCCATATTCCCAGCCCAAGAGGCCTCTTAGTAAGAAGTGATTTTTTAGATCTTTTTATGCTTTTCTTTTTAAAACCATGTGAATGAATTACCTATTCAAAAAATAAGTAAAAAAAAAAAGCACACGTTTTTTGGTTTTGTTTGAAAGAGTGTGTGTCAGGGGCCTCCTGAGCTATGAGCTTTGCTTGCATTTTCAGAGTAAGTCAGAACTATGGCTTAACACTGCAGTGTCTTTTAACATGCAGAGTTTCTCTATGTCTGCTTTAGCATGTGGCTGTTGCACTCTAGAACCCTGGGGGGGGAATGGTTACCTAGGTTCAGTACATGTCATTGAGCAATCCAATCAAAGCTTTTGTTTTCATACTTAATTTATTGTAGGTTGACTGTTCTTGTTGCTGCTGACCAAAGAGTAAAGAGGAGCTCGAGGGAGGGAAAAAAGAAAAGTCTGACTTGGGGAGACAGAGCAAAAGCAGGTGCTGGTACTTGTAGGAGGTGAGGTTTGTAACAAAGCTCTGGCTTTGTAAAAATAAGCCTGCTGTTTTAGCAGCCACAGAATTGTCATCCACTCTGTGTGAGCTTTAACATGCCCAACTCTGCAACACTGAAAGCTGCTTTTGTTTGAATAGCAAATCCTGTCATCCTGATTCCAGACCATTAATGCTGTTCACCTTCTTTTTCTTCTTCATTTTAAAGAACGGGATTTATCATATAGGTAACTGGGCAAATGCTGCATTGTCATCTGCATTCAACCAAAATAATATAAAAGCATGAAATAGAGGAATAGGAAGACAATTGTGTGCGAACAACTGCTATAAGCAATCCAATTCTATTGGACTGGTTGTTGGGCTATCCAGGGAAAACAAGGATACTCTCTTGGTAAAAGGCAGTGGAGTAAATGCTGTGCTGTACACCCAGGTCCTCTTCCAGCACCAAAGGAAACTTACACCTTCAGCTCTTGGGATAGTTCTTGGTGGAATACAGCTACCTAGATTAAGGTTATGTCCTTCTTGGGGCAGTCTGTGTGCAGTGACTGGTTGCAACGGGGTTTGAAGGCACAACCTCCTTACCCTTAGTGGGATAACTCTAAAGGGTCATCCAAGCTTTGGAGCTCTCCGAAGACTAAGGCTGAGAAATTGTTATGACTGTACTATAGCCCATCTCCTGCTCAAACCTGCATCCTTCTCTCCTGTCACAAACATCAATAATAAGCATATTCCCCAGTGAACTTTTTGCATGTGTATCTCTAGTTCAGAGCCTGCTCCCAGGGGACTTGATCTGTGACCATTAAGTTGATCTCATGAAAAGGATGGCAGTAGATACAAAACGTTCTCAAATCTACAATTGTTCAGGATTTTTTTTCAACATATAAAAATGAAAAACAACTTCACACTGAACCAATTTAGTATTTGATCTGAAAAAAAACCAACACAGAACAATAAACAGAATATTGGTATGTGGGAATTGGTAATGAATATATCTAAGGAAGTACAGTTGAAGAGAATTTTCTTCTTTCTACTTTGCATCTTCTAGTAGGGGTTATCACCACCTGTTCTTTTTTTTTTTTAAGAGAGAGAGAGAAAGAGAGAGAGAGAGAGAGAGAGGGAGGAGAGAGAATTTTTAATATTTATTTATTTATTTAAAGTTTTCGGCAGACACAACATGTCTGTTGGTATGTGGTGCTGAGAATCGAACCCAGGCCGCACGCATGCCAGGCAGGCATGCTACCGCTTGAGCCACATCCCCAGCCCACCACCTGTTCTTACTCAGGAGCCTGTACCAGATTTCTCAGAGCCACAGTGTCTCTACTTCTGACATGGTCTGATATTGATGAGTTTCACAGAAATGTCAGCATTTACAGCAATTTGTGCCCAGCAGGGATTCTCAGAGGGTTTGCCACAAGGCCCCAAAAGGGTTGACTAACCCTCTATAAATGTTTTAGAGGGGCAAGTTGATGTACCTTGGAGTGTATTCTTTATTTGTCCAGTGGTCTGTTCTAGCAACTGCCTTTTCAATATTTTCAGGTTGAAAAAGAAGGGCTGAAACTAGCCCATGAAAACTCTTGTGGACTATAATTATCAGACATAGAATCACAGCCTTAGAGGCTACAGGGACTCGTACAGATGACTCAGAGAAGGATACAATTTTAAAAGCTGTGTAAATCTGTTTTTCAAATGAAATTTTTATGGAAGCTCAACATCTCAGATAAAAATAGAGCTGCTATGGTTTGGTGGGTGGTGGTTAGAGAGAGGAAATGACTTGCTCACAATCATACAACTAGTTTAGAGTCAGAAATTAGACTAGAACCTAAACAGGCAAGTCTAGAGCTAGGGTGAGGCAAGTGAAGCACATAGGGCACAAAATTTAAGAAGCCACCTTCTTAGGGTTGCATAAGTATAGCCTCAATTGTGTCCCCTAATCCTGGCCCTATAATCAAGTCTTGTCACTTCCAATTTCATGCTCTTTCAAATACATTGTGCTGTCCAGCCTAATTTATCAGTCTCATTATAAGATGACCCTTGGCAACTTGGCAAACAGACAGACCTCGTCTCTTTGTGTGCTCTTTCATCTTTCTTTGTTGCCACACAAGACCCTGATATTCCTTGTCTATTCAGTACTCCAATTAGGCCTATAACCACAATTTCCAGCCTTTTCTTTTCCCCCCACATCACAACTTCCTTGTCGTATGCCCATTCTATTAACACCCTGCCCTTTTTCAGGTGCCATGAAAATGGTGAATGCTTCACATGCTACCCTTCCAACTAGCACAGTTGCATTTTATCAGCTACCTTAACACAGTGAGTTAGGAAGGAAAGGAAATGGAGGTGTTGACCATTGCTTTGGGGTCTTCCCATCTCATGGGGTCATTCAGATGATGAATGTGAAAGTTGGTGATGTGGTTTATGACTTTATGGCATTTAACAAGTGAACAGCTGGTAGCTTGTGGGCACCTCAGGAGCCAGTAGAGTAGGATAGCAATGGTGGGAAAAATCCCCAGAGGGGTTTTAGTCCATCCTTCCTATTAGTCAACTTAACTCAGCTGAAGTAAAATATTTCTCCCTTTTTCATTTTTTGGTCCAAGTTTATTGATTATTTCCTATTTATTCCTTTGTCCACATTTCTAGTGATGTTAATGTCTTTGTTATTGGTTTGTAAGAAGCATTATATATTAAGTATCTGTAATGTATGCAATATATTTTAATCCATCTTATTTGACTTTGAATGTTGTTTGTAATACAACAACAGAAGTTGATTTTTGATGAACACATGATTAAATTTTTATGAAATTAATATTCTTGTTCATCAAAAAAGTCATGTGAGATGAAAGGAGGCAAATGAAAAGTGCTCTTTTACTGCTCACATGGGCTTTAAATGCAAACCTTATGTGAACCATCCTCTGTTTCTTGATTTCCATTGACTTTCAAATTTATCTTGCATATTGTGGCAAAATAAGGGCATGGACAAGCTCTAGCTGGAATATGAAGCTGGTTTCTGAGGCAGAAGTGAAGAGTAGATAAACAGGCAAGGAAAAGAGAGAGGTGATGGGGCTGGGGATGTGGCTCAAGCGGTAGCCCGCTCGCCTGGCGTGCGTGCGGCCCGGGTTCGATCCTCAGCACCACATACCAACAAAGATGTTGTGTCCGCCGAGAACTAAAAAATAAATATTAAAAATTCTCTCTCTTGGGGCTGGGGATGTGGCTCAAGCGGTAGCGCGCTCGCCTGGCATGCGTACGGCCCGGGTTCGATCCTCAGCACCACATACAAACAAAGATGTTGTGTCCGCCGAGAACTAAAAAAAAAATAAATATTAAAAAATTCTCTCTCTCTCTCTCTCTTACTCTCTCTTTAAAAAAAAATTCTCTCTCTCTCTCTCTCTCTCCCTTCTCTCACTCTCTCTTAAAAAAAAAGAGAGAGAGAGGTGATGAATCTCAATTAATTATTTTAGCTTATATTTTGCCATATCTAAGAAACCTGATATATTAAAAAATCTGAACTGGAAGACAATACTTCAGGGGATGATTATTCATATTCCAAAGTGTACTTTCTTTTACAAATAACTCATGGAAAGATTCCCATAGCACATTTGAATCCACATTTTGTTGTTTTGTTGTTGCTTGTTTTTGTTTTAACTTGCTTTAAACACTTTTGGTTTCTATCAAAATCAATATAGTGATTGTCTAAATTTGAGATGCTAATGCAGAAACTGTTCTGTATGTGAGGATCTTGAGATGGGAAGATCAAAAACCCCTCTGTGTTTGCATATGGATGTCAATCTGTGAATTTTATGGAGCAGGATAAAAACAAATATTCACCCACACCCAGCCCAATTTACCCTTGGCAAATTAAGATTTCCTGGAGGCCTTTATTCCTTATAATTGTGTTTGTTTAAGTTTTTCTTTAATTAAGACCTGACCGTCTGCAAATCTTCTCTTCCTCATAGCCACATTATTAGGATATGTCCTTAGTTAATTTGTGTAACCAGTGAACATAGGTGCTCCTAGTTTCCCAATTCAGTGTCCTTTTACCTCTTCCCTAATACAAGTCCTCCTTCAACCCAAATCAAACTCTTTACTTGTACTAGATTGTCTATGACTGATAACAGCTTCAATGACGACCCTGTCTATGAAGGATTTATGGTTTAATAATTAGAATCAAAGATTAAAGAAGCAAACTCTAATGGAGAAATTGTAGATAAAAGTGATAGGATATTATTTGGCAACTTGAGGTATTATTCCTGGTACCCCAATATTTCACTAGAGGAGGCAACCACTACTTGTCAAGTTTAAGGTTGGCTGTGAAGCTAGCAGTGCATGTAATCCTGCCTTTTCCATTTTTTCACTTTCATCCTGTTCTTCATTATGAACTTTGTCTCCCTGTTAGTGAATTATGTAGCTTCATTCTCCTCACCATAAGCTGAGAAAATCTGCCCAAATAGATGTGTTAGTTTTGTTGAGTGAAAGTAAACTTGCTTTGCATTGTCAGCTGAATGGAAATTTAGAAGACCATCTGGAGTGGATGTGCTTAATGTCTGGGAAAAGCAGAGTAGGCAAGCCTCTGGATCCTCAACCACACAAGGTCTGATACTTGAAAGAAACTGGAGTTTAGATTAAAGGGATTACTACAATGCTTGCAAATAATTCCTTTATATTTCTTTTTGGTATCTAAATAATTACCCCAGGATAGATAATCTGCAATGCAAACTCAGAGAGGGCTGGAGTCATGTCAAATCTGCTCTGTGGACAGTGAAACACCTAACAGATGTCATGTGATGAATGGTTTTATCCATTAACATTTCCTTACTTGGTTTCTTAATCCACTTAAACTGGTAATTTCCAACACTGATCACATGACTGAGTTCCGTATTTAAGCAAGTGGTGAGTAGCCTGAATATTAGCAGGCATTTTATGAATACCTTAGGGGAAAGATGACCATAGATATCAACCAGAAAAATGCACTTGCCAGTTTTAGTTGAGTGACATTGAGGGGAAGGCCTTACACATAAATCAAAAGGGTTCCACTTAGGAAAGATTGCTACCAATTAGCTAAGTACATCTTCTTCCCAGGTCTAATTTATTCCAAATGGAACCTAGTGACTACAAATAAGAAGATGACCATCCACTCTGTCACCTCTCTTCCAGCACAGGATGAACTTTGACAAGATTCCCAGAAGTGGATATATTTTGCATTGAACATCCACATCCTGGGCTTCCCTTTCCTCATAGTAGTTCATGTTATAGCTTATGCCTATGCAGTAGTAAAATGAAATGACCCAAGTGGAGCTTGGGTTTAGAAAAGATGTGGTTGGGTTCCACTAAGCAAAAGGCTTCTTATTAGTAAAGTGACACATCTGGAGATATTCTCCAGAATTTTCGATTTTTAGAAAGCAAGACCAACACAAAACTCTTAACATTTCTGGGCGTTTGGAGTGAGGGATGGATGATGGCTAATAGCAAGGAGAAGGATGAGAAGTGGGAGTGAATTTATGTCAAAGACTAGGGTGTCTGCATATGTTTACAATGGGCTGTGACTTACTCTGCCTGGTATGCCTGCCAGGAGTGCTGAGGCGTCTTGATCCTAATACTATTGGAGAGCTGTCAAAGGTAATATTAAGGGCAAGATCTTGCCTAGAGGGCCAAAGATACAGTCCCAAGGACAAGAGGGAACAAGCTTTTGCCTAGAGGAAGAAAAGTTCCCTTTGACTTAATAGTCTGGTATAAAACCTGCATGGGAAACACCCAAAATGAGATGTTGAAAATTGATGAGGTAAATAATTTCATGTGCCCCCCTATACTAAAAAAAACACATAAAAGTACTCCCAAGTTCACCCTACTTTGATTAGTTATTTTCTTTCAAATACATATTTGTCATGGGGATAAGAAAATGGATTCAGCTGACTAATGTTCTATCTTCTTCAGGTCTTGGGCTCCAGGAAAAAAAAAAAGGTTGATCAGGCTGTCTGAGGTGGTTAGAATTCTCAAAGAATGAGAACCAGAATTAGTGGTGACCCCAATGTCTTTGACGTGCAAATCAGAAATTGAAGCCCAGAGAAGGAAAATGGTTTACTCAATGATAGCTCCTAAATTTGGCCATAACCATAATCCTTGTTTTGTTTTAATATTAATGTAAAATGATGTTTCTGCTGTGTGTTCTGGATAAAGATTCATTTTGAAATAGAGTAAAAGTTTAAACTCAACAGAAATGTCATGATGGATATATCCCTGCAGCTTTACTGACAAGACTTCTGTGACTTCCTTAAGGGCTCCATTCCTTTTTGTCTCAATACCTTCACATGGAGGAGACAGAGAACCCACACACAAATTTGTGCATTGAAGCATGTCTTTCTCAATCTAATTACATTATTCCCTAAAAGCAAAAAATATTTTCAGCTCAGTGGATCAGAGATGTGATGTGAGAAGGATTTGACCTGCCATGCTGGCTTTGAAGATGGAGGGAGTAGGCTATGAACTAAGAAATGCCGGTGTCCTCTAAAAATTGAAGAACAAGGAAATGTAATCTCCCCCTAGAGCCTCCAGAAAGAAATGTAGCTTTGCCCACAAAATCATTTTATCCCAGTGAGCCATGTAGTGGACTTCTGATCTGCTTTAAGATAATATATTTATGTGTATGCCCTCTTGCCACTCGTGAGTATGTTGAGACTCCTGTTGAGTACTGGGGCCCAGTGTAATCTACTCAGGTCTTGGGGCCCATGGCTTGCCTCATCCTTCTTAATCACACAAATGTTTGTGCAGGGTACAGTGTACTCCATCATCAGCAATTGCCAGTGGTTTTCTCTGGCTTTCCTTCTGCACCTAGAAAAATCTCAGCTCCATCCCATAATCTGTTCATCTCCAGGTCCTTAACCTTAATCACAATCCTTTGCCACATAAGGTAACATAGTCACAGGTTGTCGGATTAGGACCCAGACGTCTTTGTGGGATGGGGCAGTATGGAAAGGACATTACTATGCCTTTCACAAACCTCAATCTAGTAAGGCTCCCAAACATCTATCAGATCTCTATGGGATACTGAAGTTTAGGTAGTTTTCAAGTCTTCTCTGGCTTTTGCTCTCAGCTAGGATATCTTGTATCTTCTCTCTGTGTGTGCTCAGTGTACTGGCCAGAATAGGTATATAGAGTGTTTGTCAAGCTGCTTTAGGACAGTCTCCTTGTTAACTTTCTGGTTAGTCCTTTAGTTTATCACTTGCCACAACCAGGACTGCAATCTGATTTTCCCAATTCACTTGTCATGGAGATTGCTAGTTTTACTGACAACGCTGGTGGGCATGGGTTACTTTTCTCTAATCCTAAACCAAGTGACTCCCCTCTAGCATTAAAGTTGCTGGTTTTCATAGGCAGTCCTACTGGGATAGAACTGGATGAGAAGAAGGGGCAGGATGAAAGGAGTCCCATCCCCAAGTACAAACACAATAAACTCTCACAGTTTATACTCAAAGTTGAATAGTTTTTCATGAATAAAAACTATTGTTGTATGGCTTTGGCTGATTTCCAAAGCTTTCCCATCAGTTAATCACCACCCTTTGAACTGAGCTTGAATTATTAGGCTGGGTGGGTTTTATCATTGCTGTGTCTTTATTTATTTCCCACACTGTCTCAGACGACCCTGTCTCCAAAGCAGCTGTTTTTTCTGACTTCCCTATTTCTGTCAAATTTCCTAGTTATAAATCTGAGCATTAGCTTGGATTCTTTTCATTGCCCTAAGCATATGTGAAGTAAAATTAATTCATCTTTCATATTCCTGCTCCTTTCAGTACTACCAGTTATTTTGAACTTATTATTGGTAGATGCTTGGGCTACTGCAACAATCCTTGCCCTTCCATCAAATCTGCTAAGAATAGTTTTGACCTCCTCAGTCTTTTGATGATACTGTTGTCATGCTTTCTCTTAAAACTTCTCAAGTTTTTCTTTAAGCATAGGATATAATTCACAGCAGGTATTATAAATGTTTCAACTTATTTGTAATCTAGGATTTACCTTCTAAGAAAGTCTTGGGGGACTCATTAAACTGAATGAGCTTGTGCTTGTTCTCACCCCATTTTGGACCTCAGTTTCTTCATATGTAAAATGATATTCTATTTCTAGAGGTCTCTTAGAAATCATATAAATAGGTAATATTGCATAGAATTTGCAGGATGGATTAAGATAAATCAGTTTTGATAAGAAATAAATGGAGGCTAGAATTCAGAGAAAACAAAAAGATGATCTGAAAGGGGAACATATTAAATATGTCTGTTCATTCACCTTCACTCTTCCCAGATAGCATTTCCCTTGGAAATTGATACTTCTTTTTTTTTATTATTTGTTCTAATTAGTTATACATGTCAGTAGAATGCATTTTGACACATCATATGTAAATAGAGTATAACTTCTTATTCTTCTGGTTGTACCTGATGTAGAGTTACACAGGTCATGTAATCATATATGCACATAGGGTAATGATGTTCAATTCATTTTACTATCCTTCAACCCCTAAACTCCCTACTTTTTCTTCACTCCCCACTGTCTAATCCAAAGTACTTCTGTTCTTCCTTAGCCCCACTTATTGTGAATTAATATCTACATATCAGAGAAAACATATGGCCTTTGTTTTTAGGAATGGCTTATTTTGCTTAGCATGACATTCTCCAGCTCTATCCACTTACTGGCAAATGCCATGATTTCATTCTTCTTTAAGGCTGAGTAATATTCCATGTGTATAAGCACATTTTCTTTATCCATTCATCTGTTGAAGGTCACAAGGTCACCTACGTCGGTTCCATAGCTTAGCTATTGTGAATTGTACTGCTATAAACATTGAGGTGACTGTACTATACTGATTTTAAGTCCTCTGGGTATAAACTGACAAGTGGGATAGTTGGGTAAAATGATGGCTCAATTCCAGGTTTTCTAAGGAATCTCCATACTGCTTTCCATAGTAGTTGCACCATTTTGAAGTCCTACCAGCAATGTATGAGTGTACTTTCCCCCCACATCTTTGCTTGTATTCTTGATAATTGCCATTCTGACTGGAGTGAGATGAAATTGTAGAGTAGTTTTGATTTGTATTTCTTTAATTGCTAGAGATATTGGACATTTTTCATGTATTTGTTGAACAATTGGGAAATTGACACTTCTACTAGAGTTATAGAACATAAAGCAATTACATTTAAACAATGCCAGTCTACATTTGGCCCAGTTTCCTTTGCCACCAGTGGCATTAGTAACTAAGAAGATTGGCTGGCCAAAATATAGGAAAAAATTCTAAACCTATGGATTAGAAAAAAATCCAGAATTACCATTAATGTCATGGTCCTGGCTTCCATTTAGTAAGAGGATCTACCCAGCTGGGCTAACTTTGCAAAGGATAAACAACCCCATGACTATGACTGAATTTAGGAATTTCAGAAAGCTAGAATCTTCAGGGTTTACAGAGGGAGAGCCCTGAGTCCCTTAGAATTAAGATGCCAACTTTTGTGATAGATTGCTGGGAAACTACAGTGACTAGAAATTTATTTGTATAAAATGAATGTAATTAGAAAACACATAGCTAGTCATCACAATGATTGGATTGATAGAAGGACTAGTCAAGCTTATATGTTCATTCAGGAAAAGTGCTCAAAAGAACTTAACAAAATGGCTAAGTGAGTTCATGGTGGCCGGAAACTTGATCCCCCTAGCCAATGAGCTAGATCTTATATATAATTTTGAGGGAGAGTTGGTGCTGCAGAGCTCTGCATAGATGAAGATATTAAGCTTTCCAGGAGAACTAATTGACCAGCTTAAGAGGGCAGGGATACTAGATAAGAGGGAAACAGTTAATTATGAATACTTCTTTAGCTTGGAGACCCCACCAAAGCCAGTAATGGGCCAGTCCAACAAGACTTATTTATATGCAGCCACAGGGAATTGTACGTATGGGGCCATTCTGGAACCTCAAGTTGGCCTACTTTTAGAACTGTTTTAAATTTGCCAGTGTGTTTCAAAACACTGTTTGACAACTCCCTTAGGCCATAAAACATGTTTATATTTTAGATTGAAACCACATAATCAAAATGTTCTGGAATCATCTTAGGGGAACCTTCCCATCTACAGTGTTTAACTCTGTAAATATCAATAATAGGCATAATTCTGTCATTTATAACAACATGGATGAACTTAGAAGACATTATGTTAAGTGAAATGAGCCAGGTACAGAAAGACAAATATCACATGGTATCACTCATATGTGGAATCTAAAAAAGTTGATCTTATGGAAATAGAGAATAGAATGATGGTTACCAGTGGCTGGGGTGTTTAGGGGAAGGGGAAGGGGTGGGGTGGACTGATATTTGTCACAGGATACATCATTGTACTTAGGAGGAATAAATTTCAAAAGATCTATTGTAAAGCAAGATGACTAGTTAATGATGATATATGATACTCCAGAAAAATGTAGAGTGGATATTATATGCTCCCACCACACAAATGATAGCTATGTGAGGCAATACATTAATTAATTAGCTAGATTTAACCATTCCACAATGTATACATACTTTATAACACTGGGTTGTGCAAGATTAAGCATAATGTTATGTGTCAATTTTAAAAAATTAAAAAATCAAATAAAATATTTTTAAGGTTTATTAGCTATTCTGAATAAAGAATACAATCATCATCGGTGCTAATGGGGAGAGGATTCAGGAATAACCTTAGGAGAGAAACAAGGCAGTCAATTTCTCCAGAAAATTTGTTTTAATAACCTCAGGAGTTTTATGTCTTACACCTCTGAGGTGAAATGGGCTTGCTCTGTCCGGCATGGCACTGATACACTAATGACATCTGGGCCCTCCTCAAGGGGTAAAATGCTCTCTACTGAGGAGCTAAATAGTGCAAAAGGCATATTTACTATGATCTTAAAGCTGTGGCAACTGCCCAGCTTAGCTGGCCCCACTTGGATAGAAGGTTGGTTTTTTCCTAGCATGAAATAAATGGATTGTGCTTTGGATGATGTAGCTGCTCCCGTTGTCTTAACCATTGATGCAGATCACAGCATGAGTGATATGGCAGCAGCAGCCATGCAGAGCCACTGTGAAAGTGGATGCTATGAATGGAGTGGCTGAATGTAAAATGAGTTTGGCCTGCATGACTGGCTTCAGAAAGTAGGGCAGGTACACAGGATGGCTTATTCGAGTAACCTAGGTCCCAAGAAGGATGGTCCATGACAAGGTCCACTTTGCCATACCTCTGCACAGGTCTGGATACACACTAAATGATTCTTTTAGCCCTAGTAAGAAGGAAGATATTGGTAGCTGCTAACAGAGGTCGAATGGGCCACAAGCTCTCATTCCAAGCATCCCAGTTAGGTTTAACTCATTCAGAAAGAGGGTATGTTCTTGCTACTTAAACTATAGCTCCTGCATCAGCATATCAATTATAGAAAAGATCCTAAAGATGCCGTACCTTTGCAACTTAAACTGTGACCTGTAAGCCAGCAACATTGGCATCATAAGGTTAATTGTTAGGGGTTGGGGTTGTGGCTCAGTGGTAGAGTGCTTGCCTCACATGCGTAAGGCACTGGGTTCGATCCTAAGCACCACATTAAAAAAAAAAAAGATATTGTGTCCATCTACAACTAAAAAACATGTTTAAAAAGTTAATTGTTAGAAATACAGACTCTTGAGTCTCACCCAGACTTAATGAACCAGAATTTTTATTTTAACCAGCTCCTGAGTAATTCATAAGCACATCAGAATTTGAGAAGCACTGATCTAGTCATTATTGTATAAGTACTGGGAATCACACCTTGGTCGATTAACACAAATGAGTGATTCAGGAGTAGGGAAGGCTTAGGATGCAGTGGGATTATAGATGGGAATAAACAGTGTAGGGGTAGGAGAGAACCAGAGCATGAATTGGCAAAGTTTGGAGAATGACTAACTTGCTGAACCTAGGCCCAAGTCAAACCTTAATAACATGCTGAGAAACTTATACTGATGACTTTGTATGTAAAGAGTAGCAAGTCAGAGTCCTCAACTACTGAGGATATTCTAAAACAGCAACCAAGGCAGATAAGGGGAAATTCTAGAATTTCTGGGCTAGAGGGAACTATTTCAGTACTCAGTTCAGATGGGCATCCCAACTTACTGGTTACCTGTTGTCATGCATTTCTCGTGAGCCATGGAAGCTCACAAAAGTCTGTAGCTAAAGAGTTATTGGAATGAAGACTTATAGAGCATCATGGCTTCCCATAGAGGTAGGAAAGGCTGCATGTGGGAAAGACTTTGCTCTAAATCTTGTAGCTGGAAGAAACAAAAGATCTAGAGAACAGTACTCAGTTCTATCTGTCTGGGCAGCATGGAGGTTGTATTCCCTTGATAGGAAATTCTCAAACTTTCTCAGAGATTGGTAGTGGAGAAGAACTGCAGTATCATGACCATTGAATTGTGTGTCTGCCCTACTTGACGTAGTGCTATTCAATTCTGGTTTTTGAAATGCTCCTGAAGTTTTGCCTTCAGTGGTTATTTCCAAAGAATAAATTCTGTAAATCTCATACAAATCCTACCAACTCAAAGCCTTCCAGTTTTTGTTCTCCTTGGACCAACTGCAAAACCCACATGGCAATACAAAGAGATAATGCTCTCTTATTAGCATCCTCCCTGTCCACCCCCACCCAACTCCTCCAGTTTAGTTAAGCAAGTGCTATAGAGCTTAGCAAAATTTTACAGCTGATGAAATATTGAAATTGGTGAAAATTCTGAAAGTGGTCTTCAAGGCACCCCAAGGTTGTTTCAAGGGTGAAGTTGCTATGACGACTTTGTTCTTGCTTTGCCTTGATGGTGGCTGTATGGAGATGAAAGCCTTGTAAACTGTTTCCTGTCCCTAGAGCATGACAGTCCCCTGTGCCATTTTAATTTGAGTTTTTTTGGATTGGAATAGAATGAATGAGCAGGGAAGGTTAATTATCCTAATTAGAAAAGAAGTGAAACCATGGCTCTTTTAGGTCAGGCATTTGGACAAACCTCCCCTGGCTCCAAGCTTTGGACATTAGATAGTTACTTGAATGCCAGGGGATACACAAAGCATCCTCCCCAGTCCTCTGCCAAAGTCTCTGGAGCAAGACAGAGGAGAATTCTTTTCAGGAAATGGTGTGTGATCAGCCTATGCCCCAGGGCCAGAGAGAGGGTTATCTGGAAGTGGCAGATATGGGTCCACACCTGGATGGGTAGAAGTGTGATGGTCCAACCTTTGGCTCCCCTACTCTGTCTGTGGTGCCAAGAAAGCTCAATGTAGCTTTGAGAAATATTGCTGTTATGTTCATTTCAGAAGATATGCATCCTTCCTTGGGCCTCTTGACATTCCTATCTTCAGCTAGCTGAAGCTGTGATGGTATGTTTTTAGAAGGTAAAGTCCTTTGGATAGAGGATGCCGGTATTTCTAGGATCATTATTTAATTGTTGGATTTATTGAATTCCAGATACAACAACTATGGCATCTTCTATTCACCCATGCACTATCTATTCTCTGTTCCCAATATAGAACATGCTTTAGATCATGTATGCGGAAGATCTTGGGAGTGTCTGAACATAGTAGGTGCTTACTAAAACTTGGCTTACTCCCTTCTTCACTACTAGGAAACAAAATGTCTAGGATACAACCATGATAATCATCTGTTCTGCTCTCTGCCTTGTATTTGCATGTATGCTATCTGGTCAATTTCCTGGTTGCATAAGAGAAGCATAAAGCCTTACATAAAGCTACAGTAGTGACATAATATTAAAGATCAAGTTGGCCATTTAGTTTGACAGACCAACAGATATGTCTAGTACTTGCTTCTGAATTATCCACACACCCAAGGGATGAATAAGAAAAGAACTTAAGCTCCATCTTTCAAAACAGGCCTCCGATTGTTGAAGGATCAATCTGTGAGTCTATTATAATTTGCCTTATTCATATAGAATAGTCCAAGAATGTTAACATCAATGACTCCTAAAGCAATGACAGAGCAAGTGGAGGTCTCAGTAGACATTTAGACTACACTACTCTGCTTCCTCATCCTCCCATTTCCAGTAATTCTGTCTGCCTGCCTGCTTTGTAAAATTTCTTCTTGATTATTTGCAACAGGGACAGGGAACCCAAGGTTTGGAAAGTACTGAATAGTGGATACACTTAAACTCACTTGTATTTAATTTCAAATATTTTTATACTTCATATTTGAATGTGTCTGTATGATATAGGAATGAATTTAACTCTAAATGCATGATGCTAAAGGAAACAGGAAATGTTTCTAGTTTCTTATACTTATCTCTTATGCATTTTCTATCCTCAAATCTAAACTTTCTCCATCTTCACCTCTTAGACTTATACAAAATACCCACCCACATAGAATCACCCTCTCTCAAATCCCCCCCCTACTGTAGAGGGTGGTTGCCAGTTTTAAAAGATGAATGGAAAGTAAACAGAGGAAGTTTAGGATGCCAAAAAAGTAATTAAGAAAAATGGATGCTAATGGTAAAACTCAAAAACAGCCCTGGCATTGCAAATAACTAATCCCTTATAATTGGACAGGACAAAAATCTTCCAAAGTCTTGGTGTTAACTTTTGGTATAAGAAGTATCTTTGGATCTATGTGGAAAATCCATACATTGGGAGATAGAACTTATACAGACAATACAATATTTATGCAGTCATTTTTCCTATTTCTTGATCTTTTTGTTTGTTGTAGTTTTGCTTTGTTTTCTTCATTCCTAAGTCTTAGCATTACAATCCTTGGTAAGCAGAACAGGTTACTCTCAGTAGTCAAAATTGTCAGCAGAGTTTTACTTTGTATTTTTGTGGGTGTGGGTTCAAAACAGGTCAGCTGACATAAACCTGGTTTGAATGTAAGTTTTCTCTCATACTCCTATAATCCAAGTCCTAATTTTAATAAACATGGCTCACACAAGCAGCTAGAGCAATCCTTTCTTGTAGGCGAAAGTATTCAAGTGCTAGTTCTATTTAGGGGGTGAGTTGTACACTCAGAAATATTTAACATTATAGAATTTTCA
Organism: Spermophilus citellus; assembly: GCF_964194105.1. Taxonomy (NCBI): domain Eukaryota; kingdom Metazoa; phylum Chordata; class Mammalia; order Rodentia; family Sciuridae; genus Spermophilus; species Spermophilus citellus. The sequence goes on along the minus strand of NC_138190.1, from coordinate 120,188,674 downwards.
AGGTTTCTTTTTGTCGTTTTAGCTTTATATCCCACTGTCAGGAGAGAGGACCTAGAAATTTATTTTGAACCTGCTGAGAGTTGGTGAAGAAAATCTTAAGATAAGGCATTTTGAAGTCTGCCACCAAATCCCAAGACTGCCTGCAGTATTTCTGACAGTAAGTAAAATCATTTTATTTTTTATCTGATTTATTCTAAGACTTTTTTCTTGCCTTTCAATTAATAATACAAACTTAATTTTAAACTAGCTTCAGGCCAGCTGTAGCCTTTTGGAAGCAGTTGCCAAACTGTCTTTATTTAATTCTTCAAACTATTGCCCTATGCTTGACAGATGGGCCTTTGTTCTTGGTGTGAGTTGTCCTCATCAGCCCTCTTGGTAATAGTCACCAAAGGGGCTCTAGTAGCCTTCCATAGATGGGAACAGAAAAATCTCTGTCCTTAGTCAACTTGAGCTAATAGTTCTGACACTGCTACCTGGCCCTTCATACTATAAAGGCACAATGAGAGACGGAGCCTGGTGGAACAAATTTTCTTTGAGGTAGGCTCAGTTGGAATTATGTATAATGCCAAAAATATACAAGCCAAGCAAGAAATCATAGAGTTGATAGTAATCAGATCATAATTGAAAGGGACCTTAGATAGAAACCAATCTAATGTTTTTATTTTACAAATTCACACACTAAGGGCCAGAAGGCAATATGACATACTCAGAGAATTGTAAAAGGAAGGAGGAAGGGGAAAATGCCTTCCAGTGACATGTATGGAATTTGATAGTTACTTTATTGCTAAACAGAAAGTCCTTCTATTGTTGTTGTTACTGAAATTCTATTGTAAGCATCTCTAAAATATGTAAGTTTACTTTCTTTCATTAATAAATATAATCAAATGCCTATTGCAGAATCTTCTTTAGTGCCCAAGGACCTAGAATATCTCAGAGTCATCATTCTGAACATAGGTATTCATTGCCCAGGACTGTAGAAATCAAAAGTAGACACAATCAGCCAAATGTGCACTGACCCTGGAGCAGCCCAAGGAAATTGTCACTTTTACTAAATCCCTGAGATCACCTGATCTTTGGTAATCATTTATTTCTTTTCTAAACACTCTGGGCAGAAATTCTGACTATTTGAATATTCTGACCCATTAGACTCTGGTTGATTGAGATTTTACTATAAAAAGAAAGACGAATGTTATTTTAGAACTTAAAATTAGGGCAGACACATGGTATGCCTTCACTGGATTCTCCTTGGAGTTAGCACTAAAACTGGAGCCTTTGAGGCTGATGGGATATCCTCCCTACAGAGGAGGCATTTGAAGTGAGCCAGGAGGCTGGTGGGGTATGGAAATTAGAAGATAGGGTAGAAAGGTCAAAAGACATGGCCATATTGCAGAGTGACACTGGACTAGTACTGACCCTGCGTGAAATCAGCAACAACACAAAATATGAAGTATAGCAGGAACTTCAGGGAAAGGGACAAACCTTTAAACCACAGCACCTTTCCAGATATGTTTCCTTAAAATATTTAAATAGTAGACTATGTGATTCTCATCAATGGATTATAAACTATTCTTCGTAGTAGAGGTTCTGTGGATGAATTGTTTTAATTCACCCTAACATCTTTTCATATATATATATATATATATATATATATATATATATATATATATATATATATCACACTATCACCCAAACCAAAGTGACAAATATTCCTTGGACATGTCCTTTCATTTCTCTGAATGGTCCCTGGTTATAGAGAAATAAGCCTTCCTATTTGGACCAAAACACTACTCTGAAAACGAGTGAGTGATTTGATGGCTTGTTTGGTTGGTCAATGACAAATCCATACCTTTCTCACTGCTAAGTAATTCTGCTTTGCACATGATTGATCAGCTTGGATATACTCTTACTAGATCCTGCAGCCTACCTTTCCCTTGAAGTACCACAGGGCATTTTGGAATAAAATCTAAATGCATTAACATTAATTTGATTTGAAAAGAAATTTTGTAGTAGTCCTTGAAAGTAATAGGATACACTTCTGGGGTAAAAAATGGTGAAGGGGTTGGCAGTGGAAATTTTATGCTTCAAAATTTGGATTTGAAATAGTCCCTAGGAGCCTAGGCCTTAGAAAAGAAATCCAATTGTGGGTGTGTAATATTGAACACTTGTCCTTTAAGGCTTAGATAGAGGATGGAGCTGCCAAGGGGAAAGCCATGACCTTTGTAATAGCTGCTTTCATGGCCTTTCTCTGACTTAGCAAGAGATTAAAACTCTCAATGGAACCTTCTGGCTTATAGGGAAAGATTTCAGTATTAAGAGAGTGCATGGACCCATGTTGCCTTTGACATTTCTTAACATACAAAGTGGCACAGACCAGATAGAGTAGCAGACCTCTGAAAGGATGTTCAGAAAGTTGGGAGAGACCTGAATCTGTAAATTGAGTCCCTTCTACTACCTACAATTCATAGTAACCCCTGTGAGGTGGGAATATTATTATCTCAAGGAAGCAATTGAGGCTCAGAGAGAGACATGGTGTTGGGAGCAAGGAAACAACCCTACCTGTTTGTCTGGATCCAAAGACTATGCTGTTTCCATTTCACCAGAAAACAGAAGGGGAAAAGTGCTATGGACAAAAGACTATTATCAAGGATGGAAAGACATTTAGAGACCATCTAGTCAGTCTTATTTTACAGATATGGAGACAGGTCCAGAGAAGGATACTAATTGATTAGTGTCCACACAGAAGAGAGATTAGCCAAAATTTTAGCACAGAATTTATCTCATTGAAATAAGAACTAGCATTTAACAAGAACCCACATATCTCTAGTCTAATGACATCTGATTTCTTGTCTAAGATCTGATTACAAACTATCCTGAAATTATTCAAAATTTCTTTCAGAGATATAGTTTGTCCAGAAGCTCCACCTATTAAATAATGGGCTCATGAGGGCCAGATAACATTGTTGCAGGCTTTGGGCAGAGCCTGTATCCTTTACTCTTGTCAGCCATATAGGAAATCCTTGTCACTGGTCATAAAGTTATCCAGGCAGAAGAGTGTGGACTGTTGGGCAAAGCCAACCTACTGCTAGAAAAACAAACTTTTGATGAATTTTGTTTCAAATAGTGAATGTTCTTGAAGTCTTATATGAAGACACAAAACATATTTTTAGCTAATTTTCTATTTTTTGTGTGTAAGCCTAGTACCCACAGTAGGATGGGACTCACAGTAATTTTGAAAATTTGGATTTAGAATAGTTTTTTTTTCATTTCCCTCTTCAGGCACATTTTTTAAGTTATGTAACATTCAGTTGGGGGCATGAGTTCTGTATCACCCCAAAGCAGGGTTCAAGATCTAGCTCTACCAATTACTAGCTGTATGACTTTGAAAAAGTTGTTCAACTTCTCTGTGCATAATTTTCCACCTTTGTAAAATGAAAATAGGAACACCTGGAATTTATTGGATGGTTTCTATGTGCTGAGCATTTCTCTAAGTTTTTAATACATATCACCTCTTTTAATCCTCAGGCAGTTACCCTGAGAGGTAGCTCCATTTAAGGCACAGGGAGTTTAAACATCCTATCCAAGGTCACAGAGCTAGTCACATAGTAAAGGAAGGATTTAAACTCAGACCATCTGATTTTAGTGCTGGTACACTTAGGCACCACACTATACCTAACACATTGAGTTATGTGAAGATTAGATGAGATGATATATAAAAACATTTAACCTAGGGCCTTGACACATAGTAAATACTTGATAAACATTAGCTATTATTACCAGTTTTCCCCACCTCCCCAAATACTGATTAGTAATTTGTAAATTATTCCAGTTCCCAAGAACTTTCCCTCAGTAACCAAACTCTCTTGATTGTCCATATGATTGCATTATGACAATGCAAAACAAACAATTTGGGAGTAGATAATATATTGTCTTAGGTGGAAACTATGACTTTTATGTTCTCTATAGTGCCCAATGAGCCCATAGGTGCTTAAGACATGCTCGTGGACTAGAATGTGCAGTGTGACTGTGGGATATTAAGTGCTAAGGCTAACAACTGTTACCAGCATGGAGTTTCTAAAGCTTTAATGTGCATGTGAATTACATGACAATCTTACAAATGTACATTCTGATTCTGTAGGTCTGGGTTGGGGCCTGAAATTCTACATTTTTGACAAGCTACTAGGTGATGCTGATGCTTCTAGTCTTCGGACTACACTTTCAGTAGCAAGGCTATGATGGAGTGTCTTTAGGGTCCTCTTCATAATTGGTATGTTTAGGAAAGATGTTCTTGAATCTAATTAATACACTAAGGTATATATTATTACATAAGGCAAAACCAAGCATTTTATTCTCATGATACAATAATATGGAAATTATGGACTGGTTATGAATAATCATTAATTGACTAGGCCCTCATTAAAAACCCTATTACATGCAAGACCTTGTGCTAACACTTACTGTGAACAATGTAAATATGAACTTAATTGTATGGGCTGCATATTACTGTGTAGCCAATCAACTTTGGTGAAGCCTTCCACTTTGGCTCCAGTGAACTAAGTGGACTTTGCATGTCCAAATTGAAATTTGGAAGGAAAGCAGTATAATTATTTATTTTGTGCAAGAATTAGTAATGCCAATTAAGGCCGTTTAGATTTGCTGATTGTACTTAATACTATATTTTCCACTGTTTATTATTGGAGTAATTGTTTGTGTCAAAGTAATTTCTGAGGGAACATAGCACAATGTATCTCATGTCCCATTTAGATAAGCCTTTTGGATAGCATGAGGACATACAGACATTTAAATGGTGTATGGAGGTTGGGGTCAGGGATGGGAGGTTGCTAGTAATACGAAGGGGAACAAGAACAAGTTTGATTCAGGAACAGGGGGTAAGGAGACAGCATCCTAAATATTTTTTATATACCTCTCTCAAGGTTAATTAACAAATATCAACAGAGGCTGTAGATAACACAGTTCAGTAGTAAGAACATTGGGCCACAAGTCAGGAGACCTGTAATCCAAACCATCTTCTATATTCATCTGGTTGTAGGACCTTGGAGAAGTTGCTTACCCTCTCTAAGCATGCCAAGATGTAGTTAATCATACTAGTGTTAGTATTCAGGTCCAAAGACATTATCTGAAGATAATAGCTTGACAAGAAAAAAATGGTGTAAAAAGTCAAGGGAGCATTAGCAATTATTTGGCACACATTTGAATAAAAAATTATTCTTCCAACTACCTACATTTTGATGGAAAACCAAGGGTCATTCTCCCTTCACTCTAAGGTGATCTACTTGTAGAATATCTTTTATACCAGAGAAAGAATAACTATGATACAGGTTGCTATTTTAGTGATATATTCCAACATTAGAAAGGATAGAGATAGAAAAGAGGTATAGGAGATTGGATCTACTCCTACCCAAATTCCACCAATTATGTCCTTGATATGAGACTTATGTGACTGTACATGTTTTTTGCCTACATGTTTTTACATCTAAAAATTGAAGTGTGCCAAAAATGAAATCAAAACTGATAAAAGTTTTTGCTCAATCTGCTTGTAGCCAACCAGGGTCTTATTGGAACAATTACTTGTTTCCATTTTTATAGATCTTATTTCTGAGTCAGCCAGCTGTTCACTCTAGCAATGGGCCATGACACTTAAATCATAGTGTACTTTAGATGGTGCCCCTCTTTGCAGGGTGACCATAACTCAGAACACTTCCAGAGTATGCTATTTAAATATCCAACTCAGCATCCTGCAACATAAAGAACCCCTCTATGCCATTTGTTATAATAGGTGCTGTGAGGCACGACTCTGATTCTGGGGGCTCAAATGCACAATAAATCTAACTTCACTCTGCTGGCAATGCACATAATTATAAAATATGCAGAATGCTTGTTATTAACTAGTCTCATGGAGAAGATCTACCATGCAATGCAGGGTATATTTTGGAATAGAGCTACAAACAGTGATTGATTTTTTTAAAAAAAATTCACATCTCCCCTATCCTTTTAATCATTCAACCTCTAAGAACTAGCAAACATTTATAGACATTTAATGAATGGGAAACAAGGCCCATTCACAAATGCTGATAAAAATTATTGTTTGCCTCTTAAGTGAAGATTAAGTCCATAGCATTTTTGTGGTGTCTGTGCAGAAATCGAGACCAAGATATAAATCAGCTGGGAATTATCAGGGGCACCTCCTAATAGTTGTAAAACAATGAAGGCCATTTATAATTTTTAACTATTTGAATTACAATTGGATAGACTATCATTTTTTGGCCAATAGTTATCCCCAACAGACAAGCTTTGTGTACATTAAAAATAAAATAACAAAAACCCTAAAATCATACATTTCTGCAGTGAAGGTTCAGAAATTGTTTGTAGGATACTTGTGGAAGAAGCAATGAGCATAGGGATCCAGGATGTCAGACTCTATAGGGAGAGATTTTATGCATGTAAGAGTCAGAAGTAGGCTTGCTCAATTGATATGGGCCTCATGAATGTTAGCACAATGCTTCCCAGGTGATGCTGCTGGTTTCCTATTCTAAGAAGCAGCCTCAGGTGCTGGTGATATAGCTCAGTTGGTAGGGTGCTTGCCTAATGTGCCCAAGATCCTGGGTTCAAACCCCAGCACCACAGAGATATCTTCAACACAATTTCTTCCTTTTTGTCTTTTAAATGGAGTCTCTTTGGGCATAGGAACTCCTAGAGCTAGCTTCTATCAGTGCTACATAATTCCTCACTGAAGAGTCAAGGCTGCATGGCATCAGAAATACTGGTTTCCCAGAATAAGGAGCCTCCACACAGATGCTCACCAGCATAGCATCTGATTTCTTGGAAATATGAAAGGATGGCTATAATTGTACCATATCACTCATTAAAGAGAACACTTGGAATTAAGTGGCCTTCAGTTTCCACTATTCACTGTTGACTGGTAAGATGTTCTGTCTGTGTGTCACCCAAAGACTAGTATAATTGCTATAAGTCTGGAGTCTGGAGTCAGACTGTAGTTTACCTCCAAGTTTCACTACCTATTAGTTGCATGACTAGGTGTTATTTAACCTTTTTGTGCCTCAGTAGTTTCATTTTCAAAATAAGGATAATAATAACAGTACTAAACTCATTGAATTGTCAGGATTAAGTAAACTCCTGTGTCTAAAACACTTTCACTCAGTATGTTGTCCATGATAAACAACTGATAGTTTAAAAATATGGTAAGGGACTCTTCAGTTCTAAGGGACAGAAACCTGACTTAAACTGACTTGGAAAAAATTATTATTGGACTAAGTAACTGAAATCCTACAAACCAAATGGGTCTGTCATCCCTTGCCTCTGTTTTACAAATATAAAATTTTGACTTAAACTCTATGGTCTCAGTATCCTAGTGTATAAAATGGAATAATAAAAAGACACCTACTTCATGGGATTATGGTGAAGATTAAATGAATCAATGCCTGTGAAGTGCTTCCAATAGGGCTTGGCACATAGTCTTATAAAAGTGTTAGCTATCATTACTGTTATTGTTGTTATTATTTATTAATATTCAATGTTTTCCTTTTACCTCTTCATACCTCTCTCCCTTTTATCTCTGCCCTCAGCTACTTATTTTATTCTCCTTCCTACTCTCCCTTCCTTACCTATTCTCTTTCTTCTATTTCACATATTATTATCACCCTCCTCACCTACCAATTCCAGTGACTTATCTACAGAGATGTTAAGTTGGGTGGGAGTTCATATCAGGATTGGGCAAGCAAAATCACAGGGGATTGCCTGAATAGTGCAGAGTGTAAATGAATATTTACATTTATTCCATTGACGTTCTACCCTTTCATCAACCTTATTCTCCCTCTCAAACTTCTTTTTGAAATCATTCATGGTTAGAATGTATTACATACTTTCTGTTAAGTGTCTGTGAGACACTGTACTGAATGTTTCTGGTTTATTCAAGAAATGGTTTAAATTATCCAGGACCTTTCAAACAGGAGCTTTTCAAGGACAAACATCATGATTGTCTGACTCATTCCAGGGCCCTGCCACTCTCCTGTTCTTCTTTTAATATCCTCTCTTCCAAGGAGTCTAGTGACCAGCTGCTCTTCTTTGCTTAGAGTAGACTTTCTCCTGGGAAATCTCACCCTCCCTCCCTCCCTTCCTTTCTTCCTTTTATTGGTACTGTGCATTGAACCCAGAGGCACTTGACAACTGAGGCACATCCCCAGCTCTATTTTGTATTTTATTTAGAGATAGGGTCTCATTGAGTTGCTTAGCACCTCACTTTTGCTGAGGCTGGATTTGAACTCATGGTCCTATTGCTTCAGCCTCCTGAGTTGCTGGGATTACAAGTGTGTGCCACTGCACTCAGCTTCTTTTCTTTTTTTCCCTTTCCTTCCCTCCCCTCTACCCCCGCCTCTCTCTCCATTTTGAGACAGAGATATTCATTAAGGAAAGCAAGGAGTACACATTCAAGGGAGAGACTACAGCCTATCTCGAGAGTGAAAAGTTCATCTTACTGAGTTTTGCTTGGTTGAACCATAGCCTTTTGACCCTGATCTTTTCTAGGCAACAGCAGGCCAACCAAATAAATTAATCCCAGACAGCATATTATATACTCCATTCCTAAAAAATTGTTTCTCCTAGGACATCTCACTCCTTAGGAATCCTTAGGAATAGAGTACATCTATAACCAGAAGGCCTTTAAGAAACAACATTAATGAGAATTTCATCATGATAGACCAAGGAAAATGAAAACTTTGGGCTCCCAATTTCTTCTCAAATCACATTTTGTAGGATATTGGTGCCGACATGCAGAAAGTTTGATTTTTGAAGAGTCTGTGCAATGTGATTCTGCTGGCTACTTACTTTCTCAAAGTCCCTTTCCATTCTGACTAAAAACAAAGTGCTACTGAGCTTGGGTTTCACACTGCAGGGATTTCCTGGTTGGTCCTATCCACATCAAACCAGCAAAGGCCCTTTCTTTTCTGAGAGCCAGTTATTAATCTATATCCTTGTAGAGAGAATTCCCAGGAATAAACCTTTAACATAAATTATTATAGAGCTCTTAATCATTTCATCCTTGCTTTTTAAAAAACACACACATATATTTGTTTCTTTTTAGTTATACATTAGGATTCATCTTGACATAATGATAAAAGCATGGAATATAATTTACTCTAATTCAGTCCCCAGTATTCCCCTTTCCCTCTCCTCTGTTCTACTGATCTTTCTGCTATTTACTTTTAGGGTTTTTGTTTGTTTGTTTTAGTTACCCTTTGTTTTGGACAGAGAATGAGGGCAAAGGTATTCACAGCTTATTTTTTGGCTATAAGGAGTCTTTTGTATTGATCAGTCAACAGCTAGGATGAGACTGGAAGCTGTGTGGAAATAAAGGTGTGGAGGTGAGCTGGCATCTAAAATGCTTGTGTCATTGTATTGCTGTCAATAGCTGGAATCTATTGTGCAGTCTATCTTCAAATGCAATTTGAAGTACATCCAGGCACAAATCCAATTAAAAAGCAGAAAGTGATTTGCATGCATAAAATAACACAGATGCATGGTTTTTAAAAATGACTCTGATAGCTCAAATTTACAAAATTCTTTGTGAAGGTCCATACATGAAGCCAAGTCAGCTGATGTTTGAGTCTCTGCCCCAAAGTATCTCAAGAAATTACATTCTCAAAACTCAGTGCAGCTTGGTGGTTAGGAGCAAAATAAAACTAGACACATGTCTGGATGTTTGTTTTGGCAATTGAGCTTTCTGGGGAAGATTCATTCTTTGAATTCTGGTTAGTGTAAGGCAAAAGCCAGATCTCCAAGCACATGGCACAGTGTAGGTGCCCAATGACGATTTGTTGAACTGAATTAGAGCAGCCAAGGTTCTCCTTTGGTCTTTGGAAGACATTGTTTGTTACCTTCATTACTAACACAATCTTGGTTTTGTTTAAGGTGGCAATATGCCCAGTTAAATACCCCTTTCCCAGGCTCCCTTGCAACTGATGTTTAGTAGGTGGGACATGCAATATAGTTCTGGCAAATGACATATAAATGGAAGTCTGTTGGAAATTTCTGGCAAAGTTACTGTTTTCCTGATAAAAAGAGACAGATGTGGTTAGTACTTCTTTTTTCATTTTCTTGCCTCTTAGTAGCGTTGATGTTACAACTGCCTTGTGACCATAATGTAACAAGCATGCCAATAAAAACCAGTGTGCTAAAGATAGGGAAGCAGGAAGAAGAACATAGGCCTTTGATGGCATTCACCAGCAGCCAAACCAATACCTACTTGAAGGCTTTTATTATGGGGGGAAAACCCTATTTGTTTAAATCACTGATAGTCAGGTTTTTGTTACTTGCAGCCTAATATCTCTCTACCACCAGGCTTCTAGGACCTTTGAGTTAGTCCCTATTATTTTGTGCTCCTCACTAGAGCACTTTGTCCAGGTTAGTCTGCTATGCCAATGTTCTTAGCTTTAGGTCTTTTCTGACCTCCATTCAATACCACCAATAAAATGAAAGGTTTACCCTGTTCTTTGTCCTGTTCCCTCAGGGCCTTGCAAATGATAGAAGCTAATCACATTAATGCCTATGTGTGAAAGCTTTAATTTATAGCAGAGTTCTTTACTATGTTAGCCTCAAAGGGTGACCCCTTTGTTTGTGACTTTGTATCTTTGTTGATAGCTGTGGAAGGCAAATCAAAGGACACATTTTGGGTCAGAGAAAGATTTTGGGTGTCCAGAAACATCATTGTTAGAAATAGATGCCTCCAAAATCTATGCCTCCATTTGGAACTATATGAGATGATGACTTTTAGTATTTTCAAAGATTTTATTTAAATTTTCAGTAACATTTGCATGATCCTGAAAAGCCATGCAAGAAAAAAATTGGATATGACCTTCTACAGAATTATAAAAGTTATTGTGCTATATATATTGAGAACATGGTCATGTCTAATGCAGCCACATTTTTAGACAGACTTTCATATGTGTATGTACATTTAATTTTTTTCACATACATATTTACATGCATACTCCTTGAGGTGAGGAAGCAAGAGGGACAGAAATTAGAAGCCCATTTAAACTGAGCATTGATAAATTGCATGTGGTGGGTACACCCTCCCATTTAGAAGACTCGCTTCTGGTTTGGTTCTGTGTCCTGACAATCCATGTTCCCACAGTATTTTTTTTTTTTAATATTTATTTTTTAGTTCTCGGCGGACACAACATCTTTGTTGGTATGTGGTGCTGAGGATCGAACCCGGGCCGCACGCATGCCAGGCGAGCGCGCTACTGCTTGAGCCACATCTCCAGCCCCCACAGTATTTTCTGACCTTAATTAGTTATTCTACTTTATGTGGAGCTGTATTGAGAAGCCTATAATAAGAAAATTGAAGACATACAGTAACTATCCCAGGAGACATAAATTATATATTTGGTATAACTTGACAATGAATCAAAAAGCAAAAATTCTGCCAGACTCATAGCTGCCAAACCAAGTAAAAAGATTGCATTTTATCTCCAAACTTCCAAAGTCTTCCCCCGGTAGAAAGATAGGAAGAGGTGCATGCAAAGCAATGAATTGATAATATTTAGTTCTGTGGAAAGAGTGTTCCAATCCTTGTGTCTGACCATCTTTCTAATCGATGTTGCTCTCAGTTATTTTCCTCAGCACTTTTTTTCTCTTTTCTCTCATATCTTAATGTATCATTTCAATATAAGCTATGGCATTTTTCAGAACATCAAAAAGACCAAAGTCAGTATGGAATATAAATGGATTTGAAATATCTTCAGAATATGTCATAAAGAAGCAGCAGAGATGAAAATTTTAAAACAGAGAAAGAAAGGAAAATAAAAGAATCTTCCTCACTGGGTGGAATTTGTTAGGGACTTAGGTGTGTGTACTTTAGCAACCTGATAAATGTCTCTGGCAAATGGATTCATGGGGGTTGGTGTGGGGGCGAGGCATTAGGTGTAAAGGTTAAAGACAGGAGCCCGGCTTCTGCCCTAGTCTCACAAGGCTTTTTATGGGATGTGCAGATCCAAGAAAGGGGAAATGGTGATCATTTAAGAGAAATGAGGCCTTCCTCTTTTCTCATAGTTAAGAGAAGTCTAGACCTTCTTAGAGTCCTATCTAAACCGAACGATGGGGAAATGTTTTTACTAAGGTTTCTCTAACTTCAGTGAGCCTGAGAAATGTCTGATGACCTAAGGTACTTAAAATATCAGATTCCCAGGTCTTCTGGAAATTCTGATTTATGTGGTATGCTGTGAGTCCCCATAATTTCCATTATTAATAAACAGGCCCAATGATTCTGAAACTGCTTATCTGGGGATGAGCCTCTCAGAAGCATTGCCTTATTCAGTGGAAAGAGAGGTGTCTCCTTTGTTGCCTCCTTCTGGAATCCACAGCACAGATAGGACTTTCCAGTCCTAGAGAAACAAGGCAATGAAGGAAGCAAATCTTTCAATTTGAGATGATGCCAGCCAGTGCATTTGTGGTAAGAGAATGGGATTGTTTTTCAGAAGTCAGTAAGATTTCTTTCTGTGTCTGAGGTACATGGACACATGACCCTGTATAGGCACTCAAGGGAAAGAGGAGGGAATACAGGGGAGGCAATAGAACACCACAGATCATTGTTTCCTTTTAATTTTTTTCACACACACATATTCTGAAATCAATCTCTTTCTCCCCTCTCCCTCTCCCTCTCTCCCTCTCTCCCTCCCTCCCTCCCTCCCTCCCTCCCTCCCTCCCTCTCTCTCTCTCTCTCCCTCCCTCCCTCCCTCCCTCCCTCTCTCTATTAGGGATTGAACCCAGTGGTGCTTTATCACTGGGCTACATCCCACCCATATTCATTTTCATTTTGAGACAGGATCTTGCTAAGTTGCTGAGCCTGGTCTTGAATTTGCAATTCTGCTGCTTCAGCCTTCTGGATCACTGGAATTATCACTGTGCTTGACTGAAATGGCTCTTATAAACCCTAAAACATTCAGAGGATTTTAAATGATGACTAGGATGATGGTCCTCAAAGTATGTTCCTTGGACTAGTAGCATTGGCAGTATCTGGAAACTTGCTAAAATACAGATTTTTGGATCCTCTAGACCTATTGAAGAAGAATTTCTGGGGCTGGGGCTCAGTAATTGGAGTTTTAACAAGCCCTTCAGATTAGTCTCACATGTTAGAGTTTAAAAGCCATTGAGCTATGCAATCAGGCACCTTATAAACTCTCCAATGCAGTCTGAGTCCTTTGCATGTTTGTCTCCTCCACTCAATATTCAACTTGGAATATGGTACTGATTACAAAGTAGGTGATCATGAAATTGTTGCTCAAAGCAGCTGCCATTCTTTAGTATCTTAATCCCTTCATTTTCAGTAATAAGATTATATCAGTCTCTAGTGTAGACAAGTTTCAGTATGTCTGAGATGAAGCTGGGAAAGCTGTATTTGTAACAAGCTATCAGGGCACTGTGATGTAAGTGAGCTTTGGTAGACACCATAGGGGATAGGGATGAGCAGTCACCTTTTGGGTACCATGACAACCAGCTGCACTCCAGTACCCACTTCTGTAAATGGGGTCATGACTCTATCAAGTTTGTAAGATTAATGTAAAGATGAGATAGTTATTTTTTATTACCTAAAGGGACACACAAACAATTTCAGAACACATTCCCCCTTTTCAAATATTAGCATTCTTTAGCCACTCAAAAGTCCAGTAGTGTATTGTTGGAAACACTAAAACCTTCCTGAGGACAATTTATCCTCACAGAAAATGATCCACAGACAAGTGTCCTCAACACAAGGATGCAAATGAACATTTAGTATGCCGAGATCATATTATGCAAAATAAATGGCTCTCAACTGGGGTGCTTAAGGATATTATTATGGCAACCGTTATTATCTTATTCATGACTTTCACCTAAGCTATTCTGAGTGCTACTAAAGTTGAGTACACATTCAGATATTACTCCTACTGTGGTGGGATTAGCTGAGCCCAGGATGGCTTTCATGGGAGAAAGTCAATACAAATATAGTAAAAGTAGAATTGACAGGGATATCACAGTGTGGTGTACTGACAGGAACACTAGACTGAGCTTTCAGAAGCTTGATTAATGTCAGCATTGGGCAAGTTCCTTAGCATTCTAGGCTTCAGCTCATAAAATGAGGACTCTATCTCCCAAGACTATAATGAGGATCAAGTGAGTTTAGGTATAAAAATGTATGGAAAGTTGAAAGTTTCATTACATTAAGTTTTTGTAACCAGAACCTTCAATTAACAGGATTGTCTTTTCCCATGGCATTGACTTGAAAGAGGCAACAAACAATAAACCACTAAAATTGGAAACTTTGGAGCTCAGTTCATGTTATAGCCTTATCCATCTACATTTCTAATCCTGGACATTGAAAATAGGTGTTCAAAATGATAACTCAAGGGCCCTGCAAAGGCCTCAAATACAAAACAAAGATTCAATAGTATTTTAAAGCAGAACATGGAACTAGGTATTTCAGAAAATTTTCTACAGTAGACCAAACTGACTGAATTGTTTCAAAGTTCTTTTTCTTCCAGCTCAACCATTTATTAGATTCTGTTAATTTGAACAGTCCCTTCCCTGGGAATTTTGGTGGACTAATCCCCAACTGCTTTATTTTAATAATAAAATAGTAAACATATTTAATTTGGCATTTTCCATGAAACATTTTTGATAGCCAAACTCAAAAACACCACACAAAAAGATGAAGTATTTTCTATACAGTTTCGGGGTAACAGCTAAACAAGAAATAAAGTGAGAGTATAGTAGAAAGAAGAAATGTATGCATGATCTGGTTTGCTTTTGGCATCCCAACCCTTGGGCTGTCTGTTCAAGACAAACTCAGGAGTGTGCAGTGATTGAGAATCAAGGCAGCAACAATGGATATGCCTTGGGAACCCTTTTTGGAGCTATGCCATTCATTTGTGGAGTGAGAGCTCTTGATCTCCACTACATTCTTTTTCTCCAGTTGCAAGATGGAGTTACAAACACCTGCAATCTTGCAAATGTTCAGTTTGAATCAGAGGTCCCTTGATTCATCAAATAGTTTAGTTTAACAGAGTGCTTTTCTATTTACCCTACAGAGATTTGTGATTTTTATGAATATACATGGAAATATAAGTATTAATATTGTATCAGGTTGAGAATGGTTTTATCTTTCTTTGGTAATTGAAGGAGGTATTTCAAGGCCTTGAAGGATTCCTGGGCCATGAGGTGGAACGCCATTTGTTGTTGATGTACAAGAGAGATTGGGTAATAGAGAAGTCGATGGAGGATTAAAGGGCTGGGAAATCAGAGTTTGTAATGCTGTTCTACTGGGGCTCAACAGGATGTTATCTGAATTCATTAGAATATTCCCCTCCTATTTTTTTCTTCTTCTGCTGACTCGTCTCAGCTCACTTCACCTTGCATACCTTCAAACTTCATCTGCCTGTTGTTTTGAAATTCCTACTTCCATCATATAAAGCCATTACATATTATAGGAAAATTCTTTAAGTCAATATCCAAACTAAATCCAATGAGTCTTTTTAAAATTTTACTGGCTCTTTTTAGTTATACATGGCAGTAGAATTCATTTTGATATAATTATACAAGCATGGAATAACTCATTCCAGTTAGGACCCTATTCTTATGGATTTACATGATGGTGGCATTCACTGTGTTGTTTTCATATATGTAAATTGGAAAATTATGTTGTTTTCATTTACTGACTTTCTTATTCCCATCCACTACCCCTTCTCTTCATTACCCTTTGTCTAATCCAGTGAACTTGTATTCTTCTCTCCCTACTGCCACTTATTGTGAGTTAGCATCCACCTAGCAGAGAGAACATTTGGCCTTTGTTTTTTTAGGATTGGCATATTTCGCTTAGCATGATAGTCTCCACGTTCCATCCATTTACTGCAAATGCTGTAATTTCATTATTCTTAAAGGCTGAGTAATACTCCATTGTGTATATATACAAAATGTTCTTTATTCATTCATCTGTTGAAGGGCACCTAGGTTGGTTCCATAGCTTAGCTATTGTGAATTGTGTTGCTGTAAACATTAATGTGGCTGCATCCCTACAGTACACTGATTTTAGATCTTTTTGGATATATACCAAGGAATGGGATAATTGAGTCAAATGGTGGTTCCATTCCTAGTTTTTGAAGAATCTCCATACTGCTTTCTAGAGTGGTTGCCCAATTTGCCTATTCTAGGCTGATCTAAAGAGCTGCTAGACACAATAAATTGGTACATGAATGATGCCCTGTGATTAACAATTTTCCATGGTGAGCTGAGGCAGGAGCCATTTTGAGGCAACTGCACTGTGGATACAGGAACTGAGAACTTGGATCTAGGAAAATAGGACTGGTCCTGATGCACAGTACAGGCAGACACCAGCACCATGACCTAGTCCGAGCCTGGCAAAATCTAGAGAAAATTAGGCATGGAAAGTATTTTGCTTGGTGAACACAAGTTGGGGAGGCCTGAAAGAACCTGACTCCCTCCCCCTTTGAGACAAAGGAGTCTTTTAAATAATTCATTAAATAAAAAGGGCTGGGGATGTGGCTCAGTGGTTAGGTACCCCTGGCTCAATCCTTGGTAATAAACACAATAACAACAACACCAACAGCAACAACAACAACAACAACAAAATAGACTGGGGGTTCTGGTTATGTCTATAACTTGATGGAGAGGGACTCTGTCAAGAAGTTAACACTAACTCTGCACTCTCTCAAAGAGGCTGCTTTGAGAGATAATGACATATTTTGGAAATATGGGCTATCCATGATAACTGACGAATTACTTGCTGATGAAGCCTACAGGCTATGTGGGGACCTAGGTAAGTATTTTGTCCAACTGATTTCTGACCTTTCATATGTTGGGTCAAGATTTGAATCTAAAGCTGGAAGGGACCTCAGAGGTCATCTAGTTTGATGAGTTTCAACCCTTGCTCCCTAGAATCATATGGGATGGGGGTGTTAAAATCTAGATCATAGCCCAGATTAAAAACCTGGAGAGTAGGTATTATTGACTTTATTTTAAAGATTGGAAAATAATCTTGATGAAGATAAATGGCAGTGTTAATATTACAAAGCTAACAATCAACAGAGCTGTGTTCTGAGCACTGTTCCTTTGATACCATTTCAAATGTGAGGTATTATCTGTAAGCATTAGAATCATTCCTGTCACTGGTGGGGAATACCCAGTCAACAGGGTGACATGATCTTCAGACCTCTCTGGTTATCTATTCTGGCATATTAAGAGAGGTGTGGGTGAGTCAGGATTCAACATGTACTGGCTCTATTCTTAAGGAGCAAAACAATTCTATCCTGTGGATGAGGCCTTACTCACATAATAGCAGGCCTCCCATCCTCAGACTCATGTCTCCAGCTTAATTTCTTCTTCTTTTCTGCCTATCTTCTGAAAATCTGGTAGGAACCAGAGTGCAGAACACTTGAAATATTAGCTAGAGACATTCCAAATTAGTCTCTAAAGCAGTATGGCCCAATAGAACTTTCTACAATAATGGAAATACAGTATATTTGCACCGCACAATATTGTAGCCACTACCTCCATTTAGTTTTTGAGTACCTGCAATGTGGCTAGTGGGAATGAGGTACTGCATTTTAAATTTCATTTAGTCATAATTAAGTTATATTTAAACAGCCACATGTGTCTAGTGCCTACTGTATCAGGGAGTTCAACTCTTGAGGCAGTAGAGAAGGACACAATAATGACATATTTTGGGCAGCAATATGTAAGATGTCCCAGAGGGGATCAAGTAAAGACTGAGAACATGGACACTAAAGTGAGACTGCCTGGGTTTAAATTTTGGTTGTATCACTTACTGCTGTGTATCCTTGGAAACATCATTTAAGTTCTCTGAACCTCAGGATCCTCACCTGCAAAATGGGACCAAAAACACTGTCTACACCATAGGGTTATTGTGAGGATGAGATGAGATAAAAATCTATGTATTGTTTTAGTACTGTTCTTTGCATATAGTAGGCACAGTGTTGAGTGTGGAGGAAAAAGAGAGATGCCCTGGTTTGCTCAGCTGTTTTATAGGACCCAGCTATGTCTTTCAATTAAAAATTGCAGTCATTCACAGGAGAGTAGATGGGACTTGAAGTCATAATGTTAAACAAAATAAGCCAGGCACAGAGAAACAAGTATCACATGTTTTCTTTCATATGTGGAATCTAGAAGAAAAAATGGATGACATGAAGGTAGCAGGGAAATATTAAAGAACAAAAAAGGGATGAGGGACAGGGGAGAGGAAGGTAAAGGAGGGTAATGCTATTAATAAAATTTTTAAAACATTAAAAACTTAACATTATGAAAATCATCACTTCAATATGGGAATTTATGGAGAGGATATAAAAAGTGATCCAAGGTAGGGGAGTAGGTTGTAGGGAAAGGAATCAGAGTGTCTGTTTTCTAAATGAACTTTGAGAACATTGAACAAGTAGGTTCTGGGAATAGAAACATGCACTGTAAGAGCAAAAATATGGAAGAGAGAAACTCAACCCATTTAGAATCTCCAGAAATGCATCTTTGGATGGTAGAGTTCCTGTTTCTTAGGCTCTTTTGTCATCTTGCAAATGAGTCAACCCACTGTTGCTGCTCTAATTTGGTCATTTTCTCAATTTGAATGTCTCGGTAGGTATCTTAGCCACTGGACTGGGCTGAGTAGCACAAGTCTCATGCCATTCCCTCCTTTAGGTCCAGTTTGACTTCCACACTATCAGTCCACCAAGTTGCCTGACACTGGCAAAATGTTCAATTCCGAAGTTGTGCAAATTGCTAATTAGGCTTGTAAACATTCTCCACTTCACTTCCCTAATATTTTTTTGGTCATGGAACTCTTCCCACTGTCACTCCCGGGGTCTGCACCTGGTGCTTAATTATATTTGGGCAGCCCTGCTGTCTGTGCAGGCAGCCTGGCCACGCCCTCCAGCCCGCCTTGCTGGTTGTGGTATGCCTTCCGAGGCTCAGATCACTCTTGGAGAACACAGGGCCTGAGATTTGCCAAAATGTATTCCTTTTTCATTAATTAAAGAGCAGAATAGAAAACAGCAGAATAGCATACCACATTGCTGTGGTGGTGGTAAGGAGAGGCAAATAGGACTAGTTCTACTTTCTCAAAAGACCTAGTGGCAGTACTTTTATGTTATGTACAAGGGACTAAGACCAATCTCATGATGGGATACTTTACTCTCCTCTACATCTGCCTTCTCTCTTTCCTCCTTACCAACCCACTCCTCTAGCACAGTATTATAGGATAAATGACAAGTAAGTGTCACAAGCAAGCAGATGCCCAACAGGCACTTTTGGATGGTGATTCTCAGAGGGATGGGTTTTAGAATTAAACTTGTTCTACCAAATTTAGCAAACAAAAAGGCAGAAAGCCCAGAAAATTTCAACTTCAATTAGAAAATAAACTTTTAAGTGTAAGTTTGTCCCTTGCAATATTTAAGGCTTGTTTATTCTAAAAGAGTATTTGCCATTTATTTGAAAATAAGACTTTATTGGCTGTCTGTATTTCTTCTGGCAATCCTAAATTAGGCAGAATAGATGATTATTTAGCACAAGCTAGAGTCCTGAGAAGTTCATTTGCCCGATGGTATTGCCCTCACTGGCCTGACTCATTGCCTGCCATCCTTGATATATTCAGTGTTATTGACTTGTCATTAGAAGCTTTTGTCAAAATGTGTGTAAGCCCTTAACAATCATTTAATGCTCCAGTCCAGATTCATTCTATAGGTAAGTTCACTAATTATCTCATAAACTCTATATAAAGGAGACATAAATAAGTAAATTTAATTTGGGAGAGAGGAAACTGGGTTAGGACTAGATCCAGTTGGTACTCGAGAGTGGGTATGAGAGTTAACCTCATACACACATAATTACCTATATGATTGTATGAAAGAGGTGTCGGGTTTCCCCAGTAGTCACCATGCTGATAGGTTACATTAGTTTTCCATGTGTTACCATCACTTTCTTTCCAATACTCTCCTAGATAACAGGCAGCCTTGTGTAATGAAAAGATCCCACATCTTAGAATCAGACTTGCCTTCAAGTCCTAAGTCTGCAACTCTTTAACTGTGACTTAGGTTGGGCAAGCAGGATGTCTTTTATTTCTTCATCTGTAAGGCTGGAAAAATGATTCTTGCCTTGGAATTCTTGTAGGGTTTTGTGAGGAGCAAATGGAAACATCTATAGATAGATAAGTCCTTTGAAAACAAGTATTGACAACCTGTTTTCAAAACATCAAAATGTATGTACTCCTGGGAGGGGTAGCACAATCAACTATTCCTGGTAACTTGGTATATCACATAATTATTCTTCCTGAAAGGGCAGAAATGTTCCCATAGGAAGGCAAGGGGTATCAGGGGTGAGTGCTGCAGTTCGGACTAGTGTGATGGAGAGGAAAGACCCAGGCAAAGAAAGCTGGATGGTTACCCCTGCCCCCAAATAAAAGCCAGCTCTAGCATTTTGCCAATGACTGATCCTATGGCATGATCTCAGAACAGGAAGGCAAGATTGGAGGGAGGAGGTACTGAAGACTCTCTTGAAATACTGCAGGGGGCATTCACCAGCTCTCAAGGAAGAGCTCCAATTTTAGGGGGACAGGTGGCCAGCGGAGGTTTTGAATCTACCAGAGGAAATTATCCTCCCTCTGTGTGCCCAGGATAAGATCTCAGAGCCAGGGAATGTTTGTAAATGGACTCTCTCATTTAAATAAATCCCACTTAAATATTTATCAGATCATGAATATGCATGTTTCTCTCAGCACTGGAAAGAGAACGGGCATGTAATTTTTAGATGGCACATAAATAATGTAAGGGGGGGAAAAAGGGATCTTTGTTCTGTGTTGACTGTGTATTTACAGCATCTCAAGAGGTCTTGAAATAATGAACTGATTTTTCCCTTTCCCAGTCCAAATGTGCACTTGGAGCTTCACCTTTCCTGTCTTTAGGGTGATTTGTACATATCTGTATACTCAGGGGAGGATTTCTGGAGGCAGGAAAATGAGGATGGTCAAATTTCAGAGATAGTAAGTGAATTAGCCATGGCAACCCTCCCCTAGCTCTCTCCTGACAGGCAGTAAGCAGGGCTGGTCCCACATCCCGTTGTTAAAATGTCACAGGTGAAGGCCCAAAAGGCACTTCTTAAGAAAGCCAATGTCATTGAAATAAGCAACCATTGTGCACAGCAGCCATGAGCACTTGGACTTGGCTCTAGTTATCTAGCATAGTTCTAAGGAAAAGGAAACAGCACAATTTTAACAAGGAATGTGGGATAGATTGGAACACAGTCAGGGTCCCAGGCTCCCATGGGAGGAAGGAGCTACAGACTAACAACCATGAGTTCTCCTTTCCATTTGTTTGAGAACCAGGTGTGAGTGGAGCCCAGGGTGGGTAGGTGAGGGAAGGTATATCTTTTTTCTCTCTGGGGCTCTGTGACCTTAATTGTCCTTTCACAGCTGCACATTCATGGCTTGGGATTAGGCAGGATATGCTTGCTTTTTGTACTTCTTCCCCCTCTCACTGTGAGAAATTTAGATAGTATTGGCTTATCTTTTTGCCCTAAAGCATCTTTAAAAATAGGAGAGTGGAAGGTGGTTTTCAGTATGGAGCAATAGAAGGAACACTTTACCTGGGAGTTAGGAAACAGGCTGTTTAGTACTAGCTGCACAATTTTAACAAGGAATGTGGGATAGATTGGAACACAGTCAGGGTCCCAGGCTCCCATGGGAGGAAGGAGCTACAGACTGACAAACATGAGTTCTCCTTTCCATTTGTCTGAGAACCAGGTGTGAGTGGAGCCCAGGGTGAGTAGGTGAGGGAAGGTATACTTACTAGGAGCGTGGTATTGAGCAAATTCCTTAACCTTTCTATACCTACTTCCTCATCTGTAAAATGAGGACCACAATAGTACCTCCCTGGTAAAAGTGTTGTGAAGATTAAGAGAGATGATACATTTATTTATTTATTTTATGTGGTGCTGAGGATCAAACCCAGGGCCTCGCACACACTAGGTGAGCACTCTACCACTGAACCACTACCCCAGCCCCTGAGATGATACATTTAAGAGGCTTAGTGTAGAGCTTGGTACATAACAGGTGCATAGTCAAGGGTAGATATTAGTCCGAGGAACTGATTATTCATTAGCTCCCAAACCATCCCCCAAACTCTGCATCATTCATGGTCAGTGAGGAAATAGTCTCTTGTCCTAAAGGTATATAGCAGTCTGGTGGAGGGGAAGAATTTTGGGACATGGTGTTAAGATTCTTGGCTTTTCACTGTTAATTAACCATGTGACCTTGGAAAAATCATTCCCCTCTTTGGGCATGCAGATTAGTTTCATCTGTCAACCAACAATGATAATCTGCCTTGCCTTCCTTCTTGGGTGTGAATAATTATAAAAGACATGGGGGAAAGTGCCTAGAAGTTTAAAGTGGTGGGTTTTATTTTGAACAATATTAACTAGAATAACTGAATGCTCTTCTATTTCAATGGGTTCCAGTCTAAGCAATAATTTTGAGCTCACAGTTACATATTGGGTGAGATCATGAAAGCAAATAGTTTATGGAAATATTTGTCTAATTTCGATTTGGAACATTCAGAGAGCAAAATGGATGGGTGCTAGGAATAGACATCAGATCCACGGAGCTACAAATAGCTTATCAGTAGCTATAAGGAATTATGGGGTCAGTGAGAAGGTTGCCTTTGCCTCCTATTTTTGTATTTTTCCATCTCCTCTTCTAAGAAGCCTTATTAAACTAAAGAGGAAGCAGTACACATATACACAGTGATGAGACACGTAGGATTTTCTGGGACAGTGCAGTTTATCTTTTTTTTTTCTATAAAGGTATTTCCTGAACTCAGTAATGAAATATAGTTTCATGTTGATATTTTTGTAAAATTTTAAACATTACTATAAGTAATAATTGCTAATATTTATTGAGTGTATTTCTGTGTATCATATACTGTACTAAACCATTTAGAGTATCTCACTTGATTTTTATAACAGGTCAATGCAGTAGATGCTATAACCACCACCATTTTATAGATGCTCAGAGAGGTTGTTGCTCAAGGTCGTACAGCTGATTAATGTCAAGGCTGGAATTGAGTCCTCAGGCCTGACTTGGAAAAACCAAAAAGAAAAGAAAGTATCTTCAGAACATGTATCATTTTTCTGTGTTAAAAAAAGGCTATTGTATCAGATTTCTGAACATCTGCTTGGTTGGAAGAACCCTAAAATCAAGCGATGAGAGAAGCTGGAGTTTGCAGGATATTGACTTCATATTTTGGGGGGCTGTCAGTTAGGACAATTGATAATACATTTTTTTTTGTGTGTTCATCTTTAAGACCACAAAAAGAAACTGTCTCCACGGTCTTCCACACAATAACCATAGAGTCCTCATGCTCTCTAACACTTGTCCTTTGCATTCTTGTCATAGTGCTCCTTGCAGATGATACCACAGATGACTAGGTGCATCCAGCCATATGGCATTGGCTTCAGGGCATGGGCCTGAAGATGAAGGGAGAAACTGGAAGGGAACTTGGAACCTCGACATGGTTTTTCTTCCCAATTCCTAAGAGTAACCCCCTTAAGCCAAACAAATATAAGACCATAAACTAAGTTTTGCTTCCGAATTCTAGGATTCATTATGTACTGTGAAGCTGGCAGAGCCTAAAAATGTGTCAGAAAAGACATATACTCTGTTTTCTGTCTGCTTATTAAAAAATGAAAATATAGATATATTTTTGGTGGAGTCACTGACTTCAAGACTTTTCAAAGAGGTTGTCTGTTCAGCTTAAGTTACCTTTAGGCATTTCTATTTGCTATGAATGAAGAGAATTTCATTTTATGTTTTATTATTCTCCAAAATATATGCCCAGTAAAACCACACACACACACACACACACACACACACGCCCAACTTTTCTAATCACATCCTTCTCTTCATCAATGGACTGAGCCTTAGCATTATGTGGAATAGATGGAGGGCTGCTATGGAATCAAGATGTAAGGAAGCAAATGAGCTCCCCTTCCTGGAAGGCAGCATTGCAATTCCAACAGCCAGGCTTCCTTCCTTTGGCTGTAGGCTTTCTGCATTTGCCTGAGATGCAGAGATGTCTGGGAGTGGTTGTGCCCTAGCTGTTTCTACTTCTATGTAATATAAATGGCTTTCCTAGCTCCTTTCCTGGGAAGAGGTTCTGATTCTGGTTAAGAAGAACCAAAATGAGCACAGTGGAAGGAAGAGCAAGGTACAGGAGACACCATAGAAACTTCATTCTATGTCTCAGAAGTCCTGCTACCCTAGTCAGAGCATGATGGTAATGGATAACTCTTATAGATGCTAACTATGTGCCAGAAACTGTTCTAGAAGTTTTCATGGATGTAATACATACAACAATTCTATGAGTTAGAATTATTGCATTCCTTTTAAGGGTGAAGAAACAGACATGCAACACAGGGCTTAATGCCTGTCGCCAGTCATAATATGGCCCAAGGATATAAAAGGAGCCATTGTTCTGAATATATATATATATATATATAATTTTCATTTAATGCTGTGAGTTGTTGACTTCTTAAGTCAAGTCCCTTGAGTGGGTGAAAACATGAAGAACATGGGAAGTTACATTGACTCAGTTCAGTTGAGTAGAGCCTTACACAGAGCCTTGTGACTTCATGGACACAAAAGGATGAGCCCTTCTTCTTGCATATTAACCACTTATCTACAAAGCGGTTCTTTTAGCTTTAGCCAATTGCCCAGCCATACTCAGCATTTGATTTTAACTTACATCATTATGTCATATTTCTTTATTCCCATGAGATAAAGTGCAAAGTCTATTGCCATCATTATGCAGATAAAAGAATTGAGACAGGGTAGAAAAGGCTTGATACAATAATTCTGGGGCTAGCCTTTAGATTTTTGGAATCCCACTTTTTAAGTAGAATTACAGATTAGGAGACTCACCAACTTTATAAAATATGGAGCCAATTCATTTTTCAGAACCTGAAACCTCAGACTTAAGAACTTTACAAACTTTTCCAGCTTGACATGTCTAAGATCATTTTTAATACTACTATTCAGACTATGCTAGGTAGATAAAAGTGGTGGGATAAAAAAAATCACTTATTAAAGTCTTAGTCCTGCTTTTGAAAATTTCTACTTTATTGATGAAACATGACACACATATTATTGGAAGTAGTCAAAGGATTGAAGACAACAGGTAGCTTTGGTAATGTTAGTGTCCTGTTTACCTTAAGTTACCTGTTATAACTTAAGGTTAACTTTCACACTGTGCCAAGTGAAAACAGTAATTCTTTCCAGGACTTTCACAAGGAACATTCTTCTGCCAAAAGCTTCCCAAGAGAGAAAGTGACCTGACTAATCCTTGGAAGCCTTTCTCAGCTTCTAGAAATATAAAATGCTTCTGTGGGATAATTCTGTAGTTTGCTTGTTGGAACCTGGAAATTTTACAGTTGATGCAATTCTTTTGAGTTTCAAAAGTAATATAAAACCTCACATCAAATCACTTTAGACAAAATTACTAGGCTTGCAAATTTTGACTGTTGATTTTCTTTATTTGTATTTCTTGGCTATTATAGTTTTAGGAATAAGACTGGTCATTGTAAGATCAGCAATGTCTGTCTTTGGAGCCTTGATACTTCCATTTTTATCCCTCTTCTTTCTTTTGTGTCCATTCCCCACTCCCACCATTTACTTCTATTTCTCCATATGATTTTTTTTTTTGTAGTGTTGGGACTGAACTCAGGGGTGCTCTATCAGTGAGCTAAACCTCCAGCCCTTTTTATTTTATTTTGAGACTGGGTCTTACTAAGTTGCCAATACTGGCCCAAAATTTGAAATCCTCCCATCTTAACCTCCAGAGTTGCTGAGATTATAGGCATGTGCCAGCATGCTGGGCTCCATCCAATTATTTTAATATTAGTTTTCTGGTAGTCCTCTGAACTGGTGCTTTTTGTCTTTGGGAAATTTGAAAGGACATCCTAAAGATCCCTTTCTCTGGGACACCTTTCTTACTTCCCATGCTCAGCCAAGCCTAAGTAGGTTAAAGCCACAAAGGAAAATCTGTTATGAAAAGACACTGTTTCTTGCCCACAGGAATGCTGTTTGGATTATCTGTGTCTGCCTTGCCTCTTTTGGTATAATAACTGAGAACTGACTACATCAGCACTCACATTACTTTTCATCTTTGTCACTTTACCTATACAGACATTTTGAAATAATTTGCCTTCTTTTGTTTTTCCCTGAGAGCTGTGGACATTAATATCATGCTATGCTCATCTTTAGAGGATTCATGTGGTTTGCATGAAATAGTACAACATTTATATGCTAACTCTTGACAGGCCTCAAATATTAATGTTCTGTATTGGTTGAGATTCAGGGACCATCTAGTACACTGCAGGTTTGTCCTTTAGCCAAAAACATATAACTAAAGTTTCTAGCACTAAAATAACTGTTTTGCTTCCAAGTCAGTTGGAGTGCGAAGGTAATATCTTTGGTGTGGAGGCTGAGTCACAGAAGGACTCAAAATCAGGTTTAGCACAATGCATAGGAGGAAGGTGGTTATCTAATGTATGATCTGAGGATACCATCTACACATGGCACAGCAAGTCCATATCCACGTCCTTCTCTAGCTCTCCAGGCCCAGTAATCTACATTTTCTTTTTAGCTTAAATGTTCTCATTCACTCATTCATTTGTTCAATTTAAGTAGGTACTGCATTATATTCAGCACTCAGCACAGTCCTGGCAGAAATGAAAAAGATAACAATCTTTTCTTCAAGAAATTTATTAGGATTATGAGAGATATACATAGATAAAATAATACAATTTTTTGGCTGGTGCTGTACTAGAAGTAATACAAAGTACTATGAGGGCAGAGAGGGTGGCAGGGAGAAAGACCTGTGGAAACAAATATTTGAGCAGTTTTGAAGAATATGTTTACTTTCCAGATTGTATGAGTGTTTGTGGGGGCAGGAGAATGGAGTAAAGTGGCTGAGAACTACAACAAATCCACCCTATGTGCAAAGGAATTAAAGAAAAAAGGGGAACCATGGGCTATGAATGTAGTTCAGTGAGAGAGTGCTTACCTAGAATGTACAAGGCTTTAGTTGAGTCCTCAGCTCAGTAAGAAAAAAAAAGGGGGTAGGGGATACAATTCATGTGGAATATTGAAGCTTCCATGTGATGATAACATAGAGCTCTAGTGGTATAAGATGGGCAGACATGAGGCTAAGAATGTGGATTGAATTTTGGTGATTATAAAGGGCCACATGTGGCATGCTGAGAAGTTAAGAGTATGACTTTAAGAGTAATGATGAATGGATAAATTGCGGTATATATACACAATGGGGTATTACTCAGCCATAAAGAAAAATGACTTTATGACATTTGCATGTCAATGGATGGACCTGGAAACTGTCAGGCTAAGTGAAATAAGCCAGTCTCCGAAAAACAAAGCTCAAATGTTTTTTGCTAATATGTAGAAGATAACCCAAATAAGGGGTAATGGAAGAGTATACATGCAGTAGATTGACAAAGGGGAATGAAGGGAAGGGAGGAAGGATAAGAAAAGGAAAGACAGTGGAATGAATCCGAAATAATTTTCCTTTGTACTTATATGAATATGCCATAGTCAATCCTACCATCATGTACATCCAAAAGAATGGGGTCTTAACTACAATAAGATATATTCCATAAGATATAATTATATCAAAATAAATTCTGCTGTCCTGTATAACTAAAAAGAACTAATCAACTTTTTTAAAAATATAAAAGAGTATTGAGATGCCACTGAAAGATTTTAAACCAGGGGGATGATGTGATGGTAAGATTGCTATTTGGCAGCAGCGGAGAAGGTAAAATCAGGCAAATCAGTTAGCAGGATGGTGTAAGAGGTGATAGGAGCCTGAATTTTAATCAGAGGTAGTGGAGATATAAAAGAGGGTCATGGTGATGGAATGTGAGAGATGGTGGACAGGGAAGTTTCAAGGATGAGGTTTCTGCTTTGGGCAATGGGGCAGTGCCATTCACTCAGTCTGGAAATACAGGAGGAAGAGAAGATTTTCTGGGGAAGGTGAATAAACTCAGCGTTCAGAATGTTGAGTTTCAGGTTCAGGTAGGGCATCAAGGTAAAGGTTTAGGGGTAAATCAGATATATAGCTCAGAATTGAGGGGAGGGGCAAGGTCTCTGGAAAGCCCATGTGACACTGTGACTGCTTTACTTAGTGAAGCATTTTGAATCTTTAGAGAAATTAGATATATTCAAGAGATAAAACTGCTTTGTATTTGTTTTTGAGTTTTAGTTGTGGATGCACACAATACCTTTATTTTATTTATTTATTTTTATGTGGTGCTGAGGATTGAACCTAGGGCCTCCCACGTGCTAGGTGAGTGCTCTGCCACTGAGCCACAACCTCAGCCTAAAATTGCTTTGTCTTTTATCTTAGAAATTCATATAATGTTTGGTAGGAAGCACTCCTTTCATTCACAGGAAGCTTGCAGATTACAAATGACTGAAGGTCATATTTTAAGACTTAAATGGGTGTTGACAGTAGAGATTTTCAATGAAGGGGTGACCACTATTGAGAATCCCAGCCAATTTTCTTAGAAGAAATCTTATTAGAAGTGTGTGGTGGCAGTCTATGGTGCAGGAGTGTCCTGTAAAGATTTTAAGATTTACTAGGACATCCTAACCAGTTAACCAGCATCATTTCCGTTTTTTCCCTATCATACAGGGTCCTGGAACAATTAAGGGCTGAGTGCTAAAAGATGAGAAAGAAAGAAACTTGAATGTTCGGGGGTCTGTGGCTATTTGCCAAAGCAAATGTAGGTGGTTATTTATGTTTCCACAACCTTCCTAAGAAAAGCCATTGGAAAAGCAGTTCATGTTTCATTATAAATGGAAGTGCTATAATAGACAACAGAATTTTAGAATCTCAAAGAATCATGATATTCTATTTATTTGCATGCCTATGTTGCCCTTCT
Source organism: Spermophilus citellus (assembly GCF_964194105.1). NCBI lineage: Eukaryota > Metazoa > Chordata > Mammalia > Rodentia > Sciuridae > Spermophilus > Spermophilus citellus. Next base: position 120,159,637 of record NC_138190.1, on the reverse strand, counting down.
AAACTATAAAGTTATTCATGGGTGGTGCTATGTCTCATTTCCTTCCATAACCCCACTAATGCCCACAACATACAATTCCTACTCCCAGGAATTGTTAATTGCAGAATGATGGAGTCCATTCATTCATTTTACAGATGTGGAAACTAAGGACAGGAAGGGCTATGTGACTTGACTGGGATCACACAGTTAGTTAGTGACAGAGCTTAACCTGGAATAGAGGTTATAGTTTGATGATCATCTTCCTCAATACCCTTCATTGGAACATGTGCGTCTCACAACAGGGCATTCTTGATGTATGATGACAAAAAATTCTGTCCTCGACCAATTCTTGGCAGGCTCCTTTGAGCCCTCTGCTTGACTATATCTGAACCTTGGCCTATAAAGACTAGAACAAAATGCTAACATAGTTTCTAACTACTTAGGCCACCTCCCTAGGACAACCCTAGAAGGACCCCTAAAGTGCCTGTCCTAGAAAACTCAAGGCTGCCAAAAGAATTTACTGTTTGGTCCAGTTAACACTTGAATATAGGGCCACTGTGGCAGGGCAGAACCTGACTTCAAAGAATGCCTGTTCACACCATTCGTGTCTTCATTCATGTACTTGGGGTAATGATGTCCATCTCATTCCACCATCTTTTATACAACCAGAGATACAGAACATTGTGTTCTATATGTGTAATATGAACTGTAATGCATTCTGCTGTCATATATAACAAATAAAATAAAAATAAAAAATTCACCCCTCCCCCCCAAAAAAACAACAAAGAGTGCCGGTTAACACACCTAGACGAGTTTTACGTAGACCAGTCTCTTCTTCCTATTATTTCCAAGTTTCCATTTCCTTAATTTTCCCGAGCCATTAATCTTTCTCCTATTTGCTCATTCTCCCCTCAAAATGTCCAGTCATTTCTGTACAAATTGAAGGTGAGTTCAGTTTATGATGAATTCTTTCCTTATTGTAATAGTATGCTACTGATTAAAATTTATCCTTAAGTCTTTAGTATCCAGTTATGTTTTTCTTTGCCATGGTTAGAGAATCTGATAAATCTGATTATTTGAGACTAGATAGAATATTCCCTGAAAACTTTCCACCATTTGTGAGCATCCCTCCTTACCTCCTAGATGCATAGTGCATTCTTGAGATGATCTTTTAAAACAACAGAGACAATGTCAGTACTCTGAATGATTCTATGGCTATGAGAAGGTAAATATGGCCACAAATGTCTACTGTACAATTTGTGTCAACCTCAGTTTAGAGAAATCTCCAAACATCTCTGTTGCCTTTAATAACTCAGTATGGGTCTGTCATCCATGAGTTCATCTAAGCCTTTATGGGGGGGGGAGCTATTTATATTTTCAGTCTAATCCACCACTTGGTGTAATGAGTTCCATATGTTTCCTCCATTTTCTACCTGCTGTGAGAAATAGAGCTTCTTTTTCTGTCCTAAAATCACCTCTTGGGCTAGATGTCTGTAAGACACAGAAGTACACACTCTCTCAGACATACATGCATGTGATTTAGTAGGGAAAATGACCCCATTATTAATTGTTATCTTTGTTTACAAGGATATTAAAAATTCAAATGAAAGGGAGCTGAAGTAATGCAATTGAAAGCGCACACAGTGGCAGCTAATTACCCCAAGGAGAAGGATGTAAATCCTTGACAAAACGGAGGCCCATTGATGTAGGAACCTGTGGAAATGAATGAGAGGCTTGCTATGGAATCAGTGCCTAGCCAAGCACTGCCTGCCTGCAGTGAAGTTGAAGCACCCTCTAAAAGTTCAGTGTGGCCCAGGAATATAACCTGTCAGCCTCCTCACCTGACATGATCTTAATTAGCCTCTGTTCTACTGCAGAGAAAGCCCGCTGAGGCAGTTAGCACCAGAGAATTAATCAGATCGTTTGTGGAGTCAACAAAGCAGGACAGCAGCCCACACTGGCAACTTATTGATTGGAAAGGATCCAGGAAGATGGGAAGTGAAGTAGTCTCTATTTTGTGCCCCTCCTCTTTTCCCCTGAATGAAGCTGCTCTTAGACGCTTTGTGGAGGGCAAAGTGAGTTGTGCTCTACCTTAACCTCCTCCCCTCTGTTATCCCTGGTCCATATTTTTTCTTCCTGGTCCCCATACATTGTTTAGTTAAAGCATCATGTGTATCCATGCTGTTGTCAAACGATGTGTTTGACTGCAAGGGAGAGTACTGTTGATTTTGTTGCAAATTGTACTTTTGCTACGGGATTAGTTGGGAAAATGGAATTTTGCCAGTATTTCTCTCCCTCCCTTTGTTTACTGCCTATTTTCAACAGCTCTGTAATTGCTTTCCATTTAGTAAAAGGAACATTGTTCCGTTTTTGGTTTTTCTTTTAATTGTGATTTTTGCCCTGAGCTCTGACGTTTGAGAGCATTGATAGGAATGCCATGTTGTTTTGGTTCTAGGTACCCACTTGGCCTAAGCAATCAAGGCAAGGTCATTGTTAGGGGAGGCAGTTCTGTGTGTGTGGGGGATGGGGGGCTGCTCAGAAACACTTAAATCTTCCATGAAGCCTTCCCTGACTAGTCCAGCCTGTTATGAGCTCTCTCTTCTTTGGACTCTCACAGACCTTCAAATCTGTACCATACAATCTAGCTCTTGCCTTATGCTATTTCATACTAATTATGCTTCATATGCATTAACCTTAACCCATCTTTCTGGCCATGGTGTAAGTACTTCAGAGTCAAAGACTACCTCTTACTGAATGCAGCTGTTAATGCCAATGTAGGCACAGTAAATGACACTCAATGAATGCTAAATTGGTTTATTGATAGCCCCTTGAGGAGTTCAGGTAGCCATTCCCTTGTCCCGCTGCTTCCTTGGCCCTACAGATATTGTACATCAGATAATGCTTTACTAGGAGGGGGATACTGTCCTGTGCATTGTAGAATGTGTAGCAGCATTTCTGGCCTTTACCTGCTGTTAAAATGTCTAGACACTCCAAATGTCTCCTGGGGGGTACAAAATTACCCTCCCTGCCAGTGAGGGGTACTAGCCTATAATTTAATAAAATAATAAGAGCTAAAATTCATTGAGCATGTTACTATGTTCAGCTTGATGCTAAAGACTTTACATGTATTCTTTTGTTTAATTCCCACAACTTCCATGCCTTTGCTTTAAATGTTGTCTAAAGGGCTTCAAGGGACAAACCTCAAAGTCACAGGTCTACATCATAGTCTGTCCCTTCCCCAAGGAATATGTAGAAAAACCTTTTCAAGGACCTCTCAGGCCCAAACTCAGAATTTATAGACTACTCTACCTAACCTTTAATGGTCTAAGGATTACTATTCATTGAAAACTAGATATTCAGCTTACTGGGGGTTAATTTCTCAAGGAAATTGATGAAAAGCATGGAAGGTCAAAGCAAAAGCAACCCTGCCAGCTGTCACCTCCTTTTTTCAGAGATGTGAGTACTGTTCCAAAGAGCTAATGCATGGTAGGGGGGCTAGAGATCTATTTCTTTTGCTCATATGATGACATTTTAGCACAGGAAGCAGAATTTCTAGATAGCTCACTGAAGTAACAGTCCCACCCCAAATCCTGACCAGCTGTCTTGCAAACAATGCAATCAGTCACAAGAGAGACAAGGTAAAAGAAGGTGGATAAGCCAGTGCAGATTTGTCCTTCTAAGGGGGAGGGGAGCTAATCAAAGCACATCTGACAGTAGCACCATCTCTGCATATGAAAGACAACCCAAGAGAGAAAATTTGACATTTTAGCTTAATGTGTCTTTGGAGAAGAATGTAGTTCTGGCTGTGAAGTCAATTCAACCTCAAATTCACTGCCACCAAGGAGTTAACGATGTATTAAAATTAGTCATGTCATTCGTTGGAGAAATATTCTACTTATGGAAAATACCTTTATAGGAAAACTGCCTTTCTGAGTCTGAGCTGGAAATATTACAGTAAACAGGATCTAATCACAGCGAAGCCTTATTTCAGCTTTGCATGACAGCTGTAAAATATGACAGTATTTATTAATAGTCGCTGCAGTCTAATCTGCAGCAGTGGAGAGCTACAGCAAAATATGTTAAGCTAGTGAGAGAACAATTTCCACAGTAACTAATATTCAGCTTTTGAAAGGATAGTTTAATGTCTTGTGATATTTTTTTTCCCCTACTGATGGTCCAACCCTAGGAAAGAGCTAGTAAGCTAATAACCTTTGTGGAGAGGAAGTGTTTAAATGATAATTTATTTCAAGAGCTGACAACAAATTGCTCGGCACTTTCTCTTTTTATGCCCCAAAGCAGTCAAGGATGTGCAAATCGAAGTATTAAAAAATATGACAGCTTCAGTATTTTCATTTTCAATGAAACTCTCATTATAGACATATGTACAGTCTTTTATTCACAATCCAGTCCAAATAGTCATTCACTATTATTATTGTGCAGGCTCTCAAGATGCTCTCATAGTTGAAGACTCATCACAATAGATTAGGCAGGCTGCTGAAACTACCCAATGTCTCAGGTACTGTCAACCCCGATTACTGCTGCTCAAATGGGGGAATTTAGTATCTGTCTCTCATAGGATAATGTACTCTCTGGACCTTCCTAATTTATTCAGATGTAAAAGTAACTTGAATTTCAATAAAACCTCTCCTGACTTCACTTTTCCCAGAAGGCAAATGGACATGACTAGAATTGGAGCCATCTGTTACCTTTGCACATCCTTTCATCAGCTCTTAAAGTGGAGGAGGGGGAAAAAATCCTCGCTAGTCATTTTCTTAAATGGAGATACCGGCTACTCCCAGTGCTTGGCCAGAACTTAAAAGAAGTTTGTGATAGTGACCCATCATTGGTCATTCCTTGAATTCTTCTCTAACCAGAAATAGCCCATTAGAAATGAAGATTTGCAGGTCCATATATTTCTGTGCCTTGGAAACTGCTCTGTCTTAGAGAGGAATATATGGGTTCCTTTTGCCTCAGAATCAGATCCTCACCCCAGCACTTCACTGTTGTGCACCATGAGCAAACATACCTTTTGCATGCATTGAGAACTCTGCCCTTCCTCTGCCTTTCACTTTGTAGCTCATCTGACTTTTAACTTGGATTTTCTGACCTCCTGCATACCTGTGTTCATTTGTGGACACCATGCTTTAAGAAGGAAATTGACAACTGGATTTCATTCATAGGAAAACAACCAGGAGGGTCTGAGTACCAGGTCTTCTGAAGAATGGCTGAAGGGATGATGAAGAGAAGAGGTAATAGGTGTTTTCAAGTGTTAAGAGTGTGGGAGGGGGCTGGGGTTGAGGCCCAGCGGTAGAGCGCTTGCCTAGCATGTGCAAGGCTCTGGATTCGATCCTCAGCACCACATAAATAAAATAAAGGTATTGTGTCCAACTACAACTAAAAAAAAAAAAAAAAAAAGAGTGTGGGAAGCAGTATAACAGCCAGTGAAGAGCACATGGCCCTTAGGTGAAAATCTGGTTTCATTACTTTTCAGCCATCACCCTAAGAGCTATCATTTAATGTTCTTATGCCTTGGTTTCCTCAATTGTAAAGATGCAGGGTATAAATGAGGATTGAATGTGATAATGTGCTAATCCATAAATTCAGGGCCTAGTGTGTAATAAGTGCTTAAGAAATGGCAGCTGCTCTTATTAAAATAAGGTAATAAAATGATAAAATAACAGCGATTTGCTGATTTGTGCTATCCATTCGTATTAGGCTGTGTGTGTTTGTGAGGTTAAAAAAGGGAGAAAAGGAGGACACAGAGGAGGTAGAGGAGGAGGAGGATGAGAGTGCAAGAGGAAGAGAGCAATCTTGTGCTTTATTTGGGAAAGTGGAATTGAACAGAAGGGATGAGACTAGGTTATGTAAGTGGTTGTGAATGATAATTTGCAGGAAGGTGTGCAGGTTTGAAGCCCTGCTTATTTCTCAGTAGGGTTCAAATCCTGCCAGACTGAAAGCACTGAGTCCTCTGAGGAAGGGCCCTTTCTCCTTGTCTTCTGGAATCTCTTCACTTAAGTCTTTCAGTTCCTTCCAAAATTTTCCCACTTTCCTAGCTAACAACTTTACTCTTTTCCCAAGGCACCTGCTCCTAATGAATGCAAATGTCATTGGTGGGTGTGGGAACAGCTGGTTTAAAATTATTTTTTTCCAGGTCCCTAAGATAAATCATTGTTTCTGCAACAGTATTGTCAGCTCCTCAAAGGCAGGACCGAATTCTGCTGCTTTTAAATCCCACGAGTGGGCTAGTATGAAATAGAACCAGGGAAAGCTTGTTGACTGATGGGATAATTGTTACAACTGCCCATGTTCCTGCCATAACCTTTGAGAGAAAATAGAAAGGTCTGTCAGAAGGCTGTTGATTTCCAGAGAGTTACTTGGGAACTGAGTAGGGAGTTTCAGGTTGAGAATGGAAGACAGCAGGAGTTTATTGAACACTGGCAAGAAGGTAGGGACTAGTTGCCTCAAAGGGCACCCAGAGCTATTATCTCATTATCTAAGCTGAGAGTCACAGCTGGGCCGGATTCTTTCATCTCTGTGGGCCGTGCCCATTGAAGGCAAGGAGAGTTGTCAGGTACACGAGAGAGTCTGGCTGCAATTCTCAAGTATGTCGGGGTTGTGGGGGAAATGTTAGCACCATGCAGAAGTAGGTCATTTGCAGGTCATTTGCACTAAGAAGATAGGCCTAATAACCAGAAGAAGTGGTTGGTGCTAGGACTTTCTATAGGAAGGTGTTTGAACAAAGAGCCTCCCAAACTGCAGTTGTGGTTACCAGACACTGGGGCAGGAAGTTTGGATAGAGGTCAATCAATGGATACACAGTTATAGTTAGATAGGAGGAATAAGTTCTGATGTTCTATTCCATAAGAGGGTCACTATAGTTAAACAAATATTTAAAAATAGCCAGGAGAGAGGTTTCTGACTACTCTCAACACAAAGAAATGACAAATGTATAAGGTGATGAATATGCTGATTTCCCTAATTTGATCATTACACAATGTACCCATGTATCAAAACATCACATTGAATCTTGCAAATATGTATGGTTATTGTGTGATGATAAAAAATAAAAATAATAAAAAGAAAACTACATTTTGGATTAAGGTTCTATTTCTACAGCAGTCCCTTGCCTTAATATTTTTCTTCCCTGGATGCACGAGTCATTAGTAGCCATAATAAATTGGCATGAATAAATTGGTGAGCTGAGCTATTGTCACTGGCAGAGGAAGACTGTTAATCAGTGGGAACAAAATGTAGGACAGGAAAGACTTTATGTAGGTATAGAGGCAGGTAGGGATAGAGATGTTGAGGTTTTGCTCATGTCAGGGAAAGCAAGCATAGACATATGCCATAGTGAGAGACACTGGGTAAATAAGGAATGGAGGGATCAATAAAGAGGAGATTGTACAGATAACACACTTAGCCCCATAATTTTTCCAAGACCTGACTTTTCATGTATATAACCAAGAGCATAATTTTTAACTTTGCATTCATGAACCAAGATGGTGTTTTAGTAATTAAATGAAGTGATGACCTGAAAACCCCAGACCAGGCCTTTCTCTGCAGACAGAAATCAAAGCAGAGCCAATGAGTCCCTGAAATCTATTTGGTGTTTCATAATTTCAGATAAAAATACCCAGTTTGTGCTACACGTCTTGTAAATGACCTCAAATGTTTAACCCATTTCTCAGTTCCTCATTCATCTTGGCACAGCAGAGTCACATCATTTGTACTTTTAGTTTATTTGAGTGTAATTATAGGTACTCTCTTCTGTATCTTCCACTTCTCTTATGTAATTTGAAATATTCAAAAATTGTATTTCTATGCAGTAATTTTCCCCAAAGCTTTTATTACTGCAGTAATAGTGATCATTTCAAAAAATAAGAAAATGTGAAACTATTACTTTACTGAACAGTCTAAAGACCTGTATCAAATGGTTTACAAATTGGATATGCTCTTCCTTTCTTCCTTCTCCCTAACTTCATTTCTTCTCCCCTTCCCATCATCATCTTTCTTCCCTTCCTATCCTTTCTCCCTCCCATGCCCTTCTTTCCTGTTTTTTTCTCTCCTTTTTTTTCTTTCCAACATTAAAAACAGACATGGGTTTATTTATTCTTGATGAATCAGTAATGGAGGCTGAAATCAGGTCTGTGCTATGTACTAGGGGAGGCATAAAGTATAAATCTAGGGGCTAGCCAGTTTTTTAAATTATCATACCGGAGAGAAGGGCTTGGGAAGGTGAGAAGACCTGGTGAAATACTAGTAGAAAGTGGTTAAGTGCTAAGGGAATGACATGGATAAAAGGGTTGTGTGGGTGTTTAGCGGTGGGCAAGATCGCTGCTTGTTGAAACTGGTTCTACTCTTCCTCAGCCACCTCAGTGTCTTATCCAGTCTCTCAAGCCAAAAGCTCAGTAGCCATCCATGAATCCTTCCTCCCCTTCGCTTCCTGCAGTCTGACTTTGTCCTCAAGTTCTGTTGCTTTTTGTCTCAAACAATATTTCTATTCCAATCCTCCAATTCTAGCCTAGTTTAAGCTGCCATCATTCTCACCTGGATGATGACAATGGTCTTTTAATTGTATTCTCTTCTTTTTCCACACTCCATTTTCTACAGAAGCTTAAATCAAGTCATGTGACTCTCTTGCTTGGAATACTTCAATGATTTCCTATTCTACTAAGAAAAGAATCCATATTCCTATCACTGGTAAATTATCTTTCAGGGAACTTTCTTCCTATGCATTACTCTTTAGCAACATGTATCTTCTTTCAGTTCCTCAAACATGCCATAGGGCCTTTGCATTTGCTGTTTTTTTTTTTTTATAAGGAATGGAGAGATAAATAAAGAAGAGATTGTACAGAGGGGGCAGATAACATACTTAGTCAGCCCCATAATTTTTGAAAAGTTTTGGATTAAGGTTCTATTTCTGCTTGAAACTCTTTCTCTCTGCTCACCACATGGTTGCCTCTTTCTAGTCTTTTAGTTCTTAGCTTAAAAGCTCCTATCTCAATTAGGCTGTAACTAAGCCTCCTTTTAAAATTAGGGCCTATCTATTGCTATTATCTTTTCTTTGTTTCCGTCATAGCATCTTATCTAAATTAATTCATTAGTTTACTTGATTTTGTCTATTTCCCTAATTAGAACATAAGCTTTATAACAGTAGGAACCAAATATATCATACTTATCATTATAACCCTAGCATCTACTGAATGAAAAAGTGAATGAACTAGTGTGTACTTAAGTGGTCAGGAAAGGATACCTTGGAGAGGCAGAGTTTGAGGTAGGTTTTGAAAAATGAAAGGATGGGTGTGATTTTCATAATCAAAATGAAGGAAAAATTTCAGGTAGTTGTAGAAGTGAACAACTAAAGCAGGCATGGTTCTGTTACATTTGCCCAATAGTGGAAAATGGAAAGTGCCTACAGTGGAAGTTTCTCACAAGGTAGCATAGGGAGAACAGGCTTGTTAGTTGATTGAGGTATAATCATGTAGAGTCTTGAAAAAGAGACTGCTTTCTTTTTCCATTGTGGGCAGCAGAAACCCATTAAAAATTCTGGGGCAGGTTACTGGTACCATGTTTTGAGAAGATTTTCCAAGAGGAAGATTAGTATAAAAGTTTATGAAGCTGGGTACAGTGATGTATACCTGTAATTGCAGCTCAGGAGGCTGAGGCAGGAGGATCACAAGTTTGAAGCCAGCCTCAGCAATTTAGCAAGACCCTGTCTCAAAAAAACATAAATAAATAAATAAATAAATCTGAGGATGTAGTGTAGTGGTAGAGTATGCCTGGGTCAAATCCCCAGTACTACACATACACATGAAAATTGATGAGACCCTCATCGTTATACATAATACATGTATGATGATGTGAGGGGGAAGAAAAAAAAGAGAGAGAAAGGTGTCACAGTAGATTGGGTAGAGAGAAGCGATGGGAGGGGAGGGAGGGGAGGGGATGGGGGATAGGAAGGTCAGCAGAATAAAATAGACACTAGGAGCGCTGTATGTATACCCATGGATGTATAACCAATGTGATCCTGCAACCCGTACACATGGAAAAATGAGAATTCATACCCCATTTGAATCAAATGTATAATATGTCAAGATCATTGTATTGTCATGAGCAACTAATAAAAAAATAAAATAAAAAGAAAATTGATGAAAAGTACTTCTCAAAAACAGAGCACATTAGTTTCACTAGAGGCTACAGGGGAAAGAAATATGAAATAAAATGGGTCAGAAATGTTTCTTTCTAACTTCTTTTTAAATTTTATAGAAATTTTTGTGGTTCTAGGGATGGACCCAGGGCCTCATGCATGCTAGGTAAACACTCTACCACTGAGCTGCACCCTCAGCTCACAAGAAAGTTTTCTTTTGGCTCTGAGACCATAGAATTGTTCAAACTACTTAGTGAGAAAATTTTGGGAAAAGAGATGCAGGATAAGAAATAGACATAAATGACATTTGCTTCCTTTTCTCTAATAGAGAACTAATGAAAATAGATGGGTCACAGGAGATGAGGAGAGAATATATTAATTAAGTCTTCTGTGTGTGAATAAATGGGAATTACAGTATTGGTAGAAGGGATGTTTAGTTTTGAAAAGTTTCAGGAACTGATTTTCAAACCTCAGTTCTGAAAACTAGATTGCTATGCATTAGGTTGCATTATATACAGTATATGGAAATAGGCTAATTTATTCTCAGTTCTTGAACAAAATGAAATGCATTAAAATTTAGCAAATTGTGAATTAGAACATTCAAAGTATTTTGGTACCCTAGTCAAACAAAGCTCTGGTTGAACACAGAGATCCTTCCTGACTCTGTCCTTTGTTCCTGTGCTCCCCACCATCTCCATCTCCCTCCTTTCTTGCAATCTGCAACTTGCCTATCCCTCAAGGCTATCTCTAGCAAGTTTTCTCTGAAAACTCTTCTTTTGGAGTGATGGCTTTTCTTAAGGCAATCGGAACAATTTGATATTATTCTGTGTTGTTCAGGAACTTTTTCATGAATATTCTTTCCTATTCATTCCTATTGGAATCACATTATATATATACATCTGTCACAGGATTGGAGCAAACCACTGTGGGTTGGTTGATAATGGCTTGTAGAATTGATTGACTAACTGATAATATATATTTGGATTATAGCAAGATACAAAGTGCCCAGTGTCTGACATAATCTCTCAAAAATATCACAGAATCATAGAATACTACATTAAGAAGGGGACAACACCTTACTGGAGGGGGAGAGATCAAGGCCAAGAGAGCTTCAGTGAGTTGGTCAAGGTCAGAGAGTTAGCTGGTGGCAGATCTTGGATTAGAAATCTGGTCTCCTGCTCCAGGGTCTTGAAATGTGATAATATTTTGGAGGTGAGTACCATAGGAAAATACAGGCTTAATTATTTTATGATAGAATCTGATGATATGGTAAAATGAGAGTAAAGAGTACTCTAGGTTGCCAAGAGCAAAATGGCCTTTCAAGTTAAGTTAGGAAAAGGACCTCCTCTCCAGGTACCTCTCTGGAAGACAGACCTTCCATTTGTCCCTTCCTTCCTTAAGAGTGAAAACCCTGAGCCAGAGAGAATCATTCTTACTCCATAACCAGAGTTACAGGTAAATGACTAATTAAGGAATATTTTCTTCTGGAATGTCTTGGTGATGGTCCCTTTGTTTTACTCAGAAACCAACTCCTCAACATCAACTGGGTTTTGGAGACCATTTAGCTGAATTATGATGTGTGTGCTTTAGCTAATTAATACACCTTACTATATAGTGTTTAAGATTAGACTTAATTTCTGAAACTGTTTCAAAAGAATTTGTTCTCAATATATTCTATCACTATTAGAAAAACCATTTATTCTCAAAGACCAAGTTAGTCAGTGTCAACTTATTATTTCTATCAGGTAATGGTGAGGCCCTGTAAGTTGAAGACCTAATGTGATCTGGTAGAATAAACCCTGGAAGCAGAAGACATTGTCACCAGTCCCATATCTATGGTGTAACAGCTGTGGGACAAAGCACATTTCCTTCTTTGCTTCAGTTATATCATCTATGAGGCAGATAATTATTGTCTCTGACAGGATTAATTTTCCAGAACTTTTCAGCTTAGGCCTTTCCATAGGCTGATCTGCTTTTACTTTGTGCATTTTGGAACAGAAAAACATTTTTGAGTTGCCGGGCTCCTTTTCAACAACAGTGTTTCAACCAAGAGGGTATCCTGAATTGCATTAGTCATATACAGCATGAGGATATACATACAGCTTGAAAATTAGATTCTAAAACTACCATTACTTTAATTTTTGTCTTAATCATTAATTTCCTTTGAATATTAAATACAAAAAACTTAAAAAGAGTACTATGTTTTATTTTTGGGGGGAAGAAAAAGGCAATGAGTTGGAAATGGAACACCACTATTACAAGAATAACCAAAGAAGGAAGCAGATACCTCTTCTTACCTCTTTCTGTGTCGTAGAGGTACACAAACTTCTCCCACTTGTAGTGACCCAGGAGACTCAGAATAGCACCCTTCAAGGCTGGGCGCATCTGGATGACAAACTGCACATCTGCATCAGTGGGAAAGCTAGGTGTGACAAAGGACGTGTGCAGGGCCCCACAGAACGAGGTCAGGGTGTTCATTGACATCTGGTCATAGAATCCAAAGATGGCATACACCCCTCTCGAGAACTGGGAGCAGACTGGAACGAGAAAAAGAAAAAGAAATTTCAATAGGCCCACTGTCCCTTGCTGTAGGTTGTAGAGTAGGAAATTCAATATACAGTTAAGCTCTAAATTACATGCCTCAGAAGAAAAGCAAAACATCAGAAAATCTCTAGAAGCCTTTGAAAGCCCAGTTACACAGCAGGAGAAGAGTAAGAAAGGCAAGAGTTTATATGAAATAGTTACATATTGTCTATGTCTACTATGACCAGAGGAAACTAAAGAAATGTGGGAAGGAAAGAGATCAAGCTTTCTTGCCCTCTTTCAGCAACCCTCCCAGCTCAATTCTCAGGCATTTAGGGCTCTTGTATTTTCACCATAGCTACCCAATGACCTTTTAGTATAGCTAGAACCCCATCAAGGTACAACTTCAACTGGTCTTTCCATCCCTTCAGTGCTTTTTCTTTCATGTCACCATAAACTGATAATTTAGTCAGACTAATTGCTAATGACATGTAACTATGTTACACAATGCTTCAACAACAGCTTTTGTATGATTAAGACCCCTAGTGTGGGCTACTGATTTAGAGGACTTAAGATTCTGGGCATGCTTGGGAATAACTGGTCTTTCAGTGCCTATTGAGTCACACAGGGTAGGTGGCCACCTATTCTGCCCATGTACAATTGACAAAGTTCTATCTTGCATTTATTTTGTAGACTCATTATCCTACATGTGAAAATTTCATGTCCCCCTCGTGGTTGCTGTCCATTTTCCTTCATTTCAAAGTGGGCCATGTCACTGCCTCTTCCCTCTTCTGGCCCAGATGAGCTTAAAAAATGTGAACCAATTTCAATATTAGCTTCAGGAGGACATAATTAGCAAAGCAAATCAGCTACAACAACACCGTGTGGTGCATTCCCAAACCAAGTGGAAATGATCTTTAGATTATCTGCACCACTGCTCCCTTCCATTCATGCGAAGCAGACATAACAGGCTTAATGTGGTGTGATTTAAGGGGTCCTACATGGTCTCCCTTTCTGCTAGGAAACCCTAAGTGTCAGTGTTAGGCTTGCTTCAGGTTTAGGGTGTTGAAAAAGAGTTTGTGGGTTGGGAGGAGGATTAAATAAAATCTTTTAAGGCCATTATTGTGGTAAGATGAAATGCTCATTCAGATGCCAAGATGAGTGGGAAAGTGCAAAGATTAGTTTTGATGGAAATGAGTGGATTGGAGAACAGAATTGGATCCTCACTGGGAGGAGAAACAATAAAGGCACTGGGCACTAAAAAGAAGAATGGCATTAGATGTAGGATGAAGGCAAGTGGAAAACCAAATTAACTTATTTCTTGACCCTGTTGTGAGAAATATAGTTTTCAGTGTCTGTGGGATCTTATCGTTTTGCACATGCCATTTAAATCTGTTTATTAGGGCTGTTCTCTTTTATCAGCCTAACTCATTAGTCATTGGCTTGAGGGTAGCATTTCAAAGATTATCAGCCACTCAGTCATCTCCAACATGGGAAACAGTAGCCTTTGACTTGAGGAATTCTAAGTGACCTCAAAACACATGCACAGAAACGGTTTTTATGTTAAAAGGAGAAAGCCAGCTAGAGAGTGAATCTAGGGTACCTCTTGGCAGGGGACACAGGGAGTACTCAAAAACCAAAAAGGATGCCTTTGGTTATTACCAAGGGACACACTAAAGAAAAATCCCATTCTCAAATTAATCTTGTAAATGGAAAGTTTTTGCAATGCCAGGTCAAATCTTAGTACATATAGTGTTCTGTGCAAGATTGTCCAATTTTATGCTAATATTTTTCTCCAAAATTGGCAATAAGTGTGATAACAGCCACTGATAATAATTACAGCCAATAATAGTGATAAACAGTACTTAGCTAGGCACTGTGTTAAGTACTATACAAACAATGTTTTCACAAGCTACTAATACATTGCTACTATTACTATTTAATCTGAGAAAACATTCAGCATTTGTTTTTGGGATTGGCTAACTTCACTTAGCATTATATTCTTCAACTTCATCCATTTACCTGCAAATGCCATAATTTTATTTTCGTTTATTGCTGAGTAATATTCCATTGTGTATATATACAACAATTTCTTTATCCATTCATCTACTGATGGGCATCTAGTTGTTTCAACGGTTTAGCTGTTGTGAATTGTGTTTTAAAAAAAGTTGTTAAAATAACTTTTGTACACAAAGTTTAACACAAAATTTCATAGATTAAAGTGCAATAAAATCCTGTAATAATTTCTTATAAAAATAATTCTGAGACTGAAAAATGTTCTAGGTATTAAGTGAAGGAGCCAGGATTTGAACCCGAGTCTGTCTATCTTCAAAACGTACACTCCTTGGGACCCAAATCCAACAATGTCATTGAAGTGTAACTGTTGGCCCATATCATATAGGGTTTCCAGATTTAGCAAATGAAAATATGACATGTTCAATTAATTCAAATTTCAGATATATAAGTTATTTGAGTATAAATATGTCTCAAATTCATACATTACAAATATTTGTTAATTATCTGAAATTCAAATTCAACTGACAATTCTGATTTTATTTGGTAGCCCTAGAGAAACAACCTGTCTTTACTAATGGTCATGGGACTAGATGGCTGAAACACAGAATCACCTTCCTTCAATCAAAATGATTTAGTGAATAGCTGGTAATTCTCAGGTGCATATTGACTAGTAAGTAGGAGATGAAGATCCATAAACCCTATACAAATGTAGACTTCTGGGAAGATGAAACATATTTTCAAAAGCCAGAATAGATTATGGATAATAATGGAGGAGAAATTGGTTAATGGAAAATATGGTATTATTCTTTTACTGTTTTTGAGTATTGGGGTATATAATTAATCATTACTTGTTTAAATGTGAAATGTTCATATTTTATTTATTAAATTTATTTATCTATTTATTTAGATAACAATGCTGTAAACCTATCATCTAACCCAAGAACTGTAGCATTACTAACAACTTGTTTTTACTTCTATGTTTCTCCCTATTTTACCTCTTTCTTGACAACCCTCCTTCCATAACTGTTATCTTGGATTTCAGATTTATCATTAACTTTGGTCATTTAAAAATATATAAAACACATATACCTAGACACTATACTTTTATTTTTGTTTGTCTTAGGACTTCATAACAAGGGAATCAGATTTTATATGTAAAACTCAGACTTTTGTAAAATTTGTGAATCATTTCCAGGAAGGTGTACCCTTTGAAAATTTTAAGCCTACGTATGATGGTGAGCAGAATGAGACAAAGGAAGACCTTATAGGAAGGAGTGGGAAGGAGGTGTGAGGGAACCAACTGAAAATCAAAAATTCCAAACTAAACACATACCTTTGGTTGTGACTCAGGAAAGGACTAAGGAGTATTATAGATTAGTAGCAATCCTCAGGGAATAGTATGCTACCATAGTCCAAAAAGCAGACACATTGTGGTGGAAATAAAAAAAAGATTATTAAAAATAGAAGAAAAACTAGCAGAGTAGAGGAAGGGAAATAGGGAGAGGGAAAAGGGAGGGAAAGAGAATGCATCAGGGGCTGAAATGGAGCAAATTATATTCCAAGCATGTATTATCATGTCAAAATGAATCCTACTGTTAGATATAACTGTAATGCACTAATAAAATTGTTTAAAAAGCATTGAGAGAAAATCAGTAAACATTCTATTCTTTTCATATCAAAGAGATAAAGCTGTCCTGCAAATACTAACCCTTGTGTAGAGTTATCCTTGCTCCATCCACTCCAACAATTATAGATAACACTAGAAGGGCCAGTGAGGAGTAGCTCAATGGAAAATAATAGCTACCATATGAGGACAAGATTAATAGTCTCTGAAAGAAGCTGGGGCATAGGGAACCCCAGAACAGCCTTTCAAAGAAGATTCTTGGGTCTATTCATAGCTGCAGAAAGTAGGGCTGAATAAAACACTCATCTGACCCACAGGATAGGTTGTATGTTTTGAGGTCCTTAGAATGAGCTAGAAAGAAACTAAACACTTTTTCAATTCATTGATTTTTTTTCAAGCATAAAATTTAGTGATGGAATCCTTTCTACAAATGAAATTTTAGGTGGAAATGTCCAATATATAAAAAAGGCAAGTGGAGCTCCACTGATTGAAGAGAGTTCCACTGGTCTGTTGTTTCCCTATCATAAAGAAACTGACACAAAGAGGGCTGGGGTTGTGGCTCAGTGGTAGAGCGCTGTTCTAGCATGTGTGAGGCCCTGGGTTTAATACTCAGCACCACATGAAAAAATAAATAAATAGAATAAAGGTATTGTACAACTAAAAAATAATTTTAAAATAGAAACTGGCACAAAGAAAGGAAGTATCTTATACAAGGTCACACAATGAATTATGAACCAGTCTCTTAGAAATGCTTTATTGACATCTTATCACCATTACTCCTCCAGAGCTATCTAGGGCAGCATAGGCTGGGATTCTCCTGGCATAAAACTGACTTGTCCTCCATACTTAGCTCTCAGCCAAGGATTGATCCACCAGGGTTGTCCGATGACTTATCTGCTGACTGCTTCTCTCAGTTCCCTCCTGCCTCCAAAATCAACAATGAGAGCCAGTGGCAGATTGGTGATTTGGTGGAATTATGATTCTTTGGGAGGATACCTATTTTCTTTCTCTGAATTCTTATTGAACCAAAGCTTCCTTGGTGAAATGCTGATGGGAGAACTATTTATCTTGGTAATTTTATGAAGTCATGAAGCTACAGAGAGAAGGGCAGTAGCTTCTGAGACAGGCAGACCTTGGTTCTAATCATTAGCTGTGTGCTATTTTGCAAATTTCTTAGCCCCCCTGTGCCTCAGTATAGGATTGTTATTGTACAGGCAGGTCCTGGAGTTAGACTATGTAAGCTGAAACCCTGTATCCATCTTTGTTAGACAAGTTACTTAATATCTCTGTGCCTTTGACCTAGTTTCCTCATCTGTAAAATTGGGATAATAATAGTGCCTGTCTTAGTATTGCTGTGAAAGTTAAAATGAGTTCATTCGTGGGAAGCACCTATAACAGTGCCTGGCACATGACAGATACCAAATTATTGCTAGCTATTTATCTGTTCAATAAATATTTATTGACTATTAACTATGTGCTAGACACTCTTATAGGTGTTGGGAGATGCTGGAGTGAAAAAATATCCAGTCCTCTTGGAACGTACATACTCATGGGGAAAATACAATAAATGAAATAATTAAGTAAAATATAAAAGTATGTTACTTTCCTATGGCCAGCTCTTTTTAAAGCATCCTTTGCTCTCTGTTAGCTCTATCACATTATCCTCCTCACAGTAACCACTGCCCTCAATCTCATACTGAGTTCATAGGTAATATATTTTTTCATCTCTTTTACCTTCTTTCCCCATTTTTTCAGTGCTCTTTTCTATTCTAATTTCTGGGTAATAATGGGTTAAGAAAGAAGCCCTGCTAATTTGGCTCAAGAATGTGCTGCTGTCCTCTGTCTCTTCCTCTTCCTATATAATGTCTCTGTGCTGTAAAATGCTTCCCACCTGGGGCCTCTATGCCCTCTCACTATGAAACAGCTCGGTTGTCTACTCCCTAAGAGTGCCTGTCTTCATCTCAACCCACTAGCAAAATACCAAATTCTTCTCATTGAGAATGTCATTTGTGACTACATCCTGGATTCCTGGGGACTCTAGTGTAGCTCCCCAACCGTGTTTCCTTCAATGGCGAGTGACAAGCAAGGCTGGAGCCAGCTGTCACGCTTTTATTTATAGTCCCTAAATCTGTAGGGTGAGGACAGGTATTGTTAATGTACAGCGTGGCAGCTAATTACACCACCCATGTTCCAAAAGGCATCATTACAAAAATGTCAAACAACTTGATTATCCCAAAGATCAGAATAACAATATTGCATATCATTTACAGAACACTTTTGAATTCATACCCTTTTGAATCAAGAAGGAAAAAGGAAACTGAAATCTCTTGCTGACTTAATGATCACATTTGGAACAAGCAGGAAGCAGAAAAGTATAGCTATAAGGGAGTTGGTGGAGATATATCAAAAGGTTTTCTATATAATACCAGAGTATAGTGGATTTCAGTGGGCCAAAGAAACTAGCACTGCAAAGGACCTTAAGAGATTTCTAAACTTGTAGTGTTGATCATTGGTGCATTTCCAGTCTGGTAAAATAAATATGTGTGTATTTGTGTAGGTGTGTTTATGTTGGGGTAAGAACAATGACTATTATTTCTTAGGAGGCGTGGTCCTTTTATGCTTTCTACTTTCTAGTGTTGAACATAGATTCCTTTTTATTCTGAAATGGTGATGTTAATGATAATTATGTGGTCTACCATAGAGGAGATTATATCTGTGTCTATATCCTGTATCTTCTATTGGTATACAAAATTATTATCCCTCAAAAGATACCTATGTCCAATCCTCTAAATCTATGAATTAGTTACATTGTAAAGAAGAATTAAGATTCCAGATGGAATTAAGTTTACTAATGGGCTAACCCCCAAACAAATTATGGTCTGGGGATGTAGCTCAGTGGTACAGGCCTGCCTAGCATGAACAAGGCCCTGAGTTCAGCAAATGGGTTTTCCTTTAGGACCGCCAGATGGGATGCAGTCCTGATGACACCTTGGTTTTAGTGTGGTAAGACCCATACCAGACTTCTGACTTGCAAAAATTGTAGATAGTAAAATTATGGTCCTTCCTTCTTTCCTCCCTCCCTCCCTTTCTTCCTTCTTCCCTTCCTTCTTCCCTCCTTCCCTACTCTCTCTCTCTCTTTCTTTTACTGGAGATCAAACCCAGGGCCTTGCACATCCTAGGCAAGTGTTCCACCCCTGAGAGCCATCTCTGGCCCCAAATTGTGCTGTTTTAATTCACTAAATTTATGTTGAATTTTCACAACAGCAGCAAATAGAATGCTAATATTAAACAGCAAAATTAAAAGGTTAGTAACTCTCTGGATTAGTCTATACTTCCTTCACTTTTCTTTGCTTCAACATATTCCTGATTGCAGAAGTCCCCAGAAGGTACAAACTAATAATCCAGTTCAGCTTCCCATTCAGTACAGGAGCCACTTCCCCTAATGTTGGATTGTCTTACCTTCAATCCTCCCAGTACCAAGGGAACTCACTACTTCTCTTGGGCAGCAGCTCTGGCCTCAACTTATTTTTACAGGAAGCTCAATAATGCAAGAGATGTGCTAAGGAGATGTATAATAGACATTAGCTATTCAAGTTTGTGCCTGTATTCTGTCTATGCTGCCTTCTTCCTGTCAGACTGACCATCTGCTAAAAGATTTCATTTCCCTCTCTATTCTTGCCACCTCCAGAAACTATCATTTGAACTCCTTTGCCACTCTCACTAATGATGGGATGATGAAGACTTTGAAGTCCTCAGCTTCTGCAGGCTAGTTTCTGTTCCCATCACTACTGAAGCTACTCTCTCAGTTTTGATGATGAACTAACTCCTCACTGACAAATCCGACTCTATTCACAGATGTCATTGGACTTGACTGCTGAGCAGCATTTGATAGTGTTGTTCAAATCCTCCCCCTTGGAATACTTTCCTGTTTCCAGAGCACTAAATTCTACTGGCTTGATCTTCATAACTCCTTTTTGATTTCCACTTGGTCTAACCCCTCAGTGATGATGCCTTCAAAAATTTTGTCCCTTGCCCTTTTCTTTCCTTAAATGTTTTTATTTTAATTCAGCAAATAGTTATGAAGGTCCTGCTATGTGCCAGGCAGGGGAATATCATCTCCCTACTTCCATGGATGATTTCCAAGTAGATACCTGTGCCTTCAGCTATACTCTTGAGTTCCAGATTCACATTTCTAACTGCTCATAAAACAGCTTCACTCAGAGGCCTTCAAGACATCACAAACTCAGCACATTATTTCTCCACTCACATCTTCCACCTGTGGGGCTGCTCTTCTTGTTTCTTCTAACCCTAAAGGTAATCCATGCCTTCACTCTCTCCTCACTCCCATATCCCATTCTTTTGTGATGGTTGTTCTATTCTACCTCTAAAGTTGGATATCTATATCTGGTTTGTCTTCAGTTTCAGTTCTCATTCCTTCTCTCAGACTATGAGAGTAGTCTTTTAACTGGTCATCTGCTTCCAGTATTTTCCTAGTCTTACTTCTTTTGGTTTCAACTGACCAATCAAAATTTACCCATCCTAGCTCCTATTTCAGCAAAGATCTACCCTGTGTATAAGTAGTTAATGAACTAATAAATGAAACTTTGCAAATGAGCCTGCTCAAATTTTCTCAGCCTCAGCACTATCAACATTTTAGGCTGCATAATTGATGTGAGAGCTGTCCTGTGCAGTGTTGGATATTTAGTAGCATCTCTGGTCTCTATCCATTAGAGTCCAACAGCATACTTTATACCCTCAACTGTGACAACCCCAAATGCCTCAAAACCTCATCAACCATCACCCAGAAGGCAACAATCACTCTTGCCCACACAGAGAACCACAGGTTTAGCCTATGATTTCTTGAATAGAACAAAGCCTTAGTCCAATGAAAATGTATTCATATCTAGAAGATCCTAAAGGAGTTGTTTTCATGGTAAAAACTTAGGAAGGGTGGATATTTTGGATTATATCTACCAAATACGTAGCTAACTTCCTGTCCTGCCCCTTAATTGGCTATTTATATTTTAACCTGGAGATGTGGGAGAAGGAGAGTTAAATGAAGGATGGAAATGGTAGAGTAGGTGTGGGGTGCTAGTCAGTTCATACCTTCTTTGGGTTCATGTAGATCAGCCCACACCCACCCCAAATGCCCCTTGATCTTGGATCCTAGTAACCAGAGCAGGTGCTTTTAGGTTCTAGAGTCAGAATAAGATGTCAGCCCCATTCTCCAGCTGATGATTCCATGGTTTAATTATCATCTTGGGGTTAATTCCCTTGAACATTTTGTTCTGCTCTCAGAAGTACACTGCCTTCTGACAGTCTAAGTAGTTATTTTTTGCAATTACATGGCATGTATCTAAACGCTAGCAAAGAAAACACTCATTATCAACATTTGATCGTACTTGAATATAACGGCTTGCAAATGCAGACATTAACATACAAACACATGTATTTGGAAAATTCATTTTATATCCATAGCATAAGCTACCCTTCCATAGCAGTGTCAGAAATGGCAGAAGAGGTGCTGGAATGGGTTAGGATAAGGGGGTGCTTTTGAGGTCCTTTTATATGTTTACAGTTAAACCCACCTCTCAGTAGCCAGAGGTGGGTCTTAAATTTTTTGTTTATTCATCCATCAAATAAATTCTGAGTTCTTATTTTGTGACAAACACTATCACTGTGTGACCTTGGGCCAGTCACCTCACTGGGCTTCAGGTCTGTCATTTGTAAGGCAGCAACACATCTGCCCTACCCACCTCACAGGGATGTACAGCAAATTAACAGGAGTAATAGCTGAAACTCATATTTGAAAAATGCCAAAAACTCTGTCAGTGAGTAAGTAGTGTTGGTACTTGGCTCCTAGTAATCATCATACTCATAACAAATAACAGAATCATCACAGAATCATCATTCTTCTCAGCCTCAGTTTCTGCCATTCACTCACTTATCTCCATCAATCATGTGTAATCAGGGCCCTGTTTTGACTTATGACTCATTTTACATGGGATTTAGCTGGACTCTTTTTTTTTAATTGTTGGTTGTTCAAAACATTACATAGTTCTTGACATATCATATTTCACACTTTGATTCAAGTGGGTTATGAACTCCCATTTTTACCCCGTATACAGACTGCAGAATCACATCAGTTACACTTCCATTGATTTACATATTGCCATACTAGTGTCTGTTGTATTCTGCTGCCTTTCCTATCCTCTACTATCCCCCATCCCCTCCCCTCCCATCTTCTCTCTCTACCCCATCTCCTGTAATTCATTTCTCCCCCTTGTATTATTTTTCACTTTCCCCTCACTTCCTCTTGTATGTAATTTTGTATAACAATGAGGGTCTCCTTCCATTTCCATGCAATTTCCCTTCTCTCTCGCTTTCCCTCCCACCTCATGTCTCTGTTTAATGTTCATCTTCTTCTCATGCTCTTCCTCCCTACTCTGTTCTTAGTTGCTCTCATTATATCAAAGAAGACATTTGGTATTTGTTTTTTAGGGATTGACTAGCTTCACTAAGCATAATCTGCTCTAGTGCCATCCATTTCCCTGCAAATTCCATGATTTTGTCATTCTTTAGTGCTGCGTAATACTCCATTGTGTATAAATGCCACATTTTTTTTATCCATTCATCTATTGAAGGGCATCTGGGTTGGTTCCACAGTCTTGCTATTGTGAATTGTGCTGCTATGAACATCGATGTAGCAGTGTCCCTGTTAGCTGGACTCTTAATTGAAAAACTAATTGATCCAGTGATCCAATCACAGTTAATGAAACAATTTCTAAAGCTGGACAGAAAAGCGATGCTTTTATAATACCTTTGAATCAACACGGAGGTTTGTCAAGGTCAGTTAAGAGCTTCAAGTTTGATACCACGCCATAAAGTATTTGGAAATCTTTTACTTTTGTTACCCATCCTGTGAAGGGAGGGTGAGCTGGGTCCACAAATAAAAATTATTCTTTAGCTGGGTGTGGTGACCCATACCTGTAATCCCAGTGGCTCTGGAAGCTGAGGCAGGAGGACTGGGAGTTCAAAGCCAGCCTCAGCAATGGCAAGGTGCTAAGCAACTCAGTGAGACCCTGTCTCAAAATAAAATACAAAATAGGGCTGGGGATGTGGCTCAGTGATTGAGTGTACCTGGGTTTAATCCCTTGTACCAAAAAGTAATATATATATTCTTAAAAGCTAATTAATGGTTGCTAGAATTTGGACCTGGAATATTCCCTAAAAGGCTCATGTGTTAAAAGCTTGGTGTTTGGAGGTGGGGCTTTCAGGAAGTGATTGGATTATGAGGGCTCTGATCTCACCAATAGATTAATCCATCAATGGGTTCACTATTGAATGTCCTATTAGAAAATGGTGGACACTGTAGGAAGTGGGACCTAGTTGAAGGGAAAGGGTCTTTGGGGGTATGCCCCTGGGGACTATGTATTGTTCAGAACCTGCCCCCTGCCCCAGAGGAACAGAGTAAGTACTGAATAAATGCAGGTTGAATTAGAATCTAAAACATTTAGGTGAGTAGAGACAGGAGACAACTTTAATATGACCTACTAGTCTAGCACTGTCATGATGCAAATGTTTTAAGTTGCTGTCAAATAGAGTAGCCACTAGCCACATGTGACTATGGAACACTTGAAATGTAGCTAGTGTGACTAAGAAAAAGAACCTTTAAGACTCCTCCCTTGAAATTCTTTCCTGTTTCCAGAGCACTAAATTCTATTGGCTTGACCTCCATAATTCTCCATAACTCCTGTTTGGTTTCTACTCCTTTTTGGTTTCCACAGCTGAGTCCTCTTCCCTGGATCCTGCAGATGCTCCTTCAGTGGCTTGAAAGTAAGACTGTATTTCACTCCCCTATCTTTCCCTCTCTCTCTCTGCTTCTCAGCTGCTATAAAGTGAGTGGCTTTCTTCTGTCATGCCCTTCTGACATGATGTTCCACTTCATCTCAGGTCAGAAGCAATGGAGCCAACTGATCATAGACTTAAATCTCTGAAACTATGAGACAAAATAAATCTTTCCTAAAGTTTTTTTTTCCTCAGGTATCTTGTCACAGCATGAAAAGGTGATGAATACAATGGTTGCCTTTTGTATTATTTTCTGTGGGCTTTGAAATATGTCATCACTTAAACACATAAAAATGAAAATATTGAAATGTTTAGGTCCATCATTAGTCAGGAACACATGCTTTTATTTCCTGTTCTGTTTAAATTGCTTCTTTCATTGTTCTTGTAAGATGGAATCTCATAATTTTGCTTTGGCTGGCCTTGAAGTCGTGGACTCAAACTATCCTCCCATCCAGCCTCCCAGTTAGCTGGGACTATTTGTGTGTGCCACCATACTAGGTAGAAGTGTTTTTCTGTCACCATAGGGCTTCCATTTAGGCAAACCTCAGTGGCCCACACAAGATGTTGCAGGGTCCTTTTGCTCTGTATTTGAAAGCTGCTTTGATTGGTAACAGGTACTCTAGCTTGGATCTGATAACAAAGCCCTTTGAAACTGGCTTCCACAAATCCCCCCAAACTTCTTTTCACTATAGAAGGTCATTCCTTGGCATTTCAGGTCTTGGAAGTAACTTAGAAAAAGACTCAGCATTTTAAAAGGGCATCAACTAGAGAAAGGAACTTGTTCAAAATGTGTTTTTCTATGTCTAGTGACTGTCTAAATGTTGTGTCCAATGTGGTAGCCACAAGCCACATGTGTCCATTTAAAGTTAAATGAGTCTTAAAGGTTCCTTTTCTTAGTCGCACTAGCTACATTTCAAGCGTTCCATAGCCATATGTGGCTAGTGGCTTCTATATTGGATAGTACAACCTAAAACATTTGCATCATGACAGACAGTGCTAGACTAGTAGTTCATATTAAAGTTGTGTCCTGCCAATACTCACCTAAATGTTTTAGATTCTAATTCAACCTGCATTTATTCAGTACTCACTCTGTTCTAGGCACTGTATCAGTGACTTTCATATTTTTTGGTATGGGGGGGCATTTTTATATGATTAATGGCAACTGTCAATGTGTAGGCAGTTAGTAACCTTGTGTAATATGAGGGCCCCTAGAAAGACTTCCTGCCCTTTGAAAGAGAGCCACTGATTACTATACGGTTTGAAACATCTGCCTTTATTGGCTAGGATGGTTAATTTCCCTGTTAAGCTGCAAATGTGGCCCAAAAGGAGAATGTATAATTGGTAACAGGCATCACTTATGACTACTTCAGTATGGATTAGTTTGTCAGATTAATTCTGACTGAGAACCAGGTACTGAAGGAATAAGACCTTGATCAGGTAAATTTTTCAGGTTCTTATTGAGGGTCAGGAAAGACTCTCAATTTCAGTTTTCTATGTGACTTTCTGTTGTTCACTAGGAGAATGCTTCTCCAGTTGTGGGAGTTGGGGACACCTCAATTTAGTGGGCTTTTGTTATCTGAAAGCAAAGGGAAGGAGTAAAATTGGAAACAATAGACCCTGTTAACATGCTATTTGCCAAGGGTAAGACCTAATCTTGTGTTTTGATCAGATATGTATGTTCAGGAAGTCTATAACTTATGTGTGTCAATTCAGCAGACTTTTAAAATTAAATGTTTATTGAAGAGTACCAAGTACTGTATCAGATACTGAATATATACAGTTCTATGCTTAAGTTCCCTTTCATATGAACTCATTTTGGGGACCTCATAGTGACAGTATGACCTCACCTTTCCTTTGCACTTCTTTTTCTCTATAGTGCTAGGAACCCACCTTCTAATCTCAGTCTCTTTTTATCAAACTCTCTTCTGATTTGTTCCAGACCAGAGTCTATGATCAATAAGGGAGAAAGGAAAGGATGAAAGAAAAGTAAACTTCTATCCCCTTCTGTACAGTAATGTTTTGCAAGTTGCTGGGTACAACCAATTTGTGGCTTACGAAATCATTGTACTGAGTCATGACCTAGAATTAAAAAAATAAATAAAAAATAAATGAAATAGAACAAAAAATGTCAAAGTGCATCCATGTGGCAGGGCAAGTATTATTTCGCAAACTGATGTTTTGGTTATCAAATGCATGCATGTGTTTTGTGGGTTATGAAATAAAATGTATTTCTTTACCACCTTACACCACTATAACTCCCTGTCCTGTCCCAAACTGAGCAATGGTTTAGTCTACAAAATTTGCATCCTCACTGTTTATTTCCTCTTGCAGAAATCCTATCTTATTCTTTTTTCTGTTCTCCTAATCCATCTCTCCTCCCTAGATCCTCTGAGCTCCATCTGAACACATCCCCCCACCCAGCTGGTGTCACACTGAATTGCCACCTGGGGATGGGAGCTGGAGGAGTTTTTGTTCCCACTGACTCAGACAGGAGTGATTAGGGAACATGTATTACTGAATTTTTGAGTTGAGAAAGTGAGTGCTTCTTCCCACAGAGATATTAGCATGCAATGGGGTTAGGTTCAGTGTTGTACAATCCTTCACTTCCAGCCTGGGTCCTGTGTGCTTTAACAAGCAGTTCTGGTTCTCAGGCCACCTGTATGTCAGCCAGATTGCACATCTTCTTTTGGAACTTAATCCATTTGTGAGGTAACAAGAGAAACCACTGGTACAGATCATCATTCAAATAGATTCCTACTCTAACCTCTTGCAACAACACAGAACAGCCGAGTCCTCTTCCATGAATCCTGCAGATGCTCCTTCAGTGGCTTGAAAGTAAGACTGTATCTCCTAAAGTGCCTAACTTGCTCCATGGGGAAGAATCTGACTAAAAATAGCTAGAAATAGCTAGCATTAAGTAAATGCATGTAACTTGTAGAATGTAGTTTCATCTGCAGACAGAATGAGGTACTCCCTCTAGCACTTCACTGTTCAGTCATGTATGAACTTGTAACTTTAATGTGCTACCAATGAATACATCTGACCACATTGGAGTTGTCCATTTGCTCCAAGAAGAAGAGGAATTAGGCCTTGGTGATTTTCTTATGCATTGCCACACAAAATTAAAGGCTTTATGTTTTCAGATAACAATGGGATCGCCTGAGAGAAGCTGTATGCTCAGTCATAAAAACACTCAAGACTCCAGAGGTTAGCTAAGGATGCGTGAATAAGGCAAGTGAGCACAGTGTACCTCATTTTAGGTACTAGGAGCCAGTGACTAGGCCCTATGCACCATATTGCCTCTCAGACACAGTCTAAAACTTTCAGCTTAGAATTCACATTAAGAAAACACAAAGTAGGGGCTGGGGTTGTGGCTCAGTGGTGGAGTGCTCACCTAGCATGCATGAGGCTCTGGGGGGTTTGATCTTCAGCACCACATAAAAGTAAAAATAAAGATATTGTGTCTACCTAAAAGTAAAAAATAAATATCAATAAAAAGAAAAGAAAACAAAATGTACAGAGATATACATAGTGGGTACTCAATAAAATCATTTTGTTTTCTATCCTGTGGTTCTCTATCATTAGGACTTATGATTTATCTAAAAGTTAACTCCCACAATTCTCAATAAGAACTTTTTTTCTCAGCTTAGCTTGTCTTTCTATGCCATTTTACTCCTTCTTGCTCATGCTGTGTGCCCATCATGAAATTCCATTCCCCAAATATCTACCATTCCAATTTGTGTCCATCTTTCAAAACCTAGCTGAAGTTCCTTCCTCCATGGAGCTCTTCATGTGCTTCATCCTCTAAGAGACCTTTTTGTGAGTGCCAACAGTACTTGGCCTGAAGTCTCCATTTTGGCAGTTGAGAATAGCATGGTTGGACCCAGCTGCAGACTGCTTGCCTCAATGTGTGTGAATGTGAATTATCAACAGCTGAGAAGCTTTTGCAGAGCCAGGAAATATGTGTTCTTGTTAGTTTTGTGTCTTGCTTAGTGTTATTTGGTTCATACTGTAAAGTACTTAAAGAACTGATGACATAAATTCGTATTGAGAAGAAAAAATTTCCAGTTCTATTCCCTAAGTCACTGCTGACTCAACCTGTGACCTTTGTTTTACCTTTTTTCTGAGCTCTAGCTCCTCTCTAGCACAATGGCAAGAACAATATTTATATACCCTAAAGGGATGTTTGTGGATTAGCCATAATGATTACAAAACATATAAAACTATGAAGAACTCTATTATTATAGGAATAATAATAATTATAGCTGTACTTGGTTAATACTCCAGAAATCATATAGAAGACACCCTCTCTGGGAGGAAAAGCCACCAACTATACTAGCAATTAGTCAATGATGAGTATTTAATTTCATTTTATTGCTTGTGATTTTTGTTTCCGTGCACAACTGGTGTCTAGTTGCCTCTTTGCCTTTTAAATGCAATCCCTGATGAATTTGGTTAAAGATTCATCCTTATTGGTTTTAGACTCCCCAAATCTGAATTGTAGACAGTGACTCTATGACTATGTTTTGCTAGCTTTCATCCTTGAGGCTTCCACTTAGGCCAGTGTTCCTCCCATGTTGGTTTTCATCTATCTCTGAGTAGTCTCAGACCCAGAGAGGTGTGGGTGGTACTGAGCATAAGTGGAAGCCAGGCAGCAATGGCATTTGAAGGTACACCAAGTGCAGAGTCCTTTGGTGAGTGCCTGGGACACAGACAGAGAGGAAACAAAACATGTACTTCCTTAGCTATGAAAGAATATTTGGTCCTTTTAGCCTGGGAGAACTAGGAGAGGTCCCTAGAAACTTCCTGTCAAGATGCACGTGCACATAATTTATTCAGGCTGACCATGCATTCCTGGTTGGAGGCAGAGATATGACCTCTAGATCGTTCCACCTTCACTAAGAACCTCTAAGTTATTTTAAAGGAAGTATTCTTTGAGACTTATGTGTCCCTCTCTTTCCTTATTTATCTGACCAACAGAATATATACACAATGAATTTCTATAAAGCCTCTGAGATTAAGTCAAAATTCTTATGTGCATGATTAATAATTTTTCTGAGTACATGAATGCATTTGATGCAAAAAGTAATTGAATGATAACACAATTTCCCTTTTCTTTCATCTATCCAGTTAATACAGGAACATATTATCAATGTGCTGTCACTCATTAAACAAATATTTATGTATCTGGACATCAAAATTAGAAAACAGGAGGAAATGGCTTTTTTTTAAAAGAGAGAGTGAGAGAGAGAGAGAGAGAGAGAGAGAGAGAGAGAGAGAGAGAGAGAAATTTTTTAATCTTTATTTTTTTTTAGTTTTCGGCGGGCACAACATCTTTGTATGTGGTGCTGAGGATCGAACCCAGGCCGCACGCATGCCAGGCGAGTGCGCTACCACTTGAGCCACATCCCCAGCCCCAGGAAATGGCTTTTTGATTATTATTATTTACTGTGTTTCATGTTCATCAGTTAGCAAGCACTGACTTTCTCCCTTTCCTGGAAGTTGGATTGCTGTACACTTATGTATTATGAGGTTTTTGTTGTGCCTTTTCTCTGAAGATCTCAACGTGAGCAGCTTTGGAAGGATTACAGGAAAATACTTTAAAAGACATTTTGAGTACCACAAAGCATTCCTTTTTATGAGTACTGCATTTACTTTCAAATTTTTTTTTGAATTTCTTCTTGGTGGAGAGTCACTTCCTTTCTGGCCCTGCCCTGCCCTTCTTCTATCCTCTAGCAGTGCTCCAAAGCTAAGCAGCCTCTGCTTTTGAGGTACTGTGGATCCAGTTGGTAATCTCTGGCTTTCAGAAATGGCTGTCTTGGGATCTGCTACACAAGTAGGAAGTATTATTGGGAACTGCATTATATTTCTACATTGTTATTCTACTCTGTTCTGAGTTTTAGATTTTTCTACTTTTGCTCTTTCTTTTTTATTGCTTCCTATTTCTGATTCTGTATTCAGCACACACCATAGGGTGCCAATTTAATTTTATTGGACCATTTAAAGGGCAAATAAACCTTTGTTTTTATAAGGAGAAGATAAAGGACCAATTATCCTGGCCCTCAATGTGTATTTGCTATTTGAGCATACAATCCAGTTATGTGTCTTTAGAAGAGATTTTGCCATTTGTACCTGCTTGCCTTATTCCCTAGCATATTGTTACTATGAAATAATACATTTGCTAGTAGATAACTTAGCTTTTAATGAACAGAGTCATTATTTTATTATATGTCATTGCCTTATTTATGTGCTAAACTCCCATTAGGTACAGGCCAAGAGCTGAGGGGAATATTCCACTCCTCTGAAATGAAGGGTCTTCTGATCTCAATATGTTTTCACAATGTATGAAATGATCAGGTACAGGTTGTAATTGGATTGTCATCCAATCAATTTCAGAGAGCCAAGGTGGTGCTTGCTGTCTGCCTGGAATATAATTTCCCCTAAGAAGCTCACCCTGAACTGGTCCATTCGGTGGATAGTTATTGCTGCTATGTATCACTTTGCCATTCTACTTATAATAATACCATCAGTATTCCAGAGTCAGAAACATTTGTGAATTGAATTCCAGGAGAGGAAGCATGAATCCTTTCAAGGTAGAAGCCTTGGGGAGTGGCATAAGTATCGAGAGGGTATTTATCATGGGGACAACTCTGTTGCTTTGTGATGCAGTGATAGATACAGAGATAATGAGGGAAGTGGCTGGAAATTCCCTACCCTGCTCAGGCCAAAATCACAGGCCAGTTTGTAAGGGGATCAGTTAGACTTCTACTACTGGGCAGATTCTTGGCATCTAGGTAGTAAGTGGCATCTGGGAGTGTGAAGGCTTATAAGGAGGAGGAGCCACAGAAGGGAATAGTCCCA
This sequence comes from Spermophilus citellus, assembly GCF_964194105.1. NCBI lineage: Eukaryota > Metazoa > Chordata > Mammalia > Rodentia > Sciuridae > Spermophilus > Spermophilus citellus. The sequence continues at coordinate 120,128,639 of NC_138190.1, read as the reverse complement.
GGCAAACCTGAGACAACAATATCATTTCCATATATAAGGATAACATTACTTTTCTAGGACCCTAGAGTGTTACTTATGAAAATAGAAGGAAGCAAGAAGAAAATGAGTGGAATATTTTTGACTATAAAACAAGGACTTTTATTTTCCTCATTTTAGTGTGGTATTTCCTTTCAGAAAAGGAAAACATGGAAAAAAGGTAAGTATGTAGGAATTATTCATAGGAGTCCTTCTAGGTTCTATCAACAAGCTAACAGCTTTATATAGCTAATACTTCTCAAATACTTAATATTCATGACTTCAACCTCTGATCATCAAATTCCCTGGCAGAAGACATCCTGCTCCTTCTTTCATTTCTAGATCTTAAGCATAAAAGGGCTTAGGTAGGGATAAAGGCAGAAATAGTAGCAATGGCTCTTCAAAAGAGGTAAGGAGTCATTGAATTCTACATATTCAGTAAATGCAGACAGATTCCTTAGGAACTGAGAGTCTAGCAGATTCTCAAGATGCCAGACTGATCTGTAGGACTTCTGCAAGGGGCAGTAAACCAGTAAGAATGGGACAGCTGGTGTTTTAGTCAGCTTTTTTGTTGCTGTGACCAAAAGACCTGACAAGTACAATTAGATGAGGAAAAGTTTATTTGGGGACTCATGGTTTCAGAAGTCTCAGTCCATGGCCAACTCCATTACTCTGTGCCCAAAGTGAGGCAGAGTATCATGGCAGAAGAGTGTGGTGAAGGAAAGCAGCTCAAGGCAGGACAGTCAGGAAGCAGAAAGAAACCTCTGCTCTGCAGGAGCAAAATATATACCCTGAAGGCATTGCCACCAGAGACTCACCTCCTCCAACCACACCCTACCTGCCCACAGTTACCATCCAGTTAATCCATTCAAGTGGATCAATGTACTGATTTGATCAAGGATCTCATAACCTAATCATTCAACTCTTAATGTTCTTGCATTGTTTCACATATGAAATTTTGAGGAAAACCACATATCCAAACCATAACAGCTAGAGATCTGGGTTACTAATGGGTTAGTATAAAGACATGAGACCTGGAAGAAATCTGGGAGATAATAAGAAATTGAGGCTCAGAGAAGGCAAGTGATTTTCCAAGTAACATAACTTGACCAATATTATATAGATAGCAAATGTTAGTTAGGAAATGAACCTGGAACTACCTGAAATGCCTTCATGGTGACTAAGCAGGGCCTATAACATTTGGAAGGCTATTCAGAAAGAGGTATCCTTAGGCTTAAGTGTTATGTCAGGAAGAGTATCAAACTTGGGAAGCCTGGAAATGGCAGTGAAGATGAATAGTTAAAGCATACTATGGTTTCCAGATGAGGGGTAATAAGGACCTAAATGAATGGGACTTAAAGGACAGATACCTTGAAGGCATTTTGTCCAATGGCTAAGTAGACTCTAGATGAAGATTGCTTTGGCTGGACTTCAACTTTGCCAAATATTTATTTAGCATTCACTTTGTACCAATCACTGTTCTCTGAGCAAGATGGCCACAAATCTTTGTCATCACAGTGATTTTATTCTTGTGAGGATAGATCCTGTTGTGAGAATTAAATGATATAATCCATATAATAATATGGATTATAGTGCCTGTAACAGAGTTGCTTTTATTATTATCACATTGCTTGCAAATGATCATGCTTAATATCAACAATTCATTTAAAAATTTTATCATGGTAAAATAAATATAATATGAAATTTACCATGTTAACCAGTTTTTAAGTGTACAGTTTTGTGGTATTAAATGCATTTATAATGTTGTACAACCATCACCACCATCCATCTCTGTATCTCTTTTCATATTGTAAAAATGAAACTTGGTATCCACTAAACAATCATTCCCCATTCTTCCCTACCTCTGGCTTCTGGCAACTACCTTTCTACTTTCTTATTAATAACCTGAGGTGAAAGCAGGGGGCTGGATTATAGGTACATCCAAGGCAATGAAGCAAAAATTAGGACTTCTGAGAGCTTCAGAATTATCCTTCTAATTGTCCTGTCCTTGTGAGGTTGGCACCTGCTGCATAGTATTAGTTGTTTGTGTTGTGGTTAGAGCATTTCTAATAAGGGCTGGAAGGGGTTATGATCTGGCTGTTACCTGCTAACATGTTATTTTCTGCATATATATGTGAAAATTTCATTATTCTATATTTCTCCTTTGAATTGTGGACTTATTTTCAGTGAGCATCACTTAAATTTGACTGCTTTTAATATGGATTTATTTTATTTTCAGGTACCATGCAAAAGCATGAGGATGTGACCTTTATAGTTGCTTGAAATGCTGATTATCTGCCTTAGTATATGACATTGGTAAATAAAAATAACTGTTTAAATAGAGAAGTGATTTAATAAGTATTTTAAAAGTCCAGATGACTACAATGACTTTCTCCACACTACACTCCAATGCTTCTGAAAAAATAAACTATACTTGAGATCTTGCTGCCTTATAGAAAGGGCAGGAAGTTTTGATTCTGACAGGAGAAACATTTGGGAGGTAGATCTGCTTTGGACTGACAGTGCATTTCCATATGCTATCTAGAATATTTTCTCTTTTCAAACGTCTATCACTAGCCATATGGGACAATTTTTACCCAAGTAGAGAATTTACCCTAATCTTTTATTTCTTAAACCATGGCTTGTCTTATTCCTTCAACAAGGCTACATTGCTTTTGTAACTTTCTATACTTATCCTTTATAGTGAGGATCAGATTTATAAATATAAATATTAATTTATTATTTGTTTAATGTTTGTCTTCCCCAGGTTTATAAGGACAGATATAAGAACTACTTGTGTATTCCATACTACCTGAACTTAGCACAATGCCTGGCAGATAGTAAGTGCTCAAGAAATTTAGTTGACTGACTGACTAGATTAATTAACAAGTAGCATTTAAGAACACTGGAATCTGATCCTACCTCTGTTATTTTCTGGAGATTTGGCCAAAGATATATCACTTGGCCTCTCTAAGCCTGTCTCCTCCCTGAAATAATGAGGATCCAATGATTACTAAGGTTCTCTCTGGCTTGAAGATTTTACATTTCCTTTAAAATCAGGTTTATGGTTCTTTATCACGGGAGAAAATATTTCGATTAAGCTAAATGGAATTTGCTGCCACTTTTTTCCTGAGATCTCCAGTGTGCTAATATTTTGAATCATCATGATTTTTAAAAAGGCAGGTTTAATTAGTGAATTCCTCTTCAAAGGCTATTACCTGGTGGACAATGTTGATTTGTTTTGGAAAAGACTAGCAATTTGCCCTTTGCAGAATTCACTTCTCTGATCACTTGTTCTTTGTTTAGCTTTTTCCCCCTTTTTAATGATTTTTTTATTCTAATTTGATATATATATGTCAGCAGAGTGCATTGCAATTCATATTATACATATACAGCACAATTTTTATTTACCTCTAAGATTTGGTGCTTTTAAATGAAGATCTTCATCCTTTTTGTGTTTGAAACAAAAAGAAGGGAGGGCAGTTTATGATGGTAAGCGGTTATAAGTAAACAGCTGCCAGCATTTTTTCCTGCTGTTTTACTTCTTTTTCCAATTAAATAAGCAGCTCTAAGTTTTGTTTGGGCACCAGCTGGACCATAGAACTAGGATCTTGAGGATGTGTCATAACCATCTTTGTATCCACAGCAGCCAGCACAGTGCCAGGTTCAGAGTAGGTGTTCAAAATGTCTACACAATTAAATAAAGTGACAGCTGGGAGGCCCTACACATAGGTTGAGTAGGCAATTTTCTCATATTTTTGTTATTTTTATAATTTATACTCAGTTAACTTGCTAGAATGATTTGAAGCAGAGCTGCCCACATGGTACAGTTTGAGGAATACCAAAATGCTCCTATATGGCCATGAATAGATCCCATGACAACCTACTCAAGTTCCAGAAATTTCTACCAAACTGCTTTAGGTTGGCACAGAGTGTTCATTAAAATGAAAATATTATATCCAGATTCCCTGGAATTAATGAGATATTAGTGATTATTACTACCTCAGAATAAATTAGTTTTGTATTAAAGGACAGGGTCCTGGAATCATAGGACACAAGATGGCATAGTTTTGATTAGGACCTTAGGGTTGAATTAGGAAAACTGCAGGTGCTCTTCAGGAGATTAGGGAGCATCACAATAAGCTTCCCTAAGTAGCTAGTATTCATGAGGACCTTGGCCTTGCCCATTTTCAGGTGTCATCAAAAGTCCAGTGGAATACTGAAAAACATCTGGGACTACTCTACCATGGCAAGAGAGGGTGTGCTCCTCCAGTAAAAATTCTGCAAAATGGTCCTTAAGTATAGGAACTAGAAATTCTTTTGTCTCCCTTCCAATTCATACATTTAGCAAACACCCCTGTGTTTTAGCATTCCTACTCCCCTCTCAGTACCTGATTAGTGATCCAGCTCCCTTGGGCAACTTTAGTCCCTGTGGAACATATTTGCTTCATAATAATCATAAGTATGAATGTCACTGAGACAATAGGAGAAATATGAGAAATAATGAAATCATTTCATGAGTACTCATTATTTGCCAAACACCATGCTAGGCCCCTATGTATGTCATCTCAACTCAGGTCCACTTAAGTACAAAATATATGATCTTTCTGCTAAGCTACTATGACTCATCTTACTCAGCCAATGGCCCTCTTTTCCATCTGTGATAACACATCACAGACTGAAAACCTCTGTGATCAACCACTGAACACTTAAGGAGATGACTGTGTGTCCCATGTTGTATAGATGCTTTGGAGGAAACAGAAAGAGAAATATAATCCCAGATAAGTACCTCATTTTGAAAGTTGGCCTCTGTCCTTTACTCTTCCTCAGTTTCCTTTCTCTAGTTCTTGGGCAGACATGAATCCTCTAAGTAAGCCAGGAGATGGATGCTGAAGGAATGAGTACATTGCATTTCCTAACACAATATGCTATGTGGCTAGGTTAGGGGATAGGCTATTAAGATTGATTTAAAGTTTTATTTAATGGACATTCCTTATAGATATAAAAGTTCAAAGAAGTAAATACAATGAAATTCATGGCATACTGGCAATGGAAGGAACAAACTATAGTATTCTCTAATAATTAGATATCTCAGAGTATTTTACAGCTTCAGGGTCATCATGATGAGTGTAGTATAAATAGTATACATGATATAGGGGAAATGAAATCCACATGGAGAGTCAGAGGACCTGGATTGTCATCTTAGCAGTGTAACCTCAGGTCTACCTTAGGCCTCCATTTCTCCATCTGCCAAGAAAATGGGTCAGTCTCTAATCTCTAAGGAATTTTCCAGCTCTCAGATTTCCCCACTGCAAATTTTAACTACCTAGCATGGAGACAGGCAGGGTCCTGGTGGGTTGAACATAGTTTCTAGCGTTTCACACCAGTGAGATATTTCTCTTTTTGAATTAAGTATGTAGGTTGCCTGTGGCCATCAGGCTCAATAAAGCATGTGCCCCATTTTGTAAACATGTGTTATATAATTAAACCAACTGCTTTACTGACCTCTGTGTTGAACTATCCTCCTAATCTGGCAACCCTAACTTTTCTCCATCAACAATATTCTAATTTTCCTAGGTCTCTAGCAATCCCAAAGAGCCACTCACTTTACCCAGCCTTGTTAGGACAATTGCTTGAGTTGGACCTTTGTACTAGATATATTTTATATTTGCTTTCCTAAGTGCTGAGGGGTGAGGTATAGGAGTGAATGATATTGGACATGGTGAGGCATTGGCATTAAACCTCATATTCAGACATCTGCTTTTGAATGGATCCTTGGTATTAGAAGGCATCACTGAGGCCAGGCAGTGAACTCAATGGTGTTATTAAATCTTTCCATATAAACATTCATTTTTGTCTCCCCTGCCAAGTGCTTCTACTCTTTAACAAAGTCCATTCTAACCCGTAACCAAATTCCCAACAACCAAAGTCATGGTTTCATGCCACTGGACCCATTAGCTGGCCTTGGGCTTACCCCCAACATGGCAGTGTTTCAAATTGCTACTTGGAAATGCTCTCTTGGACCTTTAAGGCCCTACTAGATACCCTGGAACTCAGTAAATGTACAATAATACAATTTACCATAATGTCTTTTCCCTTTTCAAGCAGCCCAGCTGTCTGTGATCTCCAAGTCCCAGCTCACTATATTTGATGGAGAGTGTATTTAAAATGAGCAGCTGAAATAGCCCCATAAAATGTCTCTTCCATATCCTTTTTATCCCCTCATTGACAAGCATAGGGCAGCTCCACAGGGTTGGTTGCTGAGAGGCTGACGACATTGGGGCAACAAGCCCACGCTATTATGATAATTTCCATTATTCCTTTTTTGCTGTTCTGTTATTGTTATTGAAGCATTTTTTTCCTAAGAGGTGCCAGAGGGACAGCAGGAGAATCTGGAAGGCTCTAGTCTCTATTCTAAAATGGAAACAAAGGCTTAAGAGGGAAAGTACAAAGAGCCTTGAATGCAACTCCTTCCTCATACCCAAGACCTTTACTTATCAATCTTTAGCCAGTTATCTTCACTGTCTTCACCAAAACTCAGAATATCTACTCTTGTTCCTATTGACCGAAAGTGATGGTGATAAAGCAAAGAAGACACCACAGAAGTGACTACACTTCCCAATACTTAAACCATTTGACTCCACCTATGATAAGAGAATCATACAAAATATGGCAATATTATGCCTCCCAAACTGGTTTACTCCAGGCAATAGAGAAAAGTATCTACGCCAACAGTGACTAAAAATCAAGTAATTGGGCAATTGTGTTTCACTCTGTGACTTGTATACAGTTGATTTTAAATTCTAGGCCTACATCACCTTGTCTTCCCTCATCTCCAGAATATCTGGGACTGGCAGATAGTAGGTTCTCAGTAAGTGTTGACTGACTTATTCACACTTCTTGGCTACCTTTCTTGGTGATGAGTCCTTTGAAATCCACTAATAAGCTAGAAAATGTTTCTTGGATACTGTCTTTTTATTCATCTGTCCATTCATCCATTCAATGTTTACTTTATTGAATATCTCCATTGACAGGTATTGCAATAAGTTCTGAAGAGATAAAGGTGAAGAAAGTATAGTCCTTGCCTGAGTATCTCAGTTTACATGACAAGAACCACAACAAATAGAAAAGAAGTAATATGTATTACCTGCCAGATAACTCATGTTCTAGTTGAGGGGACAAGCCTTAAACAAAAATGATTCAATAACATAACATATTATGAAATCTATGACATTAAATCATTTAGCCTAGACAAATAAGTGAAAAAAGGGACCTAAGGAGGAGGAATTTGTAGGTTTCAGGACATGCAAAAGATAATAAAGACAGACTAATTTGAGAAACAAAGGTAAGAAGGCCCTAAATCTAAGCAAAAATTAATGCCAACAGCAGGTTTTTGCAATCATATAAAATGTAATTGAAAATAAATATTATCCTAAGTGTGTCAGGGTGGGGGTGGGGGAAGGACAGGGAGTTAGAGTTAAAAAGTGTATTCATATGATTTAACACATCCTAAAGCTTCAACTCCTTTCTGTTCTCATAGTAAATGGCATACAAGAATGACTATTTGCATATTGTATTGTTCTTTTGGGATCTCAGTGGAATTTTTTCAATGTTCTCTGCTTTTTTAATTCTTATTTTTAATATCATGAAGATTAAAGTTATTATCAGTGGAGAATCCCCATCTCTCTTCATCCCATTTGTCTTTCAGAATCTAAATTGAAGTAAAAGGTGCTGGTCCCAGCCTTTGTTCAAGTTAGTAATGGGTATGATTGGTTATCAAATAGACAACAAAGATCAGCTCATTAGCAGATCCCCAACACCTTGTTTTGAAATGGGTAGTGTGTGTGCACAGAGATAAAATTCACCAGAGATTTGGGACATAGCATCTACATTCTCAGAGTATCTTTCTCCGAAAAACTGAAACCATTCTAGGCAGTCATACAATTAGAACTCTAGCTTTTCTATAGTTCTTAAAATCTTCCTGTGTTCCAGAGAATTATTGGAAGGGAAACTTTTTAAAAATGTAGACAAATGAAACAAGAATGGGAAAACATGCAAAACTGATTTTAATTTTATTTGGATGAACACCCATATTTATTTTCTAAACTTTTGTAACTGGTGTTGTCTTAATTTTTATGAAGGTGATAATAACTTCAAATGTCTAGTTTCCATACTCACTCACTATTGACATGTGTCTTCTTCTGGGTCTTTTCTAGGAATAAGTAAAGGGAAAAATGAGTGTTTACCTTTTCTCAAAGAACAGGGATTCTATTTAAGTATGCCAGAATTTGGCTTTTTCAAAAGGATATTCCTTATCAAGGGATATTAAACAGATTACTATAGGTTGAGTATGAAACATAATCTTTCAGGAATTCATGACTAAAATGGAAGTCAAGAGATTAAGGTGGATTATAGGTAAAAGGGGAAAATATTAGAAATGCCATTAATTTAAATATTTAATGGTAATGGAGTTTGGAATGAATCAAATCTCTAGGGTCCCAATTTCAAGGCATGTTGTTGAACCTGACTCTGAGAATGGTATTTTTAAGCATGCTGGGTTCAATTACCATTACATTTTTAAAGTTACTGCTTGCTGTATTAAATTACTATCACATTAATCGAATCAACCTATTTGCCAAATGTTAAAGTAGAAAAGGAATCTTTGGGTTTATCTGGCAAAAAAAAATGAGTTGTGCTTTTCAAAACATGAATTTGTTGGGAATAAAGACATGATAAGTTCAGGTTTGAGTGAAAAAGTCTATTCATAAAACTTTTGGTTACCCCAATTGCTACTACAATGATTTGACTTCAAAGAGTGAAATTCATTACATAACCCATTTTTTGTGCCTCTGAAAGGAATCTCAAGATCCAATAAAGGAAGAAATTGTCCATTTAGCAAGTGTTCTTAGAGCTTCCATGTTATGGTTAATTTATTCAGTAACCATTTATTGAGTGAGTACAAATCTGTGCAAGACCATATGCCACACACAGAAAAAAACAAACATAGCTAACTTTTGTTGAGTGTTTATTATGCATCAGACACTATAAGTGTTTCATACGCATTATCTCATTTATCCTTTCTGCAACACTGTTGTTACCTCAGTTTTACATATGAGAATGCTGAGACTTGGAGACATTAGTTAACTTGCCCAAGATTGCATATCTAGTAAGTAATGAAAGCTGGTAATCAATCCCAGGTCCATGTGAGGCCAGGTTCTGAGATATTAAATATGAAGCCTGAAGCAGAATTCCAGCCCTTAAATAAAGAGCTCTTACCCAGCAAATTATAAAACAATGTATTTGGGTGCTAAAATAATGGTCTGTAGAAAGCTCAAGAGTTCAGAGAAGACCACAATTAATTCTTTCTGGAGATTTTATATAGGAAGTGACACTTTAATTGGACAAGATGATATTTTTAAAAATAGGATATAGATAGGGGAAGGAGGGAAGATTCTTCCAGCCATATGAAGTAGCATGAAACAAAGCACTGATACATGAGCTAGCACAGCAAACATGAGGAGTGGTACAGCTCCAGATAGGTAGAAATGAGGTGTTGAGGAGTGGTAAGAATAACAGAGGAGATACCAGAAATTAAACTAGAAAGATAAAATAGGGCCAGCTTGTTAGAGATCTTCAATGACATGGGATAAAGAGTAGATTTATTCTATAGATAGAAGGAAGATTCACTAAAAGAAGGAAGACTCTCTAAAAGATTTAAAACCGAGTGGCAATATCAGATATATGCTTTCAAGAGAAACTCTGAAAAAATTGAGGAAGGTAGACTAGAAAAGATAAGGAGACTATAGGTTGGGAGACCAGTTAGAAAGTTATTGTAGCAATTGAAATAATATAAGAGAGAGGAAGCTGACTGGCAATGGGGATAGGAGTCTGTTGGACTTCCTGGTGCAGATGTTCAAAAGGTAGTTGATAACATGGGCTTAAGGTTTTGAAGAATGATTAAGAGAGAGATTATTTGAGAGTTCCATAAGTTATAGCAAAGGTACATTTGTAAAAGTGAGAAAAGATCCAAGAAAAATGTCCATCATTTAAGAGATAGATAAAGGAATACTAGTTTAGATAACCTACTGAAAATTAAAAAGAGAAAAATAGAATCTGGAGAGAGATCACATCACCAAAAGCAAAGGAGGAAAGGATGGTCAACAGTGTCCAATACTTACAGAGGTGTCAATAAGAATCAGAATGGAGAGTGGCCACAGGACTTAGCTATCAGGAGATCATTGGTATATTAACATGAGCAATTTCAGCAGAGTGGTAAGCAGGTTTAAAGAATGAATGGACAAAATGAATTGATGACTACTCTTCCAAGGTATTTGGCAATGAAGGGAAGAACGATCTCTCATACTGTTGACAATTTGACCAAGGGTCTACAATAAAATACCTCTATACTTTCCTCTCATTGAAGGGTAATGAAACTATATATATAACTAAAAGGCCATACCAGATTTTAAGTTTACAAATCTGTACTTTAGGATCTTGGTACTGTGGGAATTTTTCATTCAGATTCCTGTTCTGGGCTCTCTGCCACTCTTGTCTCTGCCACTTCTCATCTGCACATAGAGCAGGCAAATGTTTGTGGTGAGTGCTTCTAGAATAAAGCCATCTTATGACCTTGAGAGACATTTTGTTCCCTGCAAGGCATTCACAATATTCTTTTGAAAGAGAGCCTTCCTTTAGCAGCCCTATGTTCTGAAAAAGCATTGTTGATAGAATGCTAGTGGTTAAAAAGGACCATGTCTTTTTGAAAATAGCCCAGAATATTTTAATCTGACATTTCTAAATCTTTGACATGTCTGTTCTTCAGCAAACCTAGAGCTCGGGGATATTTTGACAGGTTAAGAAAATGCTAAGATGTCACTATATTGGTCTTCCCAGCTGATGAGGCATTGGTTCTTGCTGTAGCATTCAAGGGACATAATGCAGTTTGTATGTTAAATCAATAGCTTATAAAATTCCTGTGTAACTGTTGGCTTATTATTTAAAGCAAAGGAAGAACAAATCAATTCCTTAAGTGTCAAGGACATTCTTGACAAAGGGCTGAATGGAATGGGCAGGCTCAGTGCCATGAGAGTCCAATGAAACGGAAAGTTGTGCATTTTGCTTACAGATTTCTTACAGATCAGCAAGAGCCCTCCAGTCTGTTCATATTAGCTTGTTGAGCTTTCCCAGCCTAGAAGCAGGGCAGGCCAGCTAGTGCTTTGGGGATACATCTTGGTATCAGGGGAGCGTCTCTGGTGACAAAATGACTCACAAAGCATTAAAAAGTAGATCTAAATAGTACTGCTTAGGAGCCCCAAGAGTAAATGAAGTTTTAAGTCAATAGGTAAATGGGGTGAAACAAGATGTAAGGCTATGGAGCAACTCAATGAAGAACTTGTAGCATGTGGTATTAGAGAGGAAAGTGGAGAACAAGCAGAGCAGCCCCAGTATTGTGAGAGATCAAGCTATAGTCAGCATATTGATTTTCAGAGTAAGAAGTGACCTCATCTAGCCCAGTAGTTCTCAACCCTGGCAACATATCAAACTCACTGGGGAGTTAAAGAGAACACTGATGCTCAGACCTTACCATACACCAGTTAAATTAGAAACCCTGGGGAGAGGATCTAACATCAACATTTTTAAAAGCTCCCCAGATGATTCTCATGTTAAGTCAGTGATAAGAACCACTGATATAGCTCTACACTGTTAGGTTTAAAAGGAGGAAAACTAAGGCTTCAAAAGGGAAGATGTCTTCTTCTAGTTCCTCTGGTTGGTGGTATTAGATTTGAGACTAGTACAAGTGTTATTACTGTGGAAACTGAGAAAGTGAAGAGTCTCTCAGGAGCTATCATTAGATACATCTCAATTTTTTATCTTTTTGGAAATATAATCTCTGATAAAATATTCTAATGATTCTAAAAACATTAGGACATTGAAGACATACATTTATCATTGAACATGGTTTAGAGAATGGTCTTCATTCATTCATCATATATTTTGTATGTCTGCTATATGTTAAGTAATATAAGTATTAGATGATATGGGACATTTTAGAAGGGTCTTGGTCTTCAATGATCTCTGTGCCACGGAGCTGAGGAGGAGGAGACAAGATAAGGCCATGGATGAGTCTGATTCCATGGGAAGTTCAGTTGCTTTATTAATAGACAACAGCTCTGTTTCTTGATCACATAGTCTTCCCTTATTGAACAATAAAACAGAAGTTAGTCAAGTATAACAAGTTGGGTGGTCATAGTGAGGGTCACTTAGGGAAGAAAGGGCAAAGAGCAGTCTCACTGTCACCCAAGGGTTGGGCACCATTTCTGAGAGAGGGAATGTGGTGCATTTTCTTGCAAAAGCCATGGGTATGATAAGGTCACATACTTTGATTTGAATCCCAATTGCCCCCATTATCAGCTGAATGCCTGGGGAAACAAATTTCTGGGCCCTATTATCTTTGTATGAGATGTCTGAAAAAATAAAATGTTGAAATTACCCTTTCTTTGACTCCTCTTCTCAGGGGTCTCACCCCTCCTTTGGTGAAGGCTGAAAGGAATAGGATTTAGCTACAGCAGTAGTCTGTCACTGGCCCGGAAAGAAACTACATGTCTGCAGTACTCTGGATTTTCTCATACATATTTCCCGTATTTTTGCATTTATATGAATCAGGCCTCCTGTGTTTGTTCCCCCTTATATCTCCGCTTGGATTTCTACCCAGTACCCTCTCTCCAGGCAGTATTTATGTCCCCTGGGAAGCCCCACAGTGCTGCTACTTTAAACCCAATGTAAATGTGTATGTCTGCCTTTCTGTACTGTGTCATTTAGCATAGGAAATTGTTTGGATTTATTTGGTTACATTTTAAGCACCTACGTATTCCTTCTGGGGTGATAATCCTTACCCTAAATGTTTTCCATTATGCTTGTATGATATAAATTATGGAAAGAATCACATGTTTGCTTTCCATTTTATCTAATAGGTACAAGTTGATGTTTAACTGTTGTGCATTGTCATTTGTACTTTGAATTCTATTTTGTGTCTGCAAGCTTGTTTCCTTTTGGAACAAATCTACTTATTCCTAAAACAAAATTAGAATTTGAGCATAGTGTTATATTTTGTCATTTTTGTCCCTCATCATTTTACATGTGACAACTAATATCTCCTTCATAGGATTCCTGTAGGATTAATGAAACTAATGGGTATGAAAGTGCTGGACACATAAGAGGTGCTAGATAAATTCTGTCAAGTACTCCTTGAACATTTATGAAGACAGACATACTTTCTTACACATTTGGAAGGTACTGGAGTGTTCAAATAGTTTTCATATCTATAACAGTATTTTCTCCCTATGCCAACCCATGAGGTAGGTAACAGTGTCATCCCTATTTTGTAAATGAGGAAAATAAAATAAAAGAATTTGCCTCCCTTAATGTTACCAAAACAGTTATTAGAATTAACAGCAGAACTCAGACCTTCCAGATTCAGATATAGGGCTCTTTCTTCTTCCCTTTGTAACAAAGACAATCCATTTACATTAGTGCAAGGTTGACAGTAGCCAACGTACATTGGGAAAAAAAAAATGAGCTTATATCTGAGGCAGAATGAGCGATTTCTTTCTTGAGATACAAATAAGGACAGCAAGCAGAATCTCAGTGCATATTCACCTGTACCACAAGATTACCACCAGTTTGGGTCTGCTGATTAAATAGAGATCTTCCACAATCAGTATTCTTCCCTATCTACATTCATTAACACACTTCCAAAGCAATTATTCAAGCTATTTCTATAAGTTATGGTTTGGATTCCAGGTGTCCTCCAAAAGCTCATTTGTGAGACAATGCAAGAAGATTTAGAGGTAAAATGATTTGGTTATGAGAGCCTTAACTCAATCAATGAATCAATTCCCTGTTGGGATTCACTGGATGGTAACTGTAGACAGGTAGGGTATGGCTGAGGAGGTGAGTCTCTTGGGGCTTGCCTTTGGGGTATGTATTTTGTCCTTGTTGAGTGGAGCTCTCTCTGCCCTAGTACCATGTTCTGAGTCACCTTCCACCACCACACTCTTCCACCTTGATGTTTTGCCTCACCTTGGGCCCCAAAGCATGGCATTTACTGTCTATGCATTAACACGTCTGAAAACATGGACCTCAAAATAAACATTTCCTCCTTTCATTGTTCTTGTCAGGTCTTTTTGTCACAGCAGCAAAAAAGCTGACTAAAACAATATATGAAGAATATGAATGGTTTGGCCAGGATTTTCTTAAAGGTTGAGGCAGCTCAAGCTAACCTTGCTGTGGGTTGTTTGTTCCCCCCTTTTTTTCACTCCTAACTCAGTAGCTGATTCATCATATGACCTTGAACAGAGGTTTTTGTTCTAAACTCAGCACTTGAAGCAAGAGGCTAAGAATACAGACCTGCTCCCTGGGCGCTCAGGTGGACTAGATAATTTCTGCTTTTCAAATGTAAAGGATTTTCTAGTGAATCCCATAGGGCTGAGGATCCCCTGAGGTGATATGACAGGGGGCTGGCCCATCATGCCCACAGCCTGTGTCTGCTGTCCCCATCTGAGTCTAGGCTGATTGCCAAGTGCTATTTTGGAAACGGCTCAAGTCGTCCACCTTTTGAAGGTCATAGATGTTCTGCTTCATGAGAATGCATGGGGCCAAGTGAATTGAGACAAACCTCAGTGTCACTACTGTAACTTTAAGCAAAGCGATTATGGTTCATATTTGTGGACACAACCTGTACCTGGTACTTGCTTGGCTTGATATTGTGGATGATATTCACATGAGAAGGCACAGGAATCTAATCAGAATAAGTTCCAGGGGTAGCCTTGGAACAAGAACCTGTAGGCCTTTTCCTGTGCCAGGCATTACCCTATTAGTCATTGGATCTTATGGAGGTCTGTGGAATCTTTGAGTAGCATCTGAAGCAGCCAGAGCAAGGGTTAGTGGCTATTTATCAACTGGTAGAGGAGTATTTAATATTTTGACAACAGGTGTGCCTTACTAGTCAATTTAGTCAAAATCAACCTTGTGCTTTTTAATTGAATGAATGGATCAGATTGCTTGGGAGTCATTACATTACAGATTAATCAATGAGGTATGTCTATGGTATTGCTATTCCTATAAACACATTTTTTTTCAGTAGTGCATTTCCTGGGTAAAGTGAATTCTACTTTTTGAGCCCTGAAAAGGGGTGAAGGATGGAGGCTATGGGTAGGTTCATTTTAAGGAAAGCAAAATTTTAGATGGCCCAGGAAAAATACAGTATCAATTTAGCAACTTTATTTTGCCTTGCACAGACTCAGTAAAGGCACAAGTGTAAAAGACAAAGCAAAAATCACAGGCAAAATACCTGGTTTTTTTTTTTTTTTTTTTTTTAGAAATAGACACATCTCTATGAATGGATTGTAAGCCATGATAGTAACATCTCTTGTAATCTGATTGCTTCCATCCCCTAAACCAGTCATAGTACCTTCTATCCTATGTTTAGGGATAAGTAGGCAGCGATTTCCACCGTGTGATGAACACTGTATCAATGGTCCCCCTGTCCCCAAGTACCATTTTCCCGAGCTAATACAAGCATAAAGTGCTATTGTTAGAAATTCATTCTTTGTCAACCAGGTTGCTCTAATTTGAAGAGGTGAGGATTTAGCCATGACAAACTTACCCATAGTAGCTAATAAGTCCGCAGCTCTTTCTTTTGGGAAGTAGGCAAGAGAGCATTCAGGAAGGATTCAGGACAGAAACTTATGAAGGGAAGAAGCAAGGAGACAAAGGACTAGAGATTTTGGAGGTATCATGAGACACTTTGACAGAATAGAGCCACAGGCAGTCTTAAGCTGCCAGAGAAATGTGTCCTAATGTTAGGAGTGTGGGGAGACTGAGCTATAGAATTGGAAGGAGGAAGAAACCAAAGACAAGCTTAGTCATTTGCCAGGCCTGCACTTGCACAAGAAAGCTGAGGTCACAGCGTTCTTTGTTCAGAGAAGTCTCCTTAAAATGATGGTAAGGTCCATTTGGAGTTAGCATCACTAGATGCTTTCTTAGACATTCTGGAACTCAGCACTGCAGACTATATAGTTTTCTTCTGAAAACTCAGTTGTGACTCAGCACATTATGTTAGGAAATCAGACCCATCACAAGTCAAACGGATTCCTCAATAGTCTACAGCCTCTAACAAGCTGCATAACCTAAATGCCAGCTGTTTCTCTCATCTTCAGTCATCTTAGAAAAAGCTTCTACTGCTGATCATTATCTTCTTCCTTCCAGCAAATCCCTGTCTCCCAAGTCATGCCCAGGTGCTACGTATACAGCTGATGCCATGGGCAAGCCTTCCTGGTTATATACTCTTTTATTTAGCACCTTTGGAGCAGTGTAAGGTTTTGAAAACTTTTTAGCAGGCTATTTTTGTGGTTTTTTTGGGGAGGGTTGCTTTTAAAAACTTCTTCCTCACATTTTGATAATATGGTCAGTCTCTTTAATTCCTGTATTTACTTCCTCAATCCCAGGTGGTGATATCACAAATTAGCAGTTTGCAATCTGTTGGAAATAGTTCAGATGAAGTTCTTGTATCTTGGGACCCACATAAGAAGGCATCTTGGTGCACTGGACCTTAATTTGGTTTTAGGCTTTTGGCCAGATAGATATCTGTAGGGCTGGCTTATGCTTACACAAAAAGGGAGGTATTGCTATACAAAGAATTGAATGTGGGGTCCTCAAGGAGCTCTCTGCCTGAGATCCCTCCCTTCATTGGAAATCCTCTCACAACATAGACTCTTTGGAGTAAAAAGTACTCTGTTGCTAAGAGACAGCTGTTTAATTGCCAATATGTGACCCTGATGGGGACCACACTGACTCATGAATTGGTGCATCGGCACAGATCAGTTATCATTAAATGGCAAGGCAGAGCAATGCTGAGGAAGCAAGACACTGCTTTGAAAGACAGTAGGTTATTAGGGAAAGTCTGAGAAAAGCAAACCTGTTGGGGCTTGGCGGGTAACCTGGAGGTGGCAGGAAATGCTTGCCCAGCTGGCTTCAGTGTGGGCATTGCTGATGCTTTCAGGAGAGAGGGGTTTTGAAAGTGGAATAGGGACATGTCAAGGATAAAATGTGTCTGCTTCCTCCTTTGCCAATGCTGAGGACAGGCAGTTTGTCTTTCTGTTGCTTCTGTCCTCCATCCTCTCCTCCATTATCAGGGTGTTCCAGGTTCTTACAGAGCTTTTTTCTTGGCTGCCTTATGAGAGGTCTGGCTCTGGGGACTGGCTGGGCTTTCTCAATTCTCCTGACTCATCCTGCAGACTCACTGTCCTCTTCAGCGACCTTCTGAGGGCCCTGAGCTCATGGCCTTGACTTTGCTGGCTCAGGGAGGTCTCTGATGAGGGGGAGTTTGCAGCTGACCTATGCTGCAGTTTTGTTGGCTTCGCAAGATCTAAACACTATTTGTTCTGCTGGGGGAAAAAGGCAATTC
This sequence comes from Spermophilus citellus, assembly GCF_964194105.1. Classification (NCBI taxonomy): domain Eukaryota; kingdom Metazoa; phylum Chordata; class Mammalia; order Rodentia; family Sciuridae; genus Spermophilus; species Spermophilus citellus. The sequence goes on along the minus strand of NC_138190.1, from coordinate 120,111,160 downwards.
AGAAATGTCCATGGTCCTGTCAGCACCTTTTGCCCTTTAGCAGCATCAGATAGTTAGTACTGAAAGGCAATTTGAGGAGTTAGACATTAGGAATGAAGCACAGTTGTACAGTGGATTCTAGGCTAAACAACTGAAACCAGACCACAGTTTTAAACCTCACTTATGCTTTCAGATGGATTGCATAGTTTACTCTGAGTATTCAGTTATGGCTGTTCATTGTAGCCTGTCCCTACACACATTTCTAGAACAAAATCAGGAAAAAAACAACCTTTGCTTAATATAATCCTTTCCCCTGCCATTCTTTTTTTTCTGTTTAGAAACAACACCTGTGCTATTCATAGAGTAATTATGGTATGCTTTCTCCTTAGTGGTGGTGGTAGAAGCTTGGCATAGGGTTAAATGGAAGATTCAAGAGATGGCTGGCAAGTCTGCACTCCATCCTCTAGTCCTCTTTCCCCCCCCTCCCCTCCATCTCTGAGAAATGCCAACCTTGCCCACCCCCAAAGCCCTGCTACATATGGGAAGAGATGAAAGTAGAGAGGGAACTGCCCCACTTCCTGGAGTTCATCCCATTACCTGAAGAAGCTTAAGCCAGAGGGAAGCATTGATAAACAAGGAAATGTTCCATGCAAAAGCATCACAGAACCTCCATAGCTCCCCTTATCTCCTCCCCTATCCATGCACCCAGCACAAAGAATTGCTAAAAGGAGGAAGAAATGTTAGGAAAGATATATTCCAATTAGTTTGAATACCAATTGTCATGTGATTCTGATTAAATCAATGTTTTAAAAATTAACAATGGCAATGATCTCCAACTCTTTTCACAAGTTGCTGAGATAGGGACAGCTGTGGACTTGAGTTTCACTTATTTTGCTTGCATCTAAGCTTTTCCATCAAACAGAAAAATGAACAGGAACCTGAGAAAAGAATGATGGGAGTGAACGTGGTATTTATCTGTTTGTTCAGTACTGACTTTTTGATTATTTTCGTGTGCTCTAGAGGTTTACCTTCATCAGTGTTTTTCCTCCTAGAGGTCAGGGATCACCTCTGCTTTACTGGCTTTGTCCTCTATGTGGTACAGCACCAGGCACAAAGCACAATGCAGCCTATGACTGGCTTTGTGCTGGCTGCTGGAACTGAGCCCTGGAACTGTAGCCCTGGGTTAGGTCAGCACTTGGCTTTTCTGGGTAGATAAAGATGACATTGGGTGTCCTTGGACTCTCTAGTTTAACCTAGCTGTAATGCAGTTTGCATTAGTTTGGCTTGCCTCTGTGACCAGCTGCATCCCTCTCTCTGGCCCCCAGAAAAAAGAGTTCTCATTTTCTGCCACACTAGACACACTTGGTTTTGTCACTACTCTGCCATGAGGGCAGGACTTGTCTTTTCATCTCTGTGGAGCCCAGTGCATGTCAGCTCCTAGTTAGCAGAATTGAATAGCTACTTCAATACCTTGTACTTGCCCTCCTATTGCCGACATGGGGGCTCATTAAATAAACTACCCTTGGAAGAGAGTAGCTGCTCTAAACTCAACAGTAAAATTTCCTGCCTACCCCTTGCACTAAAGCTGACATCACAGTGCTATACCAGAGGAAGAGGGAAAGGAGAGAAGGGGAAAAAGGAAGAAACATTTTTTGAACTTTCTATTTGTAGTAGAAGATTTCTATGTACTGCCCCAGTTAGTTCTCACAATGGCTCTCTGAGGTCAGGATATTCATTTTCATCTTTTAGATGAGGAAACAGAGTTGGTAAGGTGGCTTTACTATAGTCCTACAGCTTAGCAAGTGGGAGAGAAGATCTGCCCACCTATGGCCTCCTTTTATACCCTGAGGGCAGCAGAATTTGGGGGAAGCATTTCCGTTTATCAGAATATTACTTAAGGGAAAACATTGTCCCCATTATAAGCAGCCCTTTTTTGGACTGGTCAGATGGTGAAATATCAAGCATCCAAATGTAGTCACTGAGTAATTTCCATATTTGGAATTTATTGCTTAATTTTCAGTCAGTCTTAGGAATATAGTTGTAATGATTTCCCTTAACTGTCAGCTTAAGAGCAACCACTGATTCTTCTGGTATACCCTAGAGCAGTGTTCCTTAAGAATGCAGATTCCTGAAGTTCCTACAGAGATGGATGCTATAGGTCTGAGGCAAGGATCTTTACTGCATTATGATGCACTGACAATATTTGTTTTTTGCAGTGCTGGGGGATTAAACTCAGTACCTCACTCATGCTAGGCAAGCACTCTGCCACTGGATTATACCTCAGCCCACTACTGACAACACTTTGAGAAATGCTGGTGTACAGCAGCATATTCTCAAAGCATACATCTGGATTTCCTTATAAAATCTGGGGGATGTGATCAAATAGGTTTTGGCAGCTGTGAGTTAAGAAATAGATTTCTTTCCTTCAAGGTTTTCTCAGAGCCATTAATATGTTCGTGTGTATCCAAGAGGAGGATGCAGTCTAAACACTCATCTCTTGGGAACTTTTAATGCAGTAATTGCACCTAGTATACAGTATGCACTCAATTAATTGCTATTTATTATGGAGGCTACTATTCTTTGCTTTAGATTTGATATCAATTGTGAGAAGGGAAATATGGTTCAACTTCATTATTTAGGGCTAAATTGATATAATATCAGTCTTATTTTGGGTAAAGTCTGAGTTACAGAATTTTCTTAGGTGAACATCAAACTTTCTATAGGGATCTTTAAAGGTTAAGAAAGGACTGCTAAGATAATGTTCATGGATGTGTTACAGATTCTATACCCTGCTATAATGAATAGATGCAAAGGATGTGAATGACCTTAACTCTCTGTTTGCCAGTAAGTGCTTCTAAAATATCTTAGAAGCTTATGTTAAGCAGCTTGTTAATATTAACTCAAAGGAGCCTTTCCTTCCTTGTATAGAGTGAAAATAAATTCAACTTATCTGTGTTTCAGCATCCCAAATTCAGAATGCTAGATTTGAGTTTTATTGCTGTATGCAATGGTTCTCAAATTTTATTGTGTGTAAAAGTGATATTCAGCATTTCTTAGAATGCAGATTCACTGTCCTGCTCTCTGGATTTGGGCTTGTGAATCTGCAATTTTTAACAGTTACCCCAAGGGATTCCAGTGAAAAAATGCTTGTAGAATGTTTCTGTTTGAGGAGGTCATTAATGCTTTCAGGCCACTGAGGATAGGAAGGACTGGCTTCTTGCACTAAGGGGAGATCTAATGAAGAGGAAGAGTTAATTCATCATCTCAAAGGAAGCTGAAAGTGGATAAGCTTGGATCATTTTGCTTTTAGTGCTTTTTTTTCAATTTGGCTTGAAAATAATTCTGGAGAATTGTTTCAACCTGTTCTTACTCTGTGCTCTGAAAGCTAAAAGTGATCAGAATGCTGTAATCCTGTGTTCCATAGGATAAAAAGCTCTGTGTACAGGAGTTTACCATTGGCATTGACTTTTCATGATTCTTCCAAGGAAATGATATGACACTATTATTATTAAACTAAATTCATTTCCTCCCTTTTTATACTTATATACTTTTTGGTACTGGAGATTGAACCCATTAACCATTGAGCCACATCCCCAGCCCTTTTTTATATTTTATTTAGAGACAGGGTCTTGATAAGTTGCTTAGGGCCTCACTAAGTTGCTGAGGCTGGCTTTGAACTCATGATCATCCTGGCTCAGCCTTCCAGGCTGTTGGAATTATTGGCATGTGCCACCATGCCCATCAAAAAGCTTAAATTTTAAGGAACAAATCTATCTTGATTGACATCCCAGAGCTACCCTCACTAGTGTCACGACCTTGAGAGAATTTCCTTACTTCTTTGTATCCCTCTTCCCTTCATCTACACAATATATTTAAAAATAATAACCTCATAAAGCTGATAGGAATATGAGGCAACTTACATAAAACACTTGGCCCAGTTCCTGGCACATGGTAGATGTTTAGTAAATATTAATGCTCTTTCTAAGGAAACAACCAATGCAATTTCACACACAAGTGAGTGTTTTGAGGAAAACATTCTCTGGACACCCCTACTTCTGTAGTTTCATTATCCTTGTTTGAAAAATGGGGCTAACAATAGTACTTATGTCATAGGTTTGTTGTGTGGATTTAAATGACAGAGTAAATATAATAACATTTAGCAAATGCATGGCACAGGATAAGAGGTCAGTGTTTAGTAGCAATTATTACTGATATTATTATTACACACCATTTTTTCCTTGATAATGCAAAAAGTCCCCAAACTAATAGAACAAATGGTATTGCTTTAGATGAAAGACTGTCAAGATGATTTCTTGCTTTACAAAATGTTTTAAGTAATTATTAATTTGTGCCAGAGACCTAAATATAATTCTTGGCACACAAAAACAAACACTTTTGTCACTGGCACCATCCCACCTGGAGCTCTTGATGGATAAATTGGCATTTTTTGAACCCATTTAAGCTTGAAGTTGTGACAATGCAATATAGTAATATTCACCTCTAGGGGTACCTCTTTTTACTTAGAATAATATTTATTGTTCTATTTATTAGTTGTTTTTAGCTATACATGACAATAGGATACATTTTGACATAATTATAAAAGCATAGAATATAATTTGTTCTAATTCAGTCCCCAGTACTTCCCCTTTCCCACTTCTCCCTTCTTCCCGTCCCTCTACTCTACTGATCTTTCTGCTATTTATTAATAGTGTTTTTAAAATTAGTGATTTGCAGATATACATGATGGTGAGATTCATTGTGGTATATTCATATATGTACTTAGGAAACTTATCTCAGATTAATTCTACTGTTCTTCCCTTTCTTAACAGCCCCAAACATGAAGATGTTTATAGAGAGGTAAAACATAGTAAGCTTCAGAATGAGATGCCACATTATTATTTTTAAGAGCTGTAAGTAAGGATTTCTGATTTCAAAATAAAACACAAAGTGTTAAGAATATGTGAATTTACAATTGCAAAGTAGGATTTTTTAGCATCTTATATAACAATTCTGACAATGTTTTCTTGCTTTAAAAATCATCTTCATTGTTCTCATCAGAGACCTTAGGATCAGCTGTGTTACCAAAACAGACATGTCCTGTCATTTTAAAGATGGTGCCTTTTATGTAAGTATGTGATATCCTTCCAAGATATTACTGAACAATCAATGAATTATAACTTTATGCACAATGCATTTTTAGTCATCAGTAAATTATATTTTATTTTAACTCTTAAAAATTGGTAAACCTGATATGGCATATTTAGTGGTTCTGTAGTATGTTAAATATCCAAGTCTATTAATATGAATGCTCCAGTCCCTGAAAATACTCAATAACAGTACAATGTGATACAATAAAAATAAGCCAGGGCTGAGGTTGTAGCTCAGTGGTAGAGTACCTGTTTAGCATGTGTGAGGCACTGGGTTCAATCTTCAGCACCACATATAAATAAATAAAGGTATTGTGTCCATCTACAACTAAAAGAAATATTTTTTAAAAGTCAGCCCATTAAGCAGATTTTGAGAATAACTTAAGTGGTATGTGGAATATGTATGTGTGAGAGTAAAGAGCAGAAGGAGAAGGAAGAGAGGGCAAGAAAGTAAGAGTGAGAGTTGCAGCCACTGGTTATCATATTTTGTATAAATTAATAGATTTTAAAATTTTTAAAACCTTCTCAGTAGGTATTTTTTATTTTAATATTTTTTTAGTTGTAGGTGGACATAATACCTCTATTTTGTTTGTTTATTTTTATGTGGTGCTGAGGATCAAACCCAGTGCCTCACACATACTATGTGAGTACTCTACCATTGAGCTACAACCCCAGCTTTTAAGTTTTGAATTTTTGACAGATTCAGGAGCATTTTAACTTAGCCACTGGCTCTCGCAACTTTGGACAAATCACTGAATTTCTTATGTTAGAGCAGGGATGATAGTATATCATGTCTTGTTGAGACACTGACACATTTATGTTCCACGGATCAAGAGAGCTCCTTTGTGTGCAAGGTCTTTCAAATTCATATATTCTTTGGTGATAAACAACAACAAAAACCTAAGAAAACCTCAGCTGCTTTTTAAAAAGATGTGGTTTGCTTTGCAGCAGCTTAGGACCCTTATCACCACTCTTGACTAACTTCCTCAGCATGGATAAGCATTTTCTACTTTGTGATCTCAAAGTTTGCTTTTTCAGATTTTCTCATTAGGAATATATATTTATGGTGAACCTTCTAGATCCAGGAATTGCATTGTTGCTTTTTAATTGAGTCAAGGAAAATTTCTTATTCAGAGAATTTCTGGGAATAGTTTTTAAGTCATGGATAGCCAATCTTTTACTTTGGAATCTCAAGCATCTCTTGAGAGTCTCAAGTACAGCATCTAAAATGTGGATAAAATAATAAAAATATCAGTAGAAATTGTATTGTAATATAAATTTTTGAATTTTTTCAAGTGATATTACATGGACACATAGCAGGGTTCACTAAACCACTATAGTCTATTTCTATTAACATATGCATTCAGTATAAACTGTCAAATATATTATTTGTGGTTCTTTGTGGGTGACCTTGGTACATTCTGGCTTTTATTGTTGGTCATAATGCCCTTACTTGGCTAAAAAGAGTATTGTTCCATTTTCTAAATATCCAAATTAAATGGAACAAGGAGAAGGATTTCTGGCTCATACAAATTTCTGAAAAACTAATATTAAACATAGGGAACAGGATATCATTCTAGAGTACACTGTACATCTATTTTCAAGTAAGGCACCATGTAGTATACAGATATTTCAAATATGCATACTCAGATAAAGAAGGAAAGCAAACATGAATTACATAGGTATAAATCAGCAAAAGCCCAGCCTTATAAAGTTTGTACACGTATATAAACTACTATAACATGAAAGTAGCCAGGAGTAGCTACAAAACATTCAAAACTTTATAACATGTTGGAGTCATATAAAGGATCTAAAGTATGTCTCATTGATGCTCAGAGGCACTGAATGGTTTGTGTGGAAGGAACCTCCAGTATTATCATATTTTAAACCTCTTATTTTACTGGAGAGGCTCAAACCTAAAAAGGAGAAGTGAATTAACTGATATTACAGGCAAAATGGGAGTGGGCAGAGAATCAGAGAATAAAAAAATGCAGTGTCAGCAGAAGGTAAGGAAACAGAGAACATCAAGAACAGATAAAACTAGTGTGTCAAATACCCCAAAGAGATCAGGGAAAATAAACAATGGAAAAAAAAAACAGTACTTGGATTTGGCAAGAGGGAGATCACTGGTGACCCCAAAAGAGAAATGTTGGTACATTAGCAGGAATAGAAACAGATTGTTAAGAGTTAGGAACAGAATGTGGAATGGGAAAAGAAAGCAACTCACACAAATTCCAGATTAGAAGAGTTGGGAAAACAAAAGGAGGAGGATGGAGGAAAAATATATAGCAGGTGGAAACAGTATTTTTTTAAAGGGAGCTTTGAGCATGTTTTGAAAGGGAAGGCACCCTGGGCCCCGAATGTTGTGGTTTCTATCATTGAAATAATAAACTGTGGAGTTGATAAGACATTCCAAGCCAACACCATCACTTGAAGGGGGTAAAAGGAAATAGCAAGAAGCATCCCCAAACCTGACAACATTCAAGCTAATCATAATATAGAAGGAAGGGCACAGGCTATCCAGCATTATGGTCAAAGGCCAACTTTTGACCTTGGTATCATTATCTTTGACAAGCATATGGACTCATTACCTTACCCCAAACCTAAAATTCATACTGAAACCTTAACATTTCATCTTCTAACTTCATTCTCCCACATTAAGGTTGAACTATACCTTGGGGAAAATCTTCAAGAAAGCCACCATGCATGTTTACTCCCAGTGGGAGCTAAGTACTCAGGAAAACCACCTTCAACCCTTGTTAACTGGGCTACTTCAGGACAAACTTGAAAACATGGATTTTCTTCAAATCATGAGCATGTTAACTGATCTCTTTGTGATTACACATCTTAATCAAATTTTAGATAGGCATTTTAGTTTCTTGATAATTGATATTCTGGCTGGTGCTTGAATCAGTTTTTCAGTGACTCCCATGTATGGTTAAGATGATTTAAATTATTACTGGTGGCTACAGACCAGAAGAGACATCAGCATCATTTGTACCTACAAGCACTGCAGAGACACAATTGAGGACACACATATTGAAAGCCATCAAACTATGATAACATTGTAGGTCTGGGGCCCAAAATGTACTTAACTACACTCTAAGTATGTATATGAATGCTTATATTATTTAGTTCTCAACAGCTTTATGTAATAGATATTATTATCCCCTTATTGAAGTTTAGGAAACTGAGACTCAAGGAGGTTAATACACAGGGTAATGCAGTTAATTAAATGACAGGTTTGTGGGATAAAATCAAGTGTGACTCCAAATTGTTAGATATATATTAGTTTGCCAATTTATTGTCTCTACCCTTCCCTTTCTTCCTGTTCTGTAGAATTTCCACCTCTCACTGAAGTCCATTTCATTCTTTCAAGAATTCCGTATCTTTGGCTTTCTTTCCTATTGAAATCTGCTCTCATATTAGGATCTACTATGGAGTGACATAGTGCCATCTCTTCCCAGGGAATTTGTATCTTATATATTTTTAGTGTAGAATGAAAATATGGGCATTCTGTTAAAGGGGTTCTGGCATTAGGAAGTACTATGAGAGAAAAGGAGAGCTCTAAATGAGGGCTATTTGGGGGAAATTATCAGATGACACAGCCCAGCATCTGTGACATTCAGCTAGGTGAACAGTACCTCTTCAGATTGTGTGTAGAGTTGGCACTTGTCCCATTTCTTAGATTGGCTGTGTTTAGATAAAGGGGAACCCAGCCTTGAGGAGAAGTGGGAAAAAGGTGACCTTTAAGGTTCTTTTATCCCATAGATTCAAAGAGACTATGATACCTGACTTAGAGGAGTGAGCAATTATCTAGCAATATCAACTGGGAGAAATAGGCCAAAAGGAAATCTACATTCTGACCCCAGGGGTCTGAGTTGGTTGTTCAGAAACACCTTAAACCAGATCTAATCTTTGGTCCATTTAGTTAGATCATCTTCTGAGTTTCCTTTTTTCAATAGGGAAAATCACCTTTTACTAAGAAATAGTGGGGGAGGCTAAAATCATGTAGTATTTAATGTTGGAAAGCCTTCATAGAGCCTTTTCATCTTATAAAGGATCTAAGTGAGGCTCAGAGGTATGTTAGAAACAAAGCTGGGGCTGGAACCTGTTTTAACCCAGGGTTCTGTTCAACATATCCTGCTATCTGATATTATCCTTTTTCAAATTCTTATTTTCATTTAGTCCCTTGTAAGGCCAGAAAAATACAAATACCAAAGTGAGGATTGGCAAGGGAAATGACTCTCTAGTCAACCCCTTTCTACTGGGAGGAAGGGTTTTTTTTCCATTTAAACAACTTGATACCCCAGCAAATCCCTAGGCCTGGGATATATATACAGAGAATTCATCCATTATTTGCTTTTCCAGTTGACCTAGCTTCTGAGCAGCAGGATTTCAATGGTTGTGGGCTTATATGGTCACCCTGTTTGCCAGTAGGGAGAAGTGTTGCACCTGGAACTGTCCCAGAAGGGTCTTTACTTGGTCCACTGGTTCAGATATAGGCTATGCAGGCCTTACCAATTTTTGACCTTCTCATCAGGACTGTTGGGTGGACCAGAGTGCATAGCATGGAGATGACTGACTTAATGACCAGTGCCCTACGTCTAGCTCTCAAACTCAGGCTTTTCTCCTTCCTACCTGCTGCCTCCACTTGATTTGTCTGACTCACTTTAGTCTTAATTGTAGTGACACGTGCAAATAGCACATGCATTTATCAAGGAGCAAGCTCCAGGGATGTAGAGCTTGCTTCTCACTTAGTTTGAAGCAAACACAAACAAACAAAAGAACATACTTCCTACAGATGTGAAAAAAAAAAAAAACCAATAGCTTTCTTTCCAAAATGTTGGAATTTGTGTCCTTTGTGGCACAGAATGGAAGGGGATAGTGCTTAAAAGAGAAAGCTCTGGAGATAAGTATGTTCATCTCTAGCTCTGTCACTTACTAGTTGTGTGAACTTGGGCAAGTAATTTAACCTCTCTATGCCCCAGATTCCTCATCTGTGACATCAACCTAAGTTATAGGGTTAATTTGATTGTTGAAAGACTAAATAAATGTAAATCATTTAGATGGATGCCTGGTTATAAGAAGTACTTGTCAGCTTTTATTATTACTACATTATACTAAATTATACCTAAATCATTGTATTATAATAATTCCTTTTCTTAAGCTATTCCTAGAAGTATTTTCAAAGAACTCAGAAGAAAAATATATGAAATATGTGATCTTCTGCAGTTGGTTGAAACTGCCTTTCTCTTGGTTTCTACAATTGTTTGCAAGTTAAAACATTGAGGTGATTTTCCCCTATCAGGTACATTAATATCATTGTGGCCACTGCCTGTCTAAAATGAAGTTGAAAATTTGTCTTGCATAGATGATCTTGCAGACATATTCATTTTTCCCCAAAGAAGGGAACAGTCCTATTGCTGCAGCAGAAACGAATACTGTGCTGAGTACGTAGAAAGTGAAGGGTCCTTGTAAATAAAGTAGCAAATTAGCAATGATTTTGCCAGCAGTTTTAAAACAAACGGATTGAAAGAGATTTCAATAACCACATGCCTAACTTAGAGCTGCACTTGAGGCATTTAGTAAACGTGTCATTTCAGTATTGAAAACAGCATCTAATCAAAGCATGTTTATAATTAGACATCACATATAATATCTCTCAAAATTATGTTCCACCAGGTGAGATGCCATTCCCTGGAACACTGAAATCGACTGTTTGTTAGGCCTTTGTTATTATTAAAAAGAACAGGTTGGGGGTACCAAGAGAGAATCAGATAAATGAAAGTGTTTAATTTTAATTAGAGGAGAAAAAAAACTACACACAATATGGGTAGCCTGTATAGCAAACCTTGTGCCAGTAAAACCTGCCTCAAAAGGTATGACTGACTCTATATTAATTTAAATCAGACAGACATTGGCACTGTGTTCTTTTATTTTTCATTAACATTTTGATTTAGAACAACAGATTGCTGCAGTGAGGGGACAAGAACGGCAGCCAGTGAGCCATCTGCCGAGCATCTCGCTGACGACTCCACTAGTGAAAGAAGCTGGTGACTACGGAATGTATGCAAGAGGGACACACACCATTAGCTAAGTGACAGGATGAAAGATGGGAAACTTTGCTGGGTCAGAGGAGACAGAGATGGAAAAGGCAAAGCAGAGCCCATTCTGATTGGAATTTGAAAAGATCCAAGTTGCTTGCAGCAGGCTAATAGGCCGGCAATCTATAGAGGGTTTGTTTGTAGGGTTTTTTTCTTTTTCTTTGAAATTACAGGTGGGATGAGGAAAAGGGAAATGACAAGCTAAACACACAGTAATTTCCCATGCATCTCACATGGGATACATTTTCCAGATCAGTGAATATTTACCCCTTTAGACATACCACTTGAGAGAGAGTCTGTTTCAAATGGAAGCCCCCCTCTTCCACCTTTTTAAATGCAGCAAAGCACTGGTATGCCAAGGTGGGGGTGGTAAGAGTGGTCTGCCTGGGTGCAAACAAAAGAGGGTGTGTTGTGTGTGGAGAATTTAAAGGCGGTAATACACTGTCTAAAGGTCTGCTTTTTTATTATCACCATGAACAGGCATTTCTAAACAATATCAGTGGAATAAATTCTCCCGGCTGGGATGGACCTCTCCTATTACCCCTTCTCCATGGCCTACCAGTGTAGTAGAATAAGTACAATTCAATTTTTTCTGTTTATGTTTCTGGGTCTTTACTGGGAATTCCAATTCCAATATGGAGTTTGTTGTCTGGGAGGCTATTTGGCCTCTTATATCTATTTGTCCCATGCTAAATAGTCCCAAACTGCTGGACTTTTGTAGTTGGTGATTCTGCATGTATTTACCTTACTGTTAGCTGTCACATTTTAGTATATCTGCTTTTATGAGTACCCCATTTCAAACATGCTATCTTCAGTATTGAACGTTGTTAGCCACATTGAGAAAATATGAAAATAGAAGATTAAAAGCACAGTAATCTGTATCTTCTGCATAATAAGGCATGGAGGTGTGCAATGCATTGTAGAAAGTTTTTTCTTCAAAAATGGTTAAAATAAAAATAGCACTTGCATTGTTGTAATACATGTGCTTCAATTATCTGGAAAATTAATTTTGATGGAGCCATACGTTCCCTTATAAAACTAGTTAAATGGAGATGGCATGGTGAATGAGAAGAGTACAAGATTAAACTTAGATTTGGGTACCATATCCTTCCACTTACTGAGAATAGAATTTTAACTTCTCTGAGCCTCTTTCTTTAACTGTAGAATGGGCATAATAATAGCATTTGCCTTTCCTATCTTGTTGTAGAAGAGGTTTTCTACCATCCTTCATTCATGGATTGTTATAGTTTAGATACTAAATGTCTCCCAAAGGCTCATAAGCTAAAGACTTCATCCCCAGACCATGGTGCTATTGGGAGACGATGGAAGGAAGTTATGTCATTTAGGGCATGTCCTTGAAGGGGGTATTGGAACTCTGGTCCTTTTCTCTCTCTGCTTCCTGACCACCATGATGTTGGGAACTTTCCTCCACCATGCACTCCCTGCTGTGATGTTCTGCTTTGGCATAGGCCCTAAGACAATGGGACCAGCCAACCAAGGACTGAATCTCTGAAACCATGAGCCAAAATAAACCTTTCCTTCTTATGAATCAATTATCTCAGGTAGTTTATTACAATAACACAAAGCTGTTTAACCCATGAATGTTCCCTTGAAGTGCCAGCAGTCAGTGCAGATCATCATCTCTCTTATCCTCCCTCATGCTGGACCTGGTACACACCTCTAGGAACCATCTCTCTTTACTTCTTTACCTGATTCATTAAACTCTTAAGACATATTTGTGTTCTTACATGTATCCCAATTAATTACTAGGATCTTTCTACTAAGGGCTGAGAATTTTTCAGAAAGAAAAGCTAAAGAAAAAAACTTTTGAAATCCTGATTAAGATGAGCTACGGGGTTTCCAGAAGTTGATTTTTTGTAATATCTGTTCCTACCTCCCCAACACATACCCACAAGGCAGAACACAGGATTTGAATGATACATTAATGATCCTTTGTTACCTTTTCCTGGCTTTGTTCTCAACTCATAGTTTAATTTCATAACTTGAATAGGCCTGATGAAACATTGTTGAGTACTGAATAGATAAGCCACATCAAGGAGTCACTTTAGGGAACTTCTCTTTCTATCATTTGACCCAGAGGGTCTCCATAGACTAGACTGGTTCCACAGGAGGTAAATGTAGCATTCATCTATGCAGTAAGAATTGGAAGGTTACGCAGATTCCACCCTTACCAGAAATAGTTCTCTCTCTGGCTGTGTAGTTTCCAGAATATTCCTGATAAATCCTAAACATATAATTATAAGGACCAGAACATGGAAGCCCTGAGAAGTCAGACAATTTGCCTCTACTTAAAAGTTATGGTCTCCTTTATCAGCTCAATGTGTATTGATTTGTTGTTTTTGATTTTCAGCTCAACATCTCTTTCATGGAGAATGAAGAAGATGCCCATTAGTGGAAAGTCTACTGTATGTCAAGCAATTTGCTAAGCATCTGATATAAATTTCCTCATTTAATCCTGTCAATCACCCTAGAAAGAACATAGTAATATGACTCTTATTCCACTGATGAGGAGAGTGAAGCACAGAGTATTTAGGTAACTTTATGAAGGTCACATAGCTAGAAGGGGCAGAACCAGAATTCTAACGCAAGTAAGCTCTGGCATTAAAGTGCACACATTGCTGCCTCTGATACTTGAAGCCCGAACTTGACTACTGCACTGAACAAAACAAAACCTCTGTTATCTAACCAGTGTTACCTCCTTACAAGGCCACTAGGGGGTTGGGGAATGGAGTAAGAGGCCATGAGATATAAATTCCAGAGCTTGTATCTCTATTGTAGAAGCCAGGCTTGAGTGAAACATCTTAGTGGAATTTGGGGAATCTTCTGGGCATCTTGAAGACCCTGAGCTCATGAGTAATGGAGGGAAAAGAAAGGGGAAGGGCCCACCAAAACTGTCTGAGGAAATTCCATGATATCATATGAATTAAATATAGTTGAAGCTAGAATGTACCTGTGAAGTCACGTACTCTAATGTCCTTATTTTACAAATGGAAAAAGGCATAGCCTAATCAGGGAACAGTCACAGAGTTGGTTTGTAGTAGCAGAGCAAGGCAGGAGGAATAGAAAGCTTTTTGTTCTACAACATATTGCTCCCCTTAATATGTCTGCAAGAATCTCACCCTGGGGCTGGGGATGTGGCTCAAGCGGTAGCGCGCTCGCCTGGCATGCGTGCGGGCCCGGGTTCGATCCTCAGCACCACATACCAACAAAGATGTTGTGTCCGCCGAGAACTAAAAAATAAATATTAAAAAAATTCTCTCTCTCTCACTCTCTCTCTCTCTCTCTTTAAAAAAAAAAAAAAAGAATCTCACCCTGAGCAAACCAGAGATTTTAGCATCTCCATTTGAAGCAACTGACCCTAAATACCACATCTCCTCACCCTCTCTCAGCTTAATTAGAAAACAAAATCACAATTATGAGCCCAGGCATGTCTTCAGTACTCATTTCACTGAGGCTGTCAGAGGATCTGCTTGTCCTCACTGGTTTTGAACTTGGAGATGAAACATGACCCCAAATAGCCTTGTTCCCCTTAAAAACCTATCATTGCCTTAGCAGTCATGACTCTATTGAGCCTTGCCTGACAGTATTTATATTTTCAGCTGGCACCAACTCTAGGCTAAGGTGTTCCATATGTTTACTTCCCACAGTGTAAAGTAGGCCTGAATTTGACTTGCTTGGAATTTGTTCCTTTCAGGCTTCCAGGGACAGCTTGTTGTGGCATAACAGGGCTTGGTGGACAAGGTCATTTTTCCTTTCCCTCTACCTTGGTAGTTTCAGAATTTGGCCACTCACTCCAGATGCAGGAGACCTCATCTTGGCTGGCCCCCACCTGGTGAACATTTTAGCCTGTGATCTCTGCAGCATGACAGAGAGCTCTCTGATTTCTGCAATGCTTTCTGGCCAAGGCAGGTAGTCCCTCTGAACAGAAGCTGGGAGGATGACCAGGCAAAAGTGAGCTGCCTTTGGCAATAGGGTCCCCTTCACCTGAAGGGCAGAAAGGAGCACTTCAGGATTGGAGGAGGGGTGAACCTCAATGAACACTGTCCAGACGGCAGTGGCAGCTAAAGGCAGCCAAAATTCTGGAGCTAAGAATAATGAGACCTCATTTGGGTTTATCATCTTAACACATTTCATACTAAATTTCTTAATGGGCTGCTTTGTTGGATGGCATTTTTAGTCACCTTTGGAGCCTGCTATTGAAAATCTCCTTTCTTGTTTCTTTTCAAAATAACCTTCTCTGCTGTTGAACTTGAAAAGGTTGTCAGGCGGAAGTGCTTATGTGCTCTCATCTCAGCTAAAATAATGTAAAGATGAAAGTATCCAACACATATATTTGCTGAGTACCTGGAGGGATATAATTCAGGGGATGCAGTGATCTTTGAGCTGCCATCAGTGTTGCAGCCCTTGCCTGACATGGTCTGCTCTGCATGCCAAGGGAAAATGAATAGTCCTCTGGCTGTAATCAATTTACTCCATTCCAACAATTGGCAATTGTATTTTCAAGCAACCAGCAATTTCAACCACTTTAATAAGTTTTAAAAAAACACATAACTGAGGATTGACTGTAAAGACAAATATTACTAATCAAAGGAAGGCCATCTGCTGCAGTGGTCATTGCTAGGGACAATAGAAATCTCTTCAGAATCTGGTCAACTCTGAGGGCATTCTCCACATCTGCCAAACCTCACCCCACCCCCCACCTTCCTGCACCTTTACTCTCTCTCATCTGGAATAAGATAGAGCTATGCTACATTTTGCTTATCCTAACAATAAAAACCCAGTTATTCAGTTCCTGCCTACATGGATTCCACACACACACACACACACAAAAAAAAAAAAAAAAACTGGAGTTTTTCTCTACTCCATTTTCAGTAAAGGTCAGCACATAAAATGCTGTAATGATTACTTTAGGATTGTGTTTGGGAAATACCTGGATTCTAGTCCTATTTTGTGACTAGCTCTGTGACTTTGAGCTCTCATCCTCTGAATGTCTTTTCTTATATGCAACATTAAGATGTTGGATTAGATGATTTCCAAGGTCACTTCTGTCTATACCAGTCGATATTTCGGACACCAGGAGTTTTCTTTTAAAAACATCTTCCAAAGCTCGATATATTTAGCATGGTCTTCTGGACCATTAGCATCTTCAGTCCTACCCTATGACAATCATATGTTATATCTAACTTTACATACTTAGCAATCACATGTTATTGTCTTCAAAGTACCTTAACATTCATTCTCTCATCTGACCTTGTAACATCCCTGCAAGGTATATAGCTCAGGCATTATTATGCCCATTTGGTAGATAAAGAAACTGTTTTAGTCAGCTTTTTTCACTGCTGCAACCAAAAGACCTAACAATAACAGTTATAGAGAAAGAAGAGTTAGCTGTTCATAGTTTCAAATGGTCAACTCCATACCTTTGGGCCTGATGTGAGGCAGAACATAGAAGAGTGTGGAGGAGGGAAAGCTGTTCCAGACATGGTACCAGGAAGCAGAGTGAGAGACCTCCTCACCATAGACAAAATATAAATCCCAAGGGAAAACCCCATCAACCCACTCCTCCAACCATATCCTACAGGCCTACAGTTACTACCCAGTTAATTCCTACCAGCAGATTATTGTACCCATTAGGTTAAGACTCTCATAATCCAGTCATCTCACCTGTAAACTTTCTTGCATTGTGTCACACATGAGCTTTTCAGGGATACCTGATATATAAATCATAATACACACTGAGTCCTATACCAGTAAAATAATTTGTGAAAGGTCATAGGGCCAGATAATAGCAGATATGGAATAAGAACACAGGTTTTCTAGGTTCAAGTCTGATGCCTTTTTCCTTTGACAAATATAATAATGGCAACTAACTATTCTTGAATGTTCACTAAATTCCAGGTACTTTCTATATATTTTATGATTTTTTTGCCATAACCATATAAGGCAGATATTATAATTTCCTTGATTTGTAAGACAGAAAAAGTAAGCTTGAAGGGGTTAAGTTCCTTACTCATGGCTATCCAACTGGAAAGAAATAGATCCAGGATTTGAACTCAGAGAATCTGCTTCTAAGCATAATTATTATTGCTCTACTGGATGTTGTGGATTATATAACATGTACCTTAAAGAGGATAGAATATCAAATCCTCATTTTTGTTGCCCTATCTGGTGAAGGAATAATGATCATTCTGAAAAGGCCAAAGTAACTAATAGTCATAAAGTATTTATCATGTATTTACTATGTCTTTAGACCTGTGCTGGAATATAAATGCTACAGGAATTTGAGGCAAATTTGTAAACCTCAGTGAATTGAGAATCTATTAGGATGCGCAGAATTAGGTAATAGATTTATATATATGCATAAATACATAAAATATATAAATACATGTACATATGGTAATGCTCTTATAATATACACATGCTATAAAGTAACTATGCAATAGAATAATTTATAAATAGTAAAAACATCAAAAATTTTAAAGAAGATTTAAAGGGTCTAGAAAAATACTCTCAATATAATATAAACTAAAAATGTGGGAAAAATTGGAGTATATGGTAAAACCCAATTTTGTATGATTTTTACTTTACCTAGGTGATATTTTTTACATATTTTTGAAGCTTATTTTATAATGAGCATGAATTAAATTTATATTTTAACTTCTATAATCATTAAAATGTTTTTCTACATTTAAAATATTAGGTTGAGATAATATGACTTATATACAGGAAACAATTATAGAAAAAGATTCTCTAGAAATATATGAAAGTAACAAAACCTATGGTGTTGCCTTAGTACATTTTTCTATATGAACAGTTGCAAAACATTTTGGAAAAGACCCCAATATGGGAATCTGTTGCTGCTGCCACTAGGGAGCTGTATCATCTTTGGAAAATCTTTCCTTCCTTGTCCTTACTTTCCTCAGTCATAAAATGAGGTAGTTGGACTAGAACTACTTGCTATAGCTCCAAAAGTCTGTGATCTATAACTAGACTTCAAGACTTTGTTTTGCTAATTCCTGAGTATAAATCAAAGGGCGGTAAAATGATTGCAGTTTAACACTGGGGCACTAGATGGAAGATACCATTAACCATGGCCCCTGAAACTCATACTTTAATACATTTCCAATTCACTTGCTGTGAATTTATTCTTCCTCTCTGCCACCTATTTAAAACTGACAGGGTTGTCATTTTCATATAGAACATCACTGTGCAGCAGTGAAAGCTAAAGGAAAAGGATTATGGTGGGAAGACATTTTAGAGAAGTGCTATAAGTTAGAAGAGCTGCATTGTAATCCCAGTTCAGCTATCAAATAGCTGTGCAACCTTGGGATAATCACTTAGCCTCTCTGTTCCTCAGTCTCCTCATTGGTAAAAGGAAGAACAATGATCTATAATAAAATATAGCAGTGGAATTGGAAATGAGAAGAGGAGATCATGCTGGTAGGGCATGGATTATGAAGGAAAAAAGTTGCCTTTGGTTATCACCCCAGAATACAGAGGAAGAGAAAGGAGGAAAGATGTCTGTGTTGCCTAGTAGTACTCAGCAGGATCCTTTCTGGTGGATCTCTGCTTGTGGAATTAGCTAGTTAACCTTTGCTCTGGAGAGAATGGAGACTGAAATGCTGGAAAATCACATTAGCAAAATTTCTCTTTTAACCTTTTCCATATCTCCTTCCTTTGCTATTTTCTGCCTGACTTAGGCAAGTACCATCAAAAGAAGAAAATCCATCCACTCAAACAGAGATGCTTTAAACTTAAATCCACACATCACCCTCAATTAAAGAACTCAGAAAATCACTCTTTGTCTGAGTGAAGACTACAGGATCCATTTTTCAAACTCCTACTTTAAACACATTAACACGTTTTCTTGACAGTTTAGAAAAGATTGTTCTTTCCTTTAAGCCAGCAAGTGCTAAGGTTATCATGTTACTATCTATGTTGTTTTATCCTAAGCATAGATAGTAATAAATTCCTATCTAGTTCAGAAAAAAGAATCATGTCCTTCTAGACAATTCCATTTAATGGTGGCATGATTAAGCCTAATGGTGCATTCATTCTGCATTTTGGAGATAGCCACATCAGTTCTTTCTTTCTCCACATTTTTTCACCTCAAAGCAAATCTCTTATGCTTAAAGTAGTGTTGTTAGTAAAGATTACCCCGTCCAGCTTCTTTTTAGTTATAGATTTACAGAGGGTACATGTTAACTTGGAATGGCCAGAGATGGGAAGAGTCTCTTCCTGAGCTTGGTTTTGACTAATTCAATTCCTCTCCTTCATTTACCAGCCACCTCATTACTTGGTGTTTATAACAGCTACCATTTTTTGTACACTTACTATATGCCATATATCATGATAAATATTTTATATGGATAATCTCATTTAATTTTCATAGCACCTTTATAAGGTACTACTATTATATTTACCCCCATTTCACAGATGAGAAAGTGAGGCACAGAGAGGTTAAGTAATTTGCACAAGGCCATATGACTAGTGAGAGAGCCAAGATTCAAATTAAGGCAACCCAAGTTAGAGACATTCTTTGCCCTTTAGTAACACCCAAACTAAATATGAGAAAAAGCTTTCCACTATGCAAGGTCAAACAACAACCCTTTCATTCAGTGAGTAAGGTACAACTCTCTGGAGCCAGGAGTGTAGAAAGAGCTGAATGGTTCTAGGTCTCTTTATCTGGGAAAAGTACAACTTTCCTCATGGTTTCCCTCTCTGCATGTTCAATAGGTTTATAGACTCTAAAACAAAGAATTGGGGGTAGTAAGAGTTGATCCTGGCAGAATCAAAGAGGCCAAAAGCTACCTACTATTCATAGCTCTTATACAAAGTGGATTAAACTCTTATAAAAGGCTTTGCCTAGACTCAGAGATGTGCTAAAAATGGATCTCAGTTGAGCTTTCATCATCTGGATGGCAAAAGACTAAAAGAATTATCAATTGCTGAGTGTCATCAAGAAGTAGAAAAGATGAGGTGACAATGAATGCAATATGTTGTGCCAGGATAATGTCTGCTCCAGAGGAGAATGGGCAGTATGGAGTATCTCTCCCTTCAGTTCCTTGGACTTTTAACTCCAGGGACCAGGAAGAAAATTCACTCACTAATGGACCTGTAGTACCCAAGGAAGTGAAAGGATCTACCAGGGAGGTTCTGAACAATTTCTTGCAGCTTTTCTTGGTGCTCCTCAGTGGACAGCCCATTTCCAAGAGAAGTACCAGTGCCTGACAGCAGAGTCAGTTTCCTGATGCTTGGTCCAAGTATTTTCTTCTGACTCATCCTTCAGAGGACAAGCAGATGCCTCGAGGCCTTTAAAGTCACAGGGGCTACATGTGCACTATTTAGATAATGAATTCACAAGGGAACAGAAAAATGACTCATTTTGTGATTGGAAGAACAGATTGAATTAGAGATAAAGATAGATTTTTGGGCCTTCAGGGGAAGAGGACCCTAGGTCTTCCCTTGAATACTTTAGCCCTTAGATTATGCAGAAATGTGCATCTCAGGCTTTCTTCACTGAAGGTATCTGTGTATCTGTCACTGCCAAAAGATAAATTGGGTGGGCAAGCTTGGACACACTGAGAGATATTTGAGGTTACGCTGATGGGCTGGTACTCTGAAGGGGTGTTGTGATTTTTTTTTCAGTTTGTGGAAGAACTGAAAACTATAGAAATTCTCAGAGGACAGCTGTTCACAGGAAGGAAATCCCTAACATGATAAGAACTTTTATTTTTCAAATAATGCTTTCTCTTTTTAGGACAAAAACTTCAAAAGATCTTAAATTAGTGATGGTACTGATAATAATATTTGGCATTGATGATAATATCCAATATATATCAGACATGATTAAAAGTGTTTTACATGGAGTCAAGACTTATTTCATTGAAAATTCTTAACAACCCTACAAGGTAAGAATTATTATTGTCCCTGCTTTAAAACTGGGGAACTCGAGGCACAGTGAAGCTAAGTAACTTGCCCAAAGTCTCACATTTGGTAAGTGGAAGAGTTGGGATGAACAAGGATAATCCATAACTAGCTGGAAACATTATCCATTGGTTCCACGAATTTGATATTTTCATCATGGAGTCTTTAAAAAGCAGAGAATAGATGAATATGAGGAGAAATTTCTAGATTAGAATTTGAAGGGCTCCTTTTTGGATGGATTGTCCTCATTAAGAAATGAAGTGAGATGGTAAAATGGAACAAGAATTAATCAATGAATGTTAATGATAGACATCTCAAAGATCATTCAGAAGATCCTCCCTACTTTAAAAATGGGGGAAAAAACACCGAGAACCAGACATGGAAAAACTTGACCAAGTTCATCTAGGAAGTTGAGGTCAGAGCTGAACCCAGACCTCCTAACTCCTGGGTGACGGCTCATTCCCATACACCCCTGTTCCCTCCACAGCTTTTACTGCTACTTAAGGCCATAGAAACATAATTTCTCAATCATTATATTTTCTGTTCATTTACTTCATAAGATTTCAATTGACTTATGTGGTATATACATGGGTGGGTTGATCTTAGTTTGTATCCTAGGCATAGTCAGTTATTCCCATTGGGAAATACAATGTCCACAAGTAGTTATCTAGCATATAAAAATTCTAATCAATAAGTCATTCTAAAAACACCCCAAGAGTTTATATCCTGTGAACATCAGAAGCTTTGCTAAATAACATGAAATTTCTCATTGGTGAAATTAGTAGCATTCAACACTTATGGGTTGGTTAGAAGAGGGGTAATGGTGTTCTCAAACTAGCAGAAAGAAGATATAAGGATGTAATTAGCTCTATAGTATTATCCCTTATTAATGGTACCCTAGGTTATATTCATCAGTTGTGTTGTGGGCAGCCACTTGATGGGGATTCTTGGTTAAATAAATCCTGATATCGGGATGTTGTCTTGTCTGCCTCAAGTGAACCTTTGTGCAAGCCACTGTTGGAACTCCTAAAAAGAAAGAGCTGAATTTGACTGAGGCTAAGAACAAGCTATCCAATTGTTTTATGCTTGTTTGCTATTATTTTAACAAGAAACAGAATTTTGTCTGAGGTTTGTTTTTACATCTGATAATGAGGTTATGGTGAAAAGACCTTTAGGCCTCACTACAATCACAGCAGGCTGTTCATAACCAATAGTTAACTAATGGTTGTGATTGACCAAGTTGGCTTAGGTCAGGTTAGAACTCTAGGCAGCATTTCTATTTTGGACCTTGGTTTAAAGTTAGTGAGCCTCATTCTGGCAGTCTTGGGGAAGCTTCTACCCTGGGTATTAATTGACAGATTCTTATTTGATTCAGTGGCCTTCCAGTTATGGCCTTACATGTACCGGAACTTAAGTAGTTTTCCCAAAGTAGGCCCTCTGAGAAGCACATTTTCTGATCTGCTGAGCACTTGCTAATGACCCTGTGCCAGCATTCTGACCTTGCTATAGGTTTCAGCACTGTCTGGGGAAGGTTAGTTAGAGTTGAACTGGCACTCAGCCATGGAAGGCTACTGGAAAAACTGCATATGTATGTAGGATCACAAGCATGTGTGCAAAGGAAAGATTTCTATCATATTGAGATACCTTGATGGTACATTTAGAGGAGAAAGTAAAAAATATAGTTTTTACTGAAAAGAGCTTTTCTTTGTACTTATAATGACCACTTAACAGAGCTTCCCTCAACTGGGAAAGGCAGTATAATGTACTGTAGCCAAAACATTTGCACCTTGCATCCAAGTCACCTCATGTACTGTTGCAAATGTTCTGTTTGTCCGATAGTAGTTTTTAAAAAATTGGATTTGAATGCTTTCAGATAGAGACATAGACTCTCTAGATTGCCACAGACCTCACTACTCCCTATTATGACACATGTGTCCATTTTCCACATTTGTGTGATCTGTCTGGCTCCTAGGGTCATTTGAGATGTCAACTCCAATTGAAACTGAGCCAGGAAATTATCAGGTTCTATTACTTAGCTGGCTAACTGGGTGACCTTGAGCTAGTCTTTTATACAGTTTTGAACCATATCTGATTCCTCTTTTATAAAAAGAGGATGTGAGTTCCTTCCTTCTGGAAATGTTGTGAAAATTCCATGAAAGAAGATATCTAAAATGCTTAGCACAGTATCTTCCACATGGCATAGCTTCAGTGAATGATAGTTGTTATTTTTCAGTTCTGATTTTAAATTTGTTGACAGCAAAAATGGGGAGGAAGGCACAATGAATGCAATGTGAACCAATTGCTATATATCTATTTTTAACAAATGGTTTGGCATTTACCATGACATCTAGTTTATAGCATAGCTAAGGACCAATCATTAGCTAACAAGCAAAGAAGGAAAGAAGCATTGTTAAAATGAAAAACATTCCCTTGTCTCTACTTAGCATCTCAAAGAGCATTTTTGCTTTGTTTCTCTCAGGGACCATGAGTTGAGGTAAGTATCAGATCTTTCAAGGCTTGAATTTCCAGCCTGAGAGCCAAACTCACTAATATTTTCATAGGCCAATAGCACCTCACTTACATACAGAAGCAATATATGTGAAAGTACCTGGAACAATACCTAGCATTTACTGGGTGCTCAATAAACATTCAATCTGAATTTGCAAATCTCTGTAGTATCAGAGTTTATTAAATTTGTGATTCCCAAATTGTGTATTAGTATAGCCCATAGAGCTTGTTAAAAAGGCTTATCCTTCTCTTTTCTGATTCAATATATCTGGGGTATGACCTAAGAATTCATATAATAAGCAATAAGCATCTCTGGTGATTCTGATGCAATTGGTCCAATTAAACACTGTTCTAATCTAATCAACAAGTAGCTTTGGAAATTACAATGAAATATAAGGATTTTTGAGAATCTATAGGAATTTCTGGCTGACTGAATATTATTAGCCTTTATACTTTAAATTTTTAAGGCTGTTAACCCATACAGAGACCTATATCAACACTCCTACCCACATACTTATCCCTCTGTGGGCAAGGTCCTAATCTCATGCATTGCTGGTAGCCTGACCCCTTTCTGGGAAGCTGCAAATATGAGGGCACTGGTTGCAAAGAGTAATTGGTGAGGTAGACTAGCCAACTGTGGACAGTTGAGATAGTACTTTTTTTTGACAGTTCTGGGGATCAAATTCAGGATCTCATGTGTAGCAGGCAAATGCTGTACCACGAGCTACATCCTCACCCCCAGAGGGGACTATTTTGATCACAACAATTTTTATTTTTTTTTATTTATTTTTTTTATTGGATGTTCACAACATTACAAAGCTCATGACAAATCATATTTCATAGATTAGAATCAATTGGGTTATGAACTCCCATTTTTACCCCAAATACAGATTGCAGAATCACATCGGCTACACATCACATTTTTACATACTGCCATATTAGTGACTGTTGTATTCTGCTACCTTTCCTATCCTCTAATATCCCCCCTCCCCTTCCCTCCCATCTTCTCTCTCTACCCCATCTATTGAAATTCATTTCCCTCCATGTTTGTTATCCCATTCCCCTCGTAAACTCTTATATATAATTTTGTATAACAATGAGGGTCTCCCTCCATTTCCATGTGATTTCCCTCTAAAAAAATTCTCACCACAAACTGATTTTACTTCTGAAAATTTCCCACAGTAACTGGAGACTGCTGAGTCTCAGATTATCTATTGCAGCAAAAAATCATGTGTAAAACAGGTAGCAGGCCTACTACCACTCTAAAGGTATGACTTGATGGGTCAAAAGCAACTCTATGGTGAATGGCAGCTAAGATCTTAGAGAATAAAGTACCTGAATTTATCTATGGATGAGATAAAATGTTGAAAAATAGATAAAGTGCATTAAAGTGTTTTTCAAGGACCCTTTCTCAACCTCAGGGGTCTTCCAGTAACCTTTGTAATGTTCACCATCCATTTGATGTTCCACTTTCCTGAGCAGATGTATTATTTTGGGTCACTTACCTGTCTTGGATAGTCCCCTCTGAGGATTCTGCAGGGTAATCTGAACAGAGAATTCTGGCTGAACAGAGAATTCTGGCTGAAATATTAATGGCTGATAAGGATTTAACTCATTACCTTCCAGATAGTACACTTGCATTTTAGCACAGGTTTTCAGTACAGTAACACAAATAAATTGATTTGTGGAATTTCAGACTAATAGTAAACTGTCAGGGAATAATATTTCAGGGAAATTGAGTGCCATTTTGCAGGCTTCAAATGACACTGGGTAATGTTTTAATGACATCCCTGGAGTAGTCCTTAGCTTAAATATTTTAGAAGTGTCATTACTTCTCTTCCTTTTTATCAATGAGTACCTGGCACAGGCCTTGAAAATGGAGTCACTTCTTTAGAATCCTATAGGACCAGATGGGGTATGAGTTGTGTTGTACTTCTTTTTTTCTAGCCCTGTTTAAGAGAAGTCAGACAGCTGAAGAGCAGATGTTACATATCTCCTTCTGGCATTCCTTGACCCAGAGAAGCAAAGTGGAAAGGGAGTAGAAACCACAGGCCAACCTCAGATCTCTTGAGCAGGTTGTTTCTAAAAGGGGTACTCTGGGGTGTGGCAAGAAGCCAAGATATTGTCATCCTGACTCATGAGCTACTTCCTCTCTCAGCTTGCCTTCTAGTCTCCCCTCTACATTCCTTATAAAATCTAACTCCAAGTGAATGCTCTCATTAGACATCTAATCATGCCACCTACCTGCCTGACATGGATACAAGGCTGTTGGGAATATGATAGAGATATCTCTAAGTCAGAATGGGCCAAATGTGTCTCTTATAGAACCTTCTTTGGAAGGCAAAAAGGTATGAACATGGGTAAAAGCTTGTCTGAAAGAACCTTTCCTTTGGTGATCATAGTTTTCCTGCTCTGGACTGTTTCATCAGCATCACTGGGGAGCTTGCTAGAAATGCAAAGTCTTGAGCTCCACAGAAGATCCAATGAATCAGAATCTTCATTTTAACAAGATGCCCATATGATCCGTGTGCATGTGAAAGGTTGAGGAGTGCTATTCTACACTGAATTGTGCCACAGAGTGTTGAGGGATCATTACTAGCTGTGTTTCCTCTTCTCATTCTTATCATTGCTCCCCTGCCTCCTCCACATAAGGACAAATGATGATTGGGTTGTGGATAATTGCTTAAGAAGCCTGTGACAATTGGAAACTGAGGAGCCGGAAGGTCTGGACTGAAGGATGCAATCACATATTTCTCTCATCAGTGTTCAAATGAAAATCCAGAAGAGAGTATGCTGGTTATTTCCATAAGGAGGGAAGCCAGAATGTATGCTTAAGCCAAGGCATGGGAGGGATGGAGAGAATGAAGAGGAGACACTTCTTGGCTAGGTTTGCAAATGTGTCTAGAGCTACTATTTAGTGTCTGTGTGAGAGAGATTGCTTCATAAAACATGGCATTCCATATGCAATCCCAGGGAATGAAAACTTTCAGCTTGAGGGCTAACTTCCTTACTATCCTTCTCCCCTCCTATGACCATCCTTTTGTACCCTACACTTCTTGCCAGTGCTTACAAAGTAGCTTCAGATACTATAATAGACTCCAATAAAATGAGTCTCTGTGAAATTTAGCTGTTTCCCAAATTACCCTCAAAACTTTTAGGTTTACCATGGGGAAGTTGCACCTGCATGTGCTTTTGGTGTACTCACATACTATGGGTAGCTAGTATTTTACCTTGGCCTGTAAAGGTCCTCCATGACTAAAGCCAGCTAACTTTTGTTTTGGGTAAGTGTGAACAGCCACTCTGAGCATCATATCCAGGGATGTCCCCAGTTAAGAATCTTGCCTTGAAATTGAGATATTATGGTTCACATGGTCGCTGATTTCAAAGCAAATGCTTCCTTGTTAGGTATATTGATCCTTCATTTGTCACTTTCATCTGTGTTTCTGTATTAGTTAAAAAGCTGTCACCCCCAAATGTGAATGCAGTCTCTGAGGAGGATGGACTAAGAACAGAGATATTCTGACACAAAATAGATTTAGGTCTAGTGTGCTGGGAACAACTGAATCAGGGGCTAGTTAGTGAGTAGGTAGTTAGAGACCCAGAAAAGGGCATGAACTGGACAGACAGAGCAGGAGAAAATAATGGCAATGGAAGAGATAGAACAAGGGGGAAACAAATTCTGTCCATGTTAACCTTTTGCTAAGGACTGACCCCTTTTGTGGGTGGCTGTGGTAGTTCAGGGCTGAACCCACACAGAGGCTGATGCTATTTGCAGCTCTGTGTCTATAGCCCAGACATTTCCTGAGCAGCCCTGAGGAGGGAGGGAGTTCTTTTGTGTCTGCACAACTCCTACACTCCTGCTGAAAACTAACCATTGTCCCCACCTGCGGCAGTAATTACACCCTCCTGTGGACGTTTCATCTCATTAGACCAAAGTATCAAAGCCAAAAGAATAAAGTCAAAACTTGATTTTTTAATGGAGTGGGTAAAGTACACAGATGATTATCTTGACCTTCATAGGAGATAGCAAGTCTCATGAGATTTTACATATTTTTGCAGCCCCCATTTAAGAAGTTTAAAAGTAAATCACCTTGGTGAGAATGTTTATTCCTCTCCCCCAAAGCTATGAATTCTACCTTCTAAATTTCTGGCCCTCTCTTAAAATTCATGTTGTCATTTAATCCTTAAACTGATTGTATTAAAATGAAAAATTTCTTGTCCACAAAGGAAGACAAATAATACCACCTCAGCAGCTTCATTTACTTTTCAATCTGTTATAACCAGCCAATCACCTCTGACTACCCAGAACAATGAAATTTTAAAATATATCAGAAGTCAAAAACATAAAATGAAAATCTGAACCAGCTCCTATTATTTTCAGTCTTAGAAACTAGGGAGGGAAATGCAGAATTAAGAAAACAACTTCTACACAGGCAAAAGTAGGGGGTTTTGAAAAACTAGTTTCATTTTAGGGAAAAAAGTTAAAATTCCAGAGAGGAATAAAAATCATGGACCATTTTGCAGTAAGCACAGATACAGAACAAAATAATAATCTTTGCTCTTTCCCCTCAAACAGTTCTATTTTCCCCCATCCCCATTTTGTAGATCGGTGGGAAGCTGCCTTGTATAGGAGGTAACACACTTTGCAGGAAGCTCACCTTTACAGCCTGCTGATTGCCATCTACTTTTATGACCCAAATGAACAGCATCACCTTGCTTCCTCCTCCCCCTATAAAAAATAGATTTTTAAAAACCCATAATAAACCTTGTGAGAAGGTGACTTAAATCTTTGACTGGCACCACTGAGGCAACCTGTTCATGCTTCAGTGAGCTAAGCCAGCTGGCCAGAGGGGCTGAGAAGTGGGCTAAGCTAGTGAGCTTACTGAAGAATGGCCAGCTGACAGGAGAGAGGGAGAGCAGCAAAGGCACAAAGATGGGGAACCTGTGGGAGTGGTGGAGCCAGAGGAGACTTTGGCTAGGATGTGAAGATCTATTTGAGAGCAGGAGCTGTGATCCTGGGATCTTCACCCTGGCTCCAAAGCTTAAGTGGAAAGGACAAACACCCAAACAGAACCCAAATAAACAAAACAAAATTCACCAAATTGCAGAGCATGGGATCAAGGGAGACATTTCCTTCCCAAACGGACCTAAATGGTTAAATGGATCCTGGCAATTAGAATAATTAGATAATTAGATTGTGACTCTGTAGGCAAGAGACGGAAACCTGTCTCCGGTAAGTACACTTGGAAGCAAAATGCACTCAGTTATAAAAAGATCGTGTTCTCGGTTAGCAGGTATATTTCAAATGGCTTGAAAAAATTAATGGAATAAAAATTTCCTGCTGATGGGTTAAGTTTAGCCAGCAAAAGAGATTTTGCCTGGGGCTCCATTAGAGCTTGCACTCCTAAGTCCGACTCTCAGTCCCACCATCACCATTGCACCTCCATCAACAGATTTTTATTTAAGTCAACGCGTTTACAGCACAATTCCATGGTGAATAACCTTTAAGGTTACATTTGCCTTTTTCCTGCTTCTTGCAAACAGTGCGTAATCCACGAGCACATTTGTTGGCTGTAAAGGTGTACAACAGCAATTTTTGCAATGACAGTGCGGAGAGGGAATATGAGATCTGTGTGCTAATGAGCTGACACTGCAGAGGCTGGGGCGGTGTAGTGTGGAGTGCACTACAAGTGCACAGCAGTAAGACACAGGAGGGGACTTCAAGGGAATCGACGACATTTCCTGAGGAACCAGGGCAGCAAAGCCATGCAATGGGACCCTGCAGTCCCTTGTTATTTCCATAGCCCCCAAAGCCCAAGGATAATCAAATCCAATTTTTTTTAAAGAATAGATACTAACTTACTTGTGTCTGCATCTCTTACCATACATACTGATCACATGGGTATGGGTATCTATATATGTTTATGTATGCATGTATCCTGAAACCTGAATATTCTCACCATTTTTCTTTCTGGGTTTATCAAGCTAAATTGAAAATTAAGGCATCAAACTATTAATTCCTATGAAATGGGAACATGTGCTTGAAATCAGATGAGTCTCGCTGATAAACTTCAATTCACCCCTGAGCTGAAATCCCAAATGAACCACCTTTCAAAGCCAGGGAGGCTTTTATTGGCCTCTTAAGGCACAGAATGAAGTTAGAGTCTGTCTTAAGCAAACCTCTTGGGGCTTGTGCAAAAAAAAAATGGTTACTGGTGAATAAGAGTCTTTAAATAACTAATGCCTGGGATTTATTGCAAGAGCCTTCTGAATACATTATGGGAGTGGGGGGCAATACAAAGGGAGAGTTGAGGATGGGGCACTCACAGAAGTTATTACCATTTTATTTTATTTTTATTTAGTTTATTCTTTGTGTATCTGTTTACCTGTGAACCTATGCCCTAAAAAGTATGTCCCTGCCTCAGAATTGAAGGTGTAGAAAAGATCATGAGAAGAGATCAATTATAGTGCTAGGGGAAACTGAAACTAGTAATTCTGCATGGCTGTAGGGGGAAGTTTCTTTAAATTTCAACAGCCCCTTCTATATCACATCAGATAGAAGAGGCAGATGACCAGATTTGGACTCATCTGGGGTTTTCTTAAATTTTTCTAGGCTTCCAGAGAAGAGCAGACCAGAAGATACAGAGGCTTTTCTCTGCACAATCAGGTAGTTATTTGGAGGAATAGAATCTGGGGTCATCACCAGGTTCTAGTACCGAACTAGAATTGTATGCCAAACCTGAAATATTTAACCTCTACCTATACAAGAAAAAAAAATCATCAAGGCCAGGTGGAGGGGAGGATTAGATACTTCCAAGTCTTCCTTGGCCCCTTGAAATCATTGGTTTCGGCACTCAGACTATATGGTTGGACTAGCCATTTTTCTCATACTAAGCTACCAGGCAGCAGCTGCTGAGAGACAGATTTGAGATCTGGCACCCTTTCAAAGATTGTGACATTCAGACATGACTGTTTCGGGGACCAGAGAAGATGACAGCTTTCCTCCTCTGTCTTCTGAGCTGTAAAGTCTGAGAGTGCAACAGGCAGCTGGATACACATCACTGGTTTCTAGAAATTTCTTCCATCTGTGGTGAGTGTCTGTACATGCATACATGTGTGTTTGGCATGACTAAGGTCAAGGTCATCTTTTTGCTTTGTGTTTTTTGTTGCACAGTGAGCCACACCCCTTCTTCCTTACTCTCAAGCCCCTAGCCATAACCTAGCCTCATAAGTAGAAGTGCTATGGATTTAGGGTAAGGAATTTTGAACTTTTGTTTTCCTTCTCCATGGTTGCTCCTTTAATGCCCTGAGAGGTAAGATGTGAAGGCAACTCAACACGAATGTGGGTGACTGATTACTTATTCCCAAACTTGAGATTTTTCACATGGCAAGTATTATTTCCTGATTGCTCCTTGGATAGCGTTCCAATGATCCTAGGCTGGCAGATTTCAGTCTGGTTCAATCATAAGAACAGGACCAAAAACTTCAGAAATCAATTCATTTCTGAGAAGTTAAATGACTCCCTTATCCTAATCCTTGTCAGTGGAAAGACACTGAATGGAGATGAAATAAATATTATTTGTTAACAACATGATAATAAATGCTGGTAGCTTCATGTACTTGGTTTTAAATCTGTTCTAATTGATATTTAGGAAGCTGCACTTGAGATTCAACCTCTTGACAAGACCACAGTGCTGCAGGATTAAGAGTCAGATGTGTGTTGTAAATGCTATGGAGACAGGCCTGGATTACTGAAATAATATGCAAAGTATAGACAGACATTTTGTAACTTTCACACTTAGCTGGAATTAATAAATTCCTATTTTTATCAATGTCAGAAAGCCAAAGAACGTCAAATACAGTGTATCTGGGAACACATATATAAAAGAATCTGTACCTTCAGCTAAAATTTTCTCAGCACTAATAACTGTTACATTACTTGAAGAATACTTCAACTCCATTCCCTTAGTCCAAATCTTCAAATCCAGGGAACCTGTGCCTTTGGAGACTCTTCCAACAGGTTTTGGAAATTACATATCTTTTGAGACAGAAGAATTTGAAGGAAGTCATATACAAAGTTTCACCTGACCAAACATAAGTATCATTTTCCCTTAAAAGAAATATGAAAAAAGTACACCAGTCATAAAAATAAAACATGCTTTGTGTCATCACTGGCCTCATTGTTGTGAAACTTTTAGTGAAATAAGCTTAGATGAAGAATTCTCCGTCTTTCTAACAAAACATTCCATTCAAGTAAAATCTTTAGTCCGGCAGGCTATTAGCCCTTTGGATTCCCATGGTTTTACTTTTTAAAATACCTCCTTTACACAAGAATAATCATGGTACACAACTATGGAATTCAGAAAGGGTTTTAGGGCTGATGAAATTCCTCCCTTTGATATTCAGTTTTCCTCCTTTCAGTCTCCCCCTCAACCTCTTGCTCTAAATTAGAAACTGTGTTGTCCTTAACAATCAGGGGATCTGGGGGATGGGGTGGGGGGGAACCAGAGGAAAAAGAACTAGCTTTTCAAATATTCACCTGAGAACTGTCTTCTCCCTGCCTTTCAGTTTTCCAGGCACTCATCACTTGCAATCAGTTTGTAGTCTTATCAGTTCCTATCAGAGCTCTCTCAGTAAGAAAGGTGATAGTCTAGGACAGAAAGAGGCCAGGGAAACCAGCCTGATATGTCCCTCAAGGTCACTTGTTGGTGGAATTCCTCATATTTTGGTTCTTACATATTAGGCAATTGTCAGTTTTAGCTCCTTTTTACTTGCCAGTCACTAGCTTTATCACTCAAATAATGTACATCCTGAATTGACTCAATCAAGAAACTGCTGCTGCTTCTTTTTTAAATCCCATCTGAAGCAATTTCCCTGAACAACTGTGCTATTTTTTTCTTTCTTTTCCCCCAGCCAAAAAAAAAAAAAAAAAAAAAAAGTGGGGTGCGGGGGAAGGAACGCTAGTTTAGCAGGCAGGAAAATGAAACTTTTGCATCAAACGTTATTCACAACAGAGTTTTGTCCACTGCCTTGAGTTTTGCCCACTGCTTTCAGCCCTGCAGCAGAATCCTCCGGGGTTGATTTATGCAACATGAAACCAGAATTGACTAGAGCCCCTAAAATGTCTACTGAGGAAATCACCAGCCAGCACACAGCAGACCCCCAGCACCACAAGCAAAATGCAAATGAGGTTCCCAAGGTCCCAAAGGGAGCAAAAGCAGATCTACTTACAAGCATTAGTCACAGAAAAACTATTAGAGGAATCCAAGTGATCTACGTGGTAATTCAAATGGAAGGGCTTCTCAGTGGTGTTCTGGTTGGTGTTGTATAACTGCACAGCAAAGCGAAAAGCGCTGTGCTCCTGCACAGTGTTCCTCATGAAAAGTCCACCTATAAGCAAAAAGAACCGAGATTTGGCTTGTGTCCCCTGACCCTAGAACGAGTTAGAAAGTGGGGAACAGTAGGTACCAGATACCTCTAAGTATTATTGGGATGCGCAACTGAGGATTGGTTTTCAACCTGTGTGTTTCTCCAGACTTGTGAACTCAGATTTCAGCCAAGAGAAACCTGGTTTCTCTAGACTGAAGAGAAGAGGCTGGAGAGAAGGAAGAAAGGGAAGAGGGGGCTGCCTTGGCATAGGACGAGGCATCCAAGAGTGGAAATTGGTTCTTAGGCGGTAGCCTTCCCCCACGTACACTCTACTCCCACCCCCATCCCCACAGCTGGTTCATCTTTACCGGGGTAAAGGGAGAGGTTAGAAAGAAAAACAATTTTATTCCTCTTGCTGCTCCATCCCGTTCTCTATTAGCCAACCTCCCTCATGACAATACAGGGGATTAGTTCAGTAATGGCAACAATTCTAACTTCTGGACTTATAAATACAGACAGAATCATAGAGAACTCCCTTCCGGCTCCCAGAGCTGGGTTCCAGACAGACACAGCGGCAATTCATGAATTCGTGGTCTGCGTGACTTCGCTGCTCGCTCAGCTCCTTGTCTCACCCCCACTTCCTACCCCATTCGCCACCAACCTGGCTACTGCCCGGGTCTGGTGAACCCAAAGTGGGTTCCACACATTCCCTAGCACTAGCCTTTTTTCCCTGGAGCCTAAGACGCGGGACAGGGATCCTCAGCCCGGTTATGCGCCCTGACGCGACCAGACAGGCAGCTTCACCCTGGGACAACTTCCAGTGGCTGCACTCACGCCATGGCAAAGTCCAGAGCAGCAAGCTAAAAAGCCGCGACTCTTTGCCCCTTTGCAGCATCCCAACCTTCTGCTTATCTCCCCTGCTCCTCCCAGCTGGAAAACCGGGCAGCTGTCCCCATCAGCCCCAGGAGACCCCTCTCTCATCCTTAGCACTCCCCAGACTAGCCAGCTGGTTGGGACTCAGATCCCCCGATCTTTGCCAGTCCCCATCCCCAGTCACCATCCCCAGACCATGCAGGATGGGGACCCGCGCGGCCGCGGTAGCCCCGCCGGGGCAGTTGTCTCTGATGCAGAAGAGCCTGGCCCCACTGGCTGGCTCGCTGTCGCTTACCTATGCTGATGGTGTTGGGGAATCCTCCGTGAGAATGACCCAAAAGCCCCAGGACTAAAAAGAAGACCGCCCGGAGCACGCTTTGCCCCATTTTCTTCTGCCTGGCCATGCTACGCCTAAAACGAAGCTGACAAGAGCATGGGCGCAACTCGGGAGTCGTCAAAATAATAATAGAAAAAGAAAAAGAATTCACCGGCTCTTACACCCCCTCCCCTCAACTTGCTCTCGCTCACTCTTCCTTTCCACCCCACACTAGTCCTCCTCCGCCGCCGCCGCCTCCTCCTCTTCTTTCCTCTCTCCTTGCTCTCTTTCTCCCTCCCTCTCTCCTCCCTCTCTCTCTCTCTCTCTCTCTCTCTCTCTCTCTCTCTCTCTCTCTCTCTCTCTCTCCCCCTCCCTCCCTCCCTCCTTCCCTCCTCTCCCTCCCTATCTCTTTCCCAGGATCTCTCACACCCCCTCCCCGCCCCCCACCTCACTTCTGTCTTCACACCAATCTAGAAGGCGGGTTCATTGGCTGCAAGCTGGGTTCGCCAAAGCGGTCTCCCTCCCTATGAGAGAGAGAGAGAGAGAGAGAGAGAGAGAGAGAGAGAGAGAGAGAGAGAGAGAGAATATAAAAACCTAAGATACAAAACAAAATAAACAAAACACTGAAAAACAAAAACCAAAAAACAAAGGAGAGAGATAAAGAAATAAGAAAGAAATTATAAAGAAAACCTGAGACACCCCCCTCCGAAGATGGTGGGTCTAAAGAGGGGGGAACAGAAGGAGAAAGCGAAAGGCTCAGCTCCGGTGAATTGGGCTCTCCCAATTGGGCCGGTAGGGGGATATTGATCAAAGTTGATCTGACGTGGAATTAAAGCCGCACACCGCTTAGCTCTACTGCAAACTGCAGCCGCGGACTGCAAAGCCTAGGCGCTGGCGTTTGTCAACACCGGAGATGGGATCAATAGAAATTCACCAGTCCTCATGTGGACCAGGCTTTCGAGATGCAGCCAGCCCTCGTTTTAAAAAGAGCTGCATTGCTTTTGCGTTTGTGTGTCTGTCTTAAAGAAGGGGGGTCTTGGGGGGCGGTTAGTGGTTACTCCGGAATCTTTGTAGAGACTCAGAGAAGCAGTTCCCATCACAATGCGCCCGAAGATGCTGCGCATGCCTGGTCTCTGCCGCTCAGTTTTTACAGCAGAGATCCAAGGGCCAGTTAACAACCTCCACCCCCATCCCCGCAGCTTTGGGAGGTGTGCACCCCACATCGGAGTGTTAAGGCAGGTTTGTGAGAGGTGGGAGTAGTTGATGGACAGTGCAGGACTGACTGCTTTGGAGGGCATAGGAAAAGAAAGTACGTGCATAGAGATGGTAACTAAAAGGTTAATGAAAAGGACGCTCAGTCCCACCGACTAAGGAGAGAAGTGTGGGAATGAGCTGGGTGGGGGTGGGGACTGAAAGTTAAGGTTGGAGGAAACTGTCCTTAGCTGCCCTGCTTCCTTGGTGTTGCCTCTGGATGTTGCAACCTAGGCCCCTGAGTGATGACTCCAGAGGTTATTCATCCTCCTGTACTCTTCCTCTCTCTGCTCTCAAGGGAGGAAAGAGCCTATAAAGTTTTACACTCTAGTCTGGATCTCAGTGAGGAAGGGTCCCCTCCCAAACATCTTGTGTTCCAACCTCCTGGGCTATTCCTTTCCCTAGCTATGTTCTCCAGTGGTGAGAAAAAATAATCCTCTTTATCTTCCAAGTCTTTTATTCCTACCCCACAGCTACTCTATAAAATACAGATTTTATTCTCCTCACACTTGCTATTGTCCTTTTCATATTCTCTCCTCCTAGCCTAATTAGATAATGAGTCCTTCATGCCAGTGTACACCAAACTGATACACATGGGGCAGGAGATAGGGGACAGGGGCCCAGGGACCAAGCCAAATCATTGAGTACTTCAGAACTTTGAATCTGGCAAGTCATAGGCTGGAGCCTGGGACAAAGGAATTCAAAATGCTTTGGCAACCAGAAAAATATTCTAGGCTCTTCCCAAATTTCTATCAGTTTTGATAATGCAAGTCTCTTTCTACTGCATCATTCATAGAAATGTTTTATCTCCTTTTGACAGTCCATGGCTAGGACTGAGGAAGAAACTTGGGAGCCAGAGAAAACTCATTCTTCCAACGTAAGGGAATGAGGGCAAAAGGGTAGCAGAGATGAGGTTGACTACCTCTTGACATGTGCAGAGTGAGATAGCATCAGTCAGGAACATAGACTTAGGAGCAGATCCAGGTTCAAATCTAAATTCCATCACTTACAGGCAGTATTTGACCTTGAGCAATATTGTTAATCTGTTTCCAAGTTTCTCATCTTTGAAATGGGAATATTATTAGTTCTTTCTTTACAAGGTGATTATGAGGATTAAATAAAATAACAGATATGAAAGCATCTAATTCAGTGTCTGACTCACAGAAGAATCAATAAGTTTTAATTTCCAAACTCCATTTCCTCTTTCTTTCCTTTTAAAAGTGTTCCCTTTCTTCCCAAAATCTCCTTATGTGGTCATCCTCCCGTCTCCCCACCATGCTCACAACCTCAGACTCAGCTACCAAATCTTTGCTAGTGTTCTACATAAATATCTTCCTATCATAGCTCCTCAAGAGCCCCAGGAGACTGGAGAGGATTGGGTAGATGAATCTTTACTAAAGTTCTAATGACAGGAAATGACAATTTAATATTAAAAATGCCACATTTAGAGAGTCTCTTCTCTGTGCCAGGTACTATATGTTCCTCCTTTTAGATAACATAGTTGCATTTTAATAGGAACCTTCAATGCCTTGACCCAAAGCAATAATTCCAATAAGGAGATTTTAGTTTTGATTTGTAGTAGGTGAATAATATATTTTACAGTGGGAGGGTACCTTTTAACACACCTCAATTCACTCCTGAAAGCAGTCAGGTCTCCATATATGCTTGGCCAGCCATGAGAAGAGGTGGAAGCAGAGATTCGTGGCCATCTTCCCTGTCATTTGGCTTGAAGTATAATGAGAGTGGGTCAGTAACAAATGATGAGAGGAAATAGGACATTTCAGTGCCTCTGCACTTGGAAATCCTCCATTGAAGCCATCACTGTAAATGCCACCCATCCCTTCTGTTTTCATCCTCCCCTGCCCACTACCTTTTTTCCTCCTCTTTCATCTGCTGCCACTCTTTCAACTTTTAGCTGTCAGTGGCAGCTGTTGGCAGAGTTGGACTAGTTTCATCTGAGCCAGCAGGGGCACAGTGGTAGACTAAGCATATTGCTGTTGGTTGAAAAGCTTGTATAATACATGCAAATTCTTTAGGAATCTATCCCTCACCCAAGAGAGCCATGGGACACTTTTTGAACATCATCTCTGATTTTCCAACAAGGGGCTAGAGATTATACTAGTAGCATTATAGCCACAAGAATTTGCCAACAAAGCCCCAAATCTAGCTCTCCCTCTGTGGTTAACAGACATCCCCCACTGGATTCACAGTTACCTTCTAATTTTAGGATCTATTATTTGTACTTTTATTTTAGACCTTTATTTTATTTATTTATTTTTATGTGGTTCTGAGGATCAAACCCAGTGTCTCACTTGTGCTTCGCAAGCCCTTTACCACTGAGCTCCAGCCCCAGCCCCTGATTCATACTTTTAAATGAGCTGTATAATATAATATAAATAGCAAGATAATAAGTGATTGTAGTTTTATTGAAATGAGAAAATAGCATTTCTCTTCCTGAGATTTATGCTTGTTTCAGGTTTAGGACAGGTGCACTTGGATAAGCAGAAAGGAACATTGGCCAGTGAAATTTGGAGAGAGATCTATATTATACATTGAATCACATTCTTGCTAACTTGATACCTTTCAAATAAGGAAAATAGCAATAGAAATAATCTTGATTTATTGGAAGATAACTTCTGTATCCTTTAAAGATGATGAAACCAAGATATTTTATCATTTGCCTGATGGGAAGATAATTTCCTCATCGTTTGACTTGAAACTTTGAAGTCTTCAACAAACATTTATTGACCACCTGCTATATGACAGGCTGTGCTAAGCACTAGAGATATAAGGAAGCAAGTCACATTTCTGCTTTCAATGAATTTCATGTTCAGAGAAGGAGCAGATGTATTCACTGGCAATGACAATGCAATATGGTAAGTGATCTGAAAACAGTAAGCACCAGGTTCTGTGACAGCACAGAGGAGGGTGTTTAAATATTTAAAAAAAGGTACTTCTCATATCCCAGATTCAGTCCCAAATGATTAAAGAGAGAAGATAGGATATCTTGGGGTCAGAAAAACTGGCCAAACTTCCTAGACTCCAATCAAAGGAATAAAACTACTTTATGGCTGCATCTTGCATTTCTACTCCCAGTTTCTTTGACAATGTTACAGTTCAGCCATTTCTGATGATTAATTAAGGTTCAATGTGATCTCTAAGAAAGCTTGGGTCCACCATCCTACTTCTCTATCATCCCATTTTCTCTATTATATATCACCTCTCCAGAAACCTCTTCAAAAATCCTTAATGTATGTGTCAGCCTTGGTGTTGCTGAATAAATCCACAGCCTTGAGGAACTGAAATTCGAAGTACAGGCCTAGTTGTAGCTGCTTCTGGTGGGAGTATATGTGTGAGTCAGAAGGAAAGTCTTATGAATTTGGGTTTAATATGCCCAGAAATGAATCTATAGAAACTTCCTGAAGTAGATAGTCATACCAAGTTCAGTGGCCAATGGAGCAATTATTTATCAAATTAGCTTCAGTTAAAATCCCTTTTTTACATAATAAGGGTGTTTAGAACTTAATTTTTGCCCTGAAGACATATCCAGGAGCTATATGGAGGCACAGTTATTATTATTATTTTTACTTTTAATGCCCCTCTTGTACCACCTTCCTCCCTGGACTAAACACTTTCACACTGCCTCCTTTAAACACCCTCAGAACTACTGACCATGCTTTGACCCCTTCAGCTCCTATATCAATTAGGATGCTTCATGCTGCAGGCAAAAACAAACCCACTAAAAGTAGTATAAACAATAATGGAGATGCATTGGCTTATATACCTGGAAGGGCCAAAGGTAGGGCTGGCTTGAGAATAGATGAGATTCAGTAATTCAATAATTTCACTTAGGACCCAATTTCCTTTCCTCCCTCCTTTCTGTTTCCCTCATGATAGCAAAATAGTTGCAGTATTTCTTGGTTTCATATATTCATCACACCATCTTGTTTTGGTTCAAAGTAAATCATATGACTATTCATGATGCAATCTTGAGACCAGGAAATGCCATTCTTAGTTCTGATTCTCTGAGAATCTTGGGCAGCAATAATTTGTTCTTGATGGGTCCATAGGACTTTGATGACTTGCTGAAATGGTCTTATCCTTGGTCTGGGTCAGATTGCTCAGTAGTTAGATCCTTCTGTTACCTTAGTAATGCAGCCCCTTAAATTCAGTTCAAGATGAATCTGCCTGATATTTAGTTTTGTTTTTGAGAGAATCATATTATATTGAGAGTTCAGGATGAGAAATTAATATAGGAATAATTCTTTTTCCTATAGGGTAGAAAAGCTTCCAGAACCTTTCAGATAAGGCTTTGTGAATCCTCCTTACATCCTTCTCAGGATAAGCAGGGTCTAAAGTGTCACTTCTTATACTATGAAGCTGAGTAGTTAGAAAGGGTAAGTGAGCAGCCCAAAGTCATACAGTCAAGTGGTGGGGAATGAAATTTCTTATCCCTCTAGGGCTTTATCCACTAGACCAAAGTCTCCTTCACAATATGAGACTGAGGATGTGAGAGAACAAAAATATTCTGCTGGGATGGGTACATCTTAGCTAGTAATTATCTCTTGGTAGCTCTGAATGGGCTTGAAAACTGCAGATGGAAATCATATGGCTTCGGGACTCCCACTTCTCACAAAGTGACACTCTTATAAGCTGCAATGTCTCTCTGATGGGAAGTGTTAATTTATTGTGAGTTATTCCAGGTTATATCCCAGAGATGATATTGTTGACATTTTTATTAATATATACCTTTTTATCCCTCTGGGAAGGTTAAAAACTGTCACCGTGAAACACCATAGGCAATTCGGGGCAGGGGGAATTAACCCCTCAACCTAAAACTAGCCCTATCTCCAGCTATACTTGGAGAGGGGGTTGCAGTTTGAATAGATCTTAGAGTTTTAGAGATGTTGAGGAATTTTGGGTGCCAGTTGTTTGAGGGGCTATGTTTTTTGCTCAAGTGGACAAATTTCCATTTATTGAGTACATATGAAAATTGGAAATTGACTCTGAATTCTGAAACTTACATATTTGGATGTTAAGGACTGAATTAGCTTCATGTCAGATGATATCACATGAGGCAAATTCATTTTTCTTCCCATGTTTGACATTGTATATTTGTGAAGGTTGTGATAATGGGGTTGATATGGGTAAAGCACATGTGTTAGATTGAATGAGTTTTCTAATTATTCACTCCTTCCCAAATCCACAAATTTATCATAGTCCCATTGTTGGTGGTTTATTTCCTTGCCCTTTAATTTGGCTATGTGACTTCCTTTGGCCTATGGCTTGTGCACAGAAATGATAATACACCAAATCCAGCTTGTGTCTTAAGAAACCTCATCATTTATGCTTGTCATTTTCACCTCAGTCAATGTCATGAGAGAAACACA
The DNA here is from genome assembly GCF_964194105.1 of Spermophilus citellus. NCBI lineage: Eukaryota > Metazoa > Chordata > Mammalia > Rodentia > Sciuridae > Spermophilus > Spermophilus citellus. The sequence continues at coordinate 120,070,272 of NC_138190.1, read as the reverse complement.
TATCAGCTAGTTTGCTGGTCTAAGAAACATGAAAGATATGGAGTAGAGCCACTCCAGTTGATTCATAAACCTGAAGTAAGAGGCAAAATTGGCCCAGGTACTATATCCTTGTTAGAGGTGTGCATCTGAGTCCAGTCTAAATCAGCTATACCCAAGTCAACCTGAAGATGGGTGCAAAATGACAAATGATGGTGGTTTCAAGCCACCAAGGTTTGGGCCATCTTGTTACAGAGCAATAGCTAACTAGTACAGCAGGATTCTGGCAGTAGTGTGTTTTTATGAGTGATCTATGACAATACATCCTTGATGACCCACAACCATTCAGCTTACGCTCAGTGTCCTGGTATAGTATAGTAATTAGCGGTGTCCCTTTCACTCTTAAAAGTACCTCAGCTTGGATGTTAATGCGTATGATTTATCTAGCGGTGGTCACATGGGGCTTATATGGTTGCTCTCTGCTGGTTTGTCACTCCCATCACTTAATTTCTGCTTCTTAATTTTTCAGCTGGGGTTTTTTGACTTTAGCCATCTTGAGGAAGAAGGTATTTTAACACTCCTTTAGATGTAGGAAGTTCTAGTTTTATTGTTTTGAAATAAAATTTAGAGTATTTAGGGAAATAAAAAGATAACTGGGAACAGTTGAATTTTAGGATACTTGCCTGTGGCTAATTCGTAAAGAAGAGTTTCAATTGATGATTTTCTTAAAGTTTAATCTGTCATGATCTGTGTGTTTGGGCATATTCTGTTAAATCTCTGTGATGTCAATTTCACAAACATAATATTATTTTGAGGGAAAAGAAAAGCATATTAACTATATTACACATTTCTGGGATATTACCCACAAAATTAAAATCAGTGTTTTTTTTTTCTGTCTCGAAATACAGATATGCCCTACTTTAAGAAAATCCAGGCATTTCAGTTTTATATATAAGGATAATATGCTGATTGTGCCTCTGGGTTCAATTCCCAGTATCAAATAAATAAATAAATAAATAAATAAATAAATAAATGGAAGACCAATAGAATAGAGGAAAGGGGTCAAAGGGGAGGGTGGGAAAGGGGTAGTACTGAGGATTGAAATGGTGCAAACTCTGTTACATGCATTTATGGATATGTCAAAATGAACTAAAATAGTATGTGTAACTATAATGCACTAATAAAAACATTAAAAATAGGAAATTGAATGTGAGCAAATATTTGGGGGGAATTGTGTGGTTTACCAAAATATTCACCAGAGTTTTCCTTTAGGATGCAAACTATTGTTGTGCAGTGTTTATCAGATGTGATGTTGATCCCCTGAAGACAATTAGGAATGTTCAGAAACAGTTTTGATCATTAAACTTGGGGGAGTGGAGGCTACAAGCACCTAGTGAGTAGAAGCCTGGCATACAACTAAACCTCTGACAAAACCCAAGGCAGCCCCACTCCAGTAAAGGACCATCCAACCCCACATGTCAATGGTGTCACTGCTGAGGAACCAGACTCTTATGCATTCAGAACAAAATGTATAAGAACCAAATGCAAAAGAACCACATGATTTATGCATACCTATTCAAAACCATGGGTATTATACCAGGAATCTGAAACCTCCATTGTAATCACAGAAAGTATTAGAGACAGAAGAAGAAGGGACAGAGAAGGGGGAAAGATCACAAATACAACCCACTCAATACTGTGGCATTCAGGTTGAGAAAGTTGATAAGCTGCAGTCATATTGAACTTTCTAAATATTTCTACTGATTTTGCTTTCTAGACATTCTATACCAATAGTTCACTGATGAAGAAGAGAGTCAGGGCAGGTTACCTGTCATTTCCTCAAATCCAGTTCAGAAGCCCAGACTTTCTAATTTCTATGCTGTCTCTTTTGCTTTAATTTACTGCAAATTACCTACAATGCCTGTTACTAGTTATTGGTGCTTTAAGAAATATTATTGTTGTTATTGTTATTGCTTTGTTTTAGTTTAGAGAAAATACAAATGAAGAGGAAGAAGCAGTTGTGAAAATATTTCTTCAGGTATCCTCAGTGCTCAGGGTGGAGCAGAAAGCTGGTTCCTACTGAGCCAGGATCACTTATTTGGACTCAAGTGTAGAAAGTCAGATGGGCTCTGCTAAGTAGTATCAGGAAGTCTGGAGACTAAGAATAAGGCTCACCCATTGTTTAGAAACTCTTCAGGGCAGACAGGACTAGCTATGCAATTCGAGGGGTTCAGTGCAAAATGAAAATGTTAGGTTCTTTGTTCAAATATGGTTAGGAATTCCATGACAGAGATACTAAACCATTAAATCATGGGCTCTTCTAGAATAGGACCCTATGTAATTACACAGGGCATGCTCATGAGGGCAGTACCTCACCTAGAGGAGAATGGGCTAGCAAGGAGTACTTCCCTCTTACATTCCCTGGGCTCTTGACTGTAGGCCCCAGGGAGAAAGCTCATTCACTAAGGGCCCTCAGGTTCCAAAGGACATAAAAGGGCTTCCTCTAGGGAGGTTGCAAACAGTTCTTCACTGCTTCCCCAGGCCTCCCTTAGTGGGTAGTTCCAATCCCAGAAGTTTCTTATTACAAGAGAGAGAAAATCACTTGAAATCACTATATCTGTCTAGAGGCCAAAGGTGGTCCTACTGACCTTACCTGCCCTGCTATCAAACCTCAAATTGAATTCCCTAGGGAGAAGACTATTCTATATCCAGAGGCACTGCACTAGGAAAGTCTTTTTGAAGCAGTGCGTTTAAAAATAAAGCCAAAATAGGCCTCTTCTCCCTCTTAAGGTTGTGATCAAGAGTTAAAACATTTGTCACATTTTGCCATTAAAGGGACAGTAATGACTCCCTCCCAATTAAGAATTTTCTTTACTCAGTTTTCTAGTATATACAGATTAATTTACTTTTTCCTGATCACAATGGTGAATATAACAATTATATAGAAGACAATGGTCATGATAACAATAACAGCCAACATTTATTTTCTACCTCATTCCAGGTATTCTGCTAAATGGTATAGATGTATTGTCTCATTTAATGCTTATGACCCTTTGAGGTAAGTACTACTAGTATCCCCATAGTCAACAAGATTCAATGCTTTGCATAAAGCTTATACCAGAGACTTCTCTATAAAAAGTATGCTGAACCAATTAATAAATGAGGGCTTACATGGGAACACTTAAGATCTAATTTTTCTTAAAGAAACTCATAAAATTAAGAGCTGTAATCATGAATTCTGCTGCAACGATTTTGATGAACAAAATTTTGTGACTGGAGAAGTACACTTTGTTTTCACTTCAGGCAACTCACATCCATTGCAGCCTATCCTGATGTGGTTATAAGTGAAGGCATTATTACCACCACTCTGTGGAAGTTTCCAATAATTTCAGACAAATTACCAAAGTAGAAAGCCACAGTGACCTTGAATATTGAACTTAACACTTTTCCTTTGATGTATTATTTGACTTTTGCTTTTGATATATGCATAACAAATTAAAGCAATAAACTTCTGTGCTTTTTATTTTAGGTTACCTCAAAATATTTTTGGAATTAATGGCATGTGATTGATAAATACTAAAATAATGGTCTGTTTACATTTCCAAACTAATTTTTATTTGAAAAAAAACACTATAAAGTCCTTCTAACCAGGATAAAACTTGAGGGTACCAATTTCTTTGATACTAGAATATACTGTAACTCTATGTATTTTCACTCTAAATAGACATTTAATTTTAAAAATATATTTAAGATGTGAGCTCTAAGAGGGCAGGGATTCTTTTATTTTATATAATACAACACTTATAGACTATTGTAATATGTGTTATGGAAAGAAACATTGGTGGAGTAGTTCTAGTGTAGTTGTTGATTATGGTAATAATAGTATTTCAAGCAGTTCTTTCCATATATTACTCAGACCAAAGAACAAAACTTATGGAATTATTCTGAATGATATCTATTTTTATATCTAAAGTTTTTATTCAGTTATCCTAACATCTAGAATGATGCCTGAAACATGATACATGCTAAGTGCTTCTTCTTCAAATCAATGATTGAATTCTTAGCCAAAAGCAAGTTCCAATGGTGTTCTGTCTGAGATTATGGTAAATATACCAGGAGGAATAAAAAGAAGAAACAGTTTCTGATTACATGGATGGACTAAAAATGAAGAGACTCAATGCCCATCTGTCTGGGTGATTAATTCTGGCATATTATTAGAGAGCAGTGTTCCTATCTTATGCTTAGGACAATGCCTCTTGAAGTGCAGAGCATGGTGGAGAAGGCTGGAAGGTATAACTGGAAGGAGAAAGGAAGTTAACCTTTCTTGCCTCCTCACTGTCAAAATTTAACCTATAGTTTCCTTCTTCTTAACAGTATTCTGTTGACAAAAGAGGTTGGTATAGTCTACAATGTACTTGGTGGGAATCAGTCTTTATTTTACCATTAAGGGACAGATGGCAATGGAGAAGATTGAAGGTCTGAGAATAATGTTTCCTGTTTCTCAAGAACATGGAAATTGGCTGACTAGGTCTGTAGCTGGCCACAGCATGATAAGAAGCTGGGTTGCAAATGCCGACAAAGTGGAAATGGACGTCAGCAGTTTTGCTTCTGTACCCTACAATGTGGGCAAATCTTGCTTTTTGCAATGGGCATGCATTTAAAGTTTTGAGTGAAAATTAATTTAGGTAAATTGGGTCCTATTTTAGATCCAGGAAAGATGCATGCCACTTAAAGGAAATCTGAAGTGATTCATTTTGCCAAGTAAAAAATTGGCTATTTTGTCATTTTTATGCTCTTCTACATGTTGTGCTAAAAATAAAACATAGTCTCCTGTAATTTAGAGGGCATATCCCTTTGAATAAAAAGATGTTGTTTGGTGATATTTACTTCTCAAAACTTCTCTCTTACCAAAGTTTAAATAAGAAGTACTTAGCTTTCTCAAGTTCCCAATATTCTAATCTTTTCAGAGGAGCGTATAGTGTTTATGTGCCTTAGAAAAGAGTTATTTACTGAATGGTAATCTCTAAGAGGGGATAAGGCAAAACAAGTGATACACTGGTTTTCTTCCATCAAAACAATGGGGGGTATAGTTTAGAGCAAGAGCTACTCTGTCAGAATTCAGTATACCCCATCCATGACTAGGGTTGGACTTATTTGATCTCCTTGGGTCTCACCATCCTCATCTGTACAATGGGGATCATAATAGTAATCCATATTTTCTAAGACTACTGTGATTATTGAACGAGATAAAGCACATAGAATCATGCCTATCATGTAATAAATGCTCAGTAATATTAGTTATTGTTAGTATTATTAACTCCAGCCCCAGCAGCACATTTTATGTTCTAATTTAATTTTATTATTTTTTACAGTGCTGGAGATTGAACCCAGTGCCTTGCACATGCTAGGCAAGTGCTCTATCACCACTTCAGCTCTTTATCAGCATATTTTAGCACAGATCTCTCTGAGCTTTGGGTTCTGAGGATTCTGAGAGAGTCAGTTTTGCTAAGTTGGGGAAAGCAGGAAAGGCTTTTGCATTTTCAGAATCTGTCAGCATTTAAGTTTGTTTAGCCCTGGCAAGAAATGGCTTCCTGTTTTGAAAACAAAGAAAAAAATGTACTTTTCAAGTGAAGAAACACCTTTAAAGGATTATAAAAATACTCAGAAGACTTATTAGACAGAAAACAGCTTTTACAGAGCAACATTATGGTGATTGAGGGGAAACATTGTCAAGTGTAAGAATTAGATTGCCTTTAATGGAGAAGCAGAGTTGAGCATGGCAGAGACTGCTGGGATGGTGGGAGAGGGAGGAGGGCAGGGGGATGCAAAATATTTGCCAAAGAGCTACGGAGGAGACTGGATTGTGCCAGTCCAGAAACCATTTGCCAAGTGAAAGCTGCAGTTGCTCTCACCCACTGCTGCTCTGCGGTAATGAATGCATTTTTGATTAGCTTTGCTGATTACCTGCTCTCTGTGCACAGAGCAGAAGATAAAATAACACAGTCTGGGGCTCTTGGTTAGGATTTTACAGGCAAGAGGGTGGTAGGAGGGCTTTGATTATCTTTTTAATTTTTTTTCCTCACCTGCTTCTTAGTGTTCATTGAGAATGCTGACTTGTTCTGAGAGCCACAAAGGGCCAGAACCTTGTCCCCCAACCCCCACACAGACATTAGTACTGTTGCAGGGAAATAAAAAGGGTGCCAAAAGGACAAGGAGGTACACCAAAGTCCCTACCTGCTCTCTGATTTTTTGTAGCATTTAACTTACCCCCTCAACTATAGGAGATTAATGCCTTTGCATATATTGAAAAAGAAATTATGTCTTTGATTTCCCAGATACATTACAAGTATTTACCAAGAGATGAGAATTAGGTGGGGAAATAGGTTTTAGGCTCAGAAGACAATGCCTCTAAAGATTTACTGCAATTTGAATGGGAACACGAACTTTGGGAAGGAAAAACACAAGTTATCAATTTTAGAACAATTTCCTCTCTGGTGCTGTAAGATGAGAACTGGAATCCAATGTTTATAATCAAATGAATCTTTCTCTTTACACATCAGTATAGCAGTTTTTATATTGCATTTTCTTTGTGCTTAGGCTATTAATTTTTTTCTTCTTTCTTTTTCTGTTTTTTCTTTTTTTTTTTTTTTTTTTTTGGATTTTCATAGTTGCTGTTCTGGGTTTGGTATTGTACAAGGGCTGATCTGTTTCTAACAAGTTGAAAGCTAAATAAATGCCTAGACTCATTCATGAATGTCAGCTCAGCCTGTGGCTGAGTGACCCTTTCTAGAGCAAACACTATTTTCTTTTTGGATGGCAATAGAAGGCATGACACAACTGCTTGAATACACAGATCAAGTGAACCCCTATGTCTGGGCAGAGTGAGTAAGTGCTTCTTTTGAGTGTGATTTGAGGGGATTCTTAATGCTTCCACTTCACCTTTGCATTTTTATTCCTAGCTCTGTGCCATGATGTGGAAGTAGTGGGAAGCGTGCACATAGGCTACTCCTCAGAACAGGAATCATGTTTTGAGACACTGACCACTCAAGCCTTAAGGCTTGAAGGAAATCACTAACTCAGCATATCTCTAATCTATTCATTTGACAACATCACCAGTCTTTCATAAGGATGATTGTCTCATTTATCATTTAACCTGGGATACTTTTAAGAGTGGAAGGGGCACTATTAATAATTAAGCCAGGACCTCAGGTAAACTATACAACCTAGGAAATTTAGTAACCCTAGTCAATCATGCTTTATCCTGTGCTAATTTTCCAAACTAGTAGGGACTGAGACTAGACCTTTGAACTGTGTACTTTTTAATCTGTTTACTCCATCTACCTTTATATTTATACAGGTACTATCACCTACTACTACTCTGTTTTGCTCTGTCATCCATTTCACAGATGAAGAGGCAGATAAGAGACTAAATGATGCCCCTCTTCCAGGTTTCCATCAGAAATGAGCAATCGGGTAGCACCAGGGCCATTTGAGACCCAGGGGGAAAATTGGTGATTTTTAAGTCTTTACTAGCTTGCCTTTTTGGTACCTTCCTCAACTCCTTTATTCTTACTCTTTTTCTAGCTTTTCAGTGCTCATGTTCCCTATCATGTCCAGAATTTTCTTTCTTTTCTCACATCCATTAAAGTTTAAGTGTTTTCTACAGTATTTCATTCCCTCAGGACTTTGCCTTCTGTTCAGAAATGAATGCTGAAAAATTAACATATTAGCTTCTCTAGGCTGATGTTCACATATAAAAAGGGACTTCCAGAAACATAACTGTTAGTCCACTGAAGTAGATATAAATGGCAGGAACTCAGTCACCTTGGCAAACTGTGCTTTTTTTGTTTGTTTGTTTTTGGTTAGAAGATACAGCCTTTCGGTGTAACCTGACTCATATGACTCATACCACATTGGTCCTGTCTTGGTCAGGCTCTCAAAGTTGGATAAGCTATAATGTCTTTCGACAAGACTAATGCTGCCATCTAAATGACATGCTCTATGGGATTGTGCTATCATCTTAGATTTACTTGAATTTGTGAAAAGGCAATACAAATTCTCTTTTAACAGTTAAAGTTGATAAAAGAGCAAAAAAGTAAGATAATCCAGATTTGTGCCTGATCTGCTCCAGGCAGAAACATGAACTCACTTTAAAGTAGTAGAGGTCTGGAAATGATTACCTACCCTTGGGAGTAGTTTTGTCTCCTAGGAATGATGAAACTTTGATTGCCTGGAGGATGGACAAGAGCTCTTAGATCTAAAATTCCTAGCACTCTATTTTAGTATCTCTACCACTTATGTCCCTTCAAAATTAACTTTAAGACATCAAGCATTAGAATTCTTTGAAAAATCAATTTCAAAGGACAATTATAATTTACTTCATAATATGTTTTCTATATCCTACCAATCCCATCTAAGCCAACTAGTCACAACTATTGTTACAACTTAACCATGAATAAAAAGCTGATCAAAATGAAACATCAAAAACTCTTTTTAAATACATTGTAGATGTGAGGTCTTGGCAAATTACTGCCTGAATAATTGGAAAAACAGACAAATGGATACAGGGAACTATAACCTATAGTAGCAGAAACCCAGGAACTGAAATTTTTATGGGAAACAGCACCTGGGGTAGGAAAATATGAACTATAATTAGCAAATTACTAGAGACAGTGTAGACAAGTATGAGAGTATAAAACTCTAGGAAGACTTAGTCATAGGGTACCTGTACAATTTTTTTTTTTTATCAGCACCTAGCCTGTTTTGGGGAAAAATACCCAATTCCAGGCCCCTTGGGCTGTCCTGCCCTACCTAAAGGGAAAAACTGAGAATTATTAGTGAAATTCACAGTTAAAGGAATAGCCTGACCAAAAGACAGAGACCTAATCATAGGATTATAGAATTCTTCCCCTCATACCTTACCACATTACTAAAGGCCTATTGCCCCAATGTTTTAACTGAGTTTATCATATTCACCTTTCAACAAAAAATCATAAAGCATACAATGTATTTGAAGAGACCAAATAAACACCAAATTCAGATATATCAGGAATATTGGAGTATCATAGCAGGAATTTTTGGGGAGCATACCAGGAATGGAACTCAGGGGCACATGACCACTGAGCCATATTCCCAGCCCTATTTTATATTTTATTTAGAGACAGGATCTGACTGAGTTGTTTAGCACTTTGCTTTTGTTGATACTGGCTTTGAACTGGCAATCCTCCTGCCTCAGTCTCCTGAGTCACTGGGATTACTGCACCTAGCAGCACAAATTTTTAAAAATTGTGATAATATACAAATAACTTTAGTGGATAGAGTAAGACAATATGCAGGCACATGTGGATAATATAAGCAGAAATTTCTAAGAATAAAAAAGTGCCAGAGGTAAAACAACAACAACAACAAAAAAAAAAACCCCCACTCCACTAGAATAGAAATGAAGTATGCCTCTGATGGGCTCATTAGTAGACTAGACACAGGTAAGGAGAGAACCTTTGAAATTGAGGATATGAGATTAGAAACTTCCAACATTGGAAAGCAAAGAAAAAAAAAAAAGACTGACTGAAAAGCCATAACAGTGTATCCAAGAACTGTGAGACAGCTTTTATATATATATATTGTATACATAATAGGAATCCCGGAAGAAAGAAATGAAAGGAGCAGTATTTGAAGAAATAATGACTGCAAATTTTTCTAAATTAAAGTCAGACACCAAACCACAGATCCAGAAAGTTCCAGCGTACACCAAGCAGAATAAATACCAAAACAACATGTTGGCATATCTTTGCAAATTTCATAAAATCAAAGATAAAAAAAATCCTTAAAAGAAACCTGAGTTTAACAAAATTACCTATAGAAGAGCAAGGATAATAATTACATCCAATTTCTACTCAGGAACCATGCAAGAAGAAGAAGGTGTGAAACAATTATATTGTTAAGAAGAAAAAGAACAACAACAACAACCTATAATGCTGAATCCTATGAAATTATCTCTCAAAAGTGATATGGAAAGTGGAGACCATTTCAGTAAGTGAAATAAGCCAGGCACAGAAAGAAAGTACTTCATGATGCATTCATTTGTAGAATCTAATAGTTGATTTCATAGAAACAGAGAGTAGAATGATGATTACCAAAGGCTGAGGAATGTGGAGGGGGGATGGAGGGATGAGGAGAGGTCGATCAATGGGTACTAAGTTACAATTACATAGGAACAGAAGCTCTGGTGTGCTATTGCACAGTAGGATGACTATAGATAACAATAATGCACTGTACATTTCAAGAAGCTAGAAAAATGATTTTGAAAGTTATTATCAAAAAGAAATTGTGCCAGGCACAGTGGCGCAACCCTATAATCCCTGCAGCTCAGGAGGATGAGGGAAGAAGATTGCAAATTTGAAGCCAGCCTCAGCAATTTAGTGAGGCCCCAAGCAATTTAGGAAGACCCTGTCTGTAAATAAAAAATAAAAAAGGGCTGGGAATTAGTTCAGTGGTGTTGTGCTCTGGGTTCAATATCTTCTATGCCCCCCAAAGGTAACTGTTGGAGGAGATAAATATTTAACCTAATTTAAACATTACTATATATAAACATAATATATATTTCTTTATATATATAAGAAGAAAAAAACAACCTATAATGCTGGATGCTATGAAATTATCTCTCAAAAGTATATTTAAATATATATATTTATATATATATTTAAATATAACATGATACCTTATTAATGTGTACAAATTTCATGTTTTTATGCATCAGTTAAAATAAAATTTTTAAAAAGTAAAGGAGATGGTCTAGAGTTGTGGCTCATAGTAGCATGCTTGCCTAGCATGTGTGAGGCACTGGGTGTGATCCTCAGCACCACCAATAAATAAATAAATAAATAAATAAATAAATAAATAAATAAATAAATGTAATAGCCATCTACAACTTAAAAAAAAGTAAAGGAGAAATAAAGACTGTCAGACAAACAAAAATTGAAGGAATGAGTTGTTGATAGAGATGCCTTTCCAGACATGTTAAAAGAAGTTTTTCAGAGAGAAGGAAAATGTCGTAAGTCAGAGACAGATCTACATAAAGAAAGAAAAGGCATCATAGAATGAATAAGCAAAGGTAAAGGAATATGTCTTTTTTGGTGCCACTGTGGAATTAAACTAGAAGTCAATAACAAAAAGCTGGAAAATTCCCTAAAACTTAGAGAATAAATAAAACACTTTTATATAGTTCCTAGGAGAAATATCAAGAGAAACTTTAAGATATTTTAAACTACATGAAAAGAGTAATATAATTTATCAAAATCTGTGTGGTGTAGTGAAAACAGTGCTGAGAGGGAAATTCATAGCATTAAATGTATTTTTTTTTTAGAAAAAAGATCTCAAACTAATAATCTAAACTTACACCTTAGGAAACTAGAAAAAGAAAAGCACAAGTTCAATTCAAAGTAAGTAGAAGAAAAGAAATTCTAAAAATTAGTGAAGAAATCACTGAAATTGAAGTCAATAGGGAAAATCAATGATACCAAAAGCTGTTTTTTATAAATCAATGAAATTAGTATGTCTAGCTGAGAGAGAGAGAGAGAGAGAGAGAGAGAGAGAGAGAGAGAGAGAGAGAGAAGGGACATTAATTACTAATTACTAGTACCAGAAATGAAAGAGGAGGCATTACTACAGAACCTGTGGACATAAAAATGATAATAAAGAAATATTATGAATAACTTTATGTTCACAAATCTGAAAATCTAGATGAAATGAAACAATTGCTTAAAAGACTTAATTTGTCAAACTCACACCAGAAGAAAAGACAATCTGAATAGACTTATGTCTATGAAAGAAATTGAATTAATATGAATTACCTGCTCAAGCAAAAGCATCTGGCACTTATGGATTCCCTGGGGAATTCTACTAAACATTTAAGGAAGAAAGTATACCAATTCTCTACATATCTTCCAGGGGGAAAAAGTAAAAGGAATACATCTGTATTCATTCTGTCATTATTCCCCTAATGCGAAAACCTGAAAAAAAGTGTATAAGAAAACAAAATTTCAAACCAAAGTAGGAAGACTGACACCATTTGACCTTAAGACTTACTATACAGCTACAGTAAACAAGACAGTACAATATTAGTGAAAGAACAGAAAAAAATAGATCAGTAGAACAGAATAGAGAGCCCAGAAATGTTTCCATCTAAATATAGGCAACTGATGTTTGACAAAGACCTAAGACAATATCATGGGGCAGAGATCATGTTTTCAACAAACATTATTGGAACAATTAGATATACACATGCAGAATAATGAGTTTAGAAACAGACTTTGCATTTTTTACAAAAATTAGCTCACAATGGATCATAGAACTTAATGTAAATATAAAAGTATAAAACTCCTAAAAGATAACAGTAGGACACCTAGATGACCTTGGATATTGCAATATCTTTTTAGATTCAGCACCAAAGCCATGATCCATGAAAGAAATAATTGATAAACTGGAGTTCATTATAATTTAAAACTTTTGCTCTGCAGAAGATAATTTCAAAAGATTTAGAATATATGCAACAGGCTGGGCAAAAGTATTTTCAAGAGGCACATCTGATAAAGGACACAAAGAACACTTGAAATGGTAATAAAAAGCCAAGAAATGCAATTAACACTATGTGCAAAAGACCTAAACAAACAACTCACCAAAGAAGATATACAGATGACAAGTTAGCATATGAAGATTTCAACATGGTATGTCTTTAGGGAAATTCAAATTAAAACAGGAATGAAACAATACTGTATACTTATTAAAATAGTCCAAATGCTGGTGAGGAAGTGGAGCAACAGGAATTCTCATTCATTGCTGTGGGCAAGATGACACAGCCACTTTGGAAGACAATTTGGCAGTTTATTACAAAGCTAGCTATACTCTTAATATATGATCCAGCAATTACACTCTTTAGTTAGGTGAAATGAAAGTTACACAAAACAGAAGACATTCACACTAATGTTTATATCAGCTTTGTTTATAATTGCCCACATTTGGAAGCATCCGTATTGTCCTTCAGTAAATGTCTAGATAAGCAAAGTATATCCAGACAAAGGGATATTATTCATTGCTAAAGGGAAATGAGATTTTAAGCTATGGAAAAGGAAACTTACATCCATACTACTAAGTGAAAGATTACAATCTGAAAAGTTTACATATGATTCTAGCCATGTGATATTCTGGAAAACTAAAACTATGGAGATAGTAAAAAGATCAGTGGTTTTCAGAAGCTGCTGGTAGTAGGGTTAATGAACAGAATGAACAGGCAAGTACAGAGGGTTTTTAGGGCAGTCAAACTATTCTGTATGATACTACAATGGTATATACATTTGTCCAAACCCATAAAATGTTCAACACTGAGAGTGTAAATAATGGACTTTAGTTCATAATGATGTGTCACTGTTGATATTCCGCATCACTCATATACAAGATATTGATAATGGAGGAGGTTGTATATGTGAAGGGGAGGTGGTATATGGGAATTCTCTGTACATTATGCTCAATTTTTCTCCAAAACTAAAACTGCTCTATAAAGTCTATTAATTTAATTGTACATATTTCTTCTTTAAAATATGAAGACATGTCTAAAAATGAGAAAATGAAAATTACCCATCAGGCCATTTGTTATTATTTTTTATGAATAACTAACCAATCTGTACCTTTTTATTGTTCCTCTTCCTCTTAACTCCCCCCCCCACACAAACACACAATCTAAGCATCTTAGTGGCTTCATACAATAAAAGCTTTTCCCCCCACTTTGCCCATGCTATATATCCAACATCCAACACATGCATCCAGTGAGTCTCTATTCATTATAATCACTTAGGAGCCCAGGTTGACACATGCTTCCATGATGGTCAAGGCAGGAAAAATGCGTGTGTCAGATTGAGCACTGTCCTTTAAACATTCCACTCACACTTCACTTGCCCATTTATGCCATATGGCCATGCCCAACTTTAAAGGGAATGGGGACCTACCATGCCCCTTGGGAAAGCATAATAATATTTATGAATAGTTCTAATGATTACCAGAAACATGCATATTAAAATAATGTAATATTCTAAAAACTGTTATTCAGCTTGCTTTTGAACTCAGTGTATTTTAAAAATAATATGTTTTAAAAACTTTTACATGCCATTAAATCTTCTCCTGCAAGGTGACACACACACACACACACACACACACACATGCATATATATTTACATGTATATAAATATATATGCATGCTTTATATATATAGATACATGTATATATTAATATATATGTGTATGTTTGTGCACATGTGTATATGCATGTGGGTATATATACATACAAAATTATACATATATATGTACATATATATGTATATATACACACAGACATACATATACACATAAAACTTTTTCTGTGGTGCTGGAAAGTGAACCCAAGTCCTCACATATGCTAGGTAAGTGTTCTACCACTGAACCACATCCCCATCTCTACAACAATTTATTTAATAAATCCTTTACTATTGGCTATTTAAGCTGGTTTCAACATTTCACTATTGCAGGCTGTACTGCAATGAGGAATCATTGACATATAACTTTATTCTAATTTGTGATTCTTCCTACAGGATTGATTCCTAGATATGGTGTTGCAGAGTCAAAAGATATGCAAAATATTAATTATCAGCTGCTTATTGTTAAAATTTCCTGAAAAATTTTTTTTAAAATATTTTTTTACTCTTATAAGCAAAGTGTGATAGTTTGCATTTCCTTGAATCTCACCAACTCTGGCTGCTATTCAAATTTTTAAACTAATTTTCTCAATAACAATCACATAGGTTTTACTTGTATTTTTTATTGTTTTGTGGTAAGACTGAGCATTTTTATATGCTTTTTGGCCATTCTTATTTTGTGAATTGCCTATTTGTGCCATTTGTAACTTGTTTTTGTAATGACAAACCATTATCAATACTTCATTGCTGTGCAACCCCCACTCACTCTTTTCTCTTTCCCTTTTGAGCTTAAAAACCTTAATAGTAACTAAGGCAGGAAAACATGTTAGGTAGTTGGACTCTAAAATAATAGTAGTGATCATCCTGAAAACCTCAACAATAGCTTTTATTAACTGTATTGTAAATTCTGAGTGCATATCAGGATATAGAGAATTTTTAAATGAATGCTTTTCTTTTTTCTTTTTTTCTATTTTTTTTCAGTTGTAGATGAACACAATACCTTCATTTTATTTATTTATTTTTATGTGGTACTTAGGATTAAACCCAGTGCTTCATACATTCCAGGCAAGTGCTCTACCACTGAGCTACAACCCCAGCCCCTCATGAATGCTTTTCTAGGTATATGAAGTCCTTTATCCTGAGGGAAAGACTTGCATTCTCTGTGAATGGTGCTATCTGGAGTTGTGCAGTGTGCTTGACTTGCCAAAGGATTAAAGATCCAGGTACCTGAGTAGTTCATGACCACTAGCTCTGATTCTGATACTCTCATTTCTGCTCCCCCTACTAATCATCAACTAAATTATATATATATATATATATTTTTTTTTTTTAACCACAAAGGCATAAGTTAGCATGGGTGAGTGACTGCTTGTTCTTAAAAAGTTAGTAATAAAATCACTGATTCAAGTAAAGTCTGATATAAAATCTTAATGTGTGTGTGTGTGTGTGTGTGTGTGTGTGTGTGTATGTGTATAATATGAATGTAAAGATGCTCCAATTAAAGCAGTTATGTACTTTTGGTCTCCCCTCATGCTCCCTGCACAACTCTATGGAGCTTCAAGATACTATGGAACACTGAATACCATTGATCTAATGAAATGGGCACTGGGCTTGAAATGAGAAGCAGAACTAACTGGTTGTGGGACCTTATATGTATTGCCTAATATTTCTAAATCTTACTTTCTGAATGTGTAACGTGGGGTAAATATAAAATTGATAGTTATATATTGAGCTCTTACTTTGTATAAAATCACCCTACCATATGGTAGGAAGGATTCAAATCATGGAAGATCCAGTCCTTGCCCTTAAGAGATTTTAAGTTCACTTGATAGCCATTCTATTTGTCTTCTAAAATACCCATGAGATTTGATAAAATAGAAGGTGCAAATAGAATTCTATGACAATGTGAAAATACTTGGGAGAAGTATAAATATCACACAAATGCAAAATAATATGTTACATATTGAACTATTCTTAAGATTTTATTGGATGTGTCAAAAAGTCAGAGATTCCTAAAAGGTTGAATAAAGCTGCTTTCTAGAAATTGATCTAATCAATTGAGAAATGGTGTTGACATTCCATGTTCTTCCTGCTTTCTCAATGCACACTGGAATTTTAGAATCATGAGAGTGTTTTATATCTGGAAACCACTGTCAAGTCATGAGACCTTGCATAAAACTTAAGTCTTAGGCAAGGGAAGTCACTGAGGAAATTTTCCAGGATTCTGAGACTGGGTTTGGCATGAAGGAACAGCTATCTCAGTAGGATTGAAGCCACAGTCAAAACTGAATTGGTATGTTGTTAATGTGTATTTGAAGTTTAGAAAGCAATGCATGACAGTAGGTCCTCAAGGGTTAGAAAGCAGGTAGATACATTTGGGAGACTTGCCTATTAGTAGGAGTATAAACAATGACTGGAGATAAAGAGAAGAGATCTGAATCTAGGAATATTGGGGCCCTCATCTGAAGAATCAGGATGAATTTGGAAGTAGGAAACAAAGTAGAAGCCCAGGCTAACTGGAAGAGACCTTTGGGTTCTCATAGTCTTTCTGGATATAAAGTTAAACACATAGGGAGAGTACAAGCATATTAAGCTGTGTGTGGTGGTACATACCTGTAATCCCAGCAATTTGGGGGACTGAGGGAGGAGGATTCCAAGTTTGAGGCTAGCCTGTGCAACTTAGTGAGATCCTTGGCAAGTGGAAACTTGCCTCAAAATTAAAAAAAAAAATTAAAAAGGCTGGCTGGGATTGTAGTTCAACGGTAGAGCACCCCCTGGGTTCAATCCCAGTTTAAATAAAAAACAAGCAGCCATGGATGTTGTATTATTTCTCTATTGTAATACACATGAGGTAGTAACCAAATCAGGAAGATGAATAAACAGAGCAGGTTGCTGGAGGAACTCCCTAGAAATAAACTTTCATGTACCTTGTCCCTGCCAGGATAAATTTTAAGGAAGATTTTAATTTGCAGTTTATTGTTGCTGTTTTAGTCAGCTGTTTGTCACTGTGACCAAAAAGAACTGACAAAAAAATTTTAGAGGAAAAAAAATGTTTATTTGGCACTCATAGTTTCAGAGGTCTCAGACCATAACCATAGATAGCTGAGTCCATTGCTCTGGGTTTGAGGTGAGGTCAAATATCTTGGAGGAAGAGTGTGGTGAGGAAAGCAGCTCGTGGTGTGGCCACTAAGAAGCAGAGAGAAAGAGAGAGTTTTGCTCAACAGGGACAAAATATAAACCCCAAAGGCATGCCCTCAGGGAACCAGCTCCTCCAGCCACACCCTACCTGCCTACAATTACCACCCAGTTAATCCCTACGAGAGGATTAATGCATTGATTAGGTTAAGACTCTCATAGCCCAATCATTTCACCTCTGAATTTTCTTGCAGTGTCTCAGGTAGCTTTGGGGGAACACCTCACTGCTAAACCATAACAGTTGCTTTTCCTGTACTCTGTAGCACAAGATACAATGTATTAGGAGGAAGGAGATTTATGACTTAAAATGTTCCCCACATAGGAATCTGTTGTTGCTTTTAAAAACAAAAGGCAATTCAATTCTTTAGGGTATGATTATGATAATGCTGCATTGTTTTCTCTGTGATCAAGAGCTATTAGGGTGAAAGCTTTCTAAATTGAGAGTTCTCTTTACTTTCACAATTCAGGATGGAGGATGAATTAAACTGTGTTAGAGTTGATAGGAAGAAAACAGCTGGGTTAGAGATTTTTTCAAGACAAGTGGGAAGTATTGGTAATTTGGTCTAGGATTATGGTGATGGAAATAATGTGAAGTAGGATCTATTGGAGACATAGCTAGTAATAAAATGAGCAGAATTTAGTGAAGGTTTGGATACACGTGCAGTGTGAGGAAGGTATGTTGGGTAGCTGTTGAGAGCCACAGCCCAAGGGGCCCCAGCAAACTTCCAGCTGCCAGCAAACTTCCAGCTGCCAGCTGATGATTGGCTCACAGTGGCCCCAGCAAACTTCTAGCTGCCAACTGATTGGCTCCTCTGCGGTGATGCTCATTGGGCTGTTTCCCCGCCCTTTCAGACCACGGAGCTGCTCATTGGGGACTTTTTTTGGCTCCGCCCATGCGACCCAGCCAATCAGCCTCAAGAGCAGGAGGAGTGGGGGAGGAGGAGAGGCTTGTGGGAAGCCGGTGGTGGCAGTTGGGCTCTGAAGGTTTTTCCTGAGGAGCTGGTGTGGTGTGGTGTGTGTTCTAATAATAAAGTTCGTTTCTGCTTGACAAGTGGCTTGTGAATTGTGCCCAGCCAGACTGCGGCAGATAGCAATATCAAGTGAGGGAGAGGGACATATTAAAGAGAAGTCCTGGGCTTATGCCTTGAATGTATTGATGTCCAATGATGCCATTAACAAGGAAATGGGACACTGGAAGCAATTATTTTGGTGATAGAAAATTCCAAGTTTAGTTTTGAACATATTGAATTTGCAGTGCTTTTGAGACTTCAAGAGGAAATGTTGAGTAGGAAATCTGAAGTTCAGGGGAGAGGTCTGTGCTAGAAACATAGAAATTAGGTGAGTCATTTATGAATCACAGTGTACATAGTATTCTGTAATTTGCTTTTCATTCTTAATATGTCACATACATCCTCAATTCAATGTATATAGATTACTCTCATTTAGTAACCAAGTACCATTCAACAGTAGGCAAAATGCATGGTAATTTATTTAATCATACCCTCATCAATGAACATTCAGGTTGTCTTGAGGAGGATTTTTTTTAACTATTATAAATGCTACAATGAATAATTCACACACATATCTTGATATACTGGTGCTTTTACACCTGTTAGATAAGCTCTCAGAAGTGAGATTACTGTGTCAAAATTTATACACATTTTAATTTTATTAAGTATTTCCAGATTATCATTACAATACAATGGTTGAGAGCATGGGCTTCAGAATAATAGTTTCAGGGTTCAAAGATTAACTTCACCTGTGTAACCTTGGACAAATTATTTAACCACCTCTGTTTTACTCAGTCTCCTTATCTATAATTACTAAACACTTATATGTTTGTTGTGAAAATTAAATAAGATGGTAAATTATTTTTTAAAATATTTTTTAGTTGTTGACGGACCTTTATTTTATTTATTTGTATGTGGTGCTGATAATTGAACCCAGTGCCTCATGCATGCTAGGCAAGCATGCTACCCCTGAGCCACAACCTCAGCCCCTGAGATGGTAATTTATATCAGGTGCTTAGAAATCCTGACATACAATAAACTCAGTAAATGACATTTGTTATTATTTTTAAAACACAGGATTTATTTATAGTTCTACCCACAATGTCAGAGAATACCTATTTACCCACAGACTCAACAACATTGTTATCAATTAAAAAAAAATCTTGCCATGACTTCCAGTTCTGACCATAAAAGTAGGAATTATAAAGCTTATTCTCCTACCATGGTTACAGGAGCCCCCAGCTGGGGGTTTGGCTGTGGGGTGTCCCAACAGGTTGAATTCGGTCACCTGTCCACATCAGTAGTAGGAGAAAAACAATATAAAAAGAAAAATGAGTTTATTCACAGTTAGGCTAACCAGAAAGGCAGCTTGTGGTCCCAGTAACAACTATAAAAACTTGACAAAATATATAAAACTATTTGAGGCACTTGATAGCAATAAAAGCTGAACTGTAATCTTTGAGAAAGAGGAAGTGTACAATTGAAGTCTAACATTCACCCAAATATTCTTGTTGGCTATAGTTCCCAGGGTTGCAGAGCCTAAACAAAATGGTGGCCTCATTGGGCAGAAGAGACAGAGATCACTGGTTGGGGACTACTAAGGTGGCTGGAACTTGTAAGCATGTTGCCATAGAGATTGGAACCATGGAGAGCGAACCTCAGGAGCCTGTGAGTTGTCATAATAACTCTTACCATATACCAAGTTATGGCCAAAGTACTTTTGGCTTCAATTTAATTCTCACAGTAATCATAAGAAGTAGGTTTATTAGAAGTAGGCTTATTATATTCTAAATTTTACTGATGTAGGTTTATTGTTATTCCTTTTAGTAGAGGGAGGAAAAAATGGAGGAACTTGGAGACTAAGTCACTTTCCTAAAGTCACCCAGCTTACTGTGGTGAACTTGGATTTGAACCCAGGCAGAAACTTACTATAGTGTACTTTCCAGGAAAGCAGGTACTGGTTTATCTTACATCTTTTAACTCATAGAACTCTAATTCTCGGTTTTTAATTTTTTTTTAGTTGTTGAAAGACATTTATTTTATTTATTTATTTTATGTGCTGCTGAGGATCAAACCCAGTGCCTCACACATGCTAGGCAAGCACTCTACCACTGAGCCCCAGCCCCAGCCCTCTAATTCTCATTTTAAACTTGAAGAACTTGAGGTAAAAGAGATTAATTAACATCATAGCTAGAAAATACTGGATCACAAATTCAAACCCAGGAAGTTAGGTTCTTTCTAAAGCTTTTTGCCTTTAAACATCATATCATCTCTATTTTATTCTTTGAGGTTTTTATCTGGAGTGGCTACAGTATTTAGTTTCTTGTGATTATTATTTTATGGCCTTGTTATATGGATTTTCTCCTTACATTTTGTTTGTGTATCTATTAGCTGATGGACATTTTGGTTGTTTCACCTTTTGGCTAGTGTGAATAATGGCTATATAAACATGAATGTACAAATAGCTGTTTGAGACCCTGATTTCAATTCTTTTGGTTATATGCATACAGGTGGAATTGATGGATTGTATGGTAATTGCATTTTTAAAATTTTTTTGAGGACTATCATACATTCTCCATTGGGGCTGTTATTTTCTGTTTTTTAAAAATAGTAGCCATACTAATGGGTATGATGTGCTATATGCTTGGGTTGTGTGTTCTCCTGAAGATTAATGATGCTGAATATCTTTTCATATGCATATTGGTCATCCGTATATTTTCTTTAGAGAAATGAATTTTCAAATCCTTTTCTCATTTTTAAAATTTGGTTGTTTTTACTGTCATTGTTATTTAGTCTTAACAGTTCTGTATATATTTTGGATATTAATTTCTTGGGGGATATGATTTGTAAGTATATTTTCAAATTTAATAGCTTTCCTTTTTTTTAAGCTTTCCTTTTTGATCTGTTGATAGTGTCTTTGGATACACAATAACTCTTAATATTTATATAAACAAATTTGTCCATTTTTGCTTTTTTAGTTTGGGTATTTGGTGTCATATCTAAGAAATTATTGTCAAATCCAGTGTCATGAAGATTTTGATCTTTCATTTCTTTTTCTTGAAGGGTTTATTATTGCTATATGATTTTAAGCAGATGATGTTTAATTATCAGCATATTACAAACATAACAGAGTTAACTAAATATTATCAATATATCATTAACATATACTATGGAAGGCTAACATTATAAGACATTCTATTATTATAAATTTTTCTTCTTAGTATTAAAAAATACATGTTTATTATTTTCTTCTTTATTGGTTCATTTTTCTTTTTTCTTATAATCATTAGGACATATGAATTATACAAAATCGGTTTATTGTGACATTTTTATACATACACGTAATACGCTTTGAACATATCTACCTTCCATATTGCCCTCTTTTACACCTCCCTTTCTCCTTAGTCTTCTTCCCCTTCCCTGATATTAACCTGATTTTTTCTCAGTGTTTAAACTCTTATATTTACGTCTTTGGTCAATTTTGGATTGATTTTTGTATATAGTAGTCTGACTTCATCTCTATATTATTTTTCATGTGACTATCCAGTTTTCCCAACATCTTCTGTTAAATAGACTCTCTTTTCCACATTGAATGGTCTTAGAATTATTGTTCACAATCATTTGATCATATATGTGAGGATTTATTCTGCATTCTCTATTTTATTCCATTGATTTATGTCTGTCTTTATACCAGAATTTCACTGGTTTAATTATGGCTACTTTATAGTAAATTTTAAAATTATGAAATACAAGTCCTCCAACTTTATTCTTTTTTTCAAGCCTGTTTTGGTTATTCCAGGTACCTTGAAATCTTTTTTTTTTTTTTTTTTTTTTGCTATAATTGGTCTCCATCCTTGGCTCCTGACATAAGAGCTTATAAAACCTTTGGAAATCTCCAGAATGATGAAATTGTGTCTTTGTATACTAATGAGATGATTGGTAGTTTGGCCTTTGGTTTGCTTTGAGAAGGGAGTTGTTTGACATAGGATCTGACCATGTGAAAGTTGTAACTTTTAGCCCCACTTCCTGACCTGGGGGCAGGAGGTTAGAGGGACTGGAGATCAGCTCAATCACCAGTGGCCAGTGATTTAATCAATCACACTTACATAATGGAATCTTCTTTTAAAATGTGAAAAAAACAGGATCTGGAGATTTTCAAGATTAGTAAATGCTGGAGAGGATGGTAGACTCCAAACTTCACAGGGCCATAGGCTTGTGTGCTGGAGACCCTTCTGGAGCTCATCCTATGTACCCTTTCATTTGACTGTTCATTTGTATCCTTTCTAATATATTTTTTCATAAACTGGAAATAGTCAAGTGTTTCCCTGAGTTTTATGAGCTGTTATAGAAAATCATTGAACCTGAGAAAAAGGGTAATTGAAACCCCTGATTTGTAGCCATGCCAAATAGAAGATGAGGAACTTGGGGACACACTACTTGAAATTGGTGTTTATAGAGGGTGGGGTAGCCTAGTAGGCTGAGACTTATGTAGGGTCTGATATTAACTCTGGGTAGCTAGTGCCAGAATTTAATTGAATCATTAGACATGTAGTTGATGTCTGCAGAGAATTGGAGATTTGTTGGGTGTGTGTACAACACACATTTAGTATTGGAAGTGTTGTAAGTAGAAAAGCAGTTTTTTTCTTGACTGTTTATTTTTGTCTCCTTTAATCTCTCTCAGCAATGCTTTGTAGTTTTTATTTGTACAAGCCTTTCCCCTTTTTGGTTAAGCATCTTAAAGGGAAAACTTTCAACTTTACCAGTGAGTATGATAGCTGAGGGCTTGTCATATATGGCCTTTATTATATTGAGGTGTATACTTTCTATACCTAATTTGTTGAGAGTTTTAATCATGAAAAATGTTATGATTTGTAAAATGTTTTTCTACTTTCACTGAGGTGATAATGTGATTTTTTGTTCTTCATTTTGTTAATAAGGTACATCATATTTTTGAATCTGTATATTATTGATCGTCCTTGTATCCCAGAGATAAACTCCACTTGATCATGATGAATGATCCTTTTAATGTGTCATGGAATTTTGTTTGGTATTATTTGTTGAGGATTTTTGCATTTGTCTTCATCAGAGTATTACATTGTAATTTTATTTTCTTATAATATCCTTGTATAGCTTTGATATTAGGGGAATACTGGCCCTGTGAAATGAGTTTGAAAATATTTCCTCCCCTTCAATTTTTAGAGGAGTTTGAGAAGGGTCAGTAATATTATTTTAATTTTTTGTAGAATTTAGCTCTGAAGACATAAGGCCCTGGGCTTTTCTTTGAACCATAAAAGACACTGCATAGCCAAAGCAATCATGAACAAAAAGGAAAAAAAGCTGGATGCATCACACTGCCTGATTTCAAAATATGTTACAAAATTAAAGTAATCAAAACAACATTGTACTGGAATAAACACAGGAGTAAACACACTCAATTATGATCAATTGATTATCAACAAAGGTGCCCCAAACATACATTGGAGTAAGAACAGCCTCTTCAATGAATGGTGCTGAGAAAACAGGATATCTACACACTGAAGGCTAAAATCAGACTTGATATACACAAAGCCAACTCAAAGCAGATCAAAGACATAAACTATAGAAACAAAAACAGAATATAGTGAAAATCTCCATGACTTTGGTCTCCAAATTATTGGGCAATTATTTCTTGGATACTAATCCCAAAGCACAAGAAATAAAAGCAAAAAATATACAAATGAGATTGTGTCAGATTAACCCACTTTGGTGCAGCAAAGGAAACAGTCAATCAACAGAGTGAAAAGAAACACAACAGACTGAAAGAAAATATTTGTAAACCATATATTTGGTAAGGGGCTAATATCCCTAAAATATAAGGAACTCAAAGTACTCAAGAAAACACTTAAAAATGGACAAAGAACTGAACAGAGATTTATCAAAAGAGGACATATAAATGGCCAACATATGTACGAAAAATGCTTCAACATTACTAATAATCAGGGAAATGCAAATCAAAACTACAATGAGATACCATCTCACACCCATCAGAATGGTTATTTTAAAAAGATGAAAGGTAATAACTGTTAACAATAATGTGGACAAAGAGAACCCTGGTATGCTGTTGGTGGGAATGTAAATTAGTACAGCCATTGAGGAAAACAGTGTGGAAGTTGTTTAAAAAGTTAAAAATGGAACTACCATGCAATCCAGCCACACCATATCCAAAGGAAAGGAAATCAGTATGTTTAAAAAATATCTCATTTCCATGTTTTCTGCAGCACTATTTGAAATATCCAAAATATGGAGTTAATGTAAGTGTCCAATGATGAATGAATACATAAAGTGTGGAATATATATACAATGAAATATTATTTTGCAATTAAAAGAATATAATCCTGTCATTTGTTGCAACACAGATGAGCCTGGAGGACATTATATTTAGTGAAATAAGCCAGGCATAGAAAGAAAGCATGATCTCACTCATATGTGGAAACTAAAAGTCACACTCATAGAAGTAGAAAATAGAATGGTGGTTCCTAGAAGCTGGAAAAAGGAATAGGGGATAGAAAAATGTTGGTCAAAATGTACATAGTTTCAGTTAAATAAAAGGAATGAATTCTGACCATCTACTGCATAGAATGTTGACTATGGTAAATGAAAATATACTGTATATTTCAAGATAACTAAAACAGAATTTTAAACATTCTCACCACACACATACATAAAAGACTGATAAGTGGTAGACATGGTAGTGGTAGTAATCCATCATTAACTTTTAAAAATTATTCCACAATGTGTGTGTGTGTGTGTGTGTGTGTGTGTGTGTGTGTTTGTGTGTGTGTCTATCACATTGTACTCCAGAAATATATACAAATTTATTTCTAGCATGTGATAATATTTTCCTTTACAAAATGTAAATCATAGCTCAATACACTTTTCTTAGTATTTATATTACATTTTATTTTGATATTATTATTCATTTATATTTCAACTACAAATTTTTAATAATGATAGCTTATACACTCTTTTGTGTACATTTTATCTTTCTTTATCTTGAGTTCTTTGATGTACTATAATTTTTTGAAAAAATCTTTCAGTAGTTTACTTAAAATGAACATCTAAGTGGTATACATTCTGAACTCATTTTTATAAATATATTTTACTCTCAGATATGTATATTTAAGCTATTTTTTACCCAAAAATATATATGTATGGATTTGTGTGTGTGTTTGATCTATGTATGTATGTATGTATCTATCTATCTATCTATCGTATCATCTATCTATCAATGTCCTCCAGTTTCCAATGTTGAAGAAGAGAAGTTAAATGCTAGTCTAATTCTTTTTTCTTTACAAATAACCTGTTTTGTCTGTCTGGATGTCACTAAGATTTTCCTTTTTTGTAGCTCAGACATTTCAACAGGCTTTCTGGGTGTACAACATTCACTCCTTCCTTGACCCCCTCCATCTGTCTTGCAGAAAAAAGACACCAGGCACCTGATGTGTCCTCTGGAGAAGTGTCAGCCTCAGATGCAATTAAGATTCTCAATGGCTTTTTCACCAGCATACCATACTTATTTAAATTAAGCAGTCCTCAAACAGTGGCTAGTCATTACAATCACCTTGGGGCTTTATAAAAAATACTGATTATTTTCCTCCCTCTTTCTTCCAGACTAATTGGGTCAAATTTCTGGTGGTAGAAGCTGGGCACTCAGGCCACATTTTCTGAATTGTTTGCTTGATGGTTTCCTCTGCTAGATATCCATTGTATTGCTGCTCTCCCAGGTAAGAGGCCAATAAAGCTCTGCTGAGTGAACCAATTAAGACAATTTAATTTTAAATTACAATAATTAGTTATTTGAATATGTGATATTTGTGCATTATGTAAAATCCTAAAGTCTCAATGTACAGTATTTACAGCAAGTTCACCTCTCAACCCTTTTTCTGAGCCAACCACTTATTACCAGTTTCTTTGTATATTCTTCCAGAAATGTTCTATTCACATTCAAGCATATGGTATAAACCAGTCTCTTGATGATAATTATTAAATTATTCTGACAAAGAATATGAAATGTCCATGTATTCCTGGACTTAGTTCTATTGAATCATGATAGTTTATTCTTTTAAGGTGCTATAGGATTCTATCTGTTATCTAATATGACATTTTTGCATAATATTTCCATAGCTATCTGTGAATGAGACCCATGTTTATTTGCTTCAATTTTCAGTTTTTTAAAATTAAAATTTGGTAAGGATTGATAAAAGACTAAGGTATTACCCCCTCATGGTCATGTATGTATTCAAATTATAGCTTTTTGGAAAATGATATTCTAATTTACAGTTTAAGTGTTTTTGCTGTGAATTTCAATTGCTTTTAGAACTTTAAAAAATTTTGCAGGTCTCCAGGCCTGGATTGAGAGCAGGGTTCCACAAAATGTGGCCTGTGGGCAAGTATAAACTTTGACTTGTTTCTGTAAATAAAGTTTTATAGGAAAACAGACATCATTTCATTTATGTACTGTCTATGATTAATTTCACAGTACAACACAGAATCAAGAAGTTGTAACAGAGTCCACATGGTGGGAAAATCTAAAATACTTACTACTTTGACATTTAGAAAATATGTACCTATGGAATGCTATGTACCTATGGAATCAAAATCTCTGGTAGTAGGATGTGAGCATATGCATTGTCACAACAACAACATATAAGCTGGTCCTTACTTCCACTAAAGTTTAAGAATCAATGTTCTAACATAAAGTCCAATACCTAGATGATTGTCAGTTTCTTCCCATGTTAGAATTCCTTTCTCTTTCTTTGCCTACTATCTTGACATATATTTTATTTTTTTATTTATTTTTTTTATTGTTGGTCGTTCAAAACATTACATAGTTCTTAATATATCATATTTCACAGTTTGATTCAAGTGGGTTATGAACTCCCATTTTTACCCTGTATACAGATTGCTGTATCACATCAGTTACACTTCCATTGATTTACATATTGCCATTCTAGTGTCTGATGTATTCTGCTGTCTATCCTATTCTCTACTATCCCCCCTCCCCTCCCCTCCCCTCCCCTTTTCTCTCTCTACCCCCTCTACTGTAAATCATTTCTTCCACTTGTATTATTCTTCTCTTACCCCTCCTTTCCTCTTATATGTAATTTTGTATAACCCTGAGGATCACCTTCCATTTCCATGCGATTTCCCTTCTCACTCCCTTTCCCTCCCACTTTTCATCCCTGTTTAATGTTAATCTTCTTCTCAAGCTCTTCGTCCCTACCCTGTCCTTGGTTACTCCCCTTATATCAAAGAAGTCATTTGGCATTTGTTTTTTAAGGATTGGCTAGCTTCACTTAGCATAATCTGCTCTAATGCCATCCATTTCCCTCCAAATTCTATGATTTTGTCATTTTTTAATGCAGAGTAATACTCCATTGTGTATAAATGCCACATTTTTTTTATCCATTCATCTATTGAAGGGCATCTAGGTTGGTTCCACAATCTTGCTATCGTGAATTGTGCTGCTATGAACATCGATGTAGCAGTGTCCCTGTAGCATGCTCTTATTAGGTCTTTAGGGAATAGACTGAGAAGGGGAATAGCTGGGTCAAATGGTGGTTCCATTCCCAGCTTTCCAAGAAATCTCCATACTGCTTTCCAAATTGGCTGCACCAATTTGCAGTCCCACCAACAATGTACAAGTGTACCCTTTTCCCCGCATCCTCTCCAGCACTTGTTGTTTTTGGACTTCATAATGGCTGCCAATCTTACTGGAGTGAGATGGTATCTTAGGGTGGTTTTGATTTGCATTTCTCTGACTGCTAGCGATGGTGAGCATTTTTTCATGTACTTATTGATTGATTGTATGTCCTCCTCTGAGAAGTGTCTGTTCAGGTCCTTGGCCCATTTGTTGATTGGGATATTTGTTATCTTATTGTCTAATTTTTTGAGTTCTTTGTATACTCTGGATATTAGGGCTCTATCTGAAGTGTGTGGAGTAAAGATTTGTTCCCAGGATGTAGGCTCCCTGTTTATCTCTCTTATTGTTTCTTTTGCTGAGAAAAAACTTTTTAGTTTGAGTAAGTCCCATTTATTGATTCTAGTTGTTAACTCTTGCGCTATGGGTGTCCTATTGAGGAATTTGGAGCCCGACCCCACAGTATGTAGATCATAGCCAAGTTTTTCTTCTATCAGACGCCGTGTCTCTGATTTAATATCAAGCTCCTTGATCCATTTTGAGTTAACTTTTGTGCATGGCGAGAGAAAGGGATTCAGTTTCATTTTGATGCAAATGGATTTCCAGTTTTCCCAGCACCATTTATTGAAGATACTATCCTTCCTCCATTGCATGCTTTTAGCCCGTTTATCAAATATAAGATAGTTGTAGTTTTGTGGATTGGTTACTGTGTCCTCTATTCTGTACCATTGGTCCACCTGCCTGTTTTGGTACCAGTACCATGCTGTTTTTGTTACTATTGCTCTGTAGTATAGTTTGAAGTCTGGTATCGCTATACCGCCTGATTCACACTTCCTGCTTAGCATTGTTTTTGCTATTCTGGGTCTTTTATTATTCCATATGAATTTCATGATTGTTTTATCTATTTCTACAAGAAATGCTGTTGGGATTTTGATTGGCATTGCATTGAACTTATAGAGAACTTTTGGTAATATCGCCATTTTGATGATGTTAGTTCTGCCTATCCATGAACACGGTATATTTTTCCATCTTCTGAGGTCTTCTTCTATATCTCTCTTTAGGGTTCTGTAGTTTTCATTGTATAAGTCTTTCACCTCTTTTGTTAGGTTGATTCCCAAGTATTTTATTTTTGGGGGGGATATTGTGAATGGAGTAGTTGTCCTCATTTCCGTTTCAGAGGATTTGTCACTGATATACAGGAATGCATTTGATTTATGCGTGTTGATTTTATATCCTGCCACTTTGCTGAATTCATTTATTAGCTCTAATAGTTTCTTTGTAGACCCTTTTGGGTCTGCTAGGTATAGAATCACGTCATGTGCAAATAGTGATAATTTAAGTTCTTCTTTTCCTATTTTTATGCCTTTAATTTCTTTCGTCTGTCTAATTGCTCTGGCCAGTGTTTCGAGGACTATGTTGAACAGAAGTGGTGAGAGAGGGCATCCCTGTCTTGTTCCAGATCTTAGAGGGAATGCCTTCAATTTTTCTCCATTCAGAATGATGCTGGCCTGTGGCTTATCATAGATTGCTTTTACAATGTTGAGGTATGATCCTGTTATCCCTAATTTTTCTAGAGTTTTGAACATAAAGGGATGCTGTACTTTGTCAAATGCTTTTTCTGCATCTATCGAGATGATCATATGGTTCTTATTTTTAAGTCTATTGATGTGGTGAATAACATTTATTGATTTCCGTATATTGAACCAGCCTTGCATCTCAGGGATGAATTCTACTTGATCATGGTGTATAATTTTTTTGATATGTTTTTGAATCCAATTCACCAGAATTTTATTGAGGATTTTTGCATCTAGGTTCATTAGAGATATTGGTCTGTAGTTTTCTTTCTTTGAAGTGTCTCTGTCTGGTTTAGGCATCAGGGTGATGTTGGCCTCATAGAATGTATTTGGAAGTTCTCCCTCTTTTTCTATTTCCTGAAATAGCTTGAAAAGTATTGGTGTTAGTTCCTCTTTAAAGGTTTTGTAAAACTCTGCTGTATACCCATCCGGTCCTGGGCTTTTCTTAGTTGGTAGTCTTTTGATTGTTTCTTCTATTTCCTCTATTGTTATTGGTCTGTTTAGGTTGTCTATATCCTCCTGACTCAATCTGGGAAGATCATATGACTTAAGAAATTTATCTATGCCTTCACTATCTTCTATTTTATTGGAGTATAAGGATTCAAATTAATTTCTGATTATCTTCTGTATTTCTGAAGTGTCTGTTGTGATATTGCCTTTTTCATCCCGTATGCTAGTAATTTGGGTTCTCTCTCTTCTTCTCTTCATTAGCATGGCTAAGGGTCTGTCGATTTTATTTATTTTTTCAAAGAACCAACTTTTAGTTTTGTCAATTTTTTCAATTGTTTCTTTTGTTTCGATTTCATTAATTTCAGCTCTGATTTTAATTATTTCTTGCCTTCTACTTCTTTTGCTGTTGTTTTGCTCTTCTTTTTCTAGGATTTTGAGATGAAGTATGAGATCATTTATTTGTTGTTTTTTTCTTTTTTTAAGGAATGAGCTCCAAGCAATGAATTTTCCTCTTAGAACTGCTTTCAATGTGTCCCATAGATTCCGATATGTTGTGTCTCTGTTTTCATTTAACTCTAACAAGTTTTTAATTTCCTCCTTGATGTCTTCTAAAACCCATTGATCATTCAGTAACCTATTGTTCATTCTCCAAGTGATGCATGATTTTTCCTTCCTTCTTTTATCGTTGATTTTCTGTTTCATTCCATTATGATCAGATAAGATGCATGGTATTATCTCTACTCCTTTATATTGTCTAAGAGTTGCCCTGTGACATAATATATGATCTATTTTTGAGAAGGATCCATGTGCTGCTGCTGAGAAAAAAGTGTAACTACTTGATGTTGGGTGGTACATTCTATATATGTCAATTAAGTCTAGGTTGTTAATTGTATTATTGAGTTTTATAGTTTCCTTATTTAACTTTTGTTTGGAAGATCTGTCCAGTGGTGAGAGAGGTGTGTTGAAGTTTCCCATGATTATTGTATGGTGGTCTATTAGACTCTTGAACTTGAGAAGAGTTTGCTTGATGAACATAGCTGCACCATTGTTTGGGGCATATATATTTATGATTGTTATGTCTTGTTGGTGTATGGTTCCCTTGAGCAGTATGTAGTGTCCCTCTTTGTCCCTTTTGATTAACTTTGGCTTGAAATCTATTTTATTAGATATGAGTATGGACACTCCTGCTTGTTTCCGCAGTCCATATGAGTGGTATGATTTTTCCCAACCTTTCACCTTCAGTCTATGTATATCTTTTCCTATCAAATGCATCTCCTTTAGGCAGCATATTGTTGGGTCTTGTTTTGTGATCCATTCAACTAGCCTGTGTCTCTTAATTGGTGAGTTTAAGCCATTAACATTTAGGGTTATTATTGAGATATTGTTTGTTCTTCCAGCCATATTTGTTTATTAATGTTACTAAACCTGATTTGTTTTCCTCTTTGATTACTTTCCCCCCTGTACTGTCCTACCTCACACTGTTGGTTTTCAATGTTATTTTCCCTTTCCTCTTCCTGTAATGTTTTGCCAAGGATTTTTTGAAGAGATGGTTTTCTAGCTGCGAATTCTTTTAACTTTTGTTTATCGTGGAAGGTTTTAATTTCATCTTCCATCCTGAAGCTAAATTTCGCCGGATACACGATTCTTGGTTGGAACCCATTTTCTTTCAGTGTTTGAAAAATGTTATTCCAGGATCTTCTAGCTTTCAGAGTCTGTGTTGAGAGATCAGCTGTTATCCTGATTGGTTTACCCCTAAATGTAATCTGCTTCCTTTCTCTTGTAGCTTTTAAAATTCTCTCCTTATTCTGTATGTTGGACATCTTCATTATAATGTGTCTAGGTGTGGATCTCTTATGATTTTGCACATTCGACGTCCTGTAGGCTTCTAGGATTTGGGATTCTGTCTCATTCTTCAAGTCTGGGAAGTTTTCTCGTATTATTTCATTGAATAGATTGTTTATTCCTTTGGTTTGGAGCTCTGTGCCTTCCTGTATCCCAATGACTCTTAAGTTTGGTCTTTTAATGTTATCCCATATTTCTTGGATGTTCTGCTCATGGTTTCTTAGCAGACTTGCTGAGCTGTCTATGTTCTTTTCAAGTTGAAATACTTTGTCTTCATTGTCTGATGTTCTGTCTTCTAAGTGATCTACTCTGCTGGTAGTATTCTCAATTGAGTTTTTAAGTTGGTTTATTGCTTCCTGCATTTCTAGGATTTCTATTTGTTTGTTTTTTATTACCTCTATCTCCCTGTGAAATTGATCTTTTACTTCCTGGATTTGTTTATGTAGTTCCTTGTCAAAGTGATCTTTCATTGTCTGATTTTGCTGTCTCATATCTTCCTTGAGACTCCAGATCATCTGAAGCATGTATATCCTGAACTCTTTATCTGACATTCCATCTGTTGCAGCTATTACCTCTTCTAAAGTTGAGTTGACCTGCATTGCTTGTGGTCCTTTCTTTCCTTGTCTTTTCATACTGCTCGCGTTTCTTTCTGCTTGGTGAAACTGTTGTGTTTTTGAAATTTCCCCCCTATTTATTTATATTGCTCTTGTATAGTTGGGAAATCTCCCTTGCAGGGCAGGTAGTGGCTGTGCTCCTCCTCTAATTAGGGTGATCTGTCTACCACGCCTTGCCAGGAGCAAGCCCCAAGGAGTATTCTCCACAGGTTCTTCCGCCCCGAGCCTGAGCGATCTGTCTGCGAGACACAGGCAAGTACCAGCCTGAAATCACCTGTTCCGTAGCTGAATGAGCTGAGATCAGTAGAAAACAGGGATGATTACTTCAGCTCTCCAAGATGGCGGCTCCATGTGAGCCTATATCAAGAGTCCGGAGACACCATCAGGGGAAATACTCATTATTATCTTCATGGCTCCTTTAGCTTGCTTTTCTTCTTGCTATTTTCATGACTCTCTTGGGTATCACTCAGCTGTTTCTGCACTGTGATGAGGTATAGTAAATTTCTGTGATGCTGTCTATGCCCTCTTCTGCCCAAATCTATGTAAGGATCGTTTTGTCTCTGGTGTACCTTATTATCTCCTGAGGTCTGTACCTGAAAATGGAGCCCAAATTCTCTAATTCTTGGAAATAAAAAACCTATTTGGTTTTTATTTCTGATCCTCTCTGTGGGATCATTTCACATTTATATTCTCATTGCTTCTTCCTAACTCTCCTTGGTTTTCTCATTCTGGGGATATCTTTTTGCTTCTTGTGGGAGATCATTGGGGTAATCTTTTTCTTCTCACAAATATCATTTATGTTGTGAGCCCTTTGCTAGGCATTTGAGGCCTAAATGCCAATATGAGAAGCCTTTTGCTCCCTACTGCTTTATGCTGTTTCTGCTGTCTGCTGTCTGCCAAAGCAAAATGAGCACAGAATTGTTTAGCTGTTCAATGAAGGGAAGGACAAGGATAAAAAGGAACTCTCAGGAAGAAATGGTTGTATTTAAAAAATATTATCCTGCAAAAAGGTACATCATTATCACTTAATAATCACAAATTAGCATATATATGCTTTGTCATTGTTTTATCCCTTCTAGTATGTTCTTTTGTCTTTCCCAGTTAGGTCCCTAAAGAACTTAAAACACTCTCTTTCAACTTATCAACAATTATTTATTAAGCACCTATTCTAGGCTTAGCTATGCTCCCTTGAAGTGACTCAGGCAGTGAATAAATGTGAAACCCCATTTATTTGCTTCTGTGGCTTCCTCAGATACTTATTTTTCTTAGAATGGTCAATGATCATAAAAGGTTGAGTCCCTAGTGAGTAGAAATGTAAATCTGGACAAGCAACAGAAGACAAATCAACTACCTAAAAATAAATGGAAATGCTAAGAAAATTCACAGCTATTCCTTTAGGTTCCCAGGTTAAGTGTCCCATAGAGACAGTAAGTGAAGTTTATATCTCAATTTCAGAATTTAATATGCTGGATTTCATATTGTATTAGTCCATTATGTTTATATCCAATGTATTGAGTTAAGGACTGGATAGATAAGTCTTGCCTCTAGAATTCATGTTTGTTTTTTCTTCTTCCTGAGCCAGAGCTTTTGCATTGGTTTGATGTACTGTAGTTACTTGGGGTTTAATCTTGTATAATAATTAACTTCAATTGATCCACTGCAGTGTGTTAGCAAAGTGCCCGAGCCTATTAAATCCGACTAAGAATCCTCCATTGCTTTCCTAATTTCCACCATCATTATGCTGCCGGGAAAGCTGATTAATGTAAAGACATTCCAAACTGGGGTTTTGCCTGGTAAAATTTTGGAGAGGGTGCACACACATTTCATTTAAAAATATTGCATCTAATAAATACCAACATAAAGGTTCTCGCTTCTCAAGTGAGACCTGGATCTGAGTGAGATTTCTATTATTTATAATAGAACTCTTTTCATTAAAGGGGGGAAGCCAGAATCATCAGAGCTTCACTTCTTAATAGGGGACACATATGGTTGATTGAAAAGCAAGAAGAAAAATGGAACATTACTGAGAGTGTGCCATGCTCAATAGGCCTCTGAAAAAAACAAAGACTGATAATGAGAAAAGAGGACAAGAGGGCAGGGAGGAATGTACCAAAAAAAAAAAAAAAGTTAAGACATAAATTGAAGACACACAGCCAACATTTTCAGCCATTTTCTGGGTGGGGATTTTCTTTACTGAGACTCCCCTGTATCTCAGAGAAGACAAAATTAAAACTTCGTTCCTGTCTTTGAGGAGCTTACATTTTCCTTTAAATAATTCTTAGTGAATTGAAATCCTATTTTTTTCTCATATTCTTGAAAGGTTTTTAAAGTTCCCATCTACTTTCCTGCCTTAGAGAGTAGAATAAGCTAAACATCTTTATTTTTGCAGACTCATAGACTTATTATCTTAAGAATCAGTGTTCAGGGGCTGGGGTTGTAGCTCCATGGTAGAGTGCTTGCCCAGCATGTGTGACGCACTGGGTTCGATCTTTAGCACTACATAATAAATAAGTAAATAAATAAGTAAATAAAATAAAGGTATTGAAGAAAAACATTTAAAAAATTAGTGTTCATTCCCTGAGAATGGAGAATACATCTAGATATTGAGAATACATCTAGATATTCCAAAACCAAGACAGCCTCTGGAAGGTGATTAAAAGCAAATTAAGGGGAATGGGGACACAGCTGAGTTGTGCATGCCTAACACGTGTGAGACCCTAAGTTTCATCCCTAGAGCTGTCGAAGGGGGGAAAAGGTAAATTAGCTTATTTTTTTTGTGTGTTTTACATCATTATCGCAAAAGTTGCATGCAGGAAGAATTCTATTTAATTAAGGACTTTGATTGAATACATTTTTTTTACTGAAAATGATTATATCACTCAATTTTATCATAATAAGGAAGCAGAGGTATTATCTTGATGATTTAACATTACCAAGAATATTAGAAATAGTAAAAGTACTAAACTTGGACTTCTGATAATGTATCATTTTCTTACCATGGATTGCAATTTCATGTTTTTTTTTTATTTCCTATAATGATGCAATTGGAATCCAAAGAAGAAAGCATCCACTGAGAAGTACCATTGTGGGAAGAGAGCTTTGTGGCCCATGGGGGATTTGAATTAGGCCTTAAGGAAATGTAGATATTGTATTGGTGAGGGAAAAGAGGGTATTACCAGTGGAGGGAATAACATGAACAAAGCTGTTGAGGTGGTAGTGAGCATGATGTATAAAGGGGACATTAATGAGATTCATTTGACTTGAGGGAGATTTCATGTGGGGTTGTTTTGAGTGAAGAGTAGAGTGAAGGTGAAAGTATAATGAAAATTTTGAATACTAAAACTTCTGGATTCAAACCAATAGAGGTGTAACCACATGTATGACATAGATTGAACAAAATGAAAAAGAACAGGTATTATGGAAGAATACATAGCAATTATTAGCTAGACATTATAAACATTGACAACATTTTATGCTTTTTCCCATTGTTCTCTGCCACATATAGTTCAAACTGATTCTTGCAGAACAGTTAGTTGAATGAATTTGATGATAGGCAAGAAAGCCAGACTGCTTCATCATAGAAAAACTAGAACAATTCTTTTTCAAAGATTTTGGAGAACTTTGAATCTTCCAAAAATAATTTGGGAAGATGTCTTCACAATTTGATTTATGCAAATGATTTTATGGTGGAGTGGCAGAATTAGGTAATCAGTAGACTGGAATAACATGCAAAGGAATCAAAGCTTGGAACTTGTTTTTACCATTAATTGGCTCCCTGTAACACTGGACAAGTCCCTTAACTTCTCTTGAGGTTTAATTTCCTTACCTCTAAAATGGAAGCAGTTGTTCTTAGTGTATAACCGTGTTGTAAGAAATAAATAAAATACTGTTTCTCATGAACTTTGAAGAGCTACTCAAGAATAAATCATGCTGCTGATGACATTCCATCAAGTAATTGAATGCTTTCATAATATGAATAATGAAACAATTCAAAACATCAAAATTATGTAGGCTTGAACATGAAACATATGGAAGATTTTCAGAAGAAGGTTGTTGGGGGTGGGTGACAGCAGTAAGCTGGTATTTGGTAGTAGTACTGTGTCTCATGGGTGTTGGACACAAGAAAAGGGTGGCCAGTAGTTTAAGAAATCCAGGAAGGCTGATGAAATCCTGTTTGGTCTCAATAGCCATCTGTACCAAAGGAGCCAATATGAAAAAGTGGAATCTTCATTCATTTTCTTGTGGAAAAGTAAGATGGTGCAGCTTCTTTGGAAAATAGTTTGGCAGTTCTTCAAAGGGTTAAACAAAAAGATAACACATAACTTAGTAATTCTACTTCTAGCTACAGTGTATACCTAATAGAAATGAATGCATACATTCACTCAAAAACTTATAATAGCAGCATTATCCACAATATCACCAACGTGGAAGCAATCCAAATGTCCATCAAGTTATAAATGAATGAACAACATATGGTGTGTCTAGGCAATGGAATATTATTTAGCAATAAAAATTAAAGTTCTGATATATGCTATAAACATGTATGAACCCTGAATACATTATGCTAAGTGAAAGAAGCTAAGCACAAAAGGCCACATTTTGAATGATTTCATTTATATAAAACATCCAGAGTAGGCAAATTCATATAACAGAAAGTAGATTAGTGATTTCCAGAGACAAATGGTAGGAAGATCAAAAGAGTAAATGCTAAAGGGAATGAGGTTTCTTTTTAGGATCATGAAAATATTTTGGAATTAGGTGGTGGTGATGGTTGCACAACTTCATGAATATACTATAAATCACTGTCTTCTTTATTCTGTCTGGATCAAAGATGATTTATAATGCAGGTTTTTGTATGTGATTTTGGAAGTCTTTCCCTCATGAAAAAAAAATTATCAGTGTGTTTTAATTACACAGAATAATGGGTTTATTTTGGCATTTTTTGTACAGGCATATAACATACTTTAATTTCCCCCATTGCCTCCTCCTCCAATCCCCTTCCTTGTCTCTAATTGTCTTCTTCTACTTTCCTCATGAAATTGAGATGACAAAATTGATATTCGGATTTTAATTCTTTCTCAAAAGATGTATATAATGCACAAATTATGACTTCTGTTTGAATAAATGGAATTCAAATAAATGTAAATCAAACAGTACTTAACTAGTTTACCAATTAATTTTCTAAAGATTAAAATTATAATATTCATCTATTTATTCTGTTTTTGTAATTATTACATTAGATTAAAATTATATAATTATCAGCCTTATTTTTGACTTAAAATATTTAATAGTCTTCCTAAAATTATCTGGTTAATGCACTCTCTTAATATTTATATTGTCAATTTGCTTGCCTATTTATATAACCATTTGGAAGTCTTTAATAATTGTTTTTGTATGTAAGATAGTTTCCATAATTATCATTATTTTAATATTTTATTATTGTAATAACACATACATATTTACATTTTAACTGGTTAATAAAAATTTCAATACAAAATTTCAATGAAAACATATCTTTTGTAGATTATGTATTGAAATACAGGTTTCAACATGAAGAATGTTTTCCTATTTGGCAAGTGAATATTCAGATACTAGTAAATCTAAATGGTGTTTTATTTCTATTACTGACACTGGCGTGCTGATTAGATGTGATGGTAACTTTATAGACTCATGGTTAATGACCATACAGAAGTTCAAGGATGCTAAATATAATGATTAAGTCTATAGCTGGTCATTAGGCCTTGTAAAGGCAGGGGCTGATATTCATGCCAAATATAAATTGCCTAAATATTGAGGCTGAAACTTTGTAAGGTAGGAACTCATCAGTTTTATAGGACAGGTTCTCAGTAGAGATGTGCAATTTTCTTATTTGCTTCCATTTCTCTTTCTTTTTCTTTTATTCTCCACTGTCCTTTACACCTTGTGGTGTCCTAATCTACCACCTGCTACCCCTCCTCCTGTCCTTTAAGCTAATCAGTTCCTGCCATTCATTTGTTCCTCTCCTTCCTTAATGCTGGTAATGTTTTGAGGGACTTCAACTTTCACATGGATGATTTATACAATACTCTGGCTCTTCAGTTCCTCAGGCTTCTCATATCTAATCTCTAATGGTCTTTTGCATTCTTCTGCCTGATCTGCCCATTCCTTCATATCCTTGAAATTTCAATATCAAAAATGAACCAATCGTAATCAAAATTTTGATTTAGTTATCGTTTTATACACACCTTTCAATACCTCTTCAATTTTTGCTTGCTTCTCTCTCTAAGCTGTAGTGTTTACAAAACCCAAACCCTGTTAATATCCTGCTTTCTGCCTATTCCAGGCCTGCATATGAGCAGCCGAACACTACTGAGAAAACTACAAAATCATGCTGTGCTAGGCAGAAAATTACCCCCTCCCCCTCCATGCACATGCCCTAATCCCAGGAATCTGTAAACATACAACCTTAATGCAAAAGGTACTTTTATGGGTGTGATAAAGGTTACAGATCTTAAGATGGGGAGAATATCCTGGAGTATCCACATGGGTCCAATTGAATTCTATGATTGCTTAGTGGCAAGTCTTCCTCAGCTGTGCTTGGAGAGGAAGAGCATAGCGAGTTGTAACACTAGAAGGACTCCCACCATTGCTGGATTTGAAGATGGAGGAAGGGAGTCAAGAACAAAGGCATGTAGGTGGCCCAAGGAATGCTGGAAAAGGTAAGGAAAGTGAATCTTTCCTACAGCCTCTGGAAAGGAAGGCAGCCCTGCCAATATCTCAGCTTTAGCCTATTAAGACCCATGTTGGTTTTTTGACTGAGCTCTGAGACAAATGTTTGTTATCTGTAACCTCATCAAAAAAGTGGCTTCATTTTAAATTCATGTTCTCAAATTTCAAACTTAAAACTCCCTGGGAGAGCTGGGCATAGTGAAGTATGCTTGTGGTCTCAGGTGCTTGGGGGCTGAGGTAGGAATATCTTTTTACTTCATAAGTTCAAGATCAGCCTGGACATCATAGCAAGATCATGGCCAAAAAAGCATGCCTAGGAATTATATTATTTTTGCATATTTGCTTTTCTACTCTTTGAAATAACTGTTTTAATCCTTTGTCTCTCTACTAAAACCTCCCAAATCCCCTAACTCCACCCAAAACACAAAAATAAAAGCAAAAACAACAACAACAACAACAACAACAACAACAAAAACAGAGCCGAATACATTTCACATGGAAACTCCCATACCTTTCTACTATTAAATCTTTCTAACCTTCTGTATATTCTTTGCTCAAAAGCCAGTCCTTTCACTTGTTCTTTTCTCTTCTTAAATACTTTTCACCTGTCACGATTGTCTTTTCCTGTTCTGTATCATCAATTTCCCTATTTTTCTTGGAATAATTCACTATGTAGATAAACATGTTCCTGTATTTCCCTTGATCTCACATTTCCCTCTAGATGTCATCGGATTTCTCTGTTATCTTCCATTATAAAACTTCTTTAAAATATTTTTATGGTGGTTGTCTTCATTTCCTCATGATCCACTTCTTTTTCTTTTTCTTTTTTCCCTCAACAGTGCTGGGGATCAAACCCACACATGCCAGGCAAGCACTTTACCACTGAGCCACATCCCCAGTCCCCACTCTCTCTCTTTCTTTTTTTCTTTCCTTTTTTGGTACTAGAGATTAAACCCAGGTGCGTTTTGCCACTGTGCTACATCCCCAGCCCTTTTTATTTATTTATTTTTAATTCTGAGGCAGGGTCTCACTAAATTGCTTAGGGTTTTTCTAAATTGCCAAGGCTGGCCTCAGACTTGCCATCCTTCTGTCTCAACTTCCTGAGTGGCTGGGATTACAGGCCCAGCCTCCTCTATCTTTTTTAAAAAAATATTTATTTATTTAAAAAATTAATTCATTTATTTTACAGTAGAATACATTTTGACATATAGTACACAAATGGAGCACAACTTCTCATTCCTCTGGCTATACCAGCCTCCTTTATCTTAAACTTACTATAGTCAGGTTTCTCTCTTTACCACTCAAATGACCTTTGTATTTCCAAATCCAGTGGCTAATTTTTAATCCTTAATATGCCTCTCATAAACATCTAATACAATTGAAACCACTTTTTTGTTGATTTCTAGGGCACCATATTTCCCTCATAACAAGTGACTGTTCATTCTGCTTTGTTGGCTCCTTTCCTCGACCCTATTTCTAAATGTAGAATTGCCTCAGGACTCAATTCTGGTCCATCTTTTCCTCTCTATTATATTCTCTCCATTTAAGTGATTTTATCTAGTCTCTTGATTTGGGGTACAATGACACCAAAATTTGTATCCCTAACCCTGACTTCTTTAAATTCAAGAGTTTTAGCTATTAACTTGAAAGATGCATTTGAATATCTAATAGATTTCTCAAACATAACATGCAATATTCAAAATAGTATTTTCAAAAAAGAGTAGAGATGTTATGAACCATTTATAGTTTCCCACCCAGTGACACATATTTGCAAGACTCTTGGTCTAAGTAAGGACTGCATTCTATAACCAAACAGCTGATTTCATAGAATGCTTTATTTTTCTTAGTCTTATTAACATTGTGAGTTAAAACTTTTTGGTTACAAGGAAGAAAGTCCTATTCAAGCTAATTCAAGGAAGGGGAAGGAATAGGTAGGTCTCACTGAAACTGGGAATTAAACTAAAATACTATCTGAATCAAGATTCTTTCTTAGATGTAAACTTTCATTATTTCTGTACCCCTTTCTCTTCTATGGCATCTTCTGTGTACTTATCTTATGCGTGGCTTCTAATGAGCATCTCACTAACCAAATACAATCATGGGTGGATTTATTATAAGGAATCTAATGCAGTGATGTACTGGTACATGTTTAATAACTAGCTCTTGGGAGAGGGAAAATGTCCTAATTTTAACCACACTTGCTGATCTGGGCTTGAATATTCACAGCATGGCTGATTTCAAGCTACAAACATAACTTCAACAAGCTGGCAAAATTCCTGAAAGTTTAACATCTGTTTTCATAAGTGGGTGTGGGTTAGTTCTAGAACACCACTACTTAATGAGCATAAACTTCATAGCTGCCTATTTGCATGAGTCTCTTCTAAACCATTGTAATTATTTTTGTTCTTTTTTTCAAAGCTCTTCCACCCTACCACAATGGTATAAACTTTATGCTATACTGTACCTAGATCTGCCTTGGTAATGACTTCTAGATCAGTTTCTAGAGCTAACTTGCAATTTCTTTCTGTGACATTTTATTTAAACTATAAAAAATAAAAAACGGAAATATAATTGGTCTGGTTCATTTCTTTTAGTGCTGGTTCCTTTTTTCTAGGGCATGCCATAGGTCAGTTGTAAGTCTAAGGCTAACCTATCCTCATTTGGGTGTCCATCTCTAGTCTAACAGCTGTAACTAGGAAGATGGGTTTATGTGCTTTACTGTCAAGTAAACAGCAGTGACATTGAAGCCTGTTTCTCTTAGGAGAGTTTGTTAGTGGAACATATTTTACCTAGGGATATCAAACTTCTGAGTGGCCTAGCCATTAACATAAAAGACACTTCTAGCCTAACAAAGTATAATGTATCTTTTATTTAACAGTCAAAAGTGAAAATGATCAACCTGCTTGGCAAGTAGTGGCTAATGAGGAACATCTTCTAATCTGGAGACTAGTCACTTATTTACTCTTCTAATCTGGAGATATCTTCTAATCTGGAGACTATTCACTTATTTACTTCCTTATCTAATCCAGATTCCCTTAAGATTTATTGAAGTAAATAAGTAGATAATAATACAAGAATTATGATGCTGAAAATATTAATAAGTGTCCACATGGGAGTTCCAAATGGAGACAGTAGACATGTTAGCATCTGTATAAACCAAGTCCCACTATCATTTGTATGACTCAACTCATGGGATGAGTCAGCAGAAATGAAGACAGATGGTAAGTGATTAGCCTTGAAGATTCTTTCTTATGATGAGCACCTTTATTAAGTGAGCCCTTTTCAAAATAACATTCCCACTGGCACTATCTATGATTCATGACCTGCCTCAAACCTCTGAATTGGATTCTCTAAGAGAGGGGTTCAGGAATCTATGTACCTTTCTTCTTTATTTTTAATACTTTTTTTAGATGTTGATGGACCTTTATTTTATTCATTTATTTATATATGGTGCTGAGAATTGAACCCAGTGCCTCAGGACTATGTTCAACATAGTCCTAAGCATTTTGTTGACGGAAATAAGATAATTATTTATTGTAGCTCAGCAGATATATAAACAGCTCTCTTTTTCCTTTCTATTTTCAGGATGACTTCCTTATCACATATTAGCACCTTCCCCCAAAAGCTTATATCTATTGAATATAGAATCTTAGCATTATTAGAAACTTTAGAAACCATTGGCTAACAATATAATTTATGTATAGATTGAAAACAAAAATCAAGAGGAATGATGTAATTGACTACAATCATTTGACTGGTTATTTAGTTAATGATAAAATCAAAAGTCCCCTGATCCATAATTCCATGCTCGTACTGGGGAGGACTTTTCTTTTTTTTTTTAAATCCAAGTATCATAATAGCAACCTTATTTCTCCCATTATTATTATTATTATTATTTATAAAATATCAAGCTTTTGAAAAAATGGATTTAATCATTGGTGATCTTTGTTTCCTAGTGCAACTTTCCTAATACTGGGAATTCATGTCTCAGCTAGAGAGAGTAGATGTAGGGAGAAGCACAGAAAGGAAGAACAAATAGTTTTAATAGGTTCTCTGTTGCTGCAGAACACATTTCCCACACAAACCATTTCTTAAGTCACCATTCCTCTATTTCTAATGTAAATGTCAATGGCAGTTCAAACTCTCATAATTTTTGAGTCCCTTAGGACTAAATTTCCTAAATGGCAGCATAGGTGATTGAAACACAAATTCCTTTTTTATGATCAACTTCTCAAATTACAAATAATTCATGAGACTTAAATATTCCTTCTGTCTCAATCTTTGCATTTTATTTTCTGTAAAGGCTAGCAAAGGTTTTCTGAAATTTCTTTGCTGAAATATTCATGCTTGGTCTGTGAGGCTGAAGGACACATTTATAAGACAGAGGTCTCTCTAACATAAACAGAAAGCTTTGGGCCCAGCTGGTGTTTGACAGTGGGGATATTTATCTTCAGTTAGCCTTTTGTTGAGGGACTTTCTTCCTTCACAAAGCCCCCTTTTAGTATTCACTGGTAGAACTCATTAACCCATTTGGATCCGGACTATTGCTTATCACAAACTTTTATCTTAAGAGACATCAATTTGTAGGAACATATCAAACATCAAAATCAAGTAAGAATACAGCATATTTGGCAAAATGTGAACAAGTCTGGTCTGAAAGTGAAAAGTCTGAAATGACCGTTTGGAAAGAAGTAATTTTTATTACTTTAAAGGGA
The DNA here is from genome assembly GCF_964194105.1 of Spermophilus citellus. Lineage (NCBI taxonomy): Eukaryota > Metazoa > Chordata > Mammalia > Rodentia > Sciuridae > Spermophilus > Spermophilus citellus. The sequence goes on along the minus strand of NC_138190.1, from coordinate 120,026,291 downwards.
AATGTTAAAAATTAACACAGATGGAAATATAAAGCAGTTGTGTTTTAGAAACAAAGGACTCTTAATAAACATATAATACTTTAGTTCTAGGTAAACCCAGGCATTTTTAAAAAATATTTTGTTTTAGTTGTAGTTGGACACAATACCTTTATTTTATTTTTATGTGGTACTGAGGATGGAACCCAGGGCCTTGAACATGCTAGGTGAGCGCTCTACCACTGAGTCACAACTCCATCCCCTAAAAGCAGGCAGGCATTAAAAAAAAAAAAAAAACAACATGAATTTCTTGAGCATTTGGAACTAAAAAAGGAAATGGATATGTATTGAAAGCTGCTTTAAACCAGGCACTGTATTAGGTACTTCAAATATATTCTTTAATTAAATTATCTTGACAATTTAGGGAGTTATGTATTATTGTTTGAATTTATAGAAAAGGAAAATGAATGTGCCAATTCTGAGCCTGTTTGCCCTGAGATTCATTCTTTGTTTTATCCTAACCTTGTTTTGTAGTACAAGGGTGGTAACCCTTGTAGGGTACATTTTTCAGGTTCTCCAGTGATAATTAGCTTCTGGCTTTGTTCACCCAGAAGCAGATATAAGTAGGAGAATGAAGGGCAGGAGGAAGAGGAGGATGAAAGAGTCCTGGTGATTCTTACTGGTACAAAAGCCTAGGGGAAACATCTTTAACAGTGGCTTCTTTTACTCTGTGACTCTAGCTCCCACCATCTAGGCCTGCTGTGATTGTAGCTTTTTCTGGGTGACTCTAGCTCAAGGGTTCTTATACCACCTCCTCTCTGCCTCTGTAGTCCTAGGAATGGTAGCAGCCTCCTGTTATGGCTAATGTCTAGGTTACCTGTCTTTTCTTTATTTGGCTTCTCAGCTCCTTTATCAGCTGTGTAATTCATTTCTTGTCTTAAACATCCTCTATTTCAAGAATATTATCTAAGATGGCTTTTGATTTCCTGGTTGGGTCCTGATTGATACAGTGAAGCTTCGCTCAAAATCAATTGGCTAGAAGGTGATTAAAACTCAAAAGTTCATACTCTTCTCTTAGTTTGAGATATCAAAAATTTATGATCTCTCTCTCTCTCTCTCTCTCTCTCTCTCTCTCTCTCTCTCTCTAACTTTGAAAATCATTGGAGGAAAAAAGAGTCTTTAAATATTTACTCAATAAAATCATATTTCATTTCTTAATAGTGTCCATGCCTACCTTACTAGCATCCAAATGGATAAGAGTTTGTTTTATTCTAGCTAGCCATTGATAGTGTAAATTGAGGTCTTCTAAAGACTTTTAATTATAAAGCCAGTCCTTTGCTAGCCCAGTGGAGACGTGTAGATCATTTAGGTTTCTTAATTCTAAGTGTCATCCCATTCCACCCTTAGAATAGTCTTTCAATTTTTCAAAATATACTTCTAGTTGTGTCAAAGCCAGTGCAGTAGACAATTCTGAGGTCTAGACCTCTGAAAAAGAGAAAAAGTGCCCAAGGTCACACTGTCAGTCTATGTCTGAATTTCTTTCAAGTCAGTGACAAAGATAGGAGAAAAACAAAAGAGGAAAAAGGCAGGAGCAAAAAGGGAGGGGAAACATAATGAAGGTGGAGAGAAAAATGGTTTAAATAGATTAGATGAATGCATTGTTGAGTTTTTAAAGACATTTCAGAATATGGGGATATACAATGTGAAAACATGAAGGTAATGTCACTTTTCTATAGTTACTGAATGTTCTCATGTTTCCTCATGGAACTCGGACAATTTTGTAAACAGAAACACTGCATTTCATAAATGATAGGTTTTGCTTTAAAAGAATTTATCATGATTAAAGAGCAAATCAATAGAAAGCCAACTAGTACTTCATCTTGGGAATGTAGTTCAGATCAACTAGATTTGTTCAGCTTTTTGGTCTGAGTTTATGGAAATTAAGTACCACCTCCCTCACTTCCTATCCATAATTAGAAAATGCTTTATTTGGGGCCTGATAGTTGGGGTGGGTACAGCAATTTGCTGAAGTTTTTATAAAATACCTGGATCAGCTGGATTCTGCTAGTCTTTTGCTGTCATTCCTTCCATCTGACATATGACGTGGCAGAAGCATGGTTTAAAATATAGCATAATTCCTTGTTCAGTTGGTTTGGAGATTTATTATTGTCTTCTCCTATAAACAGGCAGCAGATGACTTGACAGAAAGCATTTTTAGTGATAGCCTAGTAGAGGGAGCCCTCAAGCCTAAAGAGGGCTTCAAGAAGTTTGTACATTCCCCTTCCTCCACTGGAATACCTGGACTAGACTCAACAAGATGGGGATGTTAGTGACCTTTCTCTTAAATGCCCCTTCTCCTTCCATTTCTCTTTCTTCTTTCCTCTTTACCTTCTTTATCCACCTGTCCCATCCCCCAAAACTCACTCACTCACTCACTCACTCACTCATTCACTCACACACTGCTTGTCCAGAACTCCAGGGACACAGGGCTCTCTACCCCAGAAGTAAGTAAGACTTCTTGCCCAAGATGATGTTCAGACCCTGGGCCTTTTCCCTCAGTGATGTCTCCCCAGCACAATCTAACTTGAGATTCAAAATCATTTTTAAAATGTCCATATATGTGATAATGCCATAGCTTTTTCAAGGATTTTGCATTTGACAGAGGTCTTCAGTTCATACAGGCAAAGGAATTGGAATACTGGTACCTTGGAGGACTGCTAGGAATTTGATTTGTTTATGTATTTGTTTGTGTACTTTCCTCTTTTCATTTTTTTTTTTTGTAAATCTAATCTGCCTTAAGGCTTTGGGGATGGGGCAAAAGTTCTTTCCCACTAGTTCAATGTCTGAGGACCTTGAACTTGGATCCAAACAGAAACCAGTGTTGAAAAAGTCTTATCACTTTTTTTTTTTCATCAAAAGTGCTTTCTTTGCCCTTTCCTTTGATGAAACTTTGGAACCCTCTTTAGTCAGTAATCTGACATTAAAATGTGGAAGGGATTCTTGATTTGCTAGTTATTGGCTTTCACTATTTAAACTGCATTTTAGAGACCCATTGCTGAGACAGTCAATGACATTGTCTGACATTTCTTCATTAGTAACACTCTATTGGGCTAAAGCAAAATAATTTACTAGGTAATATATTAACTGGGTAGTGATTCCCAAGTCATTGCCATTGGAAAGTGTGTTGGGGCAAGGGGATTGGTCAATTAATTTAACCCCAATGAGTGCTGCTGCCCTGCACATAGTGAGGCTGCCAGACACTGGGAACCTATGTAGGCAAGTAGCAGAAGGAGAAGACTAGTTAAAGTTGAAAGGGTCTGTCTATGGTTGACCTTGTCCAGGAGAGAAGCCCCAGAGGGAACCTGCACTATGTTTTATTCTTTGCTGATAACTGGGGTCATTGTATATTCCACCATAGAAGTCCTTTTGATTTTTTTAACCATGGCTTAACTTGTTATCACTTATTCCAACTAATATTTTTCTATGTGGGGGTGAAGAGTTCAGTGAGACAAGTACTTTGGCTGTTTCTATTCCTTGATTTTGACCTTTTATCTCTTTTGAATCTTTGGAATTACCTGTTTCCCCATACTAAGTGTCTCATTCCAAATTCCTTTCTCTTTTCTAGGAAGGAGAAACTGCTTTAGGGGTTATTTCCTGAAAGCTAATGTAGCCTAATTCATTTCTATAGAGGGAATTAGAACAGGTGGAAAGGAATAGCCTTGATATATTAGCTTTACTATTCACCCTGCATCACATCCTAAAAGTTGCTCCAATTGAACCACTGATCCATAGGGATTCCTTGTCTCTCTTTTTTTTAATCCTCATTACTATAACTACCTCTGGAATGAGGACAATTATTTTTTCTCATTTGGGGGTAAGGGAATGAAGGAGCTATTCAGAAAACAGGTATCAGACAGCTATAAATGTTGACACTATAGCTTAATTTCTCAGAGTAATTTGGTCTTGAGTTTCAGTCTGTACACTAGTAAATATGTTTATAAGCATTAATTGCATGTAGATGTAAGACTCTGAGCAGCAGTTTTCCAGAAGTATTATTTCCTAGTCCATTCTGTCTTCCCATATGCTCATTAATGCAGTTGTCTACCTATCAGAGCTGTTTCTCGGTGGGACGGTGTATGATGAGATTTAGTTCCTATGCATAAATAGCCTAATAAATGTTGTGCTTATTTTAATTCATATTTACCCAGATCCCATCTTTCTCTGTAACATTGGTGGAAACCAAGGCAGCATAATAGTTGCAAAGGAAGACACTGTGACTAAATAACTGTTGTGTCCTAGCAAGTACATAGGACTTTTGGGCAGAGATCTGGCTTTAACTCCTAGCTCTATTGCTTATGTTTTTAAAATATTTTTATTAGTTGTTGATGATTTTTAAAAATTTTATTTATTTGTATGTGGTGCTGAGAATCGAACCCAGTGCCTCACACATGCTAGGCAAGCACTCTACCACTGAGCCACAATTCCAGCCTGCTCTATTGCTTATTAACTGTGTGGTATTTGGGTGAGTTTTCAAAATTTCTCCAACCATTTTATCATCTTCCAAATAAGAATAATAACACTTACCTTGCATAACAGCTGGGAAAATAAATGAATATGTAAGAGCCTAGTCCAGTGCCTGGAACACAGTAGGACATTAACAGATATGTGTCAGGCTAATGAAAACCAACCAATCTATTGATGTTACCAGATCCCATGCCCCTGTGGAACACATTTACAACTTATGAAGATTCACTCTCAACACAACTGGGCTCTCATTCACTTCTCATAACTGTACTGTATTTCCATTGAACCATTTATACTCTCCTCTTTCTATAGACTATCTGTCTTTGTTGAATAGCTTTGCACATACGATGTTTACTGGCCCCTCAAAAGGCAGGGGGAATGGATTTGATAGCCCAATCTTGGTGACCACAGTGAATTTTTCTAAGTTGGTTTTCTAAAGCATAGTCTAAATAATATGGTACTAGCTTCCCAACTGGGAGGAATACATAAATTAATTCTTATAGTACAAATTCTCTTTTATTGGGTCCATTATAAAAGAGGAAAGTGTCCCTGCCCTCTTTTCTCTTGCTCTCTTTGCTGTGTGTCCTCTGTGCTTGTGGCAAGATCGTAAGGCCTCCAGTATTCCCTTCAGCTTCTCAATTGCCTCTCTTCTGTGTTTTCCTTTTTCTCTGTTACCTAAGAGTTGTAAATTTGGGGGAATTATCAACAGGAATGGACAGAGGTGAAGCAGAGATGAACAATTCTAATTTAACTCTTATTATTCTTCCAAGTGCCTAGCAGTCTTGCTTCTCCTAATGACAAAACTGGCCCTCTCACGTATATCTACATCCTAATTCCAAGAACCTGTGAATGCTACCTTATATGACAAAAAGGGCTTTGCAAATGTGATCAAGTTAAGGATCTTGACAGGAGGATATTATCCTAGATTATTGGGCAGAGTCCAATATAACTATAATAACTGTATAAGAGTGGGACAAAAGGAGTCAGAGAAGGAGAAGGCAATGTAAACATGGAGCTAGAGATAATAAAGTGCTATACTACTGGCTTTGAAACTGGAAGAAGTGACTATAAGTCAAGAAATGCAACAAATATAGCTCCAGAAGCTGGAAAAAGGCAAGCAAACAGTTTCTCCCCTAGAACATCTAGAGGGACTTGTAGCCCTATTTACACTCTGATTTCAGCATATGTATACCTGTTTCTGACTTCTGACCTCCAGAATTATAAACTAATAAATTTGTGTAGTTTTAAGCCACTAAATTCATGTTATTTTGTTACAGCAAAAATAAGAAACTAATATAAAGTAATATGCTAGAAGTAGCAATTAAATAGTATTTGTAGATTCTAGGAGAGACTACTCTAAATGATTTCAGTTTTCTTTTTGTCTTTACTAGTTTGCAACTGGGGATCAAACCCAGGGCTTCATGCATATGGGGCAAGCACTTTACTACTGAGCTACTTCCCAGCCTAATGCTTTCCATTTTTAACTCTACCTGGCTTGCCTGCTGCCCAGGACCAGGTACATAAGTACATACTAGGTGACCCACCATCCTAGTTTACCCTGTTTTGGCAATGAAAGTCCTGCATTCCATGAATCCCCTCAGTTTCATCAAATAGGAACTTTGATCATCTAGGTGTATTAAAATGTTCAGATTCTTCTCTAAGATCTCTTCCACTATTTTTTATTTTTATTTTTTATTTTTAGTTGTAGATGGACACAGTACCTTTATTTATTTATTTTTATGTGGTGTTGAAGATCAAACCCAGTGCCTCACACATGCTAGGCAAGTGCTGTACCACTCCAGCCCCTCCACTATTTTAAAACCAATGCAATCTTACTTTAACAAAATATTCTGCTTTTGATATTCTTAATTCATTACCCATTTTTCAGTTTCAATTCAGGCATCAGCTCTGCTTGGCATTAGTGACTTCTGTTCATCCTTCAAACACCGGCCCTGCCCTCTCTTGTCACTTTTCTTTGCCTTATGTTCTGAATGGATATTGTTGCTGCTTCTTTGATGAGATTTTTTCCAATCCTCACACTCTCTAATCTCAGTTTGGCTATTGTCCAGTGTGGTTCTGCATTTGAAAGACCTTGTTTTGCCTTGTAACATGAGTAAATTTGTGTATGAAGTTGTGTCACTCTTGTTTGGACTGTGAGGCAATGGAAGCAACCTTGAATCACTGCCCTTTAAATGTCACATCCTGAGTCTGGCAGTATGGGGCATGTTGAACTCTCATGAGTGGTGCCTCAGACTGACATTACCCCTTATCCTGAAACGTTCTAACTTTGAGGGGATCTAATATATAAATATACAAATATAATCAAGAGGGAAATTATTCACATAACACAAGAGATTCTTTTTTTTTAAATTTTTTTTTAAAGATAGAGTGAGAGAGGGGAGAGAGAGAGAGAGAAAAGAGATTCTTAACTTTACAAAAGGTTTAGCTTCATGGTTTACTTAAATAGCATGTCGCTGTAGTGGATTTAAAATGATTTGATTTTTAAAAGAGAAATTTACAGTTTTCAAGGACATTTATGGTGCTAAATACTGTAAGCTTGTGTTAACTCTGTAAATGCTATGAGTAATTTAATATATGATATTTGAATTCTCTAATGAGTTGATGATGTGCCTCCAATCTTGCAAAGTCTTGTGTTCCAAGAGAAAAAGGCATTTTGTAGCTATCTCATTTATTCCTACATCTGTGTGAGTGGCAGTTTACCAGCCAGGCAGGCATCCACAATGACCCAATGATAATTGATAAGTCTTCACATTTGTCTTTTCTTTTTTGTGGGGATCCCCTCCTCCCACCTTCTATCAGCAGCAGTATCAGTTAATTTTGACTCTAAGATGTATCCCTGCCAGAGGCTTTCAGCAATTCCAGACCAATATTATCCTACTCATCCTCAATTCCCCTTATTGCCAGGCTAACCCTGACCTTTCCCTCCCATTCTGATAATTGGCCAACTGTCTTATTCTGAGAGCCATTCCTTACTTTGTATCTTGGCTCTGATTAATAGCTTATTCCCTGTGCTTGAGACCTTATCTTGGTAGCCTGCCCAACATTTTCATTCCCCTAGGACTGGCCCCTATATCTTGATTTTTGTCAGCACCATGCTCCCTTCTACCACGCTGAATGCTCCCTGAATTCCAGTCCAGTGTCTGAATTCTTATAGCTGCTGTCAGGCTGATAGACAGTCAATTTTAGAGACGTATCTAAATACCACCCTTTCTTAGGTTTCCTGTTTCCATTTTCCATCTAAATAAGTTGATGGTAGGAACTATGTCTCATTTATCCCAATTTCCCAAGTATTCACTGCAAGGCTTTTCATATACTTGGTAAAGTTTATTCAATAGGTGATAACTCGAACAAATGAATGAACGAATAAGTGAATTAATAAATGAAGTACCAAATAGGAGACAGAAACTACTTTTGTATTGTGTCCCTGATACCAACTGATCATCTGAACTACTATTAATTACCTATTGTTTGTCCTTTAGATGTCATCTGCCTGCCAGATGGGATTTTTCCCCATTACCAGCAGTGGGGTATAACCCCTGAAGTCTCTGTCCAACCTTAATATATAGGTTTATTACCAGATCTAGGCCTTACCATATCCTTTCCTTGTCCTGAAGGGGTATATATTCTATTGAGGTGTTCAAGAAAATTTAAATCAGCAGTGAAATGTGATTGAATGATAAGGGATATTTGGATTCATTTGAGGAGACTACAGCCAAAAAGATCATTCATTCATATAAACATTTTGGGAGCATCTATGTGTTTGTCACACAGAAAAAAGAGGGCATATTTATATTAAGATAATTCTAGGAGGGTTTATTTATAAATTAACTAATTTTTAAAATGTGAGTGGAGTATAGGAAAGTATAAGGGAGAATCAGCTCTGAGGGATGAGTAGATGTAGAGTTGTTACTACTCAAAGATGAGAGCCCCAAAGATCAGGGGGAGGCGTATATACTAGAATCTGAAGGACAGTGTGGAGTAGAAGAGACTGTGTTGAGAGCAACAGTGACCTTCTGTTGAAGGACACAACTAATCCTAGTGAACTCTGCAAGGAGGGATCCAGGGGAATAAATACTGTGACTTTACTCCTTCTTCTCCCTCCCATTTCCTACTGGAGGTCCTCTTCAGCTGAGCCCAACTGGAAGCCAGAGGTCAGAAAGCCCCTCCTGCAGCAGAGAGCATTTTGGAGACCCCTAAAGAGGGATATGGAGATCATCTAACATGGCTTCCTCTGTTGATGACTTTGAACTGAATGTTGAAAGGCTTGTAGGAGGCATTGAGTTTTCATTGGAATGCTGAATAAAAGAAAAAATATCAATTATGTGACAGAAATGAATCATTAACATTGTTTTGTAGAGTTTTAATTAACTCAAAATAACACATATGGGTGAATAATGTAATTCAAGGCCATTACCTAGTTCACACAATGTCAGGCCCACTATCCCTTTTTATTAGTTTAATATTCTTCTGTGCTCAGATTCTTTCTCTGAATCTCCCCTGAGGATCAAATAGGAATGAAGCTTTTGATGTGGCCTCCTTGCCTGACTTTCTATAGTTGCTACAGATGTGTTGTAACAATGGTTCTTGATTTCTGAAAGCTTATCTTGATCTTGATCTTGCTTTCTGAAAGCTGGCCATGGTGGACACCAGGTTTTTTAGTGTTGCATGACCTTTTGGGATGTGATTCTGGCCTGTGTTGATTCCTAGTAATAAATAATATTGTTCTCAGTTTCCTTAGGAGATTTGCTTTGTTCGTTCCTTTTATTTTTCCTGCAGGCTATGTGTTTAGCCATAGGGAGGCAGTTGGCAATGAAGATCACTAGCAATGGGAACATTTATCCCATTGGAATAAAATCAGTGGGGTACATTAGAAGGTTGTATGATTTCTCTGATATTTCGGGAAGGATGGAGGTTGCGTCAACGACTGTAATTGGAGTAAACCAACAACACAGACAGCATTAGGCCCTGAGAAAATAAGGCACCTATTGGATGAATAGGTAGCACAATGTTAGAAATTATCTGGCTCTACAATAGGAAGTTGTGGAAACTGCAAACTAGGGAGGAACCATCCAATATAAGAGCATTCACATACACAATTTAGAACAATGTTGTGCAAGCCAAACAAAACATGTCTGAGGGAAGCATCTGGCCTTCAAGTCCACATTTTGTAATTTCTGAATTCTGTCTGACTAATGTCTATACGGGGGGGATTAGTGGCCAAGGTCAGAAATAAGAAAAATGTGGCAAGATGACTACACTATGGATAATTGGCAGGCAGGTAAGAGTTCTTAATTCTTAACTGTGGAAAGACTCAGGGAAAAATTCCCACAGATGATGACTGGAATGTTGTCAGAAAGTTCTGATGCCACCTTAGTGCCAACTGTAGCACTTTGCTTTCTGATAGGTTTTTGAGAAGAGTTTACTAATGAAAAATATATCCTTTTCTCATTAACTATCACACAAAAGGAGTTTTGGAAGGGTTGGGAGTCAGACCTAACAAGCAGAGAATAGTTGAAACCATTTTTATGACTATTTAAAAAAATCATATAAACTCTAAGAGAATAAAATCCATGAGTTAGGTATTGTGTTCCTTTAAAACTTGTGCAATATTTATTCTTGTGTCCTGCTTGGATATTAGTAAATCATAAGATTAGCATTAACCTGGCAGTAATACATTGATTCATCCAATTATCTTGTTAGTTCCAGTAGGCTGAGTTTTCCACCTCCTTCTTTAGTAAGCTTTCTTTGATGACCAAATGTATGTCTATCAATCCACTCCCACCCATTCAATGCATTTGTTAAAACATTTCTATTTTGAAAACCCTTGGAAGTGTTTTGGAATTATAGTTGTCTAACAAATATGAACATAGAAGAAACCAAGATAAGATTGGCAGAATTTGGAACTGGGTATGACCAGGATACATTGGATGCTAAGTATAGACAAATGCAGGAGTCTGGCTGATACCATAATTCTATGCTGAAATGGGATCAAATCCAGCAAAGTTAAACCATGGGGTAACAGACTGTGCATATACCAGTGGTTGTATTTGGCTAGCAGGGTTGATGGTGACTAATCCTGAGACAAAGACTGATTTGTATACACAGAGAGGTATTCTGGTGGTCAAAGACAGAGATGCTAGAATCATTAGGTAGTTGCCTGGGTTTCTATTATATATTTCTTAGATAATACCTTGAATAACCCAGTGTAGAAACCTTATCTCTATACTATAGGACAGTTATTTCAAAATGGGTCTGGGATAGCTTTATATGCAGAAGTAAATTGGCTAATGCTGATCTCTTCCCAGAAACAAAGAAAGTGTAGCAGGTTTAGGCAATGACGTTGAGTGAGCATCTTAGAGGCATTCCAGAATGTAACTCTTCAGAATTATTGACATGTCGTGGCTTCCTACCATTGTGTTCTGAAGGAATGTCAAGCATAGAAAACTCTTGTATTTTTAAATTATTTTCCATAGAAATAGAAAGAGACTCGCATATTAAGGACTCCAAATGACATATGCAGATTTTATTTTTACATGGAATTTAAATATTTTAATTCTTTTTACTTAGTTTAATCATACAGATTTGATTTGTTTACTTATTTGATGAAGGTATGGAAAAAAGAAACCTAACATTTACAAAGTGCAAAGCATTGTACTATTTACCTACATCACTGGCTCAGCAAAATAATTGGGTAGGAATTTTTATCTTCATTTTTAGAAATAAGGTAACTGAAGCTCAGAGAGGTTGTGTGGTTTGCCTAAAGTCACACAGCTAGAGAACAATAGAGTCAAGATTGGAACTTTGGTGTGTCTTTATCCAGAGTCTATGTTCTTTTTATCATAAGCTGTGTTCTTGAGCAAATTTTATTATATTCAGACATCAAATCCTATGTGATGACAATAGTAGTATAACTAATTTTGGAAGAGAGCACTACTTATACAGTAGACATCTGATAAATGTTTGTTAAGTAAAAAGCTGAATACTTTAAAATACAGTGGTTTAACAATGACTTGCACATTTGACTTCTTTTGTATACAACTAAGAGTAAAATTAAACCTTTCTGAATTTTAGTGTGAGACCTCACCTCTTAGATTTTAATTACTGTATTTTTCATTACCCAATGGTGTTTCTGTATTTTAATAATCATCAGCTTTCAGTAACTAATACCAGTGTGTAGCAGGAATAAGCTTTGCTTTATGAATGAATTAATGAATGTATCAGCCATCTTTTCCCCAAAGGAGATGTTAATGACATTTCCTGAAACCCAGTGAGGCTAGTGAGTCTTTAAAATGTAAAATTTGAAAATCTGTGATTTTAATCTGTAGTTTGTGCATTTTATTTTACTCTGGGGAAAACCCCAATATTGCTTTGTTATTATTTTCTTGGTTATTTCTTTTGAATCCCAAGATTCATGTAATGCTTCAGAAAATATGAGAAGCTAAATGCCACATTTACAATTGTTTTTGAAAGGCCTAACCTTTATTAAAGTAACTGGGTAAATACAATTCAAAAGGGTTTACTTCTCTTGTAAATTAAATGGTATGTTTGTAGACTGAAAGGTCAATTTTACAGCAGAGTCTGGTTTTCAAAAACTATCACTTTTTTTTCCACGATAAGTCAAGAAAGCTAATTTGTTTTACATGTATGATATGTAAGCCAAAATGCTGCTTGTCTGATTTCAAGCTTGGTTACTTGTGGCACGAGAGCACTTTTTATGATGAAGTGTAACTGTTGGCTTCTGAAGACAGATATGAAAGAACTTTGTCCTGAAATATTTGGTTTCATACACTCAAGGAACTGAATTCATAGTCTGAGATGCATAACCCAATCATGCTCTACATGTCACTTTAGGTCTATTGAATCATTTCATATCTTGCTACAGAAAATATTATTTTCCTCTATTCATTAAAGAGAAAAAAATCACCTTTTCCTTTTCATTATATAAAAAATTTATTAAAAATCAACCCACTTTAAGATCTCTCTCTCTCTCTCTCTCTCTCTCTCTCTCACACACACACACACACACACACACACACACACTCATACAGAGTGAGATTCTGATTCCTCCTGCTAGCTTTGGTGGCAGGTATTTGTCTTGGCTCTGTACTCAGCTTTGAAATCCTGTTATTTAACAAAGAAATGCATGAGGGAAATGATAGTTTGAGACTGCTGGCTTTCAGAAGAGCTTTTCCAGAGCAAATATAATTGAAAGGTGCAGTGTTTGGCCTGATTCATTCCCAAGTTTTAAGGGTTTCCATTAGTTTCACATAGATAAACAGGTAGCTCTATAAAATCATGGAACTACATTATGGAATAATAACGGCAGATACTAAATGTTAAGTAAATGCTAAATACTAAGAATGGTAAATACCTGTTCCAACATGGGTATCTGAGCAATTATTTCTCTTAATATGCTTTATTTTTCATCAGTGTAGGAGTTCAGTTTAGTTCAACACGTTAATTAAGCACTTTAGGCTTCATGCTCAGCACTGGGGATTTAGAGAAAATAAGAATAAGAGAGCAGCTGTCCCTTCTTTTTCCTTTCTTCTTAATTCAGTTTCGTTGGTCACAGAAAGTCTTTCTTTTCCCTTTCTCCCTCTCCTTCCTTCCTTCTTTCCTTCCTTCTGCAGTCAGCAAAATGTGTGAAAATGATCATTTTAGAATGTGAGAAGGAGGTATTATTGTTATTTTTTCAATTGTTGATGCTCATAGGCTTCCCTTGAGAACAGACAAGTATGTGGTAGGTTCTTATCCTAACACATTAAAAGTCAGAAGTACGGGAACTGTAGTTATGACTCAGGGGTAGAGTGCTTGCCTAGCATGTGTGAGGCACTGGATTTGATACCTGGTACCACATATAAATAAAAACAAATAAAAAAAGGTATTGTGTCCATCTACAACTAAAAAAAATAAAAAATAAAAAAGTCAGCTGGGGATGTGGCTCAGGTGGTAGCGCGCTCACCTGGCGTGCGTGCGGCCCGGGTTCGATCCTCAGCACCACATACAAAGATGTTGTGTCCGCCGAGAACTAAAAAAAAGAAAACAATAAATATTAAAAATTCTCTCTCACACTCTCTCTCCTCTCTCACACTCTCTCTCCTCTCTCACTCTCTCTAAAAAAAAAATTAAAAAAAAAGAGTTAAACAGGTATGTTATTAAAAAAAATAAATAAATAAAAAAGTCAGAGGTGTGACAAATCATTTTACCTCTCTGAGATTATATTAGATGAAATTCTCTCTCTCTCTCTCTCTCTCTCTCTCTCTCTCTCTCTCTCTCTCTGTGTGTGTGTGTGTGTGTGTGTAGGTCTTACCTTGCTTTATTGACTTAAAAGGTTTGGCTCAAGTTCTTCATAATTTAACCCCACAGCATGTTTGTGGCAGTAGCATTGGAGTTAACATAATTAAACCGATATTGCTGTTTTACAAAAACCCTCTGCTAGGCTCTGTGGATAGTACAACAGTGAGTTGAGCTCAGTCCTGTCCTCCAGGCTTTACCAGTATTGTCCAGGAAAAGAGAATTATGCAAGTAATTACAATAAGACAGGATGTAAGAATTGCCATAACAGGAATGAACAAAATGCAATGGCAGTTTGAAAGGGGGAGAGATCATGTGCAACTGGATACACCTGAAAAGATTTCCTTGAGGTGTGGCATTTGGAAGGGACTTTGGAGAATGGGTATGATTTAATAAACAGAGATGCACAGAAGGACTGTGTAAGCATAAGGAGTAGGAGCAAAAACCTGAGATGGAAACTCACAGGGAATGTTTGTCTGCAATGCAGGGTTCCTGTAGGGAGTGTTGGGAGATAAGGCTGGAAAGAGAATTTGGAATCATATTGAGGAGTGCTTTGTGTGCCAAGCTGAAAAATTTGTAATTAATTCTGTAGGCAGTGTAGGGATGGCATTAAAGATTTTGAAACATTTATTTATTTAACAGAATGGCGTGATCAAATAATGTTTTTACAGGGAAAATAATCTAACAATTCCTGTAGGCTGGACTGAAAGGGGAAAGCCAATTTTAAATACCTAATAAAACCTTTTCCTCCAGATTACAGTAATCATGCAACTTCATTGTACAAAATACAGTAAATAAAGAGAAGCACAAAGAAGAGATTCACCTGCAGTTTCATCATCTAGCCTTACACATTATTTACATTTAAATGTATCAATTGCTCTCATTTTTTGCCATGTGTGCATGATATCATATATCATCTGCTGCTCTGCTTCTTGATATATCAGAAACAATTATCTAGGTCATTCAAATGAATGGAAAACTCTGCTTCACAAAGGTAAATTGTATTACATTTAAGAACAAACAGTGAATTTACAATGTTGTCAAATAAAGATCCTGCTAAGCTTGTTTCAATAAACATAAGAATTACTTGTAATTACAATACCAATTATTTGATTACAATTAGTACTGCTATAGTACATTTTATAATATATATATTTTATAAGCAGGTTAAACATGTTATTATGTCATGTTTCTTCCATTGTTCACCAATATTTCAAAAATACTAATAAAATATTAATCTGTAACTTTATTTCTGCTCAGATTTTTAAGAATCCAAGTTAGTATGTGCCAAATCAATGATGATCTTTTAGCATTAGCAAGTATATTTACAAGGAGAATTTCCACCACTCCTTGGATATTTTTCTTTTTACTGATCACTAAATTAACCTTTTTCCTTCTATTGTTACTGCTTCAGTTATTTGGAGGGACTATTCTGATATTTCAATGTGGTTTTAAAAAACCTGACACATTGGCACAAATTTTAAAAATAATTGTACTTATTTATCAGAAAAATGTAGCTGTTAAAGGGGCCCCAGAGGCTTTAATGTTATGAATATCCTGTTTGTTATAATAAGATTTGTTTTCCAGTGCTTTTATTATTTAACTGAAGGATTACAAAAACAAAAATCATGTTACCATCCATCTTTTTGTTATTAATCTCTTAAATTCAGTTCAGTTTCCTCCTGCTTCCAGGCCATGGTAATACCTCAGTTGTATAAATTAGTATCCTATCTGTCATAGACTTTCAACTAAAGTGATGTTTCAGTGCTGCACTCTTGGTTTAGTTTGTCGGCAGCCTTCCCTGGACCCCCATCTGCTTTATAGCCCTCTATTTCATAACGAGAATGTGGCTCCACCAGCCTCTTGTGGATGATACTATAAACTGTGTTGTAATGGCTCATAGGATTAGATAGAGGCTATTATACATCTAGTCTGGAGTGCTAATGTCTAAAATTAGGCATGGAATTTGTAAACTGTAATGAAATGGAAAGAAATGACTTTCAGATATATTTTGGCCCTGTGCTATGCAATCAAAACCATAATGTATCAGGGAACCTTGTCCTTCTCCCTCTTATGATTAAATGCTGTACTCTTCCTTAACTAGACTATTGAATTGTATGTGTAAATCTCAGTGTCCCTTAAGTATTATTAATACCATAAAGCTGGGATGCTCTAATTACCAATATTTCTCCCTTCTTGAATTATTTCCTCTTTCTGGGCTGTCTCTGTGACTTCAGTACATTAGTGGCTGACCCAATCTCAGACCTACAGCCTTTCACTCATCATAGAGTGTGTTTTTATTTAAAGAGGTAGTAAGAATGCATTTAGAACATTTCCCTTAAATGACAGGGTTGAGAAAATTAAGCCATTTCTGTTCAAAAGGTCTCTGAAAGAGAAGAGTCTATAAATCATTATGCAGGAGAACCCTTTACCCAGGATTCAAAGGAAGCATAACATGTCTGAATATAAGTATATATGAAACTAGAAAGCATAAAAATAAGTGGTTGATTTGCTATGTCACAAGGAATTTCTACAAAGCAATAGTAACAAAAACAGCATGGTACTGGTACCAAAACAGGTGGGTAGACCAATGGTACAGAATAGAAGACACAGAGACTAATCCACAAAGTTACAACTATCTTATATTTGATAAAGGGGCTAAAAGCATGCAATGGAGGAAGGATATCACAAAGGGATTTACTGAAAAAATTATTAAAATGGGAAACACTTCTTAAGTCATATTGTTTTTATTGACATATTATTGCTTATTTGGCCACAGCTGGGTATGTGCCAATAGAAAGTTAAAGTATAGGAATTGCTTCCTGTGCAAGATCAATCAAGGGTTGAATATTCTCTCTGATATTCAGAAGCTAGAGGAAAAAAAAAAGGGAATAAAAAAGGAGATGCTATGTTTTGGATATGAGGTGTTTCCCCCCCAAAGTCCTGTTAATGCAGAGATATTCTGAAGATAAATAATTAGGTTGTGAGAGCTGTAACCCAATCAGTACATTTTAGTTTTTATAGACTGACTAGGTAGTAACTGTGGGCAGGTGTGGCATGGCTGGGTGGTGGATAATTGGGGCATACCCTGCAAGGATGCATCTTCCCTATAGCCGCTTCTCTCCTTCCCTCTGTCTCTTCTTCCTTACTGCTATGAGGGGCGTAGCTTTCCTCTGCCATGCCCTTCCTGCATGATGTGCTGCCTTAAATTGTGCCCCAGAACAATGGAGTCAGCTATCTACAGCTGAGACCTGTGAAACCATGAGCCCCAAATAAATTTTTACTCCTCTGAGTTGTTCTTAGCAGTTGTTTTTGTCACAGCAGCACACACACAAACAAAAGCTATCAGAAATGAGTACCAAGAAATGGGGTTATTGCTGTGAGTAATTTGAGTATGTGGTTTAGAAGACTTTGGAGCTTGGTTGCAGGAGGAAATTTGAATTTGGTGATACAAACTGCAAAAGCTTTATAATATTGTAAGCAGAGCTTAAAAGGTGATTATGGGTGGAGCTCAGAAGACAAGAAGGCTAACAGGAATGTGAACTGTGCTCATAAGTTTTCAGAGGGAAATAAGGACTCTTTTGGGAACTGGACTAGAGGTTACACATATTATATTCTTCTAATAAACTTAGCTACACTTTGCCTATGTCCTGAGATTTTGAGTGAGGCTGAATTTAAAAGTGATGGACTAATTAACATGAATAATAATTCAAGGTAGCATAGCATTCAGTCAGTGGAATGAATATTACTGGCACAATTTAGTCAGGTTTACTATGACAATGGGGAGCAGAAAGCAGAGTTAAAGTATTTAAAAGACTTGGTTTGGCCAGAAAAATGCATATAAAGCTGAGGCCGAGGAAGATGTGGTTGTTGAAGAGCTTATGGTCCCTGAAGAGAAGCTAAGCACTTTCCACAGAGACAATAGGAAAGATGTTTCAAGGGCATCTCAGGTTTTTTAAGACCACACAAACTACAGGCTCCAGCATAGAAAGTTTCTTTGAGAAAAGATCATGAAGATGCCCTCCTTGCACAGGGGGTCTGTGAAGTGATTTCACCATGCTAAGCCACACAGGTGCTCAGAGGCCACTGCTGCTGTGATTCCACCTACTGTACAAGCTGGTGGCAGACCTTGGTGTTATCCATATGATGCTGGTTCTGAAGGAATATAGATGCTAAGCTAAATGGTCATGGAGGCTTTAACTGAAATTTCAAAGGAGGCCTAGGAGGCCAAAAAAAAATGTAAGAAGGTCAAAGTCCCCGTGGGCTGCCCCTGAGAGAGTGATGTATGAAGCTGTGAAGGTGAAGCTAAAGCTGGAGGTTCCAAGGAATTAAGAGATACCACTAATATGGACTGTCTGACAAGAAAAGCTTCTGGATACACAGAGAGCCAGGCTAAAAGAAAGGCCACATGTGCTGCAACCAGCAAGACCAAAGGTATGGAGCTGCCCAAGCCCTTTGAAGAGCACATCCTGCCACCATGTGTCCTTGATGATGTATGGTGACTTGTGGAATCAATTTACCTGGCTAGGTTTCATTCTTTTTCATTCTTTCTTTGTCCCTATCACTTCTTTCTATGCTCCCATTCTTTCCTTTAGGAATGAAAACATGTACTTGGTGCCAGTGCATATTGGAGATAGAGATTCACTGCAAAGAGTTTGCCTTGAGTCTCTTGGACTTTTGGGTAATTCTGAGATTGTAAAGACTATGGGATTCTTGGAGGTGAACTAAATGAATTTTTCATTATGAGATGGGCATGAGCTTTTGGGGGCCAGGTGCAGAATATTATGGTTTGGATATAAGCTGTCTTCCAAGAGCTCCTGTTAATGTAGATATTCAGAGATGGGACTTTTGGGAAGTATATCATGAGGGCTCTATCCTTATCAGTGGGTTGACCCATGGATAAATTCATAACTGATATAGTTTGGATGTAAGATGTTCCTCCAAAGCTCCTATTAATACAGGAATATTCTGAGGTAAAATTCTTAGATAATGAGAGTTGTAGCCTAATCAGACAATCTTAGTTCAAAGGAACTGATTGGGTAGTAATTCTAGGGAGGTGGGTGTGACTGGAGTAGAAGGGTTACTGGGGACATGCCCTAAAAGGGAGTATCCTTCCTGTGACCCTTTCTCCTCCCTCTGCTTCCTGACTCCATTTTTGGCTGAGCATTTTTCCTCTGCCAGGCCCTTCCCCCATGATATGCTACCTTGAATTAGGTCCAGACCAATGTCAATAGAATTAACTATCTATGGACTGAGTCCTCTGAAACTATGAGCCCCAGATAAATGTTTCCTCGTCTACCTTGTTCTTGTCAAGTCTTTTAGTTACAGCAATGAAAAAGCTAACTAAAACAAGAGATCTCATGAAAACAGTAGGCAGAACAGTATGTAGAAGCAAGGGATTAAGGGAAAGAGAGGAGGGAAGGAAAGGGGAAGAATTAGGGAATAAAGTAAACCAAATTATGCTATATACATGCATAAATATCACAATGCATTCCAAATTTGTATATAACACACTGATTAAAAATAAATAAATAAATAAGCAAATAAATAAATAAATGGGAGACAAATAAAGTAGAGGAAGGAGATTGGGAGAGGGAGGAGGAGTGAGAAGGAGGTAGTACTGGGGAGTTAAATGGAGAAAACTATGTTATATGTATGTATAAATATGTCAAAATGAACCCCATTCTTTACTATAACTATAATGCACTAAAAATCCTACTGAAAATCAGCCTGTCTCTGAAATTAGAGCAATAAGCCAAAGGGGAAAACACAAGTTCATTAAATTTCTATTTCTTGAGCATTTACTATGTTCCAGGCCCTTAATACACATTATCTCATCTAATTATTACATCAACTCTGAGTTGTAAACTGGCTTCACACATGAACAGACTAAAGCTTGCTCAGATTTCTGCAGCAAGTAAGTGGTGATACCTCTTCAAGTTAACTCCTGTCTCTAAGGAGTGTACTCTTTGTACATTATCAATCAATGGCATTGATTAGAAAATCTTCATATAGGGCCAATTTTTCAGACTCAGAACTAATATATACAATAAGGAGCTGTTATGTTTTTTGATCTAGACTTCCCCTTGAGTCTTATGTGTTGAAGGCTTAATCCCCAATGCATTAATGTTCAAACATAGAACTTTTGGGAAATTCTTGGATCATGAAAATTCTAACCTCATCAGGGGATTATCTATTGATAGCTGAAAGGAGTACTAAGAGGAGGAAGTAGGTGTCTAGAGGCATGCCCCAGAGGGTATTTCTTGCCCTTGACCCCTTTCTCTCACTCTCTGACTCTCTCTCTCTCTCTCTCTCTCTCTCTCTCTCTCTCTCTCTCTCTCTC
The DNA here is from genome assembly GCF_964194105.1 of Spermophilus citellus. Lineage (NCBI taxonomy): Eukaryota > Metazoa > Chordata > Mammalia > Rodentia > Sciuridae > Spermophilus > Spermophilus citellus. Next base: position 120,006,133 of record NC_138190.1, on the reverse strand, counting down.
TCTCTCTCTCTCTCTCTCCTTCCCAGCTGCCATGAGCTGAGCAGCTTTCCTCTGCCAAACCCTTCTGTGATACTATTCTTACCTCAGGCCCAGAACAATGTAGCCAGCCAACCATGGACCAAAATCTCTTAAATCATGAGCCCAAACAAACCTTTCTTGCCTTAATTTTTTTGTGTGTCAGGTATTTTGGTCACAATGATGAAAAACTAACACAAAGACTCATAGGTGGATACATTTGGTTTCAAATCCTTATATTTTATTCAGTAAATATCTCAAGATTCTTTCCTTTGCTTTTCATTTGGTATGGTCTTTAAGAACTTTCTGTAATAGGAAGATACATCTTCTGGTGTAATAGTCTCCAAAAACAATTTCCAAGGCCAAAGAAGATTCCTGAATTCATATTTGCTTTTGGTTGATCTTTTGGAGTTCCTGTCTATTAGGGTGACATCATGTATAAGTTCAAGTTTTGTAGTTTTTTGACAAGTGCAGTTAAGTTGCAGTCATTAAGGCAGTATGGTTTGGCAAATGGAACATTAACAGTAGAGTTAAATGATATTAGTTTCTAATTCTTATTTTCCAAGCCTGTAAAACCCTAATGTAATCACTTCATATCCCCAGCCTTTAGTTTCCTTATCTGTTCATCATTTTCTATTTCAAAAAGAAAATAATGTATAGTTTTCTTAGGTATAATTACTTCTTGTTATGGTTTAGATGTGAGGTTTACACTAAAGGCTCACATGTAAGACAGTGTGAGAGAGTTCAGAGGGGAAAGGATTGGGCTATGAGAGCCTTAACCCAATCAGTGAATTAATCCCCTGATAGGATTAATTAAGTGGTAAGTGTAGGCAGGTAGGGTGTGAATGGAGGAGGTGGGCATTGGTAATGCGCCTTTAGGCTGGCAAGTGGAGTCTTTCTCTCTGCTTTCTGATCATCATATGAGACACTTTCCTCCACCACTCTCTTCCACCATGATGTTCAGCCTCACTTCAAGCCCTGAGGAATAAAGCCAGTCTTTTATGGACTAAGCCCTCTGAAACCATGAGCCCTCCAATAAACTTTTCCTTCTCTACAATTGTTCTGGTCAGGTCACTTAATCACAGAGGGGGGAAAAAAGGTGACTAAAACACTTCTCTTCCACTTTCACTCCCAGTCACAGAAGAGTTCCAGCCAATCATATCCTTAATCACACAGATGGGTTCTACAATGGGAATATCAGGTTAATGGGAATATTCTTCATGAATTTGGAAGAAGAAAAACTCTTTTCCCCTCAATTTGAAGCTGAGGGAATATGAGTCTGAAGCTGATTGTGGCCATTTTAAGACCACAATGAGTGATAATGTCTCAGAATAAAACAAATTCTCACCAAGAGAATTAGATAATTATCCTTGGTGATGCCTTCTAAGTTCCATTCAAAATCTACTAGAAGTTAGCAAGATCTACCCATTTATATGAATCAATAAGTCCTTATAAATTCTTTAAAAAAGATCAGCTTCAGATGAGTTTTATATCCATTAAAATCTAGATATTTCTAATTGGTATAAGTCCTTATAATGTTGTGTTTGTAAGAGTTAAATGAAATATCGTTTGGAAAATGCTTGGTGTTGAACCTGACATATCAGAACCTATTAAGTTTATCCTTTCCCTTCCTTCGACATTGTATCTAGGGTCTGGGCCCAGGAAAAAATATAACAGTTTAGTTCAGTGTCTTTGTGTGATGTAGCAGACTTTGAAGGCAGTAATCAGCAGGTGAGCTCCACCACTTTCTTTTACGGACCTTGGCACACAGGTAGTATCCATTTCAACAAATTCTCATCAATGCCCAAGTTCTAAACAGTTTTCATACAGAAACTGTTCAAGTAAATGTCCACTTCAAGTCCTGGGCATCAATGAGAGGATCAATAGCTTATGTATACCAGAATCAGGGACAGGTGTAGACCAAAGCCTGATCAATACTGGTGAGTTTCTGTAATTGGACTTGGGGGAATCTATTGCTTATTCATTTTTAATTTCCCATGATTTTACAAAAAACTTCATTAATTGTGGACACTTGCCTATAAGTTGATTTGACTGGTGTGACTTGTGGAAGTAAAGCATGCCATTTCCCTAATTAAAAACTTTAGGTTCCATTACCTATAGAACCCAAACATCTGGCATATCTCTACTTCTCAAGCTTCAAAGATTGCCATTTTCCAATACAAACTCAATGACTTAGCCAGTTCAAACCACTGACAATTTTCTGAGCATCTTTGGCTTTTACAAGTATTTCTGCTGCTTGAAATGATCTTCCCTCACCTTTTAAACCCTGCTTAACTCCCACTGACCATTTAAAACTTGGTATAAGCCACACATTCTCTATAGAAGTCTTAAAGATGCTTTCTCCCCCCATCTGATTTAGATGTACCTTGTACTTTCTACTATCAGCCTATAGCACCATTATGCCTGACTTATTTTTCTGTTCCCTTCTCTACTACATAAACTTCTTTTAGGGCAATGGCCACATACTATTCATTTGTGTTTGTAACACCTAGCACAGTAGCTGGAACAGAATACATATTCAACATGTTTTATTTAATTTGCAGTAAGTAACAGACTCAGTGTGCTAAAAGCCCTCATGAATAGAAGTGCTATTTTGTGTTAATATAAAAGTGAATTACTGTTTGATCTCCAGCATCCCCAAAGAGGGAATTACTATTTTATAATAAGAAAAAAATACAATATTTCATATGATGTTGAAAAATCTGAGTTGAAATCTTGCCTTGTTTAAAGAAGATAGTCATTTCAAGACAGGAGTACTCAGATTGATCATACAGAATAATAGAAAGCCAAAAAGTAGTCCATGATGAAGAGAATTTAGTATTTTTTTTAAAGAGAGAGTGAGAGAGGAGAGAGAGAGAGAGAGAGAGAGAGAGAGAGAGAGAGAGAGAGAATTTTTAATATTTATTTTTTAGTTCTTGGCGGACACAACATCTTTGTTTGTATGTGGTGCTGAGGATCGAACCCGGGCCGCACGCATGCCAGGGGAGCACGCTACCGCTTGAGCCACATCCCCAGCCCGAATTTAGTATTTTTTAAAGTATGTTTTAAGATTGCTTATTCAGCAAATGGTATTGGGACAATTGATTAACTACCTAGGAAGAAAATAAAACAAAAACAAAATTTCATAATATCACCAAAGAGTTGCAGATGGATTAAAGATGAATGTAAAATTTAAAGGCAACATTTGGAAGACAGTATAATTGAGATTAAGAATGAATAAAGTCACTGTCAAATATTGGCTATGTGATCTGACCAAGTCAACCAATCTTTTCATGCCTTAGATTTTTCATTTATAAAATAAGGATAATAGAAATACCTTGTATGGTTATTATGAGGACTAACCAAATTAATGTTTGTAAAGCACTAGAAGAGTGTCTGGCACATGGTAAGCACCATTTAAAGGTTATACTATATTATTCTTGCTAGAAGAAAATATGGCCAAATCTTCATAGTGTTTTGAGGTGAAGAAAGGCTCTCAAGGGATAATAAATAGCAAAGGCAGGCTTGAAAAAACAGATTAATATATTTGATTACATAGAAAATGCCATTCCTTCATGCAATATCTACCCTAGTTAGTTCAGAATTTTAATGAAAAATGACACAAACTGGATGGCTTATAAAAAACCCAGAAATTTATTTCTCATAATTCTGAAGGCTGAGGAGTCTAAGATCAAGCCACAGATTGATTATTTGGTGAGGGCTGCTTTCTTGTTCACCAGTTGTGCATGTATTAGCTGGGGTCCTCTAAAAGAACAGAACCAACAGGATGGTGTATGTGAGAGAGAGAGAGAGAGAGAGAGAGAGAGAGAGAGAGAGAGAGAGAGAGAGAGAGAGAGAAAGTAAAAAGGAGATTTTATTTACATTGGCTTATATGATTAAATGCTGAATAGCCCCATAATGACCCTCTGCAGGCTGGAGAGCTAGAGGATCCAGTCCAAGAAGCTGCAGTCTCAGAGTAAGAGGTATTAATGATGTAGCTCCAAATTCCAAGGCTTAAAAACTTCCTGAAGAGTCACTGGTCAGAGTCTGCTTTGGAAGAGTGAAGGAGCTAGAATCTGATGTGTTCAGGTGATTGCAGCAGCATTCAAAGAACCTGTTCAAGAAGAATTAAGCATGCATTTTTGGCTGCTTTCTTGTTCTTTTAACTCTTGTTCCATTCAGGCTCCTCAAGCTATTGGACTATTCTGTCCACAGTAAGGATGGGTGTCTCCCTTCGTTTGCTGTTCCACATGCCAATCATTCCTAGAAACACCCTCATTGCAACACCCAGAGTTCTCTTAATGGTAGGCATATCTTAATCCATTCAAGTTGACAATTCTGACTAACCATCACAGTGTCTTCTTGCTGGGTCCTCACATAGTGGAAAGTGGCAAGGGTTTCTCTGGGTTTTGTTTATAAAGGCTGTACTCTCAGGCCTTAATCACATTCTAAATGACCCACCTCCTGATATTATGTCCTTGGGGGTTAGGATTTCAACATATGAATTTTGGGAGAACAGAAACATTCAGACTATATAATTCCTGCCTTGACTCCACTCATTCTTAGGGCTTAGCTTAATCTATCCTTACCACAGACAGTGGCCTTCCATGAAGTTTCAATTTAAATGATCTATTCTTCATTTTTACTTTCTCATAACATCCCGTTTTTCTAGTTCAAGATATTCATAACAATAAATATACGTGTTTAAATGTTCAGTGCCTCCCTCCTATAGCAAACTACAAATTCTATGAGATTATAAAAAAACACAGTTATTTACTCTTTATTTTTTTGCAATGTCAGGCATAGTGTTTGGTAATTTTTTGCATAATTTGCTGATTATTGAATTTGAAATGGTAAAATCCTGATTAATGAATATATATTTAAGGTTATTTTCTAAAAGAGTCTGTCCAATCATGTTTTTTTCTAAAAAAGCATTTCTAGAGGCAGTAATTTATAGTGGTAGAAAATGTAGATGCTAAGGTCAAGTATCCCAAGTTTGAAGCTGGATTTCCCCATTTTTGTAGTTATCTATCACTTAGGCAAATTATTTCACCCCATTCTCCTTTAGTTTTCTCATTTATAAACTGGGGTTAAAGTTAGTGATTTACATGGAGATGTGGGGATGGTCACAGAGGAAGAGAAGGAAAATGTTTTAAGAGGTAGGGCTAATAACTCTTCAACTCAGAAAACATGCTGGAGATTATTTTCTTTTTAATCTAAACCCTGGATTTCTGTTTATTTTATCGTGAGTGGCACTGTATTGATTAAATGACAGAGTGAATGACTAAATGGATGAATAAATTAAAATAATCTTTTTATGATATCTAGTAGAACATCTTATTGATTTTCTTTTATAAAGAAGTTGGCTACTTTTACATATTTATTCTTTCAGATAAACATCACAAACGTTTTGTAACAAGTCCCCAAAATAATTTTACTGAAGAATTTTGAAAGGGATTTTCTTCAGTTTGTTGACTTAATTTGGGGATAAATTGACATGGATCTACTTTTGAGTCTTTCCAGTCTTAATATTCAGAAACATGATATGTATTTTCACTCAATAATATCTTTTAAGTGCCTAATTACTTTAAAGTCTTTACAAATTTCATCTGGCATATTTTACAAAGTTTATTCCTATTGCCAATTATATCTTTTAAATAGTTTCTAACTAATCAATGTTGTATATAAGAAATATACAGAATTTTTACTTTTATAACTATTCATCTAACCTTATTAATGCTCATAAATATTAAAGTGATTTTCTAGGTAGGCATAAATACCTATAATAAATAGAACTGTTTCTTCTTTTTTAATTATTTCTTATTGCAAAATCTAGAATTTCTGGAAATATATTGATGATAGCACTGATATTAACGACCTGGCCTTAGTTTTTACTATTGTTGTAATATTAGAGTTTTACAGTCACAAGTATGATATTTTTATCATGTTATGATAATATATGCATAAACCTTTTAAAATAAGAGTTGCTTTTATTTAGGAATAGATGTTGAATTTTATCATAATTCCCCCTTTGATTATTGATAGGATAAAAACATCACACACAAATAAATTGGCACATTATTGATATAAAGATTTTTAAACCATTTATGAATTCTTGAAAGAAGACAAACTTGGTTATAACTAACATTCTTTTGTACCATACTTTCAAATTCAATTAATATTTTGCTTAGTAGTTTTGTATTTATGATTATAAATGAGTTTGGTTTGTCAGTTTTCTTGTGCTTTCATTTGATAGTTATTTACTGAATGTCTATTTTATATCATGCAGTATACTAGTCATGGAGTACTTTTTTTTTTTTTTTTTACTTTTGAAGCCAGAAGAAAAAAAACAAAAAACAAAAAAAAAAAACATCTTATATATGTTAGGTGAATGTGAAAACACTACACAGTATTGGGATTATGGGCACTTAAAAAAGTGAGTCAGAACATTTTACATCCTTTTCAATTACTTTTAACAATTTAAGTAGTATACGAATATTCTCTTGGTCTGTGAAATGACATATCTGTAAAATCACCCATTCTTACAGCAAATGTCTATTTCAAACATTTCCCTATTTTGATGTAATAAATTTGGTGGGTTATCCTTATATAAGTTTTGTAGGTCACATTATACTTGAAAATCACCTATATTTGGGGGATTATTATAATAATCAAGGTCTCTCCACATAGAAGGGAATATTAAGGGTGGGGGAGAACTCTTCCCTTTCCAATAATAGGGTTCACATATTTCTTCTTTATTTTTGTTTATATTTTCTTTATTTCCTACAAAACCTTTTGAAATAAGGAAAGTTTTTAAAAACTTTAAAATTTAAATTGGGACTCAAAATAATGTTGAAGACATCAAATATTTTATTCATTCAAATAGATGATGAACTTTGAGAATAATGGCTAGCAAGATCACTTTAAATATAGCAACAATTAGATTTCTTATAGAAAAAAATGAACATAGAAGTGTTTGTGAAGATTATGTCATGCATTCTGATTTGATAAATAGAAACCCTGAATACTTGACATTTATTGTTTTTTTCAAGAAAAACCAAGCCAAATAAAATGCCTTTGAACATAGTTAACTCAGGATAAAAGATGTCATTTTCATTCTTACCTAGATAGACTATCATGACAAACCAGTGTCTTTAAGTCCACAAAGGCTAACAAGGCTAAACAATATGTAGAGGACGGGGCAAGCATGCTTTTGTTACCTAAAGTTGACCTGTTGAGTCAAATATTCAGTTTGGATAGATATATATTGGATCACAGAACAAGGGGAAGGAATTAAATGACTTGGGGAATTGTACTATGCATGTATTTTTTCACTTAAATCATGTATCTGTAAAAACCTCATGAAAAAAGTGCTTCTTAAATTGCTGCCTTAAAAATGCAAAAACAGGATCTCAAACAGGTTAAGTAACTTGCTCAAGGTCATACAGCTAGTAATTGGTAGAATCAAGTCTTGGAAAACCTAGGTTATCTGATCCCAGCATCTGAGCATATTACTTTCTAGGCTTTGTGTGGATAGTGCTCAGGACAATAAAGGTGGAAATCGCTACTGTGACAGACCTATGTAGCTTATTTTCCCTCCATATTCTGGCAGTCCCAAATGAGTGAGTGTGTGTGTGTGTGTGTGTGTGTGTGTGTGTGTGTGTGACCACTTCTTTCCTTATTTAACAGGATTGATATTCCCAGTAACTTCTTTCCTCTTCCCCCTTGACATTAGGCACACTGGCAAAGCATAGTCAGCGATAAAAACCCTACCAAGAGAGGCCAAAGGAAGATATAATAGGAAGAGTACTTGTTAGGGAGCATCAGGGGAGACAAATCATTTTCAAAACTGCCACCTAGATTCTGAGCAGCTGTTTAGATCATTTATTGCCAGTCATAGCCCTCTGGAGCCCTCTGCAAAGATGGGGGAGGCTTATTAAGGATAGTTAGTGATCCATATGATCATTGCAGAAGCCACATCAACCTATTGATGCTGATCAATTTGTGACTTGCTTTATAATATGAACAGAAAGTGAAAAGCTCACCAGACATATGGATAGAATCCACATTTTGATAGAGGGTGATTAAACTGAACAGCAGCATATTTGGCACCACTAAAACAGTTAATGTGGGAAACAGGAAATAACTTTGAGAAAATTATAATCCAGTTTCTTTGTGACATTTGAGAGGTTATTACATCAATAAAATTAGAGTCAGCTGCCCTGATAAAGAGAAATTAAGGAATAAAAATTACCTTGTCTAGCCCTCTACCTACCTTCTGCTGAACTTTATCTTAGTACCTTACTCGAATTCTTCCTAGTACTTAATTTTGCAAGCATCTTAATTATTTTTTGTTGTTTACCATTTCTTCATTCCCTCCATATATTCGATTAAAATATGCTTCCGTGAAATTAGTGATAAAATTGGTTTTATTCATTTTTTTTATTCCCACCTCAACTTTATACTGCACAGTGATTGATACAGAGTAAGCAATGAACAAATATTTTCTGGATGAATTAGAATTAAAAAAATCGAATTACTTACATAACTCCCTTACCACCAATCACTCCACAGAGGTGGCAAACAGAAGAAAGGAACACTGCTGAAACCCAAAGTGCAGAACTATAGTATCTACTTGATAGCTTTCCCCATTGGTTAGGATGGGAATAAAGTAGAACAGAAAGGAAAATATTGGAAATTGTGGATCACAAGTAACTTAACAGTTTGTATGAAGAGAGTGGATAATATTTAAATTCTTCCATTTTGAAAGAGATGTAGGTTAAAATGAGTTTCTTGAAATGTAAAGGGAAAAATCAAAAGCCATGAAACCAAAGGTTGATATTTTTGACTACATAAAAAGAAAAATTTAAACATGACTTAAATAATGAAACAAAGAAAAGTAAAAAATAGGGCAAATTGAAAATTGGGAAAACATATTTGCAACCTATAAGACAGACAAATGGCTTATTTCATTAATTAATATAAATCCTCATGAATCAATAAGAAAGGGATGAGTAGATGGTTAAATTCAAATAGGCAGTTCAGTAAAAGAGAAATAAAAATTACCAAGAAATCTAATATGTAGTAATTCTTTTTAAAAATATATTTTTTAGTTATCAATGGTTATTTGTTTATATGTGGTGCTGAGAATCAAACCTAGTGCCTCATACATGCTAGGCAAGTACTCTACCACTGAGCTACAACCACCCCCCCCAGTATGTAGTAATTTTTTATTTTATTCATAATCAAAGAAATAAGGATCAAAATGAGATTTCACTATTTATCATATCAGCATAAATACAAATTTTGAATGAAACTGGTGTTGATGAAGATTATGGGAATTCATCAATTCTTCCCATGCTCCCCCTCCCTACCCTACTATGAATTAGCCTCCTTGTATCAGAGAAAACATTCAGTATTTGTTTTTTTTGTACTCTCTCTATTGTCTTCCCACTTACTTGTCTCCCCAAAATTACTTTCTCTTTTTTTCTCCTGCTACTCTCCAACTACTTTAGATTCCTCTTTCAGGTTTCCTAAGATCTAATAACTCTATATCCTCACTTTCTACCTCTTTAACATCTCATTCTACACCCTCCACCCCAGTTCTCTCATTGCCCACCATCAGAAACTGTAGACCCTTTTGCATACCTACTGTTTATATTGTAGATAAAAATTGAACTCAACATTTCTGTATATTGTGACAAAACTTAAAAGTCTTAACCAGCAGCTATTTGGTTTAAGGCTGTATATTGTTTGTATTGGGATTTGTTAATATTGTTCTCCCCCTTAAAGGAGAGGTATTGGAACCCTGAAGGGACACTATAAGCCTGTAGGGTAAACACTGTAACACTTCAAATCCAGTGCTAGAAGGAAAGATACACAAACAACTTAAAAAAAAAGAAAAGAAATTGCCCCAAACAAACCAAGATACTACATTATTATAATTCATGGCCAGCAAGCAGAAGAAATAACAGAGAAGGAGTTCAGGATGTATATAATGAAAATGTTCTGTGAATTAAGGGATGATACAAGAGAGCAAATACAGGCAGCAAAAGATCATTTTGATAAAGAGCTACATAAACAAATACAGGAAGCAAAAGATTACTTCAATAAGGAGATAGAGGTTCTTGGAAAAACAAACAAACAGAAATCCTTGAAATGAAGGAAACAATAAACCAAATTAAAAACTCAATAGAAAGCGTCATCAATAGATTAGATCACTTGGAAGACAGAACCTCACATAATGAAGATAAAATATATAATCTTGAAAATAAAGATGACCACATAGTGAAGATGGTAAGAAACCATGAGCAGAACATTCAAGAATTATGGGATAATATAAAAAAGACCAAGTTAAAAAATTATTGGTATAGAGGAAGGCATAGATTTACAAAGTAAAGAATAAAAAATCTATTAAATGAAATAATATCCGAAAATTTTCCAAACATGAGGAATGAATTGGAAAATCAAATACAAGAGGCTTATAGGACACCAAATCTACAAAATCACAACAGATCTACACTAAGGCACATTATAATGAAAATACCTAGCATAAATAAGAACAGAATTTTAAAAGCCAGAAGACAAGGGAATCAGATTATATATAGGGGGAAACCAATTAGGATATCTGCAGATTTTTCAACCCAGATCATGAAAGCTAGAGGATCCTGGAACAACATATACTAAGCTCAGAAAGAAAATGGATGCCAACCAAGAATCTCATAGCCAGCAAAATTAAGCTTTAGGTTTGATGGTGAATTAAAAACCTTCCATGGTAAGCAAAAGTTAAAAGAATTTGCAACTAGAAAGCCTGCACTACAGAACATCTGTGGCAAAATATTTCATGAGGAGGAAATTCAAAACAGCAATGAAAATAAGCAAAGGGAGGTATTACACTAAAGGAAAAACCAATCAAAGGAGAAACTAAGTCAAGTTAAATTACCAAAAATAAACAAAAATAACTGGAAATACAAATCATGTCTCAATAATAACCCTGAATGTTAATGGTTTAAACTCACCAATCAAAAGACACAGACTGGCAGATTGGATTTAAAAAAAACAAACACCCAATAATATGCTGCCTCCAAGGGACTTATAGGAAAAGACAACCACAGACTGAAGGTAAAAGGTTGGGAAAAATCATACCACTCACATGGGCTGTGTAAGCAAGCAGGGGTTTCCATCCTCATATCAAATAAAGTAGGCTTTATTTTAATCAAAAGGGATAAAGAATGATATTATGTACTGCTTAAAGGAACCATACATCAACAAGATATAACAAATATAAATATATATGCCCCAAACAATGGAATATCTACATTCATCAAACAAACTTTTCTCAAGCTCAAGAGTCAAATAGACTACAACACAATAATTCTGGGTGACTTTAACACACATCTTTCACCACTGGATAGATTTTCCAAACAGAAGATAAACAAAGAAACTATAGAACTCAATAATACAATCAATAACTTAGACTTAACAGACATATATAGAATATTTCATCCATCATGAGTGAATACACTTTCTTCTCAGCAGCACATGGATCCTTCATATATTATGAAACAAAGAAACTCCTAGCAAATAAAAAATGTAGAGATACTACCCTGCATTCTATCAGATCATAATGGAATGAAATTAGAAATCAATGATAAAATAAAAAATAGATGCTACTTCAACATCTGGAGACTAAATAATAAATATGCTATTGAATGAACAATGTGTCACAGAAGATATTAAAGAAGAGATTAAAAATTCTTAGAGGTAAATGAGAATACTGATACAATATATCAAAATCTCTGGGACACTATGAAGGCAGTACTAAGAGGAAAGTTCATTGCATGGAGTTAATTCTTTAAGAGAAGAAAAAGTCAACAAATAAATGACCTAACATTACATCTCAAAGCCCTAGAAAAAGAAGAACAAAACAACACCAAAAGCAGTAGAAGGAAGGAAATAATTAAAAACAGAACTGAAATCAATGAAATTGAAACAATTAAAACAATTGAAAAAAATGACAAAACAAATAGTTGGTTCTTTGAAAAAATAAATAAAATTGATAAACCCCAGGGATACAATGTTGGTTCAACATATGGGAATCAATAAATGTAATTAATCACATTAATAGACTTAAAGATAAGAATCATAGGATCATCTCAATAGATGCAGAAAAAGCATTTGACAAAATACAGCACCCCTTCATGTTCAAAACACTGGAAAAACTAGGGATAACAGGAAAATATTTCCACATTGTAAAAGCTATCTATGCTAAGCCCAAGGCCACCATCATTCTAAATGGAGAAAAATTGAAAGTGTTTCCTCTAAAAACTGGAACAAGACAGGGATGCCCCCTGTCACCACTTCTATTTAACATAGTTCTTGAAACTCTAGCCAGAGCAATTATACAGACAAGAGAAATTAAATGGATATACAGATAGGAAAAGAAGAACTCAAACTATCACTATTTGCCAACGACATGATTCTATACCTAGAGGACCCAATAAATTCCACCAGAAATCTTCTAGAACTAATAAAGGAATTCAGCAAAGTAGCTGGATGTAAAATCAACACCCATAAGTCAAAGGCATTTCTGTATATCAGTGACAAATCCTGTGAAAGAGAAACTGGGAAAACTATCCCATTTACAATAGCCTCAAAAATAAAAAAAAAAAAACACTTGGAAACCAATCTAATAAAAGAGGTGAAAGACCTCTACAATGAAACCTACAGAACACTAAAGAAAGAAATTAAGGAATACCTTAGGAGATCACCCTTGTTCTTGGATAGGCAGAATTAATATTGTCAAAATGCAATCTTGATCAAAATCCCAATGACATTCCTCATAGAAATAGAAAAAGCAGTCATGAAATCCATCTGGAAAAATAAGAGACTATAATAGCTAAAACAGTCCTTAGCAAGAAGAATGAAGCAGGTAGCATCATTATAATATTCTTAAACTATACTACAGATCAATAGTAACAAAAAAGGCATGGTATTGGCACCAAAATATACTTGTAGACCAATGGAACAGAATGGAGGACACACATAAATAGTTATCTCATACTAGACAAAGGTGCCAAAAACATATATTGAAGAAAAGATAGCCTCTTCAACAAATGGTGCTGGGAAAACTGGAAATCTATATGCAACAAAATTAAACAAAACCCCTATCACCATGCACAAAACTCAACTCAATATGGATCAAGGACTTAGGAATTAGACCAGAGACCCCGTGCCTAATAGAAAAAAAATGTAGGTCCAAATCTTCATCATGTGGGATTAGGCCCCGACTTCCTTAACAAGACTCTTATAGAGCAAGAAATAAAATCAAGAATCAATAAATGGGATATATCCAAACTGAAAAGCTTCTTCTCAGTAAAAGAAACAATCAGTGAGGTGAAGAGAGAGTCTACAGAATGGGAGCAGAGTTTTTTACCACACACACACACATCAGATAGAGCACTAATCTCTAGGATATATAAAGAACTCAAAAAACTTAACACCACAAAAATAAATAACCAAATCAATAAATGAGCCAAGGAAATGAACAGACATTTCTCAGAAGAAGATATACAATCAATCAACAAATATATGAAAAAATGTTCAATCTCTAGCAATTAGAGAACTGCAAATCAAAATTACCCTAAAATTTCATCTCACTCCAGTCAGAATGGCAGTTATCAAAAATATAAGCAACAATAAATTTGATGAGGCTGTGGGGGAAAAGGCACACTCATCCATTTCTGGTGGGACTGCAAATTGGTACAACCAATATGGAAAGCAGTATGGAGAGTCCTTGGAAAACTGTGAATGAAACCACCATTTGACCCAGCTATCCCACTCCTTGGTTTATACCCAAAGAACTTAAAAACAGCATACTATAGGGACACAGCCACATCAATGTTTATAGTAGCACAATGCACAATAGCTAAACTGTGGAACCAACCTAGATGCCTTTCAATAGATGACTGCATAAAGAAACTGTGGTCTACATACACAATGGAATATTACTCAGCATTAAAAGAGAATAAAATCATGGCATTTGCAGGTAAATGGATGGAGTTAGAGAATATCATGCTAAGCGAAGTACGCCAATCCCAAAAAACCAAAGGCTAAATGTTTTCTCAAATAAGTGGATGCTGATCCATAATGGGAATGGGGGGTCATGGGAGGAATGGAGGAACTTTGGATAGGGCAAAGGGGAGGGAGAGGAAGGGAGGGGGCATTGGGGTAGGATGGTTAATGAGATGGACATCATTACCCTAAATACATGTATGAAGACACAAATGGTGTGATTCTACTTTGTATACAACCAGAGACATGAAAAATTGTGCTCTATATGTATACTATAAATTGTAATATATTCTGCCATCATGTTTAACAAATTGGAATAAATAAATAAATTTAGGGCACAGTGGCACACGCTTGCAATCCCAGAGACTCAGGAGTCTGAGATGGGAGGATCACAAGTTCAAAGTCAGCCTCAGCAGCAGCAAGGTGCTAAGCAACTCAATAAAACCCTGTCTCTAAATAAAATACAAAATAGGGCTGGGGATGTGGTTCAGTGGTTGGGTGCCTCTGAGTTCAATCCCCAGTACAAAACAAAACAAAACAAAACAAAACAAAAAAAGAACAAACAAAAGTAAATTTTAAAAAAGAAGTATACCTATTTAATCCAGTATAGTCAGGAATGCATAAAATATATGATTATAGCAAGAAATTTTAGTATATTTCACTTGAAATAGGAAGCCAAGTAGAAAGAAAATTAAGAATAATGAAAAGATTTAAATAGCATTGCTAAAAAGCTCAGTTTTACATAAACATTGAGATAAATTTGTGGGATATGCAGATTTTAGAATAGTCATGGATAATTTACAACAATTTATCATATACTAGGTTACAACGAATAGGTGGAGGGACACCCTCAATATTTTAAAAATGTGAGTTGTCCTCATATAATTCCAATAAATAAATAAATAAATAAATAAAGCATTTCAAAGATTTTTTGGGTGAATTTGACAAATAGATAATGTAGTTAAGGCAATTGAAAAACATAAAATAACCAATTATGAAAGAGGGCAATTTTCCTACCAGATGTCAAAAAATTCTTTAACAATAATGTATGTGACAGGCACAGGAATAACCACATAGATAGACACAGCTGAATAGAAGATCCAGAAGCTAAAATATCTGTCAAGCCATGTAACAGTATAACAATCTGTATATTAAAATATTTGAAAGATTAGATTATTCTTAAAAGAATTTGGAGACAATTGAATGGCAATGTGTGAAAAAATTATGTCAACCTACATCGCAAAAATAATATTCCAGAAGGATTAATCACTTAAATAAAGATATTAGAAGAAAATGTAAGTGAATGTTTACATGTTGTTGAGGGCAGATAAGAACTTTCTATGTATGATAAAAAGGCCAGGAACAACATGAAATGATTTGAATCATTATTCACACACACACACACACACACACACACACACACACCTGTGTGCAACATTTTGGTATCAAAGTACAACATAAAAATGTTGGAAGACAAACAAATTGAGAAAACTATTCACAACATTTATGCCAGACAAAAAGTAATTCTCTTCATATGTTAAAGAACTGTTGCAAATTGTGTTAGCACAACTCTTAGTTACAAGGTGATAGAAATCAGCTAGAACAGAAAAAATTGAGGAAGATTATAATAGAACAGTGAGCAACAGAAAGAAAAATTAAGGCTAATTATAATAGGAAAATACATTTAATATCATCAATAGAAATAATATAGTGACTAAAAAGGATTAGGGATATTTATAGATGTTAATGTGGATGTACATCTATCCTATATTGTTAAAAGGATAGTGGCTATGAAAGTATGAATAGCATATTTATATTTTGTGAAGCAGTATATTTATAAATATTTATATCTGCATACAAATGTCTGGAATAATGT
The DNA here is from genome assembly GCF_964194105.1 of Spermophilus citellus. Classification (NCBI taxonomy): domain Eukaryota; kingdom Metazoa; phylum Chordata; class Mammalia; order Rodentia; family Sciuridae; genus Spermophilus; species Spermophilus citellus. The sequence goes on along the minus strand of NC_138190.1, from coordinate 119,990,169 downwards.
ATGTACAATTTAGTAGCCCTGTCAAATATGGTAGCCACTAGTTACATGTAGATATTGAGCAGCCTGAGGGCTAGTCAGAATTGAGATGTGCTGTAACTGTAAACTATACACTGGACTTTCAAGATACAATACCAAAATGTGTAAATTATTTCACTAATAATTTTCATGTTGATTACTAGTTGATACTGTTTTGGAACTGAATTAAAGAAAATATTAATTTACTCCCATCCTTTTCAGTGTAGTTCCTAGAAAATTTAAAATCACATAGGTTTTCGCATATTTCTTTTGGAAAGTATTGCTGTAAATGTTTAAAAATAGCTATCTCTGAAGTGGTGGGATTAGGAATAGGAACTTTGACTTTCTATTGTATGTATTCATGTATTGAGTACATATTATTTACATGCAGCTAAACTTTTAGACATTACTTTATATCAAAAAATGTATACTTTTATTTTTGAACAAATATTAACCCATATGACTAGCTTTTTTACTTAGCAGTGATCTAGATCGTAGTGTCCTTTCTTGTTAGGAGGGATTGATCAGGAAATTATTTTTCAAGCTTATTCATGAGTTCTCTCTCTTTAAATTTCTTGCTGCTTTCTCAATAAAATCTATACTCAAAGCAAAGAAATTTTGATGAGGTTTTTCAGATGAATTTGTTACGCCTGCACAGGTAATTTTCAAAAGCAAACTCCAAATGTATTTTGAGCTATGGCATAAAGTCTTGTCCAGGTGGAACAGATATGAGTAGGACAGCATAGTGTGTAGATGAGTGTAAACAGATGGATGACTGAGGATACTAGCCAAATGGAAGTTAGGAGTGGTTCTAAAAAAAGAGCCACTTAAAGTCTGAGTCAGACTTTGCTTTCTAGTTTTTATTAGAGCATGACATCTGACAGAGAAGGGAAATAAATATATGTGTTAAACATCAGGTGTGATGCTTATGTTCAGCTTGGCAACAGAGGGGGCCATTAGGTATCCAAACCAACCATGTTTGGAAAAACCATAAAAGGCAAGGGGGAACAGGTAGGTGCAAGCAGTTGAGGAAGATCAACCAAAGAAGGTATCAAAAGCAGCATCCAGAATGCAGGGAATTTAGGCAGATCATAAACACAGTGTTGAATACCTGAGATAATGGAATCATACATAGAAAGAGATTAAAAATAATAGAATCATGGCATAGAGGTTGAAGAGAGTATCTGGACAACAGTAAATCAGGTATCTGGGACTGAGACTGACAAATTTGACCAGGCGAAGATGAGCTAGGTCTGGGTAAAAGACATTGACAGAGTACTAAATTTAAATCAATTGTACATCTCCTGCCCAGGGGAAGTCTTGAGACTCAGAACCTAAGTCTATATTAGCCTTTAAGTGGGGGTATTTGGCAGGATATAAGGAACAAATGGAGAAGGAATCTGATTTGGGTAAAAGGTTGAAGTTGAGACTTTTCTTCGCTTACTCTGGGCAGAGATTCTGGGGAGTGAAATGTGGGTTCAGGATATGGCTCAGTGTATCGCTCACCCTCAGTTCCCTTTCACTTAGCAAGAATCTGAAGGCAAATAATCAAGAGAAAAATGAGAGTAGTGGTGAATGATGACAGTTACCAATGGTAGATTTTTGTCTAAAATTTGACCAGTGCCAGAAATTGTAGACTGGTATTTAAATAGCTGGGGTCTTTCCAAAAAGGCAGAGTGAGTTTATTGGGGAGGAGTGCTTGAATATTGTGCTTTAAGATAGTCAGCAGTTAAAATTAACAAGCTTCTCTTCCCAGTTATGCCAATATAATGTCATTGGGAGATACTTGTACTTATTAATGGGTAAATTTTATGGTTTCTTGAGGTTAGCTAACTTAAAAGTATATATTCTAATAGGTTTTATATTTAATTGCATGACTCTTTAAGGCAGATGTTACACCTGTTTCCAAACTATGCCCAAAAGTATAAACTGAATTATTTATAGCACATTAAATTAGAATACTATTTAGTCCTTAAAATGATGTTGCAAAAGACTAATGATGTTGAAAGGTGAATGAGAATTGTGAAATAAGAGTAAAAGCCACACTGATTCTAACTTTATAAAAATTTATGTTTCATACATATAAAAAGGCTGATAAAAAGACTCTCATTGTTTTCTGTGGGTGGTAGAATTATGAGATATTTTGATTCTTTAATTGACTTTCCAAATTTTCTATGATGAGCAGTTGTTATTTTTTGTCATTTGAGAAAGTTCAATAAATGCTATTAAAATGTTTTGTGGCATTTGGAAAATACATTGTCTTGGCCACCAGGTGACCTGTGTTCTCCTAGTTCCACCACTGAATTGCTGTATGACCTAGAACAAATCATGCTCCCTGCTGTTGGCCTCAATTTCTTATCAGAGGATTGGAATGGATCAGTGGTTTTCCAGCAATATTGTGGGAAGCCCTAGGATTCTGTGACAATGCCTCAAGGAGGGAAAGGGGGAGGCTGAATGATTGGAGTCTAGGTCTTTCAGATTACTCAAGTTAGAGCAGCCAGCTTGCTTTAAAAAATCAATTTTAGATACCAGGATTTTAGAAGAGATTTCCTTTCAGTAAAGGGTTTTGATCCCTTTCCATCTCTTCATACGTGCGCGCGCGTACACACACACACACACACACACACAAACACACACACACATACACACACACACACAGAGTTTGAAGTTTAAGAACCACTGGGGTAGATGATCTCCAAAGCTCCTTCTAGCATTGACAGATTCTATTATTCAGGCTTTTCACAAATTCCCTGAAGCCTTTTCCTGAATTGGTCCAAATCTGTGGAGTTTTATACTGACTTTTAGATAATACGCTTGGTGCCAAGAAACAGTTCCTTCTTACCCTGCCTGCCTACCAAGCTGTGTGCAGTGCTGCAGAAGCAGGCAGTAGAATGGATTAGCTGGATTCTGTATGGAGGTGGAAAGCTAATCAGCGGTGGAGAGAGTTCCCTGGTGGTCAAGGGCTCTTTGAAGCCTGGCATAATATTTTGAGGCAGTTGGAAAATGATGTCTCTAATGACCTGTGGCAAGAAATCTACATATTTTCTTGAGAAGGAAAGGCAAAGCCATTGTTTCCCAGTTTTAATATTAAGCCCTGGAATGGGGAGAGCTAGAGAGAAAGGGAAAATGAATGAGGATATCCCCCCCACCCCGTGTAACTCACCTCTTAGTTTTAAGTACCTTATGTGGCCATATGTCTTGCTGGTGGGAAAGGGTTGGGGGTCCTGAGTAATGAGATCCTGAGCTGGAGAAGAACAACTGCAGCATTTAGCTCATATCCCTTCTCAACATCCTTACTCATAGAAAAGGGTTCTCAAGACAATGTGTGGGACTCCTATTCTCCAAAAGATAGGTAAATATGACAGTACAGCTACTGATTAGAGGGTTGGTTGGTAGCACTGGCATCTGAAGGCAGAACAAGTTTTTATTGTTAATCTAAGAGGTTTTATTCAGTCCAGCCTACTCAAAATGAGGAAGGTGGTAAAATTTTCTCTTGAGCATATACTTTTCTATTTATGCTCCTTTTCTCCAAAGCGGTACCCTATTTTCCCTCCCCCCAGATCCCAGGGACCCATACATTCTCCAGCTCTCATTTTATTCCCTTGATATAAAACAAAATTACTGAGATATTTATTCTCACTAAATTACAAATGAATGATTACATAATTACTATGCCAAGTAATAAAAAAGATTGAAAATATCCTTAAGCCAAAGGAGTACATCAAGAATGATAGGATTTTAGGTAGCATTGAGTATATAAAGAGAGTTTTTTGGAGGAAAAGACAGCCTGGCATTCCACTGTACTTTGTCAAGAAGGTTCTAATCACAGGCCTGAGTCTCTTCTTTTTTTCCTAAATATGTGTTTGTTGTGATGATTAGGAAAAGTGTAAAAGTGCAAAAATTGGGTACTCATTAGCCTTGGTGTTACAGCCTTCCGGGGGAGTTGGTGGGGTGGCTAACTAAAGGAATCTCTCTGGGAAAACAGCCTCTTTCCTTGGGGGAAGAGAGGGATTAAGAGATAAACCTGTGAAAGAATGCAAAGGACCCAAAGAGATCTGTTAGGGAGCTAAAGGAAAATTGCATGCAGTCTATTGCCACTGTTTTGAATGGTAGTCAAGATTTATCAGAGGTGTTTAATTTTAGCACAGAAGAAAAGAAAAAGTAGTTTAAAAATAAACCAGAGATTTAGGGGGAAAAAAGGCTGGTGAGCTCAGTTTAATCTCAGGTACACAGGCATACATTTTCCTTCCATGCAACTTGGGGCACAGGCATGACCACTTCCATCTGTGAATTGTTAGGTCTGATTACTTGTCCATAACATTTCAAAGGTCTTATATTGGGCTAGATGACGTTATGTTGTGGTAGTTTTATAAAATAGGAATGGAAAACCTGTTTCATACCCACTATTATGATGCAAGTTCTATCGGAAAGTTCTTCTCTCCCTTTCCTCTCCCTCGACATAAGTTCAAACACCTAAAGAAAAATAGTTACAAGATGAATTGAAGCAGAGTAGGAATAAGGATCACTATAAAGGAGATAATCCTTTATAAGTGATGTTAGCATAGAGCATGGCAGTGATTTCAAAGGAAGCAGCAGGTCAGAATACAAGATTCCGGATTCTACTCCAGAGGACATGCTTCAGTGGTCTAGAGTGGAGTTTGGGGATGTGGATTTTTTTAAAAACAAGCTCCCTAGGTAATTTGGAAGCACAGCCAGGTGTGAGGAACACTGACTTGGGGAAGGGGAGAAAGTGCCTGACAGAGAAGAAGAACCATCAAAAGAAATTAGAAAGTCATGGACAGAGAAGCTTGGAGAGATGGACCATTCTTTAACCAGTAACCCAGCAGTACTTACAGGATACAAGGCATAAATAGGACAGACTTGACCCTGTCTTCATAAGGAGATCCCAGGCCACACCAGTGGTTCTAGGCCCTCAGTATGTGTCAGAACCACTGAGGGGCATTTCAGACATAAAATGTTAGGGCTTTCCCCAGAATTCCAATTGGTGAGGGTGGGGATTAGGTGTCAATGGTCTTCAAAGTTCCCCAGGTGGCTCTAAAGTACATTTAGGGTTGAGAACTTCTGCTCCAAGGCAGTAGGACAAGTAGATATTCTGTATAATTCTGAAAGGTAAGGGCTACCAGGGATCCTAAAAGACTGAGACCTAAGTGTTTTCCAAGTTTTGAGTCACGTATTTAAAAAATAAAGAAATACCAAAACAGGAATAACAAGCTGTGATTTATATTTAACAAATGAGTTCTTTTAACCTACACAAAGAACACAATGTCATATAATTGTGTTATTCATAAGATAATTACATAGAATTTATAAATTTGTTATTTCATAGTACACTACAAGCAGTGCAGTCTGATAATAGAATGCTATTTAAAGTTGTATGATGAATTCTGCTCTATATCTCTGTGACTATGTATCATCTCATCTGTGAGCACCCAAAAAAATAAGACATTTGACTGAGTTTATGAGGGTCATGAAAAATTTCTCAGGATTAGTGGTAATTCTCTCTGCTTTTTTGATTACATGGCTATTAAATTGTTCTATTGTTAAACTGTTATGGGCAAACTTTTATAAGACTATTTTCCATGGAGGAAGAGAGGGAGGAAGAAACTGCATGGGTCATCCCAGGATGCCTGTAAGGTAAATGGTGATGTTGTAGGGAATCAGGAAAGCCTGGAATCTTTGGCTTAAGAATACCAATCTATGAAACCATTCCCTATTAGTGTGAAATTAGATTATAGCCTTTAGGCTGGAACTGTAGGATTGTATATAGATGCTGCAGGTTTGGAAAAAGTTTCATTTTGAGAGTTTTTCTTTTTCTTTCTATTTTTGGTTTTGGTTTTAAATGAGGTGATCCACACCTCCTGGGGACCAGGAGTGGTTCTAAACACAAAGGAAAGGAGAAACAACTTAAGGGAGAAGCAATGACTCAGTAGAAATGGCTGGTGTCAACAGGAACCATTATCCATTATTATCCTGGATATTTTCTTCCAGAACTGCCTCCTCTGCTTCCTAGAGAATGCATAACTTATTCCTAGGTACCAAGCCTTAAAGAAGGCAAAGGAGTTTTTTTTTGTGGATAGAAGAGTCTGTTTGGGGGAATATGATGATGAGGCTGAAGGAAGCTGAGGTACTTGTGGGAACACCCAGAGTTTATTGCCAATGAGTTTGCCTTTGAGATGACTGATGATCTATGTGAGTTCAACAGAGTAGTATGAATGTCTGAAGATTAGCAGAAAGGTAGCCACAAGAAGAGGCTTGCTTCAGCTAACTGGATTTGCCCCTCTGCCGAACTTTCAACCTCCCCAAAAAAGCAAAGCCTGGAATAATTTATTTTGCCTTACATGCGTGGATCCAACATACTTGGTATGAGTCCTGGATACACACAAGTCCACTGAACTGCAGCCCTTTCTTCCTCCTGCACTTCTGATCAGCAATTGGGTTTCCCCTCACTTTTCTGTTTATTACTACAGTTCTATTCTGTGACTAGAGCCTTGCCCTGATTGTCAACCTACATTACTGAACTTCTGACTCTTCGGTTCTTGGGATTCCTTCCCTGGGGCTTATATCCTCATATGTAGAACAGGATTATGTAAAATAGGGATAATGACAACATACTTTTTAAAAGTTTCCAGTGGTAGTTGAAATGTAAAGTGCCTGGCATGGAGTAGCTATATAAAAATTATGGGTGCTTTCACTATTTTCATAATAATTATTAATAGTATGTAAATTTGTGTTTTTATCCTTTTGTCACTTAATGGGGGTTTGTTTTCTAATAGATTGATCATATGCTTTCAACATGTTACTTTCAGTGTTTATTCTTGCCACCCCCAAATCATGGGTCTATGGGAAATACATAATAGATAAAGTGAACCCTGAATTTTTCATGCCCCTTTGAATATTATGTATTAGACTGCTTATATTAGTGTCTTATTGCCGCTGTAATAAATACCACATACTTGATGACTTAAAACAAACACAGATTTATCATCTTATAGTTCTGGAGATCACACAGAAGTTCAATGTGTCTTGCTAGACTGAAACCAAAGTGTTTCACTGTATTCCTCCTTCAGGCAATTTCCTTGCCTTTTCCAGTTTCTAGAAACTGCCTGCATTTCTTGACTTGTGACCATCTTCCACCTTCAATGGTAGCAATCACAGTTGTGATCACTGTTTTTCTTTTATTTTTTTAATTAGTAATTGATGGGTTTTATTTATATGTGGTGCTGAGAATCAAACCCAGTGCCTCACACATGCTAGGCAAGCACTCTACCACTGAGCCACAACCCCAGCCCCAGTGACCACTGTTTTTCTAAACACACCTCCTCTAACTCTGACTCTACTGCTACCTTGTTTACTTATAAAACCCCTCTAATTACATTGTTTCTGACCAGATAGTTCAGGAAAATCTCCCCATCTCAAGTCCCTTTTACCATATTTACATATTTAAAGTCCTTGGGTATTAGGACTTGAGCATCTTTGGGGGCAATTATTCTGCCTACTATTCTGCTTCAATCAAAACCCACATCCCATTGGCTGAATCAGATGGACGTGGCATTCTAGATTCATGTCTGAAGGTGTTTTGAAATTGCAACATTTTCTTGCCAAAATCTTTACTACCACCATTTGTAGCTCTGAAGCAGTAAGGATCATCTGCTTTGCCTGGCTTGGTTGTGTACTCATGTGATACTTATTCTCACCTCCAGGCCTTTGCTTACACCTGGAATTCACTATGTGTTCCTTTCTGAGAATTCACATTCTACTCATTCTTTGTTTTAGTTTCAGGTCCAGATACTATGGGGAGTTCTTCCCTTAATATTGTTCTTTCAAGTAGTTTCCAATGACCCTTCATCTTTTCTTACCTGACATTTTACCATCTTCTCTCTCTCTGCTGCCTATGTGTGTGTGTGTTTGTGTGTGTGTGTGTGTGTGTGTGTGTGTAGGGGCTTCTCATGAAAGTCAGACTGGCATCCCAAGAAAGTGGGCATTTCAAAGTAAGAATGAGAAAAGGTAAAAGACTATTTTGCTTCTAAGTCCCTAAGCACCTTGGACAGCAGAAAAACTGCCAAATCTAGTCCATTGCTTCAAATCTGATAATCCTTTGAGGCTGAGCACTTGCTCTTGGTTACTATAACTACGGTTTGTAGGCGAACATTAGAACATAAAAAGATGTGAGTCTTTCAGCTACTTTAATAAAATCTGGAGATGAAATTTCCCTGAAAGCCAGAACCTTAGGAGTAATCATGTCAACTAGTTATATTAATTGTGCCAGCCTATGCCTAGGGGGTCTTCTTTCGAATGGGCATCAAAACAACTGGGAGATTTGTTAGAAAGTCTGCGTCAAAACAGCTGCTTGATTAAACTAACAAGTAAGTTCAGAGTTCAGCCAAAGAAGTCTAAATTAAATGATAAATGTCTGATAAAAATCTGTTAAAGAATCATCGATGTGTATAACAGCATATACTTTCGGAAATTATTGAATTTGCTGTTGATTCATCTGCCAGAAATCTCCTGGAGACCTGTCAGGTGTCTATACTTGTTTCTGAACAGGCCATAGGCAATTTGAAGCAAGCCAGGCTCAAAGAGCCAACTTCTAAGAATAGTGGTGGAAACTGTAAACAGCTGGATTAAAATTGAAAAAGAAAATTCATGAAGCATCCAAATCTTCTAAATACCACCATGTTCAAAAATCTAAATAATAGCATAGCTTTTGGACTGTTTTTCTGGACATACCTTGGCTTAGAGACAAACTTTAGGTATCAAAATAACTGGTGAACTGCCTGGGTGAGACCATAAGTATGTTATTTGGATTGCTTCTAAATTTGTGGCTTTGGGGGCTCAAACATGGTAAAGAAAGACCCATTCCAGTGAGGATGAAAATATAACAATAGGAATTAAACTAATATATGCAAGAGATTGATTAAAAGGATATGCTGAGGCATATGCTTCATTGATTCTGTTTCTAATTTTTTGTGCACAAGTTTTAGCAGTAAACAATTTTTTTTTTTTTTACAGAGAGCTTAATATATTGGTGTTACAAAATTCTCTTCTTGGCCAGTTGCCATTTGAAGAGCACTCAGTGTGCATCATAGGTAATCTTTCCATTTGAGGATATTAATATTTTATAAAAGGAGGTTTTGGACAGAGGCACACTATAGCCTTTCTGCTCCTTTAGATTGAATTATCACTTAAATTTATGCTCCCTTCTTTGTCACTCTTCTTGGAATTGTTAAGTTTTAGACTATATCCACATATCACCAAAAGTATTTAAAAGTGAGAAATTCAGTCTCCAAAGTAGAATTATTTTTTGGTTGGCATGTTGAAACAAATATACCAGTTTGACAAAGAAAGCAGCGAAATCAGATGACACAATTAGGCATTCATTGTGAACATAAAATACCAGAGAAAAACAAGTCAATTTATTGTTGTATCTTCTTCATAATATAGTTCAATCCACTTACTTCTATCCCATTCTGTTGCTACCACCCCATTTTAAACCTCTTACACCTGAAGTATTATAATAGTTTCCTATGTAGTCTTTCAGTTTCCTTTCTTGTTTCCCAGTCCATTCTACACACCTTGTTACAGTGGATTGAGTACTCAGTGTAAGGCAAAAACAGGCTGGTGTTGGATACTGTGAAAGCAGGAATCAGTACAAGGTCCCAGAAATATAAATAAAGGCCAAGTGACTAACTGAGGGTTCAGGAACTTCATGGGGCAGTTGTAGGAGCCAGGCTCAAAAGGGTTGCTGCAGCAACATTCTCTGGAACTGTCTTCATTGTGGCAGGAAAGGTCTAAGGTCATTGTTTCTCTGATAGCTGTCTGAAGTTTAGCTAGCCACAGTTTCCTTACAGCAGAATATAGCAAAAATATAATAGAAATTTGAAATTTGCTTTTATATACTTATGGTTAGCCTGCATTTTACTAGGTATCATCAAAAGCAAATTTAAAATATCTGACCCCATTTTGTCTTCTGCCTAGGGTTCATTTCACATGTAATGTCAAAATTTCAATAAATCTTTTACTCCCCTAAACCGTCCCTGTGAAGTATATCTCCTGTTCTCTCCTGCCTGATTATCAGAGGATTTGAATTCTGTGGTATTTGACTGTGTTTCCAAAGGTAGTTGTTCTCACCTGCTGTATCAGTATAGGCCCCTTAAAACAATTTCTTACTAAATTAAACTCCAATCCTAGAGTAAAGGGTATTTCTTGAAGGTTCTGATTTGATTTTGTTCTTCTCTGCATTTGCCAAGCAAATTAGTAATCACTTCACTGTGATTTTATAATGAATTACACAGACCCTGGACAAGGGGGAGAAAATTTTCCCATAGCTTTATTTGGAGTTGATTTTTCTAAGAGCAATAGCTATCAGAATTTCAGTTTTTCTGCCCTCATAGTTATACTATAGTGATTATAATTAAAATAAAACCACAGTATGTTAGAGCCAACTCCCCTATTTTATAGATGGAGAGATTCAGTCCCAGAAAAGTACAGTCCTATTTTATAGATGGAGAGTTCCAGTCCCAGAAAAGTACAGCTGCTGGGTCGCAGTAATACAGCAAGTGAGAGTCTAGAGATTTAGAGTTTCAGAGTTTGAAGGAAATTTAAAGTTTATCTATGCCAACTTCCAATCCAGAGCAGACATTTCTTCTATATCATCCATGTGTGTTTCTCATACATATTGCTGATTTCTCTGTTTATTAGATTATGCAATCTTAAAAATAAATGTTGATTCTTATTCCAAGGTAAGTTGAATAACATCAAATAATTGGTTCAAGTCGATGAGAGGCAAAATTAGGCTGAGTACACACTGTGATTACACAACCACCTCAACAAGAATAATTTCTTGAACAACAATTTTGGTCTACATGATCAAATATCTTTGGATTTAGTGGATAATTTTATTTTGTCTTCATGATGATTTTACCAAATCAACTTTTAAAAACTTATAGCTAGAATCAACCATTGAAATTGTCCTAAGTATTTTTTTTTGTTATTTATTTGGCCTAGCTGAGGTTTCCTTTAGTAATTCAACACAAGTATACCTCATTATGGAGTAAATGATGACAGTAATTACAAGGATAATAATAGCTACCATTTATTGAGGATTTTCAATGTGCCAGGTACTGTGATAAATAAGCATTTAAAATGTTATCTTCATTGTTTCCAACAACGTCCAGGATGTAGGTTTACTAAATGCATTTTGTAGATAAGGAAGTGAAAACTCAGTAATACTGAATAACTTGGTTAACCTACTAAGTCCCAAGTGTTCAATTCTATATAGTATGATGGGACATAATGGGTTAAACCAAGGTAGGAGTAGTGGAACTAGGATTTGCGTTCAGTGCTGTTTGATACCAAAACCCATGTACTTTCCAACACTGTGCTGTTGAAAACATAAATAAGAAAGGACAATCATGGGGCTGGATTGTGTAATTTTTGTTTTACTCTTTTTTTGTGGTGCTGGGGATGCAACCCAGGACTTCACACATACTATGTAAGTGCTCTACTCCTGAACTACACCCCCAGCCCCATGATTGTCCTTTCTTATTTATGTTTTCAACAGCACAGTGTTGGAAAGTACATGGGTTTTGGTATCAAACAGCACTGAACGCAAATCCTAGTTCCACTACTCCTACCTTGGTTTAACCCATTATGTCCCATCATACTATATAGAATTGAACACTTGGGACTTAGTAGGTTAACCAAGTTATTTAGTATTACTGAGTTTTCACTTCCTTATCTACAAAATGCATTTAGTAAACCTACATCCTGGACGTTGTTGGAAACAATGAAGATAACATTTTAAATGCTTATTTATCACAGTACCTGGCACATGATGTGACACAGCAATCTGTATACGGGGTAAAAATGGGAGTTCATAACCCACTTGAATCAATCTGTGAAATATGGTATATTAAGAACTATGTAATGTTTTGAACAACCAACAATAAAATTAAAATAAAAAAAAATTACATTATGTACCAGTCACAAAATATAGAACTCATGGAGAGCCTCACACTTACCAAATGCTTCACCTTTATTACTGAATGTAATCATCACTGCAGCCTTGTAAAGTAGGCATTTTATTCTCATTTTACATATGAGGAAACTGGGCAAGTTATTTAAACTTTTTGAACTTTAGACTTGTAGCATATAGCTAGTAAGTGCAATATTGGGAAGTGGAAGAGTGGAGATTTAAATTCCTCATCTTTAAAACTTATGTTTTTTATATTATCCTAAATAATATTGCCAAGAGCATATATTTAAATAGGATAGTTGTAAATAAAATGTTTCCAACTCACTAGGAATACTCACTATCTCAACATCCTATTGTGAATCTTTTTGAAAAATAAATAAAATATATTTTGTTTTATTTGTACTGTTTTTGAGAAGCAAATAACTGCTCACTTTCAAATTGGTCTTTGGGATGAATTAGAATGTTTTGTATATTGCCTTAGTTTAATCAGGACACATCTGTGATATCAAATGGATTCTCATTTGATATTGGAGGCCACTAAATTTTAATAGGAGACTAAAACTGCTAAACAGCATTACTTTCAGTTTGTCTCACTTGCATTGTATATCAAATGGGAGACAACTGAGCTTGATTCAACAAGAGACTGAAACCCTATTACTAGAGCCAGATGAATGTTTAACATCTGAGTATAAAATTATTAAGTCTTTCAAGAATTTCAGCTTCTCTTATGCTAAATAGACAGGTGCCATAGCCTTCTGTTTAGAAGGTATGACAATAGCAGCAGACTGATCAATAATAGTTGAGGGAGCATTTTTGTGTACTGGAGAGCAGGTAATCATGCAGTGGGCTTCATTATTGCCTGCACGTTCATGCAAGAATTTTTCTATTTTGATATATATCTTCATTAACCACTGATAGTGCAAAGTGAAAAATGAAAGTTCTGAATCACTCTTGGGGTATTAGGGAAAAGAGAAATTTTGCAAAATTTTTTGCTTGGGTTTCTTTTGTTACTAGTGGAATGATTGGAAGGTTGATTTTATCAATATGACCCAGCCTGAAAGCCATGTATGGGGGCATTTGGTTTGTTCCAATGGTACTTGTACTAATTTCTTTGTTCATTCATTTATTCATTGAATTAATTATAGAAATCCAATTCTTTCAGGAGATGTTTATTGAGCATGTAATATGTGCTAGGTGTTGTTTTAGGCACTGCAGCTATAATAATAAATAGGATGCATTGTGACCTAATTGATGTCAGGATCAGGACCCCAATTAACCAAAGAGACATAAAATAGATGGTACTTATAGAATGTTTTGTATATTGCCTTAGTTTAATCAGGGTACAAATGGGGTCAAGTACAAAGTGCTCTGTCTAGGGCATAAGAGTGTCACAGACTACAGACTTGAAGCATCAGGGAAGGATTACTGGAGGAGATCAATTTAAGAGGAAATTTGAAGGTAAGTAAAAATTAGCTAAGCAAGTTGGTAGAGTAGTCTAGGCAGAGAAAAGGCAGGGAAAGAATTAAACTGACTGTTAGTGTTCAGAGAATAGTTCAGTAAGATTGGGGCATGGAGTGCAATGACATGAGTAGCAAGAGGTATGATAAAGGACAAGAGCAGGGAAAGATTATAAAGCACCTTGCAAGTAATGCTTAATAGTTTGGCCTTTTATCCTAGGGGAAATAGGAAACCACTGAGTTTTAAGCATTTGCTCTGGAACTATCATCTGATGGTTTTGGAGAGTTATTGTAGAGGCTGGCAGTAATTTGTGTTCCACAAAGAAGGTACTGCATTTTCCATTTTGTCCAATTTTTTCATATCTTGTTCTCTTTTCTGCAATCAAAGGAATATCTGTTTGCAAAGACTATCAGAATTATGGTTCCTGGAAGAAACATTTTTGTTCTAGTCAGCTTTTTTTTTTTTTTTTTTTTTTGCCTGTGTGACTAAAAGACCCAACCAGCACAATTGTAGAGGAGGAACAGTTTATTTAAGGGCTTATGGTTTCAGAGATCTCAGTCCATAGATAGCTGGCTCCATTCCTTGGGGCTCACAGTAAGGTAGAATACCATGGAGGAAGAGTGTGGCAGAAGAAAGTAACTCACATGAAGATCAGGCGGGCGTGGGGGGGGGGAGAGAGAGAGAGAGAGAGAGAGAGAGAGAGAGAGAGAGAGATTGATTTCACTCGATAGGTGCAAAATATATACCCCAAAGGCATATCCCCAATGACCCAACTCTTGCAGCTACACCCTATCCACCATCAGTCACCACCAGCTAATCCCATCAGGGGATCAATTCACTGATTAGGTTAAGGTTCTCATAACTCGATAATTTCTCCTCTAAACATTCTTGCATTGTCTCACACATGAGCTTTCGGGAACACCTAATATCTAAACCATAACAAAGCATTGCTCCTTTTTGGTGGTACTGGGAGTTGAACCCAGTGATGCTTTACCACTTAACTACATTCTCAGCCTCTTTTTTTTTTCTTAAGACAAATTCTCACTAAGTTACTGAGGCTTGTTTCCAACTTGTGATCCTCCTGTATGAGCTTCCCAAGTCACTGAGATTGCACGCATATAGCACTGTGCCCTGGTTTAGGTATTTTAGGAACCTAATTCCCCCTTATAGGTATGATCTCTCACTGTTTCTCAATAGAGGTCCCTCTACAAATGCTGGTTTGTTGGTGTGCTCTCCAGTTGTTCATTTTCACATCCATCCTTTGGATCATTTCATATTATCCCTCTTGAAATATCATACCTTTTTCTTCCTGTCAGTCAAAAACTTACTTGTCCTTCAAGGTGAATTCTTAGTCTTACCTTCCCTAGGAAATCTTTCCTGATCAGTCCTGCCTCATTGATCCTATTATTCTTTAATTACCTCACGCATTTTGATTCCTCTCAACCCCAAATTATCTAATACCTCCTTATATACTCTTGTGTTATCTCTCCTTTTGTGGTTTCCAAACTGAACTGATCATCATAATTAGTGGAAGAGCTTCTTTATAAAATATTTATTTATTTTTTAGCTGTAGTTGAAAACAACATCTTTATTTTATTTATTTATGTTTATGTGGTGCTGAGGATAAAACCCAGAGCCTCCCATGTTCAAGGCGAGTACTCAACCGCTGAGCCACAACCCCAGCCCCGAGGAAGAGCTTCTTAAAATATAGATTTTTGATCTCTACCATCAGAAATTTGTATTCATTAAGTTGGTTAGGGAGGGGAAAAGTTTGGGAACATGACTTTTTATGAGAGTCAAAATTAGTTCTGGATATTAACTGTTCTACATGTTTCACAAAGTTTGATCTTTCCTCTGGACCTAGATTGAAAGTTCCTTGAGAACAGGAAATCTTAAAAACATTTTCTTTTTTACTTTTCCCTCGACTGCCAATCCTTCTAAGAGCCTACAGTAAATACTTGTTGTCTCAATTCCCTCATATCATTATTTTTTTTCAGTTATTCCTGTGTGTTCAATGATAATATACTTTCCCTTATAATCACTAGATGAAATAATATAGTGGCCAACATATTTACATGGATATCTGTGTATGAATGTGGTCTTTGTTGTGTTAAGGATCAGGGGGTCACCAAAACTCAACACAGAAGAGTTCTCAAGCCTTTTTGGTGAAATGTATGTGACCATACTTGCTTCCCTAGATCTTGTTTCATTTTGCATAATTCTCAGTAATATCACAATATCATTACCTATCTATTCAAAGAGCACAGTGAAATGTCCTTTGTAGTGAGAGTTTCTTTTAAAATGTAGTTTAAGAAAAGAAACAGTCTTTGAAAGGAATTATGTTGTTACAACACAGAAGGGTTTTCCCAGTGTGAGTTGTTGCAAATAAGAATAAGCAAAATTGAAATATGAATCCTGCTGCTCCGTTGCTGAAGATAGTAGGCATGTGTAACATCAAATGCATCTATTTAATACTTCTAGAATATAAAAATAAGCTTTAGAATATGTATCCTTTTTGTGACCAGTCTTTGTACATGAAAATTGTGCTTTTTAGTTTTTATAAACTCTAGAATGTCAGAGTCAAAGGATTTTTTAATGCTATCTATCTCTCTGCCTGCCCACCTACCTATAACTACCTATTGATGTATTAAAGAAAAAGCAGTTAAACCCTTGTTTGAAAAATGACTTCAAACACACATGTACAAACATACAATGCAAAACACAGTGAAGCATGGATTTTTGAAACACAGACTCAATCATTCCAACTAGTTAACTCACTGGCTAACTCAATCTATATTTGATTATGGTGATGACCTTGGTTTTTCATAAGATTTCCTTACTCTTTCCTCCAACAACTTTTTTTCCCACAATACCTTTATTTATTTTTTATTTATTTATATGTGGTACTGAGTATCAAACCCAGGGCCTTACACATGCTAGGCAAGCACTTTACCACTGAACCAGAACCCCAGCTCTTCCTCCAACAACTTTTGATAAGCAGCTTGAAGGCAATGGTGAAAAGGCAAGTATGTGGAGGTATGTGCCTATGTTAGACTGCATTTTGGAAGGTTACTACAATATGTTCATACTAGTAAATGTCTAAGGGACAGATAAATAGAATATCATATCAAAATTTAAGCAACGAGGGGAAACTTTTGTTTAATTAATATCTGATATATGTGTCATGAACACCAGGAGTTCAGGCCACACTATTTTTCTCTCTTGTTCATTCTTTGAATAATACATGAACACATACTTATTGTAAAAAATAAAGAGTAAACTACATATACAATAAAAAGTTAAGGTCTACCCTTAACCCCTTTCAAATCTCACTATGTTTTATTGAGATAAACACTTTTAACTGGCATTTATATTTCTCATGATGTTTTAAGTGGATTTTCAAATATGGATGAGGAGGTCAATGCTTTTCATTCTATTACATGATAATGTTTTGCTTTGGGTTTCCATACTTAGGCTTCAAATTTTATTTTATTTTTTCTCTTGTCAGTCTTGTGGATGTATGTTATGTATGCAAACTTGTACATTTAAAAATTTTTTTTCGTTGTAGGTGGACACAATATCTTTATTAACTTATTTTTACATGGTGCTGAGGGTCGAACCCAGTGCCTCACGTATGCGAGGCTGCTGCTCCACCACTGAGCTATAGCCCCAGCCCTGAACTTGTAGATTTTGAATGATTGTATGTATAATCATTTTTAAAAAAATCTGGCTTTATATACATTTTCCAAACACATGTCCATCAATGAATCCCCTTCAGGGAATGGGGGTAGGAATAAGAAGTTATTTCTGTTTCAGTTGCAGTCAGTATAAATAATCATCTTATAGGCCTTGGGGTTTTATGGTTAGTTCCTGTTGTCTTTGGCCTTCCCTGGGGTTCTCTGAACTTCAACAAGGTCTCAGGAAGCCCAGGGCTCTTCTTTTCTTTCTGGGTTCTGCTCAGTCATTCTAGGGGTAGGTTTATTATAATTTTTTTATCATCCTTGAGCTGAATACTGACTTAAGAGTTTTGTCCTTGAACAGTAGTAGAGCTTCCAAAGCCACTGAGAATTCTTCCAAATACAAGTACCATGAGGTGGAAACTAAAGTCTCTTCAGTTTGACATGTGAATTGCTGATTCAATTTATCATGAAATTCATTCTACCTGCAAGAATGGATTTGCCTAAATAGGGAAGTTTCTAAGTAGTTAGTGGTTAAAAATGGTTGTGTCACTGCTGCCTCTCTTGAAATTAAAATAATTTAAAATGCCAATTGAGTCATGACAAAGAGCTTTGTATCTTCCAAATTGTCATATATAACTCTGTAAATGGGGGATGAATTAAGGTACCCAGAAAAAGACCAAAAAATGAGCTAATCAAAATCATGACCTGTGTCCCAAGGACAAGGGAGCCTGGGGATGAGGAAATAGTGGCAGTTTGCTTGCATTTGAATAGTTTGTTAATTTGGTTTTTAGTGTTTCCTAGAAATAGTTACAGTATCAGAATATATTGGATTCTCTATACAGATTGGTACAAGACCAAAGGAATGATTATTCTTGGACTGAGATGGTTGCCCAAGGCTAAGTCTTTAAATGATAAGTAGAGAGGAAGGGAAAAATGGGGGAAACAACAGGTGTGAAGGTAAAGAGAACTGACCATATCTGGAATATTTGTGGTATGGAAAGTATTTCATGGTGTCAAGAGTTAAAGAATTTTCAGAGAGCCCTGTGGGAATAGCAGCAGAAGAGGTTTTAAAGGTAGGAAGTAGCAAGATTTTGAGACTTATAGGTTGTAGGACAGACTATATCCTTAAGAAGTATTGGTGGCCATTTTTTTTGCACTGAGCATAGAAACCAGGGTCTTGCACATGATGAGCATATAGTCTACCACTGAGCCAAATCCCTAGCCTAGAAGAGGATTTTTACTTAAGAGGGGTTTCTATGGATCAGAAGTGCCATTTATTGTTATAATAGACATGTACATGTTTAAATAAAGCTTTTGCTTCAACCAATAAAAACTTTACGAGGCACTATCCTTGCCCACAATTTGTGTTCAATCAATTGCTTACTAAACAGAAGGATTTGTTTTAGTTTCAGTTGTTGCATCTGACAGAGATGTTTGCTGTGAGCCAATTAGAAAATCCATTCATTTAGGCTTCACTTCCACTATTGCTGTAGTAGGAAAAGACCTCTCAGAAGTATTTTCATAGAACTCTTGGACCTTTGGGATTCTAGGCTTCTTCAAATTGGCCACTTTGAATCCTTTCATCTTCTCCCTTAATGAGAAAAAATACCCTAAATAATTCCACTGAAAAATTCTATTGTTTCCTCTATCTTTGCACTTCCTCTATTTTGAATTCTTTAATCTTAACAAGAGAAGACTTTATATATAATAAAAGTACATGATTAATACTATTAAAGCTTCTTTCAAGGCCTTGTGACTCTAACTGGAGAGATTTCATTTATTGTCTTCCTGATCAAAGTAACTGAAATAGATGAACTATGAATTAAAGGGTAGGACTATGTTTGTATATAGACATTAAATAAATGTCAATAGATCATTTGTAAAACTCTACACTCTGCTCTGAAATGTGCAGTTTGAGCTTCCTCTTCTCCATAAGAAATGTGTTATTGAGGCTTTGGGTAACTAGTCTTAAATTAATAAAATATCTATGAAACTGAAAATGCAGCCATCTCTAGCATTCTATGTTGGTGTACTTTCAGATATAAGAGCTAAAACCATCAGCAAATCTGGAATTCTTTTGTAAGGACCCAGGCTAGGTGGAAAATATTATGTTATAACCAGGCTAATTTCACATTGGCTTATGATACCCACTGGAACTTGGTTCTGGGAAGGGGTACAACCCAAATCAGATACTTGAGATTATATCATTAAAGATAATGAGTGTAAAAATTCCCAGGATTTCGATCCCTTAGAAGGTTCACTTTATCATGCTTAGGTAACTCACAGCAGTGCAGGGTGTTTAGTAGCTCTATATCAGTCTCTGTTAAATGTTATATTAGTAAGAGTTGATGGTTGAGAGAACCCACGTGAAGAGCTTTTAGTGAGTCTATGTGAGTGTTCAAATCCTTGGACGTGTCTCAGCAGCTGATTCAAGATTAGCTCAGGTGGGTGTGGAGCTACAGATGCTCAGGGCTCTGAGAGCCAAGAATTTTCTGAATCAAAGCTGGAAATCAGCACAACGTCTCTCCGCTCTTTACATGTTCTGCAAAGGAAAGAAATGTGCAGATCTATTCTGGTCACTCAGTCTCATTGAATATTTATGGAAGTTCTGAAGTGAGTGAAATATTTCCAGATATCTCTTGAAGCTGAAACAGGCAGCTTGGAAATAGATAACCCAAAGTACTGGATTTGTCTGTGTAGGGCAGCATATTTTTTTTAATCACACAGGAATTGTCAAATGGGCCATGTCTTAGTGATTTACCATAAAATTAGTGAATTCTTCCAAATTCCAGCAGATTAAAATGAAAGAAAAGCACAACAAAATTAAAAAGAAAAAGAAGCATCCTTAAACAACTCTTCATCAGTACTCAGGTTAAAGGAATCTGACTTAGTTGGCCAACAAAATACAAGTATTAGGGCTCAATGGTAGAGTTCTTCCCAAGTATGCACAAAGCTATGGATTTCATCACCAAGAATCACACACACACACACACACACACACATACACACACACACACAAATATCTCTGTTTTAGTTTTACTTATTGCCATTGTTTACTACTCTGTATATTTGTCATAAATTATTTCCACTAAATTTAGGACTCTTTTAATAAAGGATTTCTTGATTGCAGAGAATAGAAATCAACCCAAGAAAGCTCAGATAAGCAGTAACTTGTTATAAGAAAACTATTGCCAAACCATTGTATAGTCATAACTTTTGGAAAGTGGATCGGGAAGCTAAAGTAATTTTCTCTCTCAAGTGCTGTGGAAGACTGATTACATTATGGTTCTAATGAATGGTCATCCTAAATCCTCATCCTGAGCCCTGTAATTGTGATGTCCTTTCTCATTCTTACTCTGGGATGGACCATTTGACTTACTTTGGCTAATGGAATATTAGCATACATGATGTAAGAAGAGACTTGGAAATTGTGTGCACAATTCCTATCTTACTCCTCTGCCTTTTCCATGAGAACATGCTGAGCATAGCCTGTAGCTCAATGAGAGACATGGAATGGAGTCAAGTCAGCTCAGTTGTTTTAGCTAAAGCTCTAAATATGTGAGAATGTCCAGCTAATATCCACAAAGCTGCTCTAGCCATTGCAGTTGGCCACAGATGCACGAGGGAGCCCAGGGATCCCACCTCAGATAAACAAAATTGCCAAGGCAACACATAGACTCAAGAGAAAAAATAGATGTTTATTATTGTATGGTATGATTTTTTTCTGTTTTTTTGTTATCCGGCAATAAATAAATATTTTATCTAATTTTTACTACAGTGTTTTGAAGGTGGGACTTTTATTATCATTCCTACTTTACAGGTAGAAACTGAGGCTTAGAGAGGTCATTACAATTAGAAAAAGACAAAGACAGCAATAGAATCTGGGTCAAACTGAGTAAAGAGCCTATGAATTTCTTCATGGCTTCTTCATTCTTCTTTGATGATAGCCTCTACCATTTACAGAATGCTGAGAAAGTAAGAATATATGTTGATATCTCATGGTAAGGTTTACTAGCTGCCTAGTTAGACAAGCAGTAGTCAACTAATCTATAATTCCAAAGGTATTAGGAGAGATTGCTGGCTGGGAATCATTAGGTTC
Source organism: Spermophilus citellus (assembly GCF_964194105.1). NCBI lineage: Eukaryota > Metazoa > Chordata > Mammalia > Rodentia > Sciuridae > Spermophilus > Spermophilus citellus. Next base: position 119,968,922 of record NC_138190.1, on the reverse strand, counting down.
CTTTTTTTTCTGGCTTCTTTCCTTAGAGATCTAGTCAACTACTTTTGGGTGTTGAATATCAGCCTCTATTTTCTGTAGTCAGATTTCACTACACAATAAGCACTTAAACTTCCTCTTTTCAGCCTTACATATGATCATCATCCTCTATTATGTCTAGTGTTACCATGTTCAAAGCCTTTAGGATCAATATATTTAAAGTGTAAATCTCTTATCTCCTTTAGGAGAGAAAGTAGATACTTGGCTGTTCAGGGCAATCATTGGGACCGGGAGGTCCAATTGCTCAGTAGAAAGACTTGGAAATCATCTCATTGTTTTCTATGCTGTGCAACATCCCTGTCTTGTGTGATACCTGGTGCCTCTAAGACCTGACATTTCCTTGTTCTGCAGGGAAAGCTGATTTTTCTCTAGAGAATATCATCTCCCTCTGCAAAATATTAGATTGTAACATCCTTCACTCTGCTAAATTCATTACCTCAACTCTACTTTCAATCTTCTGAAATTTCATTGAGTTTTCTAGTGGACCGTCTTTTGTTCTCAGTCCTTGTAAGTATATATTTTTTTGAAAAATCGTTTACTGCAATTAAAGTTGGGTTTTAGGAGGACAGGAGATCAATATATGATCTATTACCTATGTTTAGGAAATTATCTTTCCTCTGTGAGGTTTTAAATAAAACTTCTTCATTTAGGTTGTTCCAAGTCTTATCTGAAAACGTTATCAGTAATATTAAATTAAAGTGACATTTACTTATGAAGCTTCCATACAAATAAGCCAAATAATTAATAAATTCTGCTCCTAAGTGCAGTGGTTTGTTTCCAATGCTCAAGTTTTAATTTGACAGTACTCTCATTTTAATAATATACTCATTTATAAGCTTTTCTTATTTAGAGCTAGTATTGGTTGTGAAATAGTCATTCACTTGTTTTTTGCCTGAGTGGAGGAGTACCCTTTGACCTTCACTTGGGAAAAATGGTATAGGATATAATAGGCGAAAGTAGTAGGTGAAGATGTTATTTGAAACATCAGACATTCTGCCAATTCCTACCACCAATATAATCTCTAGTTTGTGATATGAGATTTGTGGAGGTTGACTGGCCTTAAATGTTTTGGTGGTTTGTTTGTTGCTATGAGGTTATAAAATTTTCAAAGATTAATTTGCATTGATTTTCCAGAAATCCATGGGAATTTTACTCTAAAAATAACCCACTCATATAACTAGCTTTGGAAATATTCAGTTATGCCTAGGAAGAAAGATCATAAGAAGGACTGCCAGGGTTGATGAGGATTGGTATATCCACACAAGTCTATAGAAGTATTTTGAGGCAAGAATCAGCTTTATTCTTACCTTTGCCTAAGAACAAGACAGACCTGAGAGAGTCCTCATGTTTGTAGTCATCATATTACTTATAAGAAAACTATTCAAACATCCACAGAAGTTGTAGGAAGTAAGAATTATTATTGTAACTATTTCTAGGAAACACTTAAAATCAGACTAAAATTATATATGTAAATGAGGCTTCATTCAAATCTCTGTAAATTATTAGATGGCATTATTGCCAATTGCCTGAAAATTTTAAGAGGCCAAAAATCATATGACATTAAACTAATAATTTGATAAGGTTACTGGCTTGAATGGCCAGAGAAATATCTCCATGAAAGTTATATTTTATTTTCAAAACCACATAATTGGCTTTTACTAAATTATTCCATTTATTTGAAAACTATGTGTTACAATCCAATCCTGTCTCAGGTATTTTCTAATTCATTATAAGGTCAAAGAACTTATATTTTAATGTTTATGCTTATATAACTATAAAACAATGCAGTTTAAGAAACATGTCAAATGAATAGTACAAATGATGTCAGGGAAGGGAGACTGAGTACTTTGGGAAGGAGGGATCAAGTAGATCTGCTAGTTGAGCAGAAAATCATAGCTTAATTCACAAAGGGAAAAACAGAAAGAATATTGTAATCAAAGCCATAGAGGCAGGAAGGCACAAGGCAGTTTTGGTTGGGGCTTATGATTCATATGGGTGATGAATGGAAAAGAAATCTGGAAAGGTAGGTCAAGACTACCCTATGGGAATTTAAATGCCAAGTAAAGTAGGTTTTAATTTGTAGTTTGTAGGGAGGTATAGAGCTTTTAAAATTCAGCTATTAATAAGATTAAACAAGTGCATGCTGCATGGTTTAAGGAGGAGAGTCTAGAGGCAGGAGGATTAACTAAGGGCCTGAAGCAGACATCTGGCCATCAAAGGATAGGGGTCTGAGCTGCACAGATGACATTGACAATACCAAGGAGGAAAATTCAACAAGAGAGATTATAAATAGCCATCTTACATGTTGAGGCAACTGATTGGATACTGGAAGAGAGAAATAATGAAAAATTAATAATCATTGAGGTTTTAAGTCTAGGTGACATATGGTGCTCTCAACAGAAATAAGAAAGCATTAGGTTTGTGGAGGAAGTAGTGAATTTAGTTAATTTAGTTTAAAATTTCTGTAGAATCCAGGTGTGGATGTTTATCAGTTAGGCACATGTACAAGACTAGAGCTTGGTGGAGAAGGTTGCCATTAGAAATAAAGATGTTTCTTTGCATAAAAGGGATAATTAAGCCAAGCAAGTAGGCAAAATCATCAAGGGAAAGAGTATACAAAGACACCTTGGGGAAACAGCCAAGGAGAGAGAGATACAGCCTTAACAGACATAAGAACAGAACCTAGGAAATGAAGTATCATAGAAAAAAAGGAAGGAGAGAGTGTTTGGTTCAGAGTGCCAAATGAAGAAGAGAAATATGGGAGAAGAGAATGGGAAAAGGACATTGGATTTAGTGATTAGGAAGTCATTGGGTACTTTAGACAGGAAATTTGTTAGTATATTAGCAATATTTCAGACTTAAAGATGCAGTAACTATTCATTCCATTGAGAGTTTTAGATTTGAATAAAATATAGAAGAGTATTTAGAGAGGACAGAAAGTTAAAATGACTATGCTTTCAAGATCAGAAACACTGGTACCTGTTTATATTTGTAGGTAGAAGGGCAGCAGAAAAGCAGCCAATGGAAAAGGGAGGAAGGGAAGGGGTGGGAGGGAGTTATGGAAAGAGAGCAGTGAAGACAAAGATGAAGGGGAGGAACAGAGGAGAGAACAAGAAAGAAGAGGAAAGGGAGTTGAAGTTATAGGTAATGAGGAAATAATAATAATAATTGAAGAAAAAAGTTCATGAAGGTTTGATTCGTTATTAGAGCTAAGAGGCTATAGATTCACAGATATAAGGCTCCTAAAGTGTTTTCCATTGAAACCAAACTAGGGAAAATTCCTCTGGGTAGGATACTCAAATTCTTCTATACTTCAAAAGTATAAGAAGTATAGAAAAATTTAGAGAAAGAAGGGGTGGAACTACTAGTCCTTCCTCAGGGCTCTATGAAATAAGAAATTAAGTATTTAGAGCTATAAAAAGAGAGAAGCTCTAGCTACAGTCTTCCCAGAGCCATGGAGCTTAACAGGTCAAAGACTTGGAATCCAAAGTTAGAGAGCCCAATACCTCAACATTGCCTGAAGAATCATGGGGTTAGGCAATAACATAGATGATATGGTTTGCTCTTTGATGGAGATTCTGAAAAGAGGTACCCAGACACTAAGCTGTGATCAATAAATTAGTCCTTGCTTTTATTTGTATTGTCTTCATATGACTTTGTATGTAACTTCCAAAAGACTAGTTATCCTGGGGTAACTGAGCATTATTTCACAACAGTAGAAAGAAACTAGATCAGTGGAATAGATAAGGACAGACTTTATCCCTGTAGATAAGGACAGGCTTGTCTTTCTCTGAGACAAGAGGCAAGGAAGAAAGGATAAGTGACAACCTAGATAGGCTGATGCACAGGAGAAAAGGAAGGAGTTCGTACCTGATAACTTCAATTTTCTCAGGTCAGTTTAATTTCTGAACCATACTGGGATAAGTTCAGAAGTGAACAACTAAGAAGGATAGAAAATGTTTGGGACATGGTTGTGGGTAGTCTGCTAGGGAGTTCACAGACAACTGAAGTCTTTGTCAAGCAGTACATTTAGCACACAGAAGAGGGGAGGTAGCTCATATTAGCACACATAAATGAATCTCTCCAATGATCTGTGTCTCTGGAAGCAGGAATTTTTAAATGTACTTTTTATTTTTAATTGGCATGTAGTAATTGTACATATTTATGGGTTACAGTGTGATGTTTTGATACATCTATATAAGATGTAATGATCAAATCAGAGTAATTAGCATATCCATCACCTCAAATATTTATAATTTCTTTGTGTTGGGTACATTCAAAATCCTGTTTTCTAGCTGTTTTAATCTATAATAAATTATTATTAACTATACCAACCTACTAGGCTACAGAATACTAGAATGTTATCTTCCTATCTATTTTTTTTGTACTGGTTAACCAATCCCTCTCTACCTCCTCTCCCTACATTTTCCAAAACTCTATTAACTACTATTTTACTCTATGAGATAATTTTTTTAGTGTTAATATATGAGTAAGAACATATGATATTTAATTTTCTATGCCTGGCATATTTCACTTAACATAATGTCCTTCAGTTTCATCCATGCTGTCTCAAATGACAGAATTTCTTTTAGTAAGGCTGAATAATATGCCATTTTATATGAATTCTGAATTTTCTTTTTCCATCCATTGATAGACTCCTAGGTTGATTCCATATCTTGACTATTTTGAACAGTGCTGCAATAAACATGGGCATTCAGGTATCTCTTTAATATGCTGATTTCATTTCCTTTGGGGAGAGACCCAGATGAGGGATGGTTGGATAATATGATAATTATATTTTTAGTTTTTGAGGAACCTCTACATTGTTTTCCACAATGGGTCTATTAATTTAAATTCCTATTGATAGTATATAAAAGTTTCCCTTTCTCTATATCCTTATTAGCATATATTATTTTCTGTCTTTTTGATATGGAATATCAATGATATGGAAGTAGGAATGTTTATAGGATAGATTAATGATTATCAGCCAATTCTAGTCAGATTCACACAGAAGGTAGAACCTGCCTAAATTGGCTAACAATGAAAACCATTTGGTTCCCAAGATATCTATCATATTTAGAGAAGTCAAAAGGTACAGAAAGGAACTCATTTGAAAACCCAGGCATAACTTAAGATGGTGCGATGTTTGTGGGGAAGTGTTTTCTCTCAGGATGTACATTTCCCAAGGCAGAGAACATGTCTCTAATTAAAAAAAAAAAACACATCATTTTAAATTGACCCATAACAGTTGTATAAAAGGCTGGGGAGAGTAGGGGGAAGGAGAAATAGGGAAAAGTTAATTTCACTGTACTCTACCTTTTTCCCCCTCACTTCTCCAAGGAACCATGCACAGAACTTAACAGACAGTTGCAATTTTTCACTCCGTGTAAGTAGCCAACAGACAATACCCCAGACGTTTTGCTAGTAACAGATCATTCCAGTTTGGATTTTTAAAGCAAGCTTTTTAACTGAAGCATAACATACAAACATAAAAGTACTCAGATAATAAATGAAGTTTTGCAAAATGTGCACATTTATGTAACTACCACCCAAATAAGGAAACAGAATATCACCAGCTCTCCAGAAGCCCCATATAGGTCCCTCACAGTTATTTCCCTACACCTCATCCAAGTGAACTACTATCCTGACAATTTAGATATATTTCATATATTATAAATTAAATATATATTTTATGTGTATACATTTTTATAATTTTTGGTCTTGTTTCATTCAACAGTATATTTGTGAAGTTAATGCACACTTGTTGCCTTTAATCAGTAGTCTATTCATTTTATTGCTGCATTGATTCCAATGTGTGAATACATCAGTGATTATTCATTCTACTGTTAGAGTTTTGTGTTGTTTCCAGATTTTGTCTATTGTTAACAGTGCTGCTCTAAACATTCTTGCATATTTTTTACATGTGTACAATTTGTGAACATTTTGATTAAATTCACACACACATATATGTAGACAGTACACTGTTACTATTGACTATTTTTCTTGGTCTTTGGTATGCATGATAATTTCACACACAATGAACTTTTTTTTTATTTTTTAATTTTTTTAAATTTTTTTTTATTGGTTGTTCACAACATTACAAAGCTCTTAACATATCATATTTCATACATTAGATTGAAGTGGGTTATGAACCCCCAATTTTACCCCAAATGCAGATTGCAGAATCACGTCGGTTACACATCCACAATTTTACATAATGCCCTATTAGTAATTGTTGCATTCTGCTACCTTTCCTATCCCCTACTATCCCCCCTCCCCTCCCCTCCCATCTTCTCTCTCTACCCCATCTACTGTAATTCATTTCTCTCCTTGTTTATTTTCCCATTCCCCTCACAACCTCTTATATGTAATTTTGTATAGCAATGAGGGTCTCCCTTCATTTCCATGCAATTTCCCTTTTCTCTCCCTTTCCCTCCCATCTCATGTCTCTGTTTAATGTTAATCTTTTCTTCCTGCTCTTCCTCCCTACTCTGTTCATAGTTGCTCTCATTATAACAAAGAAGACATTTGGTATTTGTTTTTTAGGGATTGGCTAGCTTTACTAAGCATAATCTGCTCTAGTGCCATCCATTTCCCTGCAAATTCTATGATTTTGTCATTTTTTATTGCTGCATAGTACTCCATTGTGTATAGATGCCACATTTTTTTTATCCATTCATCTATTGAAGGGCATCTGGGTTGGTTCCACAGTCTAGCTATTGTGAATTGTGCTGCTATGAACATCGATGTGGCAGTATCCCTGTAGCATGCTCTTTTAAGGTCTTCAGGGAATAGTCTGAGAAGGGCAATAGCAGGGTCAAATGGTGGTTCCATTCCCAGCTTTCCCAGGAATCTCCAAACTGCTTTCCAAATTGGCCACACCAATTTGCAGTCCCACCAGCAATGTACAAGTGTACCCTTTTCTCCACATCCTCGCCAGCACTTGTTGTTGTTTGACTTCATAGTGGCTGCCAATCTTACTGGAGTGAGATGGTATCTTAGGGTGGTTTTGATTTGCATTTCTCTGACTGCTAGAGATGGAGAGCATTTTTTCATGTACTTGTTGATTGATTGTATATCCTCCTCTGAGAAGTGTCTGTTCAGGTCCTTGGCCCATTTGTTGATTGGGTTATTTGTTATCTTATTGTCTAATTTTTTGAGTTCTTTGTATACTCTGGATATTAGGGCTCTATCTGAAGTGTGAGGAGTAAAAATTTGTTTCCAGGATGTAGGCTCCCTATTTACCTCTCTTATTGTTTCTCTTGCTGAGAAAAAACTTTTTAGTTTAAGTAAGTCCCATTTGTTGATTCTTGTTATTAACTCTTGTGCTATGGGTGTCCTATTAAGGAATTTGGAGCCAGACCCCACAATATGTAGATCGTAGCCAACTTTTTCTTCTATCAGACGCAGAGTCTCTGATTTGATATCAAGCTCCTTGATCCATTTTGAGTTAACTTTTGTGCATGGCGAGAGAAAGGGATTCAGTTTCATTTTGTTGCATATGGATTTCCAGTTTTCCCAACACCATTTGTTGAAGATGCTATCCTTCCTCCATTGCATGCTTTTAGCCCCTTTATCAAATATAAGATAGTTGTAACTTTGTGGATTAGTCTCTGTGTCCTCTATTCTATACCATTGGTCCACCCGCCTGTTTTGGTACCAGTACCATGCTGTTTTTGTCACTATTGCTCTGTAATATAGTTTGAAATCTGGTATCGCTATACCACCTGATTCACACTTCCTGTTTAGAATTGCTTTTGCTATTCTGGGTCTTTTATTTTTCCATATGAATTTCATGTTTGCTTTATCTATTTCTACAAGAAATGCCATTGGGATTTTGATTGGCATTGCATTAAACCTATAGAGAACTTTTGGTAATATCGCCATTTTGATGATGTTAGTTCTGCCTATCCATGAACAGGGTATATTTTTCCATCTTCTAAGATCTTCTTCTACTTCTCTCTTTAGGGTTCTGTAGTTTTCATTGTATAAATCTTTCACCTCTTTTGTTAGGTTGATTCCGAAGTATTTTATTTTTTTTTGAGGATATTGTGAATGGAGTGTTTTTCCTCATTTCCGTTTCAGAAGTTTTGTTGCTGATATACAGAAATGCCTTTGATTTATGCGTGTTGATTTTATATCCTGCCACTTTGCTGAATTCATTTATTAGTTCTAGTAGTTTCTTTGTAGACCCTCTTGGGTCTTCTAGGTATAGAATCATGTCATCTGCAAATAGTGATAATTTAAGTTCTTCTTTTCCTATTTTTTATGCCTTTAATTTCTTTCGTCTGTCTAATTGCTCTGGCCAGTGTTTCAAGAACTATATTGAATAGAAGTGGTGATAGAGGGCATCCCTGTCTTGTTCCAGATTTTAGAGGGAATGCCTTTAACTTTTGTCCATTCAGAATGATGCTAGCCTGAGGCTTAGCATAGATAGCTTTTACAATGTCAAGGTAAGTTCCTGTTATCCCTAGTTTTTCTAATGTCTTGAACATAAAGGGATGCTGTACTTTGTCGAATGCTTTCTCTGCATCTATCGAGATGATCATATGGTTCTTATCTTTAAGTCTATTGATGTGGTGAATAACATTTATTGATTTCCGTATATTGAACCATCCTTGCATCCCAGGGATGAATCCTACTTGATCATGGTGCACAATTTTTTTGATGTGTTTTTGTATTCAATTCACCAGAATTTTATTGAGAATTTTTGTATCTAGGTTCATTAGAGATATTGGTCTGTAGTTTTCTTTCTTTGAGGTGTCTTTGTCTGGTTTCAGAATCAGGGAGATGTTGGCCTCATGGAATGAATTTGGAAGAGCTCCCTCTTTTTCTATTTCCTGAAATAACTTGAAAAGTAGGTGCTGTGACATTCATAAACCAAATTCTCCTCAAGTTCAAGAATCAGATAGTCCACAACACAATAATTATGGGTGACTTCAACACACCTCTCTCACCATTGGACAGATCCTCCAAACAAAAGTTGAATAAAGAAACTATAGAACTCAATACCACAATCAATAACCTAGACTTAACTGACATATATAGAATATATCAACCATCATCAAATGGATATACTTTTTTCTCAGCAGCACATGGATCCTTCATAAAAATAGACCATATATTATGCCATAGGGCAACCCTCAGTAAATATAAAGGGGTGGAGATAATACCTTGCATTTTATCTGATCATAATGGAATGAAACTGGAAATCAATGATAAAAGAAGGAAGGAAAAATCCTACATCACATGGAAAATGAACAGTATGTTACTGAATGATCAATGGGTTACAGAAGACATAAAGGAGGAAATCAAAAAATTCTTAGAGATAAATGAAAATACAGACAAAACATATCGGAATCTATGGAACACAATGAAAGCAGTTTTAAGAGGAAAATTCATCGCCTGGTGGTCATTCCTCCAAAAAAGAAAAAAACAACAAATAAATGAGCTCACACTTCATCTCAAAGCCCTAGAAAAGGAAGAGCAAAACAACAGCAAATGTAGCAGAAGGCAAGAAATAATTAAAATCAGAGCGGAAATCAATGAAATTGAAACAAAAGAAACTATTGAAAAAATTAACAAAACTAAAAGTTGGTTCTTCGAAAAAATAAATACGATCGACAGACCTTTAGCCATGCTAACGAAGAGAAGAAGAGAGAGAACTCAAATTACTAACATACGGGATGAAAAAGGCAATATCACAACAGATGCTACAGAAATAGAGAAGACAATTAGAAATTATTTTGAAAACCTATATTCCAATAAAATAGAAGATAGTGAAGACATTGATAAATTTCTTAAGTCATATGATTTGCCCAGACTGAGTCAGGAGGATACACACAATTTGAACAAACCAATATCAATGGATGAAATTGAAGAAGCCATCAAAAGACTACCAACCAAGAAAAGCCCAGGACCGGATGGGTATACAGCAGAGTTTTACAAAACAATGAATTTTTTTTTAATTGTAGAAGCTTAGAGAGAATTTTCTTTAAATTTTATCAAGAAGTTGGAGTAGTAGTAGGTAACTTAAATCAGGATCAAACTCATTTAAGGTTAGGTTCATTAAGTCTTTGTAAAATATGGCTTATTTATTATTTTATTTTACTATAATGATATAACCTTTCAGGGATCCCAAGTAAAGTACTAGGATATTTATTTAGCATAGTCTTTCCTTCTTGACAGGATCTGAATTACAGTTGAAAAATATTTTTCCAAATATGCCCAGCACCATAAGACTGCTGAAAGCTATACTTAGCTTCTTTCCTTAGAAACTTCTTTCCATTTATTTCTCAGCACCTGGGTCAAGGCATTTGATGAATTAACAGATGTTTCAAGGGGTAATAATACATAGAATGGCAAGATCACACTAAGACATTTTTCTTTGCTCTGGGATCTTATTCCCTCAATTCCTGGTTATCTGATAACTTTCTGAGGCCTTTAAACAGATTCTTTTAAAAACTGTCATATAACACAAAATTAATCATTTTAAAGTGAACAGTTCAATGGGATTTAATGTATTCATTGTCTCTATCTAGTTCCAAAATATTTCCATCACCTGAAAAGAAAATTCTGTACCAATTAAGCATATTATCATTATTATTTAAATCCAACTTTTCTAATTGCTCAGGGATGGAAGATTGGTCTGCTGCAAAATAGTCCATAATAGCTATAAGTGGACTTCTATTGTGTTTTATATGGTTATTGCAAAATATTTCCTTTTTGGAGTATCCAATTTGTACATAAAAATAACTGTATGATTATAAAACAATACATGCCTTTGGTATACATTTGAAAAATTTAAAAACTAAAGATAATTAAAATAAAAATTACTCATAATACTAGAATTTAAAATTGCCTTTATAGTATGTATTTTCCCCTCATAATTTTCATGCATTTATCATAAAATTGGGATCCAATTATATCTAGTTTCCAATATCTTTCATGAATCAGCCATTAGAAAAAATTTCTCTCGAGTACCTGCTTTTTTCATTAAAATAATTTGGTGAAATCTCCGCATTTATTTTTGTTGATATTATTTTAATAATAATATTTTAGACATATATGAAATATATTAATTACTCCATTCACAGACATTTGTTTTTAAATATTGATCTTATAAAATAATAGCTCCTATCATTTTCTTTTGCATTTTGACTTACATCCTTAGAAGTGAGTTTATTAGGTTAAAAGATATATATATACATGCATACACACACACACACACACACACACACACACACACACACACACACCTATATGCAATTTCAATGTGTTTTTATATGTTTGCCAAATGACTTTCCTCAAAAGTTGTTGCAGTTTGCTTTTATTTTATAGGTGGAGTTTTCCACAGTTTTTGAGAAAGTGACTCCTACATTGACTGAAGGTTGTCTTTAGTTCTCCATCTCCCTGGGCTATCATTTTCTTACAAAAAATTTAATGAACATAATTAAAAAATATTTCCAATCAGCACACATGCCAGTAGTGTGTAATTTAATGTGGAATGATTTAGGTGATCATGTACCACTCTTGTCTCTTTTTTAATCATAAATTTTTGACAGCTAATCTAATAAAAATTCCATATATATATTTCTATCAAATGCTAAGGCCATTAACTAGTTTGTACCTGAAAGGTCTGCAAGGCCTTTTAATGTGGATGATAAAAGATATTTAAATTCACTTAACAAGAGTCAATGAAATAGGCCCAGTCATATTCATCTTTTTTTCATTTTTCTTACTCATCTCTAAATTTTCTATTCTCTAGAATAAGGTCCTCATAATTGACTCATATAACACTTTAATAACACATTATTTAATCTAAAAATTGATTTTAACATCAAAAGCATGTGATCTTTTGTATAAAAATGGATGTAATAATGTGTTCTTTTGTAAATGCATACAAATACAATGGAAGGATACATAAATAATTACTAAGAGCAATTATCTGGAGAGATGGAGGAGTAGTTTCTAGGTGGATGATGGATAGATTGGGAGGGAGTTTTGAACCATGCCAATGCCCTACTTATTAAAAAGCTAAGTTAAAAATCAAGATCAAACTTTTGTGACTTTAAAAATACACATAAAAGAATGTCTATTGCAGTAATATTTGTAAGAATAAAAAATCAGGAAAATCTTAGTATTCATTAAATGAAAAGAGACAATTCAATTATAGTGGGGTCAAAGAATTAATAGTATTAATAGTATTTGGTTACCATTTGAATGGAAGAGATGACTACTAGTTTTCTAGCTAGTACCATTAGTTAGGAAAGGGAATAGAGAAGGTGTGGTTGTGAACGGACCACATTATGAGTTCAGTTTTGGATATGTGTAGGTGTTTGTGGAACATGTAGGTAGGTATACCCAGTAGGCATTTGAATATTTGAGACTTGGACTCAGAAGAAAATTCAAGACTGAATTTATAGATGTGTGAGCTTGGAGCATAAAAGTGGCAAAACCAGGGCTGGGGTTGTAGCTCAGTGGTAGAGTGCTTGCCTAGCATGTGTGAGGCACTGGGTTCAATTCTCAGCACCATGTATAAATAAATAAAGTGCATTGACAACTAAAAAATATTTTTTAAAAAGTGGTAAAACCACACATGTAGATGATATTCAGGGAGAGAGCAGCATTTGAAGAAATATGTTAATGCCAGTAACTTATTCCTTCTATGGGGCAAAATAATAAATCAATATTATTTTATAAAATTATGCATGATTTATATGATTACTAACATTTTAATGTCCTTACTTTTTCTATCACATTAGGTGTTTTGTGTATTTTTATTATTATGGGTTTATATAATGACAGTGACTTGTGACTAGTTGGTGCTGGATGAGAGTTATACTATGCTTTGTTGAGATCAGGAACCAGAATTCTGAAATATCTAGCACTTAGAGTATGTAAACCCATATTACCATACTGGCTAAAAGGGTCAATTACTCTAAAACTAGGTTTTAGGACAAGTAAAGAGGAAATAAAAGGGAAAAAAGATATTTTATTGAGTACCTTCTGTCTCAGAAATCATGCTAGGTGATATATAGATAGCTATTTTATATATATATATATATATATATATATATATATATATATATATATATATATATATTTATGTATATATATATATATTTATGTATATATATATATATTTATGTATATATATGTGTGTGTGTATATATATATGTGTATATATGTATATATATGTATGTACACACATATATCCCCAATTAATTGTAGCGGCAGTTCTATGATGCTAATAATTTCTTAGTTTGTAGTTAATATAACTAAGACTCTAAGAAGTTAAGTGACTTATGGAAATTCACTTTTGAGGAAATTATTTTAAAAGTCATTGGTTCTCGACCCTAATACACACATCAAAGTAATCTGTGGAACTTAAAATATACATTTCTGGGCCCTCCAGGAGTGCTTTTTCAGGAGCTTTTTATATGGCTCTGGGTGATTCAATTTTAAAATGTTCCATGAGAGATGCTGTTGTGCAATTTAGGTAGTGCATGACAACTCTGGATTCAGGTAGATTGATATGAGTCTATCTGTGACGAGCATTGTGAACTTTGGCAAATTATTCTCTCTAAACTTCAATTTATTCATCTATATTCTGGGATTATAGTATAATCCTCATCCAGCTCCAACTAGTCACAAATCACTGTCTTTATATAAACTCAGACCTACCTTGTGCTGATGTTGTGAAGATTCAAAAATACATGTATGCTGAATAGTCTCCTTTCCCTTCCCTAGACCCCAGCTCTACTTTGTTCTATGTCATAAGAAAGATGGGCCTCCCTTGCTTTCCTGGTTCTGGTTGGGTTCAACCACGAGGAGGTTAGAAATCAGGAGTACAATATGGGTATTTATTATCCCAGGTCCCTCTCTGAAAATCTGTCATGAGTTATAATTGGCTATGTTCCTTTAACTAAAGTCACAACTCTTGACAGGTGTCTCTGTCTCTTACAACTATAGGTTCAGCTATAATATTTTCTGAAGCCCTGTAAATGTTCCTACTTCCTTTATCCTTCAGCAAAGTAGGTAAAAGGCTTCTGGCTATTGCTAACTCTGGCAAACTGTGCCATCCTTTAATCTCACTAACCTTTTGTGAATAGTTTCTCCATTAAACTCTCAATTATCCCATTTTAGTGTGCCATCTGTTTCCTGCATGGATTCTGACAGGTACTACGGATAGAATGCTTAACACAGTACCCATCACATAGTAGATTCTACCTTGTGCTGATGTTATGAAGATTTAAAAATACATGAATGCTGTATTTTTTTCATTAAAGACCAAGTCTTGTGTAATGCATTCTTCAAATGTATGCAATTTGTTATCTCATTTGGAGTTTATTCATAAAATTAAATTTCAGTAGGATGTGGTTTAGATGGAATTTAGGTGTCAAAGAATCTCTAGGAAAAAAAACCCAACATATATTTCTTTATTTCTATGACATTCTGCTTTTAAGAAAGGGAGATAAGTGTTTGGAAGATAAATTTGCATTTAGGATTTTGTAAAAGAGAAACAATGTATTGGATAAAGTTTTGCAATGAGTATACATTTAACCAGTATGATACAGACCTGGAATAGCATCCTGGATCTGTCTGTTCTAACCTGTCACTTAATTTCTACTAATCCATAGGGCTCTTCTGAGAATCAGATGAGATAAAGTATCTAAAGTGTCTCCCACAACTGAAACTTGAGTGACCCCTTTCTCTCACCATCTCAATCTTCATCCTAGTTTTGGCAGATTTGATGGTCCCAGTCCTTACAGGATTATCAGTCATCACACGTCGGTTCCCAACAGCTTTTATACTGCATTTCTTCAGGCATGGAAATGGGTAGTGTTTTTTTTTAAAGAGTACAACAATGATACAGATCCCAAATAGGTTCCTGATGATTATTTTCCTGAAAACCTAAAAGTACCAACAATAAGAACCTCCAAAGGGCGCAGTGGTGCACGCCTGTAATCCCAGCAGCTTGGGAGGCTGAGGTAGGAGAAGCACAGGTTCAAAGCCAGGCTCATCAACTCAAGGTTGTAAGTAACCTAGTGAGACCCTGTCTCAAAATAAATAAAAATTTTAAAAGGACTGGGATGTGGCTCAGTGGTTAAGTGCTCCTGGGTTCAATTCCTGGTACAAAAAAAAAAAAGGAAAATAAAGAATTCTCATGTTTTCTCAGAATTTTGTCTAAAACAGTTTCATTTTGTTATTTCTACTTAAGCTAATGTTAACCTCTAAGGTCATATTTCATTTTCTTTTGTTTGGGGCAGCAACAATTTCAGAGGTGTCAACTCTATGTTCTCTATAATACTAAACTTGTACAGCAACTAACTATAAGGCTGCCAAAGTCTGATGGATTTGAGATAGGGAAATAACCAGTAACTAGGATCCTGTATTTTAAATTTTTTGTCCTTTTCTTACCAGTTATAGAACATTAATTAACGGTAACTTTAAAGTGACTAAACTCCATCACTCTTTAGGGAATACATGTTAAAATATGCAACCTATAATTCATTCCATTATTTTATGGAAAGGATATAAGTAAAATGGTATTTTAAAGTAACATGTAATTTATTTTCCAAACTTGATTCTTTATTTGAACTGTATACAATGAAGCTTGAAGATACTGACCAACTGAAAATTATAGTGGGTTTAAGTATTTTTATTAGAATGGCTTCACTACATTATGTTAGATGATTATGAAACATCTATCTTTCTTGATGACTTCAATTTAAGAAATAGATCAAATTGGTAGGATGTGTAAATGAGCAAAGTTGACAATGATGTGTAGTTAATACTTTTTCTTCACCATAATTTTGAATTAGAGTTGTTATTCTTGTAAGTTCTGATATAGGGTTTTGCATACGCACCACATGAATTAAGGAGAGTTATTAATAAGTTTAAAATATTTACTTTAGAAAGTGATTCATCAAAAAATAAAAGGAAAAACTGCTGTGTCCCAATCATTCCAGATGCCTTTAAGTTCAGTGATTCACTGTGTAAGGTAAACTAAAAGCTGAAGTATCAAGAGCCACTATGTTTTGAAAATCCTTCAGTAAAGAAAAAGTAACTCTAAATGGTTATACAGACCAAAGGGGCAAAGGATTGTATAGATTAGCATTCTATTACTATTACAAAATGATAGATATAATGAACTTGTAAAGTGAAAATGTTTTCTTTGGTCCACAGTATTGAAGGTTCCAGTCCATGATCTATTTCCCACATTGCTTTCTGTCTGTGGTGAGGCAGCTCATGAATAGTGGGGTGTATAATAGAGCAAAACTGCTCACTTTGTGACCAGGAGGCAAAAGAGAGCAAAGAGGGCATCAAGTCCCACAGTAGTCTTCAAGGTCATGCTCCCAGTGATTTAAAGACCTCGTACTAATCCCCACTTCTTAAAAGATTCCATCACCTCTCATTAACAGTATTCTGGGGACAAAGCCTTTAACATATGAACCCTTGAGAGATGTTCAAGATCCAAACTATAGCAAGAAAAAAAGATTGAATTCATAAAATCATATTTATGCATTTTGGTAGCACATTGCCAGTGTATATATGCATATCTGTCTCCTCTTTTCAGCACAGGTTCAGGGTCTAAAGCTCTTCCTTTCTCATCTCTAAACCTGGGTTTGCTTGGTGATGCTGTAGGAGTAACTCTATCATGTATCACATCCCCAATTACCCACATAAACCTCTTTTAGATATATCATATTTCCATATAAAAGATTCTGTGATGTTCTGCAGAGAAGAAACCTCTATGTTTCTTTAACCTTGCATTTCCCAACTTAATTGACCACATGATCTCTCCCCCACCCCAGTATAACTAGCAACACCTAAAAAATCCTTTTCAACATTGCCTACTATATTCTGAAATTGGTAAAATTTATTTTAAAAGGCCATGGAAATCTTCTAGATTTAAACTAGACTTTAAGACTTTCAGAGCTCCATGTCCACTTTGTGAGGCCATTCCCTCCTTCTAGACACAGAATTGGATTTAAAAGAGGCTCCAGTTCTATGTGCTTCAGTGAAGCCCACCCATCCCAAGGTATCGCACTACCAACTGCAGGGTTGAGCATGTTATTTTTTCCTGAATTTAATGTGATAACTTTCCTTAACACTGTCAGCATCACCATTACAAACTGCTTCAAAGACCATCTCTTAATAAAAAAGCCTATAATTAGATCTAATTACCTACCTTACCTTAAGAAACCCAATTCTAGGCTCAACACTTCATGCCTTATATATCTATTTACCTCAGTCATGCCCAGATATATAATCCCCAGGCTATCCCTCATTCTCTATATTCTCTTAATCTGACCCAATATCATGTTCTCCCCCTTATCTACATTTCATTCTTGTTCCAAGTGAGTCCTAGCCTTCTTTGAGGTTGCAACTTCCCCTGCAACCTTTACAAGTAATAATTGTTTTTATTTCATACACTGTACATTTCTCAGGTTTCTCTTTCCTACTCTTTTAAAAAAATCTAATCTCTACTGATCTCTCTTCTATTTTAATGACATTTCCCCTTCTTTTTCCTTATTTTGCTCTAGCTTCTGCACATGAGAGAAAACACTTTGCTTTGGACTTTCTGAAACTGGCTTATTTCACTTAGCATGGTATTCTCCATTTCCATCCATTTACTAGCAGATGCCATAATTTAATTCTTCTTTATGGCTGAGTAAAACTCCATTGTGTATATATACCACATTTTCTTTCTTCATTCATCTGTTGACAGACACATGGAAGCAAAGGAAGGATGGGGAGTGGTGAGGGGGAGGATGGACATGAAAGGTAGGAACAGTGGAATAAATCTGACCTAAGTATCCTATGTATATGTATGAGTATAACACAGTGAGTCTCACCTTTATGTATATCTATAATGCACTGATTTTAAAAACTGTAAACAAATAGAAGAAAGACCAGTACAGTAGTAAAAAGGAAACAGGGCAAGTGGAGGGAAGGGAAAATACAAAAGTCTGAATTGGAAAGAATTATATTTCATTCTTGGATCATTATGTCAAAATGAACCCCAATATTATGTATAAACATAATACACTAATAAAAAAACTAATCTTTGCTGAAATTTTAGGCATCATACCAGCCACCTTCCTTGTTAGAGTAATATGCTGAATTACTACTCACTCCCCACATTTATTGGTAATTTTGGTTTTTGACTCACTGACTTCTCTTTTCTCCTTTATCATTCTTGGTGCAATGAGTATCTATATAGATATCTTTTAATTCTCTGACTTCTTTTTAAAATTATTTTTAATATGTATATGGACACAATACCTTTATTTTATTTGTTTATTTTTTTTGTGGTGCTGAGAATTGAACCCAGTACCTTACATGTGCTGGGTAGGCGCTTTACCACTGAGCTATTAACCCCAGATCTAATTCTCTGGATTATTCAGTTATTTTGACTTTCCTACCATCTCAGCCAATTCTTTCTATGGTTACAGTCTAGACTGTGTCATTACTAATAAGCTGAACTTCTCTCAAAAACTTGATTTAAAGCATCTTACTTTTTATACACTCCTAACTTTTGATCTTGTAGCTCTCTCAATACTGCTTTAAATACTTATTGGATTTCCAATTTCTTGACTCCTCAACTTGTTTAACTGTTTGTAACTTACTTATAGTCTCATTTCTTCTTTATCATCACCACAGTTTTGTAAAATACTGAAGCACTTTCTCTATTATCTTCACCTAGAAATTCTTAACCCTGGCTTAATCTAGCACTCCACCAACTCAGATTCTACACAGAAGTGGCCAAACCTACCTGCCTGGAAAAAAATACAGCTATATTGACTGGATTAACTTTAAATTTAAACCTATAAATATCAAAGGAGCCATTAGTACTGTCCTAACTTACTTTTCAATTCAATTTGAACTCCCATTTTCCCAGACAATTATTTTCATCTACTTCCCTTACAAATCTCCAACAGTCCCTTTTCTTCTCAGCCTGAGTTGATTGCCTTATTTCACTGAGATAATAGAAGCAATCAGAATTAAACTATTTCATCTTCCCACAACCAAATATACCAACCCACCTCTGTTGTCTTCTTACAATAGATGAGCTGTCCCTGGTTTTGTCTAAGGTCAATCCTTTGCATAGGTGCTGGATCTCTCATCTCTCACCCTCTCTCCTTTTCAACCATTTTGCTCCAGAAGTTATCTTCTCTTTCTCTTGCAGAATCAAATTTATCCACCTCATGGATCATTAGAATCACTATATGAACATCTTGTAATTTGTTCCATTTAAAAAAAAAAATCCAACATTGACCCTACATTCTCCTCCAGCTTCTCTCCCCTTTCTCTGCTTCCTTTTATAGCAAAACTCCTAAAAATAGTCATCTGTACCCAATGTCTCTATTTCCTATTATTTTTTGAATAAACTCCAATCAGACTTTCATCCTCACCCTTTACTTTTCATTTTATTATTTTTAAAAACAAATGCTATCATGTATATGCAAAGTAAACAAAATTATTTTATAGGATGCATATGCAGTCAAATGATTACTATAATGGAACAAATTAACATATTCATCACTTCATATGATTATAAATTTTTCCCTTCTGTGGCAATAGCAGCTACAATAATTTAACAAAAACTTTATATAACACTATTATTAATTATAGTGATCATGTTGCATATTAGGTCTTTCAACTTGTTAAGTCTATTTATTTACTATTTTGTATCCTTTGACTTATATGTCACCATTTTCTGCCCCCAAGCAAATTCTCTTCTGGATATATATCCAAAGGAAATTAAATCACTGCTTCATATGGCTATCATTCCTACCCTTTGAAACAGCTTCTTATTAACATCATGAATGGCCATCATCTTGTTCAATCCAATAGTCATATATCTTTCTTTCCTCTTCCCAATTTACCTTTTAATGTCATTGATACAATTAATCCCTTGGTTTTGATTTGTGGCCTCCATGGAGCAGATGGTATTATTTATTTTTTTGTAGGTTCTGGAATTTTATTTTTGGTCATTTTATTATAATTATTAGCACATGTTGATTGTACAAAATAATGGGTTTCATATCAAAATAAAACATACCAAGATGGAATTAAAGTCATAAGAAAATTATTGAGTACAATGTCTATGAATGATAAAAGGGAGGGAAGAAGAGGAGACAGGGAGAATCTTGGTCTGCAATGCAGGTAAGAAACTGGTGAAAGTGAAAAGGAAGTAAGGAGTAAGATGAGTTATTGGAATCACAGTTGAGGAGTCCCTGCACTGTGCTCAGTCATTGGTTGGCAAGAGTTCAAGGAAAACATGGCCTCAACACAAATAGCACAGTGGATAAAGGACAGTGAAAAACCTGAGGTTGCTGGTCAAGTATGCCCCTACAAGGGAAATCTGAATGGAGCATTTCCATGACCACATGCATTTCCTTGTTTTGAAACACATTCTTTAATTTGTTTCTAGAATGTAACATTCTTGATTTTCCACCTTCTTAGTATCTCTTGTTGAATCCTCTTCTTCTCTCTTAACTCTAATAACTGACAACTTTCTAGGGATAAAGCTTTTGCCATTTTCTTTATGTGTACATATTGCTTAAGGGAATTCATCTATTCCTATGGATGATACTCATATTTATACTATAGCTTTACAACTCTGGTATTTGGAAATCTGAAAAATGCCTCAAATGTAATATATTCAAACCCAAATATTTGATTTTCTACTGCCCCACCTTCCAAAAAACATCTCTTCTCTCAATGTTACCTATAATTTAAATGTTGATTAAGCCTAAGGACTAGAATTTACCTATAAGTTTTCTCTTTGTGTGACACTGTGACATTCAATTCATATTTTAATTATGTCAAGTTTTAGTACAAAATATGTCCTAGTATGACCATTTCAAACAACTTCCACCTCTACTTCTTAGTTCCAGATACTATCCAAGGCATTACTTTTACGATCTTATTACAATTCTACTTATTTTCCTGTTATTTCTGGACTCCTGCATTATTTGTATTCCTCTTCCCATGCTTTAGAGACTGAAGTCTTGGTAGACATATCTTCTTAGCCCTTCATTCAATTCTCACTCTTGAACTCTATGTTTTAAAATTTCTATGACTCTGTACTGTGAACTGGAAAACTGATTCATTCATGCAGTGTTCCTCATATGCCATAAATAGGTAAGTCTAGGTAATAGGAGTATAGCCTGAACAAAATTAATACTATCACAAGCCCCCTATAGAATTTTCATTTTGATGGAGCAAAAAAATAATGACTTAATAAATATATGATTTGTCCTATGGAAGTAAATGAGATAGAGAAAAATAAAATATGGTGTTATTAGAAGTACTGAGGAGTGATTGCTATTTTTATAAAAGGTGGTGAGGGAAGGTTACTCAGAAAAGATGTCACTTGAGAAAAACTGGAAGGAAACAGAGAATGCTATGTAGAGATATATATGCCTCAGACAGAGAAAATAGTATAAAAGCTTTAAAGTCTGCATGTTCTGGTTTGTTGAAGGAAGCTGTGTTAGTTCTTTTGTTAGTTAGCTTTCCATCACTATAGCAAATATTGATACCAATAAACTTAAAAAGAGAAAAGGCTGGGCCGCGGTTGTGGCTCAGTGGTAGAGTGCTCGCCTAGAATGTATGAGGCATTGGGTTTGATCCCTGACACAACATAAAAATAAAACAAATAAAATAAAGGTATTTAAAAATAGTATATTTGAAAAAAGAGAGAAAAGGCTCACTTGGAGGGTCCAGTCCAAAACTGGGTAGATCTAATGATTTTAGGCCTATAGCAGAGATGGGTATCACATGATGACATGAGTGTCTGGCAGTGCAAACTGTTTACCTCATGGCTGGGTCAGGAAAGACAGAAAAGAACTAGAGTCCCTCTATTCCCTTTGAAGGCACACTTTCAAGTTTTTAAGACCTCCCATTAGGCCCTATTTCTTAAATGTTGTAACACCTTCTAATAGTGCCAAACTGTTAACCAAGCCTTATAACACATAGGCCTTTGGGGGATATTGCAGACTCAAACTATAGCAGTTATCTATTGCTATATAATGTTACCCCAAAACTTTGTGGTTTCAGACAAAAATTACTTATTTTCTCACAGTACTTATAGGTCAATAATCTAGGTGTGACTCATCTGGCTACTTATATCTCCCAAGGCTACAACCCCGGTATTAGCCATTCTGCAGATATCTCAGTGTTTAACTTGGGGAGGAAATACTTCTTATTCACATGGCTTCTGGCAGAATTTGTTTCTCACAGGATGTTGGGCTGAAGGCCTCAGTCCCTTCTTGGTGGTTGCTTAGAAAAATCCCTCAGTTTCGTTGCATGTGGCCCTCTCCATAAAGAAGCTGATAATGTGGCAGCTGGCTTCACTCAAAGCAATCAAGCACAGCAGCATGAAATGATTGAACAGGAAGGAATCCAGATTTGGTCTGTAAATCTCTAAAGTGATACACCATCACTTTTGCCGTATTCTTTTTGTTAAAGGCAAGTCATTATGTTTATTCTCTACTCACATGAAGAGAATTACACAAGGATTTGAATACTATGAGGTAGGCATCATTGGGGACCATTGAATAAAGACTGCTTATCACTGAGGCCCTTGTGGCTTAAGCAAAATGGAATAGAGGAGACAGCATTTAATGTTCTGAGAACAGATTATATTATCTATAGAGAGTTTGTAGAAAAAGAAAAAGGGCTTTAAACTGAGATGTAGAATAACTCATTTGGAGATTTCAAAGTGGAGGGAGGTCCTGCAAAAGAGACTGAGAAGAAGTGATGAATGCAATATGAGGAAAGCTAAGAATTTAGACTCAGGTATAAATCCTCTGTTCAATATTCATAAGGAGGCATTAAACATATGTAGGGATCCAAATTCAGTTATCTCAGACTCATATAGTTAAAGGCCATAACTATTTTCTGAAGCCACACCTCCCTTCACCCCACTTTGCTTTATTCTGAAAGTAATTATGTAGCCACAGTGATTTGATTGGGATCCATTCACCATCTTCCTTTTCCCCATGTTTCAAGGAGTTCTTGAGAAGAGATTTAAATTATGGTGTAGCTAGGATGCTATTGTCACTCACAGTTCCCTTCTGTAATATTTCAGACTTTGATATCTTAGCTGATTAGAGAAATACATCTTTTTTTTCATTCTTAACTTTTTATTAAAACAATGATACATTTGCAAAAAAAATAAAAAAACTTTAGAATTTGTATTTGAAAGCTATGCATTTTCTTTAAGGGTACTAGAGCATGAACAGAAGTATCCATGCCTGGGAGTCAGAATTCATAACTTGTTATCTGTAAAAATGTAACTCAGCTTTGCATGTTGGTTTACCAGCTGTAAAGTCAGATTAATAATGGATTTAATCTGCAGAGTTGTTTTTTTTTTGATTATTTATCGCATTACATAGTTCATGATATATCATCTTTCATACATTAGACTCAAATTGTGCTTTGAACTCCCATTTTCACCCCAAATACAGATTGCAGAATCACATCTGTTACATATTCGCATTTTTACATAATGCCATATTAGTGACTGTTGTATTCTGCTACCTTTCCTATCCCCTACTATCCCCCCTCCCCTCCCTTCCCCTCCCATCTTCCCTCTCTACCTCCCCTGCTGTTGTTCAATTCTCTCCCTTTTTTTCCCTCCCCCTTGCCCCTCATAACCTCTTATAATTTTATGTATCCTTGAAGGTCTCCTACCATTTCCATATGCTTTCCCTTCTCTCTCCGTTTCTCTCCCCCCATTCGTCTTTGTTTACTGTAGTCTTTTCCTCATGCTCTTTCTTCCTGTTCTGTTCTTAGTTGTTCTCTTTATATCAAAGCAGACATTTGGCATTTGTTTTTTAGGGCTTGGCTAGCTTCGCTTAGCATAGTCTGCTCTAATGCCATCCATTTCCCTGTAAATTCTATGATTTTGTCATTTCTTAGTGCTGCATAATACTCCATTGTGTATAGATGCCACATTTTTTTTATCCATTCATCAATTGAAGGGCATCTAGGTTGGTTCCACAGTCTAGCTATTGTGAATTGTGCCGCTATAATCATTGATGCAGCCGTATCCCTATAGTGCGCTCTTTTAAGGTCCTCAGGGAATAGTCCGAGAAGTGCGATAGCTGGGTCAAATGGTGGTTCCATTCCCAGCTTTCCCAGGAATCTCCATACTGCTTTCCAAATTGGCCTCACCATTTTGCAGTCCCACCAGCAGTGTACAAGTGTACCCTTTTCCCCACATCCCCGCCAACACTTGTTGTTGTTTGACTTCATAATGGCTGCCAATCTTACTGGAGTGAGATGGTATCTTAGGGTGGTTTTGATTTGCATTTCTCTGATTGCTAGAGATGGTGAGCATTTTTTCATGTACTTGTTGATTGATTGTATGTCCTCCTCTGAGAAGTGTCTGTTGAGGTCCTTGGCCCATTTTTTAATTGGGTTATTTGTTATCTTATTGTTTAATTTTTTGAGTTCTTTGTACATTCTGGATATTAGGGCTCTATCGGAGGTGTGGGGGGTAAAGATTTGTTCCCAGGATGTAGGCTCTCTATTTACCTCTTTTATTGTTTCTCTTGCTGAGAAAAAACTTTTTAGTTTAAGTAAGTCCCATTTGTTTATTCTTGTTGTTAACTCTTGGGCTATGGGTGTCCTATTAAGGAATTTGGAGCCTGACCCCACAATTTGTAGATCGTAGCCAACTTTTTCTTCTATCAGACGCAGTGTCTCTGATTTGATACCTAGCTCCCTGATCCATTTTGAGTTAATTTTTGTGGATGGCGAGAGAAAGGGATTCAATTTCATTTTGTTGCATATGGATTTCCAATTTTCCCAGCACCATTTGTTGAAAATGCTATCCTTCCTCCATTGCATGCTTTTAGCCCCTTTATCAAATATAAGATAGTTGTAACTTTGTGGATTAGTCTCTGTGTCTTCTATTCTGTACCATTGGTCTACCCACCTGTTTTGGTACCAGTACCATGCTGTTTTTGTTACTATTGCTTTGTAGTACAGTTTGACCTCTGGTATCGCTATGCCTCCAGATTCACACTTCCTGCTTAGAATTGCTTTTGCTATTCTGGGTCTTTTGTTTTTCCATATGAATTTCATGATTGCTTTGTCTATTTCTACAAGAAATGCCATTGGGATTTTGATTGGCATCGCATTAAACCTGTAGAGAAGTTTGGGTAATATCGCCATTTTGACGATGTTAGTTCTGCCTATCCATGAACAGGGTACATTTTTCCATCTTCTGAGATCTTCTTCTATCTCTCTCTTTATGGTTCTGTAGTTTTCATTGTATAAATCTTTCACCTCTTTTGTTAGGTTGATTCCCAAGTATCTTATTTTCTTTGAGGATATTGTGAATGGAGTGGTTTTCCTTATTTCCATTTCAGAGGTTTTGTTGCTGATATACAGGAATGCCTTTGATTTATGCGTGTTGATTTTATACCCTGCCACTTTGCTGAATTCATTTATTAACTCTAGCAGCTTCTTTGTAGACTCTTTTGGGTCTGTTAAGTATATTATCATGTCATCCGCAAATAGCGATAGTTTAATTTCTTCTTTTCCTATTTTTATGCCTTTAATTTCTTTTGTCTGTCTAATTGCTCTGGCTAGTACTTCGAGAACTAAATTGAATAGAAGTGGTGATAGAGGGCATCCCTGTCTTGTTCCAGATTTTAGAGGAAATGCCTTTAGTTTTTCTCTGTTTAGGATGATGCTAGCCTGAGGTTTAGCATATACAGCTTTTACAATGTTGAGGTAAGTTCCTGTTATCCCTAGTTTTTCTAGTGTTTTGAACATAAAGGGATGCTGTACTTTGTCAAATGCTTTTTCTGCATCCATCGAGATGATCATGTGGTTCTTGTCTTTAAGTCTATTGATGTGGTGAATAGCATTTATTGATTTCCGTATATTGAACCATCCTTGCATCCCAGGAATGAATCCTACTTGATCATGGTGCACAAGTTTTCTGATATGTTTTTGTATTCGATTCGCCAGAATTTTATTGAGAATTTTTGCATCCAAGTTCATTAGAGATATTGGTCTGTAGTTTTCTTTCTTTGAAGTATCTTTGTCTGGTTTTGGGATCAAAGTGATGTTGGCCTCATAGAATGAATTTGGAAGAGCTCCTTCTTTTTCTATTTCTTGAAATAGCTTGAAAAGTATTGGTATTAATTCTTCTTTGAAGGTTTTGTAGAACTCCGCTGTATAGCCATCTGGTCCAGGGCTTTTCTTAGTTGGTAGTCTTTTGATGGCTTCTTCTATTTCTTCTTTTGTTATTGGTCTGTTTAAATTGTGTGTGTCTTCCTGTCTCAATCTGGGCAAATCATATGCCTTAAGAAATTTATCGATATCTTCATTATCTTCTATTTTATTGGAATATAGGGTTTCAAAATACTTTCTAATTATCTTCTGTATTTCTGTAGTGTCTGTTGTGATATTGCCTTTTTCATCCCGTATGTTAGTAATTTGAGTTCTCTCTCTTCTTCTTTTCGTTAGCATGGCTAAGGGCTTGTCTATCTTATTTATTTTTTCAAAGAACCAACTTTTAGTTTTATCTATCTTTTCAATGGTTTCTTTTGTTTCAATTTCGTTGATTTCTGCTCTAATTTTAATTATTTCTTGTCTTCTACTACATTTGCTGTTGTTTTGCTCTTCCTTTTCTAGGTTTTTGAGGTGTTGTGTGAGTTCACTTATTTGTTGGTTTTTTCTTTTTTTGAGGTAAGAACTCCAAGAAATGAATTTCCCTCTTAAAACTGCTTTCATTGTGTCCCATAGATTCTGGTATGTTGTGTCTGTGTTGTCATTTGACTCTAAGAATTTTTTCATCTCCTCCTTTATGTCTTCTACAACCCATTGATCATTCAATAACATATTGTTCATTTTCCATGTGATGTAGGATTTTTCCTTCCTTCTTTTATCATTGATTTCCAATTTCATTCCATTATGGTCAGATATGGTGCATGGTATTATCTCCACGCCCTTATAATTACTAAGAGTTGCCTTATGGCATAATATATGGTCTATCTTTGAGTAGGATCCATGTGCTGCTGAGAAGAACGTGTATCCACTTGATGATGGTTGATATATTCTATATATGTCGGTTAAGTCTAGGTTATTGATTGTGCTGTTGAGTTCTATAGTTTCTTTATTCAGCTTTTGTCTAGAGGATCTGTCTAATGGCGAGAGTGGTGTGTTGAAGTCACCCATAATTATTGTGTTGTGGTCTATTTGACTCTTGAACTTGAGGAGAGTTTGTTTTATGAACGTTGCAGCTCCATTGTTTGGTGCATACAAATTGATGATTGTTATGTCTTGTTGGTGGATGGTTCCTTTTAACAGTATATAGTGACCTTCTTTATCCTTCTTGATTAACTTAGGTTTGAAGTTGATTTTATTCGATATGAGTATGGCCACTCCTGCTTGCTTCCGAGGGCCATATGAGTGGTATGATTTTTCCCAACCTTTTACCTTCAGCCTGTGTATGTCTTTTCCTATCATATGAGTCTCCTGAAGGCAGCATATTGTTGGATTTGTTTTTTTGATCCAGGTTACTAGCCTATGTCTCTTGATTGGTGAATTTAGGCCATTAACATTTAAGGTTACAATTGAGATATGATTTGTATTTCCAGTCATGCTTCTTTATTTATTTATTTTAGTTTGGCTAGTTTTGCTTTTTGGTTGTTTTCCTCCCCCTTTACTGAGATACCTCCTGCTGTTAGTTTTGGGCACTATTTATCAAATCCTCTTCTTGTAGTGTTTTGTTCAAAATGCTTTGCAGAGCTGGTTTTCTTGCTGCAAATTCTTTTAGCTTTTGTTTATCATGAAAGATTTTAATTTTATTGTCAAATTTGAAGCTCAATTTTGCTGGATATAGTATTCTTGGTTGGAATCCATTATTTTTCAGCGTTTGAAATACATTATTCCAGGATCTTCTCGCTTTCAAAGTTTGTGATGAGAAATCGGTCGTTAACCTAATTGGTTTACCCCTGAAAGTAATCTGCCTATTTTCTCTCGTAGCTTTTAATATTCTCTCCTTGTTCTGTACGTTGGCTATCTTCATAATTATATGTCTTGGGGTTGGTCTATTATGGTTTTGAATGTTTGGGGTCCTGTAGGCTTCCAGGATTTGGCAATCCATTCCATCTTTCATCTCTGGGAAGTTTTCTAGAATTATTTCATTTAATATGCTGTCCATTCCTTTGGTTTGAAACTCTGTGCCTTCTTCTATCCCTATGACTCTCAGATTTGGTTTTTTTATGACATCCCATAACTCTTGAATAGATTGTTCGTGGGATTTAAGCATCTTTTCTGTGTTGACTATATTCTTTTCAAGTTGATAAACCTTGTCTTCATTATCTGATGTTCTGACTTCTACTTGATCAAGTCTATTTGTAATATTCTCGTTTGAGTTTTTAATTTGGTTTATAGTTTCCTGCAATTCTAGGATTATTGTTTGATTTTTTTTTAAGATCTCTATCTCCTGGTAGATCTCGTTCTTTGCCATTTGAATTTGTTTGTTTAATTCATTTTCAAAATATACTTTTATTTCTTGGACTTGCTGTCTCATGTCTTCTCTAATATTCCTTTCCATTCGAGTTAGGTATCCCTTGAGTTCTTTCCATATCCCTGTTTCTGAAGTTTCTATGTCCTCCTGTAGAATTGAGTTGTCTTGCATTGTTTGAAATCCTTTTTTCCCTTGTTTTCTCATGTTGTCCACGTTACTTTCCAGCTCTTTTTGATTGTCGTGTTTCTGCTCTCTTCTATAGATTTGTTTTGTTTCTGTATTACTCTGATGTCTCTCCTTTGTGTTGTTGAACTATGCCTGCTAACGTGGATTCTGCTGGGAAGGAATTCCGACGTCCGAGCTCCAGTGACGACACTACTCTGCTATGCCGTGCCCCAGTCTCCTTGCCGGGGTGCCCTAATGGGGGGGTGTGACTGGACTGTCTCTGTTTGGTTTCAGCACCCGGTCGTGGCAGGCGGGCAGACTCCCGCCGCCCAGTATCTCAGGCCGTGGGCAGGGCCTGTTTTGTTGCAATCTGTGGGAGAGTGGCAGTGGATACTTCAGCTCTCTAAGATGGTGGCCGCTGTTTGCCTTAGCGGAGTGTCCCTTGTGGGGGGCGGGGCCTTACCGGCTTCCTTCCCCGACTGCAATCCCGAACTCAGCCCGGGGGTCAGTGCGGGCTTGGGCTTGGCTGGTGGGATACCACCGTGTCGCAGCCACTTAATTCCCTGCTGACTGGTTAACCCCTTCTCTGCGGCGCCACGCCTTCTGTAGCCTCGGGGCAGGCCGCGCGTATCAGACAGCCTGGATCTCCGGGGTCACACCGTTGGCTTTTGGGATCCCCGGCACTCTATGGTTTTGATTTTTTCTGCTTGCCCCTCCCCCAGCGCTGGCTAGGCAGGTTTTGTTTTGTCCGCTGATGGGAGGGGGGGTTGAGCGTCAGGTGCCTCTAGCTCCCCTTTAGTCTTTATGCAGGCTCACTCTGATACTGCCTCCCCCTGAAAGTCTAGGAGAGATTTTATGCGAAATCCCCCTAAGTTTGGGGGCTGGGCTGGGTCACACACACCTGTTTTGTTGCTGCAATCTGTTGGAGAGTGGCGGTGGATACTTCAGCCCTCTAAGATGGTGGCCGCTGTTTGGAGAAATACATCTTTAATATCATTATTAGAATCAAATTATTTCATGTAGAACTACTCTAAGCTTACCCTTTGTCCAATGATATGGCACTTCTTGAGATTCTCAAATTTATCCTCATGTTTTTTTTTCCTTGAAATGAAACAAAATTCAGCAATATCAAATGTTGACAGCATAGAGCTCAAATCTGTTCTCTGGTTTTGGCTGAAGTTCTGTCTTTTTACACAGAGAAATTTGTAGCTTGTTACCTGTCAGCAGCAGGATTGGGGATTAATTGAGTCATAAATTAAAGATAGAATTATTAAGTTTAGGTTAATGTTAAAGGATAGATGTATAGATCTTAAATATTTTGGGCAGACTGTTTCAAATGAAATTTTTGTGAAATTCAATATGAAAACCAGATAGAAATGGGACTGTTCAGAATGAAGCTTTCCTTAGTGAGGATCCATGAGCTACAACCCCTGAATCTTCCTTTTACTCCATTGTGGCTTTGGAGTAATCCAGTAGAAACCCCAAGTTCTCTAATAGTTTGAAAACCATAATATAAAATTAGTGCAAGGTCACACAGCCCTCAAAGTAGGTCATAAAAACTTAGAGTCAAGGATGGAGCTGTGGGAAGGAATACTGGGAGCACTCTGTTAGAAACTCTTTAAGTATTGATGGAAAATGTGGGCATAGATAGGAATCAGACCCATGTATGCAGTTAAATCATATCTTCCCAGAAAGATGGGGATTAAGGTAGGTGGTACCTTAAAGACCAGCAAAACAGGATAGACATCCTGAAAAGGAGTGTAAGAAAGATCATTAAGAAGTTAGAAATAGAAGATTCCTTAAGAACTAAGGATCACATAGAAACAAGGACAGTGTGTGTATTAGAGCTTGGGGAGACAGAGAGAACAGCAGAAAGGAGAGGGGAGGCACTGACTTCAGATTGAGGATTTATATAAATAGAGGGATAGACTGCAGAAACAAATACCCTTCTAGGCAAGCAGTTAAATGACAAATGATATTTAAAAACTGACCTATTGTTTTTGATCAGAAGAAACAATGGTGCCTATTAAAATGCTAAGTCCCACAAATTTTAAGGAAAATTGTCTTTGATATAAAACGATTTCTTGTGAGATACCAGATATGATAGGGTTAAATAAATGAAATATTCTGCAAAGAGTCTAATGTGGAAAGGAATCATCTGACAAAATCTCCACTATGCCAACACTGCCTTCTCTCAATACCCTTCCCAGGGGACTTGAAACAGCTGTGTTGAGATACTAGACCAAGAGTTTTCACATTCTTTTCAAAAGTGAAACCCAAAATGTCTGCACTGCTGCTGATTAGAGAGCATTTGCGTGGTTCAATATTGAAAAAATTTGTGGCACACTGGACTCTTTTGCTTTGAAACACCCAACTTGTCATTTCTTTCCCCCACTGATTCTTGGCTCAGCTTTTATTTTCAAATTCCTTTGCTTTACTGCTGTATTGTCTCTACTGGAGATAAGCACAGAGTTTCAAGGAAATGTTTTTAGATATTCTGTTGAGACAATACTTCAGTGCTGCATTATATGGTATAAAGAAGAAAGGCATTAGGGTTAGTGAAATGTCTGCAAATTTGTCACTTAGATGGGCAAACTAACCCATGTACCCTCTCTGACCTCAATTTTATCATATGTAAAATGGGAGTAATCACAGTTTTCTTGTATGGTTGCTGTGGACAATAAATGATGCAAGGAAAGAAGGTAAAGCAACTATTATGGTGCCTAACGCATTGTCTTCATTCAATAAACAGTAGTTTCTATTGTTGTTATTATTCACTTCTCCAGGTGGAAAAATATAGTTTATAATGTGCTGCTGCACAAATTTGTATGTGTGTGTCTAAGTCTTTAATTAGTGATAGTCATCTAATTATTGTAACAGAATTTAATTTAGCCCCAAGTGATCTAAAATGCGAATACTGTTTATGTATCACCCATAATTGTTTGTAGAACATGTTTTCATACAGTTCAGACTCTTCAAACTTCTAGGGGCCTCGGGGATTATACTGAATTATTATAAGGCTAATATGAGTATGGGAAGGTAAGTGGGAAACTCAGGGGGCCTGATTCATGGACCTCCATTCCTTCTTCTTCCTCAAATAGAGAAGTTTAATTTTACCAGAAAATCATGTAAATTTTATTCTAGAAGTAAAAAGAGGAAACTGTTAAAAGGAGGAAGTCATGACAA
Source organism: Spermophilus citellus (assembly GCF_964194105.1). Lineage (NCBI taxonomy): Eukaryota > Metazoa > Chordata > Mammalia > Rodentia > Sciuridae > Spermophilus > Spermophilus citellus. Next base: position 119,937,022 of record NC_138190.1, on the reverse strand, counting down.
TAACTTAAAATGTTGGGAGAATTTATTTTCAAAGTAAAATATGGAGCTTCAAAGGTTCATTGGCAGGGCTGTGGCTGTGGCTCAGTGGTAGAGTGCTTGCCTAGCATGCATGAGGCACTGGGTTTGATCCTCAGCACCACATAAAAATAAAATAAAGATACTGTGTCCACCTAAGACAAAAAATTATATTTAAAAAGTTCATTGGCCTTTAAAGAGGAGGCAGAAATCCAAGGGAGTGGTGATTTTTTAAAACCATGATCCAGAGTGTTAGGGGCAGTGGCCCAGGTGTCTGGCCATCGGATGCCATGAGAGCATCTATGAGGAGCCATAGATAGGATCAAGAAATTGTGGATTAAAAAGGTAGCCTTCCTTGCTTTCTGACACCCTATTCTCTATAGGGATTGAGCACCTTTGCTTTTTCTCATTTATTAGAAGAGGAAAATTAAACATTATAAAGTTTCTAAAAGGTATTAATTAAAGGGAAAATCATAGTAGAATGTCATACTGAGCAAGTACAGGACTAGGCAAAGTGTGGTGGAAGACCAGTAGATGGTAAATCAGATGAGGAATCAAACAAGTTCTTGAACATTATAGCTAAATCATGGTACTGCAAACCACAGTGGAAAGTGGCTGAGACCAGGGAAGTTATCAAGGCAGTATCAAGAAATGAGACTATGAAAATGAGACCAAAGAGAACAGGTTCATGGACAAAAGGTAAGGTCACCCAGGAAGAGTGGGGATAGAAATAAAACAATTAGGTTAGACTCAATGATCCCTGTGTACTTCTGACATGCTATCATTCTCTGTCTAGTGAACACACGGTAAAGCACTGCCTTTGAAAGATTTTTCTTAGATTGATCATGCCTTCAGCAAGCATGTAGTTCATTGGAAAGAATAGGACAGGGCCTTGAGTTGTAGCTCAGTGTTAGAGTGCTTGCCTAGCATGTGGGAGGCCCTGGGTTCAATCCTCAGCATCTACAACTAGAAAAAGAATAAAAAAAGAATAGGACAGGATCTAAACAATGTATTAGGAAAGTTAAAGTTTGCCTTCTAGTCACACAGAATCTACTTTCCTACTTCTGTTAGTCAATTTTTAATTGCTGTGACTAAAATACCTGACAAGAACAACTCAAGAGAAGTAAAAGTTAATTTTGGCTCATGGTTTTAGAGGTTTAATGCATGGTCAGCCAGGCTCTAGGCCTGAGGTGAGGCAGAACATCATGGTGTGGCACAGGCAAACTGCTAAGCTCATGACAGGGTCAGGAAGCAGAGGGGTTAGGGTGGGGTTTCATAGAAGATATACCCTTCCAGGACATGCCCCCAGTGACCTACCTTCTCTGGCCACTCACTACCTGCCTACAGTTATCATCCAGTCAGTAAATTCAAAATAGGATGGGCCAATTAGGTTACATCTCTCAATCCAATCATGTCACCTCCTGCATTGACACAGGAGCTTTTAGAGGACACCCCATATCCAAATCATAACACCCCTCAAATCTGTTGTCAGATGAAGTGAGTCTTATATTTTGGCATAATGACTACTGTAGTACTCTAAAGGGATACTATATTTTAACATTAAAATGACAACATTTTTACCTTCAGTGACAGATCAATGACCTTTGTGAAATAATCACACACCTACTATGTTTGCTGTTGTTTTTCAAAGGGTGGCTTATTGACCAGTTGTATTTACTCACGTGAAGGGCTATATTAAAAATGTATTTTTACAGGCTATCTCTGAGATTAGCTGATATCTGAGTATATCTGAGAGTAATACCTGGGAATCAGAATTTTAAACATATCTACTAAGTGGTATTTAACCACAGGTTTGAAAATGTGAAGGCATCAACTCAGCTTCTTTATTTAGGCTTGTCTTGAGAGGTGATAAATGTAAGTAGATTAAATGGAGTCCTTCCATGTAGTGGATTGTATAAATGTATGACTGCAAAATACAGATTTACTTATTTAACCCAAATTGAGTGAGTATAGGCTGGTTGCTATTAGATGACACCCTAGCTTCTAGATGTTTCCAAACAGTAGTAACACACTTATGAGTCCCATTTTGATCTTTGTTTAGAAGTCATGTTTGTGGTTTTATTTTTAATTTTCTGTCTTTAGTGGATCTACAGTTCATTCATCATAGCTCCTGTGAGAATAGTATAACAGCTATACCTCATTTTCCTGTGAGATGCATGAAAGAGAAACTGAGGAAATGTGTTCCAAATATCTTTTCTTCCATAATCCTATTATCTGAAGTTTTGGGAAACATCTGGGAGAAGCCAATAGATAGCACTAGGGAAAAGGGCATCTAAATCATACCCAAGTATTAATAATGAAAATACTGACCTCTGGATGGCTAGGATTGATCTCACAATGGTGGAGAAGAACAAAAACTGCCATTATCGTAAAGGTGATTTAGGGATAGAAGTCTGACCTTTCTTCATTCTGCAAAAGTTACATTATTAAAGACACAGTAAATTATGGCTCTACCAAAGTGAAATATTGACATTATGTTCTGTGGTGTTTTTTTTTTCTCCAAAGAAAATTCTTAATCCTTTTATTTGCTTGTCTGTGAAGTCTAGCAGGCTAACAAAAATGTACAGACATATGAAATACTAAGTGGCAGAACTCAGAGATAATGAAGTGTTTCTAGGAAACCAAGACAAAACTTCAAAAGTCCATTTTATTTTGGCTCTATCCCTAGACTTATGACTAAGCCTTCCCCCAAAGCTGCTAGGATGGAAGCTGCAGGTAATGTAAAAGGTTAGGCTACTATTTTCAAGAGATATTCTGGCCAATTAATCAGTCAATAATTATTTATGAATGTCTCTAGTATGCCCAGAATTGTGGTAGGTGCTGTATCAGGATCACCTGAATTTATTCCTTCTTTCTTTTTTTTTTCTCTTGAAAAGGAGGACACAATGACATATTAGCTTTGCCCACATGCTACTGTGTTTAGTGGTACCAACAATTCAGTCAAATTGAATTTTTTACATATATTGAAACTGTCTTTCCCTTCCCCTCCATGCCTTAAGTTAGTTGAATTTAACCTGTTAGTGTTCTTATTTTGGTCATCCTGATTTTTGCATGTAAACATAGCCTTTGGTATTTGAAAAGAAATGTATCCTTTAACAAAATATCTCAAGTTACCCAACTTCGATTGAATTGCTTAAGCCTCTCTCACCAAGCCAAATTGGAAACAGGAAAAACCTCGCCTTGGCTCGTTCAACTCAAGGATTGAACTCCCAGACAATATCAACCCTAATAAAATATGAGGCTAGATAAAACACAGTGTGAGAGGATCATTTCGAGGACTGATCAAGTGTCGGAAGGTGCTCTTTATTGCTATTGAGATTTCAAGGCAGAACAGAAGCTAATAGTCTGGTAGTTATATTGAGGTAGGTGTGACTTCAGGGTCATAGATAAATAAAGATGATTACCATCTGTATATCCAGACACAATATAGTCCCTCAACTCAGAAAATTCCCATTATGCCCATCCAACAAGATTTTATTACAGGCCAATAAATAAGAGGGAAAGAGAGCTATTGTAGCTAGTGCTCTCAGGCGAAAGGAAAGGAACATGGCTGCGTTTAATTGTGCTGTTCCTGTTGTGTTTGACTTTTAGTTTGCATTCAGTTAATCATAATTTGTTTCTCAAGCAAGCTTTAGGTCTCCCTTCTCAACTGACTCTTCAATCTACCTACTCAAATGGCATTTTACTGCTTAACGAGCTTACTACAGTGGTCTCCTGTGAGGTAAAAGCAATAAAGTTAAAAGGAGGAAATCATGAATCACAAGCTTTGTTCACAGGCTATGGTTTTTCTCTGGTGTTAGTCTTAAGATGCTAATTAATGGGCACTTCATCAATCAGCTATGTAGGGAGACACTTGCCTGCTTGCACAGCCCAGAGAAGGACCTAGCCTAGTGCTTGTGCAGCCTGATGGTGCTTTGGGTTTATACACTCTGACTACCATGCATGCCTGCTTCTTTATTTGTTCCAGTGGAATAAAGAAGGGCATGACAAAGTATGAATATAGGATGGAGAGAAAGGAGATACATAAAAGAATAATGAGGCTGCTTATTTTCAAGGTCAATATTATAGTTAGTAGGCAATATAGATACACTCAAGAGAGTTGGCAACCTGTGTGAACGTGGCAAAGAACCTGTGAAAACACGTACATGGCCTAATATCTTGGAACACTAGGTCCCTAAAAATATAATCTTAAAAGAAAAATAATAAAGGAGTGTGGCATAATGACTTCAGCACTGTATTCTCAACTTAGATCTTGCCCACTACTACTGGAAATCCCAGAGGGTGGTGGCCCAGTTAGCAGTGTCCTTCTTCTAGTGGGAATATTAAAGTGAGGAAGCAATTATTGTGCTCTCATTGTAGATCTAGAATAGTGTTATACAAGGTAGGAATCTGGAGGATAAAGTAATAAGAAAGGTAGATTCTTGCAGCAGTTAGCTATTAGTACAGTGGGGATGACTTATATACATACATAAATAGAGAAAAATGCATAAAAATCATTCATTTTTTTTAGAACCTTAAAGACTCTGGCAAACATCTAATTCGACCTGTCTTCTGATCCTTAAATATTCCTGGGTCATATTGTTAAGGGACAATTCTAAAATTCCAAATAAAACTCTGGGTCTTTCTGAAGAAAAGACACAGGATTTATTCTGACCAGAGTCAAGGGAGCAGAAAGCAGACCTTTGTGCAGCCCAGACACTGATTGTGGGTGGAGGGGCCAATTAAACAGATAAGCCACCAATAAGGGGGTGGGGATAATCATAAATCATAAAATGGAAGTACCAACTAATAACATTCTTAGAATTCATACTTCTTGTATCTACTCAGAACGCTCCATAGTTTAAAGACATTATAATCAGGGTGCAAGTGGGTGGGAGTGTCAGCTTCTGTGTGAGTGGGCTCTTACAGGAAGGGGCGCCAACTCTCTGCACTAGGTGAGATGTCTGAGAAGAATGGGGTCAGCCTGACTTAACTTTCAAATCAGTCCATAACAATACCAGTAGAGAGGTTGCCTGGTATTTCTCTGAATACTCTTATCAATAGGGATCTCTTTTCCTGAAGTTATCCACTAGTTATTTAGATGTTTGAGTTAAGAAGGTAGTTGCTTATGTAGGGTCCAAATCTGCTTTCCTGGAGTAAACACTAAGTTCTCCTTGAGATCACTCATCACAAGCTTACTCCCTGCTTCCACATATACTAAAAATATCAGCTGTGTATCATGGAATATTCCATTCTTTTTATTTTCCAAAAAACTAAAATTTTGTGCCTTTAACAATTATCTTCTAAAACAATGCATAAATAAGCATACAATATTGTAACACAAATAATCATTAATTCAGAAGTTCAGAGGAAGGAAAGATGAATTGAGAATAGTTGTCAAAAAACCAAGAAATTGGTACTTACATTCATGATTTTTTTTCTTTGCTTTTAGGTGAAAATTATGAATTAGCATTATTTGTCTCACTTTATTGTTGTTTCAGAGGGACCTTGTCTAATTTTGCTATTCTGTGAGATTGCTCATGTTCTACAGGAAAACAACATGGCTTAGTTCTGAATACCAGGCAAATTTTTAGTACTGAAGCCAATGTCAGATCTCATACCCAATGTCAGGATTTTTTTTCCCATTCTCAGCAACAAAAACATAGAAGCAGGAAGTGGCTCCTATAATGGAGATATTTTCTCTTCTACAAATTAATCACATCTAAAGCACTGACCCTCTACTCAATCAAGAAAGAGTCTTGCCTAGCAGACTTTTGCCAATGTATAACCTTGATCTTGTTGATTAATTTTTGTTCTTTATAGGGACAGTAGATACCTGCAGGTGCTAGTGTAATAATTTTTCTTGGTATAACATAATCTCGATGATTTTGAAGTCATAAACCAAATTATGTGTATTTAATCACTATTCCCACTTTCAAGATTTTGCTATTAATTTTTTAAAAGTTTTTATTAGTGGATTATAGTTATACAACCAATGTTCCCAATCTTTGCTATTCTTCTCAATTGTTTTTAATGTTTTTATTAGTGCATTATAGTTATACATAATAGTGGGGTTCATTTTGACAAATTCATATATGCATAGAAAAAAATTTACTCTATTTCAATTCCTAGTACTTGTACTTTTCCTCCACATCTCCCTCCTCCTGACCTTCCTCCTCTACTCTACTGGTATTCCTTCTATTTATTTATTTAATTTATGCTTTATAGATATACACAGAGGTGAAATTCACCGTGGTATATTCATATATCTACATAGCATAATTTGGTCAATTTTGTTCTATTGTTCTTCCCTTTTCCTGTCCCTCCTAACTTTCCCTCAGTCCCCTTCCTCTATTCTACTAATCTCCTTTCTTTTTATGGGGTTTCCCCTTTTTATTTCCTTATTTCTTTCTAGCTTCTGAATATGTCTTCTCAATTGTTTTTCAATGAAAAAGATACAAATACTTTCCATTCTGCATACTGGGCTCCCTCCCCCTGAGCTCAAAATAATTGCTGAATTTACCTAGACAGCCTTTGCTGCTACAGTTATAAAGACTATTAGTGCTCACTGGGAATTCATTCTGAGTAATATATTAGGCCAAATTCTACCTCTTGGTTCATTTAGGAGCATCCTCCCCTTTGTTGTAGATAATTAATATCATTTGACCACCTGCAAAACATTCTACACTGGCCAGTAAAGAGGCAAAAGAACAATTAATTTATACTTACTTATGTTAGGTCTTCTGGGTAAGATCTTCTGGGTCTTGTACAACTTTGGGGTTTGGACAGTGATTAATTAAGAGAACTGAAAATATATCCAGTGGAACAACCTCCTTCTGCTTCTTTAATGTCCCATAGTTTTATTTATTTATTTATTTATTTATTTATTTTAAGTTCATGATGAGGTTTATTTTTTATTTTTATTTTTTCTTTTTTTATTGGTTGTTCAAAACATTACAAAGCTCTTGACATATCATATTTCATACATTAGATTCAAGTGGGTTATGAACTCCCATTTTTACCCCAAATACAGATTGCAGAATCACATCGGTTACACATCCACATTTTTACATAATGCCCTATTAGTAACTGTTGTATTCTGCTACCTTTCCTATCCTCTACTATCCTCCCTCCCCTCCCCTCCCATCTTCTCTCTCTACCCCATCTACTGTAATTCATTTCTCTCCTTGATTATTTTCCCATTCCCCTCAAAACCTCTTATATGTAATTTTGTATAACAATGAGGGTCTCCCTCCATTTCCATGCAATTTCCCTTTTCTCTCCCTTTCCCTCCCACCTCATGTCTCTGTTTAATGTTAATCTTTTCTTCGTGCTCTTCCTCCCTGCTCTGTTCTTAGTTGCTCTCATTATATCAAAGAAGACATTTGGTATTTGTTTTTTAGGGATTGGATAGCTTCACTAAGCATAATCTGCTCTAGTGCCATCCATTTCCCTGCAAATTCCATGATTTTGTCATTTTTTAGTGCTGTGTAATACTCCATGGTGTATAAATGCCACATTTTTTTAATCCATTCATCTATTGAAGGGCATCTGGGTTGGTTCCACAGTCTAGCAATTGTGAATTGTGCTGCTATGAACATCGATGTGGCAGTATCCCTGTAGTATGCTCTTTTAAGGTCTTCAAGGAATAGTCCGAGAAGGGCAATAGCTGGGTCAAATGGTGGTTCCATTCCCAGCTTTCCCAGGAATCTCCATATTGCTTTCCTCAAAGGCATTTCTGTATATCAGCGACAAAACTTCTGAAACGGAAATGAGGATAAACACTCCATTCACAATATCCTCAAAAAAAAAATAAATAAAATACTTGGGAATCAACCTAACAAAAGAGGTGAAAGATTTATACAATGAAAACTACAGAACCCTAAAAAGAGAAGTAGAAGAAGATCTTAGAAGATGGAAAAATATACCCTGTTCATGGATAGGCCGAACTAACATCATCAAAATGGCGATATTACCAAAAGCTCTCTATAGGTTTAATGCAATGCCAATCAAAATCCCAACAGCATTTCTTGTAGAAATAGATAAAGCAATCGTGAAATTCATATGGAAAAATAAAAGACCCAGAATAGCAAAAGCAATTCTAAGCAGGAAGTGTGAATCAGGTGGTATAGCGATACCAGATTTCAAACTATATTACAGAGCAATAGTAACAAAAACAGCATGGTACTGGTACCAGAACAGGCGGGTGGACCAATGGTACAGAATAGAGGACACAGAGACTCGTCCACAAAGCTACAACTATCTTATATTTGATAAAGGGGCTAAAAGCATGCAATGGAGGAAGGATAGCATCTTCAACAAATGGTGTTGGGAAAACTGGAAATCCATATGCAACAAAATGAAAGTGAATCCCCTCCTCTCGTCATGCACAAAAGTCAACTCAAAGTGGATCAAGGAGCTAGATATCAAATCAGAGACTCTGCGTCTGATAGAAGAAAAAGTTGGCTCCGATCTACATATTGTGGGGTCTGGCTCCAAATTCCTTAATAGGACACCCATAGCACAAGAGTTAATAACAAGAATCAACAGATGGGACTTACTTAAACTGAAAAGTTTTTTCTCAGCAAGAGAAACAATAAGAGAAGTAAATAGGGAGCCTACATCATGGGAACAAATTTTTACTCCTCACACTTCAGAGAGAGCCCTAATATCCAGAGTACACAAAGAACTCAAAAAAGTAGACAATATGATAACAAATAACCCAATCAACAAATGGGCCAAGGACCTAAACAGACACTTCTCAGAGGAGGACATACAATCAATCAACAAGTACATGAAAAAATGCTCACCATCTCTAGCAGTCAGAGAAATGCAAATCAAAACCACCCTAAATACCATCTCACTCCAGTAAGATTGGCAGCCATTATGAAGTCAAACAACAACAAGAGCTGGAGAGGATGTGGGGAAAAGGGTACTCTTGTACATTGCTGGTGGGTCCCACAGTTTTAGAAGCATTGGACGATTTCATTGTGTGCCCCTCCCAAATGTGAATGAGCTTTGTGAAGTTAGGACTCAGTCTGTGTTAATCATAGGGAGTCTTCTGATTTTCATTCACAAGACTGAAATGTTTAAATAAATAAAGTCCTTAAATATAATTGAGGCTGAGGAAGATCTTTTGCAGTAGAGAAAAGATGGATGGGGCGGAGTTGCTGGAAGATATAGACTGGATCCAAGAAAAAAGTTGACTTGCATGTAACTGACCAGATTGATTCCACTATATCTCCAGAATAGCAAACTAGTATTCATTTTTTTATCTACATCAGACAATCAAAATTGGTTCAGAAAAAGTGATACAATAGTAAATGTCCTTAATTCCTTCTTACTTGACCTTTGGGTGCCATTTCTTTATTTCACATGTCTCTTCCTTGTTGCCATCAGTTGTCCCTTGTGTGCGTGTGTGCACGTGTGCGCGCACACACACACATTCTTACTCACTTTGTGGCTATACTCTCAGCCTAGATCTTTCCATTTCCAAGTTTCCCTTCCCCAATTCTCATTTACAAAGGGACTTCTTTAAGCTACCTGACAACTAACTTAAACCAATTTGTCAATGTAGTAAGTAGTATGTTTCCCTTCCATAGATATGTACATTTTAGTATATGTCACCTACATTGCTTTATCTCAAAAGAATAAGTCTCATGGTGGAACTATGATAAGTTAGAGATGAAGAATTTGTTTAGTTTCTTTAGTTTAAGAAGACATCTGAATCCCATTCCTCTATAGCATTTAGACTGCTACAGATCCCAGCTCTAAATGAAATCGACTCATATCATGTACAGATATCCTTAAGGAGATAACATCATGAGGCTACCTTAAAAGTTAGCAGAAAAACAACCAGGAATGGTTAATTTTAGGTGTCAACTTGACTGGACCATGGAATGCCCACACATTTTGTAAAACACTATTCTAAGTCTATCTGCAAGGATGTTTCTGAATGAGATTACTGTTTCAATGGTTAGACTGGAGGGAAAAAAAAAGCAGATTGCCTTCTTTAATGTGGGTTACCACAATTAATCAATTCATTGAAGAACTGAATAAGACAAATAGGTTGAGTTAGAGGGAACACCTCTTGTCTGACTTGGTGAGCTAAGATGTTTGTCCTTTCTGGCTTTTGGACTCATATAATTCCAGAAGTTTGGGGGGCTGAGTCAAGACGATTGTGAGTTCAAAGCCAGCCTCAGCAACTTAGCAAGGCCCTAAGCAACATACTGAGACCCTGTCTCTAAATATAAAGTGGGCTGGGGATGTAGCTCAGTAGTTAAGCACCCCTGAGTTAAAAAACCAGTACAAAAAATTGATAATTTATGTTTATTTAGATCTAAGAACTTAGTCAATCTTTCTATCAGTGATTTAGTATATTTTCTATTGGTTGTTTGGAGAAAAGAGTTCATTCTTTTTTTTTTCAATGAATGGTGAGGTTATATAACTGGAAAAAAAATCAATAAATTTTTTTTCAGGTTTTCCCATCTGCCATATTTATTTCAATTTAGATCAGATTGAATGATCAATTTATTCCAATGTTAATTGATTGGTCAAATAACTGAACTGGCATAGTACAACCATAGAACAGTTTAAGCAAGCTAGTTAATTTTAATCAAACCAGTATTCATCAGAGTACTATAACGTAAAACTTTTCTCAGCTGATCAAGTCAGACAAAATGAGGAAAAGAAATAGTTTGAATGGTCTATGCTAAGAAGGAGCTGTATAAACTAGCTAAATGAGAATGCATAATGAAACATCATCATAAGGGGAACAAAGGGCAAACTTTGGTTGACATTACTTAGCAAATTGATGAAAGTGGTTTATTAATCTATGCTCAAGTTTCATCAAACCCTGGAGAAACTTAGTTTACTTTTAAATTTTATTCATCTTGAGTTATTTGAATTATTGTATTATACAGGCTGAAATAACCAGCCAGTATCATAAAGACACACTTAAAACAGACTGTACTTTTTGGCTTCCATTTAGGAAGAGACCATAGAAATAGGTAACATGTACATTAAGGACTCTCCGAACCTATAATATGGTCAAAGGAAATAATAACATGATTGAACTAAATGGTATCACAGGTGTGATCTGGTTCCTTCAGATATCCATACAGGAAAAAGATTCTGCTAAATAAAATCTACCCAGGAAGATGGTTTACAGAATCAGGCTGCTTTGTTGGTCATCACTCACTGCCAATATAAACCCAAATATTCAAAGCAACATATCAGAAAAAGTAATAAAAGAGAAAAATGGTTACAACTTCCTACCTGATCTCAAAAGATTTTATTCATAAGAAGAGAATCCCATATCCCGAAGAAACATTAATTCAATTCATGTTCTACTCCTTTGAGGATTATAGTATGAATTCTTTCCCCATTGCCTAGCTCCTGCTCTGAATAAATTTCAAAGACTTTTTCCCTCAAAGACAAGTGAATTAAGATTTTTTTCTTCTTCCTTAAAAACTATGTCACTGCAGTCTAGAATGGTGTCAGACTACAAGTTGAATACTGTAGATAGGCTGCAAAAATAAAACAAAGCAAAATAAAACAAAACAAAAACACCAACATTTTTTCAAGGGTTTTAGGTAGCAAAAAAAGCGATTTGAAGCATATTTTAGAGAAAAACAATTCAGTTGCAGGATATACAAATGCAGTCCTTCAGTTTTATACTTTGAGAATTTCCATGGCTAATACTTCAACCCAAGCCAACATTTCTCCATCATTTGACATTCTGTCCAACTATATCTGGAAGTGAGTATGGTGTATTATACTATAGTGAAGTATTTTTCAAACTGTGGGTCACAGCCCATTACTTAGTTATGAAATAAATTTAGTAGGAAAGAATTAACCTCTATTTTTCCTTTTAAAATTAATTAAAATAGAGTAATTAATTTAATTAATTAAAATAGAGTAGAAAATATTAGCATGCATTGCCCACAGTAGTGGTAGTAGTACCTCATGAAACTTTTATGTCAGTTATGTGGCAGTATTTTATATATGTGTACATATAGGTCTGTTTTTTTATGTCCATCTATCTAGTGTATACCTGTCACATATGTATGTTTATATTGGGTCACAATGTCAAATATATTTCTTACCAAATATGTTAATTAAAAATGATTGAAAGACAATTCTCTAATGAACAGAGCATGAACTTCACAGTCAAAAATGTATGGATTCCTGAAGTGTACTCAGAGTTGGAGGTGGGAAAGAGATTGATGGAATGATCCTCCCAGGCAGGGAGAGGAATTATTTTTCTAACATCTTTAGCTCATGTTAATAATAAAAGAAGAATGATTAAAGTCAGTGTTATTATTGTCTTAAAATCATTTACTAACGGTGAATTTCCTTAACACCTGTACCTAGGATATGGTACCTGATGCATGGTAGGTGTGCAACAATTGCTTTTGAGTAAATAAATCTCAGATTTCTTCATACATTTTGCAAGTTATAATTTTGGCTCATATTGATACCATAATCAACACAGACTTCCAATTTATTATTATTATTTATTTATTTTATTTGTTCTAATTAGTTATACTTGACAGAAGAATGCATTTCATTTCATTGTACACAAATGGAGAACAACTTTTCATTTCTCTGGTTGTACACGATGTAGAGTCACACCTTTGTGCAATCGTAAACATACCTATGGTAATGATGTCTTTCTCATTCCACCATCTTTCCTACCTCCATGCCCCCTCCTCTACCTCCCCTTTGTCTAATCCAAAGTTCCTCCATTCTTCCCTTGCCCCCTCCCCATTATGTATCAGCATCCACTTATCAGAGAGAACATTTGGCCTTTGGTTTTTTGGATTGGCTTATTTTGCGTAAGCATGATATTCTCCAACTCTATCCATTTACCTTCAAATGCCATGATTTTATTCTCTTTTAATGCTGAGTAATATTCCATTGTGTGTGTGTGTATGTATGTATGTATGTGTGTGTGTTTGTGTATATATATATATATATATATATATATATATATATATATATATGTATATATATGTATATCTCACAGTTTCTTTATCCTTTCATCTACTGAAGGGCATCTAGGTTGGTTCTACAGTTTAGGTATTGTGAATTGAGCTGCTATAAACATAGATGTGGCTGTGTCACTGTAGTGTGCCATTTTTAAGACCTTTGGGTATAAACTGAGGAGTGGGATAGCTGGGTCAAATGGTGGTTCCATTACAAGTTTTCCAAGGAATCTCCATTCTGCTTTCCAGATTGTCTGCACCAATTTGCAGTCCCACCAGCAATGTATGAGTGTACCTCCCCCGCCCCTGCATCCTCACCAACACTTATTGTTGCTTGTATTCTTGATAATTGTCATTCAGACTAGAGTGAAATGAAATCTTAGAGTAGTTTTGATTTGCATTTCTCTAATTACTACAGATGTTGAACATTTTTTTCATATATTTGTTGATTGATTGTATATTTTCTTCTGAGAAGTGTCTGTTCAGTTCCTTAGCCCATTTATTGATTTGGTTACTTGTTTTTTTGGTGTTAAATTTTTTGTGTTCTTTATATATTCTGGAAATTAGTGCTCTATCTGATGTGTGTGTAGTAAAGATGTTCTCCCACTCTGTGGACACTTTCTTCACATTATTGATCATTTATTTTGCTGAGAAGAAGCTTTTTAGTTTGAATCCTTCCAATTTTTATTAATTCTGGATTTTATTTCTTGCACTTTGGGAGTCTGGTTAAGGAAGTCAGGACCTAATCTTACATTATAAAGATTTGGGACTACTTTTTCTTCTGTTAGGTGTAGGGTCTCTAATTCCTAGGTCCTTGATCCATTTGGAGTTGAATTTTATGCATGATGAGAGATAGTGATTTGCCGCAGTCTGGCTGGGCACAATTCAGGAGCCACTTGTCAAAAGAAACTAACTTTATTTTTAGAACTACAAATGCCAAACAAAACAGCTCCTCAGGAAAAAACCCTCAGAGCCCAACTGCCACCACCGGCTTCCCACAAGCCTCTCACCCCCACACAAACCTCACCACCTCCCACAATCCTCCTGCTCTTGAGGCTGATTGGCTGGGGCGTGTGGGCGGAGCCAAAGAAGTCCCCCAATGAGCAGCTCCGTGGAGGAGCCAATCAGCTAGATGTTGCTGGGGCCGCTGTGAGCCAATCATCAGCTGGCAATCTGAAGGGCAGGGAAACAGCCCAATGAACATCACCGCAGAGGAGCCAATCATCTAGATGTTGCTGGGGCCGCTGTGAGCCAATCATCAGCTGGCAGTCTGAAGGGCAGGGAAACAGCCCAATGAACATCACCGCAGAGGAGCCAATCAGCTAGATGTTGCTGGGGCCGCTGTGAGCCAATCATCAGCTGGCAGTCTGAAGGGCAGGGAAACAGCCCAATGAACATCACCGCAGAGGAGCCAATCAGCTAGATGTTGCTGGGGCTGCTGTGAGCCAATCATCAGCCGGCAGCTGGAAGTTTGCTGGCAGCTGGAAGTTTGCTGGGGCCCCTTTGGCTGTGGCTCTCAACATCTCCCCCTCTCTGTTTAAACAACAAGCATGTGGCTTGGGGACCGTGCCTGCCTTAGGTTGTCCAATACTACATATGGTCCTTACCCGTCTTCGGATGAGCTGACCTCAGGGCGTCAGCCTCCTGTCTTAGGTTGGTACCATTGTAATTGGATCTTACCCGTCATTGACTACCGGTCCAGTATACAGCCACACCTGTGGAGAGGTCTTTGTCATGACAAGCAGAAGGGAGGAAGATACACCAAGCCAACTGATGGCTCTTGTTGGAAAAATTGTACCACCAATGACATCATCAGCAAAAATACCCCAACACTACCACAAGTCGCTGCACCAACAGATAGTTCACAATGCATAGTCTAGGCAAGTCTAGGCAAGTTCTGCAAGTTCTGCACATAGTCTAGGCAAGTTCTGCAAGCAGTTCAGTGATGGCTATTGCAGAAGCTGTAGATTAGTTTTATCTTTGTCTTCACCGGCACTGGGATGAAGATAGGAATTCTGGCAATAATGGCTAAAGAAAAAATTATGTAACATTCCAGAAGGCACTAAAAGAAAACAATTTTCTTAACAATTTACATTGTCTTCACCGGCACTGGGATAAAGATAGGAATTCTGGCAAAAATGGCTAAAGAAAAAATTGTGTAACATTCCAGAAGACACTAAAAGAAAACAATTTTCTTAACAATTTACATTATCTTGAAGAGAATTATTAAATATAATGAAAAGGTAAGGTGAGAATTATTAAATATAATGAAAAGGAAAGGTGAAAGTAAACAAACAGATTTGTTAACCTCCTTTTTTGTTTACATATTAAAACAATTCTTAATAGTTATTTACCCAATTTAAATTAAACCATTTAAATCACGTGAATAAAAAAAATTTGGATCCATTTTTTCATGAGCGCTCATCATATATGATATATGGACATTCAAACATAATACATATAACACATAACATAATAGTAAAGGCCTTATAACTTTTTACAGGTGAAATCTCCATTGCAATGTTTAAAAACTCTATAGTCAAAAAAAAAAAAATAGAACTGATCAGCAAAACATTAACCTAGGTCTGTATGAGCTCAAAAAACAAAATAGAACTTCATGATATGGGAAAGGGCAATAATAAAATAGATATTGAAAAAAGCATCCTGGTTCTGTCGCAGATGTAAGGATAGCCAAATTGGAGTTTTGGATATCAGCTGTTATGGATTTGAACCAAATCATCTTCTTTTTGGTCTGTAGAAATCACTTTAGTTAATCTCTCTGGAATCCAAATCGGCTGCTGTTCTCCCTGTGGAAATACACAAAGAGGCCCCCGACTCCAGACAATCACTGGGTCAGGATTTTAGTTAATCTTTCCAGAATCCAAATCGGCTGCTATTCTTCCTGTGGAAACACACAAACAGACCCCCGACTCCAGACAATTACTGGGTCAGGACCTTTCCATTGTCCTGTTAGAATATCTTTCCAAAGTACCTTGGGCTTATGTACATTTTTTGGACACATATGCCTTTCTGCAGCACTAAGTCCTGATGAATCCAAATTTAAAAAGTTTAGAGTAAAAAGTGTTATTTTAAGTTTATCTTTGGGGAATATATACCCCTTCCCAATTCCGTCTTTTTGCTTTAATAAGTACATTTTAATAGTTTGATGAGCTCTTTCAACTATGCCTTGTCCCTGTGGATTGTATGGGATTCCTGTTATATGAGTAATGCCAAATGATGAGCAAAATTGTTTAAAAGAGGTAGAAGTATAACCAGGGGCATTATCTGTTTTTAACTGTTTTGGAATGCCCACAGTGGCAAAATTTTGTAAGCAATGAGCTATAACATCTTTAGTTTTTTCTCCGGCATGAAGGGAGCCCATCAAAAATCCAGAAGAAGTATCAACTGTAACATGCAAATATTTTAATTTTCCAAATTCTGGCAAGTGTGTGACGTCCATCTGCCAAATATGGTTAGGTATCAATCCTCTAGGATTGACTCCAAGATTAACTTGTGGTAAAAAGGTCACACAATTTTGACATTGTTTTATTATTTGTCTAGCTTGTTCTTTAGTTATTTTAAAACGCTTTTGTAAAGTATTAGCATTGACATGGAACCTTTTATGAAAATTTATAGCTTCTTCTAGTGTAGAGAAAATAGGTATGTCATGTGTAGTTTTATCTGCTAAATCATTGCCCAAACTAAGGGCTCCAGGCAATCCTGTATGTGCCCTGATATGTCCTATAAAGAATGGATCTTTTCTGTCCCAGATTAAACTTTGTATAGTGGAAAACAAAGAGAAAACAGTAGAAGAAGGGGAAATCTTACCAGCATCTTCAAGGGATACTAGAGCATTAACTATATACTGACTATCAGAAAATAAATTAAATACAGAATGTTTAAACATCACAAAAGCTTGTAATACTGCATTAAGCTCTACCTTTTGAGCTGATTGTTTGGGTACTAAAAATGTAAAAGTTTGATCAGGTGTAACTATCGCTGCTGTACCATTATTTGACCCATCAGTGAATATATTTGGAGCATTCATGATAGGTGTTTTTCTTGTCATTTTTGGAAAAAATACAGGATGCAATGACCAAAAAGACAATAAAGGATTAGATGGTAAGTGGTTATCAAATGAAACATTAGATTTTTACATGATTATTGCCCAAGTATTTAACTCATTAGCTAATTCATCAATTTGATTCATAGTATATGGATTAATAATTTTATTGGGAGAAATCCCAAATACTCCCTTTGCTGTTTTTATTCCTTTGAGTATTAATTTTCCTACAGCCTCAGGATACCTAGTAAGAATAGTGTTAGGAGAATAAGATAAATGTATCCATAATAATGGACCTTCTTGCCAAAATACTCCTGTAGGAATATTTTTTGTTGGTAGTACAATAAATAATAAAGGCAAACTTATATCAATTCTATCCAAATGCATATTTTCCATATATGTTTCAATGATTTTTAATGCCTTTCTTGCTTCAGGCGTTAACATTCGGGGTGAATTTGGATCTGATGGACCTTTTAGGATATCAAATAAAGGTCCCAATCATTATATCAACCTTTCTATCCTCCTGAAATGTCCATCCGTCCTTTCTCCCTATCTGTTCCTCAGACGCAAATAGTTTTTCCTCAGATGTGAACGGTTTTTCTTCTGTCTCACTCATCTCCAGGGACAGGCAAGTTAAAACAAAAATGAAGCAAAACAAAAGAGGAATCTTAGAATGGCTACCCATCCTCTCGCCCTGCCCTCAGGGGTGAGCAGTTTACTTACCCTCAGTCGCTCCCCGTGCGAGCCACCAAATGTCGCAGTCTGGCTGGGCACAATTCAGGAGCCACTTGTCAAAAGAAACTAACTTTATTTTTAGAACTACAAATGCCAAACAAAACAGCTCCTCAGGAAAAAACCCTCAGAGCCCAACTGCCACCACCGGCTTCCCACAAGCCTCTCACCCCCACACAAACCTCACCACCTCCCACAATCCTCCTGCTCTTGAGGCTGATTGGCTGGGGCGTGTGGGCGGAGCCAAAGAAGTCCCCCAATGAGCAGCTCCGTGGAGGAGCCAATCAGCTAGATGTTGCTGGGGCCGCTGTGAGCCAATCATCAGCTGGCAGTCTGAAGGGCAGGGAAACAGCCCAATGAACATCACCGCAGAGGAGCCAATCATCTAGATGTTGCTGGGGCCGCTGTGAGCCAATCATCAGCTGGCAGTCTGAAGGGCAGGGAAACAGCCCAATGAATATCACCGCAGAGGAGTCAATCAGCTAGATGTTGCTGGGGCTGCTGTGAGCCAATCATCAGCTGGCAGTCTGAAGGGCAGGGAAACAGCCCAATGAACATCACTGCAGAGGAGCCAATCAGCTAGATGTTGCTGGGGCTGCTGTGAGCCAATCATCAGCCGGCAGCTGGAAGTTTGCTGGCAGCTGGAAGTTTGCTGGGGCCCCTTTGGCTGTGGCTCTCAACAGTGATTTAATTCCCTTTTGCTGCATATGGATTTTCAGTTTTCCCAGCACCATTGGTCGAATAGGCTATCTTTTCTCCAATGTATGTTTTCAGTGCCTTTGTTTAGTATGAGATGACTGTATTCCAATCTTTTATATGTGAACATCTGGAAAATCTTCTCTGGAAAAATGTCTTTGTTCACTAGTTTTTTGAATATACATAAGAATTTTCTTTAATTTGGCTCTGTTGATTTAGGTTGCTTGTGTCCTAATGAATAATTTGAATCTTAATTCTGTCTTACCTTTCGTTCCTAGCTTTATGAACTCTAAGGGCAGAAAATGAAACATGAACAAAATAAAACAACAGTAATCACTGAAAATAAAAATATCTGAATTAAAACAACTATATAGTACAATGTCCTTTATGTCTTTATCATAACTTGGCTTAGAGCTATTTTAAACCAAACAAAATCTAGGAGATATATTGTAAAATTCCTTTGTAGTATTAATTAAGTATTCAGTATCAGTCCATTTGGGTTCTATATAAAATACCATAAACTGAGTGGCTTATTAAAAAAAGGAAATGTGTTTCTCACAGTCCATCTTAGAGGCTTGGAAATTTAAGATCAAAGTGTCAGCAGATTCAGTGTCTAGTAAGGCTCTACATCCTAGACTGCAGTCTTTGTTGTTTTCTCATGTAACAAAATGTGTGAAGGGAACACTCTGGAGTCTCTTTAATAAAGGCACTAATCTCTTTAATTAGTGACCATACTCATGACCCAGTTTCTCTGAAAGGCCTCACCTCCTAATACTATTACCTTGGGGTATAATATTTCCAATATGTGGATTTTTGTGGGTGACACAAACATTTAGATCACAGCTACCACACATTTTGCTACCTATATGGTGAGTTATGAAGGGTTCAAGATAGTAACTTTTCTCCTAACTTGTCCCCCAAATGTCTCCAATACCAGTCACCCTTGCTACTAAGCAATCAACCCTAACCACTACTGATGGGGATCAAAAGGACATAAGTGTGGTCTGTTTGTCACAAAATGAATTAGGAGGTAACTGATTTAGGGGACAATTGCCAAGCCAGCAGTTAAAAATAAAATGCTTTTTAAATACTAAGATTGTGATGCTGTATAATTCAGAACTGATCATCCTGCGCTTATAGCTAAGTTTACCTAATCAGCTTGCTGATTTGTGCTCTGTTCACACTTCCAGTTAAAAAAATATTTATAGCTATTCTACTTTCCTCTTCATTGTCCCTCACATCTGATCAGAGGAAATAGAGTAAAATTTGATATCAAACAGAAATAGATTGAAATTCTGTCTTTCCTTCTTACCAGCTCATTTCCTCAACCATTAAATAGCATGTAATTAATATCCAGAGATGTTAATCAAAGGTTACGAACTTTCAGACATAAGGTGAACAAGTTCTGGGGTTCTAGCGTACAGCATGGGTGATGATGGATTTGATAATTAACTTGATTGTGATAATCACTACAAAATCTATTTGAATATCAAATTAACACTTTGTATAACTTGAATATGTACATTTAGAAAAATATTTTAAAATACAGATTAAACATGTTTCATGTCTTTTTAAATTTTGTCTTAATATCTTTCAAATTTGTTCCTTTTTCTCCATTGCTATTGCTATCATTTATCACCTCATAGTCTGAATACTGCAATAAGTTTCTAGATTAATGGGATTTTAACCTTTTTACTGTTCCAACATCACCTAGGGATGTGGCACATTCTTATCAGCTTCTCAATAATGTAGTTCCCTATGGCAATCACTGCCATCTGGACATGTATGAGGCAATGGAATTTGTTAGAATCTAAAGATGTATATTTAAGCAAACAACTAGGCTTTATAAGATTCTGTTTCACTACTGTAGGCAGCTGTACATTTCTCACATTGAAAGTCATAGTAAACTTTTCCGGACTCCAAGACCCTCCATAATTTTGTCATGTACCATATGTAACAATAGTTAACAATAACTGACACTCATTTAGACCTTTATAGTATTAAGATTCTTTAATATATATGGTATAATTTAACTCTTCTATAACTTATCACATGGAAGGTATTTTTATCATTATACTGTGGATAAGTAAATGAACTCAGAATTCTGAATTGGAAAACTTGACAAAGCTCAGATGCTCAATACATGGCAAAGTAGAATTCAATCCCAGGTCTGTCTGGTCACAAAACACACAGCCCTGGGTCTTGGTAGCTGTAGGTACTCAGGTTCCTAATATTTGTTTGCATTTCTAGCCTTCAGCTTATGAATTCTCCGACTTGACTTGTGGCTTTAACTAATAGATTAGCTTCTCAAATTACACTGGTTGATGAAAGATTCTGACCTGAAATAGCTCCAGGGATGCTCAGGTCCCTGTATTATACCAATTGTCCATAAGGCCTATGGAAGACTGTTTATTCAGACTAGGGATGCCTTTGCTTCTTTCTTCTCCCATCACTTTAAGTCCCCTATCCTTCAAGGTCTAACTCATATTCAAAGTCTATGTGAAGCCTCTGATCCACTCAGCTCAGTTTCTCTCTCTTATATGACTCTCTTAAGTATTTACTCTTTGTACTGCATAAGTATTTCAATATAAAATGATTTTTCTAGTAATAATTTCATAGGAATTCCTTGTATACTCACTAGATTGTAGATGCTTTATTGTTATGAACTGCTTGTTGTACATTGTCATGTCTCATATCTGAAACCATGCTAGATGCTCATATATATATTTGATTTGAGTGATTTTAAGTATGAAAAAGTTGATGAAAATAAAATGCAATACAGTTGTATAAAGTACTCCTCAGACATGAGAATTTTCATGGGGATCCTAAGGATTTTGGTGCCTACACAGAGATTCTTTTTATGGCTACATTCATTGCACATCATCTTGTCATTAAGATGAAGTCTTTCTCCTGAAGCAAAGCCCAAGCAGGGCTTACTAAAGGACGCAATGAATGCCATTTTCCAATTTCCCCATGACCTTTTTAGAAGCTTGTATTAAGATCATCTTGAAACCCCTATAATCTCCAAGATACCTGGAAAGCATTAGCATCTCTTTTCTTCAATTTTATGCTTCTCCTTACACTCTCAGCATTCAAAACAGTGATGAACTCTCTAAAGTTTGTTGAATTATTTTTAATAGTTCACTTTTTATTATGAGAGACAGTATAGTACAATGGCTGAGATCACACTATACACCTGGATTATCAGAGATCAAGTACCAGCACTGGCACTTTTCTGTCTAATCAGTTTAGGAAAGTAAACTTACTGTTATGTGTCTCAGTTTCTTCACCTCTAAAATGGGGATAGAAATAGCAACTACGTCTCAGACTTTTGTGTATATTAGATACATAAATTGCTGAAATGCACCTCATATGAGCATCTAACATGGTTTCAGATATGAGACATGACAATGTACAGCAAGCAGTTCATAACAATGAAGCATCTACAATCTAGTGAGTATATAATATAATAAATCCAATGCCTGGAACATTGTAAATGTTTGTTGTTATTAGCCTTTCCCTTTCTTTGCAAGCAACATGTTTGTCTTTCACTACTTGTCCATTTCTTCCATATCACATATAATTTATAAAAATATGACCAATTTTTATATATAGTATCTTCTAATTGTGTTACATGTAGCCTGTCTCACTGAGCTATTTCCTCAATGTGCTGAATCCTTAATATCTGTAATTACTATAGAATTGACTGCTGAAATGCACCCTCATATAGCAGTGTGAGTATGCAAGCTAAAAGTTAAATCATTAGGAAAACAGTGCAGAAAAAAATAAAATTGAATCAATTTGCATTATTTATGCATCATACTCAACATCTTTAAATAGTTCCATTGATTTGGTTTAGTAAACTCACAGCAAGGTTGTTTTGTTACCTGGATATTTTAGTGATTTTTCTAACTTTAACTTTTCTCTAAATTTTCCTTTGCAGCTGCCAGTTGAAGCCAATCTAATACATTCACTGATTTGTACCAGACTAGACTAAATCATTTTCTTAAGTGAAGAGCCCCAAGAATCCTGTATCAAAAAACATATTTTCTCTTTATTTTTTGAGTGAGGACTTTGATTGATAGATACTATATATGTGCTCACTGTATGCTCCTTCCCATTTTGAAGAGCTAATGAGACACTCTTCTCTTTACTTTTCCTTGTGATGTCCTCGATAGAAAATTGAATGATCCATTGAGGTAAAAGGCAAAAAAGTGATTTAATCCCTATTCATACATCTTCAGTTGCCCTGACAAACCCAACTGTGGCAATGCCATTGGCAGATGATACTACAGACTAACTTTTG
The DNA here is from genome assembly GCF_964194105.1 of Spermophilus citellus. Classification (NCBI taxonomy): domain Eukaryota; kingdom Metazoa; phylum Chordata; class Mammalia; order Rodentia; family Sciuridae; genus Spermophilus; species Spermophilus citellus. The sequence goes on along the minus strand of NC_138190.1, from coordinate 119,914,221 downwards.
ACTTCTCGCAGAAAGAATAAAACTATTTAACCCTATAGTTATATTTTCCCATTTGAGCATTAACATTCTTATTAGAAAAGGACTGAGGATAGGAATAGATAAAACAAATAAATATGGGGTAGCATAGCATAATTGTTAAGTCTATGTTCTTTGAAGCCAGTCTTCTTGGAAAAACCCCAGCTCTGCCATTATCTATGTGACCTTTGACAAACTACTTAACCTTCCTATGATTCAGTTTCTTCATCTGTAAATAAGTTAGTAAGTGTAAAGCATTTGCAAGAGTACCTGGCACATAGATAGTGTGCAGGAAATGGCACTGCTATTACCAGTGATGTATGGAGCTCTGTTGATGACAGAGTGTTACATCTAGATAACTTTCCAAGGAAGCTTCTGAAAGTCTCTTAGTTCTCAGCTAGTGCTGAATTAGAATTTACCTCTATGCATAATCTGGTTGCACTGCACCTATGCAGTTAGAGAATCCAATTTCTAAATACACTGTGGTAATGAAAATTATACTACAGAGAATTTTTCTCTGTGGATATTTTCCCCCAACTGCCTTCACTAGGAATAGTTTCCATAGACCAACTTAGCAAAATATATACTGAAATCTCACTGTAAATGTAACCATCAGCATTAGCATGACATAGTGAAAAGGGCATGAATTTGACTTTTATTTCTACTAATATTTTAGACTAGATAATATGAAAATTCCCATCCCACTTCCAGCTACAAAACACTAGAAATTCAGCATAAAATTAATTTATTCACTTACCAAATATTATTGAACACTTTTTCTATGTTTCAGACAGTGTTTTAGGTGATACAGATGCGAACTAAATGATTACAAATGCCTGAACCCATGGAGTGTGCTGTGTTAACTTTTCATTATTGTGACAAAATATGCCCCCCCCCCAAAGAAAAACAACTTAAGGGAGGAAAGACTTAGTCTGGCTTATGGTTTCAGATGTTTTAGTTCATGGTTACTTGGCCATGAACTTTTGCTTTGGACCTTTGATGAGGCAGTACATCATGGGAGGGAGTATGTGGTAGAGCAGAGCTGCTCACCTTATGGTGATGGAGAAGAAGAGAGAGAGAAAGGGGCTGGGGACAAGATATACCCTTTCAGGGCACACTCATAGTGACCTACTTCCTTCAATTACACCCCACCTCCTACAGTTCCATCACCTTCTAATAGCCCATTCAATTATGAACCTACAATGATGAGGTCAGAGCACTCATGGTCCAATCACTTCCCCAAAGCCCTATCTCTGAATATTGCTACATTGGGGACCAAGCCTTCAACACATTAGCCTTTGGGGGATATTCAAGAGCCAAAATCTAACAGTGCATTCAGTAGAACACTTAGAGTTTCAAGGCATAGTTGGGTTTTTGAAATAGAGAGGACATTTCCAGGGACCCAAAACAAAGAGGAACTATAATCCAGATTGATACCTGTGACCTAACACTGTGATTTCCCTGGATATGTTGAAGGTTTGGATATTTATAACCAAGACTTGAGTTTTATCACTCATGCATGGTATGGGAGTTGAGACCTCCACATTAAATTGGTATCATTAAATGCTTCATACACAATGAAAGAATGTACTAGGAAAACTCTTTTCCTTCACAGAGGAATATGGCAAAAGAGTCTGTGTTCTTGGCAGAGAAAATGTCTTTCCTATGAATTTATAATCACAGGCCTACCTGAATGTAGCTTTAGGGCTTGAATTTAAACTCTATTCATATCCCAGAAATGTATTAGTAAAAAGCTATATCATAAAAGTTCTAGCATTTGCTGTCAAATGTTCCATATGAGAACTTCTGTCATGTCCAAATTCCATCCAGCAAGAATATGGGCAAGGAAAGAAACCCCTATGAGGGCTGGAATGTAGTAGACATTTTGATATCTGACACTGAGAATTATTCAGCAACAAATAGATCTGGAATCTGGTTCTTGATGGTTGTAGATCCACCATACTGTTCCTTGATTTCCTATATTGAAGTAAGGGGAAACTATACTTCATTTTGTTTATGCTGTTTTTTCACTTGAAGATGAACCTAATTCTAACCAATAAAAATAGTGTGAATAAAACAAAGAATTTTTGAAATAAATGGCAACTTAGGGTTTAACTTTACTAAAACTTCACTAAAACTACTAAAGGTTGTACTTCAGGAAGGAGGAAAATTAACTGAGAAAGAATCTCTGAAGTGCAAAACAGATTTTTGAGCAAGTAAACTAGCATGAATGTGAGTAAATCTAAAGAAGCATTGGTGACATGATACAATTATAATAATTTTTAAAGATTATGGATTTTAGATTATGGATTTTAGGGATCAAACCAAAGTTCTTCCATTTACGTTCTTTAGGACCTGAAGCAAATTACTTAACATTCCTGAGCCTCATTTTCTCATTTTCAATTGGGGATAATTATAATAATATATAAAATAGTTACTTAAATATTAGAAATAAGTGATATAAGACTCCTGACATGGTGCTCAATGCATGCCTTAAAAATATATCAAATAAAATTATTTTGGGCAATTATAGAGACTCAACAAAATGTTTACTAGTAATCACAAATGACATTGGAAATGCCTGATACCTTGCCTAGGTAATGAACATTTGAATGTCTCCAAAAATAAGTCACTAGTCAATATTCAATATACTGGGTCTTGTACTTTCATTTAAGATGTAACATTCAGGGCTGGGGATATGGCTCAAGCGGTAGCGCGCTCGCCTGGCATGCGTGTGGCCCAGGTTCGATCCTCAGCACCACATACCAACAAAGATGTTGTGTCCGCCGAGAACTAAAAAATAAATATAAAAAATTCTCTCTCTCTCTCTCTCTCTCTCTCTCTCTCTCTCTCTCTCTCTCTTCCCTCTCACTCTCTCTTTAAAAAAAAAAAGATGTAACATTCAGCCTGATTGTTTAGACATTTGGTATTGTCAGTACACTGAGAGTAGATACATCACTAAAAGGCAGATGCATAGTACTTATTCTCATAAGACTAATGTATAACATTAGACCAACACTGTATTAATGAATCCCGAAGAATATAATTGCTAGATAGACCAAAACATGTTTTGGTATAACCAGAAATGCTTTGTTCAGAATAACCTACATGGGAAGTCAAATCATAATAAGAATACCACTGTATTAAATAACTATGCAAAATAAATTTACCAAGAATTAGGAATGTATAACCAACATGACTTTTCCTTCTAGGTAAATGGATATGGAAAGCTAGACCAAAACTGAATGACCTTAAGCAAGTCACTTAACCATGAAGCCTGATGATATTTGAATCAGTTCAAGGGAGTTTGGTGAAATGAATATTTAATTATATGAAATTAAGATAGATTAACACATGTTAAATAAAGGTAGGCATTTCTAATGAGTATACCATACTTTGATGTTCATTGTCTCAAATTTCCTAAATTCACAATCACAGCAGAGACAATGGAATCGGAATACAAAATCCTTTGATTTCTGTGTTCCTTCCCCTAAACAGTGCTTGGATGGGTACTGCCAAAGGTCAATATTTATTCATTGAATATAATTTTCCCTGTGTCTATCTGCCCAATTTACCCTTTTTATAGATACATCCTTCTTTTACATATATTAATACAATTATCAGAATAAAGTCTAATTCTGCTGCTCTGCAAAAGGTCAGTTTCTTGAAAATGAGTTTGTTTATTCTTCTCATTTACTATGTGTTGATTTCTTAATAATTCATTTTCAAGTCCATGTGTATTTGTGTGTGTGTGTGTGTGTGTGTGTGTGTGTGTGTGAAAGCTGTAGTGCCTTATTGTAGGGTTCTCTCGAAAGTTGGTATTGTTGATCCACTATGGACTATTCAATTGAAATGAATTTTGGCTTAGCTTCATCACTGTGGAAAATACTGGTGGCATATGTTTGCATTATTCTTCCAATAGTAAGAAACAAATTTGTGCTGAGCCATCCACATATTTGTTGCCAAATTTCTAGTAGCTTAACTGCTAGATATGCATGATACCTTAGAAGCCCAGACAAATAGGAAAAGAGAAATATGTGATGTGATATGGTTCAGGATGACCAACCCACTTCAGTATTGTACCATGTGGAAGAGGACCCAAAGTCCAAAGTGATTTGGTTTAATGAAATTTGGCTCCATCAATCATCAACATTATTTTCCAAGGATGATCTCATGGGTGGTGCTTGGCAGTAGTATAGGCGTGATAACCTGAGCCATACAGGAGAAAAGTCTGTAGTTAGAAAAATATTTCAGGTTTGAAGCATATCTCCAGGTTTTAGCTCAAAATACAGAGACAAAATTCAACCCTTAATAGAGCAGGGAATCAGGATCCCAGTCAAATGAAGCAGGGGTTGACACATCATCTGTAGATTATTAGTTATCACCCTCTTATTTACCCCCAGAAGCAGGAAGATAGACTAGATGATTTGATGGTGAATATTTAAATTTATGTCTTAGTATTCCTCCTGTTTAGAGCATAAAGTGAGGAGTGGGGGTATCTGAAAGTTTCAAATTTATTCACCCACTTCTGATCTGATGAACTCTGTAATATAAATGAAGTCACAGGGAGAATATTGTTAATTTTTTCAGAAGTTTTTCCTAAACTCAAATAATTAACAAAAGAATTTAGAAAAGCATAAATTAGCTTTACATGACAATGATATAAAATAAGAACTGTATATATAGTCTAGTTATTTCTCTCACTAGAGATTTTTAGCTTCTGGGATGAGAAGCAGTACAGGTTTGGGTAGTTAAAAATTGCATATATCTAGAATTAGTTCGAAAAGTTGGTATGTCCATGACTACAAGAGGATCTGGGAGCAGAATGTTAATAGTAAAATATTTTTGTTATTCACATATATTTCTTAAATTTGATCTAAACTGATCAAAAGCATTTTTTAATAAAATTATTTTTCAGATATCAACTCTGAATACTGTTTCTATTTATCTAAAAGTTATGGATTCAACTATCTGTCTTGTCTTTATGACTTCCAAATCAATATTTCTACTCCTACCACTTCTCCCTCCCTCTCCCTTTCTTTTATTCTTCCTCTCCTCTTCTCTCCTTTCATTTCCTGTCCTCTTCTATTCTTCTCTCTTCCCTCCCTCCCTCCCTTCCTTCCTTCCTATGCCTGGGGATTAAATTTAGGACCTCACACATGGTAGGCAAACATTCTACCACTGAGTTATATACCCAGCACTTTTAATTTTTTATTCTGATACAGGTCACTTTAAGATGACAAATCTGGTCTGGAACTTGTGATCCTTCTGCCTTAGCCTCTCAAATTGGGAGATTACAGACTGGGATTACAGGTGTGTACCAGCAAGCCAGAATTTTATTTTTTATTATATATTGAGAAATAACAGCTATACATTTTATAGGATTCAATGTGATATTGTGATTTTTAAAGTATTGTTAATTGGCTAAATCAAATAAATCAACCCATCCATTACTTCAAATATTTGACAACTTCTGAGAACCTTCAAGATCTACCCTCTCAATGACATTGAAATGTATATTACTCAGCTATATAGCTGTATTCACCACACTGGACAATAGATCTAAAGAAATTATTATTATTCCATTTCTAATAACCCATACTCCTTTTAAATCCTCCAAATATTTCTAATGCTCATGAGATGTTTCTACTTTGATGTCATACAAGGCTCTCAAATTTGATAGATGAAAGAATAAACTCACTTTCCTTTCATTTTCCATTGCTGTAGTTAACATTTCTATATGTTGTATCAATGATTTACAGGCTGAGACCACCAAAGTTTAAAAGTTTTCCTTAAGTTGCATACCTGATAAATGGCAAAGTAGGACTAGAATACGGATCTGGTTTCAAATTTTGTATGTTGTAGAAGAATGGACCACGTGTCAGATGATCAAATCCCTGCATCTGACATAGTCAAGGCCCTTCACACTTTGGGCCTAACCTACCTTTCTAATCTCCCTTCTTTCCCTTCCTCTCATATTCTCTTTTTAATTTAATAAGCATGCCTGACATTTTTCCATTTCCATGCCTTTTTTCACACTCACTTTGCCAATTTTTCCTCATGCCCATACAATTTTGTCTACTTTCATAGATGAGCACTAACCTTTCTCTGATTCATCTCAGTTGGAATTGTCCTCTGCCTCCAATAAATAACTGTAGCAGCTTATATATGTTACTTATGGTACTTATTACTTTTTACCTTATATTGTTGATTCATGAAACTTTTATTGAATGCCCATCATATGCTATTTCTATTTGAAACATGGTGATATCCCAGTGAACAAGCTGACTGATTTCACTGGCCTTATGGGAGTTATTGTCTAGTTAGGGAAGAAAGACAAGTTAAAATGCAATGACTATAGAATTGAATCATAGAATAAAGAGCAGGTGCTATGTGACTCCAGAGAAGGATGCCTTATTCGGTCTTGGCACAGTAGAAACAATCAAGAAAGGCCTCTTAGAGGAGATGACACTACAAATATTTTATGGCAAAGTTCTTGCTTAATCAGTGTTTCTTTCCAAGTCTCATCCAGTTCTATGCTATGTACCAAAAAGATTTTTTAATATATTTTTTGTTGCTCACAATACCTTTATTTTATTTATTTTTATGCAGTGCTGAGGATCAAACCCAGGGCCTCACATGTGCTAGGCAAGCACCCTACCACTGAGCCACAACCCCAGATCCCAAACAGATTTTGTATGACATTGTTTTATTTCCTTTTTTGAGATATCTCTCTTATTTTAATGCAGTGAGTTACAATTTATGTTTTTCCTGATATTGGGAGTGCAGTTATTGACCATGATAAATGGCAAAGTGGGACTAGAATTGACCATGAAGTTGTACTGATAAATTGGAAATCTAACTTGCCATCTTTCTTATATGGATTTATCCCTTTTACTTGTGTCCTAAACTTATATGGCAATGTAGATGACCAAGTATGCTCATTACAAAATATGCATGATAGAGAAGGCTCATAGGACAGTCTGTTTTCTCTTTATAGAATTTGTCATAGTTTGTGATTGTGTGTACATTTCATAGATGTTTGTCTTCCACAGAAGATCAAAAACTCCATGAAGGAAAAGAGTCTTTTTTTTTTTTTTGCTTACAGTTGTATCCCTAGGGTGCAGTACTGTGCTTATCACTTAAGACCATTCAATAAATATTTGTTGAAGGTTCAAATTGCCTAAATGGCTGAAAATTGATATAATTTAATATCACTTACTATGAAGTATGTTTTTATTGCTCTATAATGGAAGAAAAACTGTCAAGTGATAGGTAAGTCTTTATATTATAGGTTCTCTCTCTTTGTTTTTGCAAGGTAGAAATATTGTATTTCCATAAAAGGCAAGGTACATAATGATGTACATGCATATTTATAACTTTCTAATAGGTCTACCTGTTTAGTCTTGTCCCTTGTCCTTCAAGAGTCTATTTTCAACACAGCAGCCATAGTCTTTTTTTTTTTTTTTTTTTTTTTTTTTTTTTTTGCACTGGGGAATGGATCCAGGGGCACTTAACCACTGAGCCATATCCCCAACTCTTTTTAATATTTTATTTTGAGATAGGTCTCACTAAGTTGCTTAGGAATGAAGCTGGCTTTGAACTCATGATCTTCCTGCATCAGCCTCCCAAGCTTCTGAGATTACAGGCATGTGCCACCATGCCTGGCCAAAGTTATCATTTTAAAATATAAATTAAATCATGTTACTTCTTAAAACCCTTGATAAATGCAGGGTGAAATGAAGTTCTTTCCCAAGGTATACAGAACTCTCCATATCCTTGTCTATGTCCCTTAGTCCATTTTATATTGCTTTAACAAAATACCTGAGGCTGGATAATTTATACAGAAAGGAGGTTTAGTTTGCTCACAGTTTTAGAGGTACAAGAGCATGGATCCAGCATCCAATTAGCTTCTGGTAAGGACCATGTTCTGTGCAACTCATGGCAGAGAAGTATAAGGGGAAATAGTGGCATGCAGAAGGACCTAAGCATGTGGGTTGGCCTCCCTTTTAAAACAAACTAATTTGGTAACTAATTCAGTCCTATGATATCCAACCCACTCCTGGGATATCTAATCCAGTCTCTGGAGAAAAACCTTACTTCATTCATGAAAGTGGAGCCCTTATATCCTAATAATCTCTTAAAGATCACACTACTTCCCAATACCATTATAATAGGGAGTTGAATTTCAATGTGAGTTTTATTGGTGACAAACAATATCCATATCTCACAAACTTCCTATCTCTGTTCTTCTTGTTCATTCTGGCTTCATTTCTATCCTTTGAAATTACCATGCTTTTTTTTTCCTTCTGAAGACTTTGGTATGTGCTTTTCTACCTGCCCAGAGTATTCTTCCTCTAGATATTTTGCATGATTGGCTTCCTCCTTAATGATCCCTTCTATGACCAACCTATGTAAAGGAAAACCTATATCCACAGCCAATTTATCTTGTTACCTACTTCTGTTCTTTCATAGCAGTTAGTATTATATGCAATAATCTCATTTAATTTTGGTGGGCCAGTCTCTTAACTAGAATATAACTTCCATGAGAGAAGGGAGTTTTGTCTGCTTTGCTTATTATTGTATTCATAAAACCTATAACAGAGTCTGACATAACGTGGACATTCATGGAATATGTATTGAATTAATAACACTTGATTATTTTCTATCCACTCCACAAGATATAAACTTTTTCTTTTTGGTGCCAGGGATTGAACTCAGGGGCACTTAACCACTGAGCCACATTCTCAGTCCTGTTTTGTATTTCATTTACAGACAGGGTCTCACTAAGTTGCTTAGTGCCTCACCATTACTGATGCTGGCTTTGAACTTGCAAAAGTTCTTGAACTTGTAAAAGGACTCTTTGACTCTATCTTCCCTGAATCTGTCAGTAAAATACAAATGCATCATTTTGCCCAAGACCTACATCTTGCTAATGACACTAGTCCAGTACAAATTGAATTCAAAGATAATCAGTATTCAAGTAATGACTCTGTTAATAGAACACTATGTTTCTATTAAACTGGTAATGACCATTAAAAACTCGTAACTTCATGGAACCAATTCTGCCTTAGCCTCCTGAGCCACTGGGATTACAGGCATGCACCACCATGCCCAACACAAGGTATAAACTTTCAAATATAGGACCATGCTAATTTACTTTGCCTTTTTATCCCCATTGTATTGAAGGATGCTTAGGACATAGTAGATGCTCAGTAAGCTTGCATTGAAATTGAGTAGTCATACTCATAGATAAATGGATTATATGGACTTCTGATTTCTTCTTAACATTGTTGAACTCAATTTGAAATGAAAGGTTCTCCTGAAAACCCCTAGAAATTAAAACAAAATTTAGAAATCTTTCAGTTATAACTAACGTGAAAACGATGATTAATTCTTATTTCCACCCTACCTTTGGCATCTTTTTTGATTTCTCCTACCTAAATTAGTCATTTCCCAATTCAGGAAGGTTTTATTTTTAGACCCACCCACTCCTTTCTATTCTCATTGACATTCTCCTAGTCTAGGCCTGTATTGCCTTTTCTCTGGACTGTTACCGAAACCTAACATATTTTTCTACCTCCTGTTTTTTTCACCTCCTAGTCATTCAATATACACCATGTCAGATTAATCATCTAGGATTTTATATTTGGCTGTGTCATTTCTTTGTTCAAAGAATTCTAAACTTACAAGATATATATGGTCCTATATAATTTAACCTAGTTTACTGAATTAAGTATAGAATTTATAATTATGCCAGAACTCAAGGCTCTCATTGGTTTTGTGATAGTAAGCTTTATATCTAAAACAAAATGACCAACTTATTAAGAGGAAAGGTTTATTTTGTTTTTCAATTTGGGAGGTTGTAGTTCACGATTGGTGGTTCGTTGCTTTGGGCCTGTGGTGAAGCAGCATATTATGGTATGAGGCCGTATCAGAGTAAACTTACCTCATGGCCAGAAAGCAAAAGAGAAGATGAGGAAAAGACTGGAGTCCCCAAATCATCTTCAAGTGCATGGGTCCAATGACTTAAGTACATCCACTATGCCTAATCTCTGAAAGGTTCCACCAGTTTCTAATAACATCAACCTGGCCACCAAGCCTCAGTGGGCAGCGCATCAGTCTCATATGATCTTTTGGAAGATATTCTAGATCCCAACTATAGCAGATTTCTATTAATTCCAACTTTCAAGCTTTACATTTTATTATTTACCTCATAAACTCTATTGTTCTGCCAAACTTGTCTACTTGTATATCTCAGACACATCCATCACTCTAGTAATGCTCTTTTTTTTATAACTCAAATGTCCTCTTGTGCATGCTTCTTTGATAAATCTTTCTAACCCTATGTTAAATATCATGTACTCCATGGATGCATTTCCTAAGAGATACATAAGATAAATACTTAAATAAAAAGCTTTTATGCTAGGTAAACTAAGAAGAGCTGAGCATAATATAAAAATAAACTACAAATGTCTGTGGGATGCAAAGCTCACTGAGGGCAAGGGATGTTTTCCATCCCCTACCTAATTTCTAGCACAGTTTGACAGTAAACAATAATGTGATAAATAAATATTGAATGATGTATAGGAGAAGGAGTTCATATTCTTCTCATATATTTCTTAAAGATGGAGACTTATTTTCAAATTTATGCTCATGTATTGTATAGTCCTGATTAGTAGATGCTCAAGAACTATTTGTTAAGTTTAATGGAAAACATAGTGTTCTATTAACAGAGTCATTACTTGAATACTGATTATCTTTGAACTCAATTTGTACTGGACCAGTGTCATTAGCAAGATGTAGGTCTTGGGCAAAATGATGCATTGGTATTTTACTGACAGATTCAGAGAAGATAGAGTCAAACAGGCCAAACTGAGGGCTTCATGGAGTCAATTAAAATCTCCACATAAAGAAGATTGACTGGAAAATACTCAAAGGCCAAATAAAGTTCTCAGGAAGATGATCTGTCCAATGAAACATTACTTTTTATTATTTATCATCAGTGATCCATTTAAATCAGTTATTTGTGAAGAGAATTAAAATAGCTTCATTTCATGGTTCTGGACCTGTATCTTAGAACAGACATTGTGAGGTAAAGAAATAATATAAAGAATTCCATAATGGAGGAAGTGAAAATTTAAATTTGGGGGCTGGGGTTGTGGCTCAGAGGTAAAGCACTCGCTTAGCATGCATGAGGCCCCAGGTTCAATCCTCAGAACCTCATAAAAATAAAGTAAAGGTATTGCATCCACCTACAACTAAAAATGTTCAAAAAATAAATTTTATTGAAATCAGTGTTGTTTGAAGTCCTTCTTTATGCCTTCTTATTTCCTCTGCATAGGTATAGGGCTGTCATACTGACTCTTGTGATACTGCATACTAGGCAGCAGATCCTTAGTGATTTGTGACTTCCCCTATACACTCTTTCTCAATCCAAACATGGTTCCAGGTTCACAGAATATAACATGGAAAAAAAGTAAATCAAGGTGTTAAACGGTTGCTTTTGGCTTCAGGTATGACATTCTTGCATTTTAATAGGCTTCTAAAATTGGCTTGCATTTATTGGGCTGCCTTTACCCAGTATAAAATCTTAATCAGAGGGATTTTAAGTGCCAAGGCAAGTTAGAACAAGTTATGAGACTAGAGTGTTTCTTCTGACTCTGAATCCCTTGAGGACCAAATGCAGTTATATTAGCCAAGATTCTCAGGAGAAAAATTGTCAGTCCACTTGTCATTGGGTTATTTGGGGGATATATTTAAAACACTTAGAACTCATCAAAGACAAGTACTATTACTTGGAACTAGAGATAGTAGCTTGAAAGCAATAAAGTAAAAATACCATTTTATCCAGCAGGTGGTAGACATATGGAACCCATTACCTTAGGAAGGATGCAGGCTCAAAATAGAAAAAGGGTCAAGAAGGGCTGAGAGAAATTCTTGGATGCTAAATCCAAAGAAAGGTTACAATAGGTAATAGGCCTATTCCTCAGTTTCTTAAGGGGATCGTGTAGGTGATGACTATTTCAGCCTATTATAGGATTGCATTTGGCTAGGCGATAAGATGGAGAATAGCTTTCATATGTTTTCATTTCATTGATTTTTATGATGCTGGGGATCAAACCCAGGGTCTTCTATATGTTAAGCTAGTGCTCTACTAGTGAACTAGACCATAGCCCTCCCATCTCAATTCTTTAGAAGCTGCATTTCTTCTCCTGGTTTCCCTTTAAATCTTTTCCCTCTCATCTCCTCTGACTTCCAATTTCAGAGGCATTTCAAATATGTTCTCTCTCCATTAGTTCCAGAATTCTGAGTACCAAGAGCCATATTGTCTAATTGAAGCTAGTAAATAGTAGTACTGGTCCTGTAATCCACATTTGAATTAGGCTTTTAACTGTTCAACTAGGCTGTACCCCCTCAATTCCTCTTTTTTTTTTTTTTTTTTGCTCCAGCGTATGTTGTTTTTATTATTCTGATATCCCCAAAGAAACAAATGACATTGTTTATGGGAGGATCCATAATGTTGAGATCTCCATAGATTCAACTTGAATATCCTCTTTATCCGAACTATTGCTCATTTGTGTTTTCTTATTCACTTCCCTACCTTTCTTTTTCTTTTCTGAAAAATACATATTATAAGAAATAACAGTGAATTACTGATTATTTTCTTAAAGTGAACCACACAAAGATAGGTCTTCATCTAACAGTTTTCCCCACAGGTCTCTCTATGAGCAAAGGTTGGGGAGAAGACTAGGTAAAATAGAAGTATTATTGAGAACAACCAGAGGCAGTTTGAGAGCAGAAAATATGATTATTTCATATTAATGTAATAATGTCCTCATTTCTAAACCCAGTCTAACCTTATGGTCTACTCAGTACCAGGTCTAAAACTAGGGCATATAGGTTTGTATTTGTTTACTTCATTTGTCTGCCTATATTCATCTATATTTTCAACATATCCCCATATCACCCATATTACTGAAAAATGAATATTTTACCCACAAATTTATCTCAGCAGATATTTCCTAAATTGGTATGCTATGGGATGCTATTATACAAGACGTAAGTATGTATTCTATAGGGATAAAAGTCTTTAGTGATCAAATTTCCTTGGGAACTACTGGATTAAAAATGCTAAGCAGATTTCTTTAGGCAGGACTTCTCAAATTCTTGATGTAAGTGGAATTAAGCCACTTTCCTGCTCAAAACCATTTAGTCCCTACCAGAGTTTACAAGGCTCTTTATGAGCTGGCCCCAATCTTTCTTTTCAATATCATCTGGTACCATTCTTTCACTTATATTAACCTATTCCAGACATACTATCTCTTTTGCTATTTTTGAACACACTAAATTCTTCCTTGCCTTAGAGAACTTACAATATATTTTTTATTTCAATGCTTATATCTTCTCTTTACTCTTAACAATGGAACAAGACTATAGGTTTCAGATCAAATATTGCTTCTTTTTTTTATTTATTGGATGTTCTGGAAAGCTCCTCCCTGATGATTCTATCTAAAGTGATTCCAACTCATTCTCCTGCCATGCTCAGTCTCATTCCCTCTGTTTTGTTTAGTTCAAAGTATTTACTATTATCTATAATTACCTTATTTATTTATTCATTCATCAAGTTGTATATTTGCTGTCTCCCCAATGAGGTAGGATGTTAGATCTATGAGATAGGCACTGTATCTGTCTTTTCACCATTCCATCTTTAGCACTTTACAATAATGTCTGAAATACAGTGAGTACTTGATAAAGATTTTCCATAAGGTAAAGATATAAATGTTTGAAATTGTAAATAATTAAAATTATTTAAGTTGAAATTATAAATACTTACTTACATAGAAAATGTTGAAGGACTCCTAAAATTTCTTTGAGTATATCACCTCCTTCCCCTGACACACCTTTAAAAATTAACTTTCAGGGCTGGGATGTGGCTCAAGCAGTAATGCGCTCACCTGGCATGCGTGGGGTGCTGGGTTCAATCCTCAGCACCACATAAAAATAAAATAAAGATGTTGTGTCCACTGAAAACCAAAAAATAAATATTAAAAAATCTCTCTCTTTAAAAAATTAACTTTCATACTTATTTATAGTTTTAAAATTTTTAATTAGTGCTTTATAGAGATACATAAAAGTAATATTCACTGTGGTATATTCATATAGTACATAGAAAAATTTGACCAATTTAATTCTGCAGTTCCTCCTTTTTCCTGTCCTTACTCCCTTCCTCTCAATCCATTTCCTCTGCTCCACTATTCTTTTATTTTCATGGAACCCAAGCCAAGTTTCCTTATTTTGTTCTCAAATTATATTCCATGCATGTATGATTATATCAAAATGAACCCTGATATTATTTAAAACTATTGCACTAATAAAGCATAACAATTATAAAAAATAACTTTGAACTTGCAGTATACAAGTTGGAAAATGTTGATATAAGTTTTTCTAGGATTTTCTTTTTCAACTTGTGAGGTTAATAATTTGCACAAAATTAATAAAGACCTGAACAGTTTTGACCAAAAATCTGCCATGGTTCATATCCAAGAATCAAAGGCAGCTATTTATTTCTCTTCTTCTTCTTCTCTCACCTCCCACCTAATCAAGTACTAACAAAGTTTCTCCATGAAAAGTTATCAAAATGATAAAAGGAAAAACTATAAAAGAAAATAGCAATAACTAGCTTTTTTTTCTGGGGGCAAACAGGTAACAGTCCCTAGTAGGGGCAAGGAAATAAAAGCAGAAGGGTCACTTGACTTTCTCAAAATGTCAGTGAAATTTAATAGCAGTGAATGAAATAGCAGAACATCCCTACCTGCAGGGAAATAGGAGGCGACTATAGCTAACAGGAATAGCAGCCAGCACACCAACAGTTTTAATTTCATCTTGTGAACAGAAGGTGGCTAGACAGATGCGTGGTCCAATGTGATAATTACAAGTGTCTGCTTGGAATATAAATTTTCTTGTCTTCTGCTTCATTTTCTTTCATAGTGAATGGATTTAAAGAATTTTTTTTTTAGATTTTAGTTAGATTGTTAGATTTTCTGCCTTTCTGCCAAGGACACTCATTAAATATTTAGTAGATTTCTGGAAGTTGACTTTTAATTATGATATACAAGCAGTCTGCTTAGTCACAGGTCATAAAATGCCATATTAATACAATTAGAGGGGTCTCTGACAGAATGCAATTACAAAAGTACTGATAATCTCATATTTTAAAAGGAGGGGGTCATATACTAGGAATGTTAGGCCAGTGATCTTGACATAAATCTTTAGTGGAATTCTTTAGAGGATTCATAAATAAATGTATTGTAACCACTATGAAAAGGCAGTGGTGGTTACCAGGGCCTACTATGGCTCATGAAAGGTTATGTTATGACAAATTAATTCCATTTCATTTGTTCAATAACAAGCAAAGGCATATTATAGTGATTGAGTGTGGAATTTGACATCAGATTTGTAGGTTTAAAATCATAGCTCTAGCACTTATTAGATGTGGAATCTCAGGCAATTGATCTCATCGCTCAGTGTTTCCATTTTCTGACCTATAAAATCAAGATAGAAATAGTACTGGGGCTGGGATTGTTCATCTAAAAAATTAAAAAAAGAAATAATACTTATTTTATAGAATTCTTATGAGGGTAAGATATATTTATGTACGCAAAATCCTTAAGACAGTTATCTAAGGACTTTGGAAGAGTGTCTAGTAATTGTTCAATACACATTTGCTATTTTCGTTTAAATGCCTGAATGGCAATACTATTAAATGTTTCCATAACTAATGAAATAACTCCAATATGGTCATACTAATTAATAAACAAGGAAATTTCTAATGATATTACATTTATGATTTTTATTAATGAATTGGTTGAAGACATAGAGAGAAGTCCTATTAAGTCTATAGATATTAAAAGGTTTTAAAGTCTAGAAAGATGGGATAGATAATAGGTATAAACTTCACTTTCTAACTCTCAAATGCTAGATGTACTTTGTGCATTCAGAGATTAGATTTAGAGCTATCAGATTTCAACTAAATCTGATAATATTTATATGGTACTTTATTGAACATTTTAACATACATCCTGCTGTATGATAATTTTTTAAAAAATTTATATCAACCATATGAAGTAATTATAATAGGTATTTTATCCCAATTTAACAGAATGCTTTAATAGCTAACACTTATATTGTGCTTTCTATGTGCCAAAGGCTGTGCATATATACTCATTTACATTCCCCCACATTGGTGACTCTTATTATCAGATACAGAGACACAGAGGGGTTAAGTAACATGTCCAAGATCATACATCTACAAATCGTAATATAACAAGCAGAGCTAAAGTTTGATTTCCATCAGTTTGGGCTCCAGTCCATACTTTTGTTACACCACACTGCCTTTCACCTTAATGCCTTTCTTCAGATACATCAAGTGATCTACTGAAGAACACAAAGCTAAAAAGTCAGTGAAGGAGCTGTGATTGTAGCTCAGCAGTAGAGCGTTTGCCTTGCATATATGAGGCACTGGATTAAATCCTCAGCACCACATTAAAAATAAATAAATAAAACAAAGGCATAAAAATACAATAAAATTATTTAGAAAGTTAGTCATGCTCTATAGTCTGACTAGACCCAGTGCTTTTTCTACCAGTCTAGATGTTTCTCTTATCAGATGAAATTTAGGCTTTTTAGAGCTATGCAACTCAGAGAACAGAGACAGAAGCTGACAACTTACCCGTGAGACAATCTATGGAGGAAATGATTACATAGAGTATGAAATAAACTTAGATGATCTTTGAAGTTTATTCTAACTCAAGATTTTAAGTCTATGAACATAGTATTTCAGAAACAGTAGGGGAGTTAGCTAAGGGGGAGAACACGAATGTAAGGAGAAGTTGGTTAGCCAGTCTGTAACACCACAAGGAAATACTTCTCAAAATATGGTCCTCAGATTATCTATGTCAAAATAATCTGAAGTATTTGTTCCATTGCAGATTCCAGGCTTCTCATACTTAATGGATGGATTTCTGGAGTAGGAAAAACATACCAATTGCTTCTTGTCAACACAAATTTTGAGAACCACTCACTTAGAGTTGCCCAGGGAGAGATTTGAAAGAGTCTTATAAAACCATACTAAATTCATGGCTAAATATGTTTAAGGAAGAGAGTGACATAAAAAGATTTCCTAATTAGGCAGTTCATATATAATGAGAAGGATGGATAAGAGAATGGTGAAAATGGAGGTGAAAGGGAAGATATGTATCTAGTTCAGCAATTAGGCAAGATATATTTCCCATTTTAGAACAGGAGCTATGGGTAGGGTTTTGATGATTTCAGAATGGTATTTTAGCCCATGACTCTAAAGTCTGTTTTTTCCATTTTGTGTCCTCCTTGCAGGGTTCTGCATCAAGGAAGCTATGTGCAAAGAATATAGCCAAATGGTAATCTAATCACTATTTCATTAATTACTGAATCCATGATCAATAACTCACAATATAGGGTTCTTAAACTGAATCAGAGGCTTAATAGAGTATCTTCCTTATCCCTACATCCTTATCCTAATATTGGAATCTGTGTGATCAGATGTTCCTATTTGAGGCAAAGTTGGTTAAGTGGAGAGCAAATGGGAGGGGGGAACCCAGATCTTAAGAAGAGTCCTAAAAAACTGGAAATCCATATGTAGAAGAATGAAACTTGACCTGTATCTCTCATTTTGCACAAAATTCAACTCAAAGTGGGTCAAAGTCCTAGGAATTAGACTGGAAACTCTGCAATTGCTAGAAAAAAATGTAGTCCCAACACTCCAACATGTTGGCATGAGAACTGACTTTCTTAACAAGACCCCGGAAGCTCAAGAAATAAAACCAAAAATTAATAAGTGGGATGGTATCAAATTAAAAGGTTTTGCACAGTAAAGGAAACAAGTAAGAGCATGAAGAGGGAGCTTACAGAATGGGAGAAGATCTTTGTCACCTGTTCCTCAGGGCATTAATACCAGAATATATGAATAAGTCAAAAATCTTAACACAAAAAAACCAAATAACCCAATTAATAAATCGGCAAAAGAACTAAACAGATACTTCTTGAAGGAAGAAATACAAATGGCCAACAAATATATTAAAAAACTGTTCAACATCTCTAGCAATTGAGAAAATGCATATCATAACTACATCAAGAATGAAGGGAAGTCTAATAGAGGAAGAAGAATGGGATAGGGGAGGGTCAAGTGGGGATCATGAACTGAAATCAGTTTGCATGCATATATGAATTTGTCCAGATAAATTCAATTTCCATGTATAACTACAAAGATCTAATTTTTTTTTAAAAAAACTAAGCTTTATCTAATGATAAAAACTATATTGAAATTTCATCTCCCTTCAGTCAGAATGTCTATTAATAAAATGCAAATAAAAAATGAGTGTTGGCAAGGATGTGGGGGAAAGGTACCCCCCTATATTGTTGGTGGGTTTGCAAATAAGTACAACCACTTTGGAAAGCAGGATGGACAATTCTCAAAAACTAGAATGAAACCACTAAATGACCCAGCAATCACATTCTTGGTATATATCCAAAATATCTAAAATCAGCATATGATAGGAATGCAGACACATCAATTTTACCCAATAGGCAAGCTATGGAACAAACCTAGGTGCCCTTCAGCAGATAAATGGTTAAAGAAAATGTGATGTATATACAAAATGAATTATTCAGTCATATAGAAGAATTATTCAGTCATACAGAAGAATGAAATAATGGCATTTGCTACTAAATTGATAGAACTGGAGAACATCATACTAAGTGAAATAAGTCAGGCCCCCAAAATGTCAAAGGTTAAATGTTTTCTCTGATATTCAGAAGCTAGTCCAAAAATAAGGCAGGGGAGAGGAGAGGATGAGGGAGGGAGGAGATGGGGAATTCCATAAAAATAGAAGAAAGGTCAATGGAGAAGATTAATGGGATTATGGGGAAGAAAGAAGGGATAGGATAAGGGAAAAATTGTGGAATGAATCTGACCTAACTTTCCTGTGCACATATATGAACATACCACAGTGAATCTCACCATTATGTATACATAAGACACTAAAAAAACCCTGTATGTAAATAGCAGAAAGATCAGTAGAGGAAAGGGAATGGGGGAAGGAGGAAGAGAGGGTAAGGTGAAGTACCAGAGACTGAATTAGAGAAAAATATATTCCATGGTTTTATAATTATGTCAAAATAAATACTAATGTTATATATAACTAAAAAGAACCAACCAATCAATAAATAAAAAAGGTCCGTGAGTGTTTTGATCCAAATAGCCACATGGAATGGCACACAGAGACAACTGTAAATGCTATATATGTTCCTGAGGTGGGAAGATAATAAGAATGTTTGGAAGAAGAGGATGACTAAGTATTAATCATGGATTTAGACCCTTTCTAGAAGAATAAATGAAAAAGTGCTATGAATGAATTCTGGAACAATATTCTTACTGTTCAGCTGTCATTGATAAGTATACTCATTCACCATTCTCTTGTGGAGATACTATCAAAGAAAGAAGCAGAAGCTTAGAGAGGAGGGTGGTCTTTCTTCTACAATGCTCAAGACAAGGAAGCTTTTATTATATAGTACCAGTATGTTTCTATAGGTATTTGCCATGGTTCCAACAGAAGGCATTGGGATGAAAGTAGGAGAATATGGACAAATGCTTTTGAGCCAGTATCTTCTTGGAGTAAAAGAATTCTTTTCTATTGAGGTCTTCAGAAAGTATTTCAAATGTTTATACTGTAGAATATGTAGAAATGTTTATACTGTAGAATATGAATAATTATAGTTATTTAGCCATAGTTTTGCAGCCCTTTTCATCAAATGCAATCACTTTCACAAATCAGGTCCAAGTCACTGGTCCCTAGGTGACATTTCAGAAATGTCCCCTCTATTCCCTTTACTCTTTGCCATTTGTTGATAATGAGGAATCATTCATTACCAGAGAGAAGACCACATGTTTGTTTTGTGAACTTGGCTGCAGTGGTTTGGATCTTCATCCCAGCTTCAAACTCGAACCTGAATTTCTCCCACAAGTTTTCTTTCTTGAGGGAGCAGCCTTCTTGGGTACAAGCCTGGAAATCAGTACAGCCTAATCAGCTTGTCATCACTTAGTGCCACATATTCTTGTCTTTGGCAAGCATTCATTGTGAAGGGCATCATGAAAAGCTTGTGATGCCATCTTCATTGAACTCCTGCTTATAAGAAAAAAAAATAAGGGGCTATAGAAAACTTATTTTTAAATTGAATTTAAGTAGTTTTGCCACATTTTAAATGTCAGGCGGAACTGTTCCACAGTACAAATCTGCCAAGTCTATGCAGGCGGCTGTTTTCAATAGGACTGTTCGTGCCCTATTGTACTAATCTTTTTTTAAATGTACACCTTGCTGGAAAAGGCCAAGAACACCCACACAGGCAGTGGGCACTGTTACTTTTTTCTTGCTCCAAGTAGCTGAATAGACTCTTATTTCATTTGTTGTGTTGCACTGTTAAGCAAATCCCAATAGATTCTTTCTCTTGATGGACATTGAGCCTTCCTGGGACACAGCAGGCAACAGTCCCTGAACTTTCCCACATGGACATACACTCACTAGGCATCTGTCCATCTCGCTGACTCCCCTTGATCACCATTCCCTTTCCCCTTACAGATATTGGATCCTCAGTTCAGAATGATCAGTTATTATGTGCAATAGTTGAATGCATGGATAGTCTGGTGAACTAGAACTCCCTTGTTTTCAACCATGATGCTAAAAATCTTCCAAATATAGTATGCACTTTTTCATCTTAGGCATGTGAAATCTGGATACCAACAGTGAAGTGACCTTTAAAATTTGTAGGGTCCTTGGGCCAGTATCTGTCCCTTAGTGAGGTTTATAACTCAAAATCCAGTCATATGACTAGGTTTGAATCCTGGCTCCTCCACTTACCACATAATTCTGAGAAATTCATACATTCTACACAATCTCTCCCAGACTCAGTTTTCTCATGTGTAGGAAGAAAGAGAGAAGAACTTGTAAAATTAACCTGGGGCCTGATGTGAATGGCTGTGTAAGCCAAGCCAAGCACATTGGCCTCTATCCTGCAAGTGCCAAATATAGGACATAGGAATCAATTTGTGTGGTGTTGACATATATGATGAGTGATGTTTGACTAAATCTTTAATCTGGACATTGGGTTTGTTTCTTACCCTTCTCCAGAAAGGGAATGACATTTATATTGACATTTATTTGAAGTTTTCAGGTATGTTTTGTTTATTTATGAGTCCCTTTGGAAACAGTGTACACATGGTAGGGAAAAAAAAAGAGTTTGACAGCTCAAAATACCTTAACTACCAAAGAATTTTTGTAATGCACCAAAATGCCCTTATACCCAGTCTGGAATGGTGGTATATGTCTCTCACTATATGTTGGTAAGAAGAGGTAAAAAACACCATGGAAAAGATTTGGATTTCTTCTGATTAACAAAGAACTACAAGATCTTCTCCAGCATAGTGTTTAAAATGCTGGGAAACTGCCACTTGCATAACATAGGCAGTTCTGAACTTGCAAATGAGTTGACTTCCAAAAGTTCATTTATCAAGCAATTTTTTATATCTTGGAACACATTATGCCTTGGAAACAATGCTTTATAAAAATGGTGCTTGATTTTTCTCTCCATTTTTAATGGAGATCATGGAATATTTAAGATTAATTTGGTTAATTCCATAGGGAGTTGACATATGAAGGTAATCATGCTTTCAAAGTTGTAAAAGGGGAGCCAATTGGAAGGTCCTGGATGGACAATATATTGTTGTCCACTTATCTAAAATAAAACAGTAAAAGCCTTTTGAAGAAATTCTTGGTTTCCCAGGAAATGTTCAAGTAGTTAGATGTGTCGGTAAGAACAGATTTAGTGTGTCAATGTGATGCGATTCTTTTCCAGAATCATTTCTTTCTCTTTATACAATATTATATATATATATTTTTTTTTTCTCTAAAGGACTAGACCTTTGAGTAAGTGGATCAAGAGATCAACTATAGTGTGAATTAAAGGGTACTACTATTATATCCTTATATTCCAAGTCAAATTTCTAATGTTTTGCCAGTGTGCCAGAAACGTTACCATTGCTATTCTCTTTATACAATGGAATTTTCATTTTCAGTAACTAAAGTGAGGATACTTTTACATAGAGTATATCATTAAGATATTCCAAGCAATCAACAGCTCAGCATGATTTAGTTCATCAGATGGAGAATACTGAGGGAACTGAACAGGAAATAGGTACATTTGACGGCAAATGTAGGGAATTGGAAAGAATATGTTCAAGTTTTATATAAAGCCTAGGCAGTATAGGCTTAGATGGGACTGTAACAAGAAGTCTGTGCCCAAAGGTATTGGTTTCTTGATAGAGACAGTGAATTTGTTCAAGGTTAAATAGGGTAATTTTACAATATGGAATAAGTGACATTTAGATGGAGGGTGGACAGGAGGAACCAGGACTTGTGTTTTGCTTCTATAAGGTGAGATGAGCCAAGAACTATAAATAGTGGAGCAAACTGTTTAATAAAAATTAAGTTCACTTTTCCTATAAGTAAGTTTAGTTAACCAAAGGCAATAAGCAGTATCAAGCAGTTACTATTAATCTAAGCATGTTCAAAATTAATATTTATTGGTCCAGCTAAGACATGAAGAAAGAACTAAGGAGATTTATGATAGTCTAGAGTCCAGAAAATTGGTAATATTGACAGAAATGAACAGGAAATACTGAAATAAGCATTTGTCTTGGAGGCAAATTATACACTTTGTTCTCTTTTCCAGTGATGGTAGCTCTGTTTTTACAAAATTTTAATTATATATCATATATGATTACAGGTCTGTTGGTATAACTGCCTCTACCTAAGGTAGGGAAAACATGCTATCAACCTTATCAATTCCAAATTCAGCACATAACCTGCTATTAATTGTCTATATATGTGCCTTAAAGGAATTGACTTGGGTCTCAGTCAAGAAGACCCCTTGTGCCAGTTAAGATTAGTTAGAGAAGTCTGCCTAGAACTGAACCAACATGTATCTTTTGAAGTATGGGACAGGAATGGTGATGAACTAAGAAAGGAAGAGTCTACCTTTAGTGCATTTAAAAAAAATCTGCTTGACAAAATGTAGAAATAAGGGCACACATTAAACTAATTAAAATATTAGAAGTACAAATAAATTCTTAGTGTAGCTTATATTATTAGAATTAGTGTCTCATTTTCAATACAAGTATTCCTTCTGAATTTAAATGTGCAGGTGTTCTGGTTCATGAGCGCAACAAGTCAGACCAGTGACTAACTTGATTAGGTCAGTAAATGTAGAGCTGCCTGCCTTTACATGATGTCAGAGACTGTGATGGACAATTTTAAAGATTTTGTTCTCAAATCCCCCACTACTGAAATTCATGTACTATGTAATCCCCTCCATTTCAGTTTAAGATGAACATAGCAACTCTTCTAGCAAATAGAACATGTCATAAAGAAAATATATTACTTCCTAGATTAGGTTATGAAAATGATGTCTTCTGTCTTGGTTGATCATTCTACCTGTCTTACTCAGAGGGAAGCTAGCTGCTTTGCTGTGAGTTGCTCTATGGAGGTGCCCAAGAAGCAGTTGAAGTAGATATCTAGGGAAGGCCAGTGGCGCTCTGACCAATAACTTAAGAGACCTGAATCCTGACAACAACCATATGAATTAACTCAGCTGTATATTTTACCCCAGTCACATCTTCATGTGGGACTGCAGCCCTGGCTAATAGGTGATTATAACTTCATGAAAGATCTTGAGCTAGAGGCATCTAAGTAGGGTATGCCCAGATACTTGACTTATAAATAGCTTATAAAGAGATGAATTCCCATATTTTGGTCTATTCTATGAGTAGGCATACCCAAATTCGTTATTTGGTATTCTGGTCATTCTATGCTTTGTGATTAGGGAATTTACTTATTTCTTAGAGGATAATACCATGTACCAATCCCTAGAGTTTATGGAGCCTTTTTGGGATGTCCTAATCTTCACAAGGAGGTACTCCCTATCAGTGTGTGAATATGATGAAGTCTTATTGGAACTCAGTAATTGAGTGAGTTATGTTCAATTCCTGGCTCTGTCATGTATTAGTCGACTGACCTTAGTCAAATAATTCTGTGGCTCAATTTCTCATCTGTAAAATAGTAGTAGTAATAACAATAATGTTAACTATTTCATAGGGTTGATATAAAGCTCTTAATAAATGGTTAAAGTAGTACCTAGCTACAACTTTATGTGAATTTGTTCATAAATGAGTGTCATGTAAGTATAGGCTAAGTAAAATACTCTATCCTCACTCTCCCATGCCCATGCACATAGTACACTATGATTCAATTGAAGATAAAATAATGTCTTATTCTCTATAACCCTAAAACCTAGCACAGGATTTGACATAGGAGCTCTGAGAACCAGAGTTGAATTGAAATAATAATAATGTTGTATCTCTAACAATATAACATTAATATTACTGAAATTATGGTTAGAATACACCATTAATTTCCTTTTATGGATTATTTGATTCTATCTGGTAAATTATACTGGCATGGCTATATTTGTGTTGGAACAGTTTATCTCCAGTTTGAAGCTTAGTCAGAGGTCTCAGGGTACTTGCTGAGATTTCAGGTTAGCCTGAGGCCTCAACAGTTAGAGCTGAAGGTTTTATAAGTGATCATATATAGCTCACATTTGGTGAGCCCATAATCTGTCATAATGTCTTCCTCATGTTACCTTTTTTTTTTTTTCTTTTTTGGGCACTGGGGATACAACTCAGGGGCATTTGACCACTGAGCCACATCCCCAGCTCTATTTGTATTTATTTAGAGACAGGATCTCACTGAGTTACTTAGTACCTTGCTTTGGCGGAGGCTGACTTTGAACTCGGGATCCTCCTGCCTCAGTCTCTGGAGCCATTGGGATTCAAGGCATGTGTCACTGCACCCAGCCTCATATTACCTTTTAATCCCCCAAATAATCCCATATTAATTATTTTACTTTAAATTGGCATGTTAACTATGCATAATTGTGTTTCATTGTGGCATATTCATATATACATAAAAACATAATTTGATCAAATTAATTCACCAATACTTCCATATCCTCCTGTCCTCCCTCCTCCTGACCCCTTTTTCCTACCCTAACAGTATCACTTCTTGTTTCATGATATCCTCTCCTCAGCTTTTCCCTCTAGTTTCCACATATGAGAGAAAACATACAATGCTTTTCTTTATGAGTCTGATTTACTTCACTCAAAATTATGGTCTCTAGTTCCATCCATTTTCCTGCAAATGACACAATTTTGCTCTTCTTTATAGATGAATAAAACTGCATTGTGTATATACACCACATTTTCTTTGTTCATTCATCTATTGATGAATACCTAGGCTGTGTTTCATAATTTGGTTATTATGAATTGTGCTGCAATAAAAATGGGTGTGCATCTGTCTCTAAATTATGCTGGCTTTAATTCTTTTGTAATCCTATATAAATTCTAATTTATATTTTATGGATGAAGAAACTGGGGTCAGAAAAGTTAGTTGATGAATGAAGTTCACAGAGATTTGAATCTGTTTTTTTTTTCATTCAAAACATATTCCTTAGACTCAGAATGACTTGACCTTTTAATTCCTTACTATCTTTTTAAAGAACATATCTCATAAATTGTGCCTTTTTGAAACAGGTTCCAGAGTGGTGGCTGCAGTTTCAGAGTATACATGACAGATCCAGCACTGTTAGAAACTATTCTAGATGTTTAGTTGATTGGGGAGATTGTTCAGGATCCAACAACCTTAAGCAAACAGAGACATGACTCTATAGTTCAAATAATCAACTGACTGTTAGGAGGTTAACAATGACTTTTTATGGTTTAAGGCAGGGTAACCACTGGGTTCTACTCACACTAGTTGAGGAGAAGTCAGGTTAGGGCAATGATCTTGAACTCTAGCTCTGCCATCTATTTACTATGTGATTTTGGACAAATTATTTAATATCTTTGACCCTTGTATTCACCATCTATAAAATGATGGTAATATTAGCTACCTTATAGGACTGTTGTGAGGATAAATAATGGATACAAAATGCTCTTTACAATAACTGGCATATAGGAATGATTTAATAAATGATAACTATAATTATCCCTAATAATAAGTATAAGAACTATAGTTAAATTTTTAATAGGTATTCAGATCCCTGAAGTATTTCCATGAGAGTTGTAGGATCAGGATCAGGCACTTTTAACAAATGAATTCAGATATCTCAGCAAAAGCAGGGTGTGGCATATGCCATTTCGAGTCAGTCTACTCAGGTTCAGTTCCTATCTCTCAACACTTACTAGCTGTTTGACCTTGAATGACTTGCTCAACTACTTTGAATTTCATTCTTTATCTGTCAAAGTGGAGTATCAGTCAGTGTTATGCAAAGTAACAGAAGAAATAGGACATATATATTTCAGGGAATTGGTTTACTTGATTGTGGGGGCTAGCACATCTGAAATCTGTAGGGAAGCCTGGCAGGCTGGAAACTCAGGCAGAAGTTGATGCTGCAGTCTTAAGGTAAAATTTCTTCTTCTCTCGGAAAACTCAGTTTTGCTTTTTTTGTGGGGGGAGGGCTACAGGGGCACTTGATCACTGAGCCACATCCCCAGTCCTGTTTTGTATTATATTTAGAGACAGGGTCTCACTGAGTAGCTTAGTGTGTCTCTGTTGTGAGGCTGAACTCACAATTCTTCTTGTCTCAGCTTCTCCAGCTGCTGGGATTACAGGCATGTGCTACCGTGCCCAGATTCAGTTTTACTTTTGAGGCCCTCCAAATGATTGGATAAGGCCTGCCCACATTATCAAGGATAACTTCATTTATTAAAGTCAACTGGTTGTAGATGTTAACCACATCTGCAAGATACATTAAAACCTAAAACAATGTTTGGATAACTAGGTACTGTATTTCTAGTTTAATTGACATATGAAGTAACCATTGTAAGTGAGTAATAGAATCTGTCAGCTATATTTTAGATCTGGAATGTCCCCCAAAACCTCATGTGTTTAAGGCATGTTACCTAATGCAACAATGTCAAGAGGTGGAGCTTTTGGGAAGCAATTGATTTATAAGAACTCTTATGTCATCAGTAGATTAGTCAATTTCATGGATTAATAAATAAACTACTGGGTGGTAACTATAGGCAGGCAGGATGTGACTGGAGGAAGTAGGTCACTGGAGCTGGCACTTGGGGACTATATCTTGTCCTTGGCCACTTCCACTTTCTTTCTATCTGCTTCTTGGCTTCCCTGAGCTGAGTACCTAGCTATTAGCTTGCTTGCTTGCTTGCTTTTTTATCTTGGGTACTGGGGATTGAACCTCATGGTACTCTGCCAAGGAGCCACTGAGCTACATTCCCAGTCATTTACTAGCTTCTAACAGTGAATAAAATTATCATGAATCATAGTTAACCTCAGTTGAGATCCAGGTCACACTGAAC
The DNA here is from genome assembly GCF_964194105.1 of Spermophilus citellus. Taxonomy (NCBI): domain Eukaryota; kingdom Metazoa; phylum Chordata; class Mammalia; order Rodentia; family Sciuridae; genus Spermophilus; species Spermophilus citellus. The sequence goes on along the minus strand of NC_138190.1, from coordinate 119,886,677 downwards.
ATTTCTGGGTCTTCAGAACTGAGTATTAGATAATGAAAGGAATTAAAATCAACATATTACTGTGACACAACTACATCAATGTTTATAGCAGCTCAATTCACAATAGCTAAGCTATGCAACTAACCTATGTGCCATTCAGCACATGAATGGATAAAGAAAAATGTGGTACGCATAAATAATGGAATATTACTCAGCCAGAAAGAAAAATGAAATTATGGCATTTTCCAGTAAATGGATGGAACTGGAGACTATCATGCTAAAAAAATCAAAAGACTATCATCCCCCAAAAATCAAAGGCCAAATGTTATTTCTGATATGTGGATACTAACACACAATAAGAAGGGTAGGAAATAAGGTAGGAAAGAATAGAAGTTTATTGGATTAGACAAAGGGGAATAAAGGGAAGAGAGGAGATGGGAATAGGAAAAATGCTAGAATGAATCATACAGAACTTTCATATGTTCATATATAAATACACAACCAGTATAACTGCACATTATGTACAACCACAAGATAGGATCCTGATTAGAATAAATTATACTCCATGTATGTATAATATGTCAGAATTCACTCTACTGTCACATATAACTGAAAAGAACAAATAAAAAAAGAACTGAATTTTGGATAATGATAAGACAAGCCAGATCAAGGAGGGCTGAAGGCTAGAAACCATATCAACCTAGTGGGAAACAGCAAGCAATACTGGGGGTTCTTAGGAATAGGCTACAGAACAAACATTCAAGCCATGGGATGAGTGTAGTTGTAGGAACCAGGTGAATGCTCCTGGGAATCTCAGGTTTCAAGTAGAGAAAAACATGTTGAAACGAGGAAATGTGACAGACTTTGATCATAAGGAGCAACAACAACAAAATATCCCTCAGTATTACAGCAGAAGAGGATCTGCAGGTTGTACTAGTTAAGCATTTCTTAACTTTCTTTTGGAAGTTATAATAAGGAAGTGCAATAGACCTTGAGCATAAGGAACAAACCAACACGAACTAAAAAGGCAGAGAGGCTTTCTAATACAGTGTACTGATTATGTGTTTCTTAACTTCCTTTTGACTCAGGTCCTGTTTGATCTGAGAGGTTGGAATAAAACTGAAGCTAAAATATGGTACTAAATAATCCTGGCAGAGAGGATTGAAGTCTTTGTAGACAAGGTAATGAGTAAATTGTTATGTTGGTTAATTCACATCTTACCCAATTGGCCTGAAAAGTTTCCACACTATTCCCTATTTCAGAGTGTGTCCTGTAATTTGGATCCTTATAAAGAGAAGGTCTAGAATATAGGAAGATATGTACCTGGGAAAAGTTTATTTTCAGGATTATCTCATACCTTCAGTGCCTACCAGCCTTTAAGATTCACATGGGAATTAGTAGAATGTTAAATTCCAGGGGGTTTTGCTAATTTTTATGACAATGTTGACCCAAGCATTAAAAAAATAGTTCATAAATTTTGGCAATAAGTCTGATGGATTTTGGCTAACATTGTGAATGTTCAGAGATTTTACAGCTTTCTGGAAAGGTGGCCTCACTTGGTCAAGGGGAATATCTTTTTGTTCAGGTAAAGGACAGTGTATTGTATTGCCAATCACCCCACGGTGTCTCCTCAGAGCTATACTATTCAGTAGTTGGATATACTTAGGTATAGGTCCTGACCTCTGGTAACAGTATTATAGAATGATCTTTCTATGCTTTGGGGAGAAATGGGCTTCTTGTGGCCTCTTCTGTTATTTATGGGCTCTCAGTGGAAGAAGCAAGGATGTTGTCGTGATGTTTTATGAGGCTGGTTAACTTTATAGTGTGAGAAACTTGAGCTATGTTTTGGGACAAAAATAATACCCTTGCTTCCTCCTGCCAACCCACATTAGAAAAAAAATGGGAAAAAAAGGGAAAAAAATCACTATCCTTAAACCAAACCAAGCATAAGCCTGTGTCTGTGGTTTGGCCAGAAAAAGAGGGTTATTTCATCAGAAATCATAATCCCAGGTTGAGGATGGCTGGAAAGAAACAAGGGAGAGGGAGAGCCTTCTGTTTAGAGCCTGAGGGCCCCTACTAATCACTCATCATATTAATTTGTACCTTCTAAGAGAAGAGATCAGATGATAAGTATGGGCCCCTGTCCCTGTCTTTATTTCTATTGCCTGACATGATGCCAGAGTTGAATAATCCTGTCCCAATATAGCAGCTCTTAGAATTTTACCTCATTTCAGGAATTTTGGTTTGAGATAATACCTTTTATACTATTTCCTTTGGCATTCATGGAACTTAATTACCTTCAGAGTCATGGGTTTCTGACAGACCCTTTTACAGTTAGCACCAATGTTGAGAATTTTTGTCCTGTCTCCCTTTTTGGTGTTTAGGAAGTTTACTGGCCAAACAGGCGAGTCTAGTGCAAAAAGAAGTAGGGGAAAATATTGAAAATCTCTGTGTCTGAATTTCCTAACAAACAAGTAACTCTTGGAGTTACTTTTTGGATTCCTTACAAATAGCTGAAGCCCTGAGAAATACAGAACCCATACTACAAATGACCTTACCAGGTTGAATGACAAGTCGGTGCTACCAATTTAAAATCTTATTCATTACAATTCCTTCATTTATAGATGTAAAAACTAAGGTTCAAAGAAGAAAAGTGATTCAACTAGGATTACTCAATTGGTTGACAACAGAAATATACAAATATCAAGGTGTCTCCTGGCTCCCACTGTGGTGTTCATTGTAGTATATCACAGAAAATGAAATTCTAGAGTGTATTTAGAAGTTGCATTTAGAGATAATTGTATAGGTTTGATAATCCTGTTCCTTTAAGCCATTCTAATCATGAGTTAAAGGATTTCAGGGGGCCATTCACCACAATACCTTGCCTGTGATTCAGCCTTTTGGGCATTTAGAGAGTCATCCTAATCTGGAAAATTCTAGGTGTTTTCTTGTGAATGTTTCTGTTCTTGTTTGGTGGGTTATGAATTGGTCTTTAAATTCTGGTACTGCTCCCATATGTCTGTTACACTAAGACATGGACATGTGATAATTTTACAGTGATTTCTAGGGGCTAAAGTGATATTGAATTAAGAAGTAGGAAAGTTATTTCTTGAGTCAAAGCAAAGGAAAATATGTTCCTTATATTGACTGTAAAGAGATGGAAAACTTGGCCCTGTCCTCCAGGCAGGAAAATTGTGAACACAAATGAAAAAGAATCTAATGGTTATTAGATTTGTTACTTAAATCATTTGTTACTTAAATCTCCTCTGTCAACATGCTACTGGGTTCCTTGGCAATATTCCAACCATATGGAGTCACTTAACATGGTCTGGTTGTTCTGACTGCTAATCTGTAGTTGGTATGTGGACTAAACCAGTGTTTTCAAAACTGGTTTATCATCAGAATCACCAGGGGGATTTTTCTTATTTGATTAAATTTAAATTGTTATTATTTTTAGCATATTGATTCCTAAGCCATACCTACAGGGATTCACATTCAAGAGATGTGGGGCATGTCTTGGAAATCTTTATTTTTAACCAGGTCCTTGGGCAATTCTGATGATTATGTAGGTGTGCTACCTCTTTGACCAGACTGTTTCTCTTTTTGTCCAGCTTTGCCTGTGAAAGGCTCCTCTGTGGGAAAATATGACATATGCTTTGCTTAAGAAAAGCAAGGCCTACAGATGCATAAGAGAAAGCTAATTGACATAGCCAGAAAAAATTATTGGTTCAAGGAGAAAGAGTCACAGTGGCAAACCATTAAATAGGAGGCTTTTCTGTTTTTAATTATTCAGTTACAGATTTATTTTTAACTAGTTGACAGAGAAACTAGAGGAGGAGACTGAGAATTTTGAAACTCATGCTGGGGGGTCATATCACATTGAAGATCGGAGAGATAAGAATATACAAGAGATCTGAAGTTATGTTAGACCCAAGGAGAAAACAACATTTCCTTGATAAAATTTGATTCTCTCACCCTTGCCCCTGGATGTTTTCACAAGCACGCTGATTTGGCTAAGTGAGATTTCACCTATACAAAACTGAATCCAGACATGAGTTGCAACATGTCTGGAAGGGAAAGCATCTGAGTTTGCATTTCTTTTCATTATTACCCATTCCCTAACTGTTTCTTCTCAGCCTTCCTGTAACTTGTGACAAAATAGTCAAGTGCTACTAAGATTCCCTTGTTATTTGTGTAAGGTTCTAAAAGTAATAAATTACCAGGGAAAGACTGCTTTTAATTTGAGATGTTGTGAATTTCTATAACAGAGAGCCTCTTGAAGAACTACTATGACACCAAGCTGAGGCCCTTGAAGTAATAGTTGATAGGAGCTAGCAGACCCTCCTCTTTGGAGCTACTTCAATTTGATTTTCTGTTTACTGTGTATATTCTGTAGGTTTTCTCACAGAACCTTGGCTTTCAGGATTGGTGCCCTTTGCTAGGGTACCAATCTGTCTCTGCTCTGGCACTGCAGGCATATAGTAACCCTCCCTTCTCCTCAGTGAGAAAATACCCTCTTCAAATGTTAATCAAGATAACAATAATGCTTAATGAGGTACCCAAGGAGGACTTCCTTCATAAAATAAAAACTCAAAAGTTATGGTTCTCTATGGAAGCACTTCAGGTTATGTGGAAATGAGCTGGGAATAAGCATTTTGGGATAAAGATTGCCTTTAAAAAATAACAATTAACAGACCTTTAATTTTATAGTATATTTAGATATACAAATGTGGTAAGCATATTCAAGAATACTTCTGTGTCCTCATGCTATTGTTAATATTGCTATGGTACATTTGTCATAACTAATTAACCAAAACTAATACATTATTATTGACAAAAATCCACACATAATTTAGATTTCCTTAGTTTTCCATCTAATATCATTTTTCCATTCTACAATCCCATCCAAGATACCACATTATATTTAGTTGTCATGTTTTCTTTAAGGCTCTTCTTCACTGTGATATTTTATTAGATTTTCCTTTTTAAAAAATTTAACTGACAAGTAATAATTGTATATATTTATGGGATACAATGTGATGTTTTGATATATGCATACATTCTAGAGTGATTAAATCAAACTAATTAACATATCCATCACTGCACATATTTTTTGTGGTGAGAACATTTAAAATACTCTTTTAGCAATTTTGAAACATACAACATATTATCATTAACTGCAGTCACCATGCTGTTCAGGACATGTCTAAAACTTATTCCTACTGTGTAACTGAAGCTTCATCCCTTTTGACCAAAATCTTGTCATTCTCCAACCTCTGTGCCCAGGCTCTGGTTTCTACCATTCTATTCTCTACTTCTGTGAGTAGATTGTGTCTATGGGTTTGGAGAAGGAAGATCACAGAGGTACAGTGCTATTCTTATTACATCATAAAAAGGGTACATGCTGTCCAAATGACTTATCACTGCTGATGTTAATCTGACTGAGATAGGATTTGTCAGGTTTCTCTGTTATAAAGTAACTTTTCTCTTTTCCATGCTGTCCTCTTTGAAAGGAAGTCACTATATGGAGCCCAAACTTAAGAACTGTGGAGATTTATGCTTCACTTCTTTGCAGACAGAGTATCTACATAATTATTTTGGATTTCTGCCTGGAATATTTCTCTGTTCTCCCCCATTTATATATTTATTCACAATTTATAACTGTATGAACTCTTGAATCTTTCTTTTATACTTTGGGTTTTACTTCAGTAATACTACCTCATTAATTTTGCTGCTCTATTTATTCCAGCTCTGACCATTGCAATCTCTTAGTTGTTATGTGTCCCTTAGACACATTCCTTTCAGTTGTGTTTGTGCTTTGGAGCATTTCCTTTATTTCAGGCATGTCAAGATGTTCCAAGTTCATCTTGTATATTTCCAGCCCCAGCCCTTGAATCAGCTATTTCTCCAAGGGACCCAGGGTACTTTTATTGGAGAATGATATTGGAAAATAAGATGTGGGTACTGGTTGTGCTTGTTGCTACTGTATTTAAATTTATTACAAGTCCTTTCAACTAGCAGATATAGGGAATGCATGTGTTTATTTCTAATTCATGTATATACATTTATCTATATTGAATTATCTAGAAATCATGTTTTAATTATATTAAACTTATCATATGTTCTTATTGATGTCACTGATTCTTAATCATTACCAGGTGGATCATTTGAGCTTCCCCCTTGATTATCTGTATGTAGCCTCTCTCTTTTTTTTTTTTAATTATTTTATTGTTGGTTGTTCAAAACATTACATAGTTCTTATTATACCATATTTCACAGATTGATTCAAGTGGGTTATGAACTCCCATTTTTACCCCGTATACAGATTGCTGTGTCACATCAGTTACATTTCCATTGATTTACAAATTGCTTTTCTAGTGACTGATGTATTCTGCTGTCTATCCCATTCTCCACTGTCCCCTCACCCCTCCCCTCCCCTCCCCTCCCCTACTCTCTCTCCATCCCCTCTACTATAAATCGTTTCTTCCACTTATATAATTTTTCTCCTACTCCTCCTTTCCTCTTATATGTAATTGTGTATAACCCTGAGGCTCACCTTCCAGTTCCATGCAATTTCCCTTAACTCTCACTTTCCCTCCCGCCTATCATCCCTGTTTAATGCTATTCTTCTTCTCCAGCTCTTCGTCTCTACCCTGACCTTGGTTACTCCCCTTATATCAAAGAAGACATTTGACATTTGTTTTTTAAGGATTGGCTAGCTTCACTTAGCATAATCTGCTCTAATGCCATCCATTTCCCTCCAAATTCTATGATTTTGTCATTTCTTATTGCAGAGTAATACTCCATTGTGTATAAATGCCACATTTTTTAATCCATTCATCTATTGAAGGGCTTCTAGGTTGGTTCCACAATCTTGCTATCGTGAATTGTGCTGCTATGAACATCGATATAGCAGTGTCCCTGTAGCATGCTCTTGTTAGGTCTTTAGGGAATAGACCGAGGAGGGGAATAGCTGGGTCAAATGGTGGTTCCATTCCCAACTTTCCAAGAAATCTCCATACTGCTTTCCAAATTGGCTGCACCATTTTGCAGTCCCACCAACAATGAACAAGTGTACCCATTTCCTCTCTCTTGAATAGTGAGAACCCTGACTCCTACCAACTGCTACTCATTTACTTATTGTCCAATGCCAGTATATATACAGAGGTTTTAGAATTGTTAATCCATATCTCCATGTACAACCTAATGCAAAAGGAAATTTTTATAAGCACTGTACTCTACTTAGTTAGTAAAGGTAAATAGAGTACAGTGCTTATAAAAGCTTCCTTTTGCATTAGGTTGTACAGATCCCACTCATTTCCAAAGGAACTTTTGACTAGTTTACTTAGTCAAAATGTTCTCCTCATATGCGTCAGTGAAGTTTGTAACATTTTTAGTTTTTTTCCCCCATACATACATTATACCCTGGATCCCAAGATCACATAAGTGAGATTTTCTTTAATTCATATACATGAAGATTAATTTTTTATGCTAAAGTTTCCATGAGTTTTAACAACTACACATTGCCATGTATTTACCATTACAATATCATGTTGAATAATTTCACTGACCTAAACATTCCATGTGATTTGCTTATAAAGTCTTCCTTCCCATCCTGAAAATCCCTTGTAACTGCTGGTCTGTTTTGCATATCTATAGTTTTGCCTTTTCCAGAATATCATAAAAATTGTATCATTCAAAATGTAGTCTTTTAAGGCTGTCTTCTGTCACTTAACAATGTGCATTTAAGACTCAACTATAAAGTTTATGGATTTATAGTGTATTCCTTTTTATCACTAAATACTATTCCATTGTATAAATGCAGTGTAGATTGTTTATCCACCTATTGAAACATAACTTGGTTGCTTCCAGGTTTTGATGATTATGAATACAGCTGCTATAAGCATTCACATGTGGATGTTTCTGTGGGTATAAGTTTTCAAATCAATTGGACAATATTTAGAAACATGATTTGGGGGTCAGATGGTAAGAAATGTCTATTAGAAATTAACAAACTGTCTTCTAATGTAGCTGTGCTATTTTTGTATCCCTGTATCCCCATCAGTATTTGGTATTGTCACATTTTGTGATTTAATTATGATTCCTGAATCAGTCTTATATTCCTGGAAGAAAGAACTTCATGGGATGTTATATATTATTCTTTTTATATATTGATGGACTATATTTAGTAATATTCATTAAGATTTTCCCATTATGTTCATAAGAGATACATATCTGAAGTTTTCTTTGCTGTCTGTTTTTTTGTAATAGAGTACTTCTGGCCATATAAAATGAGGAATGTTCCCTTTTATAATTTTCTGAAAAATTTATCAATTTTTAAATTACAGTTTCCTTAAATATTTTGCAAAATTCAGGACTGAATCCATTTCAGCTTGGCATATTTATTTTTCTGTTGGGAAGTTTTCAAAATGAGAATTAATTTTCTTTAGTAGATGGAGAACTATTCATGTTATCTACTTCTAATAGGGTGAGTTTGGGTAGTTTTTGTCTATAAAGGATTTGGTCTGTTTCTTTTTAGTTATCAAATTTGTGGTAATTTAGGTACTCAGAGTATTCCCTCATTCTTTTAAAGTCCAGGAAATCAGTAGTGCTGACCTACCCTTCATTCATGATATTGATAATTTTATGTTCTTTTTTTTTCTTGGTTATCTTGGCTAGCTATGGATCAATTTTGTTGCTTTTTTCAAATAATGAAATTTTGGTTTTGTCCATTTTCTCTGTTTTTTTTCAATTTTACCAATTTGTACATTAATATTTTTATTTCCTTTCTTCTGATCACTTTAGATTTAGTTTCTTCTTTCTATTGTTTCCTGATGTAGAAATATAGAGTATTAATTTATTTCTTTTCCAAACAATCTATATATTTAACACTAAAAACAAACTTCTTCATATTGCTTTACTTAATCACACATTTTGACAAGATATATATTTCATTTATATTAAATTTAAAATATTTTAAAATTTCTCTTGAGATTTCTTTGAGCCATGGGCTATTTGGAAGTATGTGGTGTAATTTCTAAGTATTTGGTTATTTTTCCAGAAATATCTTGGGCTTCTAGTTTAATTCCATTGTGGCCTCAGAATCAACAATCTTTCTTTCCTTCCTTCCTTCCTTCCTTCCTTCCTTCTTTCCTTCCTTCCTTCCTTCCTTCTTTCCTTCCCTCCCTCCCTCCCTCCCTCCTTCCCTCCTTCCTTCCTTCCTTCCTTCCTTCCTTCCTTCCTTCCTTCCTTCCTTCCTTCCTTCCTTCCTTCCTTCTACTTGATGTTGAACCCAGGTGTACCATACCTAAGTTGCCAAGGCTGGTCTTGAACTTGCAATCCTCCTACTTCAGCCTCTTGAGTAGCTGGGATTATAGCTATCAGTTCAAAACATGCTTTATATGATTTATATTTTTTCATAATTTTTAAGGTATAGTTTTATGGCACATAATTTGTGATAGAAACATGGTCTTTCTTGGTGAATATTCCATGTAAGCTTAAGCAGAGTGTATAGTATTCTTTTATTGGATTGAATCTTCTATAAATATCAATTAGATCATGTTGATTGATAATGCCATGGTGGTCATCTATATCTTTACTGATTTTCTGTCTACTTAATCTATTAATTACTGAGAAAGGAGTATTGAAATTCAAAGTGTAATAATAGATTTGTCTATTTCTTTTTATTTCTTTTTTTCAATCAAACGTATGTACTTTATTTTTTTTTCTTTTTTTTCTTTTTATTTTTTTTTATTGTTGGTCGTTCAAAACATTACATAGTTCTTAATATATCATATTTCACAGTTTGATTCAAGTGGGTTATGAACTCCCATTTTTACCCCATATACAGATTGCTGTATCACATCAGTTACACTTCCATTGATTTACATATTGCCATTCTAGTGTCTGATGTATTCTGCTGTCTATCCTATTCTCTACTATCCCCCTTCCCCTCCCCTCCCCTCCCCTCCCCTCCCCTCCCCTTTTCTCTCTCTACCCCCTCTACTTTAAATCATTTCTTCCACTTGTATTATTCTTCTCTTACCCCTCCTTTCCTCTTATATGTAATTTTGTATAAACCTGAGGATCACCTTCTATTTCCATGTGATTTCCCTTCTCACTCCCTTTCCCTCCCACCTCTCATCCCTGTTTAATGTTAATCTTCTTCTCAAGCTCTTCGTCCCTACCCTGTCCTTGGTTACTCCCCTTATATCAAAGAAGTCATTTGGCATTTGTTTTTTAAGGATTGGCTAGCTTCACTTAGCATAATCTGCTCTAATGCCATCCATTTCCCTCCAAATTCTATGATTTTGTCATTTTTTAATGCAGAGTAATACTCCATTGTGTATAAATGTCACATTTTTTTTATCCATTCATCTATTGAAGGGCATCTAGGTTGGTTCCACAATCTTGCTATCATGAATTGTGCTGCTATGAACAGCGATGTAGCAGTGTCCCTGTAGCATGCTCTTATTAGGTCTTTAGGGAATAGACCGAGAAGGGGAATAGCTGGGTCAAATGGTGGTTCCATTCCCAGCTTTCCAAGAAATCTCCATACTGCTTTCCAAATTGGCTGCACCAATTTGCAGTCCCACCAACAATGAACAAGTGTACCCATTTCCCCACATCCTCTCCAGCACTTGTTGTTGTTGGACTTCATAATGGCTGCCAATCTTACTGGAGTGAGATGGTAACTTAGGATGGTTTTGATTTGCATTTCACTGACTGCTAGCGATGGTGAGCATTTTTTCATGTACTTATTGATTGATTGTATGTCCTCCTCTGAGAAGTGTCTGTTCAGGTCCTTGGCCCATTTGTTGATTGGGTTATTTGTTATCTTATTGTCTAATTTTTTGAGTTCTTTGCATACTCTGGATATTAGGGCTCTATCTGAAGTGTGTGGAGTAAAGATTTGTTCCCAGGATGTAGGCTCCCTGTTTTATCTCTCTTATTGTTTCTTTTGCTGAGAAAAAAACTTTTTAGTTTGAGTAAGTCCCATTTGTTGATTCTAGTTGTTAACTCTTGCGCTATGGGTGTCCTAATGAGGAATTTGGAGCCCGACCCCACAGTATGTAGATCATAGCCAAGTTTTTCTTCTATCAGACGCCGTGTCTCTGATTTAATATCAAGCTCCTTGATCCATTTTGAGTTAACTTTTGTGCATGGCGAGAGAAAGGGATTCAGTTTCATTTTGATGCAAATGGATTTCCAGTTTTCCCAGCACCATTTGTTGAAGATGCTATCCTTCCTCCATTGCATGCTTTTAGCCCCTATATCAAATATAAGATAGTTGTAGTTTTGTGGATTGGTTACAGTGTCCTCTATTCTGTACCATTGGTCCGCCCGCCTGTTTTGGTACCAGTACCATGCTGTTTTTGTTACTATTGCTCTGTAGTATAGTTTGAAGTCTGGTATCACTATACCGCATGATTCACACTTCCTGCTTAGCATTGTTTTTGCTATTCTGGGTCTTTTATTATTCCATATGAATTTCATGATTGTTTTATCTATTTCTACAAGAAATGCTGTTGGGATTTTGATTGGCATCGCATTAAACGTGTAGAGAACTTTTGGTAATATCGCCATTTTGATGATGTTAGTTCTGCCTATCCATGAACACGGTATATTTTTCCATCTTCTGAGGTCTTCTTCTATATCTCTCTTTAGGGTTCTGTAGTTTTCATTGTATAAGTCTTTCACCTCTTTTGTTAGGTTGATTCCCAAGTATTTTATTTTTGGGGGGGATATTGTGAATGGAGTAGTTGTCCTCATTTCTGTTTCAGAGGATTTTTCGCTGATATACAGGAATGCATTTGATTTATGCGTGTTGATTTTATATCCTGCCACTTTGCTGAATTCATTTATTAGCTCTAATAGTTTCTTTGTAGACCCTTTTGGGTCTGCTAGGTATAGAATCATGTCATCTGCAAATAGTGATAATTTAAGTTCTTCTTTTCCTATTTTTATGCATTTAATTTCTTTCGTCTGTCTAATTGCTCTGGCCAGTGTTTCGAGGACTATGTTGAACAGAAGTGGTGAGAGAGGGCATCCCTGTCTTGTACCAGATCTTAGAGGGAATGCCTTCAATTTTTCTCCATTCAGAATGATGCTGGCCTGTGGCTTATCACAGATTGGTTTTACAATGTTGAGGTATGATCCTGTTATCCCTAATTTTTCTACAGTTTTGAACATAAAGGGATGCTGTACTTTGTCGAATGCTTTTTCTGCATCTATCGAGATGATCATATGGTTCTTATTTTTAAGTCTATTGATGTGGTGAATAACATTTATTGATTTCCGTATATTGAACCAGCCTTGCATCCCAGGGATGAATCCTACTTGATCATGGTGTATAATTTTTTTGATATGTTTTTGAATCCGATTCACCAGAATTTTATTGAGGATTTTTGCATCTAGGTTCATTAGAGATATTGGTCTGTAGTTTTCTTTCTTTGAAGTGTCTCTGTCTGGTTTAGGCATCAGGGTGATGTTGGCCTCATAGAATGTATTTGGAAGTTCTCCCTCTTTTTCTATTTCCTGAAATAGCTTGAAAAGTATTGGTGTTAATTCCTCTTTAAAGGTTTTGTAAAACTCTGCTGTATACCCATCCGGTCCTGGGCTTTTCTTAGTTGGTAGTCTTTTGATTGTTTCTTCTATTTCCTCTATTGTTATTGGTCTGTTTAGGTTGTCTATATCCTCCTGACTCAATCTGGGCAGATCATATGACTTAAGAAATTTATCTATGCCTTCACTATCTTCTATTTTATTGGAGTATAAGGATTCAAAGTAATTTCTGATTATCCTCTGTATTTCTGAAGTGTCTGTTGTGATATTGCCTTTTTCATCCCGTATGCTAGTAATTTGGGTTCTCTCTCTTCTTCTCTTCATTAGCATGGCTAAGGGTCTGTCGATTTTATTTATTTTTTCAAAGAACCAACTTTTAGTTTTGTCAGTTTTTTCAATTGTTTCTTTTGTTTCGATTTCATTAATTTCAGCTCTGATTTTAATTATTTCTTGCCTTCTACTTCTTTTGCTGTTGTTTTGCTCTTCTTTTTCTAGGATTTTGAGATGAAGTATGAGATCATTTATTTGTTGTTTTTTTCTTTTTTTAAGGAATGAGCTCCAAGCAATGAATTTTCCTCTTAGAACTGCTTTCAATGTGTCCCATAGATGCTGATATGTTGTGTCTGTGTTTTCATTTAACTCTAAGAAGTTTTTAATTTCCTCCTTGATGTCTTCTAAAACCCATTGATCATTCAGTAACCTATTGTTCATTCTCCAAGTGATGCATGATTTTTCCTTCCTTCTTTTATCGTTGATTTTCAGTTTCATTCCATTATGATCAGATAAGATGCATGGTATTATCTCTACTCCTTTATATTGTCTAAGAGTTGCCCTGTGACATAATATATGATCTATTTTTGAGAAGGATCCATGTGCTGCTGAGAAAAAAGTGTAACTCCTTGATGTTGGGTGGTATATTCTATATATGTCAATTAAGTCTAGGTTGTTAATTGTGTTATTGAGTTCTATAGTTTCCTTATTTAACTTTTGTTTGGAAGATCTGTCCAGTGGTGAGAGAGGTGTGTTGAAGTCTCCCATGATTATTGTATGGTGGTCTATTAGACTCTTGAACTTGAGAAGAGTTTGCTTGATGAACGTAGCTGCACCATTGTTTGGGGCATATATATTTATGATTGTTATGTCTTGTTGGTGTATGGTTCCCTTGAGTAGTATGTAGTGTCCCTCTTTATCCCTTTTGATTAACTTTGGCTTGAAATCTATTTTATTAGATATGAGTATGGACACTCCTGCTTGTTTCCGCAGTCCATATAAGTGGTATGATTTTTCCCAACCTTTCACCTTCAGTCTATGTATATCTTTTCCTATCAAATGCGTCTCCTGTAGGCAGCATATTGTTGGGTCTTGTTTTGTGATCCATTCTACTAGCCTGTGTCTCTTAATTGGTGAGTTTAAGCCATTAACATTTAGGGTTATTATTGAGATATGGTTTGTTCTTCCAGCCATATTTGTTTATTAATGTTACTAAATCTAATTTGTTTTCCTCTTTGATTTCTTTCCCCCCTTTACTGTCCTACCTCCCACCGTTGGTTTTCAATGTTATTTTCCATTTCCTCTTCCTGTAATGTTTTGCCAAGGATTTTTTGAAGAGATGGTTTTCTAGCTGCGAATTCTTTTAACTTTTGTTTATCGTGGAAGGTTTTAATTTTATCTTCCATCCTGAAGCTTAATTTCGCCGGATACACGATTCTTGGTTGGAACCCATTTTCTTTCAGTGTTTGAAATATATTATTCCAGGATCTTCTAGCTTTCAGAGTCTGTGTTGAGAGATCAGCTGTTATCCTGATTGGTTTACCCCTAAATGTAATCTGCTTCCTTTCTCTTGTAGCTTTTAAAATTCTCTCCTTATTCTGTATGTTGGACATCTTCATTATAATGTGTCTAGGTGTGGATCTCTTATGATTTTGCACATTCAGCGTCCTGTAGGATTCTAGGATTTGGGATTCTGTTTCATTCTTCAAGTCTGGGAAGTTTTCTCGTATTATTTCATTGAATAGATTGTTTATTCCTTTGGTTTGAAGCACTATGCCTTCCTGAATCCCAATGACTCTTAAGTTTGGTCTTTTAATGTTATCCCATATTTCTTGGATGTTCTGCTCATGGTTTCTTAGCAGACTTGCTGAGCTGTCTATGTTCTTTTCAAGTTGAAATACTTTGTCTTCATTGTCTGATGTTCTATCTTCTAAGTGATCTACTCTGCTGGTAGTATTCTCAATTGAGTTTTTAAGTTGGTTTATTGCTTCCTGCATTTCTAGAATTTCTATTTGTTTGTTTTTTATTACCTCTATCTCCCTGTGAAATTTATCTTTTACTTCCTGGATTTGTTTATGTAGTTCCTTGTCAAAGTGATATTTCATTGTCTGATTTTGCTGTCTCATGTCTTCCTTGAGAGTCCAGATCATCTGAAGCATGTATATCCTGAACTCTTTATCTGACATTCCATCTGTTGCAGCTATTACCTCTTCTAAAGTTGAGTTGACCTGCATTGCTTGTGGTCCTTTCTTTCCTTGTCTTTTCATACTGCTCGTGTTTCTTTCTGCTTGGTGAAACTGTTGTGTTTTTGAAATTTTCCCCCTATTTATTTATATTGCTCTTGTATAGTTGGGAAATCTCCCTTGCAGGGCAGGTAGTGGCTGTGCTCCTCCTCTAATTAGGGTGATCTGTCTACCACGCTGGTCGGTCGCAGGTCTGCCCACCCTGCGGGCGCGGGTGGCGGCTCTGCTCTGCCCCCACTCCAATTGTGGTGACGTAATTACCACTCCCTTGGGTTGTTGGTCCTGATCCGGATGTGGGCGGTGGCTCTGCTCGGCCCCTACTCCAATTGGTGTGACGTGTTTACCACGCTGGCAAGCCTCTAGGCCTGTTCCACCGGTGGGTCGCAGGTCTGCCTACCTTGCGGGCTCAGGCGGCAATTCTGCTCAGCCCCCACTCCCAGTGGGGGTACCTGACTGCCTCTCCAACGGGTCGCTGGGCCTTTTCCGGACACGGGCGGCGGCTCTGCTCCACCCCCACTCCAACCAGTGTGACGTGACTGCCTTGGTGCTACTTGTCCACCACGCTGGCAGGCTACTGGGCCTGTCCTGCCAGTGGGTCGCAGGTCTGCCTACCTTGCAGGCTCAGACGGCGGCTCTGCACAGCCCCTACTCCAAATCGGTGACTTGGCTACCGCGCCCTCGGGTCGCTGGTCCTGTTCTAGGCGTGGGCGGCTACTCTCTTCGGCCCCAGCTTCAGTTGTGGTGTCATGATACCACGCTGGCGGGTCACTTGGCCTGCTCTGGGCGCAGGCGGCAGCTCCACTCTGCCCCCCTGGCCCCTACAGCACCCAGCAGGACCCGGACCGAGAAGCAGTCACCGCAGGTTCCCCAGCCCTGGCCAAAGCAGCTTCGGGAGCCAGAACCCGGCCTCTCCGATCCCGGCCACGCTCCGCTAGGAGCAGGCTCCACGGAGCGACCCCCGTGGGTTCCCCAGCCCCAGGCCAAAGCAGCCCCGGGAGCCAGAGCCTGGTGCACGCTCCGCTGGGAGCAGGCTCAAAGACGCAGTCCCCGCGGGCTCCCCAGCCCCAGGCCAAAACTGTTCCGGGAGTCAGAGCCCTGCCGCCCTGAGCTCAGCGCACGCTCCACTTGGAGGTGGCCTCAACACGCAGTCTACGCAGGTTCCCCAGCCCTGGGCCAAAGCAGCCCGGGGAACCAGAATCCGGCCGCTCAAAGCCTGGCGCACGCCTTGCCAGGAGCAAGCCCCAAGGAGTATTCTCCACAGGTTCTCCCGCCCCGAGCCTGAGCGATCTGTCTGCGAGATGCAGGTAAGTACCAGCCTGAAATCACCTGTTTCGTAGCTGAATGAGCTGAGATCAGTAGAAAACAGGAATGATTACATCAGCTCTCCAAGATGGCAGCTGCTGTCCTCCTCCATGGTCCGACCGGTGTCGAGAATTGAACTGGACCGCTTCTCTCCTCTGTCTCAAAGCCGGAGCTCAGCACTAAGCACGGCCATTGCACCACTGGCAGGAGCCCCCAGAATCCGCATCGCTGCACTCCCGCTCCAGCACCTCGCCGCTTCCCAGCGTGCGCCACAGACTCCAGCTGTGGGGCGGTCCGCCGATCAGGCACTGCGACCCTCCGTGCAGAGTAATTGCCCACGACCGAGCCCCCGCAGCAGAACCTCGTGCGATGGAAATCCGTCCACTAGATTCTGGAGCACCTCAATTTCACTGGAAATTCCCAACAAGATAGCCTTCAGCTGTTTCACCTCGTCTTTCTCTCGCACAGTGACGCAGCGCACTGGGGTGATGCACTCCCTTCGCCGCCATCTTCCCCTCCCCCTATTTCTTTTTATTTCTATAAATATTGCTGTTGCAGTTTGTATGTGCATTTATAATTGTTATGTCTTCTGGAAGAATTCTTTTATCATTATGCAATGTCCTCCTTTATCGCTCATAATTTCCATTGCTCTGAAATATGTTTTTTTCTGAAATTAATACAGTATCTTCAGATTTCTTCTGATTAGTGTTAGCATGATAGCTTTTTCTGTCCACAAATATTTAACAGACATGTGACTTTATACTTAAAGCAATATTCTTATGGATAAGATACAAACAAATATCTGGGTCTTTCAAATCTACTCTTGGAATCTCTTTATCCTGGTGTATTTAAACCATTCAAAATTAATGGATTATTGTTATATTTAGGTTAATATATCTTTGTAAAAGTATTGTTAGTTTCATATTTTCTTTTTTCCTGTCTTCTCTGGTTTTAATTGAGTGTATTTGGTAATTCTACTTTATTTCCTCTGTTGGCATATAGTTTATACTTGTCTCTAAAAATACTAAATAATATAAATTATTTATTAATGAGTACCATTCAGGACCATGAGGAGATCATTTTCAGATTCTCACTGTGAGAAACTAGTAAATTCCCAGAGTGAAAGCCCACATAAGTGTTCAGAGTTCCCCTATAATCTTAGAAGTTTCTCAATCTCAAAGTAGTCTTTATTCAGCCTTCAGAAATTTGTCTCAGTAATAATTTAAATGTTTGTAACAGTTTAAGGATTTCTGTGGCTTATGTTACAGGTATATGAATTTTAAGGGCTATGTCTCTCTGGACATGGTAGTCTCTCCAGATTTTGGGGTGGTGATTTGATCTGTGAGTTCAGTTCTCTTATGCATCCAAGAAATGTCATGTTTTTTAAATTTTTTTTTTTAATTTTAAACCGAAAACTTTCATTTTTATACCCCAAGTTATAACCTCAATCCACCCACTCAGTCCACTATTTATTATCTTTGAATAACAAGGATAGCTAGTTCTGACCACCATATTTCTGTATATCTACAATCACTTTATTTCTATAAAAAAGAATGAAAGATAGGCTCAGGGTCTGGTAGAACACTAATTGGATAATTAGCTGTAAGTACATCATTTTATTTACATTAGACAGGATCAGGTAAAGAATAAGTAAAATCTAAAACTCATCCTGTTATTGATGAATATATGTTTTTACTGTAATTTAAATAAATACCCACCAAAAGGAGTTTAGAAGGGAATAAAATATGAAACAAATGTGTTTTCTCCAGAAAGATTGTAGAAACATATGTGAGTGGACAGACAGTGGTTACTGAATGTCAATGGAAGATGAGGCTGAGGGTCTGCCTAGGATAAAGTAAGATATCAGGACAAGATGTTTCCCCCTTTTCTGTGTTATTAGATTCCTTGTGGGGTCATAAGTCCTTGTGAAAATGTGGTGAAAAAGCAGGAATTTTTTTTCATAAAAATGTACATCCCTGCCACATAGGTGGCAGTAATAATGGCCTTAACCCACTTACATGCCTAGAGGGCAGCTCCAATCTTTTCTTCTACCTCTTCTGCCCAGGTATCTTAGCTCCCCTTCTCAGACAACTTATCTTTAGATCAGAAGTCAGGAAAATTTGACTCACCTTTTTTAAAAAAAGTTCTATTGTAATACTGCCCTATCTATTGTTTTATACATTGTCTATGGTATTTTTGTGCTATAAGAGTAGAATTGAAGAGACATGGTGAAAAACAAAATTATTTACTGTGTGAAAGATAAGTTTGCTGATCCATATTTTTGATTAAAGTTTCCAGCAAAGCAGAGCTGATATAAGAGTTACAGTGTCCAAGGATGCTTACCTTTTGACAGGGATGAAAATGTGTTTCAATCTGAAGGATTTAAACTTAAGCATGGAATTTTATGTTTCAATGAGAAAATGTCTAAAATCAATCGACAATTGCCTGATTCAGATCATTTACATGTGTGGTCAGCCTTTCTAGTAATCAGAAAAGGCCAATTCCTGTCATTCAAGAATTCCTATTCTACATCAAATTGACTTATACAAAACTTTATCATAAATTCTATCTTTTATTTAATGGTCTAATACTGCTCTTACTCTCCCCACCCATCAGTGCTCTCAAAAGATATCCCAGTTTTCAGAAAAAAGAGAAGCTCTATCTGCTGCTCTTTTCCTCAAGGCCCCTATATGGCAGTTTCCTAACACAAATGCTAGTCTTCTAGTGCTCTTTGCTGAGAGGATCAGAGTAAGCAGTTGTAAACAGCTTTTCTGCAAACATTAATGTTCAGATGGCCAGCAGAGGAACAAACATAGAGTTCACGCAATGCCATTTCTTTCCAGTTTAATATTTGCACAAGCTACTCACTGGTTTGAAAGGCTGAAGAGGCCAGTTGTGCTAATATCTACATAAATGGCTTATCAGGGGAGAGCCTCTAACAGAAGTACTTTGAAGGCAAGGCCTGACTAGCCAGCCAATGGTGCTGAGCATTCAGACATATGTCTCTATTCGTCCTTTCCAAGGCTCCAGGACAGTCTCACTCAGGATTATTTCTTACTTGGGGCTGTAAACACAACTTAAGATTTTTCTTTTGTTCTTTTTCTAGTTTCTATTTGCCACTTCTAACCTTCATCTTGCCTTGCCCTATCCTGTGCTTATTCTCTGTTACCTTAGTATATACCATTTGCATGAACATTTCCCCAGATATGTTTGTCTTTTTTATGTGGAGATAACATGCAATGGTGGAAGAATGTAGACTTCAGAGAGGATGTGAAGTGTATATTCAGAGAGAACCAAGATATTTTATAGCATACTAACTGGTGTGAACTTAAGGAAGTCATTTTTCCTTGATGAGTCTCAGTTTCTTCATCTGTAAAATGAGACTAAACTGCTGTATATCTCAAGGGATCAATAAGAGGATTACTTGAGGAAATGTGTATAAAGCACCTAGCATGGTACCTGTTATATTGTAGACACTCAGTAACACTAGTTCTCTTCTTCCCTTTTTCTCCATTCTCCTCTATGGGAGCTATTGATTTTTGTGACTTATCTGGCATCTGATTCATCTTGGCCCAAGCCCTTGAGTTTACAGATGCCTTTCTTTCCTGGGTTCACAATCTTGCTCATCCTTCATTCTTAAATCTAACAGAGCAAACCAACTGACCTTTAGTTTGGGTGCTAACCATAATTCCTTGGGATTTGGAAAGCCTGCACTCAATAACACCCCCTTGAGTCATTTAGAAGTATGGCACAATCATTATGTGGTGATTTGCACATAAGTGGAGGTATGTTTAATTTAGTCATGACCAAAAAGAATGTGTAAACAATAGCATCTGTATGAATATGCATGTTTCTTAGTGACACTATTATTTAATTTGCTCCTTTGCCAAGACTCACCTCACAGATGGTTCTAGGAAAGCTGTAGGAATTACCCTAAAACCACCAAATACACATTCTTTTATTTCCAATTCACTTAGCTTTTTAAGATTTGTTAGGCCATATAGGCAACAGAGATACCTCACATTGATCCAATTTTCCCTTTTAAGTAAATAATTGAAGGGATAAATTCTTCCAAACACCATGTCCTAGATATTAGAAATATCCATAATGTAGTCTTGAGTTACACATCTTATGTTAACTGTCCCTATAATTTTTGTCCTTCTCTCTAGTCCCATGCCCTATATATACTATCAACAAGGCTTTAGTTATTACTGTCATTTCTTACCTCCTTTTATTGTGTTAGGTGAAATTACTGATCACACTTTTTAGTATCTTATAGTGGTAACATATATTCACTTCCTTGCAATGGTTCTATGATACAGAAAAAATGTCTCTGTCCTTTGATGTTGGAGTTGGAAATGTAACTATTTTTGGTCAATGCATTGTTAACAGTTGTGTTTCTAGGAACAACTTGAAAAATGTGCCTATCTAGTTGAGATTAACTGATCTTGTGCTTCTGCCATAACTATAAGTTGAATTTTCCCTGAATTACCTCACAGGTCCAAGGAAGAGGAGAGAAACATGGAGCAGATCTGGATCTAACCCACAACTTGGATTCAAATTTACCCAACTTAGATTAAACAAACCCAGGTTATCTGAAGACCTATTACAATAAGAACAAATTGTTGTATGACCTGGAGTGTTGAAAAGACTTGCTATGCAACTATAGATAATTAATACATCCAACAATAATATTCAGGTTTTTCTAATCATGGAGCCCTCACTACTGATACTTTCTCTCCTGTATTTCATGAATTAGTCATTGGTCATTTTCTGTAAATTTGGTACCTACTTTGTGTGGCATTTTTGGGTAACAGACATATTTCTTTCCAAAGATGACTGTATTTCTTATTTATTTAGTGCTTCGTTCTTCTAAAATGTGAGCTCTTGCCATCTGCTAGAAATCTCTGATTTAGATAGGGCAGATTTCCCTTTGCTAGATGAACAAAGTTATTTAATGACAAGACAAATGATTTGCTTATGATCATGGGGGAAATGGGAATGAAGTTATCTGATTTCTATTCTAGCACTGTGAAAATCTTACCAAACTCTAGGAAGAGAAATCATATAATTTACTTCTCTTGAGTTTCATATCTCCTAGCAGTTTATAACACATAATAGGTGCTCAAATCATGACTATATTTTGATGTAAGAACCACTTGAAACCAATATTTACATGCTTTGGAATATTTTCACATAAGATACTTTTCTTCTCATGAAGGTAAATATGGAACTTTTCTTTCTATAGTGACTTAGGCTATGTTTATGCACCCAACAAAACACATCAAGGTACGAAGCAATGGATCTGAGAAGGAGACCAGGCATTGGCAAAGTTACCTCAACAGCTTGTTTGCTACTTTGATTAAGAAATATATGAGGATGTGTGGCTTATTATATTTTTTTATGGTTTGGATGTCAGGTGTCCTCCAAAAGCTCATATGTGAGACAATGCAAGAAGGTTCAGAGGAAAAATGATTGGGTTTTAAGAGTCTTAACCAAATCAGTGAAATAATCTGTGATTGGATTAACTGAGTGGTAACTGGAAGCAGGTGAGATGTGGCTGTAGGAGGTGGAAATTGGAACAATGATTGGAACAATGATTTTATATAAATATTTGTTTCTGGAGTGTGGAAACTCTCTCTGCTTCCTGATCACCATGTGAGGTGCTTCCTTCTGCCACACTCTTCTACCATGATGTTTGGCCTCACCTTGAGATCCAAGGAATAGAGCTGGCCTTCTTTGGACTAAGACCTCTGAAACCATGAGCTCTCAAATAAACTTTTCTTCCTCTACAGTTGTTCTATTTGGGTCCTTTACTCACAACAGTGAAAAAGCTGACTAAAACAATTTTCCACATAGCTGCAATATCTCCCATCACACATCCTCTTTTACAATATAGTCTTGCTACTACCATTTTAACAGGTGAAGTCTAATTCCCTTTACCTTGAATCTAGGCAGGCACATGACTGTTAAAATCCCAACGGCATTTCTTGTAGAAATAGATAAAGGAATCATGAAATTCATATGGAAAAACAAAAGACCCAGAATAGCAAAAGCAATTCTAACCAGGAAGTGTGAATCTGGAGGTATAGCGATACCAGAGTTCAAAGTGTACTACAAAGCAATAGTAACAAAAACAGCGTGGTACTGGTACCAAAAGAGGCAGGTGGACCAATGGTACAGAATAGAGGGCACAGAAACCAATCCACAAAATTACAACTTTCTGATATTTGATAAAGGGGCTAAAAGCATGCAATGGAGGAAGGATAGCATCTTCAACAAATGGTGCTGGGAAAATTGGAAATCCATATGCAACAAAATGAAACTGAATTCCTTTCTCTCGCCTTGCACAAAAGTTAACTCAAAATGGATCAAGGAGCTTGATATCAAATCAGAGACACTGCATCTGATAGAAGAAAAAGTTGGCTACCATCTACATACTGTGGGGTCTGGCTCCAAATTCCTTAATAGGACGCCCATAGCCCAAGAGTTAATAACAAGAATAAATAAATGGGACTTACTTAAACTAAAAAGTTTTTTTCTCAGCAAGAGAAACAATAAGAGAGGTGAATAGAGAGCGTACATCCTGGGAACAAATTTTTACCCCTCACACTTCAGATAGAGCCCTAATATCCAGAATATACAAAGAACTCAAAAAATTAAACAATACGATAACAAATAACCCAATCAACAAATGGGCCAAGGACCTGAACAGACACTTCACAGAGGAGGACATATAATCAATCAACAAGTACATGAAAAAATGCTCACCATCTCTAGCAGCCAGAGAAATGCAAATCAAAACCACCCTAAGATACCATCTCCCTCCAGTGAGATTGGCAGCCATTATGAAGTCAAACAACAATAAGTGTTGGTGAGGATGTGGGGAAAAGGGTACACTTGTACACTGCTGGTGGGACTGCAAATTGGTAAGGCCAATTTGGAAAGCAGTATGGAGATACCTGGGAAAGCTGGGAATGGATCCACCATTTGTCCCAGCTATTGCCCTCCTCGGACTATTCCCTGAGGATCTTAAAAGAGCGTACTATAGGGATACTGCCACATCAATGATCATAGCAGCACAATTCACAATAGCTAGACTGTGGAACCAACCTAGATGCCCTTCAATACATGAATGGATAAAAAATGTGGCATCTATACAGAATGGAGTACTACACAGCAATAAAAATGACAAAATCATAGAATTTGCAGGGAAATGGATGGCATTAGAGCAGATTATGCTAATCGAAGCTAGCTAATCCTTAAAAAACAAATGCCAAATGTCTTCTTTGATATAAAGAGAGCAACTAAGAACAGAACAGGGAGGAAGAGCATGAGGAAAAGATTAACATTAAACAAAGACGAGTGGGGGGAGAGAGAAGGGAAAGCATATGGAAATGGTAGGAGACCCTCAATGTTACACAAAATTACATAGAAGAGGATGTGAGGGGAAGGGGGGGCAAGGGAGAGAATTGAACAACAGCAGATGAAGTAGAGTGGGATGATGGGAGGGGAGGGGAGGGGGGATAGTAGGGGATAGGAAAGGTAGCAGAATACAACAGTCACTAATATGCCATTATGTAAAAATGTGAGTGTGTAATCGATGTGATTCTGCAATTTGTATTTGGGGTAAAAATGGGAGTTCATAATCCAATTGAGTCAAATGTATGAAGATGATATATCATGAGCTTTGTAATGTTTTGAACAACCAATAATAAAATAGTCTT
Organism: Spermophilus citellus; assembly: GCF_964194105.1. NCBI lineage: Eukaryota > Metazoa > Chordata > Mammalia > Rodentia > Sciuridae > Spermophilus > Spermophilus citellus. Next base: position 119,862,592 of record NC_138190.1, on the reverse strand, counting down.
TAAAAAATACTGTGAATAAGTGGATGCCAACAAATAAATGACATAGATGAAATGGGAAAATTTGAATAATACACAAATTACCAAAAATGATGTAACATTGGGAAATCTGACTAGAACTACTAAAATAAGAGATTTGAATTAGTAATCAAAAACCTTCTCATAACAACAATAAAAATGCCAGAATTAGATGGCTTCACTGCTCAATTCTATCATATCTCTAAAGGTAATTAACACCAATCATTCATAGAATATTCCAAAATTCAGAAGATGAGAGAACACTTCCTTATTCTGTGAAGCCAGTATTATCTTGATATAAAATCTAGGCAGATACATAAAAATAAAATAAAAACAAAGACTGATCTGTTTTTTTTTTCATTTTATTCCTTTATTTTTATTTTCATTTTTTAAAAATCAAATAGGAACACTTGAGATCTACCTTCTTAAAATTTTAAGTGTATAATGCTGTATAGTCAACTATAGGCATGATACTATACATCATGGCAGGGACATCAGCAAGATGGTGAAAATAAAACTCTCTAGAATATAACCCCCATCCCTGTAGAAACCTTGATAAAATCAAGAACCATCCATGAAATTAAATGAAATAAAAGTACCTTCACAAGAGCTAAGGAATCATGGTGAGGGACCATAGTAGCTGGGTATAGAATATGAAATAAGAAAAGGAAAATTCAAGAGGATAGGAAGGCCAGGAAGGACATTACCCTTGCCACTTGTCCCCAACCACGGGCAGTACAGTGTGGAGGCAGACAGATATCCTTCACATTGGGGAAGGAGAGGGGAGTAAATTTAGGACTTCGCTTTAGAACCCAATATAAGACTTGCCCCTCTAAAACCCATAGCCGAGCAGGCCAGTATCTGCAGACTAAGCCACCAGGTATATCCTGGCCCCAGGCCAGATCCTACAGCTCCAGGCCTGTGGAGTGACCTTGGTCTATACCTACCCCCACCAGGACATTCCTAGTGGTTACAGGCTGACTCAGACCTCATATTTGCTACATCATTAGGCTAATCACCCCAATGCTAGTCATCAGGCCAGTACCCTGGTGCCCATCCTCCAGTCTGGCCCCTATAGATGAAAGGATTGAGTCCCACCCTATTCCAGGGCAATACCCCTACAACCTGTGAGTACAAGCTTTAGGCCTATCCAGGACAGTTTCCAAGATTCTGCCCTCCAGGATGACCCCTGTAATTCTATGCATCAATAGACCACGTTTTCAGATATGTCTCAGTAGACCCCAGCACTGGTCTGGCCCTCATGAACTCAGGCAGGACCTCCCCTGTGTACCCAGCATCCATACCAGCCCTTTGGACCTAGCCTCTAGGTTACCACCTTACGCACAAATTTGTAGACTGATACTGGTGGATACAGTTTCTAGGTCTGTCTACATGGACCCAGGCTGACCCCAGTAGCTCTTGCTAATAGGACAGTACCTAAAACCCTAGGCTCCAGACAAGCCCCCACAGACCCAGGCTTCACACTGGCCTCAGTAACAGGTTAGTCCTTGGCCCCCTAGGTACTAGTAGACCCAGAGTCCAGGCCTGCTGCAGCACATACAAGGCCTTGAATTACCCTGTTAGATTCCCAGTGTCATTCTCAACCCCACAAATTGAGGCTCTATGATTACTCCTACAGATTCAGGTTCCAAGCCAATCTCAGTGAATCTAGGACTCCAAACTGCCCTTGCAGACTCAGGCTCTAGGCCTGGCCCAGTTCTGCTCCAGCCCTCACAAACTCAAACTCAAATTCCATCTCATTACCAGTTTAACCTCTGTGTACCCACTCATCTATACACTGGTCCTGATAGATGCAGTCTCCAGGCCCATCTTTTCAGGTCTAATCATTAGGTATTACCTCAGTGGATTCAGGCTTCAGCCACAATATCAGGTACAGGCACCAGGCCCACCTACCTTATAACCCAGACACTAGGACAGGCAATCCAAAGACTCTAGCATTAAACCTGCCCCTGGACCACACCAGATGACCTGTTCAGAATTTCTGGGCAGGATGACTGGTGAAAGACAAAGTTAAATCTAAAAAGACTGGAAAAAGCCCCTACCTCTTCCAAAGTATAAAAATTAACATAAGACAATAAGAAATGTAAAAAAGGGTCATAATGTGACCAAAGAATACTATAATCTCTGAGTAGCTGAAATGTTGTATAATTAATTTCTAGAACTTATTTATCATGCTTAACTGAAACTTAATGCCCATTGAAAAGAAACTCCCCATTTCCCCTTATGTTTAGGCCCTATTAACTTTCATTTTACTCTGTTTCTAGAGTTTGATTATTTGGAGCTACCTCATATAAATGAGATCATGCAGTATTTGTTTGCTGACTGGTTTATTTCAATTAGCATAATGTCCTCCAGGTTCATTCAGGTTGTTGCATATGAAAGGATTCCTTCTATAAAGATTAAACATTATTCTATTGTATACATATACTACATGTTCTTTTTCTACTAATTCACTGATGGACATTTAGGTTGTTTTCACATCTTGGCTATTGTAACTAATGTTGCAATGAACATGGGATTGCAAATATCTCTCCAAGATGCTGATTTTAATTCGTTTGGATAAATACTCAGAAGTGTGATTTCTGGATCATATGGTAGTTCTATTTTTAATTTCTTGAGTAACCATCATACTGTCTTCTTTAATGTTTGTACTAATTTATATTACCACCCACAGTGTATAAGTGTTCTCTTTTCTACCTATTCTTTCAAACACTTGTTATTTCTTATCATCATGGTATTGGCCATCCTAACATGTATGATATAATATCTCATTGTCATGTTGATCAGTTTTCTCTCGTTATTGGTAATGTTAGGCAGCTTCTCATATATCTGACCATGTATATGTCTGTTTTGGAAAATTTGTCTAATCAAGTCCTTTTCCATTTTTCAATAGGCTTATTCATTTTTTGGTGACTGAAATATTATAGTTCTTTATATATTTTAGAAATGAACCCTTTATGAAATATATAGTTTGCAAATATTTTACACCACTCTGTAAGTTGTTTTTTCACTGTGTTGATTGTTTCTTTTGCTGTGCAGATTTCTAATTAAGTATAATCCTGTTTATCTATTTTTGCTTTTGTTTTCTGTGCTTTTGGTCTTTTATCTATGAAATAATTGCCAAATCCAATGTCAAGAAGATTTCTTCCTATGTTCTTTTCTAGAAGTTTTATGCTTTCAGTTCGTACATTTAAGTCTCACATGCATTTTGAGTTGACTGTGTATACTGTGAAGTGAACCCAATTCCATTCTTTTATGTTTCCCCAACACCATTTCTTGAACAGATGCTTCTTCCCCCACTATGTATTTTTAGTACTCTAATCAATGATTGCTTGACCATATATGCATAGATTTGTTTCTGGGCTTCTTTATGATGTATTGTTCCAGATATCTGTCTTTATGCCAGTACCATGCTACTTTAATTACTATAGCTTTGTAATATATTTTGAAACTAGGAAGTGACTTGACTCCAACTTTGTTTAATTTCCTCATGATTACTTTGGATATTCATGTTCTTTTGTTGTTATATAAGAAAATTTAGAATTGTTCCTTCTATACCCATAAAAATGTCAATGGGATTTTGACAAAGATTATACTGTATCATTATGGATAGTTTAATAGTAAATCTTTCAATCCATGAACATGTGATATACTTGTGTCCTTAATTTTTTTCATCAATGTTTCATAGTTTTCAGTTTACAAGGCTTTCACTTTCTTGGTTGTCTTGTCTAAGTATAGTGTGTTTTTTTATGCTATCATGTGATCATATTTTTAATTTCTCTTATGTACTTAAAAGTCCCTGAGTTTTGTATGCTACAACTTTGCTGAATTTGCTTATTAGTTCTAACAGGTTTTTTTTTCAGTATGTGTGTGTAGTCTTCCTGATTTTCTGTACATAAAGTCATCTCATCCACAAACAGAGATAATTTTACTTCTGCCTCTTGGATTTGGATACTTTTATTTATTTATCTTACCTAATTATTCTGGTTAGGAATTCCAGTACTATGTTGAATAGAAGTGGTAAAAAGTGGAAATCCTAACTTGGTTCTGAACTTCAAGGAAAGCTTTCAGTTTTTCACCATTGAGTGTAATGTTAGCTATGCACTTCTCATATATGCAGAGGTTATTTCTTTCTTCTAATTTATTGAGAGTTTTTATCATGAAAGGTTGTGGAATTTGACAAATGCTCTATCTACATTATGTGATTTTTATTCTATATTCTGTGAGTGTGGTGTATTACATTAATTCATTTTCATATGTTGAACTATCCTTACATTGGACTAATGGATAAATCCCTCTCAGTCATGGTATATGACTTTTAAAGTATTGTTGGGATTAGTTTGCTAGTATTGAGAATTTTTGCATCTACGTTCATTAAATATAATAACCTGTAATTTTTCTTTACTTCTAGTATCTTGTTTAGTATTAGGGTAATGCTGGCCTCATAAAATGAACTTAAAAGTATTTATTAATCTTCAAATTTCTGGAGATTAAGAAGGATTGGCATTATTTTTTTAAATGTTTGGTAGAACTGCCAGTGAAGCTCTTTGGTCCTAAGCTCTGTTGTTGTTATTATTTTTGAGTGATTTTTAATTCACGGTCCTTACTAGCTATAGATATGTTCAGATTTTCTATTTCTATGTCTTGATAGTTTATATGTTTCTAGCACTTTATCCATTTCTTTTAGGTCATTTGGTTTGTTGGCTAATAATTGTTCATAGTTATCTCTTATGGTATTTTACTTCTGTGGCATCAATTTTAATTTTTCCTCTTTCACTTCTGATTTTATTTATTTGAGTATTTTTTGTTAGTCCAACTAAAAGTTTGTCAATGTTATTTATCTCTTCAAAATACCACACTTAGTTGGGTTTCTTTTTAGCCTATTGCTTTTCAATTCTCTAATTCATTAGTTTCTACTCTAGCTTCATTATTTTCTTCTTTCTAAATTTGGGCTTTTTTGTCTTCTTTTTCTAGCTGTATGAGATTTAAAGTTAGATCTTTCTTTTGTCTTCATGTATGTGTTTATTGATCTAAATTCCCATCTTATTACTGCTTTTAGTATATCCAGGTATAAGAGACCCTCAACAGGTTTACATATTTCTCTCAGAGGCCCAGGTATTGTGTGTCCATGGGGGGGAAGAGATACCAGGGCTTTTGATTCTACTGTCTTTCTAACCTTACTTCTCAGAATAATATGTCTTGTAAATATGGATGTAAATATTTTTTCAATAAAACCTTAGTGAAGCAAGTCCAGCAGCATTATAAAATAATGATATCCTATGACAATGTGGGCTTTATCTGAAAAGTGCAAGGTTGGTTCAACATAAGAATTTCAATCAATGTAATACACTGTGCTGTGTTGAATACAGTTCATTCACTTTGAAATTTATTTAAATTTAATACCCATTATATGATCTTAAGAGGTAGGATCTCATGGGACTCTCTGGGTTGAGTAGAAATAATCCATTCATAAATTTAAGAGATTAATGGATTAATAGGTTCTCTGGAGTGTGGGTCTGTTAGAAAAGCTGTTTTTCTTAGATTTCCCATGTGTTCCTTGTCTTTTGCCATGTGGTAGTCTATGCTATATCATGACTCTGCCAGAAAGAAGACTGTTATCAAATGTGGCTCTTTGACTTTAGACTAGAATGGGAAGCTAAAATAAACCTCTTTTATTTATAATTTACTAAGTCTGTAGTATTATATTATTAGCAAGAGAAAACAGATTAAGATACAACATATTAATATAATAAAAGAAAAATGCTATGTGATTATCTCATTAGATGTGGTAAGGTCATTGGATAAAACCCAACACCCTTTCATGATAAGACACTCAACAATCTAGGAATAGAAGTGACCATCCTCAAAATGATAAAAGGCATCCATGAAAAACCCACAGTTGACATAATATTGAAAACCTTCTCCTTACTATCAGGAACAATAAAATGAGATCTGCTCTCATAACTTCCATTCAACATTGCACCAGGAATTATATCCAAGACAATTAGGAAAGAAAAAAAAAGATTGTATACTTTATTAATCAAGAAATAAAATTATGTCTATTGCAGTTTTATGGACTTATATTAAAAAAAACCCTAAGAAAAGAACAAAACAAAACCTTTTAGATAAATAAATGAGTTTGGCATAGTTGAAACAATATCAATTTATAAAAGTCAGCTATATTTCTATACAGAGCAAACAATCCAAAATTGAAATTATGAAACCAATAACATCTAGAAAAGAAAACACCCAAGAATAAAGTTAACCAAGAACAGGTAAAACGTGAATACATAAAACTACAAACATTGTTGAAAGTAACTAAAGAAGACCTAAATAAATGGAAAAATTGGATTGGAAGATGTTACTACTCCAAATTTTCTCCAGATTCAATGTTATACGTGTCAAATTTTCTGCTGCCTTTTTATTTTTGCAGAAATAGACAAGATCATCTTACAATTCATATGCAATTTCAAGTGACACAAAATAATAAAAATAATCTTGAGAAAGGCTAACAAAGTAGAAAGATTAATACTTTTCAATTTCAATAAATAAAAACAAAACTACAATAACCAAATAGTATAGTTTGGGCATGAGGTGTAGACATAGAGATTAATGGATTAAAATTGAGAGTCCAGAAATAAACCCATAAACTGATGGTCAATTGATCTTTGACAAGTGTTTCAAAAACCATTCAGTGGGGGAAAGAATAGTCTTTTCATTAAATGGTCCTCAGACAACCAGATAACCATATGCAAAAATTAACTGTATCAAAGACCTAAAGGTGAGAGGTAAAATTATAAAACTCTTAGAAAGAAGTTAAGTGTAAGGCTCCATGATCTTTCATTAAATCCACATTTTCCTAAATATAACACAAAAGCACAAGCAACAAAAAAATACAGATAAATTGGACATAGCCAGAATTTAAAATTTTTGTGTATCAAAGGACATTATAAACACAGTGAAAAGACAAGCAACAGAATGGAAGAAAATGTTTAATCATGCATCTGATAAGGGTCTAGTATCTAGAATATATAAAGGATTTTTACAACTATATGACAAAAAGACAAATGACCCAATTAAAAATGAAGATTTAACTTAAAGAGACACATGTATCAAGATTATATATATATATATATATATATATATATATATATATATATATAACCAACAAGCCCATGAAAAGATGCTCAATACATTAGTTTTTAGCAAAATGCAAATCAAAACCAACTTCACACCCATTAGGATGACTAACATTTTTTTAAATGGAAAATAAAATGCATGGATGAAGATATAAAGATCAGAACTCTGATACATTGCTAATGCGAGTGTAAAATAATGAGGCTATTGTAGAAAACAGTTTGGTAATTCCTCAAAAAGTAAAACAGAATTAGCATATGACCAGCAATTCTACTCCTAGGCATATACCTAAGAGAATGAAAAACATATTTTTATACCTAGAGAATTGAAAATGTATGTTCAAATAAAAACTTGTACACAAATGTTAATAGTCCAAAGTGAAAATGATCCCAATATTCGTCAATCTATGGATAGATAACATAATGTGGTGAATCCATTTAATTCAATATTATTCAGCTATAAAAGAATTACTGGTATATTCTATAACATGGATATATTGAAAACATGCTAAGTGAAAGATTCTAGACACAAAAGGTCACACATTATATGTACCTGAATTGGATTTTAAATATTCCCCCACAAGGCTCATATGTTAAAGTTTTGATCTCCAGAGTGTGAGAATTAGGAAGTGGTGGAAACTTTAAGAGGTAGAACTGGATGTATGAACTAAAAGGAGATAGTGGAACTCCAACCAACCACTTCTTTTTCTTCCCAGGCATGAGGCAAATGATTTTCTTCTGTTGCATTCCTCTACCAGAATATGCTACCTCATCAAATGCCCAACAGCATTAGGACCAATTATGGACTGAGACCTCCTGAAATGTGAGCCAAAGTTAACCTTCTGTCTGTAAGTTAATTACCTCAAGCATTTTTCATAGTGACAGGAAGCTGACTAACATTATGATTCAATATACAGAACAGATAAATTCAGAGAAACAGAAAGATTAGCACTTTTCAGGGTTTGGGAGAGTAGGAAATTGGTAGTGAGTGCATTACAAGCATGGGGTTTCTTTCTGGATAAATGTGGCCTGGTGTTAGATATTAATGATGCCTGCACAATATTTTGAACATACTAAAAACTATTGAATTGTGTATTTTAAGATGGTTAAATTGATGATTTTTTAGATTACATGAATTTTATCTTAATGCAAAATATTTTTAAAACTCTTCAATTCTGAAGGTTTTTCAACTCATTCCCCTGGAAACAGATTGAGCCTGGAGCAGAGCCGTATTCCCTGAGCAGAGAGTAAAGATCAAATATATGATAGCCATGTCAAATATAATGGGGGTTACAAGCAAGGATTCTTTAAGATACTCAAATTTCAAATGCTTATATGCCCTAAAGAAAGTGTAATGTAGAAGCAGTTGTAGTGACCCTATTGTGACAATCTTTGTTTGATTAACATATTATGAAACCTGTGAACCTATGAACTCCATAATTTGCCTAGTAGTTTTAATCTGGTATTATATGCATCTGACTGAATAAATACCACAGTACTTGACCACTCAGGAATGACTCTATACCTGACTGGTTTTTGAGTTAAGATATTTGTCAGGGCAGTTAAATTTATTCAGTCTAACAAATAGTTATATTGTACCTAATGCTATTTATTGAGCACTCATTGCATGTTTATCAGTGTTCATAAATATCATATTTATATATAATAATTAGGAGGAATAATGACTGGGGAGAAAAAAGTCAAACATGACTTTGAGGTGTTATCCCTGACCAATTGATTCAATCACTCACATTTCAGACAATTATTTAGGCTTCATGAAATAGGGACCTTAATAATACCCCCTCCTTCACTCTTAACTTCTAAATAATGAAAGTTTATTTGGCAAATTATCTTATAAACTCTAAAATCAAACAATTTTTTCCTTAAACAATATTATCCTTTATCATTTTCATAATTTCAGTGTGTAGTAAATTATGAATGTTGGAATCTCATAATATTGTTAGAATGGGGCTAGTTACTTATAGTATGTGCTATTGCTTGTTAACTGTGAACACTTGTTGATCATGAATTCAATAAGATGAATCCATACCTTCTGCTTAAAAAGTTTGTGAAGGGGACTTACTATATATGTGGCTGTTGACGGGATGACTGGATCTTAAGGTTTTACAATTAAAAATGTGTACATATTCTATGTAATATCCAACAGTTAAATGTCTGCCAAATGTCATTAATCAGAATTTACAAAGGCACTGGTGGTAAATATCTAGGATAGAAAGAATATATGAGTGTATGTCTACATGATGTGCCTGCAACTTAATGAAATAATTATTTTAAAAATTCTAAATTGCATCTACGTTACCATTTATCCTGCAATAAAGCAATGTATTTTCTGTGCTGCAAATTAGAATTAGATTATTTGGCTGATGTATAAGTGTTCATTGTAACTTTTAAAACATGTGAACCTTAGTCCATCTCACCTCTTCCAAGATACATATTGGAATATAGTTTTCATATCCACTACTCCATTAATAGAGTGGTATATTGCTTGAACTTGGTATTGTTTAAAAATGACTTTTCTGGCTGTTTCAGGAGTATTAATTTTCTCTCCCATTATCTTGCAAATTTTTCATGTCACTGACTTCATTTTATTATTACAGAATGTTTAATGATAGTTCTCTACACATAGCTGGTTTCCAGCAAATACTCTTGGAATATCAGAGTGCATTTCCAAGTTTTTAAACTTATTTAATCTTTATTAGTGAGCATGGTGTTTTGATATTTTGAGAATCATAATTATAGAAATCCAGTGGCGGGCTGGGGATGTGGCTCAAGCAGTAGCGCGCTCGCCTGGCATGCGTGCGGCCGGGGTTCGATCCTCAGCACCACATACCAACAAAGATGTTGTGTCCGCCAAAAACTAGAAAATAAATATTAAAAAAATTTCTCTCTCTCTCTCTCTCTCTCTCTCTCTCTCTCTCTCTCTCTCTCTCAAAAAAAAAAAAAAAGAAATCCAGTGGCTTCTGGAAAATGTAAGAATTATTATTGTGAAAGAATTAATTTTTTATTGTTTCTAAAATTGTTGGATAAGTACTGAAAGTACAGCCTCTCTGTCCTAAAAATGGTCAAGCTGCCCACCTTCACTACTCACAAGACTGTTCCCCACACCTTTAATTCTTTTTGTAGTATTTTTTGAACTTATATAAAAGCAATGTCTCTCAGAAAAGAAAGTTAATAAAGTATAAACATTATATCTGGCTTCATTTATCTCAAGACAGCTATAGAGTGAGTTAGATCCACCTTATCTGTAGAGAGAGGGGGTTCCACTTCTGCCATGACAATGAGGAGCTCTATGGATTGGGATCTTCAGATAAACTGGTGTAAATAGTATTTTTTTTTAATTTAATGTATCTGGAAATTGTCCTAAGGGCATACATCAAGTGAAGAAATGTTTATTTAATAAAGTCTACCAAAACTCAGTAAAAACAATGAGAGCCTGTGGTATTTGAATCAAGAATAATTTATTCCCTTGATTTGCTAACCCAGGTCAGTGAAGTAGAGATTGCCCTAAATCAGTATAGTCAAGAACATAAAGCTTCAGATTCTAGTTCCCAGTTGAAAGGCTATCCTCTTGTGAGGCACAGGAGATAATATATATCATCTTGCCCTCAGTTTCCTACTGCTGAGTCTATGTTCTAAGTGAGTGCATCTGAAAGGTGAGGCTACCACTTTTCAGTTCTCATTCATGGGAGAGAGGTTCTATCTTAGTGAAGTAAAAATGGTAGGGCTCTAATTGCCTTTGTATCAGCTCATAATGTGGTAACTGAGGCAAGTTAAAAAATTCTGTGGGAATTGTTCATGACCTTCCACCAAGCACAAATCTCCTTATGTATGTGTAGGGGGTAACTCAGAGAGAAGCATGCAAATTTCCTTACTCTGAGGGAAACATTAGAGACTTACTATAGCCTAGAGAGTTATAAGCTTCAATAAAATAATAGTTATTTAATAGAAATTAAAAGTAACACACCCTGTGTGGAGTGCTTCCCAGAATTTATACATTATCTAAAATGTCCACTTTCTAACAAAAAATGATGATATATTCAGCAAAACAGAGTAGTGCATCAGGCAAAAAACAGGTAGAAGAAAATATCTGTGAGTAAACAGATACCAGATTTAATAGACAATGATTTCAAAGGATTCATGATAAATATGTCCATAAAATAAACCATGATCAAAGAACTAATGAAAGATAATCACAATGTCAAATCAAATAGAAAATATAAATATAGAGATAGAAATTTTAGAAATAAAGAAATGGAAAATATTGAGTTGAAAAGTATAATAAATGAAATCAGTTTAACAAATTAGCTCATCTTCTAGTATTTGATCCTCAGCATATTTAAACTGGCAGAATCAATAGATGTTATATAATCTAAGGAAAAGAAATTAAAAAAATAAATAAGAACCTTAGAGAAATATGGAGCACTATTATATGCAGTCCTATAAACATAGTGGTAGTACCAGAAGGACAGAAAATACAGAAAGGAACATAAAAATATTTTCTGAAGAAATAGTTTCTGAAAACTCCCCAAATTTATTTAATATTATTGAAAAGCATCTATTTATATATCCAGGAAACTCAGTAACTTATCAATAGGGTAAATGCAAAGTGATCCATAGACACATCATAATAATAAGTCTGCAAGTAGAAGGCAAGGATAAAATTTTTCAAGAAAAAAAATGACTTATGTACAAACAAGCCCCAGAAAGTTTAATTTAGGTATACTTATACATTGCTGGTGGGATGGCAAATTGGTGCAGCCAATATGGAAAACAGTATGGAGATTACTTGGAAATCTGGGAATGGAAACACCATTTGACCCAGCTATCGCTCTCCTTGGTTTATACACAATAAGTTTAATAGCTGACACAGAGACTAACCCACAAAATTACAATTATCTTATATTAGACAAAAGTGCCAAGAACATGCATTGGAGAAAAGATATCCCCCTCAACAAATGGTGCTGGAAAGACTGGAAATCCATATGCAACAAAATGAAATTAAACCCCTATCTCTCACTATGCATAAAACTCAACTCAAAGTGGATCAACAACCTAGGAATTAAAGTAGAGAATCTGCATCTAATAGAAGAAAAAGTGGGCCCTAATCTTCATCATGTGGGATTAGGCCCCAACTTCCTTAATAAGAATTCTATAGTGCAAGAATTAAAACCAAGAATCAATAAATGGGATGAATTCAAACTAAAAAGTTTCTTCTCAGCAAAATAAACAATCCATGAGGTGAACAGAGAGCCTAGATCTTGGGAGCAGATTTTTACCCCTCACACCTCAGATAGAGCACTAATCTCTAGGGTATATAGATAACTCAAAAAGCTAAGCACCAAAAAAAAATAATAATAATATGGGCCAAGGACCTTAAGAGACACTTCTCAGAAGAGGATATACAATCCATCAACAAATACATGAAAAAAATGTTCATCATCTCTAGCAATTAGAGAAATGCAAATCAAAACTATTCTGAGATATCATCATACCCTAGTCAGAATGGCAGCTATTATTACGACAAACAACAAAGTGAAGCTAGCCAATCCTTAAAAAACAAATGTCAAATGACTTCTTTGATATAAGGGGAGTAACCAAGGACAGGGTAGGGACGAAGAGCTTGAGAAGAAGATTAACATTAAACAGGGATGAGAGGTGGGAGGGAAAGGGAGTGAGAAGGGAAATCGCATGGAAATGGAAGGTGATCCTCAGGCTTATACATAATTACATATAAGAGGAAAGGAGGGGTAAGAGAAGAATAATACAAGTGGAAGAAATGATTTACAGTAGAGGGGGTAGAGAGAGAGAAGGGGAGGGGAGGGGAGGGGAGGGGAAGGGGGATAGTAAAGAATAGGATAGACAGCAGAATACATCAGACACTAGAATGGCAATATGTAAATGGAAGTGTAACTGATGTGATACAGCAATTGGTATACGGGGTAAAAATGGGAGTTCATAACCCACTTGAATCAAATTGTGAAATATGATATATTAAGAACTATGTAATGTTTTGAACGACCAACAATAAAAAAAAAAAAACAATAAGTGTTGGTGAGGGTGTGAGGAAACAGGTACACTCATACATTGCTGGTGGGATTGCAAATTGGTTCAGCCAATATGGAAAACAGTATGGAGATTCCTTGGAAATATGGGAATGGAACCAACATTTGACCCAGCTATCCCCTCTCCTGGGTCTATACCCAAAGGACTTAAAAACAGCATACTACAGGGACATAGCCACATCAGTGTTTATAGCAGCACAATTCACAATAGCTAAACTGTGGATCCAACCTAGATGCCCTTTAGTAGATGAATAGATATAAAAATGTGGCATATATACACAATGGAATATTACTCAGCAATAAAAGAAATAAAATCATGGCATTTTTTCAGGTAAATGGATGGAGTTGGAGATGATGATGCTAAGTGAAGTTAGCCAATCCCAAAAAACCAAATGCCAAATGTTTTCTCTGATATAAGGTGACTGAGTCATAGTCGGGTAGGGAGGGAGAGCATGGTAGGAATAGACAAACTCTAGATAGGGCAAAGGGGTAGGAGGGAAAGGGAGGGGGGCAGGGGGTTAGCAAGGATGGTGGAATGTGATGAACATCATTATACAAAGTACATGTATGAAAAAACAATTTGGTGTCCACCTACTTTATATACAACCAGAGATATGAAAAATTGTGCTGTATACATGTAATAAGAATTGTAATGCATTCCGCTGTCATTTATTTTTTAAAAAAATCAATAAAAAAGAAATAACAGTGGTTCGAAGGCATTGACATAACAAATTCAAAATGCACAAAGAGAAAACAATCAATCAAGAATCCTATATCCAATAAACTACTTTTCAAAAATAAAGAGGAAATAAAGATATTCCCAGATAAACAAAAAGGAGATAATTTGTTTCTAGCATAGAGGCCTTACTAGAAATACCAAAGGAATTTTTCCAGGATAAAAGCAAATGACTATAGACAGTAATTTGAATTCACAGAAAAAATAAAGAATATGAGTAGGTAATTATGTATGTAGAAAAGATTGTATAAATGACTTCTTTTTTCTCAAGTTATTTTAAAAGCAACTGCATAAAAATACATATATATAATGTAATGTTGGACTTATATAGAAATGTAACATATTTTCCAATAGCATCACAAAGGAGGTACTGGAAAGAAAGCTACATTGGGCAAAAAAATTAAGTAGAAACTCAAATCCATGGGAACAAATGAAATTAACAATAAATGGCAAATAAGAAGGATAATATAACAAAAGTTATATACACGTACTTGCACTTATTTCATGTCTCAGATATTTTTAAAACATAAAATTATGTATAGTAATCATTATAATAATTCTTATTGGGTTTTAATACTTATAGACACAGTATATATAATAACACAAAAGAGAAAGTAGAACAATATAGAAGTGCATTTCTTTGCCACTATAATTAAGTTAGTATATACCTGAAACTGAATCTGAGAAGTGGAATTGTATATTTAAAGACATAAAGCAACCACTAAGGAAATAACTCAAAAGTATAGTGAAACAGTCATTAGACAAACTAAAATGCTACATAGGAAATATTAATTTAATGAAAAAGAAAGCAATAAATGAGGAACAGAGAAGATGTGAAATGTATAGAAAACAACAAAAGAAAATGGCAGATATAAATTAAACTATCTGAATAAACTCATTAAATATGATTAGATTAAATAATCAGATAGAAATTGTCAGACTGTCTTAATATATTTCCAACTATATGGTCCACAGGAAAAACTCTTTAGATTCAAAGATATGAATGGATTGAAATTTAAAGGAAATAAAATGATATATCATACAGATAATAGCAAAAGGAAAGCTGGAGTGGCTATATCAATATTGGCAAACATTATAAATGTAACTATAGATAAAGAGGGATAGCTTGTAATGCTGAAATTATCAATTCATAAAAATATACAACAATCATTAGTCTATATGAATGTAATAACAGATTGTTAAAATTCATGAAACAAAAACTGATGGAATTAAAGGGATAAATGGACAGTTCAACAATAATAGTTAGACACATAAGTACTCTTACTTTTAATAATAGATAAAATAAGTAAGAAGATCAACAAGAAAATAGAAGAACTGAACACTGTAAGCCAGCTCTTAATAGATCACCCAGCAGAAAACACATTATTTTCAAGTATACATGGATAGACCAAAAGTTGAGCAATAATAGAAAGCTCTGCAAATTTGAAAAGGTAAAAATTATGATAAAGAATTTTTCTAACCAAAATGGAATGAAATTACAAAGAAATAACAAAGAAATTAGAAAAAAACCCCACATATGTAGATGTGAAGAACATACTATTAAATTAGCAATGGCTGAAAGAAGAAATAAAAAAGTAGCTTTTGAAAGTACTTTAAAATTAATTATTTCTAACTTGTTGTATAGACAGCAGAATGCATTTAAATTCATAGTATACATATAGGGCACAATTATTCATGTCTGGTTGTCCACAAAGTACAGAAGAGGGGACTAGCCCTGCCCCAGAACCTGGGTCTCCCCTCCTGGCTTCCTGAGAGCCTGTAGGCCTCACTGGCCTGGCCTACTGCTTGGTGGCCTTCAGGACTGAGCCCAGGTGCAGCAGCTTCCAGAGCTGCTCTGGGGCTCCCCCCACAGCCCCTCCTGCTTCACCCCCCACGAAGGCAGGGTATGCCTAATGGCTACTCAACTTCCCTCTCCCACCTCCTCTTCCCCCAGCCCAGTCCCTCCCCCTCAGCAGGTGTGCAGCAGGTATTTGTGGAATGGTTTTCAAGGGAGAGGAAACTGAGGAATCAAAGGAAGTCCCTGGAATGCTTCAGGCAAAGTAGAGGAGAATGCCTACAGCCCTGAGCCCCCTGCTTGGCAAAGACAATGTGAGGTCTCTGAGGATGCCAGGTCTGCTCAGAAGAGAGGATAACCAATCATGGGATTGGGTGGAAAACGGAGGTAGGAAGGAGAATGAGCAAGGATCTAGAATATCTTAGAAGTGCTGAGGTGTCTTCATACATGTACTTAGGGTACTGATGTCCATCTCATTCCACTGTCTTTCCTACCCACCTTCCCCCTCCCTTTCCCTCCCTTCCCTATGCCCTATCTAAAGTTTTCTCCCATGTTCCCCCTCACCCTGTCCCCATTATGGATCAGCATCCTCATATTAGAGGAAACATTCAGCATTTGGATTTTTGGGATTAGCTTACTTCACTTAGCATAATATTCTCCAACTCCATCCATTTATATGCAAATTCCATAATTTTATTTTCTTTTAATGTTGAAATAATATTCCATTGTGTATATATACCACAGTTTCTTTATGCATTCATCTACTGAAGGGCATCTAGGTTGGACCCACAATTTAGCTATTGTGAATTGTGCTGCTAAAACATTGATGTGGCTGTGTCCTGTAGTATGTCTTTGGGTATAAACTGAGGAGTGGGATAGCTGGGTCAAATGGTGGTTGCATTCCAAGTTTTCCAAGGAATCTTCATACTGCTTTCCAGATTGGTTGCACCAATTTGCAGTCCCACCAGCAATATAAGAGTGTACCTTTTTCCCCACATCCTTGCCAACACGTATTATTGTTTGTATTCTTAATAGCTGCCATTCTGACTGGAGTGAGATGAAATTTTAGAGTGGTTTTCATTTGCATTTCTCTAATTGCTAGAGATG
The DNA here is from genome assembly GCF_964194105.1 of Spermophilus citellus. Taxonomy (NCBI): domain Eukaryota; kingdom Metazoa; phylum Chordata; class Mammalia; order Rodentia; family Sciuridae; genus Spermophilus; species Spermophilus citellus. Next base: position 119,845,699 of record NC_138190.1, on the reverse strand, counting down.
TTGAACACTTTTTCATATATTTGTTGATTAATTATATATCATCTTCTGAGAAATGTCTGTTCATTTCCTTGGCCCATTTATTGATTTGGTTATTAGTTTTTGGGTGTTAAGATTTTTGATTTCTTTATATATCCTAGAGATTAGTGCTCTATCTGATATGCATGGGGTAAAAATTTGCTCCCTTTCTGGAGGCTCTGTATTCACTCCACTGATTGTTTGTTTTGCCGAGAAGAAGTTTTTTAGTTTGAATCCATCCCCTTTATTGATTCTTAATTTTAATTCTTACGCTATAGGAGTTTGATTAAGAAATTTGGGGCCTAATTTGACACGATGAAGATTTGAGCCTTCTTTTCCTTTTATTAGGCTCAAGGTCTCTGGTTTAATTCCTAGGTCCTTGATCCACTTTGAGTAGAATTTTGTGCATGGTGAGAGAAAGGGGCTTAATTTCATTTTGCTGCATATAGATTTCCAGTTGAAAGTACTTTTTTAATGAAAATTCGTGAAGACACAAGGTACCACAGTTTATGGGATAAATCTATAGCAGTACTTAGAAATTTATAGTTGGTTCTTTGAAAAGATCAACAAAACTGCCAATTATCTAAATTAAGTAGGAAAAAGATTCAGAGAACTATAATCAAAATGGAAGATGGGGCATAAGTATCTACATTACGTAAATGCAACATATTACAAAAGAATGTTATTAACAATTATATAACAATAAATTAGAAACCTAGATAAAATCACAAATTTCTAGACAGACACAAAATACCAAAATGTACTCAAGTAGACATAAGCAATCTAGATATTGAATTAATAATAAAAAATACAAGGAAAAGCTCACGCCTGGTAGCCTTTATTGTTGAATTCTACCACACATTTACTGAAGAATTATTAACAATTTTTCAAACATTTTCAAAAAAGTAGAAGAGTTTGGAACAATTCCAATCTCATTTTGTGTTACCAGTAGCATCCTGATACCAAGTCCAAACAAAAACATCACAAGAAAACCAAACTCCAAAATTTCTTATGAATATTGATGGAAAAAATCTCAACAAAATATTAGCAAACTGAACTCCAGCTACATATGAAAATGTCATATACTGTTATGGTTTAGATATTAGGTGTTCCCCAAAAGCTCCTGTGTGAGACAATGCAAGAAGATTTAGAGGTGAAATGATTGGGTTAGAAGAGACTTAACGTAAAAAGTGAACAAATTCCCCAACAGGGATTAACTGAGTGGTAACTGATGGCAGGGGGAGGTGGACATTAGGGGTGTGCCTTTGGGTATATGTTTTGTATCTGGTGAGTGGAATCTCTCTCTCTGCTTCCTGATCATCATGTCTTGAGCTGCTTGCCTCCACCACGCCCTTTTTTCCTGATGTTCAGCCTCACCTTGAACCCAGAAGAATGGAACCTGCTGTAAATGGACTGATACCTCTCAAACTGTATTATTCTTGTCAAGTCTTTTGATTGCAGCAATGAAAAAGGTGACTAAAACATATATCATGACCACATGGGAATTTATCCTAGAAATGAAAGATTTGTTTAACATTTAAGAATTAATTCATGTAATGTAACATATCAATGAAATCAAGGAAATAAAAAATTGCATGATCATCTCAGTAGATAAAAAAAGATGTTTGACAAAATCCAATAGCTTTCATGATTAAAAAATAACAATACTCATCTAATGTGTATGGACAGTAATTTCCTCAATATGATAAAGGACATCTGTGAATAACCCACAGATAAATCTCCACTTATGGTGAACTACTGAATACTTTACTACCAAAATCAGAAATAAAACAAACCCAAGGCCTTGCATGTGGTAGGCAAGCCCTCTGCTACTGAGTTACATCCCCAACCCTTGTACACAGAAAATACTAATACTTTAATTTAAAAACTATTAGAACTAGTAAATAAGTTCAGTGGGATTACATGGTCAATATGAAATGCAATGAATAATTGAAAAATAAAATTAAGAAAAAAAATCAAAAAACCAAAAATTTTAAGAATAAATTTAATAAAAGAAATGCAAACTTTATACTGTGACTGCTACAAAACATGATAAAATTGATTAAATAAGATGTAAATAAGTGGAAAAAATATCTCCTATTTATTCATCAAAAGACTTAATATTGTTTAAATGGTAAAACTCAAGAATGTGTCTCTAAATATGTATAATACCTATTAAAATTAAAACAACTTCCCATTCTCTGAAAATGGACAAGCTGATCCTAAAGTTTATATAGAATCATAAATAACCAAAAATATCCAAAATGATTCTGAAAAAAAGAACAAAATAGAAAGGCTTACATTTTCCAACTTGAAATATTATTACAAAGTAATTGTAATCAAGACAAGATGGTAGTGAAGTGAGTTCAGATATATAGAACAAATTAATGGAATTAGTGTCCAGAAATAAATTCATAAATCTATGGTCAGATGATTTTTGACAAGGATGTCATGATCATTGAAAGTACAAAGAATATTTGCTGTTTTTTTATTTGTTTTTGATAAATGTTCTGGGATAACTAAATATCCTTAAGCAAAAATAAATGGATTTGAATCATTATCTCACATCATATTAAAAAATGAGCTAAAAATGTATCAAATCCCTATGTGTAAGAGCTAAAACTATAAAACTCTGAGAAAAACGTTTGAGTAAATCTTCATTACTTTGGATTTGGCAATGAATTTTTAGATATGATGCCAACAGCATGAGCAACAAAATAAAAAATAGAAATATTGGACTTCATCAAAATTAGAAACATTTTGCTTCAAAGGGCACTATCAAGGAAGTGAAAAGACAACTGACAGAATGGGAGAAAATATTTGCCAGTTATATATTTGATGCATGACTGGTACATAGACTATACACAGGACTCTTATGACTCGGTAGTTAAAAGACATATAACCTAGTTATTTATATATTCTATATGACAGTCATATATGTGTGTGTATGTATATATATATGTATATATACAAATGGCCAAAATAAGGACATGAAAAATGATAAACATGATGAGTCATCATGGAAATGCACATCAAAACTACAAGAGATACTCCACACCCACTGGAATAGCGAAAATAAAAAATAAGAATTAACAAGTGCTACTGAGGATGTGTGGAGTTTATAACACCCATATACTGCCACTGGGAATATAAAACAGTGTATTCAGTTTTTAAAGCAGTCTGGCAGTTCCTCAAATAGTTGAATATAGAATTACCCTATGATCCAGCAATTCCATTTATATAACATATATAGTCAAGAGAATGGAAATGTATTTATATAGGAAAAATTAAACATGAATATTTATAATGGCATTTTTCATAATATATAAAATATAGAAATATTCATAATCAAAGGGTATTTTTTTAGTTTCTTGAGTTCTTAATGCATTCTGGATATCAACCACTTGTCAAATGTGTAGTTTGCATATATTTTCTCCCATTCTGTATGTTGTCTGTTCACTCATGATCATTTCCTTTGTTATAGAGAACTTTTTAGTGTGATATAATCCCACCTGTCTATTTTTGCTTTTGTTTCCTCTGTTTTGGAGATCTTGTACAAAATTTCTTTTCCTATTCCAATACCTTGAAGCATTTCCTGTTTTCTTCTAGTAGTTTTATGTCTTATACTTAAATCTTTAATCCACACTGAGTTGATTTTTGTAACTAGTGAGAAATAGGATTGTAGCTTCAGACTTCTACATGTGTATATCCAATTTTACCAATGCCACATATTCAGAAGTCTGTTCTTTCTTCAATGCATGTCCTTAGCACCTTTGTAAAGCATCAGTTGGCTATAAATTTATGGGGTTACTTCTAGCCTCTCTATTCTGTTCCATTGGTCTATGTATCTCTTTTTTAATATTTATTTTTTAGTTGTAGTTGCCAAAATCTTTACTTTATTTATTTATTTTTATGTAGTGCTGAGGATCAAACCCAGGTTCTTGCACATGTCAGGCGAGTGCTCTATTGCTGAGCCACAACCCCCAACCCCTATATATTTCTTTCAATGGCACTGCCATGCTGTTTTGATTCCTATAGCTCTCCATTACTTTTTTTTTTTTTTAAGAGAGAGTGAGGGGGGGGGGACAGAGAGAGAGAGAGAGAATTTTAACATTTATTTGTTTTTTTCTTAGTTCTCGGCGGACACAACATCTTTGTTGGTATGTGGTGCTGAGGATCGAACCCGGGGCCGCACGCATGCCAGGCGAGCGCGCTACCGCTTGAGCCACATCCCCAGCCCTCCATTACATTTTGAAGTTAGTTAATGTGATGCCTCCTGCTTTGTTCATTTTTCTCAAGGTGTCTTTGGCTCTTTGGTGTTTTTTATTGTTCCTTCTAAATATTAGAACTTTTCCCCTAAAATGCAGTGATGATTGTCATTGGCATTTTGGTAGATATTGAAGCCTTACACATCTCTGGATAATATGGAGATTTAAAAATATTATATTTTCTAATCTGTGAGCATAAGCATATGGTGTTTTTGTTTGTTTTTACTTTTTATATCCTCTTCAGTTAGTTTCATCAGTGTTTTATGATTTTTTCTCTTGTTTTTCTCCTTTCCAGTTTGGACGCCCTCTATTTTTTCTCTTTCCCCACTACTCTAATTAGGAATTCCATTACTCTGTTGAGTAAAAGTGGTGAAAAGAGACATCCTTGTCTTGTTCCAGATCTCAGAAAGTTTCCCACCTTTCCTTATTCAGTGTAATGTTAGTTGGCTTATTATAAATGGATTTTATTGAATTATTTTCTTTCTATACTTATTTTTCAGAGATTTTTATCATGAAGGGATATTGAAATTTATCAAATGCCTTTTATGTACCTATTAAGATGATCATATCAATTTTGTCCTTCATTCTATTTTTTTAAAAATTTTTATTGTTGGTTGTTCAAAACATTACATAGTTCTTGACATATCATATTTCACACTTTGATTCAAGTGGGTTATGAACTCCCATTTTTACCCCGTATACAGATTGCAGAATCACATCAGTTACACTTCCATTGATTTACATAGTGCCATACTAGTGTCTGTTGTATTCTGCTGCCTTTCCTATCCTCTACTATCCCCCATCCCCTCCCCTCCAATCTTCTCTCTCTACCCTATCTACTGTAATTCATTTCTCCCCCTTGTTTTTTTCCCCTTTCCCCTCACTTCCTCTTTTATGTAATTTTGTATGACCATGAGGGTCTCCTTCCATTTCCAAGCAATTTCCCTTCTCTTTCCTTTTCCCTCCCACCTCTCACCCCTGTTTAATGTTAATCTTCTTCTCATGCTCTTCCTCCCAACTCTGTTCTTAGTTACTCTCCTTATATCAAAGAAAACATTTGGCATTTGTTTTTTAGGGATTGGCTAGCTTCACTTAGCATAATCTGCTCTAATGCCATCCATTTCCCTCAAATTCTATGATTTTGTCATTTTTTAATGCAGAGTGATACTCCATTGTGTATAAATGCCACATTTTTTAATCCATTCATCTATTGAAGGGCATCTAGGTTGGTTCCACAGTCTTGCTATTGCGAATTGTGCTGCTATGAACATCAATTCCTTCATTCTATTGATATGGTGTATCATATATATTCTTTGTGAATGTTGAACTATCTTTACATCCCTGGGATGAGTCCCCCTCGATCATTATGACTGTTTTTAATGTGCTGTTGAATTTAATTTGCCTACCACATTGTTGAGGAATTTTACATTCATATTCATGAAGAATATTGGTTTATAGGGTTTTTTTTGGGGGGGTTATATCCTTCTCTGGTTTTGGTATGAGGGTAATGTTAGCTTCACAGAGTGTGTTTAAAAGAATTTTTGTAGTTTTTGGAGTGACTTAAGGAGAATTGATGTTAGTTCTTCTTTAAATGTTTAGTAGAACTCAGCACTGAAGTTATTTTTTATCGTACTCATAAAAGTAGCATATCATAACTTTTGCTGTCTTCCACTTATTACAAAGAGGTCACAAATCAGCCTACACCAAAGGTGAACGAATCACACAAGGAGATAAATAGCAAGAAGTGGAGATAATTGGAAGTCATGAGAAGCTACCTACCACAGAGAGGATTTCCAAGGCTATAAATATTCTCTCTTGCTTTTTCTGACTATGTTAGTGGAGGATAATATATTTGTGAAAAAGCTAGAGTAAATGAAAATACGGTGTATTAAGTGATATGATTGGGGTGCCCAAGAAGTTATAGTAGCATTGAGTGAGAAATTTATTCCAATAGTGATATCTGACCCTAGTTTTTAAGTGAGAAATTATTCTAGCTAGAAGTTGTGGTATAAAAGAAACAAAGTCACAGAGACACTGTATCCTTAAGAACAGCAAGAGTTTGGCAAAATTACAAAAGCAGATGTGTGTGTATGTATGGGGGGTGTGTGTGTATTTAAGATAAATATGTGGGAGGACTATATTCCAAAGGGTTCTGTACATCACATGAATATTTAAGCTGAAGACCCTTGAGAAACATGTTATAAAAAGGGAAGTTACTTGATTCTTATAGGAGCAGAGTGAAAATCTCTAGCTCATGTATGAAATTAAAGGAGATACGTTTTACTTCTTTTTGTATTGATATAATAAGATATTTGAAGATGGGTATTTTATACAGAAAGGAGGTTAACTTATCTCACAGTTTTGGAGGTTCAAGAGCATGTGATGACATCTACTCAGTTCTATTGAGGGCCTCATGGCAGATACATGTCATAATGGTGGCAATATATGTGGGAGGGAAAGATGATATGAAGAGACAGAAAGAGAGATGGGAAGGTGCCAGGTTCACTTATAACAACTGGCTGTCATAGGACCCACGAGAGAAGGAATGCATTCCTGTGATAGAAGCATTAATCTCCCCTGAAGACCTAGTCATTTCCCATTAACTCTCACTTCTTAGAAGTTCCACCATCTCTCAACACTAGGGACCAAGCTTCTAGCACATGAATTTTTGGGGACAAACCATATTCAAACCATTAGGGAGACCTATATTTTCTAATTTAAATACAGGGATAAGTACAGACTTTGGAGTTTCTAATGATTATTCTATAGATACACTCCATGTATTTATACCTTTGTATCATTGCTCACTCTTTCTTACACCTTCCCTGCATTTTATTTTTTCTGTCCCAAATACCCCCCTTTCTTCTGAGTTCAATTCAAGCAACATCTACCTTCAGGAAAACTGTCATTTTAGTCCATATAATATACCTTTCTCTGTACTCCATAGCACTTAGAGAAAATATTGCAGATTACATAGATAACCTGATATATTTGGTTATTCAATTTTCATTCATCCATCTTATAAATACTTATTTAGTAATATTTTGTATGCATAGGATTATATAACTTACTTTAGTAATATCCAGATGTATATGACATGGAACAAAGAACAAAGTCCCTACCCACAAAGAAGTCACAGTCTAGGCATGACCAGAAGTGTTTATTAAAAATGTGTGTTCTTGGGGCCACCCAAGACTAACAGAATCAAAGTCTCTGACAATTATTATCCCATATATAGTTTTTAGTAGATTCATATAGTGATTCTAAAGAATATAAGCTTGGGAATAAGTGGTCTGGTGAGATATAAGAACACACACACACACACACACACACACACACACACACACACGTGTGCCCCATGAGACTTCTGCAAAATCTGATTAAGAGTTCAGAAATTACTTGTAGCTGAGGCAACTTAGGAAAATCTAATGGACAGGGTAAAGTCTTAATTATCATATCTGAAGGATGGTAACACTAATATATCATCTATTATTTTTTTATTTATTTTGATATCATTATCTTTAGCATACAAATCTTGACTTTATTTTGAAAATGCCATCCCCTTAACAGGAACAGCAAACAAATTTTTGAAATATGTATTTCTATGAGAAGATTTTTTAAATTGGTCTTAAGATTTTGATTCTCATTTTCCTGGCCTCTTTTGTCAGAGTTTTTAAAATCCAGGCTTGAGAAACCAAAATTGCATTTACTTCATCCTCTTATATATGCTGTTCACATTCACATTGTGCTTGTGGAAGGATGAGAGCTATATAAATCCAAGGTATTATTATTATTACAATCTCTCACTGCTGTTCCCTTTTGGCCCTTTATTCTAGGCTTTCAACTTTTATTAGTTTGAATTCTGCTTAATCTTATCTTCAATTTAAATCTATTTTAATAAAGCTGTCTATAAATAATAATGATAATGATTAATTATTATAAGAAATAAGCCAGACCTATTTACTATAAAACTCAGTGGACTAAGGCCAATTTCCCCTTTGAGCAAGGTCTTGAAGATGCTCAAATTCAATATCTATATCTAGGTACATCTCTCCTAAGTAGGTTTTTTAAGTTAATGGAGTTGATTAGTACTAATATTATTTTTCTTTACAGTTATTAGCACAGACCTCTTATTGCTGAAGTACACAGATACTGCTAATAAAAAGCTTAATGAAAAACTGAATATTATTCCCTACAAAAATGTACAATCCCTTTTAGGAGATTGTGGTGTCTTTGGCATCTCCTAGGAAGCATGTATCACTATTTTCTGATACTAAATCCTGAATCAATCAGTGTCCATTCAGAAAAGCAGAAGTTACTATGGCTATTTTACATAGAGAATTGCATATAATGATTCAGGAAATTAATAGCTTACATAACCACTGCAAGGACTGTGGTAAGAGATGTCACAAGACACTTTCAGGAAACATGGTTATATGGGGAATCCAGGAAATCACTATCAATGATCTTATCTACATGTTCACAATGGTCATAACCTCAGCTACCTGTACTGTATCAACCACAGGTATTCTGTGATGAGGATACAAGGAAACACAAACTTGATCCTTTTTTTTCTATTATTTTTTGTGGACACATATATAAGTAATTTTTGTTGTTGTACTATTAGAAAGACATACATTTTTAAAATACATGCTCCAAAATATAAAAGTTTTGCATTTGACAGCAAATCATGAACATATTCCTGTCTCTATCTAGTTTGCACTATGATTTTAATGGTCATATAGCATTCTTTCATATGGATATTCTATAACTTATAAACCACTATATTATTTACAATGATAGTGGGCTCTTGAATCATGTGACTCTGTACTTCAATCCCTTGTTTGATGTTCACTGGCTGTGTGGTCTTGGCAAGTCACTTAACTTCTATAAACCTCATGCTGTTCATCTATAAAATGGAAATGAAAATATTAACAATTTTTATAAGTCACCATGGACATAAATGGATCATGCATAGCATAATGAATTGTATATGGTAAAAACTATCATGTTCATATTTAGAAAGGTCTTCTAACCCAAATAACAGATACTCATGAAATTTTCTTGCAATCAATTTTCATTTAATTTTGCAATATGTAATTATAACTTCATAGTTTTAGAAAATGTTCACCAATTGTAGAGTTGCTATAATTAAATAATCTACCCTAAGTGCATTTTATTGCCAGTATTATTTTAATTTTGGTACCAGAGATAGAACTCAGAGCTGTCCAACTACTGAACCACATCCCCAGCCCTATTTTGTATTTTATTCAGAGATAGGGTCTCACTGAGTTGCTTAGTGCCTTGCTTTTGCTGAGGCTGGCTTTGAACTCATGATCCTACCGTGCCCCACTTAATGCTGGTATTATTAGATCTCATATATTTAAGTATATTTGTTTATCCTCCTAGATTTTCCAATTTGTTTCTCTGACATATCTAGTTTTGCTCTTTCTGTTGTCAAAATATTGTAATGTACTTCAGTGTCTAGTAGTGCAAATTCATCCCATTGTTTCCTCTCTGTAAATTTCAAAAATATTTTGTAGAGGTCAAAAATTATCCATGTGTTTTGAATTAGAGTAGCACTAAATTTACATGTCTGGGAATAATTAGCACAATTTTAATATAAATCTTTTTATTCTGGAAAGTGAATTATCCCATTTTGATGATTTTCTATATTTTCAGTTTAAAATTTATACTTTTCTTCATAGGTATTTCTATAATTTTGGCTAAAAGATATTTTATATTTTTGGTTATCATCATGAATATGATCTATTTTACATTTCAACCATTATTCACTTATTCCAATCTCATATTGCTTGACACATTAAAGAAAAATTTCAATATGAGGATGTGAGTCATGAAGCAGTTATCAATAAACATTGACTTCCCTTGTCCTTTTAAAGAGTGCCTCTTGCCTTGGATTCTACTTTTTGCTTTGAATGTCAATATTGACAAGTCAGATTTCATTTTGTTTGTATTTGCCTGGTTCACCTCTGACTACTCTTTTAATATTTCCTAAGTGCTTGGTTTTTGTATGTTTCTTACAAAAAATACATAGTTTATTCCCAGTCATTTTGTAGAAGAGAAAACTGAGGTAATACTGATTTTCTTTGTAGATAACAGACTTTAAAAAATGTATCTTAATACTTATAAGAATCTTTATCTTTGGAGTTAAAATCATATGTATATATTTAGGGATTAATCACTTGAAAGTCAAATTTAGTCTGGTATCTATTTGCTGGATTAGGTCTTGATCCATCTCTGGAAGGCATTCTTCTTTATATTTTCCTTCATGCTTCTTTTCCAAGGAGTCTATCTCTACATTCAAGGCAATTATCTCTATGTTTTCCATCTTGTATATAGTTCATTTCAACTTTATTCTTTTGTGTTCCATTTTCATGTACTCTGCATTACAGAGAAACTCTATTTAGCTTGAACTTATCAACTCTACTGAATACTGCCCATTGAACTATACTCACATATTTACTTATATGTTTCCTTGCTGAGTTCTGCTTAGGGCCTTGCAGAGGACATTCTATCTTATCAGTACTTTGAATACAGTGGCCACCTTTCATACCTTTTTAGTGGGTTTATCTAGAAATATTGTAATTCCATATTAATTTTTAATTTGAATTTATGAGGCTTTACTTAATTTCTTTAATTATATTTCTCTTTTTTTATCTTATGCTAAAACTCGGGTAGTTATTACAGATGTTTCAGATGTAATCACTGGCTACTAAGTTGTTTATTCAGGTTAAATTAAAACACCTATCTTTTCCATTAAGGTAGACAATATCATTGTTTTTATGCTTTTCTACATTAGAGAGTATTATAGCTGATAAACATCTGTTTTATATGAAGGAGAACAAGAAGATGGCTCAGAAGGATAGACTATGTATTTCCATGATCTACTGCTGAACTTCTGTATTGGAAATAAAATAATGAAAGAGAGATATTTCTTGTTTGCTCTGCTTAGGCCTGATAGAACATCATTGAGGGTGTTTTGGGGCTTGAAGTCACCAGATGTCAGAGAAGTAGCTACTGTGGGGGAAAGACTGCAATGAAAGAGGAACCATTCATACCTGAGTCCTGTCTATTACAGGGATCATGACTCAGTGAAAGATTATATGTTCATTCAATAGAATATCACAGAGGACTTCAGCGCGAGCAGTAAGGCTGCAGCCCGAGCCGCCCGGCTCCATCAACCCCTTCTCCTTCTCCCTCCCCTTCTCCTCTCCGCCTTTCCACCTTGCTTCTTTCTCCCCAGCCGTCTCTCCTCCCAAGCTCAGTCTCTAAATTTAGATCTCAACTTCTTTCCCCCACCCCGCCCGCTCTCCTGCATGTCCGGTACCCGGACCTCGTGGCCTGAGGCGCCGCCTCCCCTCCCCCAACCCGCACCCCGTCCCCGGGGGTCCCAAAGGCCGCCGCCGCTGCCGCCGCCGCTGCCGCCGCCTCCCACAGAGCACCACAGAGCAGACGCTTCACCGCGCGATTGAGCTGCCGAATTATATGAAACAGCTGATAAGATGAGCGACAATTTAAAATCCAAGTGATCCGAGAACACGCACTGAGCTCTGGCCCGCTGAATTCAAACTCCCGGTCACCTGCTTCCCGCAGACAAACAGCTATGACTCGGCATTAATTCATCCCGCTGAAACAACGGGTCAGCCCTTCTCATCCTACGAAGGTAAATGCCTACCGAGCCTTCATAAGTAGTGGCCACAGCTTTGAAACGGGGCTTGGGAGAGAAGGACCCACCCGTAGAATTAGTCTCCCGGCAAAGGGAAACCGTGTCATCAGACTGCTGCGGAGATAACTTTGTTGAAACAGGTGTGTGATCCCATAGCCTTGCCTCTCCACACATCGGGAAAACTCTAAGAGCCCCTCCCAGCTCTCCCCTAAGGGCACCTCCCAGCTCTCTTGTGAGTGCTTCAGCCAGCCCGAGGGAATCAGAGGTGGTGCGGGTCCCGCAAGCGGAACTACCGCTCCCACCAGGGCTGACTGCTGAGGTCTCTTGCACCAGCTACGGGGAAGTGGATACCAGAGGGCAAGTAAAAGCCGCTGAGGATTCTCAGCCCCAAACTCTACAAGCTTAGGGTCTGAGGGAATGGCAAACTGGAAGAGTGTGCCCAGTCGTTCATGAAAACAGGGCTCCCGGGAGCAGCAGACTTGGCGTGTAGCCAGTATTGTGGTGAGAGGGGCCTGGCTAGAGAAAAAGTGGGAAGTGACTAGACACAAGAGGAGGCCCTAGACACTCAGGATTGGAGACTCGCCCAGTCTGGGAGGAGCTGCTGCACAGTGATTGGTTCCCGCGTATTGACAGGAGAAACTTGACCTGGTGGGCACAGCGCCATCTACTGGAAGAGAAGTTAATCAAACTCTAAGACTGCAGTTATTAGGTTTTTTTTTCTTTTTCTCTTCTCCCTTTTTTTTTTTTTGATTTAGGTTTTTCTTTCATTTTCATTTTTTTCTTTCTTGTTGTTTTATTAATTTTTTTTTACAAAATATTTTTTAAATTTTTTTTCTACTAATTTTAACTTAAATTTTTTTAATTATTATTATTATTTTTTTTAAATCTTTTTCTTTTTTAGTTCCTATTCTTTTTCTTCTTTAGTCTTATCATTTTTCTTATCCCCCCTTTTTTCTTGAATTCTACCTGCCTACTCTCATTCTCTTTAGAGACTTCTTCCCTTCCCTTCAAATACCTTTCCTCCCAAGCATCAAACTAATTTATAGGAGTAAACAGTAACTCAGCAGTCAAACAGAACAAGAAACAACATGAGCAGCTTCAAAAAACAAGGAAGAAAAGGAGTACAAACAACGCAGGACAGCCTAAATATACAGGAGGACCTAGAGTCATCAGAAAAATGGTCATATAAAGAACTCAAGGAACACCTAAGACAGATGGAATGGAACCTTAAAGAGGATACAAGACAGCAAATTCAAGCAGCGAAAGAACACATTGAGAATGCATTTCACAAACAGATAAAAGAAGAAGTTAAGCATCTTTATCAGGAGATAGAGTCTATAAAAAATAATCAAACAATAATTCTAGAAATGAAGGAAACGATAAACCAAATTAAAAACTCAATTGAGAGTATCACTAACAGAGTGGAGCAAGTAGAAACCAGAACATCAGATAATGAAGACAAAATACACCATCTTGAAAAGAGTCTAGCCAACTCAGAAAGGCTGGTAAAAAATCACGAGAAAAACATCCAAGAATTATGGGACAACATTAAGAAACCGAACTTGCGAGTCATCGGGATAGAAGAAGGTACAGAGATTCAAACCAAGGGAATGAGAAACTTACTGAAGGAAATAATTACAGAAAACTTTCCAGAAATAAAAAAGGAAACAGATATACAAATTGAAGATGCATACAGGACACCGAGCACACAAAATCACAGTAGACCAACGCCAAGACACATTGTTATGAAGATATCCAATATACAGAACAAAGAGAAAATATTAAAAGCTACAAGAGAAAGGAGACAGATTACATTTAGGGGTAAACCAATACGGTTAACCACGGATTTTTCATCACAGACACTGAAAGCAAGAAGGTCATGGAACAATGTATTTCAAACACTGAAAGACAATGGATGCCAACCAAGAATTCTGTATCCAGCAAAATTAAGCTTCAGGTATGACAACGAAATAAAAATCTTTCATGATAAACAAAAGTTAAAAGAATTTGCAGCCAGAAAACCAGCATTGCAAAGCATTTTGAGCAAAACACTACACGAGGAAGAAATGAAAAACAATAACCAAAACCATCAGTGGGAAGTGCCGCAGTAAAGACAGAGGGCAAGGGGAAAGACAATCATGGAGAGACAAACTAAATTTTTTTTTTTTTAAAAAAGGATAAACAATCAAACATGGATGGAAGTTCAAACCACATATCAATAGTAACTCTGAATGTTAATGGCTTAAACTCTCCAATAAAGCGACATAGGCTGGTATCATGGATTAAAAAAATAAATCCAACAATATGCTGCCTCCAGGAGACACATCTGATGGGAAAAGACATACACAGGCTGAAGGTGAAAGGATGGGAAAAAATATACCACGCACATGGTCCTCGTAAGCAAGCAGGGGTGGCCATCCTCATATCGAATAAAATCGACTTCAAGACTAAGTTAATCAAAAGGGATAAAGAAGGTCATTATATACTGTTAAAAGGAACCATTCACCAACAAGACATAACAATTATCAATATTTACGCACCAAACAATGGTGCTGCGACATTCACAAAACAAATTCTCCTCAAATTCAAGAATCAAATAGACCACAACACAATAATTATGGGAGACTTCAACACACCTCTCTCACCATTGGACAGATCCTCCAAACAAAAGTTAAATAAAGAAACTATAGAACTCAATACCACAATCAATAACCTAGACTTAACTGACTTATATAGAATATATCAACCATCATCAAATGGATATACTTTCTTCTCAGCAGCACATGGATCCTTCTCAAAAATAGACCATATATTATGCCATAGGGCAAACCTCAGTAAATATAAAGGGGTGGGGATAATACCATGCATTTTATCTGATCATAATTGAATGAAACTGGAAATCAAGGATAAAAGAAGGAAGGAAAAATCCTACATCACATGGAAAATGAACAATATGTTACTGAATGATCAATGGGTTACAGAAGACATAAAGGAGGAAATCAAAAAATTCTTAAAGATAAACGAAAATACAGACACAACATATCGAAATCTATGGGACACAATGAAAGCAGTTTTAAGAGGAAAGTTCATCGCCTGGTGGTCATTCCTCAAAAAAAGAAGAAACCAACAAATAAATGAGCTCACACTCCAACTCAAAGCCCTAGAAAAGGAAGAGCAAAACAACAGCAAATGTAGCAGAAGGCAAGAAATAATTAAAATCAGAGCGGAAATTAATGAAATTGAAACAAAAGAAACTATTGAAAAAATTAACAAAACTAAAAGTTGGTTCTTCGAAAAAATAAATAAGATCGACAGACCTTTAGCCATGCTAACGAAGAGAAGAAGAGAAAGAACTCAAATTACTAACATACGGGATGAAAAAGGCAATATTACAACAGATGCTACAGAAATACAGAAGACAATTAGAAATTATTTTGAAAATCTATATTCCAATAAAATAGAGGATAGTGAAGACATCGATAAATTTCTTAAGTCATATGATTTGCCTAGACTGAGTCAGGAGGATATAGACAATCTGAACAGACCAATATCAATAGATGAAATTGATGAAGCCATCAAAATACTACCAACCAAGAAAAGCCCAGGACCGGATGGGTATACAGCGGAGTTTTACAAAACCTTTAAAGAAGAATTAATACCAATACTTTTCAAGTTATTTCAGGAAATAGAAAAAGAGGGAGCTCTTCCAAATTCATTCTATGAGGCCAACATCACCCTGATCCCGAAACCAGACAAAGACACCTCAAAGAAAGAAAACTACAGACCAATATCTCTAATGAACCTAGATGCAAAAATCCTCAATAAAATTCTGGCGAATCGAATACAAAAACACATCAAAAAAATAGTGCACCATGATCAAGTAGGATTCATCCCTGGGATGCAAGGATGGTTCAACATACGGAAATCAATAAATGTTATTCACCACATCAATAGACTTAAAGATAAGAACCATATGATCATCTCGATAGATGCAGAGAAAGCATTCGACAAAGTACAACATGCCTTTATGTTCAAAACATTAGAAAAACTAGGGATAACAGGAACTTACCTTGACATTGTAAAAGCTATCTATGCTAAGCCTCAGGCTAGCATCATTCTGAATGGACAAAAGTTGAAGGCATTCCCTCTAAAATCCGGAACAAGACAGGGATGCCCTCTATCTCCACTTCTATTCAATATAGTTCTTGAAACACTGGCCAGAGCAATTAGACAGACGAAAGAAATTAAAGGCATAAAAATTGGAAAAGAAGAACTTAAATTATCACTATTTGCAGATGACATGATTCTATACCTAGAAGACCCAAAAGGGTCTACAAAGAAACTACTAGAACTAATAAATGAATTCAGCAAAGTGGCAGGATATAAAATCAACACGCATAAATCAAAGGCATTTCTGTATATCAGCAACAAAACTTCTGAAATGGAAATGAGGAAAAACACTCCATTCACAATATCCTCAAAAAAAATAAGATACTTGGGAATCAACCTAACAAAAGAGGTGAAAGATTTATACAATGAAAACTACAGAACCCTAAAGAGAGAAGTAGAAGAAGATCTTAGAAGATGGAAAAATATACCCTGTTCATGGATAGGCAGAACAAACATCATCAAAATGGCGATATTACCAAAAGTTCTTTATAGATTTAATGCAATGCCAATCAAAATCCCAACGGCATTTCTTGTAGAAATAGATAAAGCAATCATGAAATTCATATGGAAAAATAAAAGACCCAGAATAGCAAAAGCAATTCTAAGCAGAAAGAGTGAATCAGGCGGTATAGCGATACCAGATTTCAAACTATATTACAGAGCAATAGTGACAAAAACAGCATGGTACTGGTACCAAAACAGGCGGGTGGACCAATGGTATAAAATAGAGGACACAGAGACTAACCCACAAAGTTACAACTATCTTATATTTGATAAAGGGGCTATAAGCATGCAATGGAGGAAGGATAGCATCTTCAACAAATGGTGTTGGGAAAACTGGAAATCCATATGCAACAAAATGAAACTGAATCCCTTTCTCTCGCCATGCACAAAAGTTAACTCAAAATGGATCAAGGAGCTTGATATCAAATCAGAAACTCTGCGTCTGATAGAAGATAAAGTTGGCTCAGATCTACAGATTGTGGGGTCGGGCTCCAAATTCCTTAATAGGACACCCATAGCACAAGAGTTAACAACTAGAATCAACAAATGGGACTTAATTAAACTTAAAAGTTTTTTTTCAGCAAAAGAAACAATAAGAGAGGTAAATAGGGAGCCTACATCCTGGGAACGAATTTTTACTCCTCACACTTCAGATAGAGCCCTAATATCCAGAGTATACAAAGAACTCAAAAAACTAGACAATAAGATAACAAATAACCCAATCAACAAATGGGCCAAGGACCTGAACAGACACTTCTCAGAGGAGGATATACAATCAATCAACAAGTACATGAAAAAATGCTCTCCATCTCTAGCAGTCAGAGAAATGCAAATCAAAACCACCCTAAGATACCATCTCACTCCAGTAAGATTGGCAGCCACTATGAATTCAAACAACAACAAGTGCTGGCGAGGATGTGGAGAAAAGGGTACACTTGTACATTGCTGGTGGGACTGCAAATTGGTGCGGCCAATTTGGAAAGCAGTTTGGAGATTCCTGGGAAAGCTGGGAATGGAACCACCATTTGACCCTGCTATTGCCCTTCTCGGACTATTCCCTGAAGACCTTAAAAGAGCATGCTACAGGGACACTGCCACATCGATGTTCATAGCAACACAATTCACAATAGCTAGACTGTGGAACCAACCCAGATGCCCTTCAATAGACGAATGGATAAAAAAAATGTGGCATCTATACACAATGGAGTACTATGCAGCAATAAAAAATGACAAAATCATAGAATTTTCAGGGAAATGGATGGCATTAGAGCAGATTATGCTTAGTGAAGCTAGCCAAACCCTAAAAAACAGATACCAAATGTCTTCTTTGATATAATGAGAGCAAGTATGAACAGAGCAGGGAGGAAGAGTAGGAAGAAAAGAGTAACATTAAACAGAGACTTGAGATGGGAGGGAAAGGGAGAGAAAAGGGAAATTGCATGGAAATGAAGGGAGACACTCATTGCTAAACAAAATTACATATAAGAGGTTGTGAGGGGAATGGGAAAATAAACAAAGAGAGAAATGAATTACAGTAGATGGGGTAGAGAGAGAAGATGGGAGGGGAGGGGAGGGGGGATAGTAGGGGATAGGAAAGGTAGCAGAATACAACAGTCACTAATATGGCATTATGTAAAATTGTGGATGTGTAACTGACGTGATTCTGCAATCTGCATTTGGGGTAAAATTGGGAGTTCATAACCCATGTCAATCTAATGTATGAAATATAATATGTCAAGAGCTTTGTAATGTTGTGAACAACCAATAAAAAAAAATGTAAAAAAAAAAATAGAATATCACAAATCCCTATTGTGTGCCAGGAACTATCTATCTTAAGGCAAAATGTTAGGGGAAATTCAAAAGAAGTTGAAGACAAATGAGCACCTCACTGATGAAACTCCAAATATTTTCATGAAACTAGGAGATTGGAAGGAGCAGGTTGTGGGAATTGTGTAGTAAATGCTGACCAAGTTCAAGAGAAGGAAAAAATAATCATGAACTGGTATTGGCAGGGATAGTTTTTCTCTAAATTTGGGTACAGTGGGTATGAGTAGTAAGAATGAGCACATAGTATACAAGGGAACAAGTATTATATAAACCTTTTTTAAAGTAACTCATTTCAATATACTTTTAATTGTTCTTAAAAAAATGGAACTCTGGTTCCTTCAAGAAGGGTAAAGGTGTAATAGATTATTAAAAACTGGGAAGTCTCCGGTATGAAGGGCAATGATCCTTTCAAAGAGAAGTAAAACTTTGGTTGGGAAAAGGAGGGGCATTGGAAAATGACTGATCCAAAGTGGATAAATTGGGATTTTATATAGTTGTAGTTTGGCTAGATTGGAAGAACAACAAATAAGTCATCATGTAGGAAGGGATATGTGTAACTGTGTCAGGCCTTTTTTGTTTGAAGGTACACTAAAGAGTAAGTTGAAGGCTAAGAAGACCACTTGAGGCTCTCTGAGGAAGAAATTAGCCAGTTAACTCAGATATGTAAGGCAATTATCTATGTGCTAAATACTGTGTTGACTTTCTTGTATATAGTGGCTCACTTAAAGTTCTCTATAGACTATTAGGAAATGCTTTGTATTGAACCTCTGCTATTACATCCCAGGTAATGCCATTCAACTGGTGTCATCCATGTATTTGCTAGCTCAGTTTAGGGGGTGAGTCATTTTTACTGGGGCCAGCATTTACAAATCACATAGAGAAAAATGGCATATTTACAATATATGTTCAGACTGGGGAATAGTGTGAGTTTCAGTTCTTTCTTTTCTTTCTTCTGGGGTTAAATAATGGACTGTGTATTTAGCTGGAGATCAACAAGCACAGCTGGCATATTGGGACTTTTCTAATGATTAGTTTATGTTTCTCAGAGAGAAAGGGACAGCCCCGCCCCCTGTCACCATGTTTGATTCTGTAACTTTAGGAATAGAACTATGAAGTGGAGGAGGAGGCTGTGAAGGTTTTGAAGGTTGTTCATAAAACATTTGTAAATTGTTTTGCCAACATTCAGTCGTTTATTCATTTATTATATTGTTTGAGAAATATTAGCTGAACATTTATAATGTTTCAGGCATAACCTAAGTTTTTGAGTTTTTTTTTTTTTTTTTTAGAGTGGGAGAGGAGAGGGAGAGGGAGAGGGAGAGAGAGAGAGAGAGAGAGAGAGAGAGAGAGAGAGAGAGAGAGAGAATTTTTAATATCTATTTTTTAGTTCTCGGCGGACACAACATCTTTGTTGGTATGTGGTGCTGAGGATCGAACCCGGGCCGCACGCATGCCAGGCGAGCGCGCTACCGCTTGAGCCACATCCCCAGCCCAGTTTTTGAGTTTATGACAAAGTTCAAGACATAGTTATTGACCTAAGAGATGTCAGAATTGAATAACAATACAGTGTGCAAAGTACTTTGATGATATGATCAAAAGGAAGGTTGGGAAACACAATAGAGATAGTCCCTGGGTTTAATGGCACCTCAACTTCACAAATATCAATCCTAATAATAAGAAAGTAAGAGCTCAATTTGACTTTTTGTCACATTCTATTTCCTTTCTGAGCACTCCATCTCTCTACACAATATGATTTAAAAGTCTAAGATATTAGAAGAATTAGGGCATTCATCAACACTTATGTACTAGAGGGTCATTTATTCAGTGGCAGCAGAGGAAAGAACTTTAGGAAAACTAAGTGCTGCACGTGAAAAGATAGTGTTCAAAGAATTCTGCTCAGATATCTCATCTTAAGAGATTAATGCCCAAGAGCAGCCTGAAAGAGTATTAAGTCATAGAGGCAAATTCTTATGGATAACAGATGTAGTGGCAGATTGCATCCTACTGGGAAAACTGGCATCAACTAGGCAGAAGAGAGTTTTAAGATTAGGATTATTTTGGCATTCTGCATAGGGCAGATATTTGAGCCTCAAGTGTCTTCTCTATATTTATGTCTCTTACTAACAAGTCCTAATTCAAACATTTTAGTCAATAAAAAGAAGAAAATTAACAGGTACTGATCACCTATGGGCTAAGTGTTTTCATATACAAATTCACAATAATCCTGTGTTAAGTGTTATCACATATAAAATGAGCTTACATCTAAACTCACAAAAATCCTGGGAGGTGGGAATACATAATCCCATTTTTTTCACAAATAAGAACATGAGATTCAGAGAGGCTAATTATCTTAAGGTTGCACAGATATTAGATTGGCAGCGCCAATATGTAAATTCAGCTCCAAATGGAGGTAATAAAGTCATATTCAAAGACAAGAAAAAGGTGTTTGGAAGGTGAACACATTTACATGTTGAAACTATCTTATTTCACTCTTTTACTTTTCTTGGCTCTGAAGAAGTCCTGGTGCCCTAGGTAACAGCTTATGGGTGCTTAGGGTCAATCACTGTATTACACATTCATAAATTCTCTTTACTAGGAGCTGTCTTGGTGGAATTGCCCTTCTGGGCATTAGCTAATCAGATTGTGAACACAGTAGCCAAACAGAAACTTGTCAAACTGTTTTGAATTTCTTAACATTACTGAAGCACATTTGTAGTGGAAACATTTTGGGACTATTCACAACTGTCAAAGTACCAGTTTAGTGTGGTTCCCCAATCTCATACTCCCATCCAGACACCTACATTTTCAATGTGTTCTAGGCTCTTTTAGAAAGGCTATGTTTCCAGAGAGGGAAAGGTTTTAAGGAGATCTGCCGTGAATAAAAGTGACTCACTGAAAGCCAATTAGGAGGCTTCTGCTGGGGAGTCTGCCATAGACTGACAGCAGAGCTGCAAATCCAGAAACATTACCCTAATGGCCCTTGAAACAAGTTTTCGGAGAAAACAAAAGCCCAAACTGTGATATTTACAAAGGTTGGTTCACTTTTGTTTTTAAGAAGAAAAGAAGGGACACTGAGGGGGTTTCAAGGTTTCTTTCCATCATTACTTTTCTAGATGAGTGTCTATTTTCAATTGTGTGAAGAAAGTGTCTCATGATGCCTCCATGTACATACACAGCCGAATTTAGGACTTATTCATATGATGATAGATGAATACCCAGTCTCACCCCCTAAATAGGGGGTGGTACTGTCAAAAATTAATTACAGTCACAATGGCTTCTGATTAAGATTGATGGCCTTCTCTATTCAATAAATTATAATCCTATTCATTCTGGTTACCACTTGACACCAAGGACAAAACAAGATTGTTTGTGAGAACATAACTGAATGTTTCAGAATAGGGGACACTTTGCTTTAATAATAGAAATACTATTGGTAATAGTAATCACAGTTATTGAAGGGAACTTCTATCCATCCTATTCAGAGAGATGGAAATTAAGAGGCAGGGCGTGTAGTTAAATTGGAATTCAACTAATTTTTAGTTGCAGACTGCCTATATCAAATAAGACATTCCAGAAAACTCCAAAATATGAAACATAAAAAAGGTTCTCTGAAGCGTGCTAAAAATTCAAGTCATAACGACGCCCAAATCCCCCAACTGAAACTTAGAAGCATCTTAGGTACCTCCTAGGTAAACTTTGACAGCAAGGATTCCAGTGCAAAATGGCTGAGAAACCACCAATGAAGTCAGACGATGAGGATCCAGTCCCTGCTCTGTGTTTACTGCTGTAGGACCTGAAGTCACTTAATTACCCTGTTTGGTAACAGTTGTTACTGTGAAGAATATTAGAGGAAATTGCCATAAACATTACCCATGCAATGGTAGGGATACTCAATAAATATCTTTATTGGATGTAAATCCAATTAGAAGTTAAAATTGAGCTCTTCCTAATAAGTTAAATCAGTAATGTTTGGTAATTACTTAAATAGTATGCTCATAATTAAAAGGGTATTTTGACCATGTGCATTTTCATTTAGAAAGGATTGTAAATTCTTAATATAATTTCTATTTTTGGAATGGAGATGGGAAAGAAATAAACAAGAAAAGAAAAAAAAATACTACTGGTGATGATGTTGATGATGATGAGACTGATAATGATGATAATTATGATATTTTCATTTCTGTGACCAAAATACCTTTCCTTAGAGGGAAAGTTTATTTTGGCTTATGGTTTCAGAGGTGTCAGTCCAGTCGACAGGTGGCTGACTCCACTGCTTTGGGCCACAGGTGAGGCAGAACATCATGATGGAAGGGTATGGTGCAAGAAAGCCCCTCAGCTCATAACAGCCAGGAAATAGCAAGAGAGGGGCCAGGGACAAAATGTAGTTCAAGATTACACCCCCCAGTGACTTACCTCTCTAGCCATACCTTACCTACCTGTAGTTGCCTCCCGGTATTCCATTCAAATTATTAGTCCATCAAATGGATTAATCTACCAATTAGACTATCTGTCTGATAATCTAGTGATTTCACCTCCAAACATTCATGTATCATCTAACTATGAGCATTATGGGAGACACCTCTTATCCTAACCATAGCAATGATGATGTCCTTAACTCTCTAGCCCTGATATAATGCAGGCTGACAGTTTCAATTTTAGAAAAGGAACTTCATAGTGATGTTTCTCAATTCTTTTCCTGTCATGACAATGACAATTATTTTCCTACTATAGTAAAGAAAAAATACTTCTCACTGCCAAATTCGAATAGTATAGGACTCTGGCTACACCAGTCTCATCCTGAGCACCCTTTGAAGTGCTGAGGGTAGCCGATATTGCAACAAAGCTGTAACTCTTACATACAAATCTCTGATTTAGATAATAGCTGACAAAGACCAACTTCCTGGTTTAGATCCACATAATAGTTTTCCCAGGCAACTATTGAAATCTTCATGCATCCTAAAAACTCTTAGAACTAGTATTAATAAATTGAAAATGCTTTTAATTAACCAAGTTTAACTAAAGTACCATTTTCCCCACTAAATTCTGCTTATTGGTATCTTAAAGGTCTTTGAGAACCCTATGTAAATGCTATCCTAATTACAGTAAAATAATGCTACAAGATCCTCATTCTATCAGAATAGCATACAGTTTCAGTTATTCTCCTAGAAATTGGGTGGATTTTCCCTGACTGGGCTATTTTCTCTCCAAGGGCTTAGAATATAAGAGAATCCATATAAAGGACTGCATGTGATTGGATTGTGTACTCTGTTAGAATAGAAATATCAGCAAGTCTTTACTCATGCTTATCCTCCTGTAGCAAAAGACCATTTTTTCCTCTTTTCTCAATCTTGGCAATAGTTAATCTTCCTTCAGGTCTGAACATGGCCCTCATTTTCTCCAAAAAGGCTTCTCTAAAGCCCTAGAATACTTACCTCTGTGAAACCTTGATATCTCTTATTGATGTCTTCTAGACTATGTTCCAAAGGGGCAGGGACACTCAGGATTGTTTTCCCTGTGCAAAAGAGTTTGCTGAATATATCCATGAATATGTGAACTGACCCACATGAAAATCAAGTTCACAGCTTTGGATTTATGCTAAATACCAATTCAAAATGAGATTAGTTCCATGTATTGAGTTCTTCCTCTGTGTCAGGTACCTTATGTATATTATATCACCTAATCTTCCAATAAATGATGAATGTTAATAGATCTGTCTTACAAGAAACTTAAGAGAAGGGGTATTAAGTAAGTAGTCAAAGGGAAGTAGACAAGCCAAGGATTCAAACTCAGGTCTGGTAGACTCCAAATGCATTGTTTTCATCCATTACTCCTCTCTATATTTTTTTTTCTAAATTGTCCACTCTTGAGTGGTCCTTTGGTATAAAAATAATCTTATTTTTATAGAAAATGGACTGTCATGTATTGTGCTTTGGTAGTATGGAGCCACTGACATTTCTAGGGCCCTATGACTTTTATTTTATTTTATTTTTATTAGTTGCTCAAGACAATACAATGATCTTGACATATCATACATTTGATTCCAATAGGGTATGAATTCTCCTTTTTCCATGTTTACAGATTGCAAGATCACATTGGTTATACATCCATGTGTATACATACAGCAATGCTAGTGTCAGTTGTATTCTGCTGCCCTCTCTATCCCCCCTTCTCTCCCCTTACCTCTCTCTACCCGTTCTATTGTGACACTTATCTCTCTCTCTTTTTCTTCTTCCCTTCCCCCTCACACCATCGTATATGTATTTTGTGAAACCATGAGGGTCTCCTTCCATCTTCTGTGCAATTCCCCTTCTCCCTCCCATTCCCTCCCACCTCTTTTCCTTATTTTGTGGTAATCTTCTTCTCATGCTCTTCCTCCCTACTCTGTTTTGAGTCACCTCCCTTATATCAGAGAAGACATTCGGCATTCGTTTTTAGGGATTGGCTAACTTCGCTTAGCATAATCTGCTCTAATGCCATCCATTTCCCTGCAAATGCCATGATTTTGTTATTTTTTAGTGCTGATTAATATTCCATTGTGTATAAATACCACATTTTTTATCCATTCTATGGCCCTATGACTTTTATTTATTTATTTATTTATTTTTAAAGAGAGAGAGAGAGAGAAGAGAATTTTATTTTTAATATTTATTTTTTAGTTCTCGGCGGACACAACATCTTTGTTGGTATGTGGTGCTGAGGATCGAACCCGGGCCGCACGCACTCCAGGTGAGCGCGCTACCAGTTGAGCCACATCCCCAGCCCGGCCCTATGACTTTTAGAAGTTACCTGGATATTCATATATGAATACACCACCAGAGAAATCCCACATCTTGTTCAACCACAAGAATGGGATCCTAATTAGAATGTTATATGCCATGCATGTATAATATGTCAAAATGCACTCTACTGTCATGCATACCTAAAAAGAACAAATAAAAAATAACTCAAAAAAAGTAACTTGTCCCAGCTATCCCTCTCCTTGGTCTATACCCAAAGGACTTAAAAACAGCATACTACAGGGACACAGCCACATCAGTGTTTATAGAAGCACAATTCAAAATAGCTAAACTGTGGAAACAACTTAGATGCTCTTCAATAGATGAATGGATAAAGAAAAGGTGGCATATATACACAATGGAATATTACTCATCAATAAAAGGGAATAAAATCATGGCATTTGCAGGTAAATTAATGGAGTTGGAGAATATCATGCTAAGTGAAGTTAGGAATCCCCCCAAACCAAATACTGAATATTTTATTTGATATAAAGAGGCTGATTCATAGTGGAATAGGGAGAGGGAGCATAGGAAGAATAGACAAACTCTAGATAGGGCAGAGGGGTTGGAGGGGAAGGGAGGGGGCATGGGGTTATTAATTATGGTGGAATGTGATGATCATTATTATCCAAAGTACATGTATGAAGACATGAATTGGTGTGAATATACTTTGTATACAACCTAAGATATGAAAAATTGTGCTCTATTTGTGTAATAAGAATCGTGATGCATTCTGCTGTCATATATAATGAATGAATTACTTAATTAATAAAGAAAGAAAGAAACTTGGACCATAGCAATTCTTTGATTGCAACATTATCAAGTGAGATTAGCTTATGCCAGGACTTTTTCTTTTTTCTTTTTTTTTGTGCTTTTATCTGATTCTTTAGATTTTTTTTTTAGTCATACATGACAGTAGAGTGTATTTTGTCATGTTGCTGTACATGATGTGGAGTTTCACTGATCATGTATTTATCTATGAACATAGGAAAGTTATGTCAAATTCATTCCACTGTCTTTTCATGCCAGGACATTTCATCAACAAAATTCTAAATGATGTTACCCAGAGATTTAAAATGTAAAGGTTATACAAAACAATTTAAAGCTAGAACTCTAAACTATTATTACCATAAAACATAATTATTGGAATATTTCCATTTCTTTCTCTACTTTAAGCACAACATTCAGGATTTGTTATTGAAACATGGGTAGCAGTTTTCAAAAATTACCTGCTGTTATCAGCATTATTTTCTGGGAATTATTAATGTACTATAATTTTGTCACTTAAACTTTAAGGGTGAATTAATGATGATAAGCCCAAGATGAGAGACTGCCCACTGTGATTTATAAGCATCTATCCTTAACACATTTGTCTAAGGCAGTGAATTAGGCCAGTGCAATCCTAAGTTGATGGATTCTTGAAATTGTCAATTTTTGAGGCTGACTCACTTCCTTGTTACAGGCTACTGATAGTGAGGTAGAGGTTTACAGGTTCAATTCCCTAGTGAGGCCATTCACTAGACTGGGTGCTAGAGCTCAGTTAGCTTTCTAAAGACTACCTACTCAGGGAGTGCATGAGACTCCATAGGATTCTCTGATGAGGAGGATTTCAGAAATTCTGTAGAATCAAAGTACATAAAGCTCAATTACCCTACACGCGCGCACACACACACACACACACACACACACACACACACACACACACAGACACATGCACACACACACTAGTCCAAGAGAAAATCTTAGATACAAATAATTATAAGATGGACTATAGAAATCTCCATAAGAGAGGTTACATTTGGGTGCTATGGAATTATAAGAAAGAGAAGTTTTCAATGAGTCTTTGAAGTTGACTATGTGGTTAAGTGGATATTTCAGGGAGGTATAAAGGAGGAGTATGCTTTTGAAAAATGGGATGTCTTTGAAGGAAGGGAGACTTGTGTAGAACAGTAAAAGTAGAGAAAATAACTTCAATGTATAAAATTCTGTGATGAAGCCTAGGTCCATTTCAGGAAATGCCAAATGGAATAATATTAAGTTGAGAAGGGGGTTAATTAGTAAAGAACTTTGAAGGCAAGAGTACTGGATTGAAGCATTTGCAGTTTTAAAATTGTTACCATAGTGTTAATGCATTGTAGATCTGAAAGTGGCTTATTAGGTTTATTAACCTGGGGTAATTGAAAGGTGTAGTAGTGCAGGTTGAGACTACAATCAGTGAGGTATCTATTGTTATTTACTAACTACTATTTGAATTTGGACAAAAAGTAATAAGGGCAATTGGAAGAGATTGCTAGGATTTCAAGCTTTGGTGTTTTGGGAGGGTGATAAGAGCATTAACTAAGAACAGGAAACATAGGAGGAAATGCTGGTTTAAGGAGAAAGAAAGGATAGATTGTCAAGCTTAATATCCAGAAAGAAATAGACATGTAGGACTTGAGCTCAGTTGAGGTTAAGGTCAGAGTCATAAATTTGAGGATCATCTATACAGAGTGAGCTCTTGTAGCTGCATGAGTATATGTGATTGCCCAGAAAGAGTGAGCTCAGTGGGAAGTAGAGTGTGCCAGGGCTATAACCTTGGCAACTGTCTATGAAAGATGTTGGAAGAGAGGAGCATCTAGTTCAAGAGATATTTCCATGTAGCAACAGCATCAGTACTAATATTAGCAACAATATAATTTTGGACTGAGGAGAAGGGAGAAGTTTAACATACAGAGGTGATCAATTAAAAATAAAGAACTAGCAGACAGTAAATAGAATGAGGTTTGAGAAAAAGCATTAGGATTGACATTTTGGAACTTATAGCTGACCTTTTAAAGAGTAGTTTTAGTATAGTTTTAGTATAATGGTGAAGCTTGGATGTGAGTGAAGGAAGAGAAAATGGGTAGGGGGCAATAGCATGATATAGCCTGTTGCTGGCATATTCTCCCTATTTCTGTTAGTCAACACTTTTAAAAATATGTAATTGGATCCCTATTTTTCAAAGGAAGAAAATAAATCCCACAGGTTAAACTTATATTTATATAAGTGAATTAGGCCAGTATAATCCTAAAATTATCTCAGTTAAATATACAAATATTATCTTATATTTATATATATAAATGTTATCTGTGGGGTTTATATTTAGTAGGTGCCTCTATGCCACGCACTGTGCTAAACATTCTACATAATACATTTGGTGCTCAGAGTATTTTTTGAGATACATTTTACAGATGAGAAACTGAGATTCAGAGTTTATGTAGTATGTTTAAAGCCTGTTTTACTCAGCATTTGTGTGTGTGTGTGTGTGTGTGTGTGTGTCACTGTGAACAAAAGACCTGACAAGAAAAATGTAAAGTAGGAAAGTTTATTTGGGGCTCATGGTTTCAGAAATCTCAGTCCATAGATAGCTGACTCCAATTCTCTGGGCCCAAGGTAAGGCAGAACATCATGGAAGCAGGGCACAACAAAGGAAATCAACTCAGGACATTGCAACAAGGAAGGGGTGGGGGGAGGAAGGAGTAGCCTCTGTTCACCAGGGATAAAATGAAATCCCTAAAGTGATCTGCCTCCTCCAACTATATCTTACCTGCCTACAGTTACTACCAAGTTAATCTATCAGTGAATTAATCCACTGATCAGGTTACAACTCTCATAACCTAATCACTTCACCTCTGATTATTCTTGCATTGTCTTATGTATGAGATTTTGGGGGATACCTTATATTTAAACCATAACAAGGCCCTATCGCTAATAAATGTCAGACCTGGGAATTCAAATCATGCCAGAGCCCAAGACATGATAGTTTATGTAAGGTCCAATGTTAGTATGATTCAACTATAGGTGATCTTCTGCAGAGCTTAGCATGGTACTTTTTCAGAACAATCAAAATATTTTTGAGTCTCAGGGTATAGATACATGAGAAAGGGTCATGTTTCTCAAGAAGTACAGAGTCTAGACTAAAGGATTTTAGACCCTAGGCATAAGAAAATACAGTGGCTATAGAATTACTAGCACTTAGTGTGGGACAAAAATAAAAATATAAATCTGTATTTTTTTAAAGAGGGAGGGAGGGAGGGAGGGAGGGAGAGAGAGAGAGAGAGAGAGAGAGAGAGAGAGAGAGAGAGAGAGAGAGAGAGAGAGAGAGAGAGAATTTTAATATTAATTTTTTAGTTCTCGGCGGATACAACATCTTTGTTGGTATGTGGTGCTGAGGATCGAACCCGGGCCACATGCATGCCAGGCGAGCGCGCTACCGCTTGAGCCACATCCCCAGCCCAATAAGTCTGTATTTTTATGATTTATCCAAGTGACTTAGAGCACAGACATTGGATTCACAGTTTAGATCCAAATCCTAGCTCTAGCACTACCCAGATTAATGACACAGGGTAAATCACTGAACTTTCCTATGTCTCAGGCCCTTGTTTATGAAATGGGGATAACAATAGCATCTGTCTCATAAGGTTGTTGTGAGGATTAAATAAGTTAATAAATATAAAGTATAATGATACCTGACACATAGTAAGTGCACAGTAAGTGCTTTAGCTGTTTTTCTGATCAATGAGATCCTGATTTCCACCTTCTTATAATGCTTCACCCAGACCACTTTGAGGTCTTTTCTTTGGAGAGAGACGAAATTCTCTGCCAGAATGGAATTTGTTAATTCATTAATTTATTTTGCCTACACTGAATGAGTGCCTGTTTTGTACCAACCAATGTGATAGACATTACAAACAGAAGAGTGAAATGACAAGTATGGTCTTACCTTTCATAGAGCTCAGTCTTTTTTTTTTTTTTAAGAGAGAGTGAGAGAGAGAGAGATAGAGAGAGAGAGAATCTTTTAATATTTTATTTTATTTTATTTTATTTATTTATTTATTTTTTTAGTTCTCGGCGGACTTTGTTGGTATGTGG
The DNA here is from genome assembly GCF_964194105.1 of Spermophilus citellus. Taxonomy (NCBI): domain Eukaryota; kingdom Metazoa; phylum Chordata; class Mammalia; order Rodentia; family Sciuridae; genus Spermophilus; species Spermophilus citellus. The sequence goes on along the minus strand of NC_138190.1, from coordinate 119,815,562 downwards.
TGCTGAGGATCGAACCCGGGCTGCACGCATGCCAGGCGAGCGCGCTACCGCTTGAGCCACATCTCCAGCCCCCTAGAGCTCAGTCTTGATGGAAGAGACAGGCAGGAAATAGCACAATTATAATAGGGTGAATGATGTCAGTGTTACGGTAGGGGAATCACAAGGATTTGCAGAAGTTCACAAGAAGAATACTAGCCCAGGCTTTGGTAGTGAAGGAAAGATTTCCACAATAGGTGACATCTAAACAGAGATCTGACTTTCAGGTTCCTCCTAGTAGCAACAACACAGCTGCCAGATGCCATTTTCTGATACTCTGGAACTGACTCCACAATGTCTCAGTTTTCTGGCTAGCTGCTGAGTCTAGAGAAGTAGTATGCATTGAAAAGAGAGTTTAAGGACTCCCTATAGCCTCTCAGATAGTTCTGCCTTGGCCCTGCCCTTCATTAAGGGATTCTCAGAAACCTTTTTGTGGAAGCATCCTGAATCCAGAGGTACAACCCTTAGCTCTTATGACATAAAACCAGACTGGGCAGTGTATCAAGACTTGTGTACTGTGACCTTGTCCTGAGGGAGTCACCATCTATAATGGGCAATGGAACCTCAGCCCACTCACAGTGATTAAAGATTCCTTTGATGTTTTCTTGGCAAAAATCACATCAGCAAATTACATCCTGTCTCTCTGGCCTGCATATAGTGGCTTGGAATGGAAAAATGCATTTTCTTTTTCTGGCTCATGCTGTTTAAAAATCCTATCAGCCACAAGAGGCCATGGATTGGTAAGGTTAGATCAGGATTTGCATCTTAGATCAGTGCCTTATATGAAATTTGGGGCAAGTTGCTGATTTTCTCTGAAGTTCAGTTTCCTTTTCGCCAAGTGGAGAAAATAATAATCCTTCTCTGATAGTGCTATTATGGAATTAAAAGGACATAATAATTTCATGCCTGAAATAATGATATTACCCTCAGTAAATTATGGCTTACATTCTCCTTCCTTTGCATCAGAGCAAGGACAACCATGTTACCGTAGAAATATGTTATATATAAAGTGAACATGTTGTCACTTTCAGCAGTAAATTCATTAGTTCAAACTAGATGTTCAATTAACAATTGCTTCTTTATTACTCAACTTGATTTAATTGATCAGATTTTCTGACAAGGAAAAAAAAGGTTGGAACATAAGTAGAAGAGGTATCAGTCTTGTCCATTCTGATATTTCCCTTCATTTTTAACCATATCCTATAGCCACCATTTAAAACCCTGTCACAGTGTATCTGGAATATTATAGGCACTTGGTCTACATTGTTGTATAACTGAGTAGTTACCAAAGGAATAAATGAACAAGTGATTGATAGGTAAGCTATGATGATAATGAGAGCTGGCTGGAGCACAAATGATGACTGGTAGTGGCATGTCTGTGCTGAGAGGAGAGGCATCAGATCAGTAGGAGTTGAAAGTGTAGAAAGAGGGAGAAATTTACCAATGATACATGTCTTGTGCCGATTTTGTCCTGAGATTGGCTAAGCTGATAAATAGGAACTTGAAATGATTCATTTGGCTCTCTAGCTAGACCCCAGATAATCAATATGACTGACTTGGGGCCACTTAAAAAATGATATGGTATTATAGGATCCAGGAGATATTGAGGTAATAAAATAACTTTCTAAGAAAAAAGGCAATAGAAACCCTCTTATGCTATGGTGGCCATGTAAATTGGTACTGTCACTATGGCAAACAATTTGACGTTATTTGATAAAGCTGAAGATGTTCATATACCCTACAGTCCAGTAATTCCAAGACTAGGCGTACCCTCTGGAGAAACTCTTACACTTGAGTGTCAGATAAGGTGCTCACAGTGGCATTAGTGATAATAGCAAAACCATGCAAACAACTTGAATGCACAGATACTGAGAAAAAATTATTTATTTTTGATACACAAAGAGAATGGAATGCATACAGAAGTACAAATTATTAAGCTAGAGTTATGTGCAGCAACATGGATGAATCTTAAAAACTAAAATGTTGAGTGAATAAAAGAAAATATTTATATAAAATATGCACAGTATGATACCATAAAATGTAAAATGGTATTATGTATTGTTTATGGGTGTATATGTATAAAGAATAGAATAAAACTACATGTTGAAATAGTAAACAAATTTACAAGAATGCTTACTTTGAGGGATAAGAGAAGGAATAGGAACAGGAAAAGATATATGATAGTTTATGTTTGTGATGTTTTACTTCAAAAATGAGTGATGGATAAGCAGGGGTTTTAGTTATTTGCATACTTTGCAGTTCTTAAGTAAGGGAACAAATGTAAAGTGTTCATACATGAAGCATTTTCTGACAAACTGGGAACCAAAATTTCTGGGCATAATCTGTTTTCATTGTGGTACATGCCTTCAAAATACCAATGAAGAGTAGGAAGTTCTACTGACTCTAGAGTATTTTACAATGCATAGAACCAATGTGCTTTTGTGATGAGGTCTGAAGCAGAAAAATAGCTTCACTCTTGCGTAAGATGGTTTTGGACAGCAAAAATTTCAATCGTACAACCCATTTTTAAATGTAAGACTTTGCATAATTATAAGTGCATTTCTGTAGCACTTGATTTGTGTTCATATGGAAATTGCCTCATTTTATTTTCTCACTGACAGTGAATGTGATATTAAATGAACTATTTACAAAATTAAATTTTTACCTAACTGGTTCCCATTAAGCCCAGCATTCTCGTATCAAGATAAAATTGATTTCTGAGAAAAGTGAAGCTTACTTAGGATACTTCAACATTGTATAAGCACCCCAGTTCTTCTGTGAATTAAGTATATTATGGGAAAATCCAGAGTCCTATGTTTGAGATCTAGGAACTCATATACCTATATCATAAAATAACTTTTCCAATGCTGAGAAGATCTTAATGCACTTGGAGGAGTCATTCTCTGTTAAAATAAAAAGGATAAGTGGGGATAGGCTTTTTAAAAATTTCTGTGAGATGTTCATATAAAGCATTCACAACTCTAAGTTTGGCTTTTGTTCTATTGATCACTTTGGCTGAACAGTTAATATTTGCAACCACTGTTAGTAATTTATCATAATTAGTTCCACCAAAGCAGCCTTCCATCATTAGAAATAACTTGTATATGAGTATGGCCTAAATAAATATCTAAATTGCCTTCCAATTAAAATGCACATTATGCCATTGGAGACTTTTTCTCCTTAGTTATTTGTATAATAAATCATTAGAAAAATTCTTATATAGCACTGAGGCAATTTATTACCTATTGACAATGAGAGGGGCAAACAAGAGGCAGTAATGGGGTCTTTTGCTATTATAAGATTTGAATGATCATTCTGATATTCTGGATTGGAATTGACATTTTGAATGGACTGTCATCTCAGTTGGAGAGTGTAACTGTTGACATGAAGGCTGGCTTGACATCATACTCAATTCATTTTCCTAACTTACAGAATGTTGTTAAACGTCTCACTTGATGAGGCAATTAACTTGGCCTTCCATCCTTCCATTGCTATGTAAATCCAAACCTGTGAGTTCTTTGACTCTTTGGGGGTATACTTTGGTCAAATGAGAATAATTATATTCCCCTTAGTACTGATAACAAACTTCGTGAGTGTGTGGATAGATAAGAGTATATATCAGTTTTATTCCTGATATCATTAGCTGCACAAAATTCACTTTCTTTGCAAGGGAATCATTGTGGAAGACAATGGATTAATGGTATATGATACTTGAAAGAGTTTTCCAGAAGGATAAAAACAACAGCAGAGGTACTGGTAATCTTGCAGGATGTTTTCTTGGTGAGCACTCATGCTGCAAAAGGTAAGAGCCTTGAAGTTATAGCTTTGTCTTTGAAGCAGACTTGGTTGGATGTTTTTGGGTCCAATAAATCCAGCATTCACATTTATAAAATGTGTGGGCTAAACCTAACTGCATATAGTATTGGGATAAAAACTATTATCACCTGTATAATCTGGGTCACAAAATTCACTAGGACTTTATAGGGCCAGTTGGGAAGAAAAATGACCCAGAAGAGAACACGACAAGAGCTGTGGGTCTAAACCATTTTAACAATGGTTTCTAAAGGAGTAAGCTAGTAGTGTCATGTTTAGAATTAACTAGCAGATATCTCCAAGAGGGAGGGTAGTTTAATATAATTGAATGGTATTTTGATGTTCATAAGCAGAAGTTTCCAAACAATGGCTAACTCTATACACAGAAATATGGTGGCAATGTACTTCTTTATAAGGTTCATTTATTGAGAACAAGAAATGAGGATTATGTCCCTATCAGTAAAAGCTAATCAGGGAGTCAAGGACCTAGGCCTACAGTCAGAGAAGAAACTGAAGTAGTCTGGAAACAAAATCAGAACCTCAGTTATATATATAAAATAAACATAGCAGGAAGTTGTAAGGAAGCTCAAGTTTATGCAATATGTCATAACTATGGGCTTTCCTTAGACACACTGGTACTAAACTAAGGGCAGATAAAATAATACAAACTCTTCTTCACTGGCAGGGAGGCTCAAGGACTTGATGAGTTTTAGTCTGAAATTTTAAAGGACTTCAGCTTCTATAGCAGGGCTATGGAGAAAGCAGAAGCTATAGGGTCTTGTAGGCAGAAAATGGATTTTTAAGAGTTCCTACCTCCCGAGAAAATGTTATACATAAGCCTTCACTTAAAAAAGGTAAAAGTATAAATAACAACAATAGTAATGATAATACTAATAGAAGAACAACAATAGTAAGAGCAACATTTGCTTCTATTTAACAATTATCATGTTCCAGGACTGTAGCAGGCATTTTACAAATATTATCTCATTTTATTCTTATAACAACACTAAGAAATAAATCTCAATATTAATCTCCTTTTTTCAGCTCAGAGATTTTAAGTAGCATGCACAAATTCACATAGCTGATGAATTGTGGAGATAGGATTGAAATCAGTTTAGGTAGTTTTTTTTTTCCTAAGCCTATGTTTGCTATTACTATCTGCAGTGCACATACAGCATGTTATATGTGCATATTAGAATAGGTATAATGCTGAACAAATATTACAAGACACAGATTTTGTCATAATTTTATTTGCATGAAAAGAAAATATAGTGGATTTCAGGTGGTGATTCAACAAATATATATTGTGCACCAAGTACATACCAGACATTTTGCCAAGTACTAGGGAGACAACAATGAACAAAACAGGCACAATCACTGTTCCCACCAACCTTAAAGTCAAGGATGAAGCTCTGGGATAGTTGTGGGCTACCTTAGCTAACGATGATTTAAAGATGATAGCTTCTAGGATATGTTATTCATCTCTTAGATCCTTTGAAAATTTCCATGGAAATAAACTCTTTTATAGTAGTAAAATAGTAGGGTAAGATAACAGGGTTTAAGTTCATAAATTGGGAATAGACTGAATCCAAAGCTTTGTTTTTTAGGTTTTTTCCAGGAGAACAGAAACTACTCTAGACCATGCAGTCAATGTAAATTAAATAGAAGCATGGTTAAATGAGTGATGGACTCCTTGGTAAGTCAAGGAGGAGATGGTAAGGTAACAACAGGAAACTGCTTCTAGTTCTAGGAGTATAGGGACAATGGAAGGCAGGGTTGTTGCCCAAACCTACAGCCAAGCTGTTTGGTTGAAGTGGAGGGTGGAGGGCTGCCTGGAGAGACCTGCAGCTCTGAAGGAAGGACATTGGAATCTTACTTTTTCTCAATTCCTGCACTACAATCTTCCACTAATGTTTCCCATTCACTAAACACACTTAGAAGCCAGAGGACAAGGAACATTGAAGGTTGTTGCCTGTGATGATGAGCTAAGCAGGGGAAGGGGAATGAGAGTGGGAATACAAAGCAACTAGTGGCTACAAAAGTCAAGCTTAATATCTGGTTAACTGTCACCATGGATAAATATGCCCATACATCTATTTCTCTACCTATAAAAGTAAAATTTTTAATTTTTTTTTAGAGAGAGAGAGAGAGAGAGAGAGAGAGAGAGAGAATTTTTTTAATATTTATTTTTCAGTTTTCGGCAGACACAACATCTTTGTTTGTATGTGGTGCTGAGGATCAAACCCAGGCCACACACATGCCAGGCAAGCGCGCTACCGCTTGAGCCACATCCCCAGCCCGAATTTTTAATTTTTGATTTGTTTGTTTATTATAACATTATGGTTATACATAGCATTGAGTTCATTTTGACAAAATCATACAAGCAAGGAATTTGGTTTCAATCTCCACTCCTCTCACTTTCCTTCTCTTCCTCCCTCCCCTTATTCTCCTTCCTCTACTCTTCCTTTAGCTTATTTATTTACTTATAATGGGTACTTTATATAATAAAGGTGAAATTCCCATTGGACATTTACATATGCACATAACATTATTTTGTAAATGCATTTCATATTTCCTCCTCTTCCCATCCCTTTCCCTCTCATTCTCCACTTTCTACTGTACTGAACTTCCCTATATATTTGATATCTGATGTCCCTCCAACATCTTCTTTCATTTCTTTTGCTCTAATTTTCACACATGATAAAACAAACATTCAACATTTGATTTTCTGAAACTGGCTTATTTCACTAACCATGATAGTGTCCATTTCCATCCATTTACTGGAAAATGCCATTATTTCATTCTTCTCTATGGCTGAGTAAAACTTCCATTGTGCATATATATGACATTTTTCTTGACCCATTCGTCTATGGATAGGCCTTTGGGTTGATTCCATAATTTGGTTATTGTGACTTATGCTGCTATAAACATTGAAGTGGCTGTATTTACTTTAGTATGTTTTATGCCTGGTGTTTAAGAAATCTCCATACTGCTTTACAGAGTAGTTGTACTAACCTTCAGTGTCATCAACAGTGTATCAGTGAACATTTTTCCCACATCCTCAACAGAATTTATTATTATGTGTGTTCTTAATAATCGACCTTCTGACTGGAGGAGATCAAATCTTAGTGTAGTTTTGATTTGCATTTCCCTGGTTGCTAGAAATGTTAAACTTTTTGTTTCATATATTTGTTGTCCATTTGTATTTCTTCTTTTGAGGAATGTCTATTTAGGGTTTGCTCATTTATCAATTGGGCTTTTTGGGTTTTTTAGTTAAGTTTTTTGAGCTCTTTCTATATTCTGTATATTAATCCCCTGTCAGAGGAGCATCTGGTAAAGATTTTCTCCCATTCTGTAGGCTCTCTCTTGATACTCTTAATCATTTCCTTTGCCATGTAGAAACTTTTTAATTTGATGCTTTTATTGATTCTTGTTTTTATTTATTGAACTTTAGGGGTGTTGTTGAGGAAGCAGGTACCAGCACCAAAATGAGGGCATATTCACCCTATGTTTTCTTCCAGAAGTTGCAAGGTTTCTGGTCTAATTTCTAAGTCTTTGATCCATTTTGATTTGACTTCTGTACAGGGTGAGAGATATGGATCTAACATGGTATCCAGTTTCCAAGCATCATTTATTTAAAAGGCTATCTTTCCTCCAACATATAGTTTTGGCACCTTTGTCAAAAATCAGATAGCTGTAGGTATGTGAGTTTGTCTCTGTGTCTTCTATTCCATTGGTCTTTATTTCTGTTTTGATGCTAATACCATAAAAGCTGGTATTTTGAAATAAAACATTGCCACACAGCATTTGTGAGAATTAAGTTGATACCTTAGAAGTATTTAGAAAAAAAAATATCTGGCAGAGAGTAAGCCTTCTAAATCTTACTATGAGATGTACTATGATATAAGGTACTGGTAATACCTATTATTATTTTGTCATATATAATATTACCTGCTCTTTGTGTTTACTAAGGGCCTCATAATTACAGGAGCTCATAGTTCAAGTGTTTTAGCAAACACAAATTGGAAATGAGTCTGACTATTCTTATGTGTGGTATTCCTCTCTTGAAGTCATTCTCATAAACCTAAACAGTGAGTGGTCAGACCAGAATTTAGGGAAGCTCATGAACCGCCTGTTGGCCCAGCTCCTGTTAGCACACCTAGCAGGAAGTACTCAATATAATAATCTGTGTCAAGTTTGCAAGATTTCATCAGATTTAAAAATAAGAAACACAGGAAAACATTATTTTTGGTTGACCCCACAAATGAATGCTCTATAGTCTTTTTGAAAAACACATATATTGGTCCTTAATCCTCCCTTTTCATTTCTATTATTAAAGTTCTGGAATCAGAAATGGAAACATTTAAGATTGAGATAGCTGCACTCCCATGTTCATTTTAGTTCTATCCACAATATTCAAGATATGGAACCAACCTGAGTGTCCATCAATGGAGAATGAAAAACAAAAATGAGGTATATATACAAAATTGAATAATATTTCTTAAAAGTAGAAGAAATCCTGTCACTTCTGACAACATAGATAGACATGGAGGATATTACATTATGGGAAATAAACGAGGTACAGAGAGACAAATATCAAAGTATCTCAATTGTTTGTGGAATCTAAAATATTAGATCTCACAGAAGTAGAAAGTAGATAGGTGGTTAACCAGAGGCTGAGGGTAGTAGAGTGGTTAGAGAAACTGTAAGGCAAAGTTATAAGTAGATAGTAGGAATAAGTTCTGGTGTCCTATTGCAAAGTACAATTAATAATAATAATATATTGTATATTTCAAAATAACTAAATGAGAGAATTTTTAATGTTGTCACCACAAAAATTGATAAATTTGAGATGATAGATATGCTGATTATGCAGATTTGCTAATTCTACAATATGTTCATGTATTGGAATTTCATTTTATATCCCATAAATATATACAATTATTATTTTCCAATTAAATATAAAACTTAAAGTTACATGATAGATACCATAAAAAAGTTGGAGATGGGTGTAAAATCAGAAATTCATTAAAATTAGAGACAAGGAGAGTTCACCTGCTTTATAAATAGTTGAAAATTTTTATCATTTAAGGTAATAAACAAAAACATAAAATATTCAATCAATGAAGGTAAGTGTTAGATTAATGTGTTCTTCTCTATCAAAATGGAGAAATGTTTCAAGTATTATAAAGGGAAAAGAAGAGACAAAGAAAACTCTAGGCAGCAGAGTTTTTAGTGCTTTTAATACTGTGAGGGACTCTGTGCTTCTGTTGTTTTTTTGGCACTGGCTGGGACACAGATTGGTAGCAGTCTAGCAGGTATTTTATAGCTCTAATTTCCTTATGGTGAGTCCATTGGATAATGAAACTTGGAAAAAATTCTAATACTTTGAAATAAACAATCGTTCATCAGGACCTGGCAGATAGATTTCTGTAAATCCATTTTAAAATGTTGATTATTATTTATCATGAGTGCAGATAAAATTGTGGCATTAGTGAAGATGTTAGATATTTTTGTTTGTCTTTGGAATCACATGGCATCAGTAAGCACAGCACTTTGTTGGCAATAGAAGCAGAAAAGCTGGGCCAATCATTCTATTAAGTTAAGCACTTGGCTCTCCTTTGGAGAGACTTGAATCTCTGATTCAGATATTTCAGACTGAGACTTTTTGGGGAATGAATTATGCAGGTAAATATTCTATGCTCTGCAGCATTTTGTATATCTAGACTTGGATGAAATATTTATTAGATTATATTTTCTATATCAATTTTCCTAGTCTAGATTGTGAGTATCACAAGGGTAGAGATAGCTCTGTCCTATTGACCATCATATATTCAGTGTCAGCATAATGCTTGACAAATGCTAGGTATTCAGGAATTATTTGTTGGATAAATGAATGAAAGTTTCTAGGACTAAAGGATATTGTATAGCTGCTGTTGAAAAATAAAATGAAAAATCTGCAATAGATTTTTGAGGATATCATAAATATAGATAAATTTTAAACAAAAATATATTTCTGATTGGAGAACTATAATTTTTTTCTAGGTCTTGTTATATGACAACTGCCAAACTAGTAATGTTTTGACTAATGACTATGTTGATGGCTATTTCTTCAGTTTTTCTTGAATAGAACATCTAATTTCAGCATTCTCATGGTTAAATTAGATCCAGGGTTAGGCAATTAGATATACCACTTGATGCTTTCCTGTATATGATCATTGAAGGTGACAGGAAACAAATTGAGCATTATGGTCCATGCCTTTTGGAAGCTGATGAAATTCTATCTTTGTATAGTATAGCTTTCCTATTGTGTCCCATCAAATGTTAGCCCCACAAAGTACTTTATAAGAGGGAGGAAAAGTTTCCATGGTCAAATAATTTTGCATAATGTTGTATAGTTTAATCTAATCTTGGAAATTCACAATGTACCTCAATTAGTATAATAAAAGCTGTGAGAAGTTATATAGTAAATAAGCCTACATTTTTTAAACTCCCAGTTTTCTCAAATTGAGTTAATTATAGAAGCTTATTAATATTTCTGTAAGATATTTTTCCACTGAGCAGATATTAGGAAAATCTAATAGAATAGAAAGGAAATGTTCTATCTATCAAACGGGTCAGGCCAAGTACAGTGACACAGGCCTATAATTCCAGTGGCTTGGGAGGTTGAGGTCAGAAGATTACAAGTTCAAGGCCAGCCTCAGCAATTTAGCAAGGCCACAAGCAACCTAGTAATACCCTGTGTCAAAATAACAAAAATAAAATGGCTTGGGATGTGGCTTAATATTTAAGCACCCCTGAATTCCATCCCTAATATCAAAAAAAGGAAAGGATCTGGCCCTTCTCTGTATATCTTACTTAATAGCTATGTGGCATGGATATTAATTTTCCAGGCCTCATTTTCCCATTTTCAAAAGGAGATCACACCACATGACCTCAAGTCTTAGATAAAAGTTTATTTTTTTCACACTTTAAAGTTTTTGGAGGCCAGGCACCCATGGTGCATGCCTGTAATCCAGCAGCTGGGAGGTTCATGAATTCAAAGCCAGCCTCAGCAACTTGTTGAGACCCTAAGCAACTCAGTGAGACCCTGCATCAAAATAGAAAACAAAAAGGGCTGGAAATGTGGCTCGGTGGTTAAGCACCCCTGGGTCCATTCCCTGGTACAAAAAAAAAAAAAAAAAAAAAAAAGCTTTTGCTTTCAGGAAAAGTCTTAAGATCCATTTACCATGTTACTTATTTTTTCTCAGAAAAGTTATAATTAAACTAATAGTTCATCTTATAATTTGTAGCATCTTAGAGACAAAGAAATGCGGTAAAATTACCCTGGTGACTGTTCAGGATTGTGAAAATCAAGTGAATCATTGGATAAGAAAACATCATATATAAATAATCCATATAATAGTTTAGTTTCATGGCTGATTTTCTGCTTTTGATAGGAAAGACAAACACCAATATGACAATACATTTTAATATCATTCTCTTAGGTGGACATGAACACACTGAATCCAAACATCCTGATTTATTTTTATTTTCATTTGTTTTCTTGCCTTGATTTAGATGATAGTTCTGCTTTATATACATAGTCACTACTTCAAAGACAAAAAACAAAAATAACCCAAATTTTAATCTTCAGTAACAATTTCTGGCATACTTTGAAAATGTGTTATAGTTTTATTTGCTGTTGGGAGGCCTTTGTTGTAAAGGCTTCTTGGAACCCATTAGGGTAATTAATTCCTCAGCAAGCATTTAATGAATTTATATGCCCACTTCTGCAGAAAGGGCTGTGAAAAATAGAGTTAGGAGGCATTAAATGGGTGTTTTTGGAATAAATTTGGATATTTTGGAATGTCAGACTCTGTGGTAGGTGCTGACTACAATATAGATGAATGAAGGCAGATTACTACATTAAAGCAATTCATAGTCTAATGGGGAATATAGATTGGTAACTGGATAAGTAGCATAATATTTAAAAATCATGGTTAAAGGACCAAAGGAATAATTGCTAGAGTAACTGCACAACCATTGGTAAGTTTTAAATGGACTTGAAATACCAAAGATGATCTAACACAGGTTAGGTCAGTAATAGTTGGGGGGAAAAGCATAGAAAATATGTAAAGGCAAAAACATTTACATGTGCAGAAGTATAGTTGGATAAAACTTTATGTGTGCTCCAGGATCTCTACAAGCATTGAATTTATCTGGTATAAACATTTCATGGAGTCATAGCAAAAGACAAACCTGGAAATATAGTTGGTGGTGACTATGAAAGGTCAAAGTAACACTTTTGGTCTCCATAGAGGAGGTGATAGTCACTAGAGGATTTTAAGTTGTCTAGTTACATGACTAGGTTTTCATTTTAGCAAAAAAAAAAAAAAGTACTTTTGTAAGCATCCTTGAGTATGGATTAAAAGGTGACCATATTGGAGGAAGAAAGACTATTTAAGAGGCTGTTGCAGTAATGTAGGCAAGTGATGATGTTTGTTGGAATGGAAAGATAATTATAGATAATTATATCATTTACAAGATGATTAAAAAGTTGAAACTGCAGAATGTAGTGGATATGGGTTACCTGGAGGGAAGAAAAGAATCAGAGAGAAGTCTGTGCTTTTGATTTTGAAAGATTGAGAAGATAACAATGTCGTATTTTATAATAGGGAGTTTAGAAGGAGGAATGAGCTTTAGGGAAAAGATAATGACTTTAGTACCAGTGTTGTTTTTAATAGTTCATTAGGACATTGGATAAAATACAATATTTCTGCTTTATTTGTTTAGTAGTGTAGAATTACATATTTCCTTCAGGTAGCTTCTACAGAGTAGTTATGAAACCTCCACTGAGCTCAAAAAGAGAATTCAAGCAAAACTCTCCAGTGTTTTCTGTGGCACAAAAGACTTCATAAAATATGTGAAATTTAGAGTGTATCTGGAAGAATGAGTAAGAATTCATTAGAGACATTCATAAGAAAACCATTCTAGTGGGGGAAGTGACATAAACAAAAGCTGAGAGCTGGAAAAGATCACATAAGTTCTAGAAACCATAAGAAATTCAAAATAGGTAAAATATGTATGGTGAAAATAGTGGTAGAAGAGATCTAAAATAAATTTTCACTTGTATCAGAATGAAGACTTTACATGTTACCCAGTAGGCAAAGAGAAACTAATGAAAGTCCAAACTAGAAATTAGATCCACAGGTCTGTATATGTAATTGCTGATGAGGCATTGAGTTCAAAGGAGATCACAAATATTGGTGAGGATGTGGAGAAAAGAGGACCCATATATACTATTTGTAGTATTATAAATTTAGTACAGACATTATGGAATATAGAATGGGTTTTCCTTAAATAACTAAAAATAGGATTACCACATGATCCATCAATATCATGACTGGGTATATATCTAAAGAAATTGAAATAAGCATGCCGAAGAGAGATATCTACACTCTCACATTCCCTGTAGCACTATTTACAATAGCCATGATATGAAATCAATCTAAGTGCCCATCAGCATATAAATTGATAAGGAGAATTATATATATATAATAGAGCACACTTTAGCTTTTAAACACATAGGAAATTGTCTTTTGCCACAACATGGATGGATCTACAGGACATTAAGTAAAATAAACCAGAAAAAGAAAAACACTGATGTTCTCAGTTATTCCAAAACAGTCACACTCAGAAATAGACAGTAGAATGGTTGTTAACAGAGACTTGGTATAAGGATGGATAGGGAAAGTAGAGATGTTGGTTAATGAGTACTAGATACAGTTAGGAGGAATAATATCTGGGAACCTATTGCCCATCATTTGAAATATAATAATAATATATATTTCAAAATAGGTAGAAGACAGGATTTTAAAAGTCCTTACCACAAAGAAATTATAAACATTTGAGATGATGGATATGCCAGTTAGCCTTATTTTATCATTCCATGAGGCATAACACACATATGTATCAAAATATCACATTGTACACCATAAACATATGTAATAATTTGTCAATTAAAATAAGACTTTAAAAGTGGGCATTGTATATGGAAACAATTTGAGAACTATATAATTTTATAATTATAATGGATAACAAGTGTGTGAATGTAAATAATGGGTATCATGTTGATGGTGATGGTAATAATTATGATGAAGATGCTAAAATTTGCAGCTACTCTTCAATGATAACCCATATGCAGGAACATGGTAAGTTTTCACTATGTATTATTGCATAGATAGCTTGTAATAACCAAATCTTTTTATATCTGTTCTACTTGTAAGATAAAAGCTCAGAGAGTTAAATTTGCCAACATTTTTTTTTAATTTCCAGAAGTAGAAGAACCCAATTTTAAATCTAAACTCTCTCCAGTGTACTTGTGCAATGAAGCAGAATAAATCCATTCTTGTTTCAAAACAAAACAAAACAAAGCAAAAAAGATCAGAAAGGAAGTCTATGGTTCTTTTTTGTAGCATCAGGTAAGACTGTGAGCCTTAATGACTCCTAATTAAGACCTCCCATCAATTCTACATCCCAAGAGATTTGGCTCGATGTGGGATCTTCCTGCTCTTATTTGAGGTTGCCAGACTTTTTTCTTATATGCAGAAACAGCTTCTGCCACGGAAATATGGCATCAAGCAGGCTTGAATTGATTCTTCTAAGTTCAACATGCCATACAAACATTGAGATTTCCCTTGGAAAGATTATTGCTAAGAGTCCCAGATTTTATCTTGTATTCCTTTATATTTTATTAAAGAAAACAGTTCAATCAAACTCCAGTGATAGATATCAAATAACTAGTTACAAAGCAGATTAACAACCTATCCAATGTATCTGGCTATTTCAAGGCAAAGAAATCTTGTTTGTTTAGTGTGTATGTGTGTGTGTGTGTGAGTGTGTGTGTGTGTGTGTGTGTGTGTGTGTGTGCATGTGCATGCGCATGCACATGCATCCATGCATGCACATACACAGAGTAATAATTTACTTTTTGTGTAGAATTATATTTTGATGATTATTTTCATTATTTCAGTATTTCTTCAAGTATGATATTCAAAATTCATGATCCTCATCCTCAACCTACTACATAAAATGTCTAGATTTAAAACCCAATGATAAGCATTTTAAAGACTCTGCATAATTCTGATACAACTTAAAGTTTAAAAACCACTAAAAGATGGATTCTAGATATTAATAAGGTCATAAGGATATATTTAATTTAGAGATTTCCCAGAATCTACACTTCACAAGTTGCTTTTTAAATGCAACAAAATAGGCTTTCTTCAAAATAGCTCCTGGCATTCTTAAGCAAGAGAATAGAGTAGCAGATTAGAAAGAGGATTCAAGCTTTCAATCTGCCAAGTGGCAAGGTGGTCAATTAGGACAAGAAATAAAACTGAAAATAACAATTGAATTATTATTTACTTACTGCAATGGTACAAACAAGAGGCTGAAATAGTGACAACTACCCCATAGGGGAGCCATTTCCCCCCATGGAATACAATAACACTGGGCAAAGATCAAATGGATATAGTACAGGTGGGGGTAGTTCTTACTGCAGAGAAATCCTTAACTATAGATTCCTTCGTTTTATGAACATGTAGGCTGGAGATAAGGAGCGAGGGAAGCACTAGCAGCAAAAACATATTGAGTCAAAGAAGAGATGCCTGAAACTATCTCAGTTGAAGCCCACATAATTTGGCCTTCAAACAGAGGTGCTTGGGATGTGAAAACAGGTGTGTGGTGTGTGTGAAGGAGCAGCCTGAATTCTTTACTATAACTCCCTCCGGAAAATTGCAATGCACTGGCTGTGTACCAAGTCTGGTGTGGGGAGAACAGCTTTACCCCATGAGGCCTTCCAAGCAAATACTTATAATTCTCTGTAGCCGGACATGAAAGAAACATCATAAGATTCCGACCTGGAGCTGAACCTTTCAAGAATTAGACTAGGAACCAGGAGATGACAGTTCTAACCTCAGTTTTGCTAGAGATTTATAGGGATTCTCTGGGTATTCTCTTTTATCTTTGGGCCTGTTTTCTAATTTATCAAACTCATGCTCAGTCTATAAGGAATTTTTTTTTGCCTCTGTTGTTTTCCTTATTTAAATTTATTTTAACTAATATATAAAACATAAAATTATACATATTAATGGGTATATATACATATATATATGTGATTTTTTGATACATGTATAATGTTAAATGCAAACATATCCTTAGATATTTATCATTTCATTATGGTGAAAACTTTAAAAATACTTTCTTCTAGCTTTTTGAAATGTATAGCCCATAATCACCCTCCTGTGCAATAGCACACCAGAGCTTCCATAACTTGGAACCCAGTGAACAACCTCTCCCCGTTCCATCTCTCCACTACTATCCTCAGCCTCTAGTAACCACCATTCTATTCTCAACTTCTCTAAGATAAACTTTTTAAGCATCCACCTGTTATATCTAATGTTTTGTCATTTCATTTCTGAGAGAAATTGGTTGGCATTCATAGCTGACAATACCTGGATTACTCTTCCTGATACAAGAGCAACCCTCATGTTAACTAGGGAAAAATAGTTAATGACTATTAAGCAACCTCTTAGCTCTCAGACTAAGGATTGTGGCATCTTGTCTTAGAAAACTGGAGACACTTTTCAACAGTATTTTGCTTTCTGAGGATTCTGTTCAGCAAATACCAGGTAAAGGCCAAAGGCAGAAGCAGATCTTTTAGAGGAGATTCTTGACAAGAGTCTTTTTCCAGTATGGTTTATTAAACTCTACTCTTTATGATCAGAAGGCACAAAACCAATTTGTTATGGTGTAAGGGGCTGGTAGAACATAACAAAAGCATCCATAAATGGGGAATTATATTTAACAAATTTTTTCAGCAGCAAATTTCAGATGGTTTTAGCTATCTAAGATAGAAGTGGATAGACGATTAAATGCTCCAGAACAGGTCTGTTGTTTATTTCATTTTGGTTCTCCAGTCTAGAATATGTAGCATATAAAAGAATGCAAATTGCTATTTGCAATTTAGTATTATTATTGGTATTACTGAGTATTAATCAGTATTACTGAGTGCTTATTCAATGTAGGCATTTTAAATATATATGCTTATTTGATCCTCAAAATCCACCTTACGAGGTAGACACTATTATTTTTTAAATTTTATTTTATCTTTTTTGTTCTAGGAATTGAATGCAGGGCCTTGTGTATGCTAGGCATGTTCTACCACTGACCTATACTTGCAGCCTGGTAAACATTATTATTATTTCCATTTTACAAATGAGAAAACTGAACTTCACAGAGGCTACATGATCTAGAATTACATAACTAGTAACTGGTGCAGCCAGGATCTGAAATTAACCATACCTGATTTCAGAGACTATATCCTTGGTTACTATCTTCTAGTCAGATTAATTTAACTGGGGACTGCCACATCCTTGGGTGGCTTATATAATTACCTAGGTGTTATAATTTGAGGATTGCTAAAATATTTAGCCAAGTCAAACATTAGCATTTCTTTCTATGTTAGACTTTAAAGGTGGTTTCATGCATAGTGTATTATATGAGCTTTAGATTGCTGTGACCAAAATGTCTGACAGGAACTACTTAGAGGAAGACAAGATTTATTTTG
Source organism: Spermophilus citellus (assembly GCF_964194105.1). Lineage (NCBI taxonomy): Eukaryota > Metazoa > Chordata > Mammalia > Rodentia > Sciuridae > Spermophilus > Spermophilus citellus. The sequence goes on along the minus strand of NC_138190.1, from coordinate 119,798,104 downwards.
TTGCACAGTTTCAAAGGATTCAGTTTACGGTCAGTTGGTGCCAAGGCAGGAAAAATCATGGCAGGAGGGCATAGTGAGGAAAGCTCTTCAGCTCCTGGAAGTCAGATAGCAGAGAAGGAGAGAGAGAGAGAGAGAGAGGATGAAGCCAGAGAGAAGAAAGACCCTTCAAGGACATGTATGCCATTACTTACTTCCTCCAAGTAGGCATGTGGTCTTCCACTAAGATATTCTTCCAGCCTGGTAAACAATATTATGATCTCCATTTTACATTTGAGAAAACAGAACCCCAGGGAGACTATGTGACCTACTCAATATTACATTGGTTCTACGAATTCACTATCCATTGCATGACTAGTCCATTCAGCTATTCATCAGATGGATTTATCCACTGATGAGATCAGAGCCCTCATGATCCAATCATTGCCTAAGAGCCCCACTTCTGAACCTTGTTGCACCTGGGGATCATGCTTTTAATACATGAGATTTGGGGGAACATTCCAGATTCAAACTCTTGACACATAGTTTCAAATATTTAAATTGTCATAAGACAAATACTGGGCCAATATGCCTGTGCATATTTTAATGTAGTTTTCCTATCAAAGACTGATCATATGGGATTGTTCATGATCAATGAGACAATCTCAGTAGTTCAAAAATGTAAGATTCACAGAGGATTTTGAAACATTGCCATTGATAAACCTTATTAACACTAAGGGCTCTATACTAAAGGAATTGGCTACCCTTGTTTTAGAAATATATTAATAGTAATCTATCATAATAATAAACCTGACTGTCAGGATTAAGAGGCTATAATCCTCTATGTGTTGAATATTGTCATGACAAAGAATCTCTTTGTGGATATGTATGTACCATGATACAAGAAGAGACCAGAAAAACTTGTATTTTCTCCACTCTGTGTTTCTTTGTGTCTGCTTTCAATCACAATGGGGGAGATTAAGGTAGCTTACAAAACACTCTATCCTGTGGGGGCTGACATGGCAATTTTGGATATTTATTTTTAAATGTCAGTACCATTTTGGAATGATATTTGATGGCATAAGTTCCTTAGTTGTGGTTTACCCCCTAAAATGTAGTATGAGGGAGTCACAGATTACTTAATTTTAGTCAAGTGTTAAATCTGAAATATGGACCAGGAAAATAAGAGCTACTCTATTGAATGCATATTTGAGGGTACTGCGGGATGGCAAAGGTGGAGGGCAAGGTTAACACTCAGAGGCAGGCAGGAACATCCAAAACTAACTTTACCTCTCTTTAGTCCAAAACATGATTTTGAGCATCTCCATCTTGACAGGGATAGAATTTTTAGAACAGCCAATTTTTGTTTCCTTAGCATTTATTATTTTCCTCCTGAATTCACTGTTGTTTACATTATAAATGGTGATACAAAAGGCCATAATTGAATGTTCAGCAGCCTGATTGAAGTCCAAAGAAAGTTCACTAAAAATCTTGAAACTTTGTAGTGAAAAGCAAAAGTACATTTGGAATAACTCTCTAACTTAAAAAACACAAGACAGCACTTTTCTCACACTGGGAATTAGTTGGTTGATGAATTAATTTTACAAAAGATTGCATCCAGGTGTTCTTAAATAAGAAGTCTCATAATGCAATATAAATGCTTCCAAAAAATGGAAATAGACTATAGTGAGTGCAGTGGGAAGAGCATGGACTTTGAAAAGAGACAATCCTAGGTTGCAATCTTGGCTCTTCTACTTATTACCTGTGTGGACTTGGACAAAATATTGAAACTTTATGTGCCTCAGTTTCAGTTTTCTAATCTATACAATAAAGATGATAAAAGTACTTTTTCTGCTTCAAAAAGTTGCTATGAGGCTTTGGTATGAAAAAATATATATGGCCTAATATATTTCCTGGTACGTGGTAGGTCCTAGAAAATATTAGTTTCATTCTTTCCCCAGGCTGAAGGAGGTATTTTGGGGTAGAGAAGAGAGACTGATATCTAGAGGGATGGGAGCCCTAGTTCATGAAAGTTGAATCCTAATAAAGATGCAGCAGCACTGAAAGCATGATGTGATTCTGCAGGCAAAGACGATACAATATCTTTAAATGGTTTGTGCACAATGTCTCAGGGAGCAACTTTCTGCAGTGTTTGGAAAAAAAGGTATAGCTAGCAGAATATAATGGCAGCATTAAATCCATTTGTCTTGGGCAGTCTTATCACTATCAAATATGGCAAATGAACCTTTTTCAAACTCTTACAGAGCTATCCCTGTGTATGAAAGAATAGGCTGCTTATTCAAGTGAGGTTTTCAATGTGGGTTGCCTAGCATTTGGGGAAAAGTTCCTATTCAAATACCATGATATCACTGTAGCTCTTCAAACAGACAAAAATAAATAAATAAATAAATAAATAAATAAATAAATAAATAAACAAACAAACAAACATTTATTAGTGTTGGAGAGGATGTGGGGAGAATGTACTCATATACTGCTTGTACAAGTGTAAATAGTCATAACCTTTTGGAAGATGGTTTGGCAGTATCCATAAAATATTAAATCAAGTATATCAGCCCCCAAATTCTACATCTATGAAGATACCCCAGAAAAACACCTGCATATGCATTTGGAGGCATATTAAAAAGATGATTATTGTAGATTTCATTGTAATAGCCTGACTGCCCACCTGCTGAACAATGGTGAACCATTATAACATATTCATGTAATGAAATATTATGCTGCCATTTAAAAATGAGGAATATTCAAAACTCAAATAAAATTCATCAAAGACTTAGGAATTAGACTAGAAACTTCATACCTTCTAGAAGAAAACATAGGGTCAATACTGTATCACATTGGTGCTCAAACTGACTTCCTCAACATGAACCCTAAATCTCAAGAAATAAAAACAAGAATCAATAATTGGGATGCCATCAAATTAAAAAGCTTTTGTTCAGCAAAAAAAATGATAAAGAGAGTAAAGACAAAATATATGAAATGGGAGAAAATCTTTTCCAGCTGCTCCTTTGACAGGGCATTAATATACAGAATATATAAAGAACTCAGAAAACTTAACACCTCTGAAAAAATAACCCAATCAATAACTGGGCAAAAGAACTAAATAGATATTTCTCACAAGAAGAAAAACAAATGGTCAACAAATATATGGAAAAATGTTCAATGTCCCTAGCAATCAGGGAAATGCAAATCAAAACTACACTAAGATTTGATCTCCTGCCAGTCAGAATGGAAATGATCAAGAATGCAAATAAAAGTAAATATAGGTGAGGATGTGGAGGAAAAGACACATTTGTACATTGTTGGTGGGACTGTATACTAGTACAACCACTCTGGAAAGTAGTTTGGAGAATCTTCACAAAACTGGGAATGGAACTACTATCACTACAACTAATACTACCACTCCTTGGCATTTATCCAAAAGAACTAAGATCAGCATAATATATTGATAGAGGTAGATCAGTGCTCATAGCAGTGAAGCTCACAATAGCCAAGTTGTGGAACCAGCTAAGGTGTCTGTCTATATATGAATGAATTAAGGAATTGTAGTGTATATATAACAATGAAATTTTATTCAGCCATAAATAAGAATGAAAGTATGGCATTTGCTAGTAAATGGATAGGAATGAAGGATATAATGTTAAGTGAAATAATCCAGTCTCAGAAATTCAGGGGTCAATTTTTTCCTCTCATATATGGAAGCTAGAGCAAAATTAAGGAAATAAGGATGGTAGGATCAGATATCATAAAGATATAGAGAAGATCAGTAGAGTAGAAGAACAAAATCCAGAGAGAGATAGGAGGGACAGAAAATGTGAGAAAATGGAGAATGAATTTTAAAAATTCATACTATGTGCATATAAATATACCACAGGAATTTCTCCTTTATGTATAGATAGAACCAATAAAAAATAAATAAGTAGATGAATGAAAGGAAGAGCAGTAGAATAGAGGCAGGAGAATGGGGATGGGGAGAAAGAAGACAAGAATGTGAACTGAAATAGAAGTCTATGCATATATGATCTGTTGGCATGAACTCAACCACTATGTCTGAGTAAAATCTTCTAATTGTTTTAAATGAGGTGTATTTGATACAGGGGCACAGAAGTATGGAAATATTCCTATGATTAATTATTGATATATAAAAAGAATTTACAATAGAGCATTTATAACATGACATCAATTTCAATTTGTAAAATTTGAAAAGAACCTCAATGTAATATATTTGCATAGGAAAAAAGTCTTATAGGATATGAGTTTCCCATGGCATCTGAAGAAAGGAGTGCTATTGATGGGGGGAGTCTTAAGGGATCACTTTGCCTGCATACTTTTTAAATGTCTACCATATTTGAAGCTCTTTGGATAAGTATATTTTACTATTGCAATCTTTTCAGTAAATAAATAAAACACATGCATGTGATAGATAGGCAATTACTTCTAGCTCATGTGTGCTTTGTATTTTCTGAGTTTTAAGATAATAGTGATCACAATAGTAGCTAACTTTATTAAATGCTACTATGTGCCAAGCAATGCTCTGAGTGCTTTACATATAATCTCCACATATACTTATCTTCATATTATATAATATTCTCAAGATAATTATGAGGTAGGAAGTAATATCATCTCTATCTTACCAACCAGAAAAAAAACTGTGTCTTAGATAAGCTAAATAACTTATTAAATCCCACACATCTTGTGATAGAACTAGTATTTGAAGCCAGAGAGATTCACTTCAGGGATGGCATAGTTAAGCAGTGTTCCATGTTGTCACTCTGAAGAAAGAGGTAAACAACAATTTCTTTACTCTCAAGAAAATTAGAGACTAGTTGGGCAGATATTCATTCTCTCTCTGTCCCTACACACACACACACACACACACATTCAGAAATACACTTGAAAATTGCAATACAAAATTATTGACAGGGCTGGGGTTGTAGCTCAGTGGAAGAGTGCTTGCCTGGCATGTGTGAGGTACTGGGTTCGATTCTCAGCATCACATACAAATAAATAAAATAAAGGTCCATCAACAACTAAACAGCAACAAAAAAGTCATATACAAGAAAGTACTATAAAAAATGCTACTGGAAGCATCCATAAAAAATACTCTCTGCAGACTGAAGAGGTCTGAAGCCAGTGCTTGGAGTTAGATCTAGAGCTCATTTTCTTGCCCAACTTTTCTTTTGGTCAAGAATATGCTTAATGGTGAGCTGATGGGGTACTATAATAGCTTGAGGCTAAAGAATTATTCAAAACCTAGAAACTCATCCAGATTTCTGCATATATGTTACTCCCCAGAGTTTGGATATTGCAGCAACTCTGAACCCCATCATGGCAACTGAAGCAGTTTGGTTGGCCTATGCTGCAATGAAATCATCTACAGATTAGGTCAGGAGAGCCACTGTAGCATGCACATAATGGACTTAATTTGCTCAAGGTTACACTGCTGTTTTGGTGGCTCATGTAGCATGATGTTATTTTCCTTTGAGATAAAATACATCACCTGGCTACAATATTCCCTTTACTTCATAATTTAGATAAAGGGTTAAAGGGATTTCAATAAGGATTTTCTTTCTTCCTCCTCCCCTCTCTAAACATGTGCACATATACATACATATATGTGTACAACAATTTCACTTTTTGATGTTTCCATTTGTGTTTTTATCTACTGTATATCATTTACCCTCCATAAAAGTATTGACAGGATTGGGATCAGCTCTTTTCCTATCTGAAAATGAGTGATGAGCCACCACTTTTCAAAGGATATCACCATGGACAGAATGAATGATTGGACTCCTAATAGAATCCTAAGAATAGGCTCCAGTTTTCAGAGATGACATTTCAGATGCTTACTTGGAGGACAATGAGTTAGTAGTACCTCTGCAACATGATCAATTTATAAAGGGCCAGGGTTAGGGTTATATAACAGGACTGCCTGCAAGAAGAACCTTATAAAACAGAAGGGTGCAAAAATGTGCTGTGCAATTGCATAATAATCTTGTGAAAAACAAAATGCCTTATTCATTTTAATAAAAACACTGGGAAAAATGATGAGTCTTCACTCTGTCTAATCAATTGCAAGCCTTCGCAATAAAAGTGAGGCTGCTTTTTCCCCACTAATAAGCACAAAATCAATCTTCAAAAGCAACATATTTTATTGCACCTATTCTTGGCTCTTCAACTCCCCAATTTATAAATGTTTATTTTTTCCCCTCAGTTGGGTGGAGATGGGTTGGGAAAGAGCAGAACAGTTCTCATAGTTGTGTATAGCTTTCTGACCTGTGTCATGGGGCTGTTGTCAAACTTCTTCTTATTTTAATAGTAGCTTGTATGCTCTTTTGGCTTGGATTTCCAGGCCCATAAAAGTCATTTTGGGGATTGGTCATATAGGATAGAAGCACACTAAAAGGTAAGACAGAAAAGAGCCTTGATTTACCTCTGTTGTGGATAAACCCTGATCATTAGCAAAACGGCTAGACTCATGCCTACTTCTAGGTCCAACAAGGCCCATCATTCCTTGAACCTCTCTGGCATATTTCAACCCTAACTACACATAAACACTTGTCCTTACATTTCCTTTCACCTCCCCATTCAAACACCCCAAACCTGTGTTTTCTTCTTTTACACCAGAACAAGTTCCTGGTTTTAGCCTACTTCCTCTAATTCTAAAGATCTGAAAAGGTGATTTATTCCATGAAGCATTTGTTTATTATTTCACAAAAAACCCTACCTTCCAATATAGGTAGTTCTCTTTAGTGTCACCTGGGTACACCTTGCTTTATCTATCAACATCTACTTATGTGGCCTTTTTACTCCATTCACAGAATTCTCAAGGACAAAAATCAGGTACATTTTAGTTTTGTATCTGTATCACATAGCACAGTGCTTGCACAGGGAAAGGGCCAAGGCAGTATTCTTTGCATCAAATTAAATAGAGAATAATACCTGATATCGTGAGTTAAGAGGGGGGCAGTAGGGAGTTAATAAGATAAATTTCTAGTTAGAGTGCATTTTGAGAATTAGTGGTATTTAAGGAGCCTAAAACCAAGAAATATAGAGAGTGTAAGTACAGCATCATGGCAAACAGGGATAAAAAGCTTGAATCTGTGACCCGGATATGTTTACCTCTACAAGTTTATGTACTTGGAGCTAACCACTGCCAGGATTATTTCCTCAGAGAGGTATCTTCAGTGAGTCGCACTTATAACCTATTTTCCTAAGTTGAATTGGATTTTATGGGTGATTTACCTAGTTCAGGGACTCTCAGCAACATTCAGGGAACACTCTGTGCCCATGGTGAGCATCAAGGTACACCTGTCTTGATTGAGACAGCTGTTCATTTGTAATCAGGGAGGCAAGTGGTTCCAGGTCAGGACTTGCCAGTATTATGGAGAAATAGTTTTGTTTCAGTAGAAGCTCACTAGTCAAGGTGGTATTAAGCAATGAGATACTGAGGACTTTTCTGGGTTTTTTTTAATATTTATTTTTTAGTTGTAGTTGGACACAGTACCTTTATTTATTTATTTTTGTGTGGTGTTGAGGATCAAACTCAGGGCCTCGCATGTGCTAGGCAAGCAATCTATTGATGAGCCACAACTCCAGCCCATACTGAAGGCTTTTCTAAGATGAAGAATGCTAGTGCAAATGGAGAGGATAAATAGGAGTGTGTGGTGGGAAATGAGGAAGAACTACTTGATACATATACTTAGACTCATGTCGCCAAATAATAGCAAACATTTGGAAAGTATTTACTCTATGCAAAGTATAATACTCAGTACCTTATAGGGATCATCTTATTTGATTCTAACAACCATGTGAGGTAGTATTATTATTAACCCTATTTTATTTATGAAAATACTAAGGCTTGGGTAAATGAACTATCTTGCCAAATGCCACAGAAATGTAAGTGACAGAGCTAGGAATGTAATTTTGATGTATTTGATTTCAAAGCCTATGTTCTTTCCTGTAATTAAAGGTAAAATTTATATACAGTATATAGAGAGTAAGTCACAAATGTAAAGGGTACAGTTGGGTAATATTTTACCTGTGTATATATCTACAAGGTGATGATCCAGGTTAAGATATAAAATATTAACACCTTCCCAACAAGTTCCTTTGTATCCCTTCCCTATCAATAACTCCCTCTATATACCCATATACATACATTATAACTAACCACTATTCTGACTTCTATCGCCATATATCACTGTTTTTCAAAGTGTGGACCCTGAACCACAACATTAGCATCACTTGGGGACTCAGTAAAAATACAAACTCTCAGGCCTCATCGCAGAACAACTGAATTAGAAATACAGGGAATGGGGGCCAGAAACTATGTTTAACAAGCTTTCCTGGTAATTCTATAATACAATCCAGTTTGAGAACTGCTGCAAAGAGTTGTTCTGCATGTTTTATAAATTCATATACATAAGTAGAATTATATAATATGTAGCCTTTTGTGTCTGGCCTTTTATACTCAGCAAACTGAGATTTATTCATATTGCATGTATAAGTAATTCTTTCATTTTTAGTTGCTGATTAGTATTCCACCATATGAATATACAATGTTATCTTTTGATAGGTCATTAGTGGAACTTTTATTAAAGGAAGTAGTTTGTCTTATATTTGTGTATGGCAAATAATTTGTGGAATCACAAAATTAAGGCCCAACTTATACAAAAGTAAAGTAGGTCATTATATCATATGATATGATTTCAGAAAGTCAATAGTACCCTCAAAACACTCTTATTTCCTTTCTAATGCCAGAAAATTATTTAATAAGAAGCCTAACACTAGAAAAACTAGGGATAACAGGAATATATCTCAACATCATAAAGGCTATCTATGCTAAGCCCTGCTGAGGGCCATTGCCAAGTAGGAATGTCACATCGAAATTTCCTTGCCAGTGTACCCCATGTTAAATGGACTTGCCTTGGAATTTCGCTGTGACATTGCATGTGTGTTTGAGAAAGGTGACCCTGCTCAAGGATGAGGGTGGATCCAGGATTAGGGTGTATCCTGCAGGTTTGAGGAAGTATCCCCGCTCCTTGGGTTTAGGGCGTTCCCGGTTTAAGACAAGTTTAAGGTATTCCCAGTTTAAGACAATATGGGTTTTAGGGAAGTTCCAGGTTGAAGATTATTGCTGTTGGGAATAGGGCGTTCCTGCTGCCTGTGTTCCCATTGAGTTCTCGTGGAATTGAGAAAATATATTGGAAAAAAGCCTCGTGGAGTAAGTGAATTGGGCGGCAGGAGAACTTGGATTTCCCCAGAACGTGTGTAGAGGCCGATGTGAGTTCGGGAATAAAGAATTGCTGTTTGAATCTACAAGCTGTGAGTGGCTCGTAATCTTGTGCCCAGTCAAGACATTGGCAAAGCCCCAGGCCAACATCATCATCATTCTAAATGGAGAAAAATTGAAGGCATTCCCTCTAAAAACTGGAAAAAGACAGGAATGCCCTCTTTCATCACTTCTATTTAACATAGTTCTTGAAACACTGGCCAGAGCAATTAGACAGATGAAAGAAATTAAAGGGATATATGAAAAGAAAAACTTACATTAGCACTATTTGCTGACAATATGATTCTATACCTAGAAGACCCAGAAAGCTCCACCAGAAAACTTCTAGAACTAGTAAATGAATTCAGCAAAGTAATAGGATATAAAATCAACACTCATAAATCAAAGGCATTTCTGTATATCAGTGACAAATCCTCTGAGAGGGAAATGAGGAAAACTATCCCATTTACAATAACCTCAAAAAAATAAGATACTTGGGTATCAACTTAACAAAAGAGGTGAAAGATCTATACAATGAAAACTACAGAACCCTAAATAAAGAAATCAAAGAAGACCTTAGAATATGGAAAGAACTACCTTGCTCTTGGATAGGCAGAATTAATATTATAAAATGGCTATACTTCCAAAAGCACTATCCAGATTTAGTGCAATCCCAATCAAAATCCCAATGACATTCCTCATAGAAATATAAAAAGTGGTCATGAAATTCATCTGGAAAAATAAGAGACCCAGAATAGCTAAAGAAATCCTTAGCAGGAAGAGTGTAGCAGGTGGCATCACTATACCAGACTTTAAATATACTACAGAGCAATAGTAATAAAACCAGCATTGTATTAGCACCAAAACAGACTGGTAGACAAATGGTGCAGAATAGAGGACACAGAGATTAACCCACAAAATTAAAATTATCTTATATTAGACAAAGGTGCCAAAAACATGAGTTGGAGAAAAAATGATGCTGGGAAAACTGGAAATCCATATGCAACAAAGTGAAATTAAACCACTATTTCTCACCATGAACAAAACTCAACTCAAAGTGAATCAAGGACCTAGGAATTAAACCTGAGACTCTGCATTTAATAGAAGAAAAAGTAGGCCCTAATCTTCATCATGTGGGATTAGGCCCCAACTTCCTTAATAAGAATCCTATAGCACAAGAATCAATAAATAGAATGGACTCAAACTAAAACCTTTTTTTCTCTGCAAAAGAAATAATCTGTGAGGTGAATAGAGAGTCTACATCCTGAGAGCAAATCTTTATCCCTTACAAATCAGATAAAGCACTAATCTCTAGGGTATATAAGGAACTCAAAAAGCTAAGCACAAAAAAAACCAAATAATCCAATCAATAAATGGTCCAAGGACATGAACAGATACTTCTCAGAGAGGATATATAATCAATCAACAAATATATGAAAAAATGTTCAGTATCTTAGCAATTAGAGAAATGCAAATCAAAACTACTCTAAGAGATCATCTCACTACAGTCAGAATGGCAGCTATTATGAATACAAACAACAAGTGTTGGTGAGGATGTGGGGAAAAAGGTACACTCATACATTGCTGGTGGGACTGCAAATTGCTGCAGCCAATATGGAAAACTGTATGGAGATTCCTTGAAAAACTTGGAATGGAACCTCCATTTAACCCAGCTATCCCTCCTCCTCGGTCTATATCCAAAAGATTTAAAAAGAGCATACTACTGGGACACAGCCATATCAATGTTTATAGTAGCACAATTCACAATAGCTAAACTGTGGAACCAACCTAGATGCCCTTCAGTAGATGAATGGATAAAAACAATGTGACATATATGCACAATGGAATATTACTCAGCAATAAAAAAAATAAAATCATGGCATTTGCAGGTAAATGGATGGCATTGGAGAAGATAATGCTAAGTGAAGTTAGCCAATCCCTAAAAAACAAATGCCAAATGTTTTCTCTGATATAAGGTGACTGACTCATAGTTGGGTAGGGAAGGGGAGCATGGGAGGAATAGATGAACTTTAGATAGGACAGGGGGTTAGCAATGATGGTGGAATATGATGGATATCAGTATCCAAAGTACATGTATTAAGACATGAATTGGTGTGAACATAATTTATATACAAACAGAGATACGAAAAATTGTGCTCTATATGTGTAATAAGAATTGTAATGGGGCTGGGGATGTGGCTCAAGCGGTAGCGCGCTCGCCTGGCATGCGTGCGGCCCGGGTTCGATCCTCAGCACCACATACCAACAAAGATGTTGTGTCCGCCGAGAACTAAAAAAAATTAAATAAATATTTAAAAAATTCTCTCTCTCTCTCTCCTCTCTCACTCTCTCTTAAAAAAAAAAGAATTGTAATGCATTCTACTGTCATGTATTTAAAAATAAAATCAATTAAAAAAGAAGCCTAGACTTTTATTCCAAAATATACATTAGAATTTAAAAGGCATGTATTACAAATTTCTTTTAAAGATAGATTAAAATCATACTGAAATGGTAATGACCTGTCCTTTCTTGATAATAAAGTATACATGATATCACTTACTAATTTCAGTACTTGACACACATTACTAATCAATCATGCTAGTTTTGTGTTGATTCCCAATACAATCTCAGGATCCTTCTCAACAAATCATCCCCAGCAGAAACTATGAATCCATCAATCTATCACAACTGGCATAGCATCTCTAGCTCTATGCCTCCCTTTCGTGTGTGTGTGTGTGTGTGTGAGAGAGAGAGAGAGAGAGAGAGAGAGAGAGAGAGAGAGAGAGAGAGAGATTGTAATGGTGCTTAAAACTAAAGAGGCAAAGAAGATATCATGGAGGGGATGTATGGATCAGAAAGGAGAACCAAAGTCACATTATTTTTCTCTGTGACACATTTTATTTTGTGGTTGCATTTAAAAGTCCATGAGGTTTGAGTAGCCAAGATAGAGTAGACTCTTAATTTAAGTGAATCTGTGAGAAATCAGCATAATAACACCAAAATGATAACAATAATATTATAGTTTAGATCTGAAATGTCACTCAAAAGTCTGAGCATTAAAGGCTTGATTCTCACCCCATGGCACTACTGAGAGTCAGTAGAACCTTAAAGAGTTGGGGCCTATTTGAAGGAAATTAGGTCATTGGGAGCATGCCCTTGAATGGGATATTGAGACCTCAGCACTTTATTCTCTGTTTTTGCTTCTCAGCTGCCATGAGATGAACTGGTGTCCTCTATTACACTCCAGCCATGATGTACTACCACTGAAGGCCCACAGCAACAGGGCAAAGAGAACTTGGACTGAAACCTCTGAGTCACAATAAACCTTTTACTTTTTTGTTGATTAAGCTGGTATTCTGTTACAGTAAAAGAATATGTATATGTCCTTATGATACATGATTTACCTGAATTATCTTATTTAATTCGTAGAACTCTGATGGTTCAGTATTACTATCCCCATATTAAACACTGCATTGAAGTTTAGAAAGGTATCTAAATCCCCATGACAGAGCTGAAATTCAAATCCAGGCTATATGACTCCATATCTTGTGTTCTTTAGAAATAATTACTCTTTACAGACTCTGAAATAATTAGATTTATTTATGGATACTTAAAACTACTTTTCCCCCCAACATTCCCAATTCTAGCTTAAAGTGTCTGAGGCTACTTTCCTGTTTTAATAAGAATATAGTAAACATCATTGAAGATTGCAGGGTTATCATTAGCATCAAAGGTTACATTTTAAAATGAGAGTCATCAGTGACATAGGTGTAGATGATTAGATATAGGAGATTCATTACTGCTATAGTGTCTTCTACCCAGTTAAATTCTAAACACCATATGATCACACACACCCACAGAAGTTAACTTTTGAACTATCAATGAATGAATAACTTCATTCATTTATCAGGCATATTATACATGTCTATTATGTATGTACCAATTGTTAGACATGAGGGCAAGGATGTATCTTATTCTCTTCTATATTCCCATCACATATTCCTAGTAAAAGATAGGTGTTCAATAAATATTTGTTGAACAAGTGGAGGGATGAATGAATTAATTCTTCCACAAATTCCAGACATTGTATGAAGTTCTGAGACAAGCTGTAATATTGGTCATTTGCCTAAAAGGAAGGAATTAGTGTAGAGATCCCATTAGTTAAGTAAAGATTACATGCATCTGACTATTAGACATATGGAATTTCCATAACCAATATGTAAGGGAAATACAAAGTTTGGTCTTCTCAGAACATATCTGCTATTTTCCCTCCAATAACTAAATAGTTAAGATTTTATGTCCAACAGACAGAAGCTTGCTTCTTTAAAAAGTAAAGCTGAATATATTGACACTGACAGGAGAATGTAAACACTGATGTCCATAGTGAATTTTACACTGAATGCTATATTTTAAAAAATTCAAAATAATGGAGAAAGGAACAGAATTCCCAACCATTCTTTTCACAGTTAAAATGCATTACATGGTAAGGTTGTCTTTTTAAAAAACAAGTCAGCATTGGTTTAGTATTGAAAGAAAATGCTTCAGTGATTTTATAAAATTGAAAGGAGCAAATTCCTAATCCAGTGAAAGTGAACATTCAAATATGTCTTATTCTCTTCTGAACTTATGTACACCTCCTGGGACAATAGCAAACATCTTACCTAAGCACATTTCTATGGTAGCACCGATCTCCCTGTTTCACACCAAAGCAATACAAATGGCTCACTTGGACAGTTGAAGTGGTACCCACATCACCTTAGCATCAAGTGATATTAGAGTCTACTGAGCAGAAACCAGAAGGCTTATGTTATCCATAAGAATAATACCAATCATTCATTCAATTGGAACCAACCCTCATGCACACACAGTTGTTTGAAGCAGGAAATTTTTCCTTAAATGGTAAAAGAAATGATAACATCATTTTTTCCTATCTCTTGTAGCCACATAGTGAGGATTATCCATAAGGAAAGTCACAAATATCAATAAAAAATTCATTTGGCCCATGTTAGAAATCTATGGCCATGTTGTAAGAAATGTTATTAGTGATAACCATTGAGGGCTCATGTTCCTGAGTGATGCTGTGATTTGGAAAAAAAAGATTTCTTGAGGGGTTTTTTTTGGCTATTTTATAGACAATGAGTGCTATGGTGCCATGCTATGGATATATTTGATGAAACCATCTATAAAACTAATTTTTTTTGAAGAATGATGACAGTATGCAGAATCCTTTATTCCAAATGTGAATATATTAGTTTCCTCTTTCTGAAATGACAAATTACCACAAACTTAGTGGCTTAAAACTACATTACTTATTATTTTACTTTTTTGAAGATAAAAAATCTTCAAGTCAATGTGTCCATAGGGCTATGTTCCTTTTGAAGGCTTTAGGGGAGAATCAGTTTCCTTAACTTTTTCAGCTTTCAGAGGTCATCTGTATTTCTTAGTTTAAGCTTCCCTCCTCCAACTTTAAAGCATATCAGTTCAATTTCTGTTTCCATCATCACATCTCCTTTTTCTTTGAATCTCTTGCCTCCTCTGACAGGGACCTATGTAATTATGTGAAGCCCACCAGAATAATGAAGAATAATTTTTTCCTTCTCAGGATCTTTAACAACATTTGTAAAAAATCCCCTTTTCCATGTAATGTAAAATATTTGTGGGGATTAGGGTGTGGACACCTTTGGAGGGAGGACATTAATCTGTCTGCCACACTAGTGTAGCTGCAATGATACAATGCTTTACTCACTTGCTTAAGGCACATAAGTTTATGAGGCCAATATTGCTTCCCTGATGCTTGTAAATACCCTCCTGATTATTATGGGTTACACTGTTTGATCCTAATAATCACTGTAGAAGGTAGACATTATTATAATCTTAATACTGAAGATATAGTACTGGAGCTCAGAGAAATTAATAAACTTTCTCAAGTTCACAGAGATAGTTTCAAAGACAGGACTCAAATACATGAAAGTCTTATTCTAAGGCCCATGAAAATCCTAGTTTTTCACTCTGCCTCATTAGATGTGTTAGGTTTTCTTGCTCTATTTTCTGGCCACAGATGTACCTAAACCTTGACTAGAAATATCACAGTTGGGTGGTTTGGGGCTACATGTGGCTAGCTCAGTCATTATCCCTGCAAGTGCAATTCAGTGTAATTCAAGGAACAATTAGTGAACTTCAGTGTATGCCCCTTCTTGAGTAAGGTCCATGCTTCACTGATGATTATGAGCCATTTGAGGCATATTGCTGTTATATTATGACCAGAGATATAGATTGTAGACAAATAATTTAATTATTATCTCAGGATAAAAGGAAGCAGATACCTCCTGAGTTCGTATGCCTTGCCACTAGGAAATTGTCAAGTTTCATAAGCTCTTATAACTCTGGAGATAAGACATAGTTTTCACCCTTAGGAGATAAGATAGTTTTCTACATTTTCTATTTGTTTAAAAGATAGTCTTTAGGATAAACACTCTCTCATCCTATGGATATGGGAGTACAAATAAAATTTATAGAAGTACTACATGAACCCAAGAGTAACATGGCTATATTTCTTTTAGTACTATGTAACTTTGTCTTTTCGGGGACAGTGGAAAGTTAACCCCAAAATTGGAAGTCATGGTGGCATTTATCTGATTGTTATATTGTCCATGGAATGTTTTTAGTCTTTAAGAACCCTAATCCACTCTTTATTTTTTATTTTTTTTTAAATTTTTATTGGTTGTTCACAACATTACAAAGCTCTTGACATATCATATTTCATATATTAGATTGAAGTGGGTTATGAACCCCCAATTTTACCCCCAATGCAGATTGCAGAATCACGTCAGTTACACATCCACAATTTTACATAATGCCCTATTAGTAATTGTTGTATTCTGCTACCTTTCCTATCCCCTACTATCCCCCCTCCCCTCCCCTCCCAACTTCTCTCTCTACCCCATCTACTGTAGTTCATTTCTCTCCTTGTTTATTTTCCCATTCCCCTTACAACCTCTTATATGTAATTTTGTATAGCAATGAGGGTCTCCCTCCATTTCCATGCAATTTCCCTTTTCTCTCCCTTCCCCTCCCACCTCATGTCTCTGTTTAAAGTTATTCTTTTCTTCCTGCTCTTCCTCCCTACTCTGTTCATAGTTGCTCTCATTATATCAAAGAAGACATTTGGTATTTGTTTTTTAGGGATTGGCTAGCTTCACTAAGCATAATCTGCTCTAGTGCCATCCATTTCCCTGAAAATTCTATGATTTAGTCATTTTTTATTGCTGCATAGTACTCCATTGTGTATAGATGCCACATTTTTTAATCCATTCATCTATTGAAGGGCATCTGGGTTGGTTCCACAGTCTAGCTATTGTGAATTGTGCTGCTATGAACATCGATGTGGCAGTATCCCTGTAGCATGCTTTTTTAAGGTCTTCAGGGAATAGTCCGAGAAGGGCAATAGCTGGGTCAAATGGTGGTTCCATTCCCAGCTTTCCCAGGAATCTCCAAACTGCTTTCCAAATTGGCTGCACCAATTTGCAGTCCCACCAGCAATGTACAAGTGTACCCTTTTCTCCACATCCTCGCCAGCACTTGTTGTTGTTTGACTTCATAGTGGCTGCCAATCTTACTGGGGTGAGATGGTATCTTAGTGTGGTTTTGATTTGCATTTCTCTGACTGCTAGAGATGGAGAGCATTTTTTCATGTACTTCTTGATTGATTGTATATCCTCCTCTGAGAAGTGTCTGTTCAGGTCCTTGGCCCATTTGTTGATTGGGTTATTTGTTATCTTATTGTCTAATTTTTTGAGTTCTTTGTATACTCTGGATATTAGGGCTCTATCTGAGGTGTGAGGAGTAAAAATTTGTTCCCAGGATGTAGGCTCCCTATTTACCTCTCTTATTGTTTCTTTTGCTGAGAAAAAACTTTTAAGTTTAATTAAGTCCCATTTGTTGATTCTAGTTGTTAACTCTTGTGCTATGGGTGTCCTATTAAGGAATTTGGAGTCCGACCCCACAATCTGTAGATCGCTAATCCACTCTTTAATTAAGTTCTCCATTGCAGGTATCCAAACTTCTCTACCTGTTTCATATAGCATATCACCCAGATGCTCTATTTCCTTCCATAGTTCAAACTCAAACAGATTGCTCCTGATTTCCATTCCCAATGAAGCCTAATTTTTATACTTATAACAAATGTGCACCAAGTTATTTAAATGCACAGGGGAAGGGAGGGAGAAGGAGAGGGAGAGAGAGGAGAAGATATTAATTTTTAAAGCTCTCCTGGAACTTCCCCCTAGTTTGCTCCTCATCTAGAACTCCTTCTTTTTGTAATATTCTCTTAATCTTCCAAATACACAGTAGCCTCTAAAGCTACTTCTTTATTCATATTTGGTTCTGTTTTATACTTCTTAAAAATTTAATATATATTAGACATTGTTGTAGATTCTAGAGATACAACAAACACAAAAACAACACAAAGAAACAAGACAGACCCCATAACCTAAAAGTTAAGAAGAAATAGTTACTTTAACAGCATAGTTGGGTTTTGGTCAGTGTGGATAAATGCACATATAGCTATGGGAGAACATAATTTTTTTTAAAGAGAGAGTGAGAGAGGAGAGAGAGAGAGAGAGAGAGAGAGAGAATTTTTAATATTTATTTTTTAGTTCTCGGCGGACACAACATCTTTGTTGGTATGTGGTGCTGAGGATCGAACCCAGGCTGCACGCATGCCAGGCGAGCGCGCTACTGCTTGAGCCACATCCCCAGCCCATGAGAACATAATTTTTGAAGAACTAACTCCTCCTTTTGATGTATGAAGAGAAGTTAATTTGATTAAAAAATGAAAGATTCTGTTTCCCGAGTAATATCTTTGGCTTGCCTCCTTTCAGTTCCAGGTTCATAGTTTCACTCTGATCCCAATCTAGGTTAACTTAATCTCAGACTGTTTATTTCAACAGTCTCTCAGCTAGTCTTCATGATACCTCTCTGGTGTCCTAACTGCTCTAATATCCACTCACTCCATCCATCTTCTGCCCTGCTAATAGATTAATTGTCATTAAAATATTACCTTGCAAAAACAATTCATTCTCTCTCCCGAACCTCTCCCAGTGTTAAAAATCTTGATTGACTCACTACTACTTTCAAAATAAAATCTAGAGCCTTCATTTTGGATCCCCAGTTCTCCTCAGTCTGGTCCTCATCTATGGGTCTAGCCTTGTCTCCTATAATTTCTGACATACAACCAACTCCCTACTCAAATCTGTGCATAATTGCTCAAAAGCTTGTAGATATATTCTTGCCTATATAATTTTGCTAGCATGGGTTTTGTTCATAATTCCTTCATTTATCTAATCCTTAGATCTAAGTCCTATTTTCCTTTCAAGAACTACTCATTCTCATATTCTTTATAGACCTGAATCAGTCTATCCAATCTTTCTGTGATTACTGCTTTCTTCAACAGACTTATTTCACCTATCACTTAGCATATTCAATATTCTACTGTACTTACTTGCCATGTACAATTTCATTTTCTCACACTGGACAGTAATCACCTCAAAGACAAGGACTGTATCTTGTGCCCCTTAGTATCCCCATAATTTAAGAAGCTCGGAAGATTTCTTATGATGATGGCGGCAATGAGTCAGTCACATGGTACATATAAGGAAGAGATGTAAAAAAACAAAAACAAAAACAAAAACAAAAAACCTTTGGAATCCATCATTTCCCACCATTAAAGAAGGGTCATCCAAATCACTTATATGGAAGATCAAGATGAAATCATTTTGGGGACAAAATTAAGCCAGATATATAAGCCCACAAGTTTTCAGGGCCCATGGAAGGTACATAATTAAGCTGGAAGTAAGTCAATAATTATTTTAAAAAACTTTATGCAGTACTTGCTGTGTATTGGGCATTATTCTAAATGCTTTATAAGTTTTAAGTCATTTAATTCTCAACAGGACTCTCCTATTACTGTCTGTATTTTAAAGACAAAAAAACCAAGACTCAGGGAGAGTAATTCATTTTTCCAAGGTCACATGCCTAGAAAGTGCTAGATTTTCAATTTCAATTCAAGTGCTCAGAATTCTAGACTATCTATTCTTTATTATTGTATAATAACTGTACTTCCAAAAGGGAATGGTGTGTGCAGCGACAAACTGGAAAGCATAGTATATGGGTAAGTTTATTTAAAAGAAAATTATAAACCAAAAAAGCATGCCTGTCAGAGTCCTAACAGTTTCAATTCCTGGTTTGAGTTCAACAATGACAGAATATTTTTTATTTCTCTGTCCTTAGTTATACCATATATATTCCAGGACAGCAAGGATCCCATTACATCCCTTTTACTTCGACTTCTATCACGTGTCCATTACGGTAATTTCCAAACAAAAGGAAATACCATTGTTCACTGTCATCATTTTATATGTTTAGGATTGCAGATTCAACTTGCAAAAGATTGATGGACCTTTGAAAGGAGCTAATGGCTCCCCTGCATTTGCTCCCATAGCACTTTGTTTATACATTTACCAAGGTATTTATCAAATGTCAATTTTATATTTAAAATGAAATTTTTACTATTATTAGGGCAAAAAATTTCTCTCCAGACAATTACATATAGATCTTAGCAGCTTCTAACAGATTTGATGTATATTAATTTAAAATATATTAACAAGTCCCTGTCAGCTTCTAAGTTGTTCACTTTACTTTCTGAAGCAGAACTTCCTCATCTATAATGACTCTAGATATAAATTTAGATATTACTAGTCTCAAATTTTAAAAAATAACACATTAATCTGCATCTTTGAAAATGTTGATAGTTTTATTTTAATATTTGTTTTGTTGAGGTTCAAAGAAATAAATGCAAATATGCAATGAACTTGGAAAATTCTAGAAACTTTAAAGAAAGAGCGTAAGTAGACAATTTTACAGTTACAAATTCAGATGAACAAGAGCACCATGTTATTCATTTTCCTGTAACTGAACTTCATCTAGCTTATTAGCCTGTGTCTCAACTATCTTCAGTACATTTAGTCTTAAATATCATACATCTTTAGTACTTATAGTTTTAAAATCAGTTCCTTATGATTCTCTTCATTCATTTTTTCCTCCTCCCTTCTTCTGGGTGTACTAATTTTCTTTGGGTCTGAGTGTTTACCTTCTATACCTTTTGACTTCCACTGAGGTGTATGCTCACATACACCTATATTTATATTTATATATTTATCTAGCCTAGTGTTGGGTATCATCTTGTCTGCATTCAGTGCTGATGCTCCTACTTGTATAACATTCTTGGTATGGGCAATGCATAGTCATGATTTGGAGGTAGGGTAAATGGATAAGTGAAAGGATGGGAAGCCTGGTAGTAAACTTACACTGATAGAATCTCCCCCTTGTTTAGCTCATATAGATAAGTGAGTTGCTGAAAACCTCAATCAAGTTTAACAGTATTAGGCTTTAGTGGTCTGATTTGCATCTTCTATTTAGTTCCCATTCCTTGTGCTATGTTGACATCTTGGCAGTCATGCAATTTCTTTCTTTTCTTTTTTTTTTCATTTTTGGTACCAGGGATTGGACTCGGGGGTGCTTACCCACTGAGCAATATCCTCGGCCCTGTTGTATTTTTTAAGACAGGATCTCACTAAGTTGCTCAGGGCCTTGCTAAGTCCTGAGGCTGGCTTTGAACTTGTGATCCTCCTGCCTCAGCCTTCCAAGCCACTGAAATTACACGTGTGCACCACCACACCCAGTACAATTTCTTAATTCTCATTTTCCTTACTCCATTCATATCCCTGGAAACTTTTAAGACTTCCTGAGATTTAGGGAAAATTGATGATATATTAATTCCTCTCTGCCTAAACATGCTACATTGCTGTTTAGTGGTAATCCAAGACAATCTTAGAGTCTCCTTTCTCCAAACAATACAACTGGAAAGTGGGGCACTTTTAGAATTCTCAATCTATTTGAATTTTTTTCTATCTTCCCTTTCATTTCATTTGTTTTTGACCTGGAGAGAGAATCAGGAATCATAGTTGCCCACTAACATCTGAAGTTTTCCTTTCTCTCTAAAGCCTCTCCAGACTTCTCCCCCAGTACAGAAAAGATCTTTCTGTCCTCTTTTTTTTATAGCTGAAAACTGTCCCTGTATTATAAATTCTTCCCTACTAGATAGTTCAGGATGTAAACCTTGGGACTATCAGTCTTTGATCTTGATATGAAAAAGCAGGTTTTTAGAATTCTGAAGTACTCTTCTTCTCTTAAGTGCCTCACTCTAGCAAACCAAAGTTTCTTTGGCTTTTATACTCTCCTAACCAAGGACTTCACAATATTATTGTGAAACTCAAATGTAATAAAATTTGATTCTTTGTTATTGCTGGGTTATTGTTTGTCCTACCTTCCCAGGGGCAATAAGCTTCAGGGTCAGAGTCCAATTTTTAAATATATTTTTATTTTTAATAAACACATAGTAATTGAGCATATTTAGAGGGAAAATGTGATGTTTCAATAAATGTATACAAAATAGAGTGATTAGATCAGTGTAATTAGTATATCTATCACATTATACATTTATCATTTCTTTCTCAACTAACCTTTCTCTACTAGATTATTTTCTCCCCAATTCTATCTACTATTTACTTTGAAACAATCAAGTATTTGTTGTTAATTATAATTATCCTACTGTGATACAGAGCATTAGAAATTATGCCTTCGATCCAAATGTACCTTTGTACTCATTAACCATTTTCTCTCTATACTATCCTCTGCTGTTCCCTTGTCAGGTTCTGGTAATAACTATTCTATTCTACCTGATTGAGAAAAAACCTTTAGTTTCTACAGATAAATGAAAACATGAGACATTTGTGTTTTGTGCCTGACTTATTTTACTTAAAATAATAAATACCAGTTCCATTAATGTTACTGAAAATGACAGAATTTCATTTGTTTTATGGTTGAATAATATTTTATTGTATACACACACAAACATCACATTTTCTTTATCTGTCCATGGGCACTTGGGTTGATTTAATATCTTGGCTATTGTGAATAGTGGTATAATAATCATGTGAGTGCAGGTGTCTCTTTGACACATTGATTTCAATTCATTTGGGTATATACCCAGTAATTAGATTGCTGGGTCATATGTACTTCTATTTCTAGTTTGTCAAGGACCTCAATACTGTTTACTATAATGGCTATACTAATTTACATTCCCATGAACTATGTATGAGAGTTCCTCTTTCTCTACAAATTTACAAGCATTTGTTATTTTTTATCTTCTATAATAATAGCCATACTGACTAGGGTGAGATGATATCTCATTGCAGGTTTGATTTTAATTTCCTAGGTTCTAATTTTGATTGTGTAATGTATTGTAGGACAAAAAGAATTACCAAGAAGGAAAAAAATCAATAATAAATATTTTAAAAGATTATCATGTTGCATAAGGGAATAAATATCAACTATAATTCCAAATCCCAGGAAAACATTGATAATATTTCAGGGCATCTTCTTTATTTTTGGATGCATACATATATGCGTAAAAATTTTGGTATACATATTTATGTATGTGTGTACTCTAGGATAGATTACTTATTATTTGTTACCTATATGATAAATCTTTACATATTCTCTTAGAGGAGGAGATGAAGGGCAAATTTTATGGATGAGTTATTACCTCTTTAGCATATCTCCTCTAACATTCATAGACATTACTTGTTATTCTGTGGAAATATAATGCTTATTCCCCTCCTTCTGCAAGTTATCTTATGACCTTCACAAATAGACATCACAGAAAGGAGTTCAAGCTGCTTTATACTCAAGTTCCTAGGTGATAAATCTAAACTGTAGAGTCATGGTGGAAGACAGTACATTTAAAGTTGTTTGGTGAGCCCTTAATTTTTCTCTCTTTTTCTGTCTTCTTATTGAAAGTATATTAGTTTTTCTAGTTCTGTGAGTAATATCCTTGGGTTTTTAATAGGAATTGCATTAAATCTGCATAATGCTTTTAGTAGTATGGCCATTTTGACAATAGTAATTCTGCCTATCCAGGAGCATGGGAAGACTTTCCATCTTCTAAAGTCTACTTAAATTTATTTCTTTAATGTTCTTTTGTTTTCATTGTAAAGGTCTTTCACTTCTTTTATTCGATTGATTCCCAAATATTTTATATTTTTAAAGTATATTGTGAATGGGGTAGTTTCCCTAATTTATCTTTCAGTGGATTCATTGCAGATGTATAGGAGTGTGTTTGATTTATGAGTGTTGATTTTATACCCTGCCACCTTTCTGAATTCATTTATTAGTTCTGGAAGTTTTATATCATCAGCAAATAGTGATAATTTGAGTTCTTTTCCTATTCATATCCATTTAATTTCTTTCTTGTGTCTAATTGCTCTTGCTAGAATTTCAAGGAAAATGTTGATTAAAAGTGGTAAAAAGAGGGCATCCTTGTCTTGTTCTAGTAGAAGCAGCAATCATGCAATTCATTTGGAAAAATAAGAGACCCAAAATAGCCTTAGAAAGAAAATTCTTAGAAAGAAAAGTGAAGCCGGAGGCATCACAATACCAGACCTTAAACTATACTATAGAGCTAGAGTAACAAAAGCAACATGGTATTGGCACCAAGACAGACATGTAGACCAATGTACATAATAGAAGACATAGAGAAATACTAGACAAAGGGGCCAAAAACATTCACCGGAGAAAAGATAGCCTATTCAACAAACGGTGCTGAGGAAAAAAAAAAAAAAAGGAAAGTCACATGTAAAAAAATGAAATTAAATCTCTCTCACCTACACAAAACTCAACTCAAAGTGAATCAAAGACTTAGGCACTAGAACAGAGACCCTATGTAAACTAGAAGATAAAGCAGGCCCAATATTTCACCATGTTGGCCTAGGATCTGACTTTCTTAACAAGACCCCTAAAGTGGGAGAAGTAAAACCAATAATCAATAAATGGGATAGATTCAAACTAAAAAGCTTCTTATCATCAAAAGAAACATCAGTAATGTAAAGAGAGAGCCTACAGATTGGGAGAAAATCTTTACTACATGCACATAAGATAAAGCATTAATCTCTAGGGTATATAAAGAACTCAATAAACTTAACGCCAAAAAACCAAATAACCCAATCAATAAATGGTCTAAGCAACTAAACAGACACTTCACAGAAGAAGAAATACATTAAATCAACAAATAAAGGAAAAATATTCAACATCTCTAGCAATTAGATAAATGCAAACCAAAACTACTCTAAAATTTCATCTCACTCCAATCAGAATGGCAATTAATCAAGAATACAAATAATAATAAATGTTGGCAAGGATATGAAGGCAAAGATACACTCATACATTGCTGGTGGGACTGCAAATTGGTGCAACCATACTGGAAAGCAGTTTGGAGATTACTCAGAAAACTTGAAATGGAACCACCATTTGACCCAGTTATCCCACTCCTGGGCATATACCCAAAGGACTTAAAATCAGCATACTACAGGGACACAGCCACATCAATGTTTATAGCAGCTCAATTCACAATAGCTAAACTATAGATCCAACCTAGGTACCCTTCAATAGATGAATAGATAAAGAAAATGTGATATATATATATATATATATATATATATATATAGGCATATATAGATATAGATAATATATATATATATATATATATATATATATGTATATATGTGGAATGGAATATCACCCAGCTTTAATGAAAAATGAAGTTATGGCATTTGCCTGTAAATGGATGGAACGGAAGGCTATCATGTTAAGTGAAATAAGCCAATCCCTAAAAATCAAAGGCTGAATATTTGCTATGTGGATGCTAATTCACAATAAGGCGGGGGTCTAGGGAAAAATAGAGTTATTTTAGTTTAGGTAGAGGGGAGTGAAGTGAGGGGAGAGGATAGGAAGGATAATGAAATAAAACAGACATTACTACCTTGTGTACATATATGACTACATGACTGATATAATTCTACAATATGTACAATCAGAAAAATTAGAAATTAAAACCTGTATGTATGATATAAAAAAGTTTATTTATGCATTCTACTGTCATGTATGACTAATTAAAACAAAAAATTATAAAGTAAAAAAAAGAAAGTGCAGTGGTCACATTTTCTTGTTGTCTCATGTGGGTTTCAATCTAGCTGTGTGAAGAAGATCGCTTTCTTTCCTTTTCTCATGCTTAACTTCTATCTTCCCTCTTGAAGTGTCCACTTCCCCTGTTTCTTCTGTGCCTATTATCCCTCTATCAGATATTCACAAATCTTAGGTCAATGTCAATCAATCAATTAATCCATCTTGCTCTCTGTCTCTCTCTTTTCTTCTCTCCCTCCCCTCTCTCCCTTTTCCCTCTTCCTCCCCATCTTGCTTTCTTTCCTCTTTTTATTAAAAAAAATGTTTATTACTCTACATGTAAATTGTTGGCCTCTACCATGTATTGTCTGTTGAAACTGCTATTTCAGAGAGAGAGAGAGAGAGAGAGAGAGAGAGAGAGAGAGAGAGAGAGAGAGAAAGTTCTGAGTCCTATATAATTGGAGGTGGATATGGGGAAGGAAGGATATCAGGGTGATTCTCCATTCTAGGTTGAGGTTTGTTCTTTGATATTTTTATGTTCTTGGAAACAACAAAATAAACAAACAAACAAAAGGAAATCTCAAAGGGAAAATTTCTTTCCTGCCAGAACCAGTTATTGGATCCTCATAGGAAATTATTGCTCACTTGCCACTATAACCATGACCTTATAATAAAAACCATTTGTCCCTTCCTCAATCTGGATTATATTGCAAAGCCTTTTTCCGTTAACTTAACACTAAATGGCATCACTGAGGTATCCTTTGCAATTTTTTTTTGTATTTTAAAAACATTTTTAAATATCAAAATGTTATCTCATCATGTCTATCACCACAAAGTATTTATTTAATCATTTATAGTTTAATATTTAGGTTGTGTCTCTATTTGGGTATTATAAATATATAAAGATCATCTGATATATTAAATTTGTGCCCAGGTCTAATTAATTCCCTAAGATTGTGCCCTTAAAAGTAGAATTTAAGGCCAAATGATAAAAATTGTATTTATTGAAATATTTTAAATTACAAATTAATTGTTACTCAAATTATAAAATTAATACAAATCTGAAACAGAAAATAAAAATGAATAAAATAGAATTTATGTCACTTTTGTCATGTCATTCCTTAGACATTATCATTTTTATCAGGTTAGTGTCTATTTTTAGTATGAACAATATTAATATTCTTTTTAATATTATCAATTCCTATTCACAAAGGTCATCCACTTTATTTATTTATTTATTTTTTTATTTTATTGTTGGTTGTTCAAAACATTACATAGTTCTTAATATACCATATTTCACAGATTGATTCAAGTGGGTTATGAACTCCCATTTTTACCCCGTATACAGATTGCTGTGTCACATCAGTTACATTTCCATTGATTTACAAATTGCCTTTCTAGTGACTGATGTATTCTGCTGTCTATCCTATTCTCCACTGTCCCCCCTCCCCTCCCCTCCCCTCCCCTCCCCTTCTCTCTCTCCACCCCCTCTACTATAAATCGTTTCTTCCACTTATATAATTTTTCTCCTACCCCTCCTTTCCTCTTATATGTAATTGTGTATAACCCTGAGGATCACCTTCCAATTCCATGCAATTTCCCTTCTCTCTCCCTTTCCCTCCCGCCTATCATCCCTGTTTAATGTTAATCTTCTTCTCAAGCTCTTCGTCTCTACCCTGTCCTTGGTTACTCCCCTTATATCAAAGAAGACATTTGGCATTTGTTTTTTAAGGATTGGCTAGCTTCACTTAGCATAATCTGCTCTAATGCCATCCATTTCCCTCCAAATTCTATGATTTTGTCATTTCTTATTGCAGAGTAATACTCCATTGTGTATAAATGCCACATTTTTTAATCCATTCATCTATTGAAGGGCTTCTAGGTTGGTTCCACAATCTTGCTATCATGAATTGTGCTGCTATGAACATCGATGTAGCAGTGTCCCTGTAGCATGCTCTTGTTAGGTCTTTAGGGAATAGACCGAGAAGGGGAATAGCTGGGTCAAATGGTGGTTCCATTCCCAGCTTTCCAAGAAATCTCCATACTGCTTTCCAAATTGGCTGCACCATTTTGCAGTCCCACCAACAATGAACAAGTGTACCCATTTCCCCGCATCCTCGCCAGCACTTGTTGTTGTTGGACTTCTTAATGGCTGCCAATCTTACTGGAGTGAGATGGTATCTTAGGGTGGTTTTGATTTGCATTTCTCTGACTGCTAGTGATGTTGAGCATTTTTTCATGTACTTGTTAATTGATTGTATGTCCTCCTCTGAGAAGTGTCTGTTCAGGTCCTTGGCCCATTTGTTGATTGGGTTATTTGTTATCTTATTATCTAATTTTTTGAGTTCTTTGTATACTCTGCATATTATGGCTCTATCTGAAGTGTGTGGGGTAAAGATTTGTTCCCAGGATGTAGGCTCCTTGTTTATCTCTCTTATTGTTTCTTTTGTTGAGAGAAAACTTTTTAGTTTGAGTAAGTCCCATTTGTTGATTCTAGTTGTTAACTCTTGCGCTATGGGTGTCCTATTGAGGAATTTGGAGCCCGACCCCACAGTATGTAGATCATAGCCGACTTTTTCTTCTATCAGACGCCGTGTCTCTGATTTAATATCGAGCTCCTTGATCCATTTTGAGTTAACTTTTGTGCATGGTGAGAGAAAGGGATTCAGTTTCATTTTGATGCAAATGGATTTCCAGTTTTCCCAGCACCATTTGTTGAAGATGCTATCCTTCCTCCATTGCATGCTTTTAGTTTTGTGGATTGGTTACTGTGTCTTCTATTCTGTACCATTGGTCCACTCGCCTGTTTTGGTACCAGTACCATGCTGTTTTTGTTACTATTGCTCTGTAGTATAGTTTGAAGTCTGGTATCGCTATACCGCATGATTCACACTTCCTGCTTAGCATTGTTTTTGCTATTCTGGGTCTTTTATTATTCCATATGAATTTCATGATAGTTTTATCTATTTCTACAAGAAATGCTGTTGGGATTTTGATTGGGATAGCATTGAACTTATAGAGAACTTTTGGTAATATCGCCATTTTGATGATGTTAGTTCTGCCTATCCATGAACAGGGTATAGTTTTCCATCTTCTGAGGTCTTCTTCTATATCTCTCTTTAGGGTTCTGTAGTTTTCATTGTATAGGTCTTTCACCTCTTTTGTTAGGTTGATTCCCAAGTATTTTATTTTTTGGGGGGATATTGTGAATGGAGTAGTTGTCCTCATTTCTGTTTCAGAGGATTTGTCGCTGATATACAGGAATGCATTTGATTTATGCGTGTTGATTTTATATCCTGCCACTTTGCTGAATTCATTTATTAACTCTAATAGTTTCTTTGTAGACACTTTTGGGTCTGTTAGGTATAGAATCATATCGTCTGCAAATAGTGATAATTTAAGTTCTTCTTTTCCTATTTTTATGCCTTTAATTTCTTTCGTCTGTCGAATTGCTCTGGCCAGTGTTTCGAGGACTATGTTAAACAGAAGTGGTGAGAGAGGGCATCCCTGTCTTGTTCCAGATCTTAGAGGGAATGCCTTCAATTTTTCTCCATTCAGAATGATGCTGGCCTGTGGCTTATCATAGATTGCTTTTACAATGTTGAGGTATGATCCTGTTATCCCTAATTTTTCTAGAGTTTTGAACATAAAGGGATGCTGTACTTTGTCGAATGCTTTTTCTGCATCTATCAAGATGATCATATGGTTCTTATTTTTAAGTCTATTGATGTGGTGAATAACATTTATTGATTTCCGTATATTGAACCAGCCTTGCATCCCAGGGATGAATCCTACTTGATCATGGTGTATAATTTTTTTGATATGATTTTGAATCCAATTTGCCAGAATTTTATTGAGGATATTTGCATCTAGGTTCATTAGAGATATTGGTCTGTAGTTTTCTTTCTTTGAAGTGTCTCTGTCTAGTTTAGGTATCAGGGTGATGTTGGCCTCGTAGAATGTCTTTGGAAGTTCTCCCTCTTTTTCTATTTCCTGAAATAGCTTGAAAAGTATTGGTGTTAGTTCCTCTTTAAAGGTTTTGTAAAACTCTGCTGTATACCCATCCGGTCCTGGGCTTTTCTTAGTTGGTAGTCTTTTTATGGTTTCTTCTATTTCCTCTATTGTTATTGGTCTGTTTAGGCTGTCTATATCTTCCTGACTCAATCTGGGCAGATCATATGACTTAAGAAATTTATCGATGCCTTCACTATCTTCTATTTTATTGGAGTATAAGGATTCAAAGTAATTTCTGATTATCTTCTGTATTTCTGAAGTGTCTGTTGTGATATTGCCTTTTTTATCCCATATGCTAGTAATTTGGGTTCTCTCTCTTCTTCTCTTCATTAGCATGGCTAAGGGTCTGTCGATTTTATTTATTTTTACAAAGAACCAACTTTTGGTTTTGTCAATTTTTTCAATTGTTTCTTTTGTTTCGATTTCATTAATTTCAGCTCTGATTTTAATTATTTCTTGCCTTCTACTTCTTTTGCTGTTGTTTTGCTCTTGTTTTTCTAGGATTTTGAGATGATATATGAGATCGTTTATTTGTTGGTTTTTTCTTTTTTTAAGGAATGCGCTCCAAGCAATGAATTTTTCTCTTAAAACTGCTTTCAATGTGTTCCATAGATTCCGATATGTTTTGTCTGTGATTTCATTTAACTCTAAGAAGTTTTTAATTTCCTCCTTAATGTCTTCTATAACCCATTGATCATTCAGTAACCTATTGTTCATTCTTCAAGTGATGCATGATTTTTCCTTCCTTCTTTTATCGTTGATTTTCAGTTTCATTCCATTATGATCAGATAATATGCATGGTATTATTTCTACTCCTTTATATTGTCTAAGAGTTGCCCTGTGACATAATATATGATCTATTTTTGTGAAGGATCCATGTGCTGCTGAGAAAAAAGTGTAACTACTTGATGTTGGGTGGTATATTCTATATATGTCAATTAAGTCTAGGTTGTTAATTGTGTTGTTGAGTTCTATAGTTTCCTTATTTAACTTTTGTTTGGAAGATCTGTCCAGTGGTGAGAGAGGTGTGTTGAAGTCTCCCATGATTATTGTATGGTGGTCTATTAGACTCTTGTACTTGAGAAGAGTTTGCTTGATGAACGTAGCTGCACCATTGTTTGGGGCATATATATTTATGATTGTTATGTTGGTGTATGGTTTCCTTGAGCAGTATGCGGTGTCCCTCTTTATCCTTTTTGATTAACTTTGGCTTGAAATCTATTTTGTTTGATATGAGTATGGACACTCCTGCTTGTTTCCGCAGTCCATATGAGTGGAATGATTTTTCCCAGCCTTTCACCTTCAGTCTATGTATATCTTTTCCTATCAAATGCGTCTCCTGTAGGCAACATATTGTTGGATCTTGTTTTGTGATCCATTTGACTAGCCTGTGACTCTTAATTGGTGAGTTTAAGCCATTAACATTTAGGGTTATTATTGAGATATGGTTTGTTCTTCCAGCCATATTTGTTTATTTATGTTACTAAACCTGATTAGTTTTCCTCTTTGATTACTTTCCCCCCTTTACTGTCCTACCTCCCACTGATGGTTTTCAATGTTATTTTCAGTTTCCTCTTCCTGTCATGTTTTGCCAAGGATTTTTTGAAGAGATGGTTTTCTAGCTGCGAATTCTTTTAACTTTTGTTTATCGTGAAAGGTTTTAATTTCATCTTCCATCCTAAAGCTTAATTTCGCCGGATACACGATTCTTGGTTGGAACCCATTTTCTTTCAGTGTTTGTAAAATGTTATTCCAGGATCTTCTAGCTTTCAGAGTCTGTGTTGAGAGATCAGCTGTTATCCTGATTGGTTTGCCCCTAAATGTAATCTGCTTTCTTTCTCTTGTAGCTTTTAAAATTCTCTCCTTATTCTGTATGTTGGGCATCTTCATTATAATGTGTCTAGGTGTGGATCTCTTATGATTTTGCACATTCAGCGTCCTGTAGGATTCTAGGATTTGGGATTCTGTTTCATTCTTCAAGTCTGGGAAGTTTTCTCGTATTATTTCATTGAATAGATTGTTTATTCCTTTGGTTTGGAGCTCTGTGCCTTCCTGTATCCCAATGACTCTTAAGTTTGGTCTTTTAATGTTATCCCATAATTCTTGAATGTTCTGTTCATGGTTTCTTAGCAGTCTTGCTGAGCTGTCTATGTTCTTTTCAAGTTGAAATACTTTGTCTTCATTGTCTGATGTTCTATCTTCTAAGTGATCTACTCTGCTGGTAGTATTCTCAATTGAGGTTTTAAGTTGGTTTATTGCTTCCTGCATTTCTAGGATTTCTATTTGTTTGTTTTTTATTACTTCTAACTCCCTGTAAAATTGATCGTTTACTTCCTGGATTTGTTTCTGTAGTTCCTTGTCAATGTGATCTTTCATTGTCTGATTTTGCTGTCTCATGTCTTCCTTGAGACTCCAGATCATCTGAAGCATGTATATCCTGAACTCTTTATCTGACATTCCATCTGTTGCAGCTATTACCTCTTCTAAAGTTGAGTTGACCTGCATTGCTTGTGGTCCTTTCTTTCCTTGTCTTTTCATACTGCTTGTGTTTCTTTCTGCTTGGTGAAACTGTTGTGTTTTTTAATTTTCCCCCTATTTATTTATATTGCTCTTGTATAGTTGGGATATCTCTCTTGTAGGGCAGGTAGTGGCTGTGCTCCTCCTCTAATTAGGGTGATCTATCTACCACGCTGGTTGGTCATAGGTCTGCCCACCCTGCGGGCACGGGTGGCTGCTCTACTCTGCCCCCACTCCAATTGTGGTGACGTTCCTACCACGTCCTCGGATCGTTGGTCCTGATCCGGATGTGGGCGGCAGCTCTGCTCCACCCCTACTCCAATTGGTGTGACGTGTCTACCACGCTGGTCGGCCTCTAAGCCTGTTCTGCCGGTGGGTCTCAGATCTGCCTACCTTGTGGGCTTGGGCGGCAGTTCTGCTCAGCCCCCACTCCTAGTGGCGGTACCTAACTGCCTCTCCAATGGGTCGTTGGGCCTTTTCCGGATACTGGCAGCGGCTCTGTTCAACCCCCACTCCAACCAGTGTGACGTGACTGCCTCGATGCTACTTTTCCACCACACTGGCAGGCTGCCGAGCCTGTCCTGCCAGTGGGACGCAGGTCTGCCTACCTTGCAGGATCAGACGGCGGCTCTTCATGGCCTCCACTCCAAGTGGGGTGACTTGGC
Source organism: Spermophilus citellus (assembly GCF_964194105.1). Classification (NCBI taxonomy): domain Eukaryota; kingdom Metazoa; phylum Chordata; class Mammalia; order Rodentia; family Sciuridae; genus Spermophilus; species Spermophilus citellus. Next base: position 119,765,566 of record NC_138190.1, on the reverse strand, counting down.
TACCCTGCCGTCGGGTCGCTGGTCCTGTTCCAGGCGTGGGCGGCTACTCTCCTCGGCCCCAGCTGCAGTTGGGGTGTCATGATACCACACCGGTGGGTCCCTTAGCCTGCTCTGGGCGCAGGTGGGAGCTCCACTCTGCCCCCCAGGCCCCCGCAGCACCCAGCAGGACCCGGACCAAGAAGCAGTCCCTGTAGGATCCCCAACCCTGAGCCAGAGCAGCTTCGGGCGCCAGGAGCCGGCCTCTCCGATCCCCGCCATTTTCTTCTAGGAGCAGGCTCCACAGAGCAACCGCCGCGGGTTCCCCAACCCTAGGCCAAAACAGCCCCGGGAGCCCAAGCCTGGCCGCACCAGACTCTCCCTGCTCGGTGCCCAAGCCTGGCCGCACCAGGCTCTCCCTGCTCGGTGCACGCTCCGCTGGGAGCAGAGTCAAAGACGCAGTTCCCGCGGGCTCCCCAGCCCCGGGCCAAAACTGTTCCGGGAGTCAGAGTCCTGCTGCCCCTCGTTGCAAGTTTCACTTGTAGCTGGCCTCTGCTCGCGGTCCCCGCAGGTTCCCCGGCCCTGGGCTCAAGCAGCTACGGGAGCCAGAACCCAGCCTCTCTGATCCCTGCCACACTCTGCTAGGAGCAGGCTCCACAGAGGTACCCCAGCCTCAGGTCCAAGCAGCCCCGGGAGCCTAAGCCTGGCCGCTCCAACCTCTCCCAGCTCAGTGTACGCTCCGCCAGGTGCAGGGTCAAAGACGCAGTCCCCGCGGGCTCCCTAGCCCCGGGCCAAAACTGTTCCGGGAGTCGGAGTCCCCGAAGGATCCCCTGCCCTGGGCCAAAGCAACCCGGGGAGCTAGCATCTGGCCGCTCAAAGTCCGGCGCCCGCCTTGCCAGGGGTGAGCCCCGAAGAGTATTCTCCTCAGGTTCTCCAGTCCCAAGCCTGTGAGCGATCTGTCTGCGAGACGCAGGCAAATACCAGCCTGGAATCACCTGTTCCGTAGTTGAATGAGCTGAGATCAGTAGAAAACAGGGATGATTGCATCAGCTCTCCAAGATGGCGGCTGCTGTCCTCCTCCTTGTTCCGACCGGTGTCGGGAATCGAACTGGACTGGTTCTCTCCTCTGTCTCAAAGCCGGAACTCAGCACTCAGCGCGGCCAGTGCGCCGCTGGCAGGAGCCTCCAGAATCCGCTTCGCTGTAATCCCGCTCTGGTACCTCGCCGCTAACTAACTAGCGTGCGCCCCAGACTACATCCGCGGGGCGGTCCGCCGACCAGGTACTGCTACCCTCCGTGCGGAGAAATCGCCCGCGACCAAGCCCCTGCAGCCGAATCCCGCGCGCTGGAAATCTGTCCTCTAGATTCTGGAGCACCTCAATTTCACTGGAAATTCCCACCAAGGTAGCCTTCAGCCGTTTCACCTTGTCTTTCTCCCGCACAGTGACGCGGCGCACTGGGGTGCTGCACTCCCATCGCCGCCATCTTCCGGTGCTCAGTCATCCACTTTAAAATCCCACTAGTGGTTGATAAAAATGGTGCTCTCACTGAATAAGCATTAACCTTATGAAGTATTGTTCATTAATATTGTTCAACATTGATTAATAGATTTTGAGGGTTAACTTTTAATTTAACAATACTGACTATATGTGTAATCATCATTTATATATATGTATTACAAATTTTATATTTTTATGTGGTGACATTTATCAGCTTTTATCTTTGTGATTTGTGATTTGTTTTCACTTTATAAATATGTTTTGTAGTTCAATGAGAAATTTTGTAAAAATACAAATTTCATTTTCTTTAATGTATAAAAATATGAGTAGAACCAAAGATATGTAAAAGTTATCACATTTGTTTACATTGCTAATTTCTTTTTATTCCTTATTTATTCACTTACTTTTGAGTCAGGGTCTTCTATATTGCCCATTTGGTCTCAAGTTCCTGGAGCAGCTAGAACTAGAGATGTGTGTCACCATGGCTGGCTAAATTTATTATTCAAAAAATAAAAAGTAGGTGTCAGTTTAGGGATCAGGAAAGAGAGAACCCCCCCCCCCACCAAATTGTACATTTTTACTTCTACACTGTGTATAGCTTTGTTCACAGATGGTTTCTTTTACTTCTACATTGTGCAGGAATTAAGTTTTAGATAGAATTGAACCTGCTCAACAGCTGAGGGAGACTAGAAATAATGGGTCCATATCCTGTTACACTGTCATATAGCTCAAAAAATGGTGTAGCTGCCACTTTGTAAATCGTAGAAAGTATAAACCAATCTTCCTCTGGAAGCTGAACCAGAAAAAACCTCTCATGATCCTTGGGCTTTGTAATATGTGTGGAAATATAAGGAGGCTAAGGAGGTTCAAAATTTGATCTCTATCAATTACCAATACAGTCACTGATGGCCCAGGACTCCATCTTGATGACATAGCACGTCTGTCATTAAGTGGTTTAGTCCTTCAACTTCATCTTCTCCTAAGTTGAGCTGATTACCAGGTAATTTGAAGAAATATGTTCCCAGCTATAGCACTAGCACATGGGGTAGCTGGTGCTCCTCTACAATCAGAACTTCTTCTATGATCCTCTTTATTCCAATTTTATCAAAATTTCCCCTCATATTCTGAAACCTGGCTACAATGAAACTAATCCCCAAGAGGAGCTCTTTTGTTTCAAAGGTATGACTGGTAAAAGGGTAAAGGTTGGTAGTGTGCTCCAAGGTAAGGAGTCTGATTGGCTGGATGGATATATTTGTTGTTGAACTGGTAGATCTCCTGGGGCCAGTCAGTCAGCCAGAGAGTATTTAGGCCAGATTGCTGGTGAGCTCCTCTGGCATTGGCAGTGAGCTAAAAGTGGGAAGCAAGGGAGACTTTCCCTGTGTGGGCAGTGGTTACCTGTATCCTTTTCAGCAGCTGGAGGCATCTATTAACATAAGAACACAAGAGGAGGCATCTGGCCCACACTAAGTAGCAATGTACATATCAAGTTGCTATATGCTTTAATTTGAATCTTAAATGTTCTGGAAAGGCCCATGTGTTAAGAGCTTAATCTCCATGCCAGGCATTGTGGCATACACCTATAATCCCAACAACTCAGGGGGCTGAAGCAGGAAGATGACAAGTTCAAAGCCAGCCTCAGCAATTTAATGAAGCCATAAGCAACTTAGTGAGCCCCTAAGCAACTTAGCAAAACCCTGTCTCAAAATAAAACATAAAAAAAGGGGCTGGGGATGTAGCTCAGTGGTTAAGCATGCCTGGGTTCATTTCCTAGTACCAAAAAAAAAAAAACCAAAAAAAAAAAAAAGAGTTTAATCTTCAGCCCATGTTGATTTTGGGATGCAGTAGAATCTTTGAATGGTGGCCTAGTAGGAAGTATTCAGGTCATTGAGGATATGTCCTGAAAATGATTATGAGACCCCAGCATCTTCCTCCTTGCTTCCTCAACATGAAGTAAATGGTTTTGCTTCACCATGTGCTCCCTACTTTTGCCATATAGCACCTACACTGGGGTCTAAAAGAAATGACTCCATCTGATCTTGGAGTAGAAACTCTAAAACCATGAGTCAAACTATAACTATTCTCTTTCTAAACTGATTGTCTCAAGTATTTGTTATAGTGTGTTAACTTTCATCATTGTGACAAAATATCTGAGAATAACAAATTAAAGGAGGAATGATTTGATTTGGCTCATGGTTTCAGAGGGTTACATCAATGCTATGGGTCTGTGATGAGGTACAGCATCATGACAGAGAATGCACGGTAGAATAAACTGTTAACACAAGGGCCTTGAGGAACATTTGATATCCAAATTATAGTATATGTAACTTGATTTATAACAAAAGTAGCATTACTACTCAGTGTGGGCCAGATGCCTCCTCTTGTGCTCTCATGTTAATGGATGACTGCAGCTGCATGGTGGAACAGAGCTGATACCTCATGGTGAGAGAGAGAGGGAGGTAGGGAGGGAGGGAGAGAGAGAGAGAGAGAACACACAAGAGAAGAGAGGGGTGCATGTGTGAGTGAGCATGAGGAGGAACAAGATATATCCAATGGCATGCTCCCAAACACCCATTCCCTTCAACTATGTTTTTCAATCTACAGTTTCTACCTCTTCCCAGTAGTCCCTTCAGCCATGAATCTATCAATTGATTAATCAATTGATGGGATTAGAGATCTCATGATTCGATTACTTACCAAAAGCTCCATGTGGGGAAGGCCCAAGACGTCTATATTTAGATTCCCACATCAAGACTTCTGGGTGGTTATGTTTTAATATGTAGTCAAGGTCATAAACACCCTGATTCAGCATATGTAGTCAAGGTCATAAATATCTGCTTGTGAGCATGTGCTCACTATGTAACCTATTGGCACCATGCCTTCTTTGTTTGGCCTGCACATAGAAAAGTCCTATGGAACATTCAGGGAACTACTGCTGCCTTCAAATAAAGCATGTCTACTATCTCAACTAGGTTTGTAACTTTTTCCAACTACCAGAATCCCAAATCTTCTTCCTAGGGTCTGAGCCCCTCCAGGACACTCTCACTTCCTCTGAATATTGATACACTGGGGACTAAGCCTTCAACCCATGAGCTTTTGGGGGACATTCCAGATTCAAACCATAACACACATCATAAAAATATCTTTTTCTAGTCTTTCTGTTCTCTCCCAATGTTTTGTTTTTCCCTGACCCAGCTACCACTGTGTTAATTACTGTTTTATGATGAATCTTTATCTCTGGTAAGGCAAATTTTATTTCATTATTATTCCTTGATGTTTTCTTGATTATTTTTATGCATTTGTTGTTTCCAAGTGAGTTTTAGGATCAAGCTGTCCTCTATTAATATCCATTTGGAACTTATATTGGAATTCCCTTGAATTTGTTGGTCAACTTGGGAACAATTGTGAACTTTAAAATATTTTCTGCATATTAACAAGCATGGTACAAGTTTATATAGGTTTCTTTGATAGCATAATCAACTGTTAATGATAGCAATTCTGATTCTTCATATTTAATCCATAGACCTTTATCTTTTCCTTTTTTATATCAACTAGTATCTACACTGTGTCCTTAACAGAAACAGCAACAGAAGTAATTCTTGTTATTTTCCTAACTTTATAAGGAATATTGTATTTCAAATATTTTATTATTAACGTGTCCACTATTGGTTTGGAGTTGATAGCTTTATATTAGGTTAAGGAGGATTCAATGCATTCATGGTTTTCTAAAAATGGTTGTTTCATTCATAAGTGGGCATTGGATTTTCTTTTTTTAAATTTTTTTAAAGATGTTGATGGACCTTTATTTTATTCATTTATTTAGATGTGGTGCTGAGAATTGAACCCATAGCCTCACACATGGTAGGCAAGTACTCTACTACTAAGCCACAGCTCCAGCCCCATGGGCATTGGATTTTCAAAAACAATTTTCTGTATCCACATTATCATTTCATACTTCCCTTTTAATCTTAAAATTATTATTTATAGAAACAGATTTTCTAATATTGAAAGATCTTTGCATTCCTGGATTAAGCTACATGTGGTTATCATGTGTTTTAAAATACATGTTTGATTTGGTTTGCTAATATTTTATTTATAAACAGTATATCTGTATTATAAATAAGATTGATTTGGTTTTTTTAATATTAGTAGTTATGATTTTGAATATTTTGTTTCCAGTGTATCACAAGTTATATCTTCATTCCATGTATTATTAATTTGCCTTCTCTTTTCTCTTTCATGATCACAATTAATATGTGGTTTCCATATGTTACTAATCTTTTCAAAGACTGGATTCAATACTAGTTTGTTGATCCTTTGTATTATTAATCCTCTGCATTGCTTCATTTTTAATTTAACTAATTTTCTTTATATAACATATATATTATTTTGGTCTTTATAATTTCCTTGTGTTTTCTCATTTTCTTCTAACTTCTTGAGATTTTGAAACTTAGACTTTTTAAATGCCAGCATATCAAGTAAGCACTTATTGATATATTGCTATTTTAGCTGAATTCCCTGAGCTATGATTCATAGCTCTTTTATTATTTTCACTTTTTTTTCAAATTTCTATTACAATGTTTTGTTTGGCCCATGTATTGGACATTTTATATTTTCAGATGCATAAAGTGATCCATTCACATTTAATATTTATAAAAATTTTATAAATATATTTATATATGTAATTTCATATACTATTTTCAAATCATGAATGGCAATTGGGCCTTTTTCTTTAAAGTTAATTTTTCTGATATACAAATAATTGATCCAGCTTTGATTTTATGTGTCTTATGTTTTTATTATTGTTTATTAATTGTTAAAGAAATAAATGACAGCAGAATATATTACAGTTCTTATTACACATATATAGCACAACTTTTCATATCTCTGGCTGTATATAAAGTATGTTGACACCAATTTGAGTCTACATACATGTGCTTTGGATAATGATGTCTATCACATTCCACCATCCTTGCTAATCCCCTGCCCCCTTATTTTCCCTCCCACCCCTCTGTCCCACCTAGAATTCATGTTCATCATCGCTAGCAATAGAGAAATGCAAATCAAAACTACTCTAAGATATCATCTCACTCCAGTCAGAATGGCAGCTATTAAGAATACATACAACAATAAGTGTTGGCGAGGATGTGAGGGAAAAGGTACACTCATACATTGCTGGTGGGACTGCAAATTGGTGCAGCCAATATGGAAAGCAGTGTTGGGGATTCCTTGGAAAATTGGGACTGGAACCATCATTTGACCCAGCTATCCCTCTCCTTGGTCTAGATTCCAAAAGACTTAGAAAAAGCATACTACAGGGACATAGCCACATCAATGTTTAATGCAACACAATTCACAATAGCTAAACTGTGAAGCCAACCTAGTTGCCCTTCATTGTATGAATGGATAAAAAAAATGTGGCATAAATACACAAAGGAATTTTACTCAGCAATAAAAGAGAATAAAAATCATGGAATTTGCATATAAATGGATGGCATTGGAAAAGATAATGCTAAGTGAAGTTAGCCAATCCCCCCTGAAAAAAACTGCTGAATGTTTTCTCTGATATAAGAAGGCTGCCTCATAGTGGGGTAAGGATGGGGAGCATGAGAGGAATAGATGAATTATGGGTCTTATGTTTTTATCCATAATTTTGCTTTAAGCCATTTTATTGCCAATGGATTCTTTGAAAAGAGTATTTATTTTTTTAATTCCTTTTTGTGAATATCTGGCTTTCAACCTGATAGCTTAGTCATTATATATTTATTGTATTTACCAAACACTCAAATTTACTTTGTAATCTTATTTTATCCTTTCCACCTACCATCCTTTTTTTATTTGCTCTTTACTTTCTTGTACTCTATTAGATTTTTTAAATTTTCTTTATTTGTAGGGGCTTTTGGAGAATTAGCTTATAAGTCTACTACCTACTGTTCTTTTTTTCTGTCACATGTTCTGTTCTCTTTCATGAGAAGTAAGCCAGGCATCTAAAAACTATTGTTTTATTTTGTTCATGAAATTAGTGCATCATTTACTAGAAGTCTGTAATTCATGTTTTTAATTCAACTAGAATTTATCTTGGAGGATGGCATAAACTAAAATACTTATTCTTGCTAAATTTCCAAATTGCCAACGAACTGTTGCAGCATCATTATTGAAGAATTCTTTCTTTTTGCATTGATTTACAATGGTACCTAATAATTTACTCATTCTTGTACAGATTAGGATCTATTTTTCAAGACATTTAGAATTTCACATAGATATGTATGTTTATTATTATTATAATGATTGTAACTTTATAATTAATTTTTGTACCAAATAACATCCTACCCTCCTCATTCTCCTTTGTTATGTAACATTTTACTATTTCATATAGTTATTGTTCTGGATTTTTAAAAAAACTTTTGTCAAGTTCAATGTCAAGATCATTGTATTGTCTTAAGCAACTAATAAAAAAAAAGAAAGAGGAAAAAAAATGTTTCAAGGGGCCAGGGTTGTAGCTCAGTCATAAAGTGCTTGTCTAGCATGCGTGAGGCACTGGGTTTGATTTCCAGCACCACATAAAAATAAAAACAAATAAAGTAAAGGTATTGTGTTCACCTACAACTAAAAAATAAATAAAAATAAAATGTACTTCAAGTTTTTCTTTTTAACTCATCAGATGTGAGTGTTATTTTAGGTACATCAGTAAAGTCATATATGTTATTCATATATATTCTCTACTCTTATTTATTGATAAATATCTTGGGCTACTATTTTCTAGATTAAAAATACATAATGTGAGAGATCCACCCACACCGGCCTCTATAAGGACTGGGCATACAGCAGGCCGGGTGCACCCCTTTCCTGGTAGGGCAGACACTCACCAGAGCCTAGCCTCTGGTGCAGGACCACCCCTTCTGACCAATGCAGTACTTCCGGAGCTAAGATCAAGCCTAGATGGCTCACAACAGCCCATGAGGGATCGAGGATTTCAGTAGGCCAAGCTCACCCCTCCCCTGGTGGGTAGACACTGCCAGAGCCTAGCCTTTGGAGCAGGACTGCCCCTTCCTACTAGCAGACTACCGCAGAAGGGACCCACCCGCTCCAACTTGCTCAGGTCTCAGACACAGATTGCAGTAGCATCCATTGAGGGACACCAGCAGGGTCGGAAAGCCCAACATCAAGGTGTGGTACAGACAATCTGCACAGGTACTACAAGAATATAGAGAAGAAACTGTAATATCTCAGATCCACACTGCAATAAAGGAAAACACATAGACAACATGAAGAAAACAAGGGAGAAAAGTGCCCCAAACAAACCAGGACACTATAACAACAGAACTATGGACAGTGAAGTGGATGAAATGTCAGAGAAGGAGTTCAGAAGGTTCATAATTAAAATGACCTGTGAATTAAAGAATGACCTAAATGAGCAAATACAGGCAAAAATTGATCACTCCAACAATGAGATAAGAGAGCAAATACAGGTAGCAAAAGATTACTTCAAGAGAGAGGTAGAGACCCTGAAAAACAAAACAGTCAGAAATCCTTGAAATAAAGGATACAATAAATCAAAAAATTCAGTAGAAAGCATAACCAACAGACTAGATCACTTGGAAGAAAGAACATCAGATAATGAAGACAAAGTATAAAATCTGGAAAATAAAGTTGATCACACAGTGAAGAAAGATAGAAACCATGAACAGAACATCTAAGAATTATGGGACAGCATCAAAAGACCAAATCTAAAAGTATTTGGGATAGAGGAAGGCACAGACTTTCAAACCAAAGAAATGCACAATCTCTTCAATGAGATAATATCAGAAAATTTCCCAAGCATAAAGAACTAATTGGAAACCAAATACAAGAGGCTTACAGGACACCAAATGTACAAAATTACAACAGAACTACACCAAGGCACATTATAATGACAGAATCTTAAAAGCCGCAAGAGAGAGGAATCTGATTGCATATAGGGGGAGACCAATTTGTATCTCAGCAGATTTTTCAACCCAGAGCCTCAAAGCCAAGAGATTGTGGAACAACATATACCAAGCTCTGAAAGAAAATGGATGCCAACCAAGAATCTTATATCCAGCAAAACTAAGCTTTAGATTTGATGATGAAATAAAAACCTTCCATAATAAACAAAAGTTAAAAGAATTTCCAATGAGTAAGCCTGCACTAGAGAACATCCTCAGCAAAATATTCCAAGAAGAAGAAATGAAAAACAATGATGAAAATCAACAGAGGGAGGGATTACACTAAAGAAAAATCTAATCAGAGGAGAAATCAACTCATGTTAAATACCAAAAAATAAACAAAAATGGCTGGGAATACAAATCATGTCTCAATAATAGCTCTGAATGTTAATGGCCTAAACTCACCAATCAAAAGACATAGACTAGCAGATTGGATCAAAAAAAAAAAAGACCCAACAATATGCTGCCTTCAATAGACACATCTCATAGAAAAAGACATTCACAGACTGAAGGTTAAGGGTTTGAAAAAAAATCACACCAGTCTCTTGGACTTTGGAAGCAAGCAGGGGTTTCCATCCTCATATCAGATAAAGTAGACTTCAAACTAAAGTCAATCAAAAAGGATAAAGAAGGACACTACATACTGCTCAAGGGAAACATACACCAATAAGACTTAACAATTATAAATATATATGCCCCAAACAATGGAGCGGCTATGTTCATCAAACAAACTATTCTCAAGTTCAAGAATCAAATAGACCACAACACAATAATTTTGGGTGACTTTAACACACCTCTTTCATCAGTAGATAGATCTTCCAAACAAAAACTGAAAAAAGAAACTCTAGAACTCAATAATACAATCAATAACAGGCATAACTGACATATAGAAAATATTCAAACATTTAATGAGAGAATATACTTTCTTCTCAGCAGCACATAGATCCTTCTCTAAAATAGACAATATCCTATGCCACAAAGCAACTCTTAGCAAATATAAAAAAGTAGAGATCCTACCCTGCATTCTATCAGAGCATAATGGAATGAAATTATAAGTCAATGATAAAATAAGAAATAAAATCCACTCTAACACCTGGAGACTAAATAGTATGCTACTGAATGAACAATGTGTTACAGAGGACATCAAGGAGGAGACTAAAAAGTTTTTAGAGGTGAATGAGAACACAGACACAACATATCAAAATATCTGGGATACTATGAAAGCAGTTCTAAAAGAAAGTTCATGCATGGAGTATATTCCTTAAAAGAAGAAAAAGTCAACAAATAAAAGACTTAACACTACATCTCAAAACCCCAGAAAAAGAAGAACAAATCTACACCAAAAGCATCAGAAGACAGGAAATAATGAAAATCAGAGCTGTAATCAATGAAATTGAAACAAAAGAAACAATTGAAAAAATTGACAGAACAAAAAGTTGGTCCTTTGAAAAATATAAATAAAATTGACAGACACTTAGCCATGCTAACGAAGAGAAGGAGACAGAAAAATCACTATCATATATGATGAAAAAGGAAATATCACAACAGACACTACAGAAATAAAGAAGATAATTAGAAATTATTTTGAAAACCTGTACTCCAATAAAATAGAAAATATTAAAGGCATTGACAAATTTCTAGTCATATAATTTGCTCAAATTAAGTCAGGATGATATACACAATTTAAACAGATCAATTTCAAGTGACGAGATAGCAGACACCATCAAAAGTCTACCAACCAAGAAAAGTCCAGGACCGGATGGATACAGAGTGAAGTTCTACAAGACCTTTAAAGAAGAACTAATACCAATACTCTTCAATTTATTTCAGGAAATAGAAAAAGAGGCAGCACTTCCAAACTCATTCTATGAGGCCAACATCACTCTGATTCCCAAACCAGACAAAGACACATCAAAAAAAGAAAATATCAGACCAATATCTCTAACGAACATAGATGCAAAAATTCTGAATAAAATTCTGGCAAATCAAATACAAAAACATATCAAAAAGATCTTGCACCATGATCTAGTGGGATTCATCCCAGGGATACAAGTTTGGTTCAACATATGGAAATCAATAAATATAATTCATCACATCAATAGACTTAAAGATAAGAATCATATGATCATCTCAATAGATGCAGGAAAAGCATTTGACAAATCATAGCACCCCTTAATGTTCAAAACACTAGAAAAATTAGGGATAACAGTAACCTATCTCAACATCATAAAGGCTATCTATGCTAAGCCCCAGGCCAACATCATTCTAAATGGAGAAAAATTGAAGGCATTCCCTCTAAAAATTGGAACAAGACAGGGATGCTCTTTTTCACCACTTCTATTTAACATAGTTCTTGAAACGCTGGCCAGAGCAATTAGACAGATGAAAGAAATTAAAGGGATACATAGGAAAAGAATAACTCAAATTGGCACTATTTGCTGATGATATGATTCTATACCTGGAATACCATAAAAGTTCCACCAGAAAACTCCTAGAACAAGTAAATGAATTCAACAAAGTACAAGATATAAAATCAACACCCATAAACCAAAGGCATTTCTGTATATCAGTGACAAATCCTCTGAGAGGGAAATGAGGAAAACTACCCCATTTACAATAGCCTCAAAAAATAAATAACTTGGGAATCAACTTAACAAAAGAGGTGAAAGACCTGTACAATGAAAACTACAGAACACTAAAGAAAGAAATCAAAGACTTTAGAAGATGGAAAGATAACATTGCTCTTGGATAGGCAGAATTAATATTATCAAAATGACCATACTTCCAAAAGCACTCTAGAGATTTAATGCAATTCTGATCAAAATCCCAATGGCATTCCTCATAGCAATAGAAAAAGCAATCATGAAATTCATCTGGAAAAATAAGAGACCCAGAATAGCTAAAGCAATCCTTAGCAGGAAGAGTGAAGCAGGTGGCATCACTATACCAGACCTTAAACTATACTACAGAGCAATAGTAACAAAACCAGCATGGTATTGGCACCAAAACAGACTGGCAGACCAGTGGCACAGAATAGAGGACACAGAGATTAATCCAAAAAACTACAACTACCTTATATTAGATGAAAGTGCCAAGAACATGCATTGGAGAAAAGATAACATCTTCAACAAATGTTTCTGGGAAAACTGGAAATCCATATGCAACAGAATGAAATTAAACTCCTATATCTCACTATGCACAAAACTCAAAGTAGATCAAGGACCTAGGTATTATACCAGATACCCTGCATCTAATAGAGGAAAAATTAGTACCCAGTCTTCATCATGTGGGATTAGGCCCCAGCTTCCTTAATAAGACTCCTGTGGCACAAGAATTAAAACCAATAATCAATAAATGGAATGGGCTTAAACTACAAAGTTTCTTCTCTGCAAAATAAACAATCTTTGAGGTTAATAGAGCGCCTACATCTTGGGAGCAAATCTTTACCCCTCATACATCAGATAGATCAATAATCTGTAGGGTATATAAAGAACTCAAAAAGCTAAACAACAAACAAACAAACAAATAACCCAATCAATAAAAGGCCCAATGACCTGAAGGGACATTTCTAAGAAGATGATGTACACTCACTCAATAAATATATGAAAAAAATGTTCATCATCACTAGCAATTAGAGAAATGCAATTTAAAACCTCTCTAAGATTTCATCTACCTCCAGTCAGAATGGCATGATTATGAAGATAAACAACAATAAGTGTTGGCAAGGATGTGGGGGAAAAGGTACACTCATACACTGCTGGTGGGACTGCAAATTGGTGCAGTCAATATGGAAAGCAGTATGGAGATTTCTTGGAAAATTGGGAATGGAGCCACCATTTGACCCAGCTATCCCTCTCCTCAGTCTATACCCAAAGGACTTAAAAACAGCATACTACAGAGACACAGCCACATCAACGTTTATGGCAGCACAATTCACAATAGCTAAACTGTGGAACCAACCTCGATGCCCTTCAATAAATCAATGGATAAAAAAGTGTGTCATATATACACAATGGAATATTACTCAACAACAAAAGAGAGTAAAACCATGGCATTTTCAGGTAAATGAATGGCATTGGAGAAGATAATGCTAAGTGAAGTTAGCCAATCCCCCGCCAAAAAAAACCCTAAATTCCCAATGTCTTCTCTGATATAAGGAAGCTGATTCATAGTGAGGTTGGGAGGGGGAGCATGGAGGAAAAGAGGAACTCTAGATAGGGCAGAGGGTTGGGAGGGGAAGGGATGTTACATGGGGTAATTAATGGGATTACAGGCATGCACCCCTACATGCAGGTCTCTCACATTATTTTAAAATCCACTTTCTTCTCTTGCTTGTTTTGATTTTGAGCTGAATTATTGTTTTTCTTAGAATTACTTATATCTACTCTATATCCTGAGTTCTTGCATGTTGAAAGTAATTCTCAGGTACCTTTATGTTTTGAGGATAGCTTGAATGGGCATAACATTTTTGGTCATAATTTCTTTCCTAGAGAATTTTAAAATATTGTTATATTATATTTTAGCAAGAGAATTGAGACCATTCTGAGTTCTTATTTCCATTCATAAGTGATTATTTTGCATGGATGCCTTTAGAAGCCTTTGTTTAATTTTGAAGTTAGCTACTTTCGCAGATTTGTTGATAATATTTGTGCATTATGTTTTCCAGCATAATATGAGTTCTTTTCATAATTAAATTATCAAGTGTGTTGGGCATTATGAATTCAATAATCAAATTTTTTTCACCACTGTCTTCAAACATATTTTATTGGATGTTTCTTTCTTGTCCTTAAGTTACATATTAGGTATACCTCATAGATTTTTGGTCAATTTTAGGCATTAATTTTTTTAAAAATCTAACCTTAGGTGTCAAAATATCCAATATATAATGCTGGGAATTGAATCTAGGTCCTCATATATGCTAGGTAAGCTCTGTATCATTGAGCTACATCGTTAGCCCCAAATCCAATATAATCTAAATAAAAACTTCTTCCTTGCATCTAAACTAAAATTTATTATCTTTGTCTAGCCAGGCTTGGAAATTTTCATTCAATTCTGCTTCTACATGGGTCATAGGGAATAAATGAAGATTTATATGAAATAACTAAATTCCAGCAACAACTCCTCATCATTGTGACAATCAAAAACACCCCCTATACTTTTACAGATGTCCTCTGGTAGTGGTTGTCCACCTGGATGATTTTGTCCACTAATGGACAGTGATGACTAATTTTAAATATCAACTTGACTGGATTAACGGATAGCCAGTAAAGCTTTATTTTCATGTGTATCTGAAAAGGTGTTTCCTGAGGAGATTGTCATGTGAGTTGGTGGACTGAGTGGCAAAGATTCACCTTCAATATGAGTGGGCATCAAACATGGCTCAAGGCCCAGATGGAAGAAAAAGGTGAGGAAAGATTAATTCCCTCTCTTTCACATTTCCTTCTAGGATACGCTTCTCCTTCCCTTGTACATCAGAGTTCCAGATTCTCTGTCCTTTAGATTTCTGAAGTTATGCTACCAACCCTCAATCCCTCCTTGGTTCTTAGTTTTCAGTCTCAGACTGAGAGTTATACTGTTAGGGTCCCTGGTTCTAAGGCTTTTGGACTTGTACCGAACCATGATACTGGCATCTCAGTATCTCCAGCTTGCAGATAGCCTATAATAATACTTCTAAGCTTCCACAATTGTGTAAGCTAATTCCTAATAAATCCATCCCCTCTTGGTTTTATCTTAAAACTTTTTATAAGAGAGAGAGAGAGAGAGAGAAAGAGAGAGAGAGAGAGAGAGAGAGAGAGAATTTTAATATTTATTTTTTTAATTTTCGGCGGACACACATCTTTGTTTGTATGTGGTGCTGAGGATCGAACCCGGGCCGCACGAATGCCAGGTGAGCATGCTACCACTTGAGCCACATCCCCAGCCTGGTTTTATCTTTATAGAGAACACATGGATATTTGAAAACATCTAGAGGCAATATTGATGGTCACAACTAGGAGGCCAGGAATGTTTATTGATATCCTATAGTTTATAAGACAGTCCCCACAATAAGGAATTATGTAATTCAAAATACCCTTAGTGCTTAGGCTTGGAAATCCCTGTTCTAGAGGTGGAGGGTTGTACCAACCTTGGTGAGAACCTCTGGAATACTGACCAGCAATGAAGCCTATGTTTTTTATTGATTTTAAAAAAATAAATGACAGTGCAATGCATTACAATTCTTATTACATGTATACAGCACAATTTTTCATATCTCTGGTTGTATATAAAGTAGGTTGACACCAATTCGTATCTTCCTACATGTGCTTTGGATAATGATGTCTATCACATTCCATCATCCTTGCTAATCCCCTGCCTCCTCCCTTTCCCTCCCTCCCCTCTGCCCTATCTAGAATTCACCATTTACTCCCATGACAAGCCTGTATATTACAGGTGTTTTATATAATTATATCATAGAACTGCATGCTGATGATCTTTTGCCCACATGCCCCCATTGATGAAAGAATAATCTATTATTCCCTCATTTTGTCTTTTTATTTTGCTATTTTACAGTTATAAGAGAAAGCAAAGATCATTATGGTTTAGATGTGAGGGGTCTCCCAAAAAACTCATGTGTGAGACAATCTAAGAACATTCAGAGGTTAAATGAATGGGTTAAGAGCCTTAACCCAATCAGTGAACTAATGCCCTGATGGGGATTACCTGAGTAGTAACTGAAGGAAGGTAGGGTATGGCTGCAGGAGGTGGGCATTAGGGGCATGAAGTTGGGGTATATTTAGTATTTGTCAAATGGAGTCTCTCTCTGTTTCTGATCTTGATGTGAGCCGTTTCCCTCTGCCATATTATTTTGCCATGATGCTCAGACTCACCTCTAGCCCTGAGGAATGGAGCTGGCTGTCTATGGACCAAGAACTCTGAAACTATGAACCCCCAAATAAACTTTTCCTCCTCTAAATTTGTTCTTGTCAGGTCTTTTAGTCATAGCAGCAAATAAGCTGACTAAACCAGAGAGACTATATTTTATAAACCATAAGGATGTACATCTCCTTTATATTACCTTTAATTTTTTTTAAGTCTTTTTTTTTTATTGGTTGTTCACAACATTACAAAGCTCTTGACATAACATACTTCATACATTGGACTGAAGTGGGTTATGAACCCCCAATTTTACCCCAAATGCAGATTGCAGAGTCACATCGGTTACACTTCCACAATTTTACATAATGTCCTATTGGTCATTGTTGTATTCTGCTACCTTTCCTATCCCCTACTATCCCCCCTCCCCTCCCCTCCCAACTTCTCTCTCTACCCCATCTACTGTAATTCATTTCTCTCCTTGTTTATTTTCCCATTCCCTCACAACCTCTTGTATGTAATTTTGTATAGCAATGAGGGTCTCCCTTCATTTCCATGCAATTTCCCTTTTCTCACCCTTTCCCTCCCATCTCATGTCTCTGTTTAATGTTAATCTTTTCTTCCTACTCTTCCTCCCTGCTCTATTACTAAGGATCTACTATTGAGGCTTGTATTCTACTCTTATGTTCTTCATTCATCTAGGTCCAATTTTCTACTCACTGAACAACCTAATTCATTGATTGGAACTTGAGTGTCTACTGAGATTTTTGTTGTTGTTATTTCATTGAGGATGTAATTTTTTCTCCATTTCTCTTTCTCATTATTGTTTTCAGCTGGTTTCAGAGATGAACACCAGTGTCACATTTGCTTTGACACTTGTAACTTGAAGTTATTTATACTCAGTTGTTACATTTTTCCTTGTTACTTGAAATGAATCTTTTATATGTCCTACTTTCTAACAGGTTATTTCTGGTAGAAGAAATATTTACTTTATATATTTAGTTTGAAACTGGTTACCATATTAAATCATCTTAAGAATTCTATTAATTTTTCAGTGGAATCTCACTTTTAGGTAGACAGTTAACAAATACTGAGAATTTTGGCACCTATTTTCAAATGATTAAAGCTCTTGTATCTTTTATTATGTCTTATTTAATTGGTTAAAACTTTTACAGGTATATTTAATAATTGAGGTGATAAAGGCAATCCTTCTATTAACATTGGGAATTCAACTAATACTTTATCATTATTCAGTCATGCATTTATTTCTTCATTAATTCTTTTGAATTATGTACTAGTATTGTGGTAGGTACTGTGTACAGTGATGAACAAAAGTAATCCCCATTTTCATGAAGTTAACAATTTCATGGTAATACAGATATTTATCAAGAAATCATGAAAATAAACTTATAATCACAAATTATAAAGAAATCTAACTTAAACTACAGGTCAGAAAAATCTAATGTGAATAAGAAGCATCTAAGTCAAGTACTGAAGAATAAGTAGGAGGGAGCAAGAGACAAAGAGTATTCCGGACAGAAGGAACAGTATGCACCAAGCCCTTGAGATACATTTGAGGAAATGAGAAAGCTGGAAGGGCTAGGTCTTATTGGGAAGAGAAGAGTACTGGCAAGATATAAGGGTCACAGTGGTTGGTAATTCAGGGACTTGTTAAAATTTTTATTTTATTTATTTTCTTTTAAGTTTATAAGGATAGGTAGTAGTATGATTTGGAGAGATGAGGATCACTGGAAAGGGGACATAATTTCTTTTGATGTTGTGGGAAAATTGATTCCAGTCCTGGACATAAGCTTGAAACACCTGTAAGAAATAGAAACGACAAACAGAAACATATTATATACATATCTGAAAGTCAGAAGAGAGGTTGTAATAACATTAAAAAGAAACTTTAGAAAGAGCAGCCAGGAACTTTGAAAGAAATATAAGGAGTTTCAAATATAGGGTAGTTAACTCAGTCAAACATTAGTATCAAAATGGTGAAGATGAGAACTGAAACATGATCCACTATTTTAGCAACATATAATTCCACTAGATTTGGCCTTTGATAGTATGAAGACTACTTTCCTATTATAATTAAAGGAAAGTGGGAAAATATGAACATGGATGCAAGTGGTTTTGAAGATTTGGTATAACAAAATGGATTCCTATCTGAGGGTTATATTCTATATATGAGTCAAAATCTTCCTCAAGAGTGTGATTAGCAGGAAGAAGGTGAGTTTGGTGGGTTGGAAGAAAGGGACTACTAAAATCTAGTTCTTGCATAAAGAGAAAGAAAATTCACTAGGGAAAACATAAGTTTTTTTTAAGTGTTTAGTGACAAATTGATAATTTGTCATAAATTTATAATTTTCCTGTCCCCAGAATTGTCTACATTAAATCTAAACCTTTAGTTAAAAGTCACAAATCACGTGACTGGTAGTATTTATGTAGTGTTGATATTTTACTGGCAGTGCAAGAGAAGAAAGAAAGAAAAACAGCACTTAAATTTGTAAAAAGCCAATAAAGATGTTGAACTATAACTTGTGGAGAAATTGAAGCAGGAGGGGACAGATAAATAGAACAAATTGAGAAGAGGTCTTGATGAAATAGACCTTTTTCCACAAAGCTATGTAAGCAAGTGAACTTAAAGAACATTATATTGTGCTATGGAGTGGAATGTCTGATTTTGTGATTTCAAAGGAGATGCCACTTCTTATGAAGAATGAGAGAATGAAAAAGTTTGTTTCTGGTTCTTTTGCAAAGGGAAAGTAAGGGCTCAACAAACATTCCTTTGTGGGTAGTAAAAGATGTCCTGCAAGTTTCATTTTGCCTGCTACTCATCTTACATTTCCTTTAAGTGAGTTGAAGCAAGTGTCTTTGATATTAGTTGCCTGGCTCAGGTACCTTCTGAAGGTACTTCAGATTATATAGAAGATTGCCCCAGTTTATCATTTTTTATGAAAACCTTAAAATGATGAGTCATTTTCTTGACTTTCTACTTGGGGTCCTTTGTAACCCATGTCCAAATCTTTTTTGTTCTTTCCTGGCTGTTTTCCCATGCTCTTTCATTTCCTGAATTGTCCAGTTTTACAAAAACTGAAAAAATTGAGACCAAAATCCCTATTTAAAAAAATCTATAACAACATGAAGAGTTTCAGT
Organism: Spermophilus citellus; assembly: GCF_964194105.1. NCBI lineage: Eukaryota > Metazoa > Chordata > Mammalia > Rodentia > Sciuridae > Spermophilus > Spermophilus citellus. Next base: position 119,746,120 of record NC_138190.1, on the reverse strand, counting down.
ATTAAAAATGGTTTCTGCAGAATTCCCAGGAGTTCATTTTCTTCTTTTGCTTAGCATAAACTAAGCCTACTGCAGACTGGTGGGTGTCTTGGCAACAAACATAGGATTAGACATTCAGAGAAATTTCTGTGAGACAACAAAGCAAGTAACAGAGCTTAAACTCTTTCTGAAATCTTTTTGTTTCACAAGCCCACAAGTGATGGTGCCTGGGCCTATAGTTTCATTAATTTTACTAATTTTCTAGTGAGACTAAACCTTGTTAGCTCTTCCCCACTTCTTGAAAGTAACCTTAATAAAATATGGTGATAGATTTCAGGATGAATGGTTCTGCTTGTCTTAACCTAGCTGAGCTCCAAGTCTTGTTTCAAGCCCAAGGTACTTTCTTTCTTTGTGATTCTGTGCACATGAAGGGGTTTCCACTAGTCTCTTCTTTGATTTTTCTGATGGTGACTCTCTCCTAGTACATTTACATATATAGTTACCACTTTTATGCAGTCACGCTGATATTATCCTTAAATGGCTAATTTTGTGTATATCCCAGGTATAATTGCCTCAAGGGCACAGTCCATGTTGTCTATATTTTTAATCCCCTATGTAAAAACTTAATAATAAAATATAAAAAGCCATAGTCACATTGATGAGATCCTTCCTTATCTCTCTTGTAAATGTTCCCTGTGCTTTGAGGAGAAAAGCAATTCATTACAAAACTAGTTCACATAAACATTTAGTCAAATCCAAAAATATTGGAACCTCCAGGGTCTGTTTTAAACTCAACACACAATATTCCCAATCTGACTCCATATTCCCCACCCCTTCTCTATTCTTTCAGCAAAAGTAGCTGATAGTGAATGAAGTCAAGTTACCACTTTCGAAGTCAATAATTACCTTTGCCTTCATAACTGCTGCTTTGTTGATTTTTAAAATATTTTAAACTTTAAATTTATTACAGTAAAGTGGACAACATGTGATTTATACTCAACATATCTTTAGGTGTGAAATTCAATATTGCTAACTATAGGTACAATATTGTGCAGAAAATCTCTAGAAGTGACTCATAACTGAAACTTTGTATGTGTTGATTAATAACTCCCCATTTCCCTCTTCTCCAATCTCTGGAAATTAGTTTTCCATGATTTGATTCTGTGAATTTGACTATTTTATGTACTTCACATAAGTGGAATCATTCAGTATTTGTCTTCTGAATGACATTTCAGTAACTGTATGTTCACAAGTTTGATCCCCACTGAGGCACGTGTCAGAATTTCCTTCATTTTTAAGGCAGATTAATATTTCATTGTATGGATGTAACACATTTTCTTTTTCATTCTGTAGTGGAACATTTGGATTTCTTTTACCTTATGGCTATTGAGAATTTTGTTTCTATGAACATGGGAATGCAGATTATCTCTTTTAGAGCCTGATTTTAATCTTTTTGGATAAATATGCAGAAGTGGTATTGCAAAATTATGATAGTTTTAAAATTAGGTTGTTTGTTTTTTTGCTATTGAATTGTAGGTGTTCCTTTTATATTTAACAAATTATAAGATATATGGTTTGCAAATATTTTCTCCCATTCTGTAGATTGCCTTTTTACTCTGTTGATTGTTTCAAGGCACAGAAACCTTATAGTTTGATGTAGTTCCACTAAGCTATTTTTTCTTTTATTGTCCATGCTTTCACTATTGTATTCATGAAACAATTGACAAATCCAACATTAAGAAACTTTTCCTCTATGCTTTCTTGTAGGAGTTTTATAGTTTCTGCTTTTATATTTAAGTCCTTAATGCATTTCAAATTGATTTTTGTGTATCATATAAGAACAGGATTTAATTTCATTCTTTTGCATGTAGATGATATCCAGTTTCCCCAGTACCATCTGTTGAAGAAACTATCCTTTCTTCCAATGAAATAGACACTACTGTCAATGATTAGTTGACTATATGTATGTGTATATTTATTTATTTATTTGTTTGTTTCTTTGTTTATTTATTTATTTCTGGGCTGTATTCCAGTCTTTTGTTCTATATATCTGTCTTTATGTCATACTTTATACCACACTGTTTTAATTATGACAGTTTTGTAATATATTTTGAAATTGGAAGTAGTGATGTCTTTAGCTTCATTCTTCTTTCTCAAGATGGCTTTGGAGGGGCTGGGGTTGTGGCTCAGAAGTAGAGTGCTTGCCTGGCATGTGTGAGGCCCTGGGTTTGAATCTCAGCACCACATAAAAATAAATAAAATAAAAGTCCATCAACAGCTTAAAAGAAAGGAAGGTACTTAGTTTTGTGAGAAGACTCTAGAAAATTATGTGGCTATGCACTAGATGTCCATCCTTATCTCTTGCATATTTTGATGATTATTATAACACATAAGGTAGTTAATAACCAGATATAAGCTTGTGTACAACGGACAAGGACTATTGGCCTCATCTCTATTTTCTACTCATAATCTAGGGAATGTTCAATAAATTCAATTCAATCTCTTTTTACTGTGTGCCTACTAGATGTTAGGTTTAGCTCAAAGGTTTGGTATATAAGAGCAAATAAGAGAGGCAAGATTCTTGTTCTCACTGAGGTAATAGTCTAAGGAAGGAGATAGTTACCAATCCAATTATAATGTTGTATGGTAGGTGCTCATGAGAAAAAACTCAGAGTACCATGCCATGGGAACACAGAAGACAGGCATCTGATCCAGTCAGCATGAATGATGGGTCATGGACATCTTTCAGGAAGAAAGTTTGTAAAATCTACAAATCTTTTTGCTACCCTAATTCAAGATCCATCAATAAAATTATGTGACCTTAAAGAAGTCACATATACTCTCTGTGTGTCAGTTTTCTCATTTGTAAAATAGTATCCTCTCTAAATGGATCAAATGAAGGAGGGATATGAAATTTGTTTGGAGAATTAATGCCATCTTATTTTCTGTTACTACCAGGTAACAGTAACATTTCTGTTACTACCTGAACCAATAGAAACATATCAAAAGTGCATATTTTAGGCTCTATAGTCAGATAGTTCTATATTAAACTATAGTTTTATTAATGGAAAAATGACTTCATCTGTCTAAACCTAATTTTCATTATTTATAAAATAGAGACACCATAGGATTGTTGTGAAGATTAAATGAAATAATGTGTGTAAATTTCCCAAAACATTTCCTGTGCACTGACTGATACATAGTGACTATTCAGTGACTGTTGGTTACCATTGCTGCTGCTGCTAATAGTGTTGTTGCTGTTTATGATGATGATGATAATGATGCTAAGTACCACATGTGTGGTATCTTGACACATAGAAATTATAGATATTATTCATGATATGGGGTGCTAGATATTTCTTTCATAATTTTATTCTGTCTGTGGCCAGGGGTGACTTCTTTAACTCCATTGTCTACCATCTATTCCTTTTTTATAGCCAACAACTGGAAAAGAGTCCACCAAGACTCTGCTGTCTATCATTATCTTTTTTTTTTTTTAATTGGGGATTGAATCTAGGGGCACTTAACAACTGAGCCACATCTACAACCCTTTTTTAATAGTTTATTTTGATACAAAGTCTCATTAGGTTGATTAGGACTTTTCTAACATTGGCTTTGAACTTGTGATCCTCCTGTCTCAGCCTCCCAAGCACTGGGATTATAGGTGTGTGCCACCATGCCTGGTTCTCTATCATTATCTTATACCTGCTAAGTAATCACCAACACTCTTATAGCCTTAATCACTTCTCTTTATATCAATCATAAGTTTCCATCTTTAACTTCTATTTTACTGCATATGTCAGTGATTCCCATTACACATTAGAATTATTCAGAGAGATTATAAAACTCCCAATGACAAAAATGTACACAATAATGATTAAATAAAAAATGTCTGTCATAGGAACCAGGAGTTATCATTTTTAAAAGTTCCCCAGGTGAATCCAATGTGTAGTAAAGTTTGAAAATCAGTGACCTAGGTCCATATCAATACTTCTAACTTTTTATTTGAGATCTGGATGATCCATTAGCTTTTCAAACTTAATTGTTGAGAGCCACAGCCGAAGGGGCCCCAGCAAACTTCCAGCTGCCAGCAAACTTCCAGCTGCAAGCTGATGATTGGCTCACAGCTGCCCCAGCAAACTTCTATTCTGCCAACTGATTGGCTCCTCAGCGGTAATGCTCATTGGGTTGTTTCCCCGCCCTTTCAGACCACGGAGCTGCTCATTGGGGGACTTTTTTTGGCTCTGCCCACTCGACCCAGCCAATCAGCCTCAAGAGCAGGAGGAGTGGGGGAGATGGAGAGGCTTGTGGGAAGCCGTGGTGACAGTTGGGCTCTGAGGGTTTTCCTGAGGAGCTGTGTGGTGCGGTGTGTGTTCTAAAAATAAAGTTCATTTCTTTTAACAAGTGGCTCCTGAATTGTGCCCAGCCAGACTGCGGCACTTAATTTGTCCAATACTCATCTCATTAGGTTAGCCCTCACCCTTGACTCTGCTAATTCTACGAAATATCATCTTTTTATATTAAACCTGTTGGCTGAGCCTCAAATTTAGGAGTTACCAATCAGCCAAAACAAAAACAAAACACTACTGTAGATTAAACTTCTGATATAGATCATCTTGGTCTCTTTCTAATACCAGACTTATTTAAAACTATATTTCATTCTTGCGTTATCACAACACACAAGAATAACACCCTTTATAGAGTTTAGATTATAAAAGTCAATGAAAAACTCTTAAGAAAGAATCCCTTTGGAAGCTGACATCATGCTGCAAATGGTCCTGTCCAGCCTGCAGTTGCTCTAGAATTGAAATAGATCACTCTTCTTTTAAGAAGTAGATAATGCAGTTAGCTGGAGTTTAGGAGCAATGTTATAATAAGACAAAATACATTTATTTTAATTATAGAATCACACAGACAGCATGGTGAGATGCTCACAATTTGTATGTTAGTCATATTTTCATCATTATGACCAAAATACCCACTAAGAATAATTTATAAGAGAAAAAGTTTATTTGGAGTCATAGTTTTAGAAGTCTCAGTCCATGGCTGACTAACTCCATTGCTCTGGGATGGAGATGAGGCAGAGTATCATTGAAGAAAGGCATGAAAAAAGTAAACTGCTCACCTAATGGCACCTATGAAGCAGAGAGAAGAGACTGGGGTATAAAATATAATCCCCAAGGGCAAGGTTCCAGTAACCCACTTTATTTAGCCATGTTCTACCTGCCTACAGTTGTCACCCAGTACAGGAGTCCTTTCAAATTATTATTCCACTAAATGTATTAATGCAGTGATTAGGTTATACCTATCATAATCTAATAATTCCATGTCTGAACATTCCTCCTGCATTTTCTATAATGTGAGTTTATTAGAGGGCACCTCATATTCAAACCATAACATTATGAGAGTCCCACATGGACATGAGAGACCAGTCAAAGAAATAATGCAATTATGCTTCCATCAAAGGCTCACTTAGGGTATAAATTTCTCAAGTGGAATGGTAAACAAAATATATCAAAATGCTTTCAAAGAAAGTTATGGAATATATGTAGTAAAATATATGTAGGTTAAAGGTATGTTTGTGTACTATGCCTTTGCATTTATAGTGATTTCCCCCAACCACACACACATACACACACATTCCTGCTCTAATACACATACACACTTCTAATTCATTGTACACACAGTTGACAGGTTAATATTTCTGAACCACAGTCTTGTTCAAAATTTATCATCAGTACTGCATTATCACCTAAATTAAGTATGAGTCCCTCAGTCTGTCATTCAAGACCCTTTGTGATCTGGCTCTGAATATGCCTCTCCAGGTTTACCAAGCACTACTCCCCTTCATGAATCATATACCTCAGCCAACGTGAAGTATCTGCTCTAATTTTGCTACCCTGATACATTTGCTAATGTAATCTATTCCCTTTGCCTGAAATACTTCACCATCATACTATCTAGATGTGATTAATACTATTTATACTCCAAAACCACATATCAAATGGAAATTTGGAAATTTCTCTAAGAACTCTTTCCTCTTGCATATCTATCTATCTATCTATCTGTCTGTGCATCTATTGATCTATCTATATATTATCTATACACATTACATATATATCTACTTATATATCTTAACACATATTGGATTGTCTTCCTGTAAAGTTTGAACATATCTTCATATGGATACATATCACCGACACTCCCTGGAAATATATGTCACAAATCAGACATTTACTGACTAAACAAACAAAGCATTATCGTTAAAAATGATTTAAGAATTCTTGCTCCTACCTCTCCCTGACCCTTGCCTCACTATTATACAATGTCTTTCAGTGTTATTTTAACTAACATATTAATATTTCCTTTTTGAGATTACCCAGATTTTAGAGGATAAAAAGAAATTCCAAGCACTGCAATTGTAGGAAGCACTGTGATGAGGGTGAGGTGAGAGAGAAACTAATTTAAGTTAATTTAATTATAGCATAAGAAACATGACTTAAATGCCACCATTAGGCTCAAATATAATCATTTGGAGGAAGTATAAGAATTGAACATTATTCTTCTACCTTACCCAATGGAAATAGTCATACTCATGTAGCTAAAGGACTGCATTGTACCAATTTATTTGTGAAAGCAAATGCAAGAAAAATAAATGCATCTTAACACATTCATCTTTAGGTATGGGACTCTAGAATGCTTTTGCATGACATTGGAAATGTCCATTAGAATTTCTTCACCAAAATTTCTAGGACAGACCATAATATCCAGGTACCTGGGAAGGCTCCTGATGCCTTAGAGAAAATAAAATTCTCAATAAGTATCCTGTTTCTTTCTCTCTTATTTCCAGAGTACATTTGCTGCATTGTTGTCAGTACTACATAAAAAGTATAAAAATCAAAAACGGGTCAGAGAAAATAGGGACGGGTAAACAAAGCCTAATCAATGAAGAAAAAAGTAGATTCAGATTCAGGTATTTGTCAAGTCCTACTTTATGATAAGAACAGAAACTATGTGAGTTGGCATCATCCATGGGTAAATTCAAGAGGTGTTACACAGTGATGAATCCAGACCAGAAGTTTGAAGGTTGGGCCTGTCTGCTATTTATATGTTTCTGGAAGGCACTTAAAGACATGGTTCTCAGTCCAAAATAGAATAAAGTAATGAAAATTCATTGTAGTAATATTTATATCATTTATATACCCTGAATAAAAGTGTCTTTGAACATCTTGAATCTTTGCTAACAAGGATGTGCTAAATGTTCTCATCAGGGATGTGGCTTCAAAATGGCATAGCCTATTGTAATGCTAAGTGACAGGGGTTTTAAAATTTAAATTTTATTTCTTATTGCTTCTAATTAGTTATATTAGCAAATCTCCAACATCATTTTCAAATCTGATGCCCAAAATTCTGTGATTAAATTCTTGCTCATTTAAGGGTTATTAAAACAAGCATGAAGATCAGTATTTCTTTGTCATTGAAGAGGAAAGAAGTTGTTTTAAATATTAGCCAGAGAGTTTCCAAATAGATCCAAGAAAAATATGATGGAATATAGAATATTTCATTGGTGACTTTTAATAACAACATTACTGTGTGCATCTCAAGTAGTTTCTAACTAGGTGGACTTCAATGCTCTCTTAATTTGATTCTATGAAGCTATTGTGAATGTGGCAAAAACCATTCACTGGTAGATTTGCTAATTTTCTTGGCCTATAACAGATCCTTTACCCCTTTTTGATGAAATCAAAAGCAAATACAAATAAATAAGTAAACTTCAAATACTTGGCTAAAGAACAACTTTCTAGGGGTGTTGACATGTTTACTTAGTACTTGCTTCCAAATTAATAAACAAAACTAGTAGGGCACTATTACTGTATGCCAAATATTGGGCTAAGCATATAACATGAATAATCCCACTGTTATCAGTTAAAATTTTGCTAGTGAGAAAATTAAAGCGTAGAGAGTTTACCTTTTCATGATCACATGCCTAACGAGTAGCATAGCAAGAACTTAGAGTGTGTCTGATTTTTACTACTTGAGTATCTACTTATATTGCCACACTGCCTTGCCACTGTAAAGGCATCACTGATGTTCCAAGCATAAATTTTGACTTTCTACAGGAGCCTTAACAACAACAATAACAATAACAAAAGATGGAGAAAAAGAGATATTGTGTTTTTGATTCCACTAATGGCAGGAAAATGTGCCATTAGTTCAGAGAAATTTTTATCTAGGAATAAATAGAATTAGGAGAAATGAGGGGGACTTCAGTTCCCTGACTATAGGCTTCTAATTGCAAGATTACTCTATTGATATGAAAGTACTTATAAATTCTAATTATTAGGAGTTGGAGTTGGCATTAAAACATTTTTTTCCAAAGCCTTCAGGAAAGCATTTTTCCAATTCAAACAATTAGTTCCTTCATGTCCAGATCAAAATCTCAGTCCTATCCATTTGATCCCCCAAATATTGAAAATTAAAATGACTGTTCTTTACTTTGAAATATTTAAAAATGGAAATGAACAAGAAAGAGGAGTTCACTTATATATTTGCTTCTGTGGTTTCATACTATACAAATGTTAAATGGGTTGAAGTTTTCAACCTTCTTGTATCCTCTATTCATGGGGGAAAAAACTGTGCTGAACAGGTTGTCTGAGGAAAGAGAGGCTAGATGAGGTTGTGGGAAGCAGTACTTCTGTGTGGTCTCACAGAGTCATATCCCTGTAGAAACCCTCATTTTATGAAGTACTCCTGAAGGAAGTGTGAATATTTTATTTTAAAACAGGAAGCACAATGATCTTGTATGCTTTTGTTTTGAACATTGAATAGAAGGCATTGCATTTTAAGCCTGTCTAGAGTCCAGAAGAGACAGCTGGTTGAGATGTTTGTGCAAATTCTTTGAAAGTGTAAATTTCTCTGTATAAATGTTAGCCAGGGTTATTCCCTCTGTTGGTAAGAGCAATTTTCCCTCTCCTTTTGTATAATGTGTGCATAAGAAAGGTCCCAGATTTTGGTGGAATGGCAAATGTCCATTCAACTTTTAAAGATCATCTCCTTTATGGAGTTTTTGAATCAGAAGCACTGAAGAAAGAAAAAAATGGCAAAGACAGGAACCTTTCATGACCAGTAAAAGTAGAGTCTTTTATCTTTTTATGGTCAATACATTTAAATGGAGAGACCCCTTAGTGCTGATTGAGGTGTTGGGGGAAATGGTGTCTGCATCATGAATAATAAACATCAGGGGGAAATGTCAGTTTTTCAGCCTACTAGCACATTTTGTTGCTATGACAACCAAATGCAAAGCATTCTCTTAAAGGGAAACATGACAATTTGTTGGAGATAAAAGCAAAGCTCACCAAACATAATATATTTAAATACAATCTTAGATTCATTAAAATCAAGAATATACTGAATAGGACATAGATTTCTCTGATTTTTAAGAGGTATAATTATTAGAAGAGCCATGCTGTGGGTAGTGAGGAGAAGCATTAAGATTGAACTTTTCCATGCCTTCAGTTCCTCTTAAAACTCACAGGACCACAGCCATTAGTAGGCCCATCTGGTGTAGAGCCAGAAATTGGCACCAAATAGAAATAGATCCTTTTAGTTCTCAGACATTTAAGCAGGCTGTGTTTTAACATTCTCACTGCATACATATTTTTTCAAACCAAGCCCATGTTAATTATTTTTTAAACCATTAAATATGGTTTGAACTCAACTAAACCAAAAATATAAATTTTCCATGTTACAGGGTGTCTCCTGCCTATCTGTTAATGCTGAGATATGGTTATAGAAATTTTTCATTTCAAGTTCTATAGTGTAGGGAACAGAATTTCCCAGTGGTAAAAAGAATTTATTCTATTGATTTCTTTCAGCCCAGGTGGGTTTCAGATGTTTGATCTTATCAATATCAGATCAAAATTCCTTTGGAGAGCTCTTGCTTCCATACCTAGAATGTTTGTAGCCTATGGCATATATCACTAGATTGATCATTGTACTGTTTTATGCTGAGCCTGGTAACAGTTTCAGCATTCTTCTCAACATGGTGCTCTAGGCAGCCAGCAGCCTCTATATATTGTTTGGAACTGGAACAAGAGATGAAACCAATTTGCTAACTCTGCTTGATCCTACAGAAACAACTACCACTCTTTTATCTCTTTCTGGGTTTTTGAACTCGAAAGTAAGCTCAAGTTCTCCTTCTTCCAGAAAGCTTCCCTGATTATTCCTGTTCAAACTTATTTCCTCTTCAATGGAAATCTTATTTTCTTTATAGCTACTACCACATATTTTAGTTCTTAGTTGTTCCATGAATCTTAATTATCTCTCCAAATATATGTTTGAGAGTCATTTCCAAATAACAAGTTAGGGCAGGGCTTTCATCAACACTATAATTTATACCTATTTCTACATTGGCCCTGACAGAAGTGTCAAGTCTCCTGGTCTGGTTATCTATCCCTAGCTATAGAGGCTTCTGGCTATTAGACAAGGGGAGAAAGAAAGAGTGCAGGGAGCCATTTTTAATTTGCTTTGTTTTGTAGAATTTTGTTGGCTTAGTACCCAAAGTCAAATTGGAAATAAAAGTTTCCATATGCTACAGAAACTCATTATCCCAACCTCATGTGTGGCACCCCATTCTTCTTACAACAAAAGAAAATTTCTGATAAATTAGTTATGGTAAAGGATTTCATATTTCATTCTTCTGGAGGTATTTTTACATTTGTAAATGGAAGTCAAAGAAGGTAATACTTAAACCAAAGAATCTATCTTCAGTAGAAGAAATCTAGGCACTATAATTTCCTTAGGAGGGGAAGAAGAAGGTATTTAAGGGCAGGGAGGCATAAATCATGACATTTGAACAACTATATACTGTAACTACACATATGGCTGACACTGGTGAGAACTGTAGCTATATTCATTCATTTTAGTCCATCTTTGCATAATGCCACTAGCTCTTCTCTGTGGTCTGGTCCATGTGTATTTGGTGATTGAGGGCTGTCATCATATCCCAAACCAATGGGAAAAATTGTCATTTACATGTCACTGGTCACAGTGAAAGAGCAATGGAAACAAATATTTTACTCCAATACATAGCTATTTATCAGTGGTTTTTATAAAGAAGTTGTATATTGGTGACCAGGCATCAAAAGTCTTGTTTTTCTTAGTAATTCTTTAAGTATAGTCAACCATGAGCAAAATTATAGATTGTAAGAAGAAACTCTACACTCCTTGTTTGCAGTTTTGTAGACATCTCTCTGATTCTCAGGGTCTCAAGCCCTTGCCCCTCTTTCCTTAGCAAACCTGCTTGTCTTCCTTCACACTGTGGTGTCAGTCACTGAAACAGCACAGAAGAGGATTTCTCAAGCTGGCATTCTGTGAAACAAATTTGGTAAAGTGGGTTCTTGTGAAAAGATACATTTAGGAAACCTTGCATTTCCATAGTGTTTCTTGGAACTTTGCCATGCATATTAACATGTAAAAAGCTTAGAAAAATTCAACAGCAAAGAAATCTGTTTAACTTTGTTTAACCAAGCATCTTGCTAAACTAATTTAACCCTTTTGTCAGATAATGAACCTTAAATTTACCCAGTATTCATGTTCTATGGAAAGAATTTGCAGAATTCTGGCCCACAGAATATATTTTTCCATTTTTTAACTGATGTAAAGCATGAGAGAAAAAGATATATTCATAAAGATAGATTTTCAGCACTAAAGCAGGGATTCAAGGTATAATTTCATTTTTCCTTTATTCCTTTTTCAACCATTAAAAATTTCTCACTGAACTTAGCCTTGTATTACATAAGCCTACAAATTTGTGGGACTAGCATGATATAATTAAAGGTATACAGCTTTTAAAGTCACAAACATCTGCCTTTAAATCTAAATTAATTTGCTTATTAGTTGTATGGTCTTTTGCAACTTAGTGTTTTTATAACCTCACTTTCTTTATTAGTGAAATTGGGGGAAATACCAATATTACAGGTCTGTTTTAAGAATTAAGTTAGATAGCATATATAAAATCTCTGGACACAATGAATGTTATTTTCACTCTCTCTTCCCACCTTCATCACATAAGTAAGGTTAACCTTTTTTATAATATGCTCTACTAGGAAAGGAATATTCCATTAACTGTAGTTGTTAGTAATTACAAATTATTAATTTTTCTAAGCTAAGTTTGCCATTTTGCAGATCTTAAAGAATAAAATTCCATGAGTTGTTATGTGCATATAAGGAGCCATCTTTTTTTGAACTATTAAACTCCAAGCCTCAAAAACCAGTAAGGTGTTATGACCTTGCTAGCTATAGCTCAAGATCTTGCTATTAAATGTGGTATGCCTCACAAACCATTCCAAAATATTGACTTTAGCAATGAATGAATTATTAAATGTCAAATTGTCATTTCCCATGACAGTTTCCAAATGGACTGGGTCTGCACTAACAAGTAGTGAAATGTGCCTCCAGCCACCTCACAGCTGTGGTAGAAATGGATAGCAAATCCAGTGGACTCATTTTACCTGGCAGCAGAGCACTGGAAAGCTCGCCCATCTGTCAACACACATTTTTCTTCCAATCTCCCTGAGCCACTTCTTGAACATTTTTTTGGTTAAAGAGAAAATCAAGAGATATTCAAAGTAGCAGCTTTTTATAGGTAAATATAAAGCACAGTCAAATCTTGATAGTTTTCTTGCAGGTTATCCATATCATCAATTAGAACCAATTGACTCCATTTTCTTAACTTATCACCATTTTTGTTTCATTCATTGTTTCTTGTTTCATTCCCTAAAATTAAGTAGACTGAAAAACAAATAGGTTGAATAGTTAATTGTAAACATCCTCTAATATTTCCCAGCAGTAAAAATATCAATTAGATAATACTTTAATCTAGATGGTTTGGACTTCATATGAGAGTATAGTAATTCCTTTTAGATTCAGCTAAATTCTTTATGATATGTGTTGATGAGGACATTTTTCTGGGGTTTATGGCATTTCCTCTGAAATATGTGACATTATCACTTACTTGTGACTTTTAAATGGTATAAATAAAGACTGACATGTCATTTAATACAAAAAAAAATGATTGCCCGGATTTTCTTGTAATTTGAGACTACCAATGATGAAATTGTCAATTGTTTGCTGTTATAAGAATTAACCCTGTATAATTCCCTGTCTCTATAGGAAGAAATATTTAATAGATGATTACTGAAATATAACCTCATTAATGCACTCTTCCCATTGTTTCTGAGTAAGCTAGAAGATTTAGTTCAAGAACTATTTGGTGATCATTGAAAGTGTTGCGAGATTAATTCATCTGGTAGGTTGGAGGTGTTCAGGTTAGGCACTTAACTGACACCCATCCCCAGCCATTTTTATATTTTATTTAGAAACAGGGTCTTACTAAATTGCTTAGGGCCTCAATAAGTTGCTGAGGCTGGTTTTGAACTTGTGATCCCTGGCCTCAGCCTCCTAAGCCACTGACATTACAAGCATGCATTACCATGCCCAGCACATTGTGGGTTTATAGCTATCTAAAGCACAATTACATAAATCAATAATTAAAAATATGTATTAATGGAGGAACATTATATAAATATATAATTTATATGATAAAAGCTGCACAAAGGATAGAAATAAATATTTTTATAAGTAATTTATATTAAGCTGATATTAATTTGAACTAAATTATTACTATAAAATGCTAATTACAATACCCTGTGCAAAAACTTAAGAAAGTAACTAAATTTAATATAATTAAAGAAACAACAAGGGAATTAAAATGGTATACTAAGAAATATATATTCAACACAAAAGAAGACAATAATGAGATAAAAGAGAAAAAATTACACAAGATAAATAAAAACAATAGCAAAATGTTAGCCATAAATTCTACCTCATCAATTACTATGTTACATGTGTTTGGATTAAGTACTCCAAAAGAAAGGCAGAATGGATTAAAAAAACATAATCCAACTACATAATAGATATAACTCAGATTAAAAATAAAAATAAGTTGAAGGTCAAAGGATGGAAAATATATACTCTGAAAACAGTAATAGAAGAGAGATAATGGCTATAGATAGATAGATGGAGACAAAATGAACTTTGAAGAAGTTGTTAATGTAAACAAAAGATGATAGTTTAGAATGACAAAAGTTTCAATCTATCAGGATAAAATAACAAATATCAACATATTGTTCATGTAACAACACATTCCTTAAATATGTGAAGCAGAAACAGAATTGAAGGAAGTAATAATTGAACAATAATAGTTTCAGACTTTGTTACCCCACCTTCAATAATGGATATAACAACTAGATAAGAATTCAAAAAGTAAATGGAAGGCTTAATCAACACTAAAAACCAGTTAGACCTAAGAAACATTTATATAACACTTCACTCAACAGGAATACAATATCCATTTTTCTTTAGGTACACATTGAACATCTTGAATAAGTATCATACATGAGGCCATAAATAAGTCTGAATAAACTTAAAAGGATAGCAACCATATGAAATATGTTCCTTCCCCAAAATGGGATGAGATTAGAAATTAATAACAAAATTTGACAAATTTGCAAATATGTGAAAATTAAAAATAAAAAAAACACTTCTATATAACCAGTGGGGTAAAGAAGAAATCCCAAGAGTAATTGGACAATACTTTGAAATGAGTAAAGGTGAAAACATTGAGACTTTTGGAATTCGGTGAAGTAATGCTTAAGAAAAATTTGTAGCTACAATTTCCTGTATTAAAAATATAGTAAAATCTAACATTGATAACTTAAATGTAAAATTAAAAAACAAAAAGTAAACTTAAAACAAATAAAATGAAGGAAATAAAGAATATAGCAGAAATAACTGAAATGGAGACTAGAAAAATAATATAGAAAAACAAAAAATTGATTTTTTGAAGGGAGTAACAAAATTGACAATCATTTAATAAAATTGATTTGGTGTAAAGAGAGATTTAAATTACTAAAATCATAAATAAAAGAGAGGCATTACTACATGCTTTACATAAGAAAGTAAAAAATATTTTAAGGACCTACTAGAAACAATCGTATAACAATTAATTCAATAGCATAAATTAAGTGACAAATTTCTAGAAGATAGAAACTACTGAACCTGATTTAAGAAGATTTGAAAATCTGAATAGACAGATAAAAAACAAAGATACTGAGTTAGTAATTAGAGAATTATCACAAAAAGCCCAGAAACAGATAGATTCCCTGGTGATTTCTACCAAACACATAGAAATTAATACCAATCCTTCTTGAACTCTTTGAAAAAATGAAAGAGAACAAAACACTTCCCAACTTATTCTATGAAGCCAGTATTACCATGATATAAAATTGAGATAAAGATATAATAAGAAAACTAAAGAACAATGTTATTCCTGACTACAAATGCAAAAAACCTTAACAACTGCTGAGAGCCATAGCTAAGTAAGAATGACGCATGGCATGACCCAGGTCATTTGCAGTGACATTGCATGAAAGGTGACCTTGCTCAAGGACCAGGGCGGTTCCGGGTTTAGGGCGGATCAGGGTTTAGGGGCTCCTTGGGTTTAGGGCGGTTCCAGGTTTAAGGTGTATCCTGCTGGGAATAGGGCGTATCCTGCTGCCTCCAGGCACCCGCTCCTTGAGTTCCCGTTGAGTTCTCTCGGGATTCAGAGAGTATTTTGGGATGCAGAGCCAAGTGGAAGTGTGGATTTCCCCAGAACGTGTAGAGTGCCGGCGAGAGTTCGGGAATAAAGAGTTGCTGTTTGAATCTACAAGGCTGTGAGTGGCTCGTGATTTTGTGCCCAGCCAGACTGCGGCAAACAACATTTTAGCAAAATAAGTGCAGTAACATGAAACATATTGTAAATCATGGAAAAGTGTGATTTATTCCAGGGTTGCAACTTTGGTTCAACAATGTAAATCAATTTATGTAATACACCACATTAATAAAATCAAAGAAAAATCCCACATGATCATCTCAGTAGATGTGAAAATTTGTTTAAATGATTTCACAAAACCCTACACAATTTCATGATAAAATCATTTAATAAGTTAGGAGTAAAATCGAATTACCTGAATTTAACAAAAAAAAAATCTAAGAAAAACCTATAAATACTGTCATACTTAGTGTGAAAGGCAGAAAGAAGTTTCTGTGGGATCAGGAAAAAAGCAAAAATATCTTCTCTTGCATCTTCAGCAGTGTAATGGGATTTCTCGATTTAACAATAGGCAGTAAAAAGGAAAATAAGTCATACCATTGGAAAAAGAGAAGGAGATTTTTTTCTATGTTCATGATAAAATCTTGTATATATAAAACTGTATAGAATCCTCAACAAAACTATTATAACTAACTGAGCAGGTAATAAGTGGTTGTATGGAAGATGATCTCTTCCAGCTATACCCCACCTTCCTACAGTTACCACCCAGCTAGTCCATTCAACCAGGATGGACTTATGAAGTTATATCTCTCATAATGCAATTATTTCACCTCTGAATATTTCTGCATTAACTCAGGACCTTTGGGGAGCTCATATCCATACTATAACAAATGAAAAATAAATCCTTCCTTATCAGTAATTGCTTTAAATACAAATGGAGTAACTCCCCATTCAAAAGACACAGATTTAAAGAATGACTTCAAAGGAAAAAAGTAGAACTCAACATCTAAGGACACATATATTGAAAGAAAAAAGACAAAGAATAAAAATAAATATTTAGTTTAAAATAACTAAAATCAGAATTGAAAGTGAGGATTTTAAAGAAATAAAAAGTTTTATATTTTATGTAATGTATATTTACCACAATCTAGACATTTTTTATAAAAATAAGAAAATAAGGAGATTAATACATAAGCAAGATGGCAGAATAAATCCTCCAGTGTGCATAAAAAACTATTATAACTAATAAAGGAGTTCAACAGATTTGAAGATACAAGATCTCTATACACAAATCAATTGTTTTTCTTGACATTAGCAATTATTAATCCAAGAATGGAATTAATACAATAATTTCATTTACAATAAAGTGAAAAATACTTAGGAATAACTTTAACATAATATTTGCAAAATTTGTACATTGCAAAGTTAAAAATATTTTTGAAAGAAATTAAATACTATTTGAAGAGATGGAAAGAGACCCCATGTCCAAGCATTTGAAAACTACTCCCAAGCTGATATATAGGTTTACACAATACCTATAAAAATCTCAGCTTGCTATTCTTCAGAAATTGATAAAATGACCCTAAAATTCATGTGAAGATTTGAGGGACTCAAAATAGTCAGAGCAATCTTGAAAAAGAACAAAGTTGGAGGATTCATATTTCCAGATGTCAACTCTTAGCACAAAACTACTATAATCAAGACATTGTCATTCTGACATGAGTATAAACAAATAAACCAATGGAATAGAGAGTACAGAAATAAACCCATACATCTGTGGTCAACTGACATTAAACATGAATGGGATGAACATTCAGTGGAAGATGAACAGTTTCTTCATTAAGTAGTGTTGACACAATTGCATATTCACATACAAAGAATGTACTTGGACCCTTATTTCACACTATATGTGAAAATTAATTCAAAATGGATCATAGGTCTAAATATAATAACTGAAACTGCAAAATTTTTATAAGAAAATGTATAAGTAAATTTTAATGACCTCGGATTACATAACAGTTTCTTAAATATGACACCAATAGAAAAAATAAGAAATAGATAAATTAGATTTTATCTTAATTTAGAATGATCATGCTTCAAAGAATGCTGTAAAGTAGTAGAAAGAAATTCCACATGATGGGAGGAAACTTTTTCCGAATCCCATAACTGAGAAAGAATTTTATCCAGAATATATAAATAACTACTACAATTTAATGGTGAAAAGACAAATAACACAATTAGTAATTAAACAAAGGATTTAAATATACATTTCTCCAAAGAATATATACAAATGGCCAAGCAGCACATGAAAAGTTGTTTAACTTAATTAGCAATCAAGAAAATACAAATCATAATCACCTGCAGATACCACTTCATACTCACTGTATGGATATAATGATAATTTTTAAAATTGAAAATAAGAAATATTGGCGAGAATTTGGAGAAATTGGAATCACCTAATTGGTGCATCCACTTGAAAAAATAGATTATCATTTTTCCCTGAAGATTATATAATCTAGTAATTCTACTCCTAATTATATTTTCAAGATAATTAAAAGCATATGATTACTTAAAATTTCTATATTATTGCACATAGCAGCACTTCTTAGTATATACCAGTGTAAATAACATAAATGTCCATCAATGCAATTGTAGATAAACAAAATGTAATATATCAAACAATGGTATATTGTATAGGTATAAAAGAAATGAATTACTGATACATCCTGCAAAGTACATAAACTTTAAAAACATTACATTACAGGCACAAACTATTACATGTTTTATTATTCCATTTATATCAAATTTTCAAAGCAGGTAAATTCATAGGGAAAAATAATAGATTAATGATTACCAGGGTGAGAGGGAATGGCAAGTGACAACTAATGCAGACATGTTTTTGTTTTGGGTAATGAAACTATTCTAAACTTCAATTGTTTGATGATGGTTACACATCTCTGTGAATATATTACCTATCACTGAATTGTATTTTAAAATGTTGCATTTTATGTTTTGTGAGTTATATCTCAACTAAAAAATTTACTTTTTCTTGTCTGGCTTGTTTTACTTAGCATAATATCTTCGAAGTCCATCTATGTTATGGCAAATGACAGAATTTCCTTTTTTTTAAAAAAAAAGCTGACTAATATCCCATTGCATTTTATGTAACACATTTTCTTTATCTATCCATCAATGTACATCTAGTTTGTTTCCATATATTCACAATTATGAAAAATGCTACAGTGAACATGTGGATGCAGATATACAAGGTACTGATTTTATTTCTCCTTTATGAATAGCATTATACTCAGATGAGGAATTTCTGGGTGATGTGGTATTTCTATTTTTACTTTTTAAGGAGCTTCCATAATGTTGATTTCCATAATGAATAACTATAATGATGTATGTTCCCATAAACATTGTATTTTCTTCATACTATTTCCTATATTTATTATTGATAATAAGTATCCTTAGAGGTGTGAAGGGATATGTCAGTGTTTTTAATTTGCATTTGCTTGATGATTAGTGGTGTTGAGCACCTATGCCTGTTGAAAATTTGTATGTCTTCTTTGAAGAAATGTCTGTTCAGTTTCTTTGCCCATTTTTAAACTGGATTGCTTGTTTTCTTGCTATTCAGTTTATACAGATATAGAGAATGAAAGCATTTACCATGGGCAGGAGGGAGGAGATGGGGAATCTAGGACAAAGGATACAAAATCATAGATATGTATAATAAACTCATTTAGAGATCTAATGCAAAACATGAGGGCTAAAGTTAATAAAAGTATATTATATTAGTAGTATTTGTTAAATAAGTAGATTTTAGCTACTCATGTTACACAAAAATGCAATTACGTGAGATGATAGGTATGATAATCTGCTTCACTATAGTAATGATTTTACTATCTGTATCCCATAACATTATGCTGTAAACCTTAAATTTATGTAAAATAAAATGAATCTACCTATCACATATTACTAACTTGTTTTCTGAACATAAAAACAATATATATTCATATAGCCAATGCAAAATATCCATATAAAAAGATGAGGAAAAATCAAAATACCCGTAGTCTGACAATATCAGAGATAATTAATTGATAGTTTAGTATATTGAAGTCTTTTCCCTACTCATAAATATAAATAGACCTATAAATATAATCAAAGGTAATCTGGCATGTTAACCTGCCTCAAAAGAATAGTAGGATCTATTTTCTCCATTTCAAACTTCATTCCCTTGTAGCATATTTCAGAGGGTACAAGGCAAGAACAGGATTTTTTTTTCATATTTCCATTTTCATTTTTCCATTTTCATTATTCCAGTTCTTTCCTCTTTGCTATGGCCAATTCATCCCTTAGATAATGGTTATCTCCCATATTCTGAAAACTACTTTTCTCCCCTGAATTGATATCGCTCTCACCTTTCTTGTCTTAGAGGAAGTTGTAGTGGTATAGGGAGACTGCTTCTATCAGTTCTGTTCGAGTCCATGAATAAAAACAAGTCTATTCTGTAATTTAATATACTCAGCTAAACTTAGTCTATGTTGTTTGTAAAAGCATGAGATGCAGTCATCAAAATGTGGTGGTTAAGGACATGGACTCTGGAATGTTACACCCTGACTCTGCCACTTAATAGGTGGATGCTTGGGTTAGTCTCATAATCTCTTGGTGCCTTCATTTCTTCCTCTGAAAAATGAGTAAAATAGTACCTATCACATAAGATTACAGTAAGAATTAAATAAGTGAATTAAGTGAAGCACAGGTTGATTGAAAGGATTTACAAATAAATGTTATTAAAATTTAATAAATCCTTGTTGATGGCTTGTGCATCATAGAAGATCTTATATAACCAAAATGTTAGGAAAATACATTAATATAATATTTCTGAAAGTTGGGATTAAACACTTTGTTAAGTAGTCTTCTACAGGTTGCTACCTAGTAAAACTCTTATTAGTCTCCTTTTTCTGTGAAGAATCTGTTTTCATCTTTCCCATAAATCAAGAGATAAGATATATCTTTTACCACTTTCTACTATGACATCTTGGGTTCCCATCTCTTTTTACTCTATTTCCCAAAATAAGCAGTTGGAATTCCCTGATACTTCAAGATATATCCCATTGGTTACTATTGAAGTTTGGCTTTTGAGGTATTTCTCCAAGAAGATCCATTAACAAAAATAATCATAAAACAATACAAATTTTCCCAAACATAATATTGTTTTATATGTGAAATAACTTCGTTAATAAGTTTTTCCTTTTCATTAAAATAACTAGGTGTTTGGTGGGCACAGAAACTGCCAAATAAAGAAAATGTTGCAAGCAAGAAAATCACTTCATCTCTTTTGAAACACAAGTAGTTTCTGCCTAGAAATAGATGTTCAGACAGAATTGTTCAGACATGTAAGATATATTTTTTTTTTTTGGCAAAAAGTGAGGAAGAGAAGATGAAAAGAGCCTTTGGATCATTTTTCATGACAGAAAACTATGGAACAAAAGAGAAAATGACGGAGAAATAGACTCAGACTTAACCACATTTCCAAGAATGGTTTAGTCAGGCTGAAGGAAGATGTTGAACCAAAGTCACTTGTCAGAAAAGTTCCACTTTTAGTCAGAAGGAACATGCTTTAATATTCTTACTGTGCTTAGTTAGTTTTTAGAAACAGTTCAAGGGATGTGTGGTGTTACATAAATATGGTGGTAGGTTCATGGGGCAACAGCTGAGGCCATCACTTATGCCTCAAACAAAAGGAGCTCTAAGCAATTCATTTTCTTGCATACCACTCACTCCACTCCAGCCTGTTCTAAAATCTACATTTAATAGAAATATCTTTTAAAATAATTTATAGGAATTGTCTTTGAAATAATTTGTCTGATTAAAAGAGCATACACACACAGATATACATATACATATATATGTTGGCCAGTGGCCAGGATAATGGAAGTATTTTATAAGTAGGAACACATTTGTACAAAATAATCAGGCTTAATATGGTAACTCAGTATCTAAAAATGAACAAAGAGTAATAGTGTTCCTAAGGAAAAACATTATAATTATTGTATATACTAATATTCTATATGAAATAAGAGTATAATGAAAGAATAGAAAACTATGTAGAAATAATTCTCCATCATATTCTCCAAAAGAAAAAAAAAGAGGCTATTAAGCTTGGATTCTGAGCCCCTTCCTTTCCTAGAAGTACATGAAAGGGTATCCTGGCTCTGAATGGTGCCAATGGGACAAAGGTCAGCCAACTAAGATTAAGAACTGATGTTTCAATTTTCTGAGCTTCTCTAGATTTGTGTTTATACATGATTAATATTTGAGCTTTTAGTTTTATTCTTGATTCAGTTTTTATCTTGATCAAGTGTTTCCTTAACTAAAGGCAAAAGAATCTATAAGCATATCTTCATAATCTTAGGAGATCATGGGAACAATTATTTTAATAAAGAATTTAATTGAATATAACATATTAGAAAAACCTATATTATATTAACAAATATTAAGGATATAATTATACCACTAAATCCTAATGACTTAATAAAACAAAATTTCTCTTTTACACTACCTATCCAATGTAGGTCAGTGTGAGGCTTTGATCCTGGTAACTCAGGGATCAAAGCTGATGGTGGTGGATCTACCAATATAGAAACTTTGGTCTTTTCAATAAGACAGCAATAGAGTTTCTCAACAGAAGTTACTTCAGGTTGGAAGTAAATATCCATTGGCCAGGATAAGTTACGTGTCTACCTAACTGTGAGAGAGCTGAGAAGTGTGGTGGATTAGGTATGATATTTTGGAGAACTATAAATATATGTGATAAACATCCCTTGATTCTTTCTTCCTACTCATACAACATGATCATTCCCTCCTCAAAGAGGCTGATCCAAAGTACCTAAGATTTCAGTGGTGTCAGAGCTATTAAATTGAATTCTTAATAAAAATTTTATTTTAAAACATTTTGGACTATTTTGGGCAGCTCTGTTTTCAGCTCCCACCTTTTTCCTTGTTTCCTCTACTTCCCCTATTCTTTCCACACTGTTCCTCTTTTCCTATGAAGAGTGATTATAGAAAATAATATATTTCATTTTTTTTTCTTTCTGTGCAATTTAGTACTCCCTTTATACTGTCACAAGTTACAGACCCTATCTCAGGCTTATGCTTTTACTCCCAAATGACTACTCAAGGGTTTTGCCTCTGGATTGCAATAACATAAAAGAATTGGTTACTCTTAGTGCTGCAGTGATTAGTAAATGGTATATTTACTATGAAAATTTTCTGTTTATTCTAGTAAAAGGATTAGCTGGTAGAAAATTATATGATGTACTATACGTTTGTTTTTAGCCAAGCCATAGGACATCTTACCTTTAGGCCTATGAACTTCTAGTACTGGTCTCTGCCTGGAAGCACCTTCCCAAATGCACAATGAGTAGCTACAAATAAATTGCCGCAAAAATCTAGATATATAAATTGAAACTTAGCAAAGGATAACAAAAAATCGAAATTCTGTTAGGTTTTTTGAAATGCTTAAAAGCTACATATCTGCTATGTTTTCTGAGTGTACGTACTTTAGTTTATGGGAATGCACACACACACACACACACACACACACACACACACACGTACCAGTTTATACTCTGGTAACTGCCCAATGTCCAAATGCAATCAGAAAAGTAATCAATTATACCTATCTTCATCATTCTGTTCCAAAATAAAATAATTTGTTTGAATTAGTTCCTGTTGGCTCATCACAGAGCAATAGATCAGACTCATAGAATATTAGAGCTGAAAAGTACATTAGGGATTATTTACTACAATGCCCTCAATTTATACCTGAGAAAATGGAAGCCCAGAGAATTTTTGGTGAGTCTTCAGTTGTTCTATTCATACTGAATTGGATATAAAATCCAGATCTCCTCACCATTAGTCTATTGCCTTTTCAATATCCTAGGTCAGGATACTGCATTCCCTAAAGCTTTGCCCAGAACCTTTGACTCAAATACTTTAGACATCTTAGAACATTTTTCTTCACTGTGGCAACCAACACATTTTCAAGGGCAATAAAGTATTCTTTTTACATCAGTACAACCAAAATACACTGTGAAAAGGTTAAAAGTATTACAGTTTGTCATTCTGCTATTTTGTCTTTAAGTAAGTAGGAGAGCCTGTGGGAGCAACTTGGGGTAATAAAGGTTAATCACTGGGAGCTTAAGGGTGCTTATGCTTAATTGGTGGGCGATTAAAGATGCTCAAGGTTAATAACTGCATTTTCAAAGCCAGTAATTCCTTTCATAGAAATTTTCCCCTGTGGGATTTGCCAAACCTATCAATCAGTTCTAGTCACTAGCCAAAGGGATTGTAAATTCAGGAGCCTAACACTAAGGGGATGTGGATGTAGGTAGACTATTTAAATCATGGGTATAATTTTAATTTTCTTTAAACAGAGTTTGGTTACCTTCAAAGGACTTCATTCTTTTCTTGCTTTATATCCAAATTATTTTGATTTTGCCTTATGGAATAAAACCCAAATGTTACTTTTTGAAGGACCATAAAGCTGACAAAATATGTTTGCTACTTTGTTTAATCTTAATGGCTGTATTTTAGTTTAGATCTTCAATGTTCCCCAAAGGTCCATGTGTTAAAAGATTAGTCCCCAGCTTGGCATTATTTGCAGGTAGTAGAAATTTTAAGATGTAGGACCTAGTGGGAAGTCTTTCAGTCATTGGAGATGTTCACTCAATGGAGATTATGAAAGCCTTGTGTCTCTCACTTTTCACTTCCCAGCCAGGATGAGGTGAAATTTCACTTCAACCCATGCTTCCTGCCAAGCTGCCATGCTTCAGCACAGGCCCAAAATCAATGGAGTCAATAAATCATGACTTGAACCTTCAAAACAGTGAGTCAACATAAACCATTTATCTTTGTAAGTTGCTTTATCTCATGCATTTGTTACAGTAATAGAAAACTGGTTAATGTAGAAAATTGGTACTGACAGGTAGAGCAGTTGTTGCTGTAACCTAGATGATGCAAAGAAGCCTTTAGAATTTATTTTCAGGAGTTTGGAAAAGTTGGGAGGAATTAAAAAAATCTGATTGCTCCAAGCACAGTTAACAGGTGATTCTCTTATAGTCTCAGAAGACCGGTTGCTGATAGGAATGTGGACAGTAATGGTCATGCTGATAAAGTCTCAAATTGAAAGGAAGACTCTGATGGAAATTTGAATAGAGGCCACCTGTTTTACATCATGGTAAAAGAGTTTGGAAAAAAAATGTTCATTGTCTGAGACTTTGTTAGGGGGCTTAATTTAAAGCTGATGAACTACTTTAACTGTACAGGAAATTTCAAGGCAGCATGGCATTCAGGAAGTAACAGTGATATTACTGGCTGCTTTGGGCCAAATTTACAATGTAAATCAGGAGCAAAAAAACAACAGAGTAGACAGATTTGGCAATTTTTCAGTTTGGCCAGAAAAAGAGTGCATTTAAAGGTGCAGTGAAGGAGACTGAAGTTGCTAAAGAGATTAGCATCATTAGAAATAAGCTAAATGCTTTACACTGGAGCAATAGAAAAGAGGCCTTGAGGACATCTCAGGATATGGTAAAACCCCACTCATTCATCACAGGCTTGATGATATAAAAGAACAAATGTTTTCAAAAACTTGCCAGGGTAGCATCTTTTGAGATAAAAACCCTGGTTTGTCTTGTTCACCTAGTGCTGCTAAGGAAACTATTGTTGCCAAGGCACTGGGTTCAAATGGGTCCAGGTATAGTATGCCATTGGCAGACCTTAGCATCATCCATATGATGCTAGTTTTGCAGGCTTGCAGAATGCAAGAGTTTGGGGTTCATGAAAGTTTTCAGTGAGATTTTAGAGGAAAATCTGGGAGACCTGTGTGTTTTGGGGTCAGAATCCCTGCAAGCAGCCCTTGGCAGGACAGTGTACAGAGCTCTGAGAGTGAGGAGTTGCAGTAAAGACTCTAGGTATTTAGAGATGCCAACACTGTAGAACACTTTGGCAGCAAAGAGAAAGGCCCTGTTGGGCACAGGCAGTAAATAAACAGGGATGGAGTTGCCCAAGCCCTTGGGAACCCATATTTGACCACTATGTGCCCTGGATGACAGAAATAAAGATTTAGGATCTGATGTGTGCCCTGCTGTGTTTTGATTTTGCTGATTCCTCCTTATTATTTCCCTATTGTTTTGGAATAGGAGTGTTTACCCTTTTTTATTGTCTCAGAATTATGTAACTTTCCTTCTGGTTTTTAGCGAGTCTCATAGATAAGTTTTCCTTGAGTCTCAAGGAGATTTTGAACTTGGATTTTTGGGCAAAGCTGGAACCATTAAGACTGGGGACTCTTATGGATGGACTAAATTCATTTTTCATTGTGAAATGGACATGAGCTTTTGGTGGCCTGGGGCAGAATATTATAATTTCAATCTAAAATGTACCCCCCAAACCCATGTGTTAAAGTCTTAATCCCTATCTTGACACTATTGGGAGGTGGTGGGAACATTAAGGAGGGTACTCAATGGGAGGTCTTCTAGTCATTGGGGATTCAATGCCCTCCAAATGTATAATGGGAGCCAATCTCTTTCTCTTTTCACTTTCTGACCATGAGATAAGCAGCTTTGCCTCACCATGTTCTTCCCATTGTGATATATGCAGCATCACCACAGTCCCAGAAGTTATACAGTGGATCCATCATGGAATGGAACCTTGAAAACTGTGAACAAAATAAAACTTTTCTCTTAATAAGTTGATTTATCTCAAGCATTTATTATAGTAACAAAAAGCTGACTAATATACAAGATTAGTCAGTACAATCAAAATCAATTTGTTAATCATTATAGGATACTACATAGCCACTGGCTAAGGACCAACAACGTTAAATATATAGGGTAAAAAGTTCAAATAAATTTTCAAATTGGAAGGGACCTTAAAAACTCTGCATTCATTTTACAGGTGGTAAACTGACCTCTCTGGAGGCGCTGAAGGACATGCTCAAGGTCATGGACCTCAGCTAAGGACCTCATCTTTTGATGCCTAGGAATTATTTAGTTACAGTTATCCCATAGCTTTGTGCCAAATATTACAGTTTCAATGTAATAAAGATATCATGTAAGGAAAGGCTAGTAAGACAGGCTTGTATTTATTTGGCAAGCTTGTGTTTGTAAAATATACAAAGAAGACTTATAACCCAAACCAAATGCAATTAATAGGAGAAGTGGAAGAAATTTAGCCATGCTTTCTCCTAAGTGACAAAACCTTTTAAATCTCATGTTGGACTAGAATCAGTTATCCTTCTCATTAAATCCCAATTGCATTGCTATTCCTTACTAAGGAATCAATCTTGATCAATTCTTCTGGAGAAATCAGATATTAATGACTTCATTATTATATAGGTGGGTTTAGAAATTATTTATATTACTCATTGACAGATTTTGAAAATTTTATCATTGAATGAAGGTTGAAGGTATATGTGAAATTGTCATTTATCTCCTTTTGTCAATAATAACTTGTTCCTGCAGTAAATGAAAATGGATTCCAGATTGATTTATTTCAAATCAGTCAGTGGGGAAATTCATTCCCATATGCCAAACCTTTCAAAATTTTTTACCTTGTTCTATATTGTAAAAAGAGAGAAAATCTATTGCATTCCTAATGTAATATTTAGTTAATATGTTTAATTAATGGAAACAGATTTGCTATTTATTCTGATTATCTGGGAGGTTTAAGCAACATGATATTTATGCAAAGCATGAAATCAGTTGCATGACCCCAAGAGAACTATTGGAAAAGGCTGTTAGTGGCTCTTGGCAGGATGCTTCATGACAAGCTCAGGACTCTCAGTAAATGAATGTGGATAAGCATTTCCAGTAGGCCAAAGCCATAACTTACAGGTATGCTTTCATAGTAATCCTTATAAGTAAGTAGGAAATTACAACAGAAAAAAACCAAGCACTACTTAAAAACCAAACCCATTATTTTTGGGTTAATCATGATGAAATAATGATTGCTGTGAGCAATTTCCCATTCCTAATCTCAGCGGTGTTACTTGATCCTCAGATTTGTTCATGAAGGAATAATTATTGCCACTTGTAACCCAGTCAAGAATTAGAAACTGCTAATAGCCTAGGATTTCAAACTACTGGATTTTTCTTCTTTTGATCACTTGATTATTTGACTTGCACTTGACTCATTCTATTCTCTAGGAACCTCATTGAGAAAATATATTTTTGTATACTGTGAAAATTAATCACAGGGAAAACAAGATTAGAGAGGAGTATTCTCCTTTGCTGAAAATGTGACTTTGGCTGCTATTCTCTGTCAGTTCAGTGTCATGTTTATTTAAGAGAATGTAGAAATTAGGAGTAAATTCTTGTATAATTTTTAATGAGGTTTTTTTGTCATTCTAAATTTTTGAAATAGAATAAGAAAAGGGATGCAGAGAAAGCTGTATTTTGAATCAATAGAGAGTTAAAATAGCCAATGGTTAGAATTGATAGAATGGAATGGGCTAATTTTTAAAGCAGTAGGCTTTCTGGAAGCTGGATGGTCCCATTTCAGGTATAGTACAGAGAACAAAATCTCTACATTTGAACAGAAGCTGGACTTAGTTATCTTTTTTTTTTTTTTTCATAACTAGATTTCTAGATTTTAGAATCTAGGAATTTTAGAATCTTTTCTTGGCTTTGCCCACAATTCACATCAAAGTTTGCTATATAACAGATGGATTATAGACTGCTCTCATATCAACTTAGGATACATACCCTAAAAGGGTACCCATTTTACCTCAACCTTATCAGGTTTACATTTTTAGGTAACTTATATGTCCTAACCTGAAGGAAAGACTGTGAAGCAGAATTCTGTGTATTTTAGTTAGCTTTTTGTCCTTGTGACCAAAATACCAAATAAGGACAATTTAAAGGAGGAAATTGTTATTTTGGTGCTCACAGTTTCAGAGGTTCAGTTCACAGTCAGCCAATTCCAAAGCTCTGAGCCCCAGGTGAGGCAGAACATTATGGCAGAAGGGCATGGCAGAGGAAAACTTCTCAGCTCATGATAGCCAGGAAGCAGAGAGAGCTTCAGTGCAGAGACCATATAATCCCTAAGGGAACACCCCCAGAGACTTACTTCCTCTAGCCACATCCTACATCCTCAAAGTTACCACCAAGTTAATCCATATTAGTGGATTAACCCACTGATTAGGTTATACTTCTCATAATTTAATTATTTCACCTCTGAACAATCCTGCATTAACTTACACATGAGCTTTCAGGGGACACCTCATATCAAACCATAACACTATGCATCATAGCAGGCTGTTGGAAGTCATATTTCAGATATCCCCCTGTACTTGAAACCCAAGAATATTAAATTTACTGTGTTTATATGAAATGAAGCTTCCTTTAATACCAGATTTGATACAAAATGAAACACAGTGAAGTTCAGTAGTACATATTTGCTTGCAGTGAGAAATGGATTAAATAAAATTAAGTCATGAATCAAGGTTCCAAATAACAACAAAAAGAATTTTCATTTTATTTTTCTAAAGTATCTCATAAGGGTTGATTTGTACAGTAATTAAACATTATTATAAGGGCCTCTTATTTCATTAGTTCCCTATTAAATCTTATTTTCTAAAGAATTTAACCTTAAATTTTTATTATTTTTTTTAATGCGGTGCTGAGGATTGAACCCATGCTAGGCAAGTGCTCTACCAATGAATTACAACCCCAGCCCTAAAGCTTATTTTTAAAACATTTATTAATGTATGGTTGACAAATAAAAAGATATACATAACTAATGTATATAAATTAATTAATTAGGAGATTCACCATCACAATCAAGACCATAAATATATTCATCCAAAGTTTTCTCACACCTCCATTATTTTTGTTATTTATTCATTCTTCTTTTGTGATAATATTATTAACATAACATCTGCCTTCTTAGCAAATTTTACATATACAATGTTGTTAACTATATGCACCATATTGTTCAAGAGATCTCAACAATTTAATCATATTAGGTAGAGTTATTATATAATAATAAGTTTTATGGTTATATATATTCTTAATAATTTTTATTTTTATATAAGGGTTAAATTTGATTTATGTTGTACCATTATAGTATTACCATAATACGTTTGTCTGTATATTTACCTTTATCAGATTGATTTATTCTTTGATATGCTTTTATGTTGCTTTTCAGCATCTTTTCGTTTTAACTTATAAAACTCCTTTTAGCACTTCTTCTAGGGCAGGTCTAGTGATGATAGACTCCCTCAGATTTTGCTTATTTGGGAAAGTCTTACATGTCCTTTATTTTAAAGTACAATTTTTCCATATGTACTATTCTTGGTTGGCAGTTCTCCCATTGAATCTTCTATTGGTATAAAATAATCCTTGTGATTGCTATGGGAGCCAGCAAGAGTATATCATTGAGTGTAATAGGCTGGGTTTAAATTCCTTTATTCTGGAAAAATATTGACCTTCTTTGTTATAGTTTGGATACCATTTGAGTACATCTCCAAAATATTCTTGTATTGGAATTTTGTTCCAATATAAGGTAGTGTCAAGGTGGTGGAAACTTTTAAGAACTGGGGCTTCATGACAGGTAGTTTGGTCACTGGGTATTTCATCCTTGGAGAGAATTAATGTAGTTTTCTGAGGCTCCAATTAGTTCCTATATAAGTGAGTTGTTATAAAAAGAGCAATATTGGGGGCTGGTTTTCTGGCTCAGTGCTATAGGGCTCACCTTGTGTGGGTGAGGGAATGGATTTGATCCTCAGCACCACTTAAAAATAAATGAAGAAAAATGAAGGCATCATCTCCACCTACAACTAAAAAATATTTTTTAAAAAAGAGCAAGATTGGCCTCTGAATCTCTCTGGCTTCCTATATTAACATATGATCTCATCTGTATACACTCTTACCATTGTGATGTCATCCATTATGTGGCCCTCACCAGAGGCTGATCAGATAAGGCCACTGATATTGGACTATCAGCCTCCAAAACTGTAAGTTACATAAACATCTCTTTTTATTAAGTATTGAGCCTCAGGTAATTTGCTATAGCATCAGAAATTGATTACGATATAGTCTAGCTTTTAATTCCTATTTTTGTTGTAAACTGGCATAGAAAAATAATTCTCAATTGTTAGAAATATTAACAGTGAACTAATAATGATAAAAAACATTTGATATAGGGCCCAGTGATGGAAATAATATGGAGTAATATGGAATTGTGAGCAGCTACTACTCAGTTAAGGTGGTAGCTACTATTTAGTTAAGCAATATGAGTACAGTAATGCTAAATCTTCCAAAGTTTCAACAAAACTAATAACCCAGAATTTAATATGGTATCTCATGATTTTAAACTATTAGCAACTAATGTGAAAATATTTTTAAAACACTCTGTGGGCTCAACAAAAACCATCCGTGGGTCAGTTTAGTTTCAAGTTTTCCTTGGGCATTCTGAGTAAATGAACCAGAACCATTTTGAGAGCATATATTAGGAATTTATCAGAAGAATTGGAAGGAAGCCATAGCAGTTTTAACCCCTACTTGATGGTCCTATTTCTGCCCACTACCAAAGCCTTAGAACCCACTGAATTGTTCAACTGTCACTGAAAGAGAGGAAAGGTTACATTTTTGAAAGGAGGAAAAAGGGTTTGGGGAAAATTCTATTCACCTATACTCTTTGTCATGGTAATTGCTACTTGTTAAGCACTTATTATGGCCAGGAGATCTTTCTGATATTATTTATTCCTCATGGGAAATTTGTGGGGTGAATATTATAATTCCTATTTGTTGTAGTACTCTAGAGACACATGCTTAAGCTCTTATCAAAATTTTATTCAGATGTATAGGCTAACACACACACACATACACACCAAGAGATTATGAAGAGATTTATCAGTTATATAATGAAGTTTTGTGGGAATTGCATATTAGGCTCCTGAAACTGGTGTAAAAACAACTTGAGAGAGTGGAGAAAAGAGACTGGATTAGGATATTTTCTATGGTTAGGGATGGGACTGGTCTAAGGGTTAGTAGTCACAAACAGGAACTTGCATGATTTGAATCTTCTACCATTACTAAAGGAGAGAGCCCCCTGGCTTTCTTATCAGATTTTCAGATGTGTAGCAGAAGAGACAGAGATGCAGGTTTTTTTTATTTTTTAAATTTAATTAATTAATTTATTTTTATGTGGTGCTGAGGATCGAATCCAGGGCCTTACCTGTGCTAGGCAAACGTTCTACCTCTGAGCCACAATCCTAGCCTTCGAAATGCAGTTTTAAAATGGTCTGAAGTCAAACACCTAAAAATGGAATTAGTATGTTTACAAAATTTTGCATATGAAGATCTGATACTTAGGTAATTATGGATTTGTCCAAAATTATATGGTAGAGTAAGAATTCAAACTGAGGCTCTTGAGTCACTATTTCTTGCTACACAACTATCTGGAAGCTTGACTTAAAATGTACAGAATTAGTTGCTTGCCTTAAAGAGCTAGGTTTCACACATAAATAAATCATGCCTGACTTTCCAACCAAATAGAACTGGAGAGAATATACTGTTAATTTGTTGGAGTTCCCACTACTCCATATTGTCTCTTGACACTACAGCAGAATATTGTTTGATACTAATAATCATACTTGTCTGATTTGTCTTTAGAAGTTTAATTATGTTATGTCTTGGCATGAATTTGAGATGTTTTCAGACATTTCTTCAAATACTCTTCCAGGTCTACCTTTAGTTTCCTTTCCAGGTCTCTTATAATGGAAACATTGGATCTTTTTGTCATTTTCCAGTGAGGAGCTGGTCTTGTTTTCTGATATTATTCTCTGTTATCTAGTCTAGGTAAATTTGAACTTCAAGTTTTGTGCTGGGTCATCTTCCGTTTACTACTGAGCCAATCCAGTGAATCTCTTATTTCAGTTATTGTAAACCAGCACTGATTTTTTTCACATTTTAAAAATTTGGATAGTTTTTAATATAATTCATTTTTAAATTTGTTCTTTTTAGATATACATTATTTGTTTTGATGTAGATATCAGTTTAATGACTTTTCTCACTTAATTTTTGATTTTCTGGTTATTGGCATGATGAATGATTTTTTTTATTATATTTTGGACATTTTAGCTATTAGAAGACTCTGAGTACTATTTCAATTTTTCATTGTAGCAGACAATCATGCTATTTAGGTTTAGCATACCATTCCTAGCCTACTTTTGTGAGCTACATTTAATAACAATTTCATTTACTCAGTCTTTGTAGTTATATTTTGGTTTGTTTAGTTTAGTGTCACTGGGCTCACATTAATCCTACTAGCACTGAATAAAGGAGCAGAAAGAACCTCTGTAGTTTGGGATAGGGAATCTCTATCCCGGAGGAATAAAGAAAACTTCCCTGGCTGGTACTTGATATGGCTCATTTTCTAGTGTCATCTGGTATCTCAGATTTGGGACAATGGTCTCAGGCCCAATAGGGATAGGTGCTACTCTTGGGATGGTCCATTTATTATACTATGATCTCCCCTATCACAGTGCCAACCAACTATCTAATGTTTCTCTGTTGGAAAAAGAGAGTGACCATGTCCTGGCAAAGTTCTTGTAGCAGGAGTCCCCTTGTTGATGTTGCCTGACTACCTGATATGTTTGTGCAGTGGAGGGAATTATCAGGTCCAGCAGGGTTTGCAAGAGCTTCCCCTGTGTCAGTGGGGCTCCTGATCAATTCCCTTTGCTGAATCCATTGGATGTGCCTACTATTATCAACTGGGCTTCCATTAAATTCAAGGAAGGAATAAACTATTGGGTAATGTTTTAAGATATATTGCCACCATGTTTTTTCTTCATAGTCTCTCATCATCAGTACACCTGTACACCTTTCTCTTTTCACATTTCAGATTTATGCTTTTATTCCATCTTACATTATTTCCAGGGAGAACAGGAGAGAGAGAGAGAGAGAGAGAGAGAGAGAGAGAGAGAGAGAGAGATGAATGTACAGTCCTTTTTTGACTATACATTGCTTTTCTTATATCTGATCTACTTCTATATGAATCTTCCTACGACCCATAGCCATTCTAATTTTTATTGCCTATACTAAACTATCTGTCCTAAAGAAAAAGAACCTGCACATCAGAATGCTTTCTATATTCAGGAACATATCCTCCCAGCTGTCCTTCCTTTCAGTTTATGCCAGATGTTGGTTCTGTGATTTCATTGAGAAGAGGACTTTGCCTTAAAGTGTGCCTTCTATCACTGGTGATATAGTATTGTGCTCTATAGTAAACTTCTGAGGATTTAGAATTTATGAATGAACAGTATTCAGGATTTTCTCTTACCCTCTTTTCCTAGTCTATTGTATTCATAAGAAATCCCAAGAAAATTTTCTCTTCTCCTCCTCCCCCCAAGCCTCCAAAATGAAAGCCTTCTAAAGACACTATGCCAGAAAACCACAAATCAAAGCCAATAACTTTCCCTTACATCTCACACATTTTATAAAAACCTCTGCTCAAATATTTATTCCCCAAAAGGCCCACTATGTTCTAGATCCAGATTCCATTTCCAGATTCATTGTTCACTACTGCCACCTTTGTGTATTCGGTCACAAGTAATCCCCTTTCAACCATGGTGGACATGTTTCAAGGTCCTTAGTATATGCCTGAACTTATGGATAATACCCACCTCTGTATATAATATATTCTTTCTTTTACATATATTCCTCCTATATAGTTGAACTTACAAATTAGGTACAGTAAGAGATAACCAACAATAACTAATAATAAAAAGAACAATTATAGCAATATACTTTAATAAAAGTTATGTGAATGTGGTTTTATGCTGTCAAAATATATTTCATCTTCATGACCATGGATAGCTGAAACTTCAGAGAGTGAAGCTGCTGTATTAAATCCATCATTCTCCTTTTTCTTGACTCTAGGCCTTCATGTATGCTGCTTTTATTGTATGGAATATCCCCCACCACCACATCACTTTATCTAAGGAATAATTTATTCTTTGTATCACAACCTAGATGTTAGTTGCTCTGGAGAGTTTTCCCTGAGCTCTTCTTCTACCCAAGAATTCAGGAAAACCTGTTTTGTATCCTTTGTCATAGCCTTGTACTGTTTTTTTATGTCCCTCATCACAAATTAATTTGATTTTAATTTTAAAATTTTCATATAATTCAACAGTTGAAATAACAATGATTCATACTTTACTTACATTGACCAAATAGCAATTATTTACATTTTGATTTTGACTTATTTACTCTCTCCTTCTCTCTAATGATGGGAAATTAATTCATAGACATTATTCCTCTTTGTTCCAAATATTTCCTATATATATATATATATATATATATATATATATATATATATATATATATATATCCTAAGAGCAACATATTATTTTGCCTAACTATGGTGTAATTATAAAAATAAGGATATTTAATTTCAATAAAATTGTAGTATTTACTTCAGAGTATTTGTCAGTAATTTCAATAATGTGTTTATAGCTATTTTTTCCAGTTCAGGACCCCTTCCAAGATCACATATTGCATTTAGCCATTATGACTCTAGAGTCCTTTATTCTAAAACAATTCTTTAGTCTTTGTTTTTCTGGATATGACCTTATTTTTAAGAATGCAGACTGGCTATGTTGTATAATATGCTTCTATTTGGGTTTTCTCCTGAGTAGATTCCATTACATATGCATAATGGTTCCCAATTTCCTGTACCCTTAATATTGTTGAAAATGTACTTAACATATTTTGCAAAAATCACTGTCCAGTTCCCTGTCTCTATTGTTAAAAGTCCTTACCTCTGTGTTTATAACAATAGCTCATCAACAACATCCATGAAAATGTTGTTTTATTGCTAAAATCCTGAAATTTCTCTCCTTCCAATTCTTTCACATGCTCTTGTCCCATATTAGAATGAGCATGAATATGATATGAAAGGATAAACATTAATTTAATATTTACCATGAATCTTCACTTCAGCCATGTGAAGTATGCATTATTCTCCCATTTTGCCAAAAAAATGTGAAAATTTCAGAGCTAGAACAGGTATTTAAAGTGAGGGAACATTTACTTCCCCTTAAGAGAGGTTGGATTTCTATATAATAATGAAGATTACTCTTCAAGGTAATCTTGAGTCACATAGGTATAGCTGAACTTATTTCACCCCCTCTCCTTATCTGCCTGCACACAAATTTGAGCAGCACCATTATAAATTTAACCCTTCATATTTTCACCTTAGAAATGCTACTTGTGCTTATGGCTACATTTGCATAATAAGTTTTATGATTCTACACCAAGATAATTCTGCTATTGCTAATTATTTAAAAAGGCGTTAGTTAGCCTGACAAGACATTAGGTAGGTGGCACATTTTATACATTCAGTGGATTCTGTCCCTGAATAATCAACAGTTCCTGCATTTTAAAAAATATTTTTTTAGTTGTAGTTGGACACAATACCTTTATTCCACTCATTTATTTTTTATGTGGTGCTGAGGATCAAACCCAGGGCCCCACATGTGCTAAGCGAGCACTCTACTGCTGAGCCACAATCTTAGCCCCAGTTCTTGCATTTTTAAAGTTTCAACTTCACCAGGAATCTGAACATGAGATTTCATCATTGGCTTTCGTCAAAGAAATGATAGATACCTAAAGTTATCAAACTTCCCTGCTTCAGTGAAACCAAAATAGACATCAGCTCACCTTTGGAGGAGGTCACCAGGCAATAATATTCCAATTAGGTCACTTGATGGAGACTTTTTTAAAAAGGTTACAGTCAAATGTGCAATGTGACTAAAGCCACTCTGCTTTGTTGGTAGTTGTTGTTGTTATTATTATTCCTATTTATGAAACCAGCTGAACAGTGGACTTTCTTTTTTAATAACGTTATTTACTTATTTTTACATGGTGCTGAGGGTTTAACCCAGTATTTTACACATGCTATGCAAGCATGCAACTGCTGAGGCACCACCACAGCCCTACAGTAGACATTCTTAATAAATTAAGAGAGGTAGTCAGGTGTCGTGGTGCATGCCTTTAATCCCAGCAGCTCAGGAGGCTGAGGAAGGGGGATTCTGTTTGAGGTAAGGCCACCCATGGTAACTTAATGAGGTTCTAAGCAACTTAAAGAGACCCTGCCTCAAAATTTTAAAAAATAATAAAAAGGTTGGGAATGTAGCTCAGTGGTAGAGTGCCCCTGGGTTCCATCCCTGGTACCAAAATAAATAAATAAGTGAGCAAATAAATAAATAACAATAAATTAACACAGATTTGAAACTTATGTAGACAAGGAAGCTGAGGTCCAGGGTAGTCAAATTATTTTCCAAAAGATACTTAAGAAACATAGGATTTGATTTCAGTTAATATATAGACTCAAGAACTCTCCATTTACAACCGTTTTTACTGTTCTGCATGTTAGACTATAAATATTTTGGAAATTCTTCCCTGGGATGTTCTTATATATAACTTAACATGTGTCTCCAAAATTGTTCAACGAAGTCAATGTAATAATAGTTCAATTTTAATGAATGCTTATTATGTGCCTGAAATTTTACTAAATGCTTCAAAAACATTGTCTTGTTTAATCTTCACAATTACTCTTTAAAATAAGCACTATCATTAATTCTATTTTTATGCATGAGAAAATGGGATTAGCAGAATCAAGTAACTGCTTAAAAACCATACATTGGGAAGTGTCAAACATAAGGAGTATGAGTTCTGAGTCTTCCTCTTAACAACTGCATTATCTTAACCATTGTATACTGTCTCCCATTTCTTTGCAATACTGGATATTGGTCAGGGCCAACCCTTGAAATTATGGGGACTCCAATTATAGTGACAAGGGGCAAATATTACCATATTCAGTGGTTTCATGAGGTGATGGTTTTCTCTGGTTAGCCAAATAGAGCAGTAACCAAATCAGGGTTCCCAGGTTGGAATTGTTCTTAAACCTCCAAAGTACTTTGTGGAGTTTATATAAAGTGTTCAGCACATTGTATCTGCTCAAGAAATTACAACTATGATTACTATTTTTATCTTATATAATCATAAGGAAGATAGACCTCATTTGATCATTACACACTGTATACATGTATCAATTTTTTACAATGTGCCCCATAAATATATTCAATTAAAATTTAAAAAAAAACAGTGACTATAATGAAGCACTTAATACAATGGAAGAATTAAAAAAGACATTATTTGAAAGTGTGAATTTAGAAAACAAATTTGGACTTTTTAAATTGAAAATTATTTGTTGATTTCCACTAAGAATGAAAGACCTAGAAGAATAGATGATACCAATGCTGCTTTGGGGATTTCTCAAAGCATAAACACTCAGAAAATGGCAGTAAGAAGGCCCAGATGTCAGGGTCATTGGTTCCTGGGCTACAGATGACTGGTTCAATAGGCTTCACAAGTATCTTGATGGACCCACTGTGAAATAACAGTGAAAATGCTCTGGAGAAAATATTCTATTCACACAGATTGTTATACATAGATTTGGTTAACTCTTCACCTCAAAGGACTGAATACCTTGAAAAATAAAACATATTTTGGGGGCCTACAGAAACATATAGCTATTCTTTCTGCTTTTCTGTCTTCTGCAGGTTTTGGTAAATTTATATTAAGTGCTTCTTTTGGGCCAGACCTCATGGTATAGAGCTACCAATAAGAAGACTATATCTGATAAAAGCATTGAAAAGTCCCCCATTTGTCTTCCCACTATAACTTCAGGCTGCCTAGGACCTTAATTTCCCACTATTGAGAATAACCAATTGAATAGCATCAAAAAAATAAAATAAAATACTTGTGA
Organism: Spermophilus citellus; assembly: GCF_964194105.1. Lineage (NCBI taxonomy): Eukaryota > Metazoa > Chordata > Mammalia > Rodentia > Sciuridae > Spermophilus > Spermophilus citellus. The sequence continues at coordinate 119,707,647 of NC_138190.1, read as the reverse complement.
ATCAACTTAACAATGGAGGCGAAAGACTTCTACAATGAAAACTACAGAACACTAAAGAAAGAAATTGGAGAAGACCTTAGAAGATGAAAAGATCCCCCATGATCTTGTATAGAAAAAATTTATTTTGTCAAAATGTGCATACTACCTAAGTGCTATACAGATTCTATGTGATTCCAATTAAATTACCAATGTCTTTCATTATAGAAATAGAAAAAGCAATCATGAAATAAATTTGGAAAACTAAGAGACCCAGAATAGGCAAAGCACTTCTTAGCAAGAAGAGTGAAGCAAGAGGCATCAAAATACCAGAACTTAAACTATACTACAAAGCTATAGTATCAAAAACAGCATGGTATTGGCACCAAAACAGACATATAGACTGATGGTACAGAATAGAAGACACAGAAACAAACCACATAAATACAGTTATCTCATACTAGACAAAGGAGCCAAAAACATACATTGAAGAAAGGATAGCCTCTTCCACAAATGGTGCTGGGAAAACTAGAAATCCATATGTAGCAAAGTGAAATTAAACCCCTATCTCTCAGCATGCACAAAACTCAAATCAAAGTAGATCAAGGACCTAGTAATTAGACCAGAAACGGTAGGCCAGAATCTTCATCATGTCAAATTAGGCCCTGACTTCCTTAATAAGACTCCTAAAGTGCAAGAAATAAAACCAATAATTAATAAATGGAAGGGATTCAAACCAAAAAGCTTCTTCTCAACTATCCCAATCCATGGTCTGTTGAGAGCCACAGCTGAAGGGGCCCCAGCAAACTTCCAGCTGCCAGCTGATGATTGGCTCACAGCGGCCCCAGCAAACTTCTAGCTGCCAGCTGATTGGCTCCTCTGCAGTGATGCTCATTGGGCTGTTTCCCCGCCCTTTCAGACCACAGAGCTGCTCATTGGGGGACTTTTTTTGGCTCCGCCCATGCGACCCAGCCAATCAGCCTCAAGAGCAGGAGGAGTGGGGGGGGGGGGTTGAGAGGCTTGTGGGAAGCCGATGGTGGCAGTTGGGCTCTGAGGGAATTCCTGAAGAGCTCATGTGGTGTGGCGTGTGTTCTAAAAATAAAGTTCGTTTCTGCTTGATAAGTGGCTCATGAATTGTGCCCAGCCAGACTGTGGCAATGGTCTATACCCAAAGGACTTAAAATCATCATACTATAGTAACACAGCCACATAAATGTTCACAACAGCTCAATTCACAATAGCTAAACTGTAGAACCAACCCAGATGCCCTTCAATAGATGAATGGATAAAGAAACTATGGTATATATATACACAATAGAATATTATTCAGCATTAAAATTAAAAGAGAATGGAATTATGGCATTTGCAGGTAAATGGAGTTGGAGAATATCATGCTAAGCGAAGTAAGCCAATCCCCAAAACCCAAAGCCCTAATGTTATTTCTGATAAGTGAATGCTGATCCAAAATGGGGAGTGGGGAGGCATGGGAATAATGGATGAACTTTGATTGGGCAAAGGGGAGGGAGAAGGAGGGGAGGGTGCATGGGGGCAGGAAAGATGGTGGAATGAGATGTACATCATTACCCTATGTACATGTATGACTGCACATATGGTGTGACACCATATCATGTATAACCATAGAAATGTAAAGTTGTGCTGAAATTGTGTACAACAAATCAAAATGAATTCTGCTGTCATATATACCTAATTTAAATAAATAAATTTAAAACATAAAATTGATTTGAAGTAAAACTTAACAAAAAAGACTCCTAAAGCAAAAGAAATAAAATCAAGAATTAATAAATAGGATGGATTCAAACTAAAAAGCTTCTTCACAGCAAAAGAAACAATGTATGAGGTGAAGAGACAGCCCACATTTTGGGAGCAAATTTTTGCTATACGCACATCAGATAGAGCACTAATCTCAAAGATATCAAGAAATCAAAAAACTTAACACCAAAAAACAAACAAACAGCAAACAAACAACCCAATCAATAAATGGGCTAAGGAGATGAACAGACACTTCTCAGAAGAAGATATACATTTGATCAACAAATATATGAAAAAAAATGTTCAACATCTCTAGTATGTAGAGAAATGAAAATCAAAACTACTCTAAGATTTCATCTCACACCAGTCAGAATGGCAGGTATCAAGAATACAGACAACAATAAGTGTTGGCAAAGATGTGGGGGGAAAAGGCACACTCATACATTGCTTGTGGGACTGCAAATTGGTGCAACCAATCTGGAAAGTAGTATGGAGACTCCTTAAAAAACTTGGAATAGAATGGAATGGAACCATCATTTACCCAGCTATCCCACTCCTCTGTTTATACCTTAAAATCATCATACTATGGTAACTCAGCCACATTAATGTTCAGATCAGCTCAATTTACAATAGCTAAACTGTGGAACCAACCTAGATATCCTTCAATAGATTAATGGATAAAGAAACTGTGGTATATATATAAATAATGGAATATTACTCAGCACTAGAAGAGAATAAATTATGGCATTTGCAGGTAAATGGATGGAGTTGGAGAATATCACGCTAAGCAAAGTAATCCAATCCCCCAAAACCAAAGGCCGAATGTTCTGTCTGGATAAATGGATGCTGATTCCCTGGTAGGGGGGGCATGGGAAAAACGGAGGAACTTTGATTGGGCAAAAGGGAAAGTGGGTGAGGAGGGGACATGGGGGCAGAAAAGATGGTAGAATGACGTGGACATCATCATCATAGGTACATGTATGACAGCAATTATGGTGTGCACTACATTATGTAGAATCAGAGAAAAGCAATGTTGTGCTGAAATTGTGTACAATGAATCAAATGCATACTGCTGTCATATATACCTAATTATAATAAATAAATATTTTTAAAAACTTATTAGAACAACACACTGATCAAAGTCAAATAAATAAAACAAATGTTTTAAAACTTTCAAAGAAAAAGAATAAACAATTGAATTTATTGAGCACTTATTGACTGCTAGCTATATATCAGACTCCATGATAAATGCCCAAATATGGGCACAAATGATATTACTCTCTCCCTACTAGGTTTGTAGTCTGGTTGAAGAGGTATACCTGTTCAAATTATATTACAACATGCAAATTACAACACTCATGGTGTGTACTAAGTGTGATGGTGGAAGAGGAGGGGCCCTAGTCATTCTGCCTGGGAAAGTTAAATAAAAAAATCATATTTGAGCATGAGTATAAAAGATATACATATTAGTTATATGAAAATGACAGAAGTTGAAGAAATATAATGTGAAAAGGAAGGTGAATGTAAATTCAATCACTAGCTTTATATGGATGTAAAAAGCATTTTATGGTATTCCAATAAGTCAAATGATTAGAAGTTGGTAGTGAATGAACACTTATTGAGAGGTACTTATGTGTCATACACTATGCTGTTTTATATACATTCAATCCTAACAACCATATAAAACAGAATTATTATCACTTCATTTGGCAATGACTATAGTTTTTCATCAGATATTCATATACTACTCTATATTTTTCTATCTTTCCATACAGTTGAGCTATAAGACTGAATTTTAGCCAATATGAAGTAGGCAGAAATTATGTAAACTACTTTGTGAATTAATGGAATACTTTGGTCCTCCCCTTTTTATGTTAATTTAGACGCCACCTGTTCTGATGACATTAGCTTTAAGATGGGGGAAGGCATTTTTATCCACTTTGGTGAGGTGTGAGCAAGAAAAAAAAGCTTTTATTATGTTCAATCTCTAATATTAATAGGTTAATTTGTTACCACAGCATAGGTTATTCTGGGATCATCAAACTATGCCCAGTTGGTCAAAAATGTTCTGTTGCATATTTTTTGTAAATGCAGTTTGAATGGAACACATACATACATAAATATTCACAGTCTAAAGCTGCTTTCTTGCTACAATAGCAGAATTAAGTAGTTCTAATAGAGAATGTACAGCCTACAAATCCTAAATATTTAATACCTTGTCATTCATGAAAAAAATTTTGTTGACCACTGTTCTATTTTATAAACATGAAAATGGAGACACTAGGGCCGGTGTTGTGGCTCAGTGGTAGAGCACTTGTCTAGCATGTGTGAGACATTGGGTTCAATCCTCAGCACCACATGTAAATAAAATAAAGGTATTGTGTTCGTGTACAACTAAAAATTAAAAAAAAAGAAAATGGAGAGACTAACTTATGATCACATAGCTAATCAGCAGTGTTGTTGGGATTTGGACCCAGTTCTGTTTTTAACACTATTCCCTGTATTTGCTTGTGTTTACACTGGTTCTTTGACCTCCATTTGATTTTCTACTTTAGTCACTATAGTTATTCTGTTCATCTACCCATATTACATGGGTTGCCAATCAATTCTGCCATCACTTTTCTGGCTTGAGAGTGGTGCCCTTTTGAGGAATGACTTACTTTGTCCCTAATACTTAAATTCTCCTTCAACTCTCACCTCAGCTATGAAAGATAGGTAATGAGAAAAATAAGAATCAAGCATAAGTAAAAATAAATGTTGGTGAGGATGTGAGAGAAAAAGGTTCACTCATACATTGCTGGTGGGAATGCAAATTGATGCAACCACAATGGAAAAAAATATGGTGATTCCTCAGAAAATTTGACACAGTTATTTCACTCCTTGGTATAGATCCAAAGGACTTAAAATCAGCATATTATAGTTATGAAACCACGTCAATATTTATAGCAGCTCAATTTACAATAGGTAAGCTATGGAACCAACCTAGGTATCCTTTAACAGATGAATGCATAAAGAAAATGTGGTAGGAATACACAATAGAATATTACTCTGCCTTACAGAAGAATGAAATTATGGGTTTGATCCTCAGCACTGCATATAAATAAATAAATAAAATAGAAGATCCATTTACAACTAAAAAAAATTTAAAAATAATAAATAAAAAATTCAAACATAATCCTGAGGACTCACTTTTGCAACTGAATGGAAGCAGGATAGAGACCTTGAAAGCTGATATATCGATATGGTAAAGATAGTAATGGGAGAGAAATTTCATACTGGATATGATGAGTTTGAATTTCCCATGGGAAAATACAAATGGTTATGTTCTATGGGAAAGGAGATAGATGAGTCTAAAGCTAAAGATGTATCTGAGTTGAAAATACAGTGAAACAAATTACTCTGAATCATCTACCCTGTCATAAATTTTAGTGTGGTCACTGGTAGAGCAATGAGATGACTAATCAAGGTGAAGTGTCAGTCTGAAACTATTATAGAATATTATGTAATATTCTATAATTATATAAAAGCAAATTAATAGATATAGATGGGATCATACTTGACCTTGGCATTTTAAGCAGCAAACTTCATTCTTCCTATAACATAGCATCCCATATCTTTATATCATAACCAATGCATTTCATGTTTCCAGGTCACATGGGACTCTATTTGGGACTAAGGAGCTTCCTCTTAGAAAGACATTCAAATTCTTTAATATTTCTACTAAAATTTCACAGGAATTAGAAGGCTTAGTATCTAAAGAGAATTTATTTCCCTGGGAAAAACAATGGTATGAATTATTCAGTGTGCCACCAAGAGACTATAAATTATTTGAACATTATACAGGTTAGCTAAAGTTGAATCTAGAATTACTAAAGTAGAGACGTGATTAAGATAGAAAAAAAAATGGAGTTTCGCCTTCCCCCATTATCTAGAGGGGTTGTCAACAGACTCTTCTCAAAATTATTTGATTATTCTTGCTAACCTCTTCAGAATACTCCAGGTTAAGGAATTAAAAGCAGCAATAACAAGCGTAAACCCAGAGTTAAAAAACATCATTGACAATAAGTGATTTTTGTTATTGTTGTTTTGTACCAGGGATTGAACTCAGGGGTGCTTAGCCACTGAGCCATATTCCCAGCCCTTTCTATTTTTTAATTTAGAAACAGGGTATCACTAAGTTGCTGAGTTTAGCTTTGAACTTGTGATTCTCTTGCCTCAGCCTCTTGAGCCACTAGGATTACAGGGGTGCACCACCACACCTGGCATTTTTTTCCTTCATGATTTGTTCCTTTCACATTTATTACAATAGATGTTCTGAAGAAAAGATCCTGACCTGTTATATTGGCTGTTCAGGGGCATCTCCTTTAATGACTCATATCTGGAATCCATCAAAGAGTTCCATTTTTGGCTTAATGTTCTGCTGCCACTATCTTGAACTTCTTAATTTTTTTAAGAAGGCCACCCATTTTATACACTGGGATCTACAATTATGTATCTGGTTCAGTCTTCCACTTGAAGTTGGTCTTCTGTTGCCTTACCTTAGCCAAAACTGAGCCTTTTGAAAATTCTCAGGCCAAAAATATTGCAAAGGTACTTAAAGAAATTTGTGCTTCAATATGTATTATAATGGAGTGGAGCTTTGCTATTGATTGGCTCACAGGTAGACATAGGTACTATTTCTGCATTTTCCAACTTTTACCCATGGCACAGTGGTGCTTTAATAACTCCTTTAACTTCAGCAGAGGTGGCAAATGAAAGATTTTCTGAAACTGGATATCCATATGTGGGTAGATTTTTAGTCCCTTTCGATAATATGGAGTACAGAAAGGCTAGAGATTTTGCATACAAGACAGATCTCTGTTGAATTTAAGTCAACATTCTTGAGAATGTCTTCTTCAATCTCTTTTATATATCCCTTATTGATTCCTCTATCTCCTCTCTACCTGGAATCACTATAACTTTCTTTGTAGGATGATTTGCAAATCAGAATGAAAAGCGCAGCATGGCCATGTTTACTGAATTCAAGCTAATGCATAGCTTCACCCAGGGCTCCCCATATATGGAATCTTCCCTTAGTTGAAAGAGAGGTGAATTGTCAGAGTAATTATAAAGGTGGTGGAAGTGGGCTTTCTAGAGTGTCCCTTAAAACCACATGTCTCAGTATTTGCCTGCTGCATCCATGAAGGACCATCTTCTATTATTTCATCCTTCATAAACTTTGGTAAATTTATGATTCCTTTCTTATTGACCTTCTAAGCCATACATCCCCAAAACCCAGTGCCATCTGGGTGCTGAAGAAATATTGCTTATCACTGAATTTTTTCTCCCCCTGGCTTCTTTTTGTAACCTATTTTTTTCTTTTACTCACCTTTTTGTAACCTTCTTTTTATGTCATGGATTGCCAAAATCCAGATATGGGGAGAGGTAATGGGATAGATATTTACTATAGATATTTACTTGTTGGTTGGTAACTCAGGTAGGATGGATAGGAAATGTTCTGTCACTGGCAGAATTGTACCAGCCATAAGGAAAATTAAAATTAAAAAGGGTGGAGGGGAGGGAACCCATTCATACCCTCTTTACTCACCTGGTTAATGACTCAGGGTGTTCATTAGGCTCCAAAGTAGCACACTTTATCATTTCCCCAACTTCAAAAAAAAGAAAAAAATAGAAAAAGAAATGAAGTGCTTGCATTTAAATTACACTAACAGAAATAAATGGATGTATCGTGTATTTGCTCCTGGGCTCAAAATACATGAGTGGATAAATATTATGACTGTGAGCTGGGATGTGTATATGTATGCATGTATACACACATGTGGAAAATTTTAGATGTGTGGGAGCTCAATAAATGGAAAACAATAAGAAGTTTTTTGAGGGTAAACATTTAAAAATGATTGTTGCTATGGTTTGAATATTTGTACCCTCCAAAACTTGTGTTGAAATTTAATTGACATTGTAACATTTTTAAATGAAGACCTAAAGAAAGGAAATGAGGAAGAAAATAATTTGTGGTTGGATGTGCTAGGACAACAAATATTAAGGTCTTTCTCCACTTTATAAATTTCTATTTATTATTAAATGTTCCTGAGATGTTTCCAACCACCTCTGTCATTTTCAAGGATAATGATGTAAGGGAAATTCCCTGCACATTTACCTGCAACAGCATAGCTATCTTCTCACCAAAAGTACAAATGTATAAATTGGAGACCTGGGGTTTAAATTTGAAATAAATTTTTCAATAGGCAAAAAACTGGAAAAATGGGGATTTCTTTGATGATCTTGTCAACTTACCCTCTTGCCCCCTCACATCTCAGTCTCAATTCTCAGACAAAATTAATCTCTGCTTACTTGATTCTTTCTCCCTTCAATCTTGTTTTCCTGGATTATGGCTTATAAAAATAACACAAATAAACATTTTTTAGTTCCTTTGCTATCTTCAAAAAACTAGTTGTGCATGAGGACAACTAGTGGGGACATCAGAAGGAGTGTGGTGAAACTTCTTGGAATAGAAGTACAGAATTCTGAAAGATTTGGATTCATTAGATGATAGATCCTTAACTTCCTGGAAAATCTAGATCATTTGTTTTAGTCATAATGCTATGAAGACAAATATCATAGGATTATAGGTTAATTTTAACTGTAAAAGATCCTAGAGACCAAGAAATAACTGTATATTAGATTTTCAAAGTGGGAAATACCTTAAATGTTATCTAGTCCACACTAACCAGTTGATATTTGAATTCCTCTATAACTTTCCTGCCAAAAGAATATCAAGTTCCTGTTTAACACTTTTTTGTTAAAAGGGAACTCACTACTTCTTTAAGATGTCTATACCATCTTTTGATTGTCCTACTCTAACCTTTAAAATTTTGTTTACACCCATCCTCAATCTGTCCTGTAGACTCCATATTACTTCCAATACTCAGTGTTCATCCATCTTAATGACTGCCCTTCAACGGTTTGAGAACAACTTTCATCTTTTTCTTGAGTTTCTTCTTCTTTAGGCTCTATGATTCTTATGACAATGTTTTATGTCTGTTTTCTTATGGCTATTTTTTTTATAAACATGAGACCTAGTATTTCTTTCTACACAAAAAGAAAGGTAAAGATACCACCTAAAATTGAATGGTTAAGAAATGAAGTATATTATGCACAGTTATAACTAAAAATAAAAATGTGACTAGTATAGATTTATAAGGGGTGGTAGTGGGTTAGTAGGGAGGAAATGGGGACGTAGAATAAGCTAATCATATATTGGCAGAAAAGTTAACTTACATATTTATAAATCAAGAAATATATATGTATAAACATGGTATTTTGAGTTACAGAAACAATCAGAAGGAGATCCATGAAGAGAAATGATTAAAATTAATCACATCTCTGAACCTTGCATTAGGGGTTAGGGAATAGAATATTTTTTTTTCTTTTTAGCTCTTTCTGTTTTGTTTAAATCTTTAGTATTATGGTTATACCTAATTCTACAACATCTTATATGTAATTCAGAAATTAAATAAAACCCTGAAAGTTAAAAGCATTTTTCATATTATTTGGCCACTAAACCTGACTTAACCTGAATTATTCTGCATCAGAATCTGAACTGATGCAAATATATATATGTATATCCTAGGTCCCACTGGATGTGCTATATAAATACAGAGTTTGATACTGTGTTATCTTTCTAAACTGGAAAAAATTGAATTTTTGAAATATGTTTATCCTTAAGTATTTTAGATTTGATAATTGTGAGCCTGTGATACCTCACTATAATGATAAAAAGGAGTATAATCCCAAAACTGTACACAATATTTTAGAATGTTCTGACTAAAACAGAGCCCAGATAATCACCTCTCTTACTTTAGATATACTTTTACTAATGTAGCCCAAGTATAAATGCATTAGTTGTTTTGGTATTTGCACTACATTTACTGAATCAATCTGTGCTTATTGTCTATTAAATCCTGAAGGTTCCTTTACAAGAGCTCCTGTTGCTAAGCTATATTCTCAAGAGTAATGTAGAAGATGAATGTGTATTTGCTACAGGGTTGTTACAAATAACAAGCTCCCAGGTGCATTTAAAAATACCATTCAATGTACCAAGATATTATATCCAGGAAAATTTTCAATAATATAGTTACTACATTGTTACTACCTTAATATAGTATGTAAAGTATTATGCACAGAGCAGTATCAAGTTAAATATACTTGATCTTGAATACTGAATCTGGTATTTACCAGTAATGTGACTTTGGGAAAGTCATCTTAGTAAGTGCTAAATTGGTTTTAGCTCTTATTATTATTATTGGAGTGAGGGATACATCTATAAAATGGGCATTATAGTACTAAGCATACCACAAAGAGTTGCTCAATATTCTTGACCCACAGTAGATATGCAATTAAGGTAGATATTATTATCATCATAAATAATAATAACAAAGTATTGGTTCCCAAAACTACTTGTACATTATAATCATACAGAGACATGCAAAAATTTCTGATGCTTAGACTATACGGCATATAAATTAAACCACTAAAGGTAGAAGACAGGTGATTCCAATGTGCAGAAATCTTTATTGTCACTAGAAGATAGATTTATTATTTTCATATTAAAGAATATTATGCTTAATTTACTTTGCAGTTGTGGTTAACATAGTGTCTTAATATTTTTTTCCAATTCTAATACAACAAAGTTTTTGTTCATTTGCTTTGTAATTACCTACAAGTTTTTGTAGATTTGTTCCCAGAAAGCTAATCTTTCAAAATTGGTGAGCCCATTTTATTGTAAAATAAGCCTCATATTAGGCACATATATATTCCTTAAATGATATATATGACTTTGAATGAACATTGGACTTTTAAAGACATTATTTCCTTCAAATAATATTTTTAAGTAATAAAGAACTTTATTCTGTAATCCCAGTGGCTTGGGAGGCTGAGGAAGAAGGATGGCAAATTGAAGCCAGCCTCAGCAACTTAGGGAGGCCCTAAACAACTCAGCAAGACACTGTCTCAAAATAAAAAATTAAAAAATAAAAATAAAATTGGGCTGGGGATATGTCTCAATGATTAAATCACCTCTGGGTTCAATCTCTGATATTAAAAAAAATAACTTTGCTGTTTAACATGATATCAAGAACCTTCAATATGGTAACATATATTCGGTGATTATATTATATTTATATACAGTTTTCTTATTTTTACACAGTCCTCTTAAAATATGGTACATTGGAATAAAGTCAGTATTTAGTAATCGCTTGTGTGGGATATTAAAATTTTAGTATGTAACAAAAATTACTTTATACTCATGTGTGATTGATTCATATTGGGTTTATATTCAATCCAAATTCCTAGATCTTTGTCAGATGTCCTGATATTATTCCAGGTCTTCTGCATCTTAGAGTATTTAAGTCTAATTACAGCAATTTACATCTGTTTATGTTAAATATACTTTTAATCAATTCTTCAGCCAGTCGAAAGGTTTAAAAAAATTTTTTTTTAGTTGTAGTTGGACACAATACCTTTATTTTATTTATTTATTTTTATGTGGTGCTGAGGATCAAACCCAGCAGCTCACTCATGCTAGGTGAATGCTCTACTGCTAAGTCACACCCCCAGTTCCCAGGTGAAAGTTTTTGAAGATTGATTCTGTTATTCATTTTGAAATATTTACAGACAAAAATAAAGTTAGACTGAACTGATACCGATAGTGGTTACAGATTAATAAGAAAGAAAGAAATTATTTCTAGGAAGTTTTTGTTTTGCTTTGTTTTTGGACAGCATTTGCTCTTTCCATATTATGTTTATTGAACTGGAAACATTATTTACAGTTTGGATTCATGATATGAAAGAATAAGTGGAAATATGTACTGAAATTTCTTCATTAAATACATAAATATTAAAAATTTACTATGTCAGAGGGACAATGCTAGTTCTTAAAGATACATAGATTAGTAAAATAAATAATTGCCTCAAAGACCTCTTGATTTGGTCAGGAGAAAATGCAATGTAATAAGTGGTATGATGTATGATGGAGTCAAGCAGAGAGTAGTATGGAGTACAATTGAGAGTCACCAAACTTATTCTGGAAGATCAAGTGAAGCTTTTTTTCAGGATACAAATCTGAACAACAGTAGATAATAAGCAGATAAAGAAGTGGAAAAAAGGGAAAAGGGGGTGTCAAAATAATACACTCAGTATACTCTAAAGATTAAAATTAAGTGCATTGAAAATTAAATTAATTCAGTATACTCTAAGCTGAATTAAGTACATCACCTTAAAATGTTGGTTAAGCTTGAAAATAAGAAGTATGAATATGTATGTGGTAGAAATATGAATAGATGTCAAAGTATTCAGAGGTAAATAAAAATGAGCTGCTGGTGGTTATTATGAGTAAGCATTTTTTTTTTTTTTTTAGTTTGGAGGATCACAGAACAGAGAATGTAAATGGTCATTCTACATAAAGTGTACAGAATTATAAGAAGAAACAGACAATTCAACAATAATATTTGGAGACTTGAATATTTCACTTTAAGTAATGGATACAACATCTAGGCAGGAGATCAATAAAAAAATAGAAACCTTGAATATCTATATCAATTATACCTAAGAAATATCTATAAAACAATCTCCATCTTTTCATTGGTGTATTTAGGTCACTGGAACCCAAAGTGATTGTTGATATAATTAGACAAATATCTACCATATTTGTTACTATCTTCTTTTTGTTACAACTGTTCTTTGCTTCTTTCTGTTTTCTATTCTTTGCCTGCCTTTGTGGTTTCAATTAAGCCTTTATATATTTCCATTTTATCTTCCCTGTGGGCATATTAGTTTAACTTCTTTTTACATTTTTTAATAATTGTCCTAGAGTTTGCAGTATACATTTACAATGAATCCAAATCCACATTCAGATAACCTGATACCTCTTCACAGGTATTGTGACAACAATATAATAACAAAATAATCATAATTCCTCCCTCTCATGCATTGGATCATTGCTGTCATTCATTTCACTTCTATGTAAGTATGTACAAACATATCTATCTATCTATATATAGAGATTCACATATATATTTATGAATACATATATTAATGCTTTTTCATTATTTTGAACAAATTTTCATCTGTTATTTTAATAATAATTAAAATAAAATTTTATTTTACTTTCACTTGTTCCTTTTCTGATGTTCATCAATTCTGTCTTTCTTTTTCTCCAATTATGTTACTTATTAAAATTTCCTTCACTGTAATCAGCTTCTTTTAATATTTTTGCAAGGCATGTATATTAGCAACAAATTATTTCAATTTTATTTGAGAAATTATTTTCTCCTTTATTGCTTTTTGAAGAATAATTTTATAGGTATAGAATTCTAAACTGCTTTTCTTCTCTTAATACTTTAAATATTTGTTTCACTTTCTTCTTGATTGTTTTCTGAAGAGATGTTAAATAAAATTCTTATCATTCCTTCTGTATGGATAAGTTGTTTTGCTGTCCGGGCTTCTTTTCAGATTTGTTACCTATCTTCAAATTGTTTTTTTCTTCAATATAGTGTGTCTGGGTATGTTTTCCTGGAGTTTATCCTGTTGGATATTCTATGAGCTTCCTGGAACAGTGGTTGTTGTCTAAAATTACTTTAGAGGTAAAATTCTTAGTAATTCTTGCTTCAAATATTTCTTTGTTCTTTTTATTATTCTTGTGTTCCCATCATGTGTATGATATACCTTTTGTGGCTTTCTCTTAGTTCTTGGTATTTTATTCTGTTTTTTTCATTCTTTTCTTGTTTGTATTTTAGTTTTGTAGGTTCCTAATTACATATCCTCAAGCTCAAAGATTCTTTCCGCAGTTGTGTCCAGTTCATAAGTAATCTCATCAAAAATATTATTCTTGTAATAGAACTTCTTGTTTTCTTAGAATTTCTATCTCTCTGTTTATCCTCTCCATCTATTATTATATATCATTTATCTATTAGAGTCCTTAGCATACAAATCATAGTTATTTTATATTCCAGTCAGATAATTCCAATGTACCTGCTGTATCTGGTTCTGATGATTACTTTGTCTCTTAAAACTATATTTCTTGCCTTTGTTACATCTTGTCATTTTCTTTATAGCCACACATGTTGCACTGTTTGTTATGATTTGGATCTGGACTATCCTCTGACAGCTCATTGGTTGGAAGCTTGGTACCCAATGCAGCAGGGGTTAGAAATGGAGTACTTGTTAGAGGTCTTGGAGCCAAAATGATCTGAACCTATTCTGAAACTGTAAATGCTTAAGATGCATGGGGCCAGACATGGAATGTAAATGCCTGGTGGACCACTTTTGGCAAGCAGAACTGAACTTACAGGATAAACCAAATGCTATATTAAGGAACCCAATGCCAATGTTATTCAGACCACAGAAAATGTTGAATGATAGACACAGCAGAATGTTGGCCATGGAAATCGGAATCCACTATGTACGTAATTTGCAACAACTCATCTGCTGAATCAGCTAGCCCTGAAAGTGGGTAGTGTTGAAGTTTTGGGCCCATACTCAGCTATCAGGGATTCATGTTGTTTTTATCTGGTAAAGCAAATGATTAGAGAAGTGGAGCCATTAATGTGACTATAGTAACCATGAGATTCAGAAGCCTTTGCAGCTGGTTTATGTGAGGAGTTTGGAAAGGTTTGGAGATTCAGGATAGAAAAGCCCTAATATGTTGAAAAAATAGCTTAATGAAAATTACAGTATTTAGAAGATCAGGATGCTGACAGGAACGTAGACAGTAAAGACTGTGCTCATGGAATCATGAGGTTTCAGATGAGACTGAGAACTCTATTGGCAACTGAAGGGTATACGTGCTATATTCAGGAAAAAAAATCGTCCATATTTTGTCAATTTCCTGAGATTTTATGTGATGCTAAATTTAAACATAATGGACTAATTAATCTGGCTAAATAATTTCAAGGCAGCACAATATTTAGGTGGAGGCATGGATATGGATGGCGAATTTTAGCCAGGTTTACTGTGATAATAGGAAAATAAAAGGAGAGAATTAAATAAGTTTTGAAAAATTGCACCAGAAAGAAGCCCTTATAAAGTTGGGGCCAAGGAGAGCATGGTGGCTGAAAATATTAACCTCATTAAAAAGAAGCCAAGTAATATGCCCTGTGACAATAGTAAAGATGCTTTGAGGGAATCTCAGGAATTGGTCAAACTCCACTCATTGCAGGCTTCAGGGTATGAAAGTATGAACTCTTTTGAAAGGCGTTGCTTTTAGAAGAGAGCATCTCAGCACCCTTTTTAGATGGGGCAGCCTAGAATGTTCCTTCCCCTGGAATCACTTCATTATGCTCAGCCATCCAGGAACATAGATGTTTTTGCAGCTGTAATACAAGAGTATCCAGCTACTACTCCCACTGGCAGCAGACTTTGGCATTGTCTATGTGGTGCTGGTTTTGAAGGCATGAATAATGTAAGAGTTACAGGGTCATGGTGGCTTCAACTCAGATTTAAAAGGAAAGCCTGGTGAGGGACATGCATTATTACCAACACAAAGGAGAGACAACAGAGATATAAAAAACAAAACAAATTTATAGAAGAGAGCAGAAACACATCAATCAAATAGAGCTAGAAAGTAGCGTGAACATCATGAAAAAACAAGGGAAAAAAGGAGTACAAACAATGCAGGACAACTTGAATCTACAGGAACCTAGAAGCATCAGAAACAGGGATAGGGAAAGAACTCAAGGCATACCTAACTCAGATGGAAAGGAATATTAGAGAAGACATGAGAAAGCAAGTCCAAGCAATAAAAGTATATTTTGAAAATGAATTAAACAAACAAATTCAAATGGCAAATAACAAGCTTTACCAGGAGATATAAATCTTAAAAAAAAAAAAAATCAATCAGTAATCCTAGAAATGCAGGAAACTATAAACCAAATTAAAAACACATACGAGAATATTAGAAATAGACTAGATCAAGTAGAAGTCAGAACATCAGATAATGAAGACAAAGTTTATCAACTTGAAAAGAATATAGTCAACACAGAAAAGATGCTTAAATCCCACAAGCAATCTATTCAAGAGATATGGGATGTCATAAAAAAACAAATTTGAGAGTCATCGGGATAGAAGAAGGCATAGAGAATCAAACCAAAGGAATGGACAACCTATTAAATGAAATAATTTGAGAAAACTTACCAGAGATGAAAGATGGAATGGACTGCCAAATCCTGGAAGCCTACAGGACATCAAACATTCAAAACCATAACAGACCAACACCAAGACATATAATTATGAAGATAGCCAACATACAGAACAAGGAGAGAATATTAAAAGCTACGAGAGACAGGAGGCAGATTACATTCAGGGGTAAACCAATTAGGTTACCGACTGATTTTTCATCACAGACTTTGAAAGCGAGAATATCCTGGAACAATTTATTTCAAACGCTGAAAAATAATGGAATCCAACCAAGAATACTGTATCCAGCAAAATTAAGCTTCAGATTTGACAATGAAATTAAAATCATTCACGATAAACAAAAGCTAAAAGAATTTGCAGCTAGAAAACCAGCACTGCAAAGCATTTTGAGCAAAATACTACAAGAAGAGGAATTGAAAAATAGTGCCCCAAACTAACAGCAGGAGGTATCTCAGAAAAGGGGGAGGAAAATAACCAAAAAGTAGAAACTAGCCAAACTAAAATAAATAAATAAATAAAGAAGCATGACTGGAAGTACAAATCATATTTCAATTGTAACCTTAATGTTAATGGCCTAAACTCACCAATCAAGAGACATAGGCTAGTAACCTGGATCAAAAAAACAAATCCAACAATATGCTGCCTTCAGGAGACTCATATGATAGGAAAAGACATACACAGGCTGAAGGTAAAAGGTTGGGAAAAATCATATCACTCACATGGCCCTTGGAAGCAAGCAGGAGTGGCCATACTCATATTGAAAAAAAATCAACTTCAAACCTAAGTTGATCAAAAGGGATGAAGAAGGACACTATATACTGTTAAAAGGAACCATCAACCAACAAGACATAACAATTATCAATTTGTATGCACCAAACGATGGAGCTGCAACGTTCATAAAACAAACTCTCCTCAAGTTCAAGAGTCAAATAGACTACAACACAATAATTATGGGTGACTTCAACACACCGCTCTCACCATTAGACAGATCCTCTAGACAAAAGCTGAATAAAGAAACTATTGAACTCAATAGCACAATCAATAACCTAGACTTAACCGACATATATAGAATATATCAACCATCATCAAGTGGATACACGTTCTTCTCAGCAGCACATGGATCCTACTCAAAGATAGACCATATATTATGCCATAGGGAAACTCTTAGTAAATATAAAGGCATGGAGATAATACCATGCACCATATCCGATCATAATGGAATGAAACTGGAAATCAATGATAAAAGAAGGAAGGAAAAATCCTACATCACATGGAAAATGAACAATATGTTACTGAATGATCAATGAGTTACAGAAGACATAAAGGAGGAGATAAACAAATTCATAGAGACAAATGACAATACAGACACAACATACCGGAATCTATGGGACACAATGAAAGCAGTTTTAAGAGGGAAATTCATTTCTTGGAGTTCTTTCCTCAAAAAAAGAAAAAAACCAACAAATAAATGAACTCACACTACAACTCAAAAACCTAGAAAAGGAAGAGCAAAACAACAGCAAATGTAGTAGAAGACAAGAAATAATTAAAATTAGAGCAGAAATCAACGAAATTGAAACAAAAAAAACCATTGAAAAAATTGAAAAAACTAAAAGTTGGTTCTTTGAAAAAAATAAATAAGATCGACAGGCCCTTAGCCATGCTAATGAAGAGAAGAAGAGAGAGAACTCAAATCACTAACATACGGGATGAAAAAGGCAATATCACAACAGACACTACAGAAATACAGAAGATAATTAGAAAGTATTTTGAAACCCTATATTCCAATAAAATAGAAGATAGTGAAGATATCGATAAATTTCTGAAGTCATATGATCTGCCCAGATTGAGTCAGGAAGATACACACAATTTAAACAGACCAATAACAAAGGAAGAAATTGAAGAAGCCATCAAAAGACTACCAACCAAGAAAAGCCCTGGACTGGATGGGTTGACAGCGGAGTTTTACAAAACCTTCAAAGAAGAATTAATACCAATAATTTTCAAGCTACTTCAAGAAATAGAAAAAGAAGGAGCTCTTCCAAATTCATTCTATGAGGCCAACATCACCCTGATCCCGAAACCAGACAAAGACACTTCAAAGAAAAAATCTACAGACCAATATCTCTAATAAACTTGGATGCAAAAATTCTCAATAAAATCCTGGTGAATCGAATACAAAAGCATATCAAAAAAATTGTACACCATGATCAAGTAGGATTCATCCCTGGGATGCAAGTCTGGTTCAACATACGGAAATCAATAAATACTATTCACCACATCAATAGACTTAAAGACAAGAACCATATGATCATCTCAATAGATGCAGAAAAAGCATTTTACAAAGCACAGCATCCCTTTATGTTCAAAACACTAGAAAAACTAGGGATAACAGGAACTTACCTCAACATTGTAAAAGCTATATATGCTAAACCTCAGGCTAGCATCATCCTAAATGGAGAAAAACTGAAGGCATTCCCTCTGAAATCTGGAATAAAACAGGGATGCCCTCTCTCACCACTTCTATTCAATTTAGTTCTTGAAATACTAGCCAGAGCAATTAGACAGACAAAAGAAATTAAAGGCATAAAAATAGGAAAAGAAGAACTTAAATTATCGCTATTTGTGGATGACATGATTCTATACCTAGAAGACCCAAAAGGGTCTACAAAGAAACTGCTAGAGTTAATAAATGAATTCAGCAAAGTGGCAGGATATAAAATCAACATGCATAAATCAAAGGCATTCCTGTATATCAGCAACAAAACTTCTGAAATGGAAATGAGGAAAAACACTCCATTCACAATATCCTCAAAGAAAATAAAATACTTGGGAATCAACCTAACAAATGAGGTGAAAGATTTATACAATGAAAACTACAGAACCCTAAAGAGAGAGATAGAAGATGTTAGAAGATGGAAAAATGTACCCCGTTCATGGATAGGCAGAACTAACATCATCAAAATGGTGATACTACCCAAAGTTCTCTACAGGTTTAATGCGATGCCAATTAAAATACCAACGGCTTTTCTTGGAGAAATAGATAAAGCCATCATGAAATTCATATGGAAAAACAAAAGACCCAGAATAGCAAAAGCAATTCTAAGCAGGATGTGTGAATCTGGAGGTATAGCGATACCAGTGTTCAAACTGTACTACAGAGCAATAGTAACAAAAACAGCGTGGTACTGGTACCAAAACAGGCAAGTGGACCAATGGTACAGAATAGAGGACACAGAAACCAATCCACAAAATTACAACTTTCTTATATTTGATAAAGGGGCTAAAAGCATGCAATGGAGGAAGGATAGCATCTTCAACAAATGGTGCTGGGAAAATTGGAAATCCATATGCAACAATATGAAACTGAATCCCTTTCTCTCACCATGCACAAAAGTTAACTCAAAATGGATCAAGGAGCTTGATATCAAATCAGAGACACTGTGTCTGATAGAAGAAAAAGTTGGCTACGATCTACATACTGTGGGGTCTGGCTCCAAATTCCTTAATAGGACACCCATAGCCCAAGAGTTAATAACAAGACTAAATAAATGGGACTTACTTAAACTAAAAAGTTTTTTTTTTTTTCTCAGCAAGAGAAACAATAAGAGAGGTGAATAGAGAGCCTACATCCTGGGAACAAAATTTTACCCCTCACACTTCAGATAGAGCCCTAATATTCAGAATATACAAAGAACTCAAAAAATTAAACAATAAGATAACAAATAACCCAATCAACAAATGGGCCAAGGACCTGAACAGACACTTCACAGAGGAGGACATACAATCAATCAACAAGTACATGAAAAAATGCTCACCATCTCTAGCAGTCAGAGAAATGCAAATCAAAACCACCCTAAGATACCATCTCACTTCAGTAAGATTGGCATCCATTATGAAGTCAAACAACAATAAGTGTTGGCGAGGATGTGGGGAAAAGGGTACAGTTGTACACTGCTAGTGGGACTGCAAATTGGTAAGGCCAATTTGGAAAGCAGTATGGAGATACCTGGGAAAGCTGGGAATGGATTCACCATTTGACCCAGCTATCGCCCTCCTCGGACTATTCCCTGAGGATCTTAAAAGAGCGTACTATAGGGACACTGCCACATCAATGATCATAGCGGCACAATTCACAATAGCTAGACTGTGGAACCAACCTAGATGCCCTTCAATAGATGAATGGATTAAAAAATGTGGCATCTATACACAATGGAGTACTACGCAGCACTAAAAAATGACAAAATCATAGAATTTGCAGGGAAATGGATGGCATTAGAGCAGATTATGCTAAGGGAAGCTAGCCAATCCTTAAAAAACAAATGCCAAATGTCTTCTTTGATATAAAGAGAGCAACTAAGAACAGAACAGGGAGGAAGAGCATGAGGAAAAGATTAACATTAAACAAAGATGAGTGGGGGGAGAGAAAGGGAGAGAGAAGGGAGAGCATATGGAAATGGTAGGAGACCCTCAATGTTACACAAAATTACATAGAAGAGGATGTGAGGGGAAAGGGTGGGGGGAACAAGGGAGAGAATTGAACAACAGCAGATGAGGTAGAGAGGGATGATGGGAGGGGAGGGGAGGGGGATAGTAGGGGACAGGAAAGGTAGCAGAATACAACAGTTACTAATATGCCATTATGTAAAAATGTGAGTGTGTAACCGAAGTGATTCTGCAATTTGTATTTGGGGTAAAAATGGCAGTTCATAATCCAATTGAGTCAAATGTATGAAAGATGATATATCATGAGCTATGTAATGTTTTGAACAACCAATAAAAAAAAAAAAAAGAAAAAAATCTGTTGGCAGACTCTGAGATGGAGACTCATGAGTCTGTGAGAGTGAACCTGAAGATGCAGTGGACAATCCTTAATGTATAGATGCCAACAATGTGGAAAATGGGCTGCAGAAAGCCTCATGTAATCAGTAGAACCAGTCCAAGAGCAAGGTTATCTGTATTGTAACTGACAAGGTCATGGGGTGAGGCTGAATAAGACCTTTGAAGTCCACATCTTGCTACCATGTTCCCCAGATACTGGACTTGGAAATTAAGAAATTACTGTTTCCCTTGCTGAGTTTAAGTCTTATTTTTGTCTGATTCTTCCTTTCTATCCCTCATTCTTCTTTTGGAATGGGAATGTTTACCCTGTGACATTGTATGTTGAAATTATATAACTTGCTTTTTATATTTATAGAGATTCACAGCCAAGAGTTTACCTTGAGTCTCAGAGGAAACTTTGGACTTGGACTTTTGAGCAATATTTGAGCTGTTGATAATTTGAGGACTCTTGGAGATGAACTCAATGCATTTTGAATTGTGAGATGGGCATGATATTTTGGGGGTCAGGGGCATATTTTTATGGTGAAAATTTGGTTCCAAATAAATCAGTGTTCAGAGGTGGGGCTTTGGGGAAGTAATTGGATGATGAGGGCTCTAACCTTATCAGTGGATTAATCTATTGATGGGTTAAAATATGATGACATTAGTGTGATATAGTGGAAACTTTAGGAGGTTGGGACTAGTTGGAGGAAGCAAGTCACTGGGGGTGTGCTTTGGAAAGATAATTCTTGTCCCTGGCTCCATTTTCCCTCTCTCTTTGCTTTCTGGATGTCATACAATGATCCATTTTGCTTTACTATGCCCTTTCCTCATGATTTTCTGCCTCACCTCAGGCCCAGAGCAACAGAGCTGGCTGATTATGGATTTAAACTTCTGAAACTATGATCCAAAATAAACCTTCTCTCCTTTAAGTTGTTTTTCTCAGACATATCACGGTGATGAAAATCTGACTAACAATACTTAGTAAAAGGATGAATGTAGAAAAGCCTTTAGAGTGTAGTGGTAAGGTATGAGAAGAAGTTGAAGGTTTGTTATATATTCCTGTTATTAGGTCTCAATCTTTAGTAAGTCTATAATAAAGTACTATAAAGCAGCTGTACTTCTTAGTCATCCTTATACCCCTAAAGTAGGAGAGGATGTCTAAACTGGGCTGGATTTACTTCCCTTTTTTACATGGAGAGCTACAAGGGTCTGCAGTTTGGTATTTCCTTTTATTCATGTCAGTTAGTCTCTGGGAAAAAAAAAAACAGAAGACTCTGATTACATAATTTCTCCTCTATGCAGATCCTATTAACAATAAAATTCTCTAGTGATTTTTAAATGGTTCTCCCCCTCCTCATCAGAAATGGGAGAAATTTTTTTCTCTGATATTAATAATGAGAACTTCATTTGCTCCAGGACATAAAACTTACAAAATTGTGAAGTCCCATTGTGATTATGTGTGGGCACACCTGAAGATTTTAGCTCTCAGGGTTGTTAACACTGAATCTTCAGAAATTTGTTGAAGTTGACCTGTGCTATCACTAGATTCCACAGAAATTTCAACTTGTGGGTTTCTACTCATTCTGTGCACTGCAATTCTCCATATCAATCCCTTCCCTCAGTCCCCTTCTCTCTTTTATTTTCAGGTCATCTTTTTCTTTGGTTAGTTTTTCAGTTTCCACCTATGAGAGAAAACACGCATATTTACCTTTCTGTGTCTGGCTTAGTTTGCTTAACATGATGCCCTCCAGTTCCATCCATTTTTTTTTTTTTGCAAATGACATGGTTTAATTCTTTTTATGGCTGTATAAATATACAAACCATATTTTCTTTAGCTGTTAGTCTGTCCAATTGAGTGGGGATTAGTTTGCCATGTGTTATCACCTTTCTTACAGATCTAAGAGAAAATCCAAGATCCAAGAGAAGTTGTTGATTTTTCCGTTTGGTAATCTCTTTTCCTTTTATTAGGATGGAGTGATGACTTTCAAGTTCTACATGTGGGAACATAAATGAGAACTCTATTTGCTACTTTCTAATTGAATTGTTTTTTTTTTTTTTTTTTACTATTGATGTGTATGATTTCTTCAGGTGGTTTTCATACTAGTTCTTTGTCAGACATATGATTTTGCTAATAAACTTTCCCATCCTAGCAGGGTATTTCATAGCACAAATTGTTCTAATGTTGATTAATTTCAATTTATCTTTCTATGATTTATGATTCTGGTGAAAAAAATCTAAGAACTCTGCCTAGGCCTGGATCCTTAGATTTCTGTCTCCCCCCAAATGTCATATACTGATATATTTTAAACTTGGATTATGATATAGTTTGAGTTAATTTTTGTACAAGGTATAAGACATGTCAAGTTATTTTGGTACTTTTTTGCTTATGGATGTGAAGTGTAATTATTCCAGTAGCATTTTTTTGTATAGACTTCTATTGAAATTTTTGCCTTCTTCAAAATTTAGTTGAATATGCTTTTCCTGTTTCTGTGTCTATTTTATTCTATTTATCTATATACATAGCCCTATATAAACACCACAAAGTCTCAGTTATTATTTTTATTATAAATGTTAATTCATATTTGTTGTACAAATAGATGGGATTCACTGTGACATTTCCACACATGAATATATTGTATTTTAATCATATTGACCTTCCATACTACCCTCTCTTATCTTCCTCTCTAATTACTCAACTTTTACTCCCTTTGCCTTCTTTACTTTTAGGTCATCCTTTTACTTTGCTTTGCATTTTTAGTTTCCAATTATTATAGAAAACATACAATAGTTGTTTTTCTATATCTGGCTTATTTTGCTTAACAAGATGCCCTCTAGTTTCATCCATTTTTATGCAAATGACATGATTTCATTCTTTGTAGTTGAATAATACTCCACTGTGTATATATACCATATTTTGTTTATCCATTCACTGTTGTAGGGCACCTATACTGATTCCATAAGTTGGATAATATGAATAGGACTGTAATACATACAGGTATGCAGGTGTTATTTTAGTATGCTGACTTTATTTTCTTTTAGGTATACATACAGGAATGGTAAAGCTGGATCATATGGTATTTGTATTTTTAGATTTTTGAGTAACCTCCAAACTTCTATAGTATTTTTTTAGACTTTTTTTTAGTTGTCAATGGACCTTTATTTTATTTGTTTATATGTGGTGCTGAGAATCGAACCCACTGCCTCATACATGCTTGGCAGGCACTGTGCCACTGAGCCAAAATCCTAGCCCTTCCAAAGTATTTTATACTAGTTTACATTCCCATCAGCAGTATATATGAGTTCCTTTTTCTCTGCATGTTTTCCAGAATTTCTTATTTATTTTTGTAATAATAGCCATTCTGACTGTGGTAAGGAGGAATTTACAGATGTTTTGATTTAGAATTCCCTGTTGGTTAAAGATATTGAACATTTTTTTTCACATATGTATTGGTTATTAGTGTTGGTATTTCTTCATTTTTGAAGTATCTTTTCAGATCATTTGCCAGGTTTTTATTGGATTACTTATTCTTTTGATTTTAAGATTTTTGAGTTCTTTGTTTATTCTGGATTTCAATCTTCTGCCACACAAATAGCTAGCAAAGATTTTCCCCATTCTGTAGGTTGTCTCTTCACTCTAATGAAGTTTTTCTTTGCTATGAAGAAGCTTTTTAATT
Organism: Spermophilus citellus; assembly: GCF_964194105.1. NCBI lineage: Eukaryota > Metazoa > Chordata > Mammalia > Rodentia > Sciuridae > Spermophilus > Spermophilus citellus. The sequence goes on along the minus strand of NC_138190.1, from coordinate 119,683,213 downwards.
TTATATAATCCCATTTGCCAGTTCTTGTTTTTATTTCCTCAGCTATCACCTATTCATAAAATTGTTTTCTGTGCCTATATTGTAAATTGTTTTTTCTATGATTTCCTGAGTAGTTTCAAGGTTTAATTCTCTAGCAGTCAAGGAAATGCAAATCAAAACCACCCTAAGATACCACCTCACCCCAGTAAGATTGGCAGCCATGACGAAGTCAAACAACAACGAGTGCTGGCGAGGATGTGGGGAAAAGGGTACTCTTGTACACTGCTGGTGGGACTGCAAACGGGTGCGGCCAATTTGGAAAGCAGTTTGGAGATTCCTGGGAAAGCTGGGAATGGAACCACCATTTGACCCAGCTATTGCCCTTCTCGGACTATTTCCTGAAGACCTTAAAAGAGCACACTACAGGGATACTGCCACATCGATGTTCATAGCAGCACAATTCACAATTGCCAGACTGTGGAATCAACCCAGATGCCCTTCAATAGATGAATGGATAAAAAAAAATGTGGCATTTATACACCATGGAGTATTACGCAGCACTAAAAAATGACAAAATCACGGAATTTGCAGGGAAATGGATGGCACTAGAGCAGATTATTCTTAGCGAAGCTAGCCAATCCCTAAAAAACAAATACCAAATGTCTTCTTTGATATAATGAGAGCAACTAAGAACAGAACAGGGAGGAAGAGCAGGAAGAAAAGTTTAACATTAAACAGAGACATGAGGCGGGAGGGAAAGGGAAAAAAAAAAGGGAAATCACATGGAAATGGAGGGAGACCCTCATTGTTTTACAAAATTATATATAAGAGGTTATGAGGGGAATGGGATAACAAACATGGAGGGAAATGAATTACAGTAGATGGGGTAGAGAGAGAAGATGGGAGGGGAGGGGAGGGGGGATAGTAGAGGATAGGAAAGGTAGCAGAATACAACAGTCACTAATATGGCAGTATGTAAAAATGTGATGTGTAACCGATGTGATTCTGCAATCTGTATTTGGGGTAAAAATGGGAGTTCATAACCCACTTGATTCTAATGTATGAAATATGATTTGTCAAGAGCTTTGTAATGTTGTGAACATCCAATAAAAAATGTAAATAAAAAAAATAAATAAATTAAAAAAAAATTCTTGAATATTGTGATGATTTTACTAGTCTTGTCACCAGATACACTGATTTCTCCTACTTTGTCTTTTCCAGAATTTCATTGAGTAATTCTAGTTATTTTATATATCTATGAAAGTTTCAGACGTACCTTGCCTGTACTAACAGCAATTCTTACTGAGATTTTAATTATAATTACACAAAAGCTGTTTATTAATCTGGGAAGACTGGCATTTTTATTGCTTTGAGGCTTCCAATATATAAAAATGGACCAGCTCTCCATTTATTTAGGCATTATTTTATCTCTTTCATTACCATTGGGTGGTTTTTCTCATGCAACTCCTGTACATATTTTGTTAGAGTTACAATAAATGTTTCTCATATTATAAGCCATTTTAAATGACACTTTATTTTAAATTTTGGTGTCTACATGTTTATTGCTAATATATATATAGAATTATAATTCAATTTTTAGGACTAGGAATTGAACCCAGGGATGTTTAACCACTGAGCCACATTCCCCAGCCCGTTTTTATATTTTATTTAAAGAAAAGGTCTCACTAAGTTCCTCAGGGCCTCTTTAAGTTACTGAGGGTCTCTTTGAACTTGTGATCCTCCTGCCTCAGCCACCAGAGCTGCTGGAATTATAAAATTAAAATTCCACTTTGTATGTTAATATGGTAGATTTACTTGTGAACATTAAACCCACCATTCGAATTGCTTATTCCTTATAGGTAAGATGTCACTTTCCTCTGGCTGCTTTCCAGATATTTTCTCTGCCTTTGCTTTCAGACATTCAACATGATCTGCCTTACTGTATGTAGACATTGTATGCTTCAACCTTACTTATTTGAACAAGGGATATCTTTCTATTTACTAGGGTCTTATTTGATTTCTTTCTTTACTGTTCTGTAGTTTTCATTAAGTTGATTCCTTAGTATTTTATTTTTTGAGGATATTGTAAATGGGGAAGTTTTCCTCATTTCCATTTCAAAGGGTTTGTCACTGATTAATTGCCTTTAATTAATGGATGTTGGTTTTATATCCTGCTGCTTTCCTGAATTCATTTATTAGTTCTAGAAGTTTTCTGGTGGATTTTTTTGGGTCTTCTAGGTATAGAATCATGTCATTGGGAAATGGTGCTAATTTGAGTTCTTCTTTTCCTTTCAGTATCCCTTTAATTTTTTCCATCTGTCTAATTTCTCTGGTTAGTATTTCAAGAAATATGTTAAATAGAAGTGGTAAAAGAGGGCATCCCTGTCTTGTTCCAGTTTTTAGATAGAATTCTTTTATTTTTTCTTCATTTAGAATGATGTCGGCCTAGGGCTTAGCATAGATAGCTTTTACAATATTGTGGTATGTTCCTGTTATCCCTAGTTTTTCTAGTGTTTTGAATATGAAGGGGTGCTGTGTTTTGTTAAATGCTTTTTTTTCTGTATATTTTGAGATGATTATATGATTTTTATCTCTAAGTCTATTGATGTGATGAATTAAATTTATGGATTTCCTTATGTTGAACCAACCTTGTATCCCCCCACTTAATCATGGTGCACTTTTTTTCAATATGCTTTCATATTCAATTTGCCAGAATTTTATTGAGAAGTTTTGCTTCTATGTTCATTAGAGATATTTTTTCTGAAGTTTTTTCTTTCTTTCTTTCTTTTTTTTTGGAATGTGTCTTGCCTGGTTTTGGAATCAACAGGAATATTAGCCTCATAGAATGAATTTGGAAGTGTTCCTTCTTTTTCTATTTCATGAGATAATTTGAGGAGTATTAGTATTAGTTCTTCTTTAAAGATCTTTTAGAATTCAGCTGTGTACCCATCCAGTCCTGGCCTTTTCTTAGTTGGTAGACTTCTCATGGTGTCTTCTATTTTAATGCTTGAAACTGTTCTGTTTAAATTGTGTATAATATCCTGGTTCAATTTGGGAAAATCATGTGACTCTAGAAATTTGTCCATGCCTTATGTGTTTTCTATTTAATTGAAGTACAGTTTTTCAAAAGAATTTCAAATTATCTTCATTATCTGTAGTGTCTGTCATGATAGTTCCTCTTTCATTACAGATGTTATTAATTTGAGTTTTCTCTCTCCTTCTCTTCGTTAGCATGGCTAAAATTTATAAATTTTATTTATTTTTTCAAAGAATCAACATTTTGTTTTTTCAATTGCTTTTTTTGTTTCAATATCATTGATTTCAGCTCTGGTTTTAATTATTTCCCTTCTTCTACTGCTTTTGGTATTGATTAGTTTTTCTTTTTCTAGGATTTTGAGACATAATATTAGGTGATTTATTTATTGACTTTTTCTTCTTTTAAGGAATGACCTTCATGCAATGAACTTTCCTCTTACTACTGCCTTCATAGTGTCCCAGAGATCTTGATATGTTGTATCAGTGTTCTCAGGTACCTCTAGGAATTTTTAAATCTCTTCTTTGATGTCTTTTGCAATCCATTGTTCATTTAGTAGCATATTAGTCTCTAGCTATTACAGTTGCTTTTATTTTATCATTGATTTCTAATTATGATCTGATAGGATGCAGGGTAATATCTCTCCTATTTTGTATATGCTAAGAGTTGCTTTCTGGCATAATATATGGTCTATTTTAGAGAAAGATCCATGTGCTGCTGAGAAGAAAGTGTATTCACTCATTGATAGATGAAGTATTCTATATATGTCAGTTAAGTCTAAATTATTGCTTGTTTTATTGAGTTCTATAGTTTCTTTGTTCAGATTTTGGTTGGAAGATCTGTCTAGTCATAAAATAGATTGATATTTTCTACCTGTAAATTGTTTTAAGTTTTGTTTATCTAGAATTATTGTGTTGTGGTCTATTTGAGTCTTGAACTTGACAAAAGTTTGTTTGATGAACGTAGATGATCCATAGTTTGGGGCATATGTATTTATAATTGTTATGTCTTGTTGGTGTATTGTTCCCTTCAGCAGTAGGAAATGTCCTTCTTTATCTCTTTTGATTAACTTTGGCTTGATGTCTACTTTATTTGATATGAGGATGGAAACTCCTACTTCTTTCTACAGTCCAAGTGAGTGGTATGTTTTTTTTTTTTTCCATCCTTTCACCTTCAGTCTCTGGATGTCTATTCCTATGAAATGAGTCTTGTGGAGGCAGCATATTATTGAGTGTGTTTTTTTTTTTAATCTAATCTGCCAGTCTATGTCTTTTGATTGGTGAGTTTAGGCCATTAACATTCAAGGTTATTATTGATACTTGATTTATATTTCCAGCCATTCTTGTTTATTTTTCATATTAAACTGACTTGGTTCTCCTTTGATTAGTTTTTCCTTTAGTGTAGTACCTTTCTCTACTGATTTTTGTTGTTGTTTTTCATTTCCTCCTTGTGGAATATCTTGCCTAGAATGTTCTCTAGTGCCGGCTTTCTACCTGTAAATTGTTTTAAGTTTTGTTTATCATGGAAGGTTTTTATTTCATCATCAATCTAAAGCTTAGTTTTGCTGGATATAAGATTCTCGGCTGACATCTATTTTCTTTTGGAGCTTGGTATATGTTGTTCCAGGATCTTGGTCTGGTTGGAAATATCTGCAGAGATCCTAATTGGTTTCCCCATGTATGTAATCTGATTCCTTTCTCTTGTGGCTTTTAGGATTCTCTCCTTATACTGTATGCTAGGCATTTTAATTATAATGTGCCTTGGAGTAGATCTGTTGTGATTTTGTACACTTGGTGTCCTGTAAGCATCTTGTATTTGATTTTCCAATTCATACTTCATGTTTGGAAAACTTTCTGATATTATTTCATTGAATAGATTGTTCATTCCTTTGGTTTGGAACTCTTTGCTTTCCTCTTCCCCAATAACTCTTAAATTTATTGTTTTTATGTTATCCTATGTTTCTGGAATGTTCTGCTCATGGTTTCTTACTATCTTCACTTTGTGATCTACATTCTTTTCAAGATTATTTATATTTTGTCTTAATTGTCTGAAGTCCTGTCTTCCAAGTGGTCTAATCTGTTGGTAATGCTTTCTATTGAGCTTTTAATTTAGTTTATTGTTTTCTTTCATTTCAAGGATTTATGTTTGGTTTTTCTTTAGAACCTCTATCTCCTTATTGAAGCAATATTTTGCTTCCTGTAGTTGCTTATGTACCTCTTTATTGAAATGATCTATTGGTGCCTGTATTTGTTTTATTATATATCCTTTAATTCACACAAAAAAAATTATTATGTACCTCCTGAACTCCTTCTCAGTCATTTGTTCCTTTGAGCTAGCCATGGATTCGAAAAATATAATATCTTGATTTGTTTGGGGCATCTTTTTCCCTTTTTTTTTGTAAATGCAGTTCGTGTCTTTCCTTCTAGCACTGAGGTTCCACAGCTTTACTGTTATTTCACAGTGCCCCTGCAGGGTTCCAATACCTCTCCTGCCCAGCCAGTGTTCCATCCTGGGAGTTGCCGAAACTAAAGATGGCGATGTCAGCATCCCAAGATGGAGGCAATTGCTTTCAGGGATGGAGTGTCAGGCCATGTTGGGGGGGGGGGTGGTGATGTTGGGCAATGTGTTCAAAGATGCTGTTCTGACCCAGTGTGGGCTCCACGGATACTGGTGGAGCTATCCTGAGTCTGCCTGTACTCCACACTGACTCAGCACGCAGAGACAACATGTTTGTAATGTGGGAGAGAAAGGCTATTTTATTTGTACTTATTTTGTTAAAGTATTTCCAGATTCTTAGCTACAACCCAGTATATATGAAGAAAAAAGTATACCCAGAGTACTCACCACTATGTGGATTGTCTCTTGTGTCCCAAGATATCTATCTCATCTGTCATCTTCTCTCGACATTTTAGAGGCTTCTTATGCTTTATATATACTGCCAAGAGTTTTTATTTGTACTTAGTGGGGAAAAATAGAGGAAATTGTATCTTCTCTATGTTTCTATGAACAAAATTGACCCAATAATTTTATTATAGTTATTTATTCAAGAGAAATAAAAAGTGCCTGTCCCCACAAAGACTTGTTTATGAAATTTCATAGTATCTTTATTCATAAAAGGCAAAAACTGAAACTTTCCAAATTCCCATCAGCATTTGAAGGAGCAAGTAAATTGTGATATGTTCATATTATTTTATTTAAAAGTCCAAAGACCTATGTGGGAGAAAGTGCAGAAAAGGGAATATTTAGATATAGTGGTGAAATTACAAATTGATATAACTGCTTGGAAAAATGAAATAAATTTAAATTCAGTAAAAATTGAAAATGTGCATGTTCCCTTCTAGATGTCCTAGAAAATCACTTGTAAATTCATATGAGGGATTTATACAGGGATTCTTAATGTAGCATTATTTGTAACAGAAATTGGAAATAATTTAAAATATCTATCAATAGGGGATTAGATGTATTGGGGTCTGTTGGTGATCTAAATCTAATTATCTATGGGTAGATGTAAGAAAGAACTTACTAAGTGAATGAAGTTAGTTTCAGAGTTTTATACACAAATTTTACTAATTGTGTGTATACATTTTACACTATACAAAATATTTTAGAACTAGTTTATGAGCCTACATGTATGTAATACATGTATAAACACTTTGATAAAAGTACACTTGTGATTTACATAAGTAATTGCTTCTAGTCTTAAAAGAAGAGCATAAAGGAACTTAAATGCAGACTTAAGTGCTATGGTGTTACGGGTGTGAAAAAGGGAAGGGGCTCAAACACAGAGGAGGAGCAACATGAATAATTTATTTTTCACAAATAAAAGCAAATGTTAAATGTAAAATTTTGTTTACATGCAAACTTTGCAAAAGGAGGAAATCTGTAGTTTGCTTACTATGTGCCTTAAATCAGAGCAATGTGAGTGAACAGACATTCAAGGTGATTGATTTATGAGAGAGTTCATGGTCAAATTTTACTGGGGAAAATTTTATTTCAGAGACATGATTTCCTAGGTGGTAGGTCTAGTTCTGTGTACTGCAAGCTATGTAATGTATCTGGATTTTTTTACTTGCTGGGTAATAGGCTGAATATCCTACTTTACTGGATTTGTTATGACCAAAAATTCAGTTTAAGACAGTTCCATGCAACATCAGACAGATTATTTGTTGAATCTAAGGAGTTTATATTAGGGGCCAAATATTTGGGCCAAATCAACAATCATGGTTGTCTGTGTTGGTCGTGTGAATTGAAAGTGTCAAAGAACCACTGGGTAAACACTAAGAAACAGTGCTTTCTTTTACTTATATCTACAGTAAATGGAATCTCATCTCTTGGAGATTGGGGCCAAACAATTTCAAATCACACTGTATTCTCATTCTTATTCAGGTACCACATAATACTGAGATTTTTTTTCATTTACCCTTCAAAATAGAAAAACAAAATAACTCAGTGATTTTGTAGTTGACTGTTACATCTACATGGAGTGAGTGTGGGCTAGGTTACTCTGAAAATATAAAATATTTCATAAAATATTTCAAAACTGATCAGTTTATTTCTACTCAGCTGGTCAGTTAATGTTTGTTTAGTTTGGTATTAGACTCTGAAAATTAGCATCTGAAATCTGTGTCTCCTATCCCATCTCTTAACTACTTGACACTTTAAAACCAAGATAATTGTTCTTAATTTGCAAGATCAGTGTGGTATACTTTATGTCTATACTTTCTATATATAGACAATACATAAAATTTATGCGTGTATACATAAGCTATAATTTATATGTGTGTATACATATATATATATGTGTATGTGTGTCTAGGTATATGTGTTTATAAGATACAATATATATGTGTATATATGTACATATATATTTTTTCTTGATACATAAGAGATATCTAATGAATGATTACTTTTTTCTCTTTCCCGGACCTAGGGAGAAATTGGCAGATACTTGAAGATACTTGAGGTAAAACAGAAATGAAATATCCAGATGATTCCCTTTTGTGTGTATATATATATATATATATATATATATATATATATATATATATATATATATATATTTGTACCAGGGATTGATCTCAGGGATACTCAAGCACTAAGCCACATTCCCAGCCCTATTTTGTATTTTATGTAGAGACAGGATCTCACTGAGTTGTTAAGTACCTCACCATTTCTGAGGCTGGCTTTGAACTCCCTATCCTCCTGCCTCAGCCTCTCAAGCTGCTGGGATTACAGGTGTGTGCCACCCCACCTGGCTTGCATAAAAATATTTTAATGCAGATTTAAAAATGAAAAATTTGCTATCTAACTGGTCAGATATAGTTATATGAAATATATAGTGTACCTCTTCTTTTCCAAATTAAAAAATGTGTGTACATATTGATTGATGTAAATGTGGAATAGATCATATTGTACATGTTATTTTAGTGACTTTGTATTTTCCTTAATTATATATTGTTCATACTTCTCCACATCATTAAGTATTCTTTATCAATGTGTAAGTCATTTCCCATTTTTCCACAGACCTTTCACATAATGTCTTATGTTCCAGTGTTTGACAGTATGAATATATATATATATATATATATATATATATATATATATTCACTTTTCAATATTCTATTTGTGTAACCCTCATTCAGTTTGCTCTTGTTTTTCTAAATGAATTTCCTTTGGAAGAAACAAATATTGTATTGCAACTAAATCCTTCTCTAACATTTAATCTCTATTTTGGAGACATTTTATGTACACATTGTGCACTTAATTTGTAGAGTGCATCTGGTCAAGGAACTGGTATTTAATATTATAATATTCATACAGTATTTAGTAGAAATAATTAGTAGTTGTTGCCAAGTACCTACTATGGGCTAGGCAGTTTACTAATTACATGGATTTAATCCTTGTAACCTTCTTACACATATTGTTGCTGCCTGTGAGGAAACTGAGATCGAGAAATAACTTGTCCAAGGTCAGAGTGTTAGTAAGCGATGTGTAAGTAATAGTAAGAATTCCAATGTAAGCTACCTGTAGTGGTAACTACTACACTATACCAGATATATCAGATGCTACCTAAACTGGTGCGAAAGAAATCAGAGAATAGATATGCTACTGAGATCTGACATATTACACAGTTTCTTCAATTCTCCCCTCCTTCAGAGCTACACACATTCTATTTTTCAGCACTTACTCTGTTGCAATCATGTTCTCAAATGGCAACAATGTCCCAGTAGATTTCTATCCTCTGTGGCTTATTGTGTGTGTGGGGGCTGGGGGAACCTCTCAGCTCTGACATTCTTTGATTCCAACAGGGTATCTAGAGTCTAGATCCTTTAGAACAATGTCTTATTTTGGAGATAAAGCAGACTGAAAAGGTGTGTACAAATGTAGTGTTTGTAAATCATTTCCCCTTCCTCTACAATCTTATCATTGCAAAATTGCTTACATTTTATTTACAATTGTTGTGTCATGACAGGATTCCTAAGGCTGCAACTTAAGTGATTTTGCTCTTGCCTCTCAGCTGGCTACATTCTCCCCAAAGTCCTCTCTTTCAGTTAATGGTGTGTGAATGAACACTTCAATTCCCTGGGGGAGATCACTGTTTAAAGTAATCCCATGTTGTTGTTGTTTTGTTGTTGTTTGTTTGCTTTTTGTCAAGATAGAATCCAGTAAAGAGAATAATCACTCTCAAATTGATGTTTTTTAAATTTGAGTTTTTTTAATATTCTTATCTTAAAGCAGCTCCATCTGCAGTTACTGTTGAAGGCCCACCTGTCAACCATAGGAAAGACAGAAATGAGCTGGAAATGGAGGTGAATGCATTTAGGTCTGAACATTTCCACCAGGGAATAAGCAGCTCATATTGGCACTCTTTCTAACCATCTCACAGAAGGACAAGGATTTTATGAATATTCTCCTGGCACTTGAAGAAGATAGAATTGTTTTGATTCCCAAAGAGAATCTAAAATCAGCTCTCTCATAGTGAAGACAATGTTTTGTTTTCTTTGAGTATAAAACATTTTTTTTCCTAAGATGCTTTTTGCTTTCTAGATCTACAAAGAAAGGAAAGCATGAATCCGCTGCATAGAATGTGAGGGAGGAGAAATAATGTCATAGCACTGTTTCTCCCCAAATCATTGTATTCAGCTAATTTTGATAGCAGCTGGTTAAAGTCTGCCTTATCATCAGGAAAGTTAGGCAAATTGCCCAAGGTCACATAAGTAGTAAGAGGCATAGACAGAGCTCCTTATGGAAGAGAATCAGTGAATTATAATAAGAATCTAATGTATGAAATATGATTTGTCAAGAGCTTTGTAATGTTGTGAACAACCAATAAAAAATTTAAAAAAATAAAATAAAATATAAAAAAGGAATTATAGTAGCAAACAATTAATTGAGAGCTAACCATACACAAGGGTATCTTGTGTTAAACAAAATGATAAAGCAAGGTAATGAATTTAGGGTTGAAAACTAAGTTCAACCAGTGGAATATATGCAATGGCTGAAAATTCCTCCAACTCCAAAAGGATAAAAGCTAAAATCAATTTAGCACTTACTAAGGGCCATGCTCTGGATAAAGTATTTTACATTCATTATCTCATTCAATCCTCACAGCAATACTTTGAAGGGGCTTATAGTCTAGTGGGAAAGGCAGACAATAATCAAATAATCTCATAAATAAATTAAAATTGCAACTGTGATAAGTCTTAAAAGTGGCTCCAAGAATGTATAATTAGGGGGATGGGATTGTGCTAGTCATGAAGATCAAGGAAGGCTTCCCTGAGGGAGTGAGAGTGGAGAAATAGCATATGCAAAAGCTTGTAGGGAAGGAATCATGGGGCTTTTGGATAACTGTGAAACCTGGTCAGTGTGGCAGCAGCAACATGAATAACATAAGTAAAGATGGAGAGTTAAGGAGAAGTGATATCATGTGGTAAGTGTGTTAAGGATTTCAGCCCATGAGCGACAGGTGAAATATTTTAAAGAGGAAGATGTCCTGTTGTGTTCTGAAGTAATTACTCTGGTTGATTAGAAAATATAGAGAGGATAAAGAGAATGGATGAAAGGAAATAGTAAATGATTGTATTTATTCAGGCAAAAGGTAATCATGACAACTTGAATCAGTGCACTGTGGTGAATTTAGAGTGAATTTGGTTAATTCAAGAGATATTTCAGTAATCATATAAAACAGGTCTTGATGGTACATTAAGTTTGGGAAATGCATTACTAATTACTTTCCTATGGACTGAGTTAAATCTCCCCAAATTTATAGGCTGAAGTCTAATCCCTAATGTGAGTGCATTTAGTGATAAGGCATTTAGGAAGGAAAGTAATGTTAAATTAGGATATAGATTGGCACCCCAATTCAATAGGACTGCTGATCTTAGAAGAAGAGAAACTAGGAATACTTGCATACTGATAGAAATGCCTCATTTAAGACACAGACAGAACAATATCTTGATCTCTGACTTCCAGTCTCCATAACTAAGAGAAATTAATTTTCTCTTATTTAAACCACATAGTCTGTGATATTTTGTTATGGTAATCCAAGCTAATATGTATTCCTATATTTGATTTAGCAGCTGCTTAGTTATATGCGGGTGGAAATAACTATAATGAAACACACCAGAGGAGGTTCAGGTTCATATGGAAGATGAACAAATTGAGATATAAGAATTCAAAATAACTCAAACATGTTCCCAAAACTGAAGCCTGATTCTAAACCCCAAGTTTTTAATCATTATTCTATTATAGGGTAAGTAGAGCAGGTAAAAATTCAGTCCACTAGGAGCCCTAGAGCTAAATTATAAATTTAATTTTAAGAGCAAGTTTCCAGTTTAATTATATAATGCAAAACAAAATTAATTTGAACAAATAGGTGCTGCTGCCTTTGCTATCACTGCCCTAGAAAAGGAACCCAGTCTTTCCCAGCTTCAGATTTCACAGCTCAGAAACTGAACTTGATTGTGTTTTCCATGGATGTGGGAGAAATCTGCCTCCTAATTGTTGATGTTCTCAGCATTTCTGCTAACCACTGTTAACATGCTTATGACCTTTGAAGTTTCCTTTAACCCTGGAGACTGTCTCCAAAGACACAGCTGCCAGATATTATGAACCAGATTAACCTGAAAGCCAACCAAATGGTGGAGATGCCATTCTAGTCTAGTTATTATCTAATAACTAGATAATCTAGATGAGAGACTCTGTTAGATTTGAATACTGTTTACTTTATAAACAAGTTGCTCTCACTCTCTCCCTGTCTCCTTCTCTCTCTCTCTCTGTGTATCAAATATCAAATATTTGATAGTGAGATATCTTACTTTTAATTTTTCCTCTGTATCCTAATGTCTCTGGAACCTGGAATTCTCAATCCAACCATTGTACATCTTGTAAAAGGAAGACTGGTTTCCTTAAGAATAAGGCAACTGGATGTATTCATAGGGCACCAGAAGTATTTTCAGGAAAAATTTGACATTTGACATTTTTATAAAATATCCTAGTTTAGGGCTGAGGTTGTGGCTCAGTGGTAGAGTGCTTGCCTAACAAGTGTGAGGCACTTGGTTTGCTTCTCAGGATCACATATAAGTAAGTAAGTAAGTAAGTAAATAAATAAATAAATGTCCATTGATAACTTAAAAAAAAGAAGTCCATTAACACTGTTTTTTTAAAAAATTATAAAATATCCAAGTTTAATTGAATTATCATCAAAAATTTAAATGTTTTGGCTTTATGTATTTAATGATTTACTATTATTTTTATCTTAAAATTTCATCAAGGAGAAAACAACAATCTTCCTAGTGCATAGGGTTTCTAAAACACTTATTTTATCTCCATGAAGCAGTTCAGAAGGCAGAACACTAAAGAGGGCTTCCTTGGGGAATCAGGCTATTTTCCTATACAAATCTTATACCTAGGTAGAAGAGGTCACTATTTGTCACCTGTTCATATATTTAGCTTCTACCATTCAAGCAGTTGAGGCTAACTTTTAATACTTGTGTTTTTGTGGTTTCATTGGGGGAAGAATTTTCTTAGGGTAGTCTCCTTAATTTGAGGGTCTAGTGGACCTCTATATTTATTTAAGAGCTTTGTTTGTGTTCTTTATGCAATTGGCTTCTGTTTTTTATTCACAGTTTTTCCTTTTCCTTTTTCTCAATCTTTGCTATATTGGTTACCATATTTGCCTCTCATTTGTGTATTTTTGTTGACTGTCTCATTTCTAATTACCTTTTCTTTAGCCTGTTCCAGGTTTGGTGAAACAAAAAGTTGTTTTATAGGGTATCGTAAATCACTTTTATGTTGGCATACCTGGACTTGTTCTTCAGAAACAGTGGGAGATAGAACTGATATTTTAGTACTTAGAATGTCGTTTCCAAACTATCAACTTTTTGAAGATAAAATATTTGATAGTAAAATGCATTATTTTTAATTTTTCCTCTCTATCCTAATGTCTCTGGAATCTGAAATTCTCAATCTAACTCTTGTGCATGAAGATCTGTATTTCCTGGACTGCCCCCAAACTGTAACTCTCTTATTTTACTTAACAGAAAAATATACTATCCAATCCATGGTCTGGGCTGCCCTTTCACTATATGATAGGAGTGAATCTAATACTGTAACCAATGTCAATATTGGTAGCTAATGAGAAATTCTAATTTTTGTTCATGGAACATAGCTATATTTTATTATATTTTCTGCCTCTACTTGAAACAAGGTGAATTTAAAGGTGGCAATTTAAAAGGAATTATGGATGCTGTTTCAACCCATCTCCAACACTACATAGGGGTGACATTTGTTCTACTAGGGAATAATGTTATAAATTCTGAAGTGCCTGGAAACACAATTTTGTAAGAGTAAAAGAAGATTGTATGCCACATCTGGTGGTACCATCTCTAAGCTAATAAAGTATTGTAATCCCCAATCATCATTGTGCCTTTTCACATAGAAAAATGACAGGTTAATTGAGATAACCCTTGTATAAAATGAAAAGAAAGAAAAAAAAGATTGACAAACAAGCTGCCACATCCTGTTTTTTACACTAGTGGTAGATAGTACTAACCAATGATGGTATTCTTTACCACTGAACCCAGGCAAGGCATCGGAATTCTATTTAACATTACACAATGTATAGAGAGTATTAATAGAATAAAATTGGCCCTTGGGCTAAAACATATTTGCCATTCTTAGTCTAGATAGTCACTGAAAACTTCCAACTCTTCCCTGATAATGGTTTTTCAACTTTGAGTTGAAGAATACCATTTTACAGCTCGAGAAAGCAAAGACTTGAAAAGTATCCGGTCCTCTTCAGGAATGCAGAGACAATGAAGGAGCATTTCCTGTGAAATTATCTGAGGCCTGGACACACTTAAGTACAACTACTTGAAATACTACAGTGCTTAAGTTGCTTTCAGAGAAAAGCCTCCAGAATTTACTCAAGGACTGTTTAAACCAGTCTTTGAAGAATAAACATGTGCAAAAGATACCAGCTCATCTGGTCAATGACATTTTGTCATAAGCTCAAAAATCCCCTGAACAGACATGATAAATCCTCCTCAAAAGAAAAATAGAACCTGTAAAGAGGCATGGTGAACATCTATGCCTGCAGAAAAGAACTGTAAAACTACTTCTTGCTATCCAATCAACAAGTAGATTCTCCTTTCTCTCTTCATAAAAATTCCCCCAGTACCAACTGGTCTTGGAGATAGACATGAGGTTTTTCTCCCCTGCTAGGAGCCACAACCAAATAAAATGATGCATAGCACTTTTGGTTGTAAGGTGACGCCAGCTAGCCATGGAGATGATATGATTATGTTAAGATTTACATTCATATGGAAATTGGACTCCTGCTATTCACCTTTGCCTGCTATGGGACTCATGTTACGGGACTCCTGGAGAGTTCCCATTGGTTGGGGAAGGATAGTAGGAGGGAATTCCGGGGGAGGTCCAGGGCCCCGGTTCCGGTAGACGCGAGCGTGTGGGTGAACCGCCTTGCTTGCCGGACGTGTACGTGGTATTGGCGGCATTTTCAAAAATAAAGTTTTGTTCCTGCTTGAGTGGCTCATGATTCTGTGCCCAGCTAGACTGCGGCAATTGGTGGTCCGGACGGGGAACGCCTGAAGCTTAGAGGTGAGTAAAATTGCTCGCCCCTGAGGGAAGGCGACAGAATGGGTGACCATTTCAAAAAACAATGTGTTCTTGTTTTGATTCATTTTGTTTTTATTTCAAGCTCCCTAGCCCTAGAATTTTCTCAGGCAAACTGGGAAAAATGGTTGGCTCAAGGTTTGAAGTTATTCGGCCCTGAGAAAGAGAAAATTGATACAACCATTCTCTGCTCCGTTTTTGTTTCATTCTGCTTCAACTTTGTTTTATCCTATCTTATTGGGTTATGTTACCTTTATAGGAGATTAGAATCTAGTAAAAAACAAACAGAAAGACTGTTAAGTAAATTGTTAGAGGTCCAAACTATGGTAGAAAGAACGTTAGGTCAAGCAAAAGAGAAGGTCTCTCAAGCTAGTCAGAGGAAAATTTAAAGAAAGAAAGCTTAGAGGAAAAACAGCCATCAGGTGGAGAATTACAACAGGAGGCTGCTACTAGCTCCATTCTATCACCAGAGGGCGTAATTAAACCAACAGTTCCATCTACAGCTGAGCGGCCCTCAACTCCCGTAGTTGATGGACGGAAATCTGAGGCAGGACCCCAAAGATTAGCATGCCCTGTACTTGAGCAGGCAGGAGGGCAACGAATTCACCATGCTTTAGATTTCAAAACAGTAAAGCAATTAAAGGAGGCTGTAACAACCTATGGCCCTCAAGCACACTTTACGATTAGTATGGTCGAATCTGTTACCAACTTGGACATGACACCAGCAGATTGGGCTAACATGTGTCAATCTGTGCTAAATGGAGGACAATATTTGTTATGGAAGGTTGCCAATGAGGAATTTTGCATGGAGACAGCTAGGCGAAATGCAGAAGCCGGTTACCCTCAAAGAAATCTAGATATGTTATTAGGAAAGGGACCTTATGAGGGTCAAAGACAACAAATTGAATATGATCCTGGCGTATACACACAAATTGCTGTAGATGCAGTTAGGGCATGGAAAACTTTACAGGGGCATGGAGATTTACAAGGTCAATTATCTAAGGTAATACAAGGAACTAATGAACCTTACGCTGAATTTGTAGATAGGCTTATTCAGACAGCTTCTAGAATATTTGGAAATACAGAACAGGCAATGCCATTTATAAAACAACTGGCTTATGACCAAACAAATCGTTGCTGCAGAGAGGTCATTAGACCATGGAGACATGAAGATTTAAACACATATATTAAATTATGTAGAGACATTAATGAACAAGGGCAAGTCTTAGCAGCAGTACAACAGGCTTTAGATGCCAGGCCAAAAACATGCTATAATTGTAATCAAACAGGACATTTTAAACGGAGTTGCACCATAGGAGGAGGGTTTAACAAAGCTAGGTATCAAAGGAATAGAATACCGGGTATTTGCCCATGATGCCATAGAGGGAGACATTGGGCTAATGAATGCCGTTCTCAAACCACCATAGAGGGTATTCCGTTATCAAAAAACGGACAAGGACTGAGTGTTAACCCAGGATATCATGGAGAAAGGTATCAGGCTCCATTGCCAAAAAACGGACTAGAGGGCCCAATGCCCTGGGGCCCAAAACCACAAATATACGGGGCAATGGAGGAACCCAGCAGCACCATCAAGGTAGTGCCCAGGACGCATTATCCATTAAATCCCTCATCAGACAAACTAGAGGGAGCACAGGGTTGGACATCTGAGCCTCTGCCAGAGCAGTACTAACTCCAGAGATGGGAGTTCAAATCATTCCCACAGGAGTAAAAGGACCTCTTCCCCAGGGAACAGTAGGCTTATTATTGGGACGCAGTTCTTCTACACTAAAAGGACTTATGATAAGTCCTGGGGTAATTGATCCCGATTATGAGGGTGAAATAAAAATTATAGCTAGTTCTCTAAGAGGTATATCAGTAATTTCACCAGGAGATAGAATAGCACAGTTATTAATAATACCCAGCCTGCATGATAAATTTTCCAGTTGTAATGTAGAAAGAGGTTCCAAGGGATTAGGCTCCACAGGTGTAGATTGGGCTATGCTGTCTTTAAATTTAGATTCTCACCCAATGCTAAAATTAAATATTCAAGGACATGACTTTAATGCGCTGCTGGACACAGGTGCTGACCTCAGCATCATATCTCGTCAAGAATGGCCAAAACATTGGCCATTACAACAAGCCACTCAAATGCTTCGAGGCCTAGGAGTGGCAACAAATCCCCATAGAAGTGCTATGGTATTAGATTGGAGGGATCCTGAAGGATGTGAAGGAACTATACAGCCCTATGTATTGGATCATCTTCTTATAAATTTATGGGGATGAGATGTCCTAGATCAATTAGGATTGACATTAACAAATAACATCAATCCTAACGCGCCCACTACTAGGGCTAGACAAGGATTTAGGAAAGAAAAAAGATTAAGAGAACAAGAACAAGGTATGACAGCACCAATTCAAATAGATCAAGAAATAAATAGACATGGATTGGGTTTTCAGAAAGGGCCACTGAGACAATCAAAATTACTTGGAAATCAGAAAGACCAGTGTCGGTTCCTCAGTGGCCCCTGACAAAAGAAAAGATACAAGTAGCCCATGATCTGGTCAGACAACAATTAGCGGAAGGACATATACAACCTTTTGTATTCCCCCATAATACTCCCATTTTTGTCATTAAAAAGAAATCTGGTAAATGGAGATTATTACAAGATTTAAGAGCCATTAATAATGAGATGGTTATTATGGGACCTGCTCAATCAGGGATTCCCCAATTGTCTGCTTTACCAAAAACCTGGTATGTTTTAGCTATAGATATTAAAGATTGTTTCTTTTCAATTCCAATTCATCGTGAGGATAGTCCATGTTTTGCATTTACTATCCCTGCACTGAATCATGAAGGTCCTGATCAGAGATATGAATAGAAAGTACTCCCTCAAGGGATGGCTAACAGCCCAACTATGTGTCAAATTTATGTTAATAAATCAATCCAGCCACTTAGAAATCAAAATCCTGAACTACAAATATTTCAATATATGGATGATGTGTTATTGGCACATAAAGATAAAAACACATTGCTAGAATGTTATACCACACTTACAAACTTATTAAAAAATTATAATCTAGAGATAGCAATAGATAAAGTACAATTAAATCTTCCAATTAATTATTTAGGAGTTCTATTATCCTCAACCATGGTCCATCCACCAAAAATTCAAATACGAGTAGATCAACTCAAATCACTTAATGACTTTCAAAAGTTATTGGGAGACATAAATTGGATAAGGCCTTATCTAGGCATACCAACAGGAGAGTTGGGACCTTTATTTGATATTCTAAAAGGTCCATCAGATCCAAATTCACCCCGCATGTTAACGCCTGAAGCAAGAAAAGCATTAAAAATCATTGAGACATATATGGAAAATATGCATTTGGATAGAATTGATATAAGTTTGCCTTTATTATTTATTGTACTA
Source organism: Spermophilus citellus (assembly GCF_964194105.1). Taxonomy (NCBI): domain Eukaryota; kingdom Metazoa; phylum Chordata; class Mammalia; order Rodentia; family Sciuridae; genus Spermophilus; species Spermophilus citellus. The sequence continues at coordinate 119,664,634 of NC_138190.1, read as the reverse complement.
CCAACAAAAAATATTCCTACAGGAGTATTTTGGCAAGAAGTACCATTATTGTGGATACATTTATCTTATTCTCCTAACACTATTCTTACTAAATATCCTGAGGCTGTAGGACAATTAATACTCAAAGGAATAAAAGCAGCAAAGGGAGTGTTTGGGATTTCTCCCAATAAAATTATTACTCCATATACTATGGATCAAATTGATGATTTAGCTAATGAGTTAAATACTTGGGCAATAATCATGTGTAAATCTAGTGTTTCATTTGATAATCACTTACCATCTAATCCTTTGTTGTCTTTTTGGTCTAAGCATCCTGCAGTTTTTCCAAAAATGACAAGAAAAACCCCTATCATAAATGCTCCAAATATATTCACTGATGGGTCAAACAATGGTACAGCAGTAGTTACTCCTGTTCAAACTTTTACATTTTTAATACCCAAACAATCAGCTCAAAAGGTAGAGCTTAATGCAGTATTACAAGCTTTTATGATGTTTAAAGATTCTGTATTTAATTTATTTTCTGATAGTCAGTATGTAGTTAATGCTATAGTATCCTTTGAAGATGCTGGTAGGATTTCACCTTCTTCTACTGTTTTCTCTTTGTTTTCCACTATACAAAGTCTAATCTGGGACAGAAAAGGTTCATTCTTTCTAGGACATATCAGGGCACATACAGGATTGCCTGGAGCCCTTAATATGGGCAATGAACTAGCAGATAAATCTACACATGACATACATATTTTCTCCACAATAGAAGAAGCTATAAATTTTCATAAAAGGTTCCATGTCAATGCTAATACTTTACAAAAGCATTTTAAAATAACTAAAGAACAAGCCAGACATATAGGAAAACAATGTCAAAATTGTGTGACATTTTTACCACAAGTTAATCTTGGAGTCAATCCTAGAGGACTGATACCTAACCATATTTGGCAGATGGACGTCACACACTTGCCAGATTTTGGAAAATTAAAATATTTGCATGTTACAGTTGATATTTCTTCCGGATTTTTGATGGGCTCCCTTCGTGCCGGAGAAAATCTAAAGATGTTATAGCTCATTGCTTACAAAATTTTGCCACTGTGGGCGTTCCAAAACAGTTAAAAACGGACAATGGTCCTGGTTATACGTCTACCTCTTTTAAACAATTTTGCTCATCATTTGGCATTACTCACATAACAGGAATTCCATACAATCCACAAGGACAAGGCATAGTTGAAAGAGCTCATCAAACTATTAAAATGTACTTATTAAAACAAAAGGAGGGGACAGAGCTGCCCCACGCGCCTGCAGGGTAGACGGACCTGCGACCCACCAGCAGAAAAGGTCCACCGGCCTGCTGAGGGGCAGGCCCGCCCCTGCCCCCCGTGCCTGGAAGGTAGGCGGAACTGTGACCACCAGCAGATCAGGCCCAGCGGCCTGCTGAGGGGCGGAGCTGCCCCCTCCCCCTGCACCTGCAAGGTAGGCGGACCTGCGACCCACCAGCAAGTCAGGCCCAGCAACCTGCGGAGTCACAGAGCTGCCCCACGCGCCTGCAGGGTAGGCGGACCTGCGACCCACCAGCAGAACAGGTCCAGCGGCCTGCTGAAGGGCAAGCCCGCCCTCTCCCCCAGTGCCTGCAAGGTAGGTGGAACTGTGACCACCAGCAGATCAGGCCCAGCGGCCTGCTGAGGGGTGAAGCCGCCCCCTCCCCTGCACCTGCAAGTTAGGCAGACCTGCGACCCACCAGCAGGTCAGGCCCAGCAACCTGTGGAGTGACAGAGCTGCCCCACACGCCTGCAGGGTAGGCGGACCTGTGACCCACCAGGAGAACAGGTCCAGCAGCCTGCTGAGGGGCAGGCCCGCCCCCTCCCCCAGTGCCTGCAAGGTAGGCGGAACTGTGACCACCGGCAGATCAGGCCCAGCGGCCTGCAGAGGGGCGGAGCCACCCCCTACCCCACACCTGCAATGTAGGCGATCCTGCGACCCACCGGCAGGTCAGGCCCAGTAACCTGTGGAGTGACAGAGCTGCCCCATGTGCCTGCAGGGTAGGCGGACCTGCGACCGACTGGCAGAGCAGACTTAGCGGCCCACCAGCGTGGTAGACAGATCACCCCAATTGGAGGAGGATCACAGCCACTCCCTGCCCTGCAAGGGAGATTTTTCAACTATACAAGAGCAATATAAATAGAGGGAAAATTTCAAAAACACAACAGTTTCACCAAGCAGAAAGAAACGCGAGCAGTATGAAAAGACAAGGAAAGAAAGGACCACAAGCAATGCAGGTCAACTCAACTCTAGAAGAGGTAATAGCTGCAACAGATGGAATGTCAGATAAAGAATTCAGGATATACATGCTTCAGATGATCTGGAGTCTCAAGGAAGACATGAGACAGCAAAATCAGACAATGAAAGATCACTTTGACAATGAATTACATAAACAAATCCAAGAAGCAAAAGATCAATTACACAGGGAGATAGAGGTAATAAAAAACAAACAAATAGAAATCCTAGAAATGCAGGAAGCAATAAACCAACTTAAAAACTCAATTGAGAATACGACCAGCAGAGTAGATCACTTAGAAGACAGAACATCAGACAATGAAGACAAAGTATTTCAACTTGAAAAGAACATAGACAGCTCAGCAAGACTGATAAGAAACCATGAGCAGAACATCCAAGAAATATGGGATAACATTAAAAGACCAAACCTAAGAGTCATTGGGATACAGGAAGGCACAGAGCTCCAAACCAAAGGAATAAACAATCTATTCAATGAAATAATACGAGAAAACTTCCCAGACATGAAGAATGAGACAGAATGCCAAATCCTAGAAGCCTACAGGACGCCGAATGTGCAAAATCATAAGAGATCCACACCTAGACACATTATAATGAAGATGCCCAACATACAGAATAAGGAGAGAATTTTAAAAGCTACAAGAGAAAGGAAGCAGAATACATTTAGGGGTAAACCAATCAGGATAACAGCTGACCTTTCAACACTGACTCTGAAAGCTAGAAGATCCTGGAATATCATATTTCAAACACTGAAAGAAAATGGGTTCCAACCAAGCATCGTGTATCCGGCGAAATTAAGCTTCAGGATGGAAGATGAAATTAAAACCTTCCACGATAAACAAAAGTTAAAAGAATTTGCAGCTAGAAAACCATCTCTTCAAAAAATCCTTGGCAAAACATTACAGGAAGAGGAAATGGAAAATAACATTGAAAACCAACAGCGGGAGGCAGGACAGTAAAGGGGGGAAAGTAATCAAAGAGGAAAACAAATCAGGTTTAGTAATATTAATAAACAAATGTGGCTGGAGGAACAAACCATATCTCAATAATAACCCTAAATGTTAATGGCTTAAACTCACCAATTAAGAGACACAGGCTAGTCAAATGGATCACAAAACAAGATCCAACAATATGTTGCCTACAGGAGACGCATTTGATAGTAAAAGATATACATAGACTGAAGGTGAAAGGCTGGGAAAAATCATTCCACTCATATGGACTGCGGAAACAAGCAGGAGTGTCCATACTCATATCAAACAAAATAGATTTCAAGCCAAAGTTAATCAAAAAGGATAAAGAGGGACACTGCATACTGCTCAAGGGAACCATACACCAACAAGACATAACAATCATAAATATATATGCCCCAAACAATGGTGCAGCTACGTTCATCAAGCAAACTCTTCTCAAGTACAAGAGTCTAATAGACCACCATACAATAATCATGGGAGACTTCAACACACCTCTCTCACCACTGGACAGATCTTCCAAACAAAAGTTGAATAAGGAAACTATAGAACTCAATAACACAATTAACAACCTAGACTTAATTGACATATATAGAATATACCACCCAACATCAAGTAGTTACACTTTTTTCTCAGCAGCACATGGATCCTTCACAAAAATAGTTCATATATTATGTCACAGGGCAACTCTTAGCAATATACAGGAGTAGAGATAATACCATGCATCTTATCTGAACATAATGGAATGAAACTGAAAATCAACGATAAAAGAAGGAAGGAAAAATCATGCATCACTTGGAGAATGAACAATAGGTTACTGAATGATCAATGGGTTTTAGAAGACATCAAGGAGGAAATTAAAAAATTCTTAGAGTTAAATGAAAACACAGACACAACATATCGGAATCTATGGGACACATTGAAAGCAGTTCTAAGAGGAAAATTCATTGCTTGGATTTCATTCCTTAAAAAAAGAAAAAAAAACAACAAATAAATGATCTCATACTTCATCTCAAAATCCTAGAAAAAGAACAGCAAAACCACAGCAAAAGAAGTAGAAGGCAAGAAATAATTAAAATCAGAGCTGAAATTAATGAAATCAAAACAAAAGAAACAATTGAAAAAATTGATAAAACTAAAAGTTGGTTGCTGCAGTCTGGCTGGGCACAATTCAGGAGCCACATGTCAAAAGAAACTAACTTTATTTTTAGAACCACAAACGCCAAACAAAACAGCTCCTCAGGAAAAAACCCTCAGAGCCCAACTGCCACTACCGGCTTCCCACAAGCCTCTCACCCCCACACAACCCTCACCACCTCCCACAATCCTCCTGTTCTTGAGGCCGATTGGCTGGTTCGCGTGGGCGGAGCCAAAGAAGTCCCCCAATGAGCAGCTCCATGGAGGAGCCAATCAGCTAGATGTTGCTGGGGCCGCTGTGAGCCAATCATCAGCTGGCAGTCTGAAGGGCAGGGAAACAGCCCAATGAACATCACCACAGAGGAGCCAATCAGCTAGATGTTGCTGGGGCTGCTGTGAGCCAATCATCAGCCGGCAGCTGGAAATTTGCTGGCAGCTGGAAGTTTGCTGGGGCCCCTTTGGCTGTGGCTCTCAACAGTTGGTTCTTTGAAAAAATAAATAAAATCGACAGACCCTTAGCCATGCTAACGAAGAGAAGAAGAGAGAGAACTCAAATTACTAGCATATGGGATGAAAAAGGCAATATCACAACAGACACTTCAGAAATACAGAAGATAATCAGAAATTATTTTGAATCCTTATACTCCAATAAAATAGAAGATAGTGAAGGAATCGATAAATTTCTTAAGTCATACAATCTGCCCAGATTGAGTCAGGAGGATATAGACAACCTAAACAGACCAATATTAATTGAGGAAATAGAAGAAACCATCAAATATTACCATCTAAAAAAGCCAAGGACCGGATGAGTATACAGCAGAGTTTTACAAAACCTTTAAAGAGGAACTAATACCAATACTTTTCAAGCTATTTCAGGAAATAGAAAAAGAGGGAGAACTTCCAAATTCATTCTATGAGGCCAACATCACCCTGATTCCGAAACCAGACAAAGACACTTCAAAGAAAGAAAACTACGGACCAATATCTCTAATGAACCTAGATGCAAAAGTCCTCAATAAAATTCTGGTGAATTGGATACAAAAACATATCAAAAAAGTTGTTCACCATGATCAAGTAGGATTCATCCCTGATATGCAAGGCTGGTTCAATATACGGAAATCAATAAATGTTATTCACCACATCAATAGACTTAAAGATAAGAACCATATGATCATCTCGATAGATACGGAAAAAGCATTCGACAAAGTACAGCATCCGTTTATGTTCAAAACTCTCGAAAAAATAGGCATAACAGGAACATACCTCAACATTGTAAAAGCAATCTATGCTAAGCCTCAGGCTAGCATCATTCTGAATGGAGAAAAATTGAAGGCATTCCCTCTAAAATCTGGAACAAGACAGGGATGCCCTCTCTCACCACTTCTGTTTAACATAGTTCTCGAAACACTGGCCAGAGCAATTAGACGAAAGAAATTAAAGGCATAAAAATAGGAAAAGTAGAACTTAAATTATCACTATTTGCAGATGACATGATTCTATATCTAGCAGACCCAAAAGGGTCTACAAAGAAACTATTAAAGCTAATAAATTAATTCAGCAAAGTGGCAGGATATAAAATCAATACGCATAAATCAAAGGCAAATCCTCTGAAATGGAAATGAGGACAACCATTCCATACACAATATCCTCAAAAATAATAAAATACTTGGGAATCAACCTAACAAAAGTGGTGAAAGACTTATACAATGAAAACTACAGAACCCTAAAGAGAGAAATTGAAGAAAATCTTAGAAGATGGAAAAATATACCCTGTTTATGGATAGGCAGAACTAACATCATCAAAATGGCGATATTACCAAAAGTTCTCTATAGGTTTAATGCAATACCAGTCAAAATCCCAATGGCATTTCTTGTAGAAATAGAGAAAGCAATCATGAAATACATATGGAAGAATAAAAGACCCAGAATAGCAAAAACAATGCTAAGCAGGAAGTGTGAATCAGGTGGTATAGTGATACCAGACTTCAAACTATACTACAGAGCAATAGTAACAAAAACAGCATGGTACTGGTACCAAAACAGGCGGGTGGACCAATGGTACAGAATAGAGGACATAGTAACCAACCCACAAAACTACAACTATCTTATATTTTATAAAGGGGCTAAAAGCTTGAAATGGAGGAAGGATAGCATCTTCAACAAATGGTGCTGGGAAAACTGGAAATCCATATGCAACAAAATGAAACTGAATCCCTTTCTCTCGCCATGCACAAAAGTTAACTCAAAATGGATCAAGGAGCTAGATATCAAATCAGAGACACTGTGTCTGATAGAAGAAAAAGTTGGCTACAACCTACATACTGTGGGGTCGGGCTCCAAATTCCTCAATAGGACATCCATAGCACAATTTTGCTCATCATTTGGCATTACTCATATAACAGGAATCCCATACAATCCACAGGGACAAGGCATAGTTGAAAGAGCTCATCTAACTATTAAAATGTACTTATTAAAGCAAAAAGACGGAATTGGGAAGGGGTATATATTCCCCAAAGATAAACTTAAAATAACCCTTTTTACTCTAAACTTTTTAAATTTGGATTCATCAGGACTTAGTGCTGCAGAAAGGCATATGTGTCCAAAAAATGTACATAAGCCCAAGGTACTTTGGAAAGATATTCTAACAGGACAATGGAAAGGTTCTGACCCAGTAATTGTCTGGAGTCGGGGGTCTGTTTGTGTGTTTCCACAGGAAGAAGAGCAACCGATTTGGATTCCGGAAAGATTAACTAAAATCCTGACCCAGTGATTGTCTGGAGTCGGGGGCCTGTTTGTGTATTTCCACAGGGAGAACAGCAGCCGATTTGGATTCCAGAGAGATTAACTAAAGCGATTTCTACAGACCAAAAAGAAGATGATTTGGCTCAAATCCATAACAGCTGATATCCAAAACTCCAATTTGGCTATCCTTACATCTGCGACAGAAACAGGATGCTTTTTTCAATATCTATTTTATTATTGCCCTTTCCCATATCATGAAGTTCTATTTTGTTTTTTGAGCTCATACAGACCTAGGTTAATGTTTTGCTGATCAGTTCTATTTTTTTTTTTGACTATAGAATTTTTAAACATTGCAATGGAGATTTCACCTGTAAAAAGTTATAAGGCCTTTACTATTATGTTATGTGTTATATGTATTATATTATGTGTGCACACTTGTGTTTTGTGTTATATGTTTGAATGTATGTATGTCCATATATCATATATGATGAGCGCTCATGAAAAAATGGATCCAAATTTTTTTTTATTCACGTGATTTAAATGGTTTAATTTAAATTGGGTAAATAACTATTAAGAATTGTTTTAATATGTAAACAAAAAAGGAGGTTAACAGATCTGTTTGTTTATTTTCACCTTTCCTTTTCATTATATTTAATAATTCTCACCTTACCTTTTCATTATATTTAATAATTCTCTTCAAGATAATGTAAATTCTTAAGAAAATTGTTTTGTTTTAGTGTCTTCTGGAATGTTACACAATTTTTTCTTTAGCCATTATTGCCAGAATTCCTATCTTCATCCCAGTGCTGGTGAAGACAATGTAAATTGTTAAGAAAATTGTTTTCTTTTAGTGCCTTCTGGAATGTTACATAATTTTTTCTTTAGCCATTATTGCCAGAATTCCTATCTTCATCCCAGTGCCGGTGAAGACAAAGATAAAACTAATCTACAGCTTCTGCAATAGCCATCACTGAACTGCTTGCAGAACTTGCCTAGACTATGTGCAGAACTTGCCTAGACTTGCCTAGACTATGCATTGTGAACTATCTGTTGGTGCAGCGACTTGTGGTAGTGTTGGGGTATTTTTGCTGATGATGTCATTGGTGGTACAATTTTTCCAACAAGAGCCATCAGTTGGCTTGGTGTATCTTCCTCCCTTCTGCTTGTCATGACAAAGACGTCTCCACAGGTGTGGCTGTATACTGGACCGGTAGTCAATGATGGGTAAGATCCAATTACAATGGTACCAACCTAAGACAGGAGGCTGACGCCCTGAGGTCAGCTCATCCGAAGACGGGTAAGGACCATATGTAGTATTGGACAACCTAAGGCAGGCACGGTCCCCAAGCCACATGCTTGTTGTTTAAACAGAGAGGGGGAGATGTTGAGAGCCACAGCCAAAGGGGCCCCAGCAAACTTCCAGCTGCCAGCAAACTTCCAGCTGCCGGCTGATGATTGGCTCACAGCGGCCCCAGCAACATCTACCTGATTGGCTCCTCCACGGAGCTGCTCATTGGGGGACTTCTTTGGCTCCGCCCACACGACCCAGCCAATTAGCCTCAAGAGCAGGAGGATTGTGGGAGGTGGTGAGGTTTGTGTGGGGAGGAGAGGCTTGTGGGAAGCCGGTGGTGGCAGTTGGGCTCTGAGGGTTTTTTCCTGAGGAGCTGTTTTGTTTGGTATTTGTAGTTCTAAAAATAAAGTTAGTTTCTTTTGACAAGTGGCTCCTGAATTGTGCCCAGCCAGACTGCGGCACAGGAGAATGGAAAGGTCCGGACCCAGTGATAGTCTGGAGTCGGGGATCTGTCTGTGTTTTTCCACAGGAGGAACAGCAGCCGATTTGGATTCCAGAGAGATTAACCAAAACAATTTCTACAGAAAAAGAAGATGATTTGACTCAAATCCATAACAGCTGATATCCAGAACTCCAGTTTTGCTATTCTTACATCTTCGACAGTGATCAATCAGGATGCTTTTTTCAATATCTGTTTTATTATTGCTTTTTCCCACATCATAAAGTTCCATTTTATTTTTGAGCTCATACAGACATAAATTAATGTTTTTCTGATCAGTTTTATTTTTTTACTATGGAGCTTTTAAACATTGCAATGGAGATTTCACCTAGGTAAATCTACAAGGCCTTTACTATCGTCTTATATGTTGTATGTTACGTGTGCACATTTATGTTTTGTGTTGTATGTCTGTATGTGCATATGTCCATATATCATATATGAGGAGCGCTCATAAAAATATGGATCCCAAATTTTTTTTTATTATTCACGTGATTTTAATGGTTTAATTTAATTTGGGTAAACAGCTGTTGAAGACTGTTTTAATTTGTGTACAAATAAGCAGGTTAACAGATCTGTTTGTTTACTTTCACCTTTCCTTTTCATTATATTTAATAATTCTGTTCAGGATAATGTAAATTGTTCTAAAAATTGTTTTCTTAATACCTGTTTAAATGTTACATTTTTTTCTTTTCTTAACATCATTGTCAATCCCTATTTTCATCCCAGTGCCGGTGAAGACAAAGATGAAACCAAACTACAACTTCTTCAATAATTATCACAACAAACTGTATAAACTGATGCATCAATGAATAATAACTCAACAAGTAATGCTCAATCACTGAGTCGATTTATTTTGGGAGGAAATGGACATATTGATAGATTCTTCTGCTTTGAACTGCTTACAAAACTTGCCTGGACTATGTATCACTTGTATGCATTGTGCTCTATCTGTTGATGCAGCGAATTATGGTAGTGCTGGCATATCTTTGCTGATGTGTCACCAGTGATGCAATTTTTCGTAAAGAGCCGTCTATTGACTTGATGTTGTGGCATTTCTGTATCCTCCTCCCTTCTACTAGTGATGGTCTAATTTTGGGGGCCAACTGAGGTGAGGCAAAGAACCTCACCCCCCCACTGGTGCATAGGCCTATCCACAGGTATGGCTATATACTGGACCGGTAGTCAGTGACGGGTATGATTCAGTTGCAGTGGTATCAACCTAAGACAGGAGGCTGATGCCTAGAGGTCAGTTTTCTGATGACGGGTAAGAACCATATGTTGAATTGGACATACTTAACAGGCATGGTCCCTAGCCACATTTCCTGTTGCTTAATTAAACAGAAGGGGGCAAATGCTAGGAGCCACAACCAAATAAAATGATGCATGGCACTTTTGGTTGTAAGGTGACGCCAGCTAGCCATTGAGATGATATGATTATGTTAAGATTTACATTCATATGGAAATTGGACTCCTGCTGTTCACCTTGGCCTGCTGGGACTCATGTTACGGGACTCCTGGAGAGTTCCCATTGGTTGGGGAAGGATAGTAGGAGGGAATTCCGGGGGAGGTCCTGGGCCCCGGTTCCGGTAGATGCGAGCGCGTGGGTGAGGCTTGTTTGCTGGACGTGTACGTGGTATTGGCGGCATTTTCAAAAATAAAGTTTTGTTCCTGCTTGAGTGGCTCGTGATTCTGTGCCCAGCTAGACTGCGGCACTCCCCAGCTTCTGGCATCCTTATTTGTTGACCTCACAATACATCTCTTTCTTCTTGCAAAAACCTGAGCCATCGTGTTCCTGAAAATGGTCCAAGGTAGTCCTGAAGACCTCAACTCAGGACAAAGGGGTCCTTGATGTAAGTGAAGGAAAATAGTTGCAGCATATGCCAGATATTGAGCACAGAAATTTATCTAGGAAAACAAGAAGTACACATTCAAGGGAGAATGCAGACTATCTCAAGAAGAAGAAGCACTTTGGTAATTTTAGGCTCCTCTTTTTAAAGAAAACTTTTTAAGGAGTGGGCATGGGAAGTTATGTGGGAATAACATCAGTCTGGTGATCACAAGATGTTTTGTGGTGGTTTGGATCCTTAGATTATCATTTTCTCCATTATCTGATCAACAGGTAACATTTGAAAAAATACTCTATATTAGATGCTTCATATTCCCCTTTGCTTGATCTATTCTACAAATACATGTATTAGTGGTCTAATTAACGTGTATAGGGCAATTTTCATAAGTAGGTGAATTTCCAGTAATCCTAAGATTGTGAGTCAATTTTGTGTATTTCCTAGAAATTTGGGGTTGACACCTTGGAAAGAAAACTGGTATGGGGGAGGAAGTTCTTTTCTCTCCCTTCTACTTATATATTTTATTCTTTCTATCCTATCTCAGTAGTATTGTCTTCTATGTATGTCAGTCAGTGAATCCTTGCTCAGTATCACCTGTAATATTATCTTGGCACTCTGTGCATATAACTAGGTAGCTTCCTGGGTTGTGGGTTGTAAAGCTTGCTACCAAACCACAAGCACTTACAACTGTAGTATCACTTCTTTGAGACAAGACACAGAAGGCCTTAGGAGAGCAAAAATATGTCTGGAGATAATGGAGGTAGCAGGATACTTGACATCATTATCATATTAGGCCCATGAAACAAAGAACAAAAGAGAAAAAGGAACTTATGGTCTAGAGTAAGGAGTAATTGAGAAAAGAAGCCTGGGAGAGAGGCTCACAGTCAGCAGCCAAGGACAGTTTGAGGGCATTCAGGTTTTAGAGAGGGTCTGTTAGGGTAAAGGAAATATAAATGTACAAGCAGGTGTCCTGTCATGGTTCTCATGTGAAGTGTCCCGCCAAAGCTCTTGGGTTAATGCAGGAATGTTTGGAAGTAAAGTGATTGGACTGTGAGAGCTGTAACATAACTAGTCTATTCTAGTTTGAATGAACTGGCTGGGGGTAACTCTAGGCAGGTGGGGCAGGGCTGGAGGATGTGGGTCACTGGGGGCATGCCCTCCTTTTCTCTGTTTCATGGCTGTCATGACACTCCACCTCACCTTGAGCCCAGAGCAATAGAGTCAGCCAACTACGAAGTGAACTTCTGAAAACATGACCCCCAAATAAACATCTTATCCTCTAAATTTTTCTTTCAGGTATTCTGGTCATAGTGATGAAAAGCTGACTCATATCTTCAACTAGAGATAAGCTTCTTTATTTATTTGGTCATCTTCTCATCCCTTGTGTTGTTTAGTGACTGGGGGTCCTATAGTGAGCCTGCTCCTTCTTTGTATAGAGGGAGCCTCAGAATATAATTTACCTGGGTTGAATTGACTGACAGGGTATTATATTGACCCTAATTCAGAAACCCTTTCAGTTCACAGCTCCAATGAATCTCCATCCCAAGTCCTAGTAGGTTGTGTTACTATGAACTGAGTCTGAATGGGAAAGTAACTATGCTTGGATTCTTTTCACAAAGGGAGCCAAACATGGGTATCAGAGTCCATTTGCATCTCAAGAACCTGTCACCAAAGGAAGTAAATGTAATCACTATAATTTAGAGAGAGCCTAATTAACACATTTGTCAGATAACTAAAGCAAGTTTATAATTATATCCTAATTAATGAATAATGTCCTATGTATTCATAGGGTGAATGTGACCAAAATTCAAGTTGCTAATGTATAAACAGGGTGCCAATTGCACCTGAATCTTGCTAATAAACAAACAGCATGTCCATTCACCAGGGTAATTCACCAGGGTAAACCTACTATGGTTTTAAGTTCACATCTTCTTTAATGTCTCCCTCTAAGCCTAGAGAATAATACAAATTTTCATATTAACTCAGTGCCAAGATGATGATATTATGGGTATGTTATTAACAATGTTTATTATGGCAGTTTAAATCACCATAATTTCACTAAAATATAAGGGAGTCAGAAATTTTATACTCATAAAGGCCTCAATGGGTTTCCCTTAAAAAAACAATATTATCTGGTGTCTGAATGCACTTGTGATTTGAGGATGGACTATTTTTATTATGATTTTCTACTGGGAAATGACTCATTTTTTTTAGCTAAAGTAAAGAACAGAACTTAAATAAATGTATCAAGATAATGCAATATATATGGGGCTCAATTCATCTGAAGAGCACAGTATTTAAATAGAAAAAAACTAATGATTATCTATTTTTGGAAGAAAGGAAGAGTTAATGTTTTATAAAATGCAATAATAACACATTGAAAGATTTTGTCTCTGAAAAGTTAAAATACTTTGGATAGTCTGTGAAGTATTTAAAAGCATGCTAATGAGCACAATGGCATATCTTTGTTGCAGGTAGTAGAGAGAGAAAAACAGGGATCAGAAAATGAAACTTTTCTAGAAAACAATGTAGAGGAAATATTGGTGAAGCACAGAAACCAGTAGGTCAAAATTAATATTGTGGGTGGCTTCCTGGCCTAGTATATTAAGAGCTTCAGATTCTAGCATCTTGTAACAATGCTCTAAGTGGCAATTATTATTAGTAGTAATACTAGTAGTAGCAGTAGTAGTAGTAGTTTGTATTTCCCTTACAAGGGGCATGTGTATTTCTAACCTCTCCCTTCCATATAGGCATTTATTCCTTGTAATAGAAATTTCTTCTTTGTTGGTTTATTAGTTTTTCATTTCTTTTTATTTTATATTAAAAAGAATTCCTTGTTAAATTTAAATGTTCTCTGATGTTTTCATTTATAATAATTAATAGTCTCACTAGAGAACATGTAGAAATTGCAGAAAAGCAAGGAGTATAATTCCTTTTAGCTTTTTAAATGTTATTATAGATAAAGGGGAGAAAAAGCCAAAATGTTTTTTTTCCTCTCCCTCTTGCATAGTCACTCTCAATAAAAGACAGTATACTTCAACCCAAGTCATCAAAATGTGAATGGTCTTCTTTCCAGGAGCAAAAGGATTCTGCAGCAGACACCAGCTAGGTGTCCTCTGATTCAATCTGACACTACCAGCAGACAATGTCAGATTACACACGCTGAGGACTCAGTCCCCCAAGACTTTCTTCCACTATAGACACCAGTTGCGAGTAGTAGTTCATCATCTATACCTTGGATCAGCAAGCTATAAGATGAGGGTCCCATGACTCCTCATATTTGATTAATTTGCAAGAGCAATGCACAGAATGTAGGAAAACACATTACTTGTGTCTACCCATTTATTATTAAAGATATTACAAAGAACACAAGAGAACAACCAATGGAAGAGATGCATAGAGTACAGCATGAAAGAAGGGGTGCAGAACTTCTTACTTTTCCAGGCACACCATCCCAAAGGCACCTCCATATTTTCAGCAGTCCACAGCTTCTGAAACCCAGTCTTTTTGGATTTTTAATGGAAGCTTCATTACATAGACACAATTGTTTACGCCATTGCAGTTAGTGATCAACTCAAACTTCAGCCACTCTCCCTTCCCTGGAGGTTGGGGGATGGAGTTAAAAGTCTCAGCGTTCTAATCATGCTCTTTCCCATGATTACCCATCATCCTGAAGCTACATAGGAACCTCTGCCACCAGTCATCTCATTAGCATACAAAAGACACTCTCATTCCTTCAGAGATTCTGAAGATTTTAGGAATTGTATGTCAGAAGATAGAAGTCCAAATATATATTTTGTATATTTTGTAATTATATATATATATATATACAGATAATCTCCTTCATTTAAAGATTAGGCTCATACTATTGACATTGCTTGGTATCTTGCTTTTCAACTTTATATTAGTGTTTTAACTTGTCATTTCTTCTCTCTTTTTGGTGTCAGACTCTCAGTGAGTACTCCAGTGCCTAAGGGGATGAAGCCAGTGTCACAGTCACAGGAAAGGAACTGGAATGAAAATTACATTAGTGCATGTTCCCATGTATATGTTACAAAGACTTCCCCAAACAGAAGGAAAAATCAGAAAAGAAAGGTTGCCAGATTTAGTGAACCTGTTTCAAACAAAAGTTCCCCCGAATTTTCCATTTTCTGTTATTTTTTATTAGTTCCTTTTAGTTATATATAATATCAGGGTTCATTTTAACATAATTTTAAAAATATGGAATATAATTTTCTCTAATTCAGTCCCCAGTACTTCCACTTTTCCTTCCCTCCTCCTTCCACTTGTCCTTTCCTATTCCTGTACCTTTACTGATTTTTCTGCTATTTATTTATAGTATTTTTTAACTCATGCCTTGTGGATATGTATGAAAGTGAGCCAATCTCCCATTTTGTTTCCCTAGTTAAGGGCAGCAATGATGAAACTCATGAACAGTGTAAAGGATATATGGCAAAGGATAAAGATGGGAAAAAAAATCTATGATTTAATGTACAGAAACAAGGGGTACACATTATCTCATCATTGCTCAGATATACCATGCCAATTCAACGCATGCTTCCTACCCTGGCATCTGGAAGAAAAAACAAATGGCTATGGAGGAAATACAATAAAAAATACAAGTAAGTGTATACTGTGCATACTGCAATGACTTTCTTATTTCTTAGTGCTATACTTTTAATTTGTGCTTCATAATCCACTTGTTGAAAAATTTGTCCCCAATTTTGTAGTACTGAGAGGAGATGGGGGCACTGCCCTCATGAATGGATTAATGCTGCTCTTGTGGGACTGGGTTTAATTTAAATGCAACAATATAAATAACAAACAACAAAAATACAAATTACTACCAATGCCACACTTTCTTTCTAGCTACAACATGTATTAAATAACAATCCATCAAATATTCAAATTTAAGGTGATACATTTCAAAATATTCAGGTGTGCCCTACTCCAAATGGTGATGGGGGGCAGAGAAGGGAGATTCCACTGTCCTTGCCTCCATAATTGTCAAAATAATATTCTTGAATTGGTAATGTTTGTTCAAAACTGATGTTTAAATATAAAATTTAGTTGCAAAAAGTAAGAAACTGAGTTACAATCTCAGTCAAGCAGACAGTTATAGTGAAAGTCCTGGACTATAGTCCAGACAAAGTCATTCCATTGCTCTGAAGATGTTCAATGATAGAAGTTGTTACTCACCTAGTACTGGTATTTGTAACTTGTAATCATATATATTAAGTACATTCATTTTATATAACAGTCCTAATCTCTAGAGGAAACCCAAACTCTAAAAGAATTAGAGTTAGAACAATTTTAATTTGATAAGAGAAGAAATCTCATACCCATGAACTCACCAACTCAAAGTAACATCCATTTTATGGCACCAAAATCATGTTCTCAAGAAAACAGAAAGTTTATGATAGAGTTTACAAAAATCAGCTGCATTTGGAGTATACATCAGGTATATGTATGAGTATCCTTCTCAACTATTTACAGATTCCATGTTCCAGATTATATAGAAAGTTCAGGCATCTTGGCCACAAAGGGAAACCAAAAAATATTTTTAAAATGAGTTTGACTATTATAATATCATTTAAAAATAAGAAAAGAAAGAAAAAATACCAAATATAAGCAAAATAAGCTGCATCAACTAAAGTAATGATATGTACTATTTAACAAATATTTAGTAAGTACCTACTATAACCTCAACAATATTTGGAGGTATACTTTGGAGATATAGTAGCTAGACAGAGAGACAATGACACTGTTCTCAAACATGAAGAGAAATATTTTAATGATTTAAATGGAAATGAGGAAGGATCTACTTTAGACTGAGAGATTAGACTTATATGAGAAGGGATATTTGAGCTTTGACTGGAATGACAAGGAACCAGCTCTGTGAAACTATAAGACAGGGGATTACAGACAGAAGGAAGGAAGGGTACAAAAGCTGTGTGGTTGGATGGGCATATGAGAAATGCATGGGCATTTGAGAAATGTGAAGAAGGCCATTGTAGCTGCAATGTGTAATGAATTAGGGGATAGTGTTATACGATATAATCAAAAAGGAAGGCAAAAGTTAGATCTGTAGGGGCTGAAATGAGATAGAGTTTGGTTTTACTCTATGTACAGTGATAATAGGAAGCCACTGGAGTATTTTGAGGAGGAGAGCACTATGTGAATTGCTTTCTTGAAATATTCATTTTCTCAAAATCAATTAGACACATAAATATAAGACTTGAAATAATAAAACTACTAGGAAAAAAATCATAAGGGAAATGATTTAGGGCATTGGAATGGGAAGGGATTTTTTTGGACAAGACCCAAAGCACAGAAAACAAAAGCTAAAATAGACAAATGGAATTACATCAAACTAAAAATCTTCTGTATAGCAAAGGAAACAATCAGCAGAGTGGAAAGATACCCTACAGAATGAAAGAAAACATTTGCACACTGTACACCTGATGAAGGGTGTATGAGGAACTCCAAAAACTCAATTGCAAACCAAAAATAAAAATAAAAAATGGACAATATACCTAAATAGATATTTCTAATAGACATGAAGACATACAATTGGCCAACAGCATATAAAAAATGCTCAATATCACTAATCATCAGGGAAATGTGAACCAAAACTACAAGGAGATATCACCGTACTCCAGTAAGAATGGGTGAACAAAGACAAAATAAGCCAGAGACAAGCACAGTGGCTCATACTTAATTCCAGCTACTTGGGAAGGTAAGGCAGGGCAATCAAAAGTTCAAGGCAGCCTGGGCAAAACTCTATTTCAAAATACATATATAAAGAGCCGAGAATGTAACTCAGTGATAGGGTACTTCCCTAACACAAGTGATGCCTTGACTTTAATCCTCAGTACTGAAATAAATAAATAAATAAATAAAATAACAAGTGCTGATAAAGTTTCAAATGAAACAAAATTCAGTATATTGAATTTTTACATGTTTCTTGATAATGTGTCTATGATTTTGTAAAGTTAAATTCAGATATTATAAGTGACTTGAATTTGTCATATGGAAGTGATTTGTCAATGTCAACAGTAACCACTGTATTTATGTAAACTTTGGCTGCTGAGATATTACTTAATTAAAAGCTTTCACTAATGAAACACCAATTAACCAATCAATATCCTGACTCCTCTTATCAAACAATATACATATGCAACCCAAAACTTTTGGGTTAGTGTTACTTTAG
This sequence comes from Spermophilus citellus, assembly GCF_964194105.1. Classification (NCBI taxonomy): domain Eukaryota; kingdom Metazoa; phylum Chordata; class Mammalia; order Rodentia; family Sciuridae; genus Spermophilus; species Spermophilus citellus. The sequence continues at coordinate 119,646,660 of NC_138190.1, read as the reverse complement.
TTAAAAGACTGTTTAACGTCCCCTAAATACTCAACCTGTCCACAAATCAGGCCCAGTTCTCTTAGATAAAGTGTAGATAACATTGGCCATAGGTAAAGTCTAAAAATATAATAATAAATACTTCTCCCATTTTCCTTGCTACTTATTTAGTCTAAAACTTACCATTTTTGCTTCTTGTACAACAATTAATAAAAACATATGTATTCTAATTACCATCTCCTATAAGTATTCAAAAGAAGAATGAGGAAATATATGGATTATCAAATTATCCAAAATGCATTTCCATTAGTCAAATCAACACACATTGCAGAGAAAAAGTAAGTCTTGGTTTCTGTGGGTGACTACTTAGAGAAGGATAGAAAATATGTTAATTTAGTTTAAAGGATGTTGTATTGCAGTCTGTTCTTTTTTCCTTTCTCCCCTTCCTCCTTCTCTCCCTTCCTCCTTTCTTTGTTCCTTCTTTTATTTTTCTTTAGTCAGCTTGATCCTACATTAGAAGATGTACTCAACCCAGCTTGTATTACATGTACTGGTAATCTTTGTGAATAGCCTAAGGGAGTGCAACTGTCTCAGTCTTCAAATCTGAATCTCCTAAATAGTACAGAAATCTAGAAAACCATCCAGAGAAGCATTTAGAAATGGCTTATGCCTGCCAAGCATGGGTATGGGGTACCTCACTTTGGCAAGCATTCTCAGCAAATCTACCTTTTAGTGAGAAGTCTTTCAAATTCACATATTCCCCCAGATTACAGGCAAAGGAAAACTCTCAGAGAGCTATATCGAGAAAAGTATGATTTACAAGCAATTGATACACATCTGTAAATAAAATTTGATCGTTTTACATTTGGCCTTGGCTTGTGAAGGATGTAATTTTGGATTAAAAATAAACATACTGGAACATACATCCTGATCAGAAACATTCATATGCACAGCTGGAATCAGGCACTGCAATCTAAAAGTATGATTAAGATTTACCATCTCTATTTATAGACTACATGCATAGCAAATTCATTGTCTTTAAATGTGAAGACTCAGAAAGTGTTGGAGAGAAAAAAATATTAACTATGAATAAAATGGCATATGACATATCAAACAGTTATATCTGAATTTAGTGTAAAAGAGAGCAACATGGGAGAAATAGAAGTACAAATGAAAATCATACATACAAAGAAAAAAATGTTTCAATGAAACCCAAGAAAACACTCCTTAATCCTCTAAAACAACTGTTTCTTAAAGTAAGAATGTCTGCTGAGATACAGAACATTATTTTAAACAAAACAACCATGGAAATGAAGGGGTCAAACATTTCTTGCAAGTGAATGATCTGCAATGGTAATGAACCCCTTTTACCTAACAAACCTCATTAGTTAGTATTCATTAAATGAAGGATTCTTCCAAATACCCATGGACTTTCCATTTGTAGTTGTTGATAGAAAAAAGACTTGCAAGTGAACACATTGCTGCTCTGAGAGTTAAAAGAATTTCAATTTTTCATTTCTTAAGCCTTTTATTGAAGTATTAATGATAATCAGATAAAGTAAATTTAAATGATTCACTGAATCAATTTACATTTTAAAATGCAGAAATTGTGTAGCTGAGCTACTTGGATCAGATATCTTTGGGATTAGTGCTTTGGAACATCCCTGGAGGAGACAATGCTGTGATTCCTTGTGCCTTGTGTATAGTTTATACTATTTTTTTCTCTGTCAGTAGGCTAGCCTTGTAGTCATGTTCTATAGTCAGTTCATAAAAAGTAGAGGAAAAATCAATTACAGAGGTATTTCAGAAGAGATAGATTAAAGCCTTTTTTGGTTGTCTCAACTTCTTCAACAAATGGATTTATAAAAAGCATTTTAGAGCCATCACTAGTCCTGTTCCTGGGTAGGCTCCTGAGCTTTGAATTCTTCAGTAAAGAAGGCATTCACTTTTGTCTAGGTTTATGGGAAATGCTAAACAATGTGAATTTTCTCCCCACAATTCTGATGGTACAGGGTTAAATTTAGCATAAGTACAGTTCCCTCTCTTCTTAATGTACCCGATTTGGGAAGCACCCCAGAGGTGTTATTTGCAAATGTTCCTTTTCACACCCAAATGAGCACTGTTTTCAGAGTTGTATGAAATAAAAAGCTATCGACATAGTCATTTACAGTTAAACACTTTCTTAGAATCTTTAATAATTTGGGTACTTTAAGATAATTTGATGCTTAATCGATGTTCAATGTTTGCCTCCTGAATGTAGAAACATTATGGGAAACAGAGCGCAGCAGGATTCTATTCATTGCTTTTAATTCTGATGCATTAAGATCATCATATATGTGAGGAAATAGAAGGAGCAAAGGCAGTAGATGCTGGTGGAGGCTGCATAGTACATGCCGTTAGGATGCATCTCAACTGAGAGCCTGTGGGAGGGAGACTGTTAACCTCCAAAAAGATTCCCCTCAATAATCCCCAGGACTGTGTATATGCCTTACATGAAAAGGCAGACTTTGTCAGGGTTGTTACTAAATTGTTGATTTTAAAATAGCTATATATTATTCTGCATTATCTGGGAGGTGGTTATCATAAGACACTGTAATCATGTGAGCCCTTGAAAGCAAAATAAACACTTAAAAAGATTAAAAGACAAAACAATGGAGTTTCAAAGCCCACTAAGTTTTCCAAACCGTTCATGGCTTTGAAGATGAAAGGAAATATAAGGGAAAGAAGGTAGGTGGTCCCTAGAAGCTGAGAACAATGCCCAATTGATAACCATCAAGGAAATGGGGACTCTGTCCTTTAGCTGCACAGAACTGAATTTTACCCAAAACTGAAATGACCCTGGAAGCAGATTTTCCTCTAGAGCTTCCAGGAAAATCATTGGCTAACAACTTGATGTGGGCCTTCTGAGCATGCAAAGTACCCAGGCAAACCTACTTGAACTTTTGTTCTCGAGAACTTTCAGATAAATAATTAGCTTTTTAAGCAGCTAGGATAATTTGTTTTAGCATTAACATAAAATTAATGTGAAGCTGTAAGTTGACACTAGTAATATATAGACTGCTTATCAATACAGAGTCATAAGATCTACCCTTGTTTCTGATTCTGATTGTGATTTTTTTCTTTTGTCTTATAACTGCCAAGGCACTCCATGAATCCTGAACTAGGGGTTTCTGTCTCCCCTTGGCACTTGGTGTTTATTTTATTTGGAATTTTATTTTAATTTTATTTTTTGTAACATGGAAACCTCTTACCTTTTGTCCTCACTTTGCTACTACAATCTCGCCATGCTCTATTATGACTTACCAGGTACATGCAATAAAGTCACTTACTAGGTTTTCTCCCAGCCTCTGTTCTTGCTCATCAGTCACATTCACAACAAACAATATTGCTTTCTTATGCAATATGGACAAAAACTCGGAACTCAGTAAAAAGAGCCAAGTCGGTTTTTTTTTAATTTTGAATTTAAACATTTTATTTTAAAATATGTTTAGATTTCTACAAAAGCTGCAAAGATTGTACCACTAACAGATCTTTTGAAATGCATTGTGAGGGCGATTAGCAGTTTCATTGTTGGCAGATCAGAAAATCAATTGAATAGTGGCAGCAATAAACTTTAAGCTGGCCTAGATATGGCTAAACAGAAGAACACCATGTCATTTCCTAAATTATGACATTGCAATAGCAGGAGCAATCTCACTTGCACTCCCATCTATTACAAAATATTGTTAAAAATGGATCATTTATTGAACACAAAACATAAATAAGTTGCTTAAAATGTAAAATAAAAGAAAAACATTGATATAAATGCAGACTTAAATTTCTTTATCTGTGTAGAAAATCTCTTTACGGAAGGGGTGTATAATATTTCTTTATGTTTCTTAAGTAGTTTTCAAGCTGCAATTTTATAATATGAGTTTCCTACACTAAAATTCCATTTAGTTAGATGTGAGGATACTAATGTAGAATACAGAGATTACCCGTAGGTATTTCTACACTAACAGAGGGTGTTGTATTCTGTTTTTTTTTTTTTTTTTTTTTTTAACTCCAGGAGCAACCTTGCTGCCTCTGGTGTCTTTCTTACAGTTAGAAGGAAAAATAAGTTTTGGTCATGAACTCTCAAAGAAAAACTTTCTTCTCGTTTTTATGATCAAAGTAAGGAAGTGAAGTTGGCAAAAGGATGGTTCTGACTCTAGCATGGGGAAAAAATCAACAATTTGGGGGCATGGATGTAGAAAGGTGATGGAGGAATGTGGGTGGTAAGTTTTCAGCTTGTACTGGGGAAGGAATTAGCTGTGTCCTTTGTAAGAGTTTTCTGCCAAGTCAGCCAGAAAGACCTGTTTCACTATTTCAGTGTTTTTTATTGAAAAGCTGTCCTTCCCAAAAGGTAAACTTGAGTAATGTTCTAGAACAGGGGATTACTATTAGCAAATTTAGGGTCAATTAGGGTCCCGTTTACAGTTTTTCTGTGAAGGTTAACCATTTTTTAAAAACTTTACTCAGACACCATACTCTTTCTTTCTTTTTTTTTTTTTAAAGAGAGAGTGAGAGAGGGGAGAGAGAGAGAGAGAGAGAGAGAGAGAGAGAGAGAGAGAGAGAGAGAGAGAGAGAATTTTTAATATTTATTTTCTAGTTCTCGGCGGACACAACATCTTTGTTGGTATGTGGTGCTGAGGATCGAACCCGGGCCGCACGCATGCCAGGCGATTGCGCTACTGCTTGAGCCACATCCCCAGCCCCTCTTTCTTCTTAAGACCTATTATTCTGTGAAAATATTGATTAAGGCTGCATGCTCCTGAGGAAATGGAAGTTGGCAATTCACTCTGTGTAAGTACAATCCCTGGCTTCTTAAATTGATGGGCACAACTGGCTATAATGAAGGGGAAAAGGTACAGATTCAAACACATCATTACACTAGCTGATAGAAATGTAAACAGGACTTCAACGAATGCATCTCTTAATAATTCTGTTTTTTTATTGATTTTTCCCCAGGCCTGCCTTGATCTGTGATAGCCATGCATACAAATACATCAAGTTGCAAATGCTCAATTTGATCTATTATTTTCCTATAGATTTGGAAGCAGTTTCCTCAACTTGTCTCTTTAGTCCTCCTACTTGTTAACTCAGCTTAACCAAGTGGGATCCATGGGTAAGGAAGAAAAGAGAAGATTGAAAGTGTGAGAAATAAGGAGAAACCTCTTTATTTTTTTGTCTGAATTGTACCTTAAATTGAAGCACATTGGGAACTACCAAGGACAGCTCCAAAGGTGGCGAGAGCTTAACTGAGCAGATTTTAAATTTGACTGTCTTAGTAGCTTTTCCTTTGGAAGACGCTTTATAATAGTACATCATTGTTTGGTGTGGTGTGAATTTCCAGAGATTCTTAGATGAGATAGAAATACCTACTAAGTACCTCAACAAGTCCAGCATCCAGTTGAAAGATCTAGAATTTTCAGAAATGTTCACTTTCCTTGGTGTTACATTCTTGACCCACTTCCTCACTGTGGCACCTTCTCCCTTTTAGATTATTTAGTATGGATAACTTTGCAATTTTCTGTCTGGCTATACTCATGATGTCACAAATCAGTCTGCATGTCTAGAATGTGAGGAGAGCCAAGTGGACTTTGAGCTCTAAAGGACAAAAAAGGAATGTAAACAAAACATCTTTCTTAGTGGCAAGGGAGATGATGGAAAAGCAGATGAAATAATGAAAGAACAAAACACAGGCATATTACCCATATATTCCATTTAAATAGTACCCTCTACCCTTGTATGATGTTGTTATTTTCCCCCTAATGTCTACTTGATAGAGATGTGCAGTTATCACCAGCAGTGTGGGCATTGAGAGAGATTCAGGTCAATTGGGGGGAAAGCAGAAAATGCTCTATAATGAAAAGGTGAAGGGAAGGTCTGCATGAATTAAAAAGCAAAAAGAAAAATGGCAAGTCAACAAGCAGAGGCAGAGCAAAGAAAGTCAGAACATTTCATATAGTGCTGAGGAAATTAAAATACTGAGACTTAGCATATTTTTTCACAGTTTGGAGAATTAATATAAACCTACAGAAAAAAGCACAAGCAAAACCTTGTACCTTGAGGCAACTGAAGAAAGTGTCAGAAACTAGGGCCTTCCACATGAGTGGCCTTGGGCCAAGCAGTGTTTGAGCTGTTTTCTTTTGTTCTCCTCCTTTCTTGTACTCACTTGCCCTCCATCATCCTTGGGGGCCCTCTCTCTTGCCAATGACAGCTAGCTAATGTGGTAAACAAATTCACAATGATGGATTAAAGATGCAGTGAAAAGAACACAGGCATAGGTGTTAGACAATCCTGAGCTCAGATCTCAATTCTGCTTGTTGCTTAAGTTTATTTCTTAGTTGTGTTGTTTTCCTGAAACGTTTTGTATGATGTGTTTTAAATGGGAATATTCATGTATGCCACACTGTATTGCTGTCAGGATTAATGTAAGGTCTGTAAAGTATACAAAAGTGTACCTTGGATATAGTAGTTGCTTAATAAATGGAGTAGCTCTTTCACACCTAAGTATACTCTTCTCAAGATTATACTCATACTTTCATGTGACTCTTCAACAAATTATACTTAAGGAATATCAAGTATATTTCAAGCAGCCATGGATAAGCCTTTTCTTTCATTATCATTGCTGAAATTTGTCAAGGTTATATAATGTTCTGGGTTTTGTGTTCAGGACTATAATAAACAGTATCATTTAACCTCACAATGACCCTATAAATTGATACCATTAGTACTTATGTTTTCTGAAACTAAGACAAAGAGGTTATAAGAACTTGGACAAGGTCACAGAGCTAGAAAGTTGAAGAGCCAAGGCTCTCATATTCAACTGAAATATAATGACTTAAGAAACTTTCTGTGCTGCTTATAGGAAAAGGCTCTCTTGCAAAGGTCACCAAGGTGGTAAGTGTTTACATTTGGCAAATGGCTACTGCATTCCTGTTCAGATGATTAGCCAACAAATTAAAATCTTAAAGGTTAAAGTCCATAATAATAAAAATAGCTACCACTTGTTGAGTAACCTGTGCCAGGCACCACGCTGTGCACTCTGTTCAGGATCTTATTTAATGCTTACAACAATTTCATAGTGTAAGATTGATCTCAATCCCATTTTACAGGTGAAAGATCAAGCAACTTGGGCAGCAAAGTCTGGCACTAGGATACGAACCCCTGGCTATTTTCTAGGCTGTGTCAAAGATTGTGCATCCCTCCCATGTATGCAGTGAAAACTATCCCATATATACTGTACAGTCATGCAGTAGAGAGCAGTTCTGCTCGCTTTTCCCTTGAGTGCTATGGTTCAGTTAGAAAGTTCAAATCTTACTCTCAAAGACATTTTCTATTAGTATTAACTTGTACAATCAGTGGGAGTATTCACTTGAAAGTAGCACTTTGGAAGTAATGCCTTTAATGTTTTCAAAAGCAGAAGGGGATTTTGTAAGGGTTTCTTTTTCTTTTTTTCTTTTTTACTTTTTTTTCCTTTTATTTTGGTATGAGTCATACTGCTGGAATGTTTCACTGAAACCAACTACAATTTGACTCTATCCCCAATGATGATAAAATAGCATAATAATTTACAGGGAAATATTTGGGTTCTGTATTTCTGTTTGATTTTGGAAATTCATTTATCGAAGTTTTGAATAACAATTTTCCACAATAAACTGACATGCTAAGTTAGAGTTCTTCATCTCCTGAATTCATATAATTTATAAGAAGGAAGAAACTACCTGATGCCTGAAACTGTTCAACAGTTAGAACTCAGTCACAAGGAGAATAGATTATATCCCTACACTTATGGAGATTACTAGTTACCAATAAGACCTAAAAAACTCTATTTTCATTCATTCATTCATTCATTCATTCATTCATCAGGTACTTACTGAGTGTGTACTATGTGCCAAGCATTGTATTTGATATTATGGATAAAGACAAATGGCAATTCATATTTATAGAGCGCATAATAAATGCTCATACATAACACATATTAACTCATGTAATCATTCTAGCAACCTTCTGAGATAGATGTTATTATTATTTTTCTTTGTAGATGAGAAAACTGAGATATTAACATCTCAAGTACCTGCTTAATGTCAAGGTAATGGAGACAGGATTTGAACTCATACAGTCATTCCAGAGTCACTCTTAGCTACTGTGTTAATCTGTTTACAACATTGAATAAGTAGTTCTTGGCTTTGAAGAACACAGTCTAGTAAAATAGACTAAAATTTAAATGAATACATTTTAATACACTATGATCCATGGCATATAATTTAAGGATATCACACGAATATATTATAGGGCTACTGAAAAGAGTCTTTCTAAATTAACATCTATTCTGAGACTTGAAGGATGAATGTGAACTATCAAGGCAAAGGGAGAAATAAGATGAGTGTGTGGGTATGGAGGGGAAGAGGCTCACTAGGAAGAGTGTTCCAAGCTGAGGAAACAATGTAACCAAATGGAAGTTAATTTATTATGACTGGGATATTGAGTTACTGCAGAGATGATATGTGTGAAGGTTTTAGATCATGCAGGGTTATTAAATTATGTTAAGAAATGGTACATTATCCAAAGTTCAATATGAATCCACTGAATAAATTTAAGTAAGGGAGTGAAAATAGTTAACATTTTTTCATATTTACATTTTAAAATGATTCTCCAGTACTAGTGTAAAGAATAGAATTAAGGAGAAGTAAGACTAGGTAGAAAGATATTTTTATAAATCAGTAGCTGAATATGTGATCCACACCTGAACAGTTCCTATTTCCTTCTTGGAAATTTTCTGTTATGACAGTTACCCAAACTTCCTGGTTTCTGTGGTATTCCTTTTTTCTATCCACCAGATGTATATATAACCAGCATGGTAAACATATTTTTCAGCTTAAGATCTATTTCTCACTATTGTTTCAGAATAACCAATCAGTTTATTTTTGTAGTTCTTTCTATTTACATTTTTAGTTTAGAGAAAATAATCTGCTAGTTGGATAAAAATACCCATGTTTGGCTCAGTGTGAAACACTTTCCTTGGTGTTAGTCTCATTATACAGGTAAAGTTCTTAAAACACAACTGAGTATGAAACAGCTTGGTGTAAGACAGAGCTATTATTCAAGACTTGTCATCTTGTTTTACCCACTCCTTGTAGATAAGATGTTGCATGTTGAACACATTTGTTCACAGATGAAGATGCTGAATAAGCCAAAGGTACTGCTGGGAAAGGCAAAATATAGAATTCAAATAATTGTGTAAGAAAATTGCTTGAATTCCACAGCCAAAGCCAAATATTGTACCTTGAATATATAGAGATATGACTCAACAATGACATCTTTAGTATGCCCCCAAAAGATTCTCAGAACTTCTAGAATCTAGGTGAGAATAAAAGACAAAAGGGAAGTTGTGGTATGTTAAATCTGCTACTCACAGCACTTCAGGTATTCTTACCAAGGTGTTGGAGGCTGTGTGCTAAAAAGATGTTTTGCTATAAGTAGCATTAGCATGCTGACTGGGGAATATTTTATACTGAACTCAAGTTATTATAGAGCTTATCATCATTAATGCAATGTACATATACATATGCAGGCACATTTTACAATTTAAACTTGCCATATTTTAGTTTTAACTGTAAAACATCTGAAAAAGTAAGGGTTATTTAAGTGAGGGAATATATTGTATTCCCTCTTACCTTAAAATTCAGAGGGCAAATGCTCACATAAAGCAGATAAAGGTACTCTATTCTTACTTATCCACAAAGAGTTACAAAGCATGGCCTTGCCCATTACTTGTGTCTGCCAACTGGCAGTACTGAGGCTCCCTGGGGACAAAGTGTCTTTTAAGGACCACTGAAGTTACCCATGCTGCTTTGTGTCTAAACTAATCTTTGTGTCTGTGCCCTTGGTATATTATCAGCACTACACCAACTGTCAGAAGTGCTGAGACAAAGATGTAGAAGTAGGCTGCTCTTCAGAAGAAATAATCAATTTCACTGTGGGCCAACTTTTCCCTTCCACAATCCCTTTTCTCTACCTCTGTACATCCCATAAAGAAGTTCAATACTTCTCTTTTTTGAGCCTTATGTAGAAAATAGAGGAGTATGATGGAAAAAGCAGAAGATCAGGATTTCTGCCTCTTCTGTGTGTGACTTGGAAGTTACTCAACTATTTGGAGCCTCAATTTCCAGTTTTCTTGTATATAAGATACAAATAATAGCTATTGCCCTGCATGGTTAGTGAAATATAGAGATAATTATGAAAGCAATTTGCAAATACTACATAAGTGTAGTGCCTCTGATTCTTTGGGACTTAGTTTCCCACTTGAAAAATGAATGTGTTGGAAAAGATGACTTCTAAAATGTACATAGAATTATGATGCATAATCATCCTAAATATCACATAATTATCCTGTTTTATGTAAAACATTTGCCCAGACCATTTTGCACTCAAAATGGAGTACTCAAAAAGTGATAACATGTGTTGATGGCTTTAGGGGAACATTGACTAGGAGAGTGATCAAATTACAAAAAACAAAAGGAAAATGCAAGTAGATGGAGAGAAGTGACTGACAGATTTAAGTACAAAGAGAAGTAATGAAACCGAGAATGAAGGAAACAGAGAGCTTCTCCCCAAGAGCTTGCTGTAAGAAGTAATCAGGTGCATCTCAGGAAGGAAGAAAAGTCTGTGAATACTAGACAGATGATAGTTATTTATCAGCTTCTTCTACAGTAACAGAGGCTCAAATAGGCTGACAGGATATTGAATAGAAGTCAGTGGAGATGGATTCTGCCAGGCCAAGGGATCTAGAGACAGAACTAAGTCACAACCTGAGTAGAATGATACTGCAGCTGTGTAATGAATACCATCTACAGTGGCATGGGAATTAACTATTTTAACCCACCCTAGTAAGTAATTGGAGGATTCACGCCTATCATGGGAACATAGACAATTAACACTGAAAGGGCTGACTTTTTCCTTAAAATTTGCATTGGGACCTGTGGATGGTGAAGGAACTACTTCTTAATTCTGCCTAAACAAATTTAAGAGAATAGTAATGCAAAATTCATCTGTTTAACTCAAATTGGTTGTGAACTTGCTACTTGTTCATACTTGGTGCTAGGATTATAGCATTGAACAAGAGTCTGTCATGGAACTTACATTCTAGTTGGTAGAATGCAACAATAATAACTATTGAATAAATATATATAATATATTAGAAGGTGATTAGTAATGTGGAGGAAATTAAAGCTAATGGTGAGAGGGAACGTGTGTGAACCAGGTTTGGAGACTTGACATTTTATGTAAGGTGGTAAGGACTGGCATGAGAAAGCCGCATTTGAGTAAATATCTGAAAGAAGTGAGATTAAATGTTAAGATATTTTGGGAAAGAAAAATTTAGCCAATTGGAATATTAAGTACAAAAGGCCTTGGAGTTTGAGTGGGCAAGTTCAGGAAACAGTGTAGAGGAGGTTAGTGTGGTTATAAAAGAGCAAGCAAGGAGGAGAGTGCTAGGGGGAAAAAAAAGACCAGAGGTTAGATTAAGAAGATTAATGGACCATTATAAGGGCCTTGACACTTAATATGGGTGAGATGAGAGGGTATTGGAAGTTTTTAAGTGAAGATATGTATAATGTACATTTTAAGAGGATCTCTTTGTTATGAATGCACTTGAGTTATGCAAGAAAAGGAAGTCTTGAGATCAATTAGAAGATGATTACAATACTACAGATGATAGGTGATGTTTTGGCAACTAAGACAGTAATGATAGACATGGTGAGTGAATTTTATACATATTTTGAAGGTAGAGCCATCAGGATATAATGACAAATTTGATCAGATGATAAAAAAGAGAAAGATCTAAGATAACTCCAGAATTTTGGCCTTGTGACTAGAAGAATGTAGTGACCAGTAACTGAGATGGGAAAAATAGTGAAAGGAATATGTTTCATAGGGATTTTTCAGGGGTACAGACAATATTATTAAAGTTTCATTCAAGTATAGATGTCAGGTAAGCAATTGTTTACATCTTTCTGATTTTAGGGGACAAATCCAGGCTAGGGATTTGTGAGTCATTAGTGTATAACCTGGGTGAAATTAACAAACAAGGAAAACAAATATATCCTAATATGTGTAAGGACTAATACTTCTGTAACATTTAGAAGTCAGAAAAATAAATCATATATCAGTTAAGTAAACTTTAGTTTCTCTAATAAGCAAATGCTAAATATATTAAGAAAACAAAATACCCTGATCATGTAAATTTCAAAATGTGGTTAAATGAATTGTTTTTCCTCAAGACTCTCAAGTTCCACTCTCCTTAATACCTGGCTTCCTTGGGCAAGGAATTTACATTGACCATAGTGCATCAGCCTGGTAGAAAAGGAATTAGTTGGAGGATTGTGATTGGGAGTATTTTTAAAGTGCTCCTTACAACAAGTATGCATTTTCCATTATTCAAAACTCCTTGGCTACAATGAACTGCAAGGGAAACTAGGAAACTTAATCAAACTGTATGCTAAGGAAGAAGAGGAAATGGGCTTTATGAACATCTAACTGGTCTGCCACAGAAGACATTTTCAAAGCAGGCTGAAAATTATTGATCAGTCAAATAGACCATGGTATCTGGTACCAAGAAAAAGTTCTTTTTCTGGAAGGGGAGAGTGATAGATTGAGTAAAATGGATGTATGATGGATCCATAACAATTAACCCATTGCTTTGGAAAGTGAGAGGTCAAGAGGAATTTTTTTTCAAAAATAAATAATGGATTTGCTGACTGAAATTGATTCAAGAGAGAAGGAAAAGAGAGACACTGAAGGTAGTGCATATGAATATTTATTTCACAAAATTCCTTAATACTTTCAACCAGCAATGCCAATTGATTCCTGGGATTTTAAATAAGTACTTAGTTCTACAAAAGAAAATATGTTCTTCAGTTTTGGACATGAAGATTGTAGGCAAGTTTCTTGGCTTTACCTAGAAAAGACAGTGCTCAGTCAGTTCTTCAACTCAAACTAAAACTGGTACTACAATGATGCAGAACTTTACTTTTCCTAAATTATAGATTACCTTCTGACATTACTAAAGATATTCTTGACAGAGTAAATGAAACCACAGGTGGACTGTAAACCATATGAAAGTTCTATCCACTCTTCTTTGTGAGCATGGATTGAACCAAAATTTACTTTTAATCCAAACCCTTGAACCTTAGGTCAATGGAAAAATGGAAAATTCTCAATAAGAATCTTGCATAACTATCCATTAAGAGACTAAATTCCTGAGAAGTGAAATGACATATCACTGGTAATTGATGAATAGAAGATTTAAACTTAGAACTCCCTGATTCTTATACAAGGCTTATATTCCCCAACCAGTAATATTAATTTCTTGCATCAGGATTATGTTAATCAGCTTAGTTTTACTGTAAAAATATACCTAACACAATCAATTTATAGAAGAGAGATTTATTTTGGTTCATGGTCTCAGAGGTTTTACTCCATGATTGCTTGGTCCTATTCCTTTGATTCTGTGGTAAAACAGTACATCATGGCAGGAGCAGATGGTAGAGGAGGCCCATTCACCTCATGGCTTCCAGGAAGTGGAGGGGCACGGGTCTTGGGGTTCACTATTACCTAGAAGGGTGTCCCCAATGACTTTAATTCCTCCCACCAGATCCCACCTCTTAAAGTCACCACCTCCCAATAATGTCAAGACTGGAAACTAAACATTTTAAACATGGTCCTTTAGAGGATGTTCAAGATCCAAACTATTGCAATGCCACATAGAACAGCTTACACCCATACATATTTATGACTCTCTTTCAGACATTGGTAATGCAGAATTCCTTGGGTATTATCCATAATTTTCTTTCCATACATCAAAAAAAGAGGGGATAAACTTGATTTGACTTTAATTTATTTAAAAAGTGAACACTTTGCAAACACTTCCACTTTAAGAGCTATTAGTAACCCTTTTGACACATTTCATACTGTCATTGAAACCTAAATAATACCTATTTCTGCCTTTTTGTTTTAAAACAAAAGGATGCATATAAAAGTATAGGCAGTTTTTCAAGCATTATAGGACAGAATCTCAATGTTCTTCAATAATTGAATATTTATTTTACCTGAGTGTTTACCCGATGATTGGGTATAGGCTTTCTCTAAGAGCCTGGAACCCATATAAATGCCCTCAGAATCTCCTTTAGTTTTCACTGGGAAGGCATTTTCTCTTATAATGCAAGCCAACCAACCAGTAATCTATTTATGGAATAACTAGGATCAATAGACCAAGAACAGCAATATGGACTTAAGAATGACCATCATGAAATCTACCTTAAGTGGACTTACCCAAGACAATAGGCCTCTTATTTGAATAAACAATGTAAAATGCACATCAATTCCCAGTAACAGAATCCAATGAGAAAATTTTGTAATTATATAATTTGCTTAAGTGAATAGTAAGTATATTGATGATAAATTATCATATAATGTAATACTCAGTATTTTTTCTTGGCAATCCCATATGCTAAAATTATTTTCAATATTTTTGCATCCCAGAGAAGGAAGTTGGATTTTTGGCATTTGACACACTGCATAGTGGTGTTGTTTATTTCAACCTAGGCTACTGGACTATATATTGTCTCTGGAGGTTTTAGAAGGGACCCATCAGTAAGACCAAAAGCAAATAATATCATTTGGTACTGACAACAAACTTAATTACTTGGTGCTAACTATATTTGGATTGGAAAGCAAATAATATCATCATAAACCATTAAGTGGTTAATGTACTTAAAAATTGTTCTCTAAAGTGTTAATATGAATAAAAATGGCAATCCCCCTTTAAGGAATAATTTAGCAGTTAATGGAAAGACTGGAAAATCTTATATGTATCTAGAAGAGGATTTTCTTGGGCTAGGGTTATAACTCAGTGGCATAGCATTTGCCTGACATATGTGAGGCACTGAGTTCAATCCTCAGCAGCACATAAAAATAAATATATAAAATAAAGGTATTATATCCATCTACAACTAAAATATTTTAAAAATCTTTAAGAGAGGATTTTCTTTGTAGATAAAGTGTTATTAGACATGGCAAAGAAATTAGAGACTAGGTTAGTTGGAGAGGACTGGGTTGAAGCAAACCTTATCAAGTGATTTTGTTACCTGGGTAGTGATAATAACATTAGAGGGCAAGAGTGATAAGGTCTTGAGAAACCTGAGGAGAAAGAGAGACAGTGTGATGATTAATCTTTTTTCTGTGTCCTTCCAACCTGGAAAAGGTCATTCCAAGGAAAGGAGGATACAGGGAAAAAACTGTTTAGGATTTTAAACAAAATCTCAATAATGGGAGATAACTGTCTAAGTGTAAACAATCAGGCAAGCAAGGGAGTTTCCATTAATATCTCTTATGGAAGATGGTGGATGTGGAATGTTGGCATCAAAGCTCTAAATTGCTTGCTTTTGCTGCCACAGAAGTTACTAAATCTATAGGCTTCTCTAAAGATTCTAGAAGCATATTAGGAGAAAAAAAATTGTCCTTTTTCCTTAAGTCTAAACAAAACTCATGGCTTAGTTAAGAAGTATATCAAAGCAGCTTATTTTAATGAGACCGATGAATTGACTTGTACATAGATTTCCTATTTCTTTTAATCTTGCTCCAGTCATACTTTTCCTTAAAGATGCTAAAACCTAGATACCAATTTTTGTTATCATTTTATATAATAGATCAAAAATTTATGTTTTATACCTCTCATGTACACATCTCTGAAGAGAGTCAGAATAGACTACACTATTCCCTCAGAAATTATCACTACCTCCCTATGAATAATTATTCAAATTTTAGTCATTAGAATTAAGAGGATCAAAATAATACTGGTGAAGGAATGGTAAATATTTGATACCTATGATACCACTTCTTTTCTTCTGCCATGTATGTGACAAATCAATCATGGGATTCTTTTTGAATGAGTCTGGAAATGGCCTCATTCTTAGCAGTGCCCAAGCAACTACAATAGAATAATTGAAATTGCCATATAAAAAGAAACATATGTGCATCCCAGCTCTAGAAGTATGCTTTGTGAACCATAATCAAACTTATTGTGACAAACTTTGCAGAGTTATTTCTTTTTGTATCCCAAAGAAAAAGTGCATGTCTTCAAAAAGTTCCAATTTTAGACATTTTGAACATGAAAAGAAAATGTGGTGTTGTGATTAGTAGTACCCACTTAACACCCTTATATAATTTATTGGTAAATGCATTGGCTATGGTTTGGATATGGTATGAGTATGTTCCCCCAAGTTTTACATGCTGAAATCTTAGTTTCTAGTGTGATGACTTAGAGGTAATGGAGCCTTTATGTGTTGGGACCTAGTGGAAGGTGAACTAAATCATAAGGAAACTGCCCTGAGAAGGGATTAATATGGGTTTTGGGGGACCTTGTTCCTGTAATGATGTTTGCTAAAACAAAACTATACCTGACCTATGAATCCAGGCTTCCTGTTTTGCCATGTGATCTCTCCATTTCACATGTGCTTCCATCATAATGCCATCTACCATATAGTGATGTAGCCAGAGGCTCTCACCAGAGCTGAGTAGATGCTGGTGCCATGTTTTTGAATCTCCATACTTGTGAAATAAATAAACCTCCTTCATTTTAAAGCAGTTACCCTCGGGCATTTTGTTCCACAATAGAAAATAGAATAATGCACCATTTATTACAGAATAATATTCCATATGTATTGTGAGGAAAGAAAAATATCATTTCTTAGAAATTGTTAGTCAAAATGTTCTAAAAATACTCCTTTAAATGAATATTGGTTAACAGGTCTTGTTTCTTTTTTACCTAAAAGTAATTATTGACCAAATTATGATTATTACTGTTGAACACTTGAAGAATTAAAGAAAATAATTACCTGAAACATTATTTGTATTATTTGTACTCCTAGATGTTTTAGTGCTTTCTTCAAAAGCTAGTTGTATTTCAAAACTCCATAGTATTGTGTGTGTGTGTGTGTGTGTGTGTGTGTGAGAGAGAGAGAGAGAGAGAGAGAGAGAGAGTCTTTGCAAATTTTAATTCAGGGATGGAGTGAAAAAGTCAGTATGCAGTGTAATTTTCGTTAATATTTCTGATTGGCATCATTTGCAGTTTACACCCTCCATTTAGTAGTTCATTAGCTTTCTAAGAAAACCAGTTCCATCTTCTTTGGGTATCAAACTGTAGTACATTGGAAAGCTAAGCCTTTTTTGCTTCTTTTTTTTTCTCCTTTTTTGTGGTATGTACAAATAATAATTTGCCTCTACAGACTCCTTTTAATTGGTTTCACATAAGATGTAACTTCTTGTTTTCCATCAGAGCTAGCCAAATCAAAAGTAGTCAGTCATGGTTTTAAGTTCTAGATCCTTTTTCCTTTTGATCCTCATTGAACCATTCATTCCTTCTTTCCTACACTAGGTACTTTGTGTTCTCATATTGTCCTGTGACTATCTATGTTCTTTGATTTATTCATAGCTGTCTTGTCTCTCCTTTTTCATCCTCTTCTCCCATTAAAATATATCTTTCCACTGGCTCATTCATTAAGGTATTCCTAGAATATTGAAGTCAACTGGTTACATTTATTTATAATAAGTGGTCAGTGCTTACTTATGATTCTCTGATATTAGTTTAATTGATTTTGGAAACATAAGGTTTTAGGTCAAACTAGTGTGTCAGAGGCTTTGAAGTACTACTCCTATAATTTCAGTTAAGAGGTTACCTATGCCAACCAGGCATGGTGGTGCAGTCCTGTAATCCCAGCAGCTCAGGAGGCTGAGGCAGGAGGAATCTTGAGTTCAAAACCAGCCTCAACAACATAACAAGGCCCTAAGCAACTCAGTGAGACCCTATCTCTGAATATAAAACACAAAATAGGGCTGGGGATGTGGCTCAGTGGTCGAGTGCCCTTGAGTTCAATCCCTGGTACCAAAAAAAAAAAAAAAAAAAAAGACAGATTATCTGTTTCAATGTCAATTGAGAAAACCTTGGTAACACTTGATTATCAGACTTGAATATGTTAGGAAGAAATGTATTATTAGTGTAATGATTCCACAAAGAAATTACCAGAAAGATTTATGTGAGAAGGAGGACAATAAACTGGGAGTAAAACAATTTGGGTAATAGTCCAGGCTCTTCCACTCACTGGCCATCATACTCAGGAATTTGGTTTCTTCATCTGCATACTTCAAGCAGCTGTTAAAAGGTTCAGTTGAAATAATACAGATAAAAGCACTTTGAAAACCATCAAGGACAAGAGTAATCAATACAGGTAATTATTACTATTGTGAGAAACAGCCAACCTATCACCTCCAATGTTTTCATAGAGTTCCAAATAAAATTCACCTCTTTCTTCAAGACCAAAGGTGTGGTTTTTCTAGTTTACCTAATTTCTTGCTTGCTTACTTTCTCGAGAAAATATCATTGACAATAAGCACACAGACTGATACAAGTATTGTATTCAGTGTAGTGACGGCTTGACAAAGAGATTTGAAATTTATGACCAAAACTCAGTGCTTTCTGTAGCTGTTTTGTATTCCTATTCCCAGGGTATTCACAAGATCTCTCATATGCTGAACTTTAGATAAGCACCAAAATCTCATGGGGCTAGCCTGTTGGTCAGGCCTCTCTGCATCACATACTTCCAGCACTTGTTCAGTTTTCTATGCTATGTCATCAGTATTCAGAGTTATTTGTTGAAACAAATGGTACTCTGCTTAGAATCTCATGAATTACTAGATTGAGATTCAGCAGTGAGGAAGAGAGCTTTTTCCTCTATAGTGACATATGTAAAGTCAAGTATTCCTGTAAACCAAATGGGGAAGAGGTGAGAAAGGGAAGGGAAGATCAAGAAAGGAAAGGCAAAGTGAGAATCAGATAGAAACTTAAGGAGATTATATTTCTTGATAGCCAGGCACACAGATCTTCGAGTCAGCTGTGCTTGAATTTTTATGAATCCTAATTGTGGGGCTTTGAACAAATTAGTTAACTTCTTAGATTTCTCATTCAGAAAAGGAATAACTAGTAGTACCTAATGTATGTGCAAGAATTGAGACAATAAATGCAAAAGACTTAGAAAAGCACCTGTTACATAGCATAGTTGACACTTTCAAGTGCTTATTCAATCATTGATTCATTCAACAAACACATTTTTTAATATCTACTATATGCCAGGTCTTATTTTAGACATTAGAATGGGTTACTGAAAATAAAACAAGCCAAAAGAAAACAAAACAAAAATACTAAAATGCCTTATCTTGTAGCACTTACATTCTAGTGGGGAAAATAAAATGATAATAAGTAAAATGGAGAAAAATAAAATAATGTAAGGGAGTTCCGGAGATGATTTGGGTAGGTAGATGTTACCATTTTTAGACAGATCAAGAAATATCTAAGTGAAAGTATAACAGAGGGTCTTGGAATTAAGCAGATGTCTAGAGAATAGTGGTAGCAAATGAAGATTCTCAGGAACCAACATGTTTGGTGTAGAAGTCGGAACAATGACAAGATGGAGAGTGGCAGGAAAGAAGGACAGGGAGTTAATAGAGAAAAAAATTACATGGGGCCCTAAGGGCCACTGCATTAATTTTGAATGGTCTTAGGCTGTAGCGTACAAGACATGATCTGGCTTAGATTTTAACAGAATCACTACTATTTTTAAGAGCAGATCATAAAAATGTGGAAGGAGATAAAACAGGGGACTTATGCAATAATAGGTGAGAGGTGATAGTGACTTCAACTATAGTGGTGGCAATGACAGTGTTAGGAAATTATCAAATTCTATAGATCAAGATTCATGGTCAGTTTTGATCAAAATCTTAAAAATCATGGATAAAAGGGAATATTCCATATGTGATTATCCATCTCATTGGAATTTGCATTGGGATTTGTGATCAAAGTCACAACAAATTCAACTCTGCATTACTTTGCCTTTCTTTGTCACTGTTCCTTGGTGCATTTTTGTTGTTGTTGTTGTTTAGGGTTGGCAATGGTCTACATCAAAGTCCTGAAATTCTTAATTCCTTTACTCTAATAACATTATGTAACACTCTTAGTGCCAACATTATTTCCACTTACTACCACTATTCTCTATTGTCAAGTCTTAGAAGCTATGCCATTTCGGCCTCATTTTTCTCTTATCAAGTTGGTTTATCAATGCCTTTTGTAGTCCCGATAACATGAAGGAAAATGTTCAGTTAAAGTGGGAGTCAAGCTGAGTGGGAGGTGGTTCTCTGTGGAAAATTGTCATTGGAAAATTCACATTGTCTATAGATTCAAAATCTCATCTGTAGAAGAGTGGGTTGAAATGATGAGCATTAAGATCTTTTCCAGCTCTCCAGTTCTATGATTCATTCAATGATTCACTCATATCCAGACCCTCATCAACACTTTGTGTGTGTGTGTGTGTGTGTGTGTGTGTGTGTGTATATATATATATATATATATATTAACATTTTAATATTTATAATCTCTTCTTTTAATCATTTCACACCTTTATTAGATGAATAAAAAAGGACTAGAGATATTCTAAGAAAACCTTCCCAAGGTTACTTAGTGAGTTACTGAAAGAGCTGGTTCCAAGTCCCACTTTTCCTATGGCACCTCAAGCAACAGTCATTTGTAAGTAGTACCAGTCCAGTTACTTTTAAACACTCAATTACCATTCACTGCTTTTCTGAAGTACTCTATTAGAGGATTGAGATCTTTTCCTTAAAATGTATTATACACGAAAGTGTAGCAGTCAGCTATGACAAGCAATATCACAAGACATTGTGTTTATGCCATAGTCTTCCCTAGTTGATTAAGGTAGAAAATGCCCCCATTTAAATTATTCATCTGAAGTTTCCCTGATACCCTGCACACTATTTTTTTTTCAAATGAGAGGCACCTTTATTACATTTGAAAGCTTAGCTCTTTTCTCCCTTCCTACAATTGCTAACACTCTGCAGTTTTTATAGCCCTTCCAGATGGAAATCTGAATTAAATATTAATGCAGGTGGTATTATTTGCAGCTTGACTACTGCCCAAAGGCTGTATCAATGCAAGGGGCTAGCAGAGGTTCTAGAGCTGGTTATGCCCTGCTGATTGCTAATTAGATATAAAAGTTGGAGAGTAAACACATGGTTTAAATGCCTTTGCCCAAATGGGGCTCTACTTTGTCTCCTGGGATAAATTTAAGCTCTGCATGAGAGATTACATTTTTACTAAAAGTGGCTGGCTTTCAAGGTAATTAATCCAATGTACAGCTGAGAACACATCTAATGCAGGCAGGGTAACTCGAAAGTTGAGCCATGTTGACATTATTGGTGGCCTCGTCTTTTATTTGACTATATTAGCACAGGAACAGTAAATATGCTTGGTAAAGTTCCCATGAACCCAATTCTAATGCATCCTACTTTTTAAAATCATTCAGTGACTCTTGACAACTTCAAAGAGAGTCCAAATTCCTTAGTATGAGCCACAAGGCACTTTAAACTTGACCCCTTAGTTTACCTTTCCATTCTCTCAACTTATTACTTCGTTATGTCATGCCTTATTAGGTGTGTGGAATTACTTTTGGCTCCTCAGTAAACAGTGCACTCTGATGTGTGTGAGTCTTTGTTTCCTCTTTAAAGATATGTCTCTTAACTTTTCCACCTTACCTACCTAGATGTAAATCCTCCAATAAATTATTCCCAGGTATCACTTACTGAGACATGTGCTCTTACTCTGCATTCTCATAGGACTTATTTCTCTGTTATAATTTTTTAAAATATTTTTAGTTGTTAATGGATCTTTATTTTATTTATTTGTATGTGGTGCTGAGAATCAAACCAGTTCCTCAAGCATGCTAGGTAAGCACTCTGCCACTGAGCCACAACGCCAGCCCATCTCTGTTATAATTTTAATTAGTGTGTTTACTTGTTTACGTTTACATATCATGTCAGATCCTCAAACATAAGGGACAGGGCTTGTCCTTCTCTTAATTCTTACATCCTACAAGTAGTTCCTATCATGTACTATGGACAACTGATCAAATATTGCATATGTAGCTGTACAAGCATGACAGGATGGACATTTAAGGCACTATGACAGAATGATTAGAGAAATATTTTCAGTCAATGTTAGGATGGTGCTTTTGTCTTTACTACATGTAACATAAGATGCTTATTATGTATATGGGTGGAGTTGACACAAAGAATCTTTTCTAAACAATGTGTTATTAAGGATATAGTATTTTCTAACACTTATCTATAGCAGTATTTTTCAAACATGAACCTTGAGGATGCTGGCATCATAAGATGGATGGTAATGGTAAATGGGTTGCTGAGACAAGGAGAGTAGAACAAAGATGTGTCAAGTTTTAGTGATCCTTCTTAATCTGTGACATCAACAAGCTGTGTACAAGTAATAGAGTTTAATTGGCTAAAAAATTGAAAAGATGAATATTTTACATGATACTGAAACAACAACCCTTACATGTTGTTAGTCAACTATTTCCTTTATAATTTGTTTTAAATAGGTCAAATCATTTGGGTATGCAGATACAACCTTGCTGTCTGAGAGGTTCATATTAGACATTTAAAATATCTAGAACTCATACTAGACATATAACTTATCTCATACTAGAAAAAGATACCAAAAACATTCACTGGAGAAAAGATAGCCTATTCAATAAATGGTGCTGGGAAATGGAAATCCACATGTAACAAAATGAAATTAAACCCCTATCTCTCACACTGCACAAAATGGATCAAAGACTTAGGTATTAGAACAGAGACCTTGAGCCTAATAGAAGAAAAAATAGGCCCAAATCTTCACCATGTCAGCTTAGGATCTGACTTCCTTGACAAGACTCCTAAAGCACAAGAAATAAAATCAAGAATCAATAAATGAGATGGATTCAAATTTAAAAGCTTCTTCTCAGCAAAGAAAACAATCAACAATGTGAAGAGAGAGACTACAGAATGGAAGAAAATCTTTAGCACATGCACCTCAGATATAGAATTAATCTACAGGATATATGAAGAACTCAAAAAACTTAACACCCTCCAAACCCCCAAATAACCCAATCAATAAATGGGCTAAGAAATTGGACACTTCACAGAAGAAGAAATAGAATCAATCAGCAAATATATGAAAAAATGCTCAGCATCTAGCAGTTAGAGAAATGCAAATCAAAACTACTCTAAGATTTTATCTCACCCCAGTCAGAATGGCAATTATCTAAAATACAAATAGCAATAAATGTTGGTAAGGATGTGAGAAAACCAGTACACTCATACATTGCTGGTGGGAATGCAAATTGGTGCAACCATTATGGAAAGTGGTGTGGAAATTCCTCAGAAAACTTGGAATGGAACCACCATTTGACCTAGATATCCCGCTTCTCAGTTTATACCCAAAGGACTTAAAATCAGCATATTGCAGGGATGTAGCCACATCAATATGTATAGCAGCTCTATTCACAATAGCTAAACTATGGAACCAACCTAGGTGTCCTTCAACAGATGAATGGATAAAGAAAATGTGATATATATATATATATATATATATATATATATATATATATATATATATACACACACACACACACACACACACACACACATATAATATGTATATATAAGATATATGATATATATGTAATGTATATATTATATATGTATATAATATATATATGATGGGATATTACTCAGCTTTAAAGATGTATGAAATTATGGCATTTACTGGTAAATGGATGGAGATGGAGAACATTATGGTAAGTGAAATAAGCTAATACCCCCCAAAACAAAAGTGAAATGTTTTCTCTGATATGCAGATGCTAATTCACAATGGGGGGGGTGCTGGGGAAGAACAGAATTGTTTTAGATTAGGTAAAGAAGAGTAAAGGGAGGGGAGGGGGTTCAAGGGGAAGAAGGGTAGTAGAATGAATCAGACATTATTACCCTATGTACATACATAACTATAAGACTGGTACAACCAGAAGAATAAGAATTTATACTACATTATATATGATGTATCAAAGTGCATTCTACTGTCATGTATAACTAAAACAAGTTTTAAAAATTAATAAAAAACAAACATATACCCCAAACGACACCCCAATTCCCACCTCCTCCAGCCACATTCTATCACTTCAGTTACCACTCAGTTAATCGCCATCATGGGATTAAATCACTGATTGGGTTAAGCTCTTACAACCCAATCAATTCTCCTCTGAACTTTCTTGCATTGTCTCACATATGAACTTCTGGGGGACACCTCATATCCCAACCATAACACACACTGAAACTTAACTAAGTCAATTTATGAGTATGAAGTTCTGCAAACCAAGCAGGTAATGTGAAATTGAAAGCCAAACACATGGCTGTAAATTCTAAAGGAAGGTTTCCTTACTCACCCTTACCATTATCTTAGGTGAGACTTTATATGGTTAAATTTTTCCTCATTTACCCTTCCACTAAGGATGTAGAACATCAAGATTCTTGACTTTATGTAAGGGTTCTAGTTTTACTTTGAAAAGAACCCAACGACCTCTTTTCCTGTTTATCTGCCAAATTATAAACTTTAGTTAACCAGAATCTTTCATTCCCATTATGACATGCCTCTAGGGGCAGCCCCAATATCACATTTATCTTATTATCATAGCTGTATACATTCTGGGCACTTGGGGGTCTCCCTTACTATCTTGAAAGCTCAGTCATGCATTTATATGTTTGTTACATTATTTGCTATTTCATTAGAATCTTTAAGAGGTATTACAAATATAAATTTTACAAACTTGTTTTATTCTTGAAGAATATTTTTTCATGTTGATGTAGAATGAATACTTGTTAGCATTGTCCATCTGAAAGTCATTATGATCTCTGTTGTAAAAGTGATGCTATATTGTCATGTGATTTCATTTGCAATAAAGAATTATTTTATATCATTTAAGAAGAGAAATAAAATGATTCAAATAGTAAATAAATAAATAAATAAATAAATAAAATATGTGGAACTCAGTACTTAGAGAACAATAATAAAATAGGATCTGAGATCACTCCAGAATTAGGCTTTTTTTTCAAACTATGTTTTACTCCAAGTGCTGAAGCTGATTGTCTGCTCTCCTACTATATTCAGCCATCATTCCTCACAGCACCACTGACTTTGTTGTCCGACATTGTTTCTCTTATTTGACAGAGGAAAGAAGAAGTTTGGAACTATTTTGTGGTTGGAACAATCAGTACTACCTCCCATTACTGGAGCTGTATCTCCTTTTATTATATCCTTACTCTTGTCCTCCATGATTTAAAGGATGGGAATAAATTAAGCAAAAAACCCATGAATATTCTGAGAAACATATCACTGGTGCCTAATGTATCAATTACCAAAAAGATGATGGGAGTATTCTGTTTTAGCTATCTTCCTGAAGCCAAGTCTCCTAATTAGGAATCTGAGAGATGGTTTAGTTCATCTTGCAACTTGGGGCAGTGTCAATACAAAAAAAAAAATGTCCTTTATATTACTGACTTTTCTGGTCAAAGTATAACTTATTCAGGCCCTTGTGACAAATGACCTGCCAATAACCTGCAAAGTGGTCTCAATAGGCACAGATACCATGAGCAGTTTCACATAATAGGCAGTGCTGAGTAGAGGAAACAATCAAATGTAATTTCATGCCAATAGTAAAGATTATCCCCCTCCCCCCATTTCAGTTCTAGTTACATAAAGGATCACTATGGGCTGCTCTGTATGCTCACTTGAGCTCTTTCCTATGAAACATTAGGATAGCTTGAAGAGGGCCAAGATGTTCAGACTGAGATCCTAGGATGTGTAGATGTGTATGTGAGGCATTAGGCAGAGTGAAAAGAATGTTGAGATAAAAGTCAAGAAGCTGTACTTGAAGTTAGTGTTTATGACTTTCTGTTTGTGTTAATTTGAACTAATTATTAAATCTCCCTCTTGAGATTTATTATCTCCTTGTAATGAACATTATAAAAAATTGCTTTTCTTTTCCTCTTACAGTTTTTTTTTTGTACCAGAGATTGAGCTCAGGGACACTCAACCACTGAGCCACATCCCCAGCCCTATTTTGTATTTTATTTAGAGACAGGATCTCACTGAGTTGCTTAGCACTTCACTTTTGATGAGGATGGCTTTGAACTCACTATCCTTCTGTCTCAGCCTCCCAAGCTGCTGGGATTATAGGTGTACACCACCACACCCAGCTCCTCTTATAGTTTTAAGGGTCAAAATTAAAGTAAAATTATTATATATATATATATATATATATATATATATATATATATATATATTTTTTTTTTTTTTTTCCCAGAATAGATAACCATACAGTACAAAAATACTCTGAGTTATGGGTTAATAAAACACTTTCCATTAGTCTCAAACCATTCAATTCAACTTGAGTCCATAGTCAATTGATTTAAAATGATCTGGCTATCAGCCCAGAGTGGATACAGAAAGACCAGACCAGAGGTTTATACTGGGCTTTCCCCTAGATCACATTTTATGTGACTCATTTCATGAAGGACAACTTAATCCCCCAAAGATGAGAATGATTAATTTTTCTGGGCCACATCTTCCCTTCATCCACTCAAGATATCTGTTTCTCTACTAGGCCATTATCTTGGATATTGCCCAGAAAAATAATTTCACAAGAAGTGTGCATCTTTTTTTGATTCACACACACACACACACAAAATTATCCTGGATTATCTTTTTTTTTTCTTCTCACCAAATGAACAATGAAGGCAGAGCTATATTTTTGCTCAGTGAATGCCAATGTGGGAATAGTCCCCCTCATCTTCTTGCATCTTGTGGTATCTAAATTAGGAAGCTTATATCCTTTATTTCTATTTGCAAATACAAAGTGCTTTCTGCTAAATGTAGTCCCCTGCAAGTGCAACTCTCCATTGACCAGCACCCATATAAAATATCCCACAAGGCCCCAAAGGCTGCTTTCTTTCACATTTGAGCTGCTCTAGAACTAGTTGCTAAATTTCTGTGTGCTATTTTACAAACCCCCACTTTAAGGTTTTTGGATCCTGCTTGACTTTAACTCAGAGGTAGGTCAGGCCCATCTCAACATTTTCCCCCTTGCCTAAAGTATTCAGCATTACCCACACTGTAGTGTTAAAACTTCATTCTGACCTTCTATCCTCCACCAGAGAAGCCAAAGAAGGTTTCTGCTGTCTCAGTGGTCAGGTTATATCAGAGGCAATCTAGAGTCCAGAAAGTTGTATTGCTTACTGTCATCATGTAGCCCAATGTGTTTTTAAGTAAGCTTTTAATTTTAGAACAGTTTTACACTTAAAGAAAAATTTTGAAGATGCTACAGAATGTTCCCATATACTCTACACCAAATTTTCCCTATTGTTATTGTGGTGCATTTATCATAATTAATGAACCAATACTGATACATTATTATTAATTAAAGCTCTTAATTTATTCAAAATGTATCAGTTTTAAACTAATATCCTTTATTCCACTGCGGGCTCCCATTTAAGATCCCACAATTCATTTAGTCATCTTGTTTCCTTAAACTTTTCTTGGTTGTGACAGTCTCTCAGGCTTTTTTTTCTGTTTTCTTTTTTGTTATGACCTTGACAATTTTGAAGAAAACTGTTTAGATATTTTGTAGAATTCCCTCCATAGGGATGTGTTCAATGATTTTCTTGTAGTTTGACCTGGGATATATGTTTTGGGGTTAAAAATTAGAGAGGGAACATGCCATTGTAATCACATCACATCAACAGTACATATTGTCAACATGACTTATAATTGTTGATGTTGACCTTGATCACCAGGTGTTACAATTTGTATATGAGGTGTCCCCTAAAAGCTCCTCTTAATACAGGGATATTCAGAAGTATAATGATTAGATCACGAGAGCAGAACCTAATCAGTCCACTTTAGTTTGAATGAACTGATGAGGTGGTAACTATAGGCAGATGGGTCATGGCTGGAAGAGGTGGGTCACTGTGGGCATGCCCTGGAAGGGGGCATCTTCCCTGTAGCTCCTTCCTGCTTCTATATTTGCTATCTGACGCCACCATGAACTCAGCAGCTTTCCTCTGCAGTGCCTTTTGGCCACAATGTATGGTCTCACTCCGGGCCTAGAAAAATGGACTTGGACATCTATGGACCAAAACCTCTGAAACTTTGAGCCCCAAATAAACTCTCCCTCCTCTAAGTTGTTCTTTTCAGGTATTTTGGTTACAGCAACACAATAGCTAACTAAAACACTTGACTGAGATAGTATTGGTAAGGTTTCTCTATTGTAGAATTAGTCTCTTATCCCCACTCCCTCTCATACTGTACTGTGTGGAAGTCATGTGTAGTCCATACTTAAGGAGTGAGGAATTATGCTCCACTTCCTTAGGAAAACAGTATCTGCATAAATCACTTAGAAGTTTGCATGCAGGAATTGTTTTTCCATTCTACCCTCTTACTTATTTGTGTAATCATTTATTTCATGTAGATTAAAGGATATCTATTTTATAATTTGAGTTATAATCAAGTACTATTAATTATAATTAAATATTTGTTTTATTCTTCAAATTACTTTAACTTTGACTGAAGCTCCTTCAGTTGAATCCTGTGCCTGTTTGACATAAGACCATCATTGTGTTGGTTTTTGTTTCTTTGCTTTGACTTTTAAATCAATCCCTCACTTTTTGGCACTACAAGATGCTCCAAGCTCATTTTGTAAAATGAGTCATTGGTTCAAGGAGCCAAGTTCCTTTTATTGTAAATTATCTTTAAAATGAAAGACATAAACATACAGCAGCTAGATCATGTAGAAAATCAGACTCTGACTCACAATCTACAAATCTAGCCCCCCAAATCAAACTATTTTCTATAGTAACCAGCCCATAAAGCCAGCCTAATATTGACAAGGTAGATTTATTGGAAAGTCAGACCACTATGTACAACAAGTAGCTCAGAAAGCCAAAAACAAAAATCCCTATAGCAATTGGTGCAAATGCCCAAAACTTAATTAATAATTGACAGCTTCCCTGATTTGTATCCCCACTTAAAATTTAAAACCATAGAGCAAAGTATTTATCCCTAACCAATCAAATAGTAGTCCCACTTCTAGTTAGCTGGTCTATAACTTCCTTATGGCAACAGACTCCAATCATACCTGAATATCATTTTGCATTCTCGAGAAGCTTTCCAAACCCTCTGTCTACCTTTGAGTCTGCCAAAATGCTAGTAATGGAGGATGACTACTTTACTACAGCATAAAACAAATGAGTAGGCTTTGACTGTTCTCATTTGATTGGTTTTCATTTTTATAGTAACTGAGATCAGGATGCTAGGTATACTCTTCAATGCTGGGGTTTATTGTTTGTAGTCCCTATTAACTAACAACTAACAGCACCAGAAAACATATATATAAAACAGTATAACACATACATATATGACATATATATAATATGTATACCTATATTACCTATAAATATTTATATGTGGAACCATCTATGTCTATTCCTCTTTTTGCATATCTATAAACTTCCACCTCAATAGTGAGAAACATGGTTCTCTCTATCCACTTATTAAATTCAATATACTGCATAGCACTATCAGAATTATTAACTTTTACTCCTATGGGACAAAAAATTAAGTGGAGTACAGGCTTATGCAAAGTTTCTTTGGTTTTAATTTAGTATCCACTCATTTCCAAAGTTGCATAGGTCCACATTCCCCGCTACTTCCTTTAGTGAAGTTATGTATATTTATAATACCATTAGTTTCTATTTATGTCTAAAATTATTTTTGAAATATGCATACACGAGGGTCCATTCTTTGTGTGTTAAAATTCTATTGGTTTTGACAGAAGTATAGTGTCAACCATTCAACACTACAGTATCATATAGAATAGTTTCATCACTAAAATCCCCTTCACTTCAAGGATTTAACATTGCCTTTTTGCATAAACACCTGATGATCATGGATATGTTTACTGTCTAGAATGCCACATAATGGAATTATATTAGGCCTTTTCAAATGGGTTTCTTACACTTGGAAATATACATTTAAAATACTTCCATATTTTCATGCATATTAAAATTACATTCCTTTTCATCACTAAATAGTATTCTATTGTGTGGCTACACCATGGTTTGCTCATCCATTTACTTGATGAAGTACATCTTGGGTCCTTTCAATTTTTGGAGATTATGGATAAACCTGCTATATATGCATATAAGTTTTCAAAAATGTCTAGGAGTGTGATTACCAGATCAAATGTCATATGGTTACCTTTGAGAGAACTTCCAAGCTGTTTACTGTATTTTCATTAACAATGGAGGGTAGTTCTTATTGCTCTGAATCCCCTGTGACATTTGGCATTATAATTTTAAAATTGTGTAGTGATATTCTATTGTTTAATATAATTTTCTAGTGATATATTATACTGAGTATCTTTTCATATGCATATTTTCTATCTGTGTATCTTCTTTCATTTAAGTTGTTTATAATTGTGTTCTTTTTTCTCCAAATATTTGGGATTGTCTAGCTATCGTTCTATTACTGATCCTTAGTTTAGCTACATTGTATTTGGAGAACATACTTTGTAAGATTTCTAATCTTTTAAATTTGTTAAAGTGTGTTTTATGATGCAATATATTGTTTACCTTGATTAATGTTCTATGTTAAATGAGAAAAATCTGTATTTTGTTGTTGTATGGGATAATTCTATAAATGTCAATCATAGCAAGTTGATTAATTGTGTTGTTCAGGTCAACTATACCATTACAAATTTTCTGTCTTCATTAATGTAGCTTCATAGTGCACTACACTGAACTGATTGATCTATCAATTTCTGAAAGAGGGGTTTTGAAGTCTCAAACTGTAATACAGATTTGTTAATTTCTCCTTTCTGTTCTGTTTTTATTCCATCAATTTTTACTCTGTATTGTATGGTTCAGACACATTAAGAAAGGTTATGTTTTAATGGAAAAGCTACCTTTTGTCATTTTGTTATGTCCCTTTTCATTCTGATATTATCCTGGCATAAGTTTTTTTTATGACATATTAATATAAGTACTCAGATTTTATTTTTATTATGTTAGTATAAAATATTTTCTATATCCCTTTACATTTAACCTATTTGTGTGTTTATATTGATTTTGCTCTCTTATATACAGCATATGGTTGAGCTTTTTTTCCCTAATCCACACTGAATATTTCTTTTAATTGGTGTAATTAGACCAAAATCATTTAAAGTGATTACTATTATATTTTGTGTTATGAGTTTAATTGTACCTCCAAAAGACAAGTTGAAATATTAACCCTTAGCACCACAGAATATGACCTTACTTGTAAAGAGTCATTGCAGATGTATTTAACATAAAATGAGATCATTAGGGTGAGCTTGAGGTGGTTACTTTTTGTGTCAATGTGGCTAAGCCATGGTAGCCACATATTTAGTCAAATACTATTCTAGATATTTCTATGAAATTATGTTTTTACTGTGATTAATATTTAATTAGATAGGCTATGACTTATGGAGATTTTCCTTCAAAATGTGGGTAGAATTTATCCAATCAGAGATATTAAGAAAAAAAGCACTTTCTACAAAAAAAAAAAAAAAAGAATTGGGGAATTCTATAAGTAAATTTTTTGGACTAAAACTACGTATAAACTTTTTCCTGAGTCTCCAGACTACCCTGCCGACTTTGAACTTGTCAGCCTCTCTACAATTAGGAATTAGTTGAACTAAATCCTTAAAACAAGTCTCTCTTTAAAAAGAGAGATTGATTCTAGTCCTAATTCTATTGATTTCAATTAATACAGTTTTCTAATCCAATATGACTGGTATCCTCATAAAAAGTTAATACTTGCACAGAGACATGGGAATTGCTTTACCATGTAAAGATTGAAGTTATTACTTCCATGAACAAAGGAACATCTGTGGCTACAAGAATCTGGAAGACAAAAGCAAAGACCTTTTTCCTACAGGTTTTAGGAAGACATGGCCCTGCCAATACTTTGATTTTGTTCTACTAACATTCAGAACTGTAAGAAAATAAATTTATATTATTTTTCTTTTCTTGGAGTACTTTCCATATTTTTATTGGTGCATTAGAATTGTATATAATGGTGGCACTTGTTGTTACACAGTTGTGCATGAACACAGAATAACAATAGAGCTCCTCCAATACCATTCCCCAGTATTTATCCATTAGCGCCCATCCTCAATTCCTCTGTCCCTTTCCTCTACTTTATTGTTATCCTTTTGATATTCATGTGACCCCTTCCCAAATTTTATTTTCTTTTGTCCTTTCTAGCTTCCACATATATCAGAAAACTTATGGCCCTTGGCCTTCTGAGTTTGGCTTATTTTGCTTAACATGATGCTCCCAAGTTCCATTCATTTTCCTGCAAATCACACAATTTCATTCTTGTTTATGACCAAATTTAACTCCACTGTGTATCTATACATTTTCTTTATCCAGTCATCTGTTGATAGACAACTAGCCTGGTTCCATATTTTGGCTATTTTGAATTGTGCTGCTATAAACATGGGCATATATCATTATAATATGATGACTTTAATTCTTCAGGATAAATAATGAGGAGTAGTGTAGCTGGGTCAAATGTTGGTTCCATTCATAATCTTTTGAGGAAACTCCATACTGATTTCCATAGTTCTCTTACTAATTTATCCTACCAATAGTATAAAAGTGTACTCTTTCTTCCACATCCTCTCCAAATTATATACAACTCTAATGCACCAATAAAAATATGGAAAATGTACTGCAAGAAAAGAAAAATAATACAAATTTATTTTCTTACGTTTCTGAATGTTAGTAGAACAAAATCAAAGTATTTATTATTGTTTGTATATTTTTGTTATTTTTTAATTCTTTAAAATTTTAATTTGTTATATATGACAGCAGATATTGTTTGTATTTTTGATGGCTGCCATTCTGACTGAAGTAAGATGAAATCTCAGGGTAGTTTTGATTTGCATTTCCCTAATTGCTAATGATGTTGAACATTTTTTTCATATATTTGTTAGAAATTTGCATTTCTTTTTTTGAGAAGTATCTGCTTAGTTCCTTTGTCCATGTATTAACTAGCTTATTTTTTTCTTGGAGTTAAATTTTTGAGTAGTTTATATATTCTGAATATTAATTCTCTGTCAGAGGAGTAGCTATCAATTTTTTTCCCATTCTGTAGGCTCTCTCTTAGTGCTCTTAATTGTTTTCTTTGCTGTGAAAAATCATATATTTTTTATTTGGTGCCACCCCATTTATTAACTCTTGGCTTTATTTCCTGAGATTTACAGGTTCTATTGAGAAAGTCATTGTCTGCCTATATGCTGGAGTGTTTACCCTACGTTTTCTTAGATGGGTTACACACTTTCTTGTCAAATTCCTAAGTCTTTGATCCATTTCCCCCTAATCTGTTTTTTCTCTTATTCAGGTAGGAATTTTTCCATTCACTTTCTATTCCTGGTCCCTATTAGGTATATGAATTGCCCACTTATTATTCTAAATAGTAACAGATCTCCATGATTCAAAGTTTACTTTTTCTCCAGCAATACAAATTAAGATAAAACAATTTATTATTGGGTTTATACATAGGCTTCTGATTCTCTTGTCTTGGACTCCTAGTGCCCTAAAACTTAAGTACTTTCCTTGAGCTAAGACTTCATTCATTCCTTCCAAAATGCTTTTTCCTTACCATTAGTGAGCATGCAACTTTAACAGGCTCATTTATGAAGACTATGACTGTCACAGGCTCTCAGGGAATGTCTGAAATTATCTTAGTTAATGTAAAGGACAAGTTTGGCTTCGTTATCAGAATCTTGGGAAAATATGCTGACCTAATGATGTTCACTGGAATTCCTGATCTGTGTAACCATAACCCAATAAGTGAATGCTGTTTTGAACCTGCAAATATGTGATGATTTGCCATACAGCAACAGAATAATCCCAAGGCTTACTCAAAGGAGTTTATATTTTTCGAGGCTTACATAAGTAAAAAATAACCTGCAACAGAACATTTTTTAAAAAATCCTTCTAGTTCATTGCCTCCCTGTATCATCACAGCAGTATTTGAAACAAGAGTTGGAAAAAACGAAACTTGAGTGTGTATCCCCACATGAGGCATGTCTTAATTTATAGATTTCATCCAGTAATCTTATTTTCTTGTAGGCTCAGTGCATTTTGAGTTACAAAATCTTGTTATGAACAATGAAGAAGTATTCTGTGGATTCAGGGTTTGGGGAAAGGAAGCAAGGAATATAGCAGATATATTAAAATTAGGTAAACCTTACAGTTCAACCAGAATAAATATGAAGGAAAATCATTCTAATATAAAAAGAAGTGCATATGAGGCAGGCAGTGGTTGGAAGATTTGAAGACTCCATAATTTATTTTCATGGTGTTACTCTTGTGATTATGTCATATTACATAGCAAAAATGATATTAACAAGGAGGGCCTAATTTAGTCATATGATCTATTTTAAAGCTCAGTCTTATTAAACAAGTAGCCTAAAGGGAAGTCAAAGTATACAAACATGCACTGCTGGCTTTGAAGATGGAGGGGCCTTATGAAAGGACCCAAGAAAGTTAAGAGTGATGCTGGCTAATAGTCTTCAAGGAAAGATTTGAAGAGGACCTTAGTCCCGCAATCATAAGGGACTGAATATTGCCAACAACTTATGTGAGATTGAAAGTGGACTTTTCCCCATATTTAGCAAACTAGTATGGACAATATACTTGATTTCAGCCTTGTGAAACCTGGAATATAAAACTCTGCCAAACCTGCCTGGACTTCCTTATCTATGTAATCATAACCCAATAAATGCATGCTGTTTTGAACCTGCAAATATGTGATGATTTGCCATAGAGCAACACAAAATAATACAATGGGTTATCATTGATGTCTTTATTTAATAACTGAGAAAATGAACCATGAACAATAAGTATAATGGTGCCAAATTATGAAGAATGAAGATGAAAACAATATCAACCATGGCTAATTTGACCCCCAGCTCTGCCTTCTTTTAAGCAGGGAGCAAAATATGAGTGTTTAAATTTTGGTTAAGTGTGACATTTGAGTCTCTCACAGTAACCTACCTTCTATTTCTTCCTGTTAGTCAAGCTTGATCAGTCTAACACATTGGCTTATTCCCCAAGAGGGGGATATATTTACATGCCATATGTAGCTTGCTGTAGGTTTTATTTTATTCCAAAGTAATGACTCTGAGGACAGAATCCAAACCCATTTGAGTAAAAAGAGCACTGGAGAGAGGCAGAGACAAATGAGCAAGTCCCTCAAACATGACACCATGTGGCTAGCCATCTATTCCAGTCCTGCCCAGTTGGCAAAGTAAAAGAAAATCATTTCCCCTCTCTGGCATCACTAACCCAATTTGAGCTCCTAAAATCAAATGAGAAGAAATACACTGAGAGCCAAAATGAACCATTCAAACAAGCTAGGCTGATTTTGACAGGTTCCCTGGTAACAAACCCAAGTGTAGTTATAAATGGGCCACTATACCCTCCAGCTGTATTTTTTGTTACATAAGCTTCATGGAAAAGAGGATTAAACCATATTTAAGATAAACATTTTCTTTTTCTAGTAAATTTAGCACTGTTGTTTAAAGTGCTTTGGAATTGAATTGTGCAGGTGCTAAAATTCTAATTGCCTGTTTTCCCTGACGTTCATCTTAGAATTGCTCAAAGAAAGACATTATCTTTGACTCCTTCACATAAAATATAATGATCACAGTAAAAGGAAGAATGGACAGAAAAGAAAAAAAAGTAAAATGAATTCATGGAATCAAGCCATCCCTTGGTGGGGGTGATATATCATTTGTCAAATGAATCCACTTTTGGTTGCTGATGATTGTGGGTGCGGGTGGAGGAAACAGGTGCAAGTTTATAGTAAGAGAAATAGAAAGCAAGTATAACTGCCTTTGTGAGATACAAAAAATACAGTTTTTCAGTTGAAGATAAGAATTTTGTACTTATCTATATAGTTGCAAATCCTTTGTTTCTTTATTTTTTTTGACCTTCATGGTATATGAATTATTTCTCAATAAAAGCAATTGAAAAAAAAATTTTTACCTTGTTACAGGAGGAACTTATAATTCGAATGTTTTCTATTTGTGTGCGCTTGTGCATATGATCAAAATTGTGCGTATCTGTGTGCCTGACAGTCTTAAAAAGATGACCTTACTTTTCTAAGCGGTTTTAGGCTTGTGGTAACATTGAGCAGCTCAGAGTCCTGTACTCCCCCATCTCCCACACGCAACGCATTACCAACGCTGACCCCCAATGGTACGTTGGTTATGATACTTGAACCCACACTGGCACTTTGTTTTCACCCACAGTCTCTAGTGTACATAAGGGGTCTCTCTTGGGATTGCACATTCTATAGATTTGGGAAAAGGTATAATTATGTTTATCCACCATGACAGTTTCAGTGTCTGTGAAGTTACTTCTGAGGTTCACCTACTCAACACTCCTCCACCTTGAAAACCACAGATCCTTTTACTCTCTATCCGAGTTGGAGTCACATCATGTGGAGTCTTTTCGGATTGATTTCCTTCATTTAACAACATGCACCCAAGTTTCCTTCATGTCTTCTTTTTTATTTGCCCAGTTCTGGGGACGGATCCCAGAGCCTGGCATATGCTAGACGAGCGCTCTGTCCATGTGCCCTCCATGTGCCTCGTGGCCCAGGGCTCATGTCTCTTCAGCACTGAGCAGTGTTCCCTTGGAATTCAGAGTGGAGAAGGGAATTCCTCCACTCCCTGGGCGGAGCTTCAGCTTGTTGCCTCCAGATTGTTCCTGATGTAAGACAAGACCTTCTGCCCCCACATCACCCCCCTGAACACAATCCTGCAGACCACTGAAGACCGCTCCTATCCAGGGTGCTAACCTCCTCCTGGAAAGGGACTGGGGACTTGTGGGGGCACGTTTGCGCAGAACAGTGGTGGGGCTGTCCTAAGCAGAGATGGGGTGTGGGGCATATTTTAAAAGTGCGGGTCAAATCCCGATTGAGTTTCCACGTGCACACAGCTGAGAAGCACCCAGGAAGCACAAAGGGTTCCATGACCCCAAACCCAGAAGGGACCCTGGTGCTGTTCTGCTGCTCTCAGGCCCGACCTCTGGCTCGGTCTCCGGGAAGCACTGAGTCTAGCCCGGGCTTTGGTTCATCATGTTGTACAAGTGGCTGGTTTCCTTGTCTGTTCATGGGTCGGTGAGCACTTGGCTGGTTTTCAGTTTTCGGAAATTTTGAATAGAGCTGCCATAAACACGTGTGTGTTCGGGTTTTGTGTGAACCTCGGTTCTCATGGCTGGTGGGTAAAGGCCTCGAGTGGGATTGCCCAGTGGTATTTCCAATAATGAACTGTTCTCCAGAGCAGTTGAGCCATGACCATGCTGCCTTCTGACCAGCACTGTTGGAGGGCTTTGGTGTATCAGGTTTTAACGAACTTCAGCCACTGTGTAGGTTCCCAGTGATATCTCATCCTGGTGAGGATGTCACCAATACATCTCCTTTATCCGTGCCTGTTCAAATCTTTTTTTTTTTTATTGGTTGTTCACAACATTACAAAGCTCTTGACATATCATATTTCATACATTAGATTGAAGTGGGTTATGAACCCCCAATTTTACCCCAAATGCAGATTGCAGAATCACGTCGGTTACACATCCACAATTTTACATAATGCCCTATTAGTAACTGTTGTATTCTGCTACCTTTCCTATCCCCTACTATCCCCCCTCCCCTCCCCTCCCATCTTCTCTCTCTACCCCATCTACTGTAATTCATTTCCCTCCATGTTTGTTATCCCATTCCCCTCATAACCTCTTATATATAATTTTGTATAGCAATGAGGGTCTCCCTTCATTTCCATGCAATTTCCCTTTTCTCTCCCTTTCCCTCCCATCTCATGTCTCTGTTTAATGTTACTCTTTTCTTCCTACTCTTCCTCCCTGCTCTGTTCATAGTTGCTCTCATTATATCAAAGAAGACAATTGGTATTTGTTTTTTAGGGATTGGCTAGCTTCACTAAGCATAATTTGCTCTAGTGCCATCCATTTCCCTGCAAATTCTATGATTTTGTCATTTTTTTTGCTGCATAGTACTCCATTGTGTATAGATGCCACATTTTTTTTATCCATTCATCTATTGAAGGGCATCTGGGTTGGTTCCACAGTCTAGCTATTGTGAATTGTGCTGCTATGAACATCGATGTGGCAGTATCCCTGTAGCATGCTCTTTTAAGGCCTTCAGGGAATAGTCCGAGAAGGGCAATAGCAGGATCAAATGGTGATTCCATTCCCAGCTTTCCCAGGAATCTCCAAACTGCTTTCCAAATTGGCCACACCAATTTGCAGTCCCACCAGCAATGTACAAGTGTACCCTTTTCTCCACATCCTCGCCAGCACTTGTTGTTGTTTGACTTCATAGTGGCTGCCAATCTTACTGGAGTGAGATGATATCTTAGGGTGGTTTTGATTTGCATTTCTCTGACTGCTAGAGATGGAGAGCATTTTTTAATGTACTTGTTGATTGATTGTATATCCTCCTCTGAGAAGTGTCTGTTCAGGTCCTTGGCCCATTTGTTGATTGGGTTATTTGTTATCTTATTGTCTAATTTTTTGAGTTCTTTGTATACTCTGGATATTAGGGCTCTATCTGAAGTGTGAGGAGTAAAAATTTGTTCCCAGGATATAGGCTCCCTATTTACCTCTCTTATTGTTTCTCTTGCTGAGAAAAAACTTTTAAGTTTAATTAAGTCCCATTTGTTGATTCTTGTTATTAACTCTTGTGCTATGGGTGTCCTATTAAGGAATTTGGAGCCAGACCCCACAATCTATAGATCGGAGCCAACTTTTTCTTCTATCAGATGCAGAGTCTCTGATTTGATATCAAGCTCCTTGATCCATTTTGAGTTAACTTTTGTGCATGGCGAGAGAAAGGGATTCAGTTTCATTTTGTTGCATATGGATTTCCAGTTTTCCCAACACCATTTGTTGAAGATGCTATCCTTCCTCCATTGCATGCTTTTAGCCCCTTTATCAAATATAAGATAGTTGTAACTTTGTGGATTAGTCTCTGTGTCCTCTATTCTATACCATTGGTCCACCTGCCTGTTTTGGTACCAGTACCATGCTGTTTTTGTCACTATTGCTCTGTAATATAGTTTGAAATCTGGTATCGCTATACCGCCTGATTCACACTTCCTGTTTAGAATTGCTTTTGCTATTCTGGGTCTTTTATTTTTCCATATGAATTTCATGATTGCTTTATCTATTTCTACAAGAAATGCCATTGGGATTTTGATTGGCATTGCATTAAACCTATAGAGAACTTTTGGTAATATCGCCATTTTGATGATGTTAGTTCTGCCTATCCATGTACAGGGTATATTTTTCCATCTTCTAAGATCTTCTTCTACTTCTCTCTTTAGGGTTCTGTAGTTTTCATTGTATAAATCTTTCACCTGTTTTGTTAGGTTGATTCCCAAGTATTTTATTTTATTTTTTGAGGATATTGTGAATGGAGTGTTTTTCCTCATTTCCGTTTCAGAAGTTTTGTCGCTATTATACAGAAATACCTTTGATATATGGGTGTTGATTTTATATCCTGCCACTTTGCTGAATTCATTTATTAGTTCTAGTAGTTTCTTTGTAGACCCTTTCGGGTCTTCTAGGTATAGAATCATGTCATCTGCAAATAGTGATAATTTAAGTTCTTCTTTTCCAATTTTTATGCCTTTAATTTCTTTTGTCGGACTAATTGCTCTGGCCAGTGTTTCGAGAACTATATTGAATAGAAGTGGAGATAGAGGGCATCCCTGTCTTGTTCCGGATTTTAGAGGGAATGCCTTCAACTTTTGTCCATTCAGAATGATGCTAGCCTGAGGCTTAGCATAGATAGCTTTTACAATGTCAAGGTAAGTTCCTGTTATCCCTAGTTTTTCTAATGTTTTGAACATAAAGGCATGCTGTACTTTGTCGAATGCTTTCTCTGCATCTATCGAGATGATCATATGGTTCTTATCTTTAAGTCTATTGATGTGGTGAATAACATTTATTGATTTCCGTATGTTGAACCATCCTTGCATCCCAGGGATGAATCCTACTTGATCATGGTGCACAATTTTTTTGATGTGTTTTTGTATTCGATTCGCCAGAATTTTATTGAGGATTTTTGCATCTAGGTTCATTAGAGATATTGGTCTGTAGTTTTCTTTCTTTGAGGTGTCTGTGTCTGGTTTCGGAATCAGGGTGAAACTTTTAGTTTTGTTAATTTTTTCAATAGTTTCTTTTGTTTCAATTTCATTGATTTCCGCTCTGATTTTAATTATTTCTTGCCTTCTGCTACATTTGCTGTTGTTTTGCTCTTCCTTTTCTAGGGCTTTGAGATGAAGTGTGAGCTCATTTATTTGTTGGTTTTTTCTTTTTGGAGGAATGACCACCAGGCGATGAATTTTCCTCTTAAAACTGCTTTCATTGTGTCCCATAGATTCCGATATGTTGTGTCTGTATTTTCATTTATCTCTAAGAATTTTTTGATTTCCTCCTTTATGTCTTCTGTAACCCATTGATCATTCAGTAACATATTGTTCATTTTCCATGTGATGTAGGCTTTTTCCTTCCTTCTTTTATCATTGATTTCCAGTTTCATTCCATTATGATCAGATAAAATGCATGGTATTATCTCCACCCCTTTATGTTTACTGAGGGTTGCCCTATGGCATAATATATGGTCTATTTTTATGAAGGATCCATGTGCTGCTGAGAAAAAAGTATATCCATTTGATGATGGTTGATATATTCTATATATGTCAGTTAAGTCTAGGTTATTGATTGTGATATTGAGTTCTATAGTTTCTTTATTCAACTTTTGTTTGGAGGAACTGTCCAATGGTGAGAGAGGTGTGTTGAAGTCACCCATAATTATTGTGTTGTGGTCTATTTGATTCTTGAACTTGAGGAGAGTTTGTTTTATGAACGTCGCAGCGCCATTATTTGGTGCATAAATATTGATAATTGTTATGTCTTGTTGGTGAATGGTTCCTTTTAACAGTATATAATGCCCTTCTTTATCCCTTTTGATTAACTTAGTCTTGAAGTCGATTTTATTCGATATGATGATGGCCACCCCTGCTTGCTTATGAGGACCATGTGCATGGTATATTTTTTCCCATCCTTTCACCTTCAGCCTGTGTATGTCTTTTCCAATCAGATGTGTCTCCTGGAGGCAGCATATTGTTGGATTTGTTTTTTTAATCCATGATACCAGCCTATGTCGCTTTATTGGAGAGTTTAAGCCATTAACATTCAGAGTTACTATTGATATATGGTTTGTACTTCCATCCATGTTTGATTATTTATCCTTTTTTAAAAAAAATTTAGTTTGTTTCTCCATGATTATCTTTCCCCTCGCCCTCTGTCTTTACTGAGGCACTTCCCACTGATGGATTTGGTTATTGTTTTTCATTTCTTCCTCGTGTAGTGTTTTGCTCAAAATGCTTTGCAATGCTGGTTTTCTGGCTGCAAATTCTTTTAACTTTTGTTTATCATGAAAGATTTTTATTTCGTTGTCATACCTGAAGCTTAATTTTGCTGGATACAGAATTCTTGGTTGGCATCCATTGTCTTTCAGTGTTTGAAATACATTGTTCCATGACCTTCTTGCTTTCAGTGTCTGTGATGAAAAATCCGTTGTTAACCGTATTGGTTTACCCCTGAATGTAATCTGTCTCCTTTCTCTTTTAGCTTTTAATATTTTCTCTTTGTTCTGTATATTGGATATCTTCATAACAATGTGTCTTGGTGTTGGTCTACTGTGATTTTGTGTGCTCGGTGTCCTGTATGCATCTTCAATTTGTATATCTGTTTCCTTTTTTATTTCTGGAAAGTTTTCTGTAATTATTTCATTCAGCAGGTTACTCATTCCCTTGGTTTGAATCTCTGTACCTTCTTCTATCCCGATGACTGGTAAGTTTGTTTTTTTTTGTTATCCCGTAACTCTTGGATGTTTTTCTCGTGATTTTTTACCAGCCTTTCTGAGTTGGCTAGACTCTTTTCAAGATGGTATATTTTGTCTTCATTATCTGACATTCTGGCTTCTACTTGCTCCACTCTGTTAGTGATACTCTCAATTGAGTTTTTAATTTGGTTTATCGTTTCCTTCATTTCTAGAATTATTGTTTGATTATTTTTTATAATCTCTATCTCCTGATAAAGATGCTTAACTTCTTCTTTTATCTGTTTATGTAATTCATTCTCAATGTGTTCTTTCGCTGCTTGAATTTGCTGTCTTGTATCCTCTTTAAGGTTCCATTCCATCTGTCTAAGGTGTTCCTTGAATTCTTTATATGACCATTTTTCTGATGACTCTAGGTCCTCCTGAATATTTAGGCTGTCCTGCATTGTTTGTACTCCTTTTCTTCCTTGTTTTTTGAAGCTGCTCATGTTACTTCTTGTTCTGTTTGACTGCTGAGTTACTGTTTACTCCTATAAATTAATTTGATGCTTGGGAGGAAAGGTATTAGAAGGGAAGGGAAGAAGTCACTAAAGAGAATGGGAGTATGCAGGTAGAATTCAAGGAAGGGGGGATAAGAAAAATGAAAAGACAAAAGAAGAAAAAAATAGGAACTAAAAAAAGAAAAAAAATTAAAATAATAATAATGATAATTAAAAAAATTAAAATTAAAATTAGAAGAAAAAAACTTTAAAAAAAATTTTGTAAAAAAAAATTAAAAAAAACAACAAGAAAGAAAAATGAAAATGAAAGAAAAACCCAAATCAAAAAAAAAGAGAAAAGAAAAAAAGAAGAAAAAAAAAACCTAATAAATGCCATCTTAGTGTTTGATTAACTTCTCTTCCAGTAGGTGGCTCTGTGCCCACTAGGTCAAGTTTCTCCTGTCAATTCGCGGGAACCAATCACTGTGCCGCAGCTCCTCCCAGACTGGGCGAGTCTCCAATCCTGAGTGCCTAGGGCCTCCTCTTGTGTCTAGTCACTTCCCACTTTTCCTCTAGCCAGGCCCCTCTCACCACAATACTGGTTACACGCCAGGTCTGCTGCTCCCGGGAGCCCTGTTTTCATGAACGACTGGGCACACTCTTCCAGTTTGCCATTCCCTCAGACCCTAAGTTTGTAGAGCTTGGGGCTGAGAATCCTCAGCGAATTTTACTTGCCCTCCTGTAGCCACTCCCCCGTAGCTGGTGCAAGAGACCTCAGCAGTCAGCCCTGGTGGGAGCGGTAGTCTCGCGCCACGGGTCCCGTACCACCTCTGATTCCCTCGGGCTGGCTGTAGCACTCACGGGAGAGCTGGGAGGGGCCCTTACGGGAGAGCTGGGAGGGGCCCTTAAGGTTTCCCCGATGTGTGGAGAGGGAAGGCTAGGGGATTACACACCTGTAGCCGCAGGTTTCAATGAAGTTATCTCCTCCACCGCAGTCTGATGACGTCAGTTCTCTGCCATAGTGGTGTCTCTTGCAACGGGTGGGTCCCTTTGCTGGGCGACCAATGCAATGGGTGGGTCCTTACTGTCTCTCCCAAGCCCCGTTTCAAACCTGTGGCCACTACTTATGAAGGCTCGGTAGGCATTTACCTCCGTAGGATGAGAAGGGCTGACCAGTTGTTTCAGCCGGATGGATTAATGCTGAGTCACAGCTGTTTGTCTGTGGGAAGCAGGTGAACGGGAGCTTGAATTCAGCCGATCAGAGCTCAGTGTGTGTTCTCGGATCACTTAGATTTTAAATTGTCACTCATCTTATCAGCTGTTTCATTTAATTCGGCAGCTCATTCGAGCGGTGAAGAGTCTGCTCTATGGTGCTCCGCGGGAGGCGGCGGCGGCGGCAGCAGCAGCCTTCGGGACCCCCGGGGAGGGGGTGCGGGCTGGGGGAGGGGAGGCAGTGCCTCGGGGCCGCGCGGGCGGGGTACCGGACACGCGGGAGAGCGGGCGGGGTGGGGCAAAGAAATTGAGATCTAGATTTAGGGACTGAGCTTGGGAGGAGAGACAGCTGGGGAGAAGCAAAGCGGAAAGGCGGAGAGGAGAAGGAGAAGGGGCCGAGGGAGCCGGGCAGCTGGGGCTGCAGCCTTACTGCTCGCGCTGAAGTCGTGATGGATTCACTCCACCTTGGCTGGAGTCGTGGCGGATTCACTCCACCTAGGCCCCTTTCTTGACATGGTGCTGGGTTTTTGTCGACAGATCTCCTTTAAT
Source organism: Spermophilus citellus (assembly GCF_964194105.1). Classification (NCBI taxonomy): domain Eukaryota; kingdom Metazoa; phylum Chordata; class Mammalia; order Rodentia; family Sciuridae; genus Spermophilus; species Spermophilus citellus. Next base: position 119,602,446 of record NC_138190.1, on the reverse strand, counting down.
GATCTTTACCTCATCTTTTCAGATGCGGCGGCGCGGAGCATGGAGCGGCTTACTCACTTCCCGCCACGATCTTCGCAAATCCTATGTTTCTGTAAGTCAACTAGAACACTAAAATTTGATTCTGACTTCACATTTCCTTAGACTCTGAGAATGTTTGTAGAAGTGTGTGTGTGTGTGTGTGTGTGTCTGTGTGAGGGTATATATGCATGAAATTATGTGACTTAAGCTTGATTAGACTGTGATCTAAGGCCAAGGATAAAAGTACAAGCAAATTATCAGAAAGATTTGGATGTCTTCATAATCTTTAAGGTTGTTAGTTAAACAATATTAACACTGGTGAATTTAGTTAAGGTTTTAAATTTATTTGATAAAATAGCTATGCCATTGGATCATTAAAATATCCAGTAATATACCCATTCATTGATTACACTCTGCAGGTGCTTGGACTGTTGTGTAGCATAACTCATGAGTTGTAAAAATACCTGATTGACTTTGGCAAAGCAGAGGCCTGAGATAATCAAAGTATGTGATTCATGTGCTGCATAACAACCATTTGGTCAACAATGGACTACATATACAATGATGGTCCCATTAAATTATAATAGAGTTGACAAATTCCTATCACCTAGTAGTGTTGTAGTTGTCATAATGTCATAGCACATCAGAGCAAAACACATTACTCACATGTTTGTAGTGATACTGGTATAAACAAGACAACTATGCTTCCAGTTATATAAAAATTCAGCAATACAATTATGCACAGTACATAATACTTGATAATAATTGACCATGTTATTAGTTTACATATTTAATATACTTTTAATCATAATTTTAGATTATACTTGTACATATAAAAAGGTTTACCCTAAAATAGTATGCTATACTGCACTGGCAGCAGCCTCATATACCTTATGTTCACTGTGTCTCATGATTACATTATTTTTTCTTGTGCAGGATTTAATCTCATGTTGTTTTGTTCATCATAGCCCCTAGGTATACCAAATCCACTGGTAATGTTGCAGAGACCATGTCAAGTGATTGGCCTGAAAAAAATTAAAAGTGAGAGCTATGAAGGTGGAAAATCAGTGATGGTTATTGCTTGTCAGTCAGGCATGTCCCATTCTGCCATAGCTATAATCTTGAAGAAAAAGAACAAAGTGATGGGAGCTATTTAAAGGATCTGCTTCATTGAATGCAATGAAACTAACAAATATTTGAGAAGGAGCTATATCAGATATGAAGAAACTTCTAACGACCTGGATTAAAGACCACATACAGAAGAACATCTCTCTCAGCACCTTGACAATCATAACCAAAAGAAAAGTTTGTTTTAGGTCTTAAGAGAAAAGGCTGGGCTGGGTGCAGCAGCCCAGGCCTGTAATCCCTGCAGCTCAGGAGGCTGAGACATGAAGATTGCAAGTTCAAAGCCAGCCTCAGCAAAAGCATGGTGCTAAGCAACTTAGTGAGACCCTGTCTCTAAATAAAATACAAAACAGGGCTGGGAATGTGGCTTAGTAGTTGAGTGCCCCTAAGTTCAATCCCTGGTGCCCCCCCAAAATAAAAGAACAGAAAAGGCTGGATTTACTTATGATGTTGAATTCACTGCTAGCTTTGTGTGGTTTTAACCATTCAAGAATTGCTATTCAATACATAATATGAAGATCAATGGTTAGTCTGTAAGTGCTGATGTGAAGGCACCCTAGAGAAGCTGATTGTGAAAGAAAACTACTTGCTAGAGCAAATCTTCAATATGGATGAAATCTTCCTATTCTGGAAATGGATGCCTGAAAGGACTTTCAACCATAAGCAGACATAGTCAAGGTGAGTTTCAATTCTTTTCTGGCTAGCATAATAGTCTTGCTTGGTAACAATGTTGTTAGTCTACAAATTGAAACCCTTTGTGATCTGGCAGAGTTAGAACACCACTCCCTCCAGTCTTCAAGCATATCAATAACCAGACATTTTTAGTGTACTGTAGTTGTAATTAAGAAGTCATGGATGACTCAGATCCTCTTCCAAAATCCTTTCCTGAATTGCTATGCCAGTGAAATGGAGAAGGAATGTTTGGAGAATAACATACCTTATAAGATTATACTTATTATTGACAATTTTCCTCCATATCTTAATTTCATTGGCTATCTTCACTCTTTTTTTTTTTATTGGTGGAGGGTGGGGGACCACAGATTGAACTCAGGGGCACTCGACCATTGAGTCACATCTCCAGCCCTATTTTGCATTTTATTTAGAGACAAGATCTTACTGAGTTGCTTAGTGCCTCACCATTGCTGAGGCTTAGGCTCACCATTGCTCATGATCCTTCTGTTTCAGCCTCTGGAGCTGCTGGGATTACAGGCATGTGCCACCACGCCTGGCTGGTTATCCTCATCTTAATATCAGATAAATGTTTTTCCCTCCAAACCCCATTTCTTTAATCCAACTACAGGATCAAATAGTTATAGCAGGTTTTGAGGCCTACTTCCTGAGGATGACCTTTGCCTAGGCTGTTGCTACAACTGAAGAAGAGTCTGAGAAGACATTGATGCAATTCTGGGAGGAGTGGAACATCTATGACTGCATCAAAAACTGCTTGGGCTTGGGTCGTGTCACTAAGGAGTGTATGCATAGCATTTTCAAAGAATTTTCCAACCATGAGAATGTTACAAAAATCAACAAGGGTGTGGTTGAGATAATAACTTTAAACTGTATGTGGATGAAGATGAAAATGAGCTCATAGAGCTGGTTCCTGGAGAACTAACTGATGAATTGTCTAAACTAGAATGCTAACATATAGCTGAAGAAGAGCCAATAGAAAAGTAAATGGAAGGAGAAGCAAAAGAACTCCCAAGAAAATTCATGATAGAAGCTTTAGCAGAATATTTTGCAGACTTCAACAAGTTCCTTAAAAAGTTTAAAAATATGCTCTCCAACACCACAAGATTTTCATTAACAGAGAGGAATATTCATGGCACATTATCTGGTTGTAAACAAATATATGATAAAAAATAAAATATATACCAAAAACAAATTACTATGGGTATATTTCTGAATAGAGTGATACCTCTGCCAAAAGAGCTTCAGGCAGTTCCTTCAGAAGGTATTCCAGAAGGCATTTGATATTATCACAGTAGATGATAACTACATGCTTATTATTGCCCTTAAGATCTTCCAGTGGAACAAGATGTGGTGAAAGTCAGTGATGCTGATGATCCTGACCTTGTATAGGCCTAGGCTAATGTGTGTATTTGTGTTTTAGTTTTTAGCAAAAAGTTTAAAAAGTAAAAAAAAATCAAAATTTTAAAGTAGAAAAAGCTATGGAATAAGGATGTGAAGAATTTTTTTGTGCAGCACTACAGAGTATGTGTTTTAAGTGTTATTACCAATAAATCAAAAAGTTAAAACAATTAAAAATTTTATGACATAATAATGATAATGTTACAGCAAACTAAGTTTAAGTGTTATTGAAGAAAGATTTTTATACAAATTGAGTGTAGCTTAGGTGTATAGCATTTATAAAGATATAGTATTGCATGGTAATGTTCTTAGCCTTCATATTCAGTAAACACTCATTCACTGAGTAACCCAGAGCAACTTCTAGTTCTACAATCTCTATTCAAGGTAAGTTATCTATACAGTGTACCATTTTATCTTTTATACCATATTTTTACTTATGCTTTTTGTGTTTTATATCATATTTTACTATGCTTAGATACACAAATATTTTATATTGTGTGACAATTGACTACAGTAAAATACTGTTCAGGTTTATAGACTAGGAGCGAAAGGCTATACCACATAGTCTAGGTGTTTAGTAGGCTCTAATATCCTATGTTTGTATAAATAAAGTGTATGATGTTTAAATATGATGAATTTACATAAAAAATCTATTTCTTAGAATGCATTCTCATTGTTAAGTGACATGTACTCTTCAAGTTATCATGGGATTACATCCTAATAAACTCATAATACATTTAAAATATCCTAACTCAAAAATTAATGTGAAACCCCTAACCTAACAAATATCATAGCTGAGTCACACAGTACACCATAGAGTATTGGTTGTTCCCCCTCATAATCATATAGCTCAATGGAGTTTGTGGTCCCCTGTTGACTCCCGGAATCATGAGAGTATCATACCACATATTGCTAGCCTAAGAAAAGGTCAAACTTCAAAATTTGAAGTGTAGTTTCTACTGAATGCATATAACTTTCACACCATCATAAAGTCAAAATATTCATAGTTGAACCACAAAAAGTTGGGAAGCTCCTCTACTGTAATTTACTATGATACTTTTACTCATTTAAGAACTGCTTATATAAGCTGCACTGGGGAAATGGGGAATGGGGAAGAAAACTCTGTCTCCAGAACCTGACGAAAAGGATATGCTCCTAATAGCATCTATCTTGAAGGGGAAAATTATATTTTTAGAATCTCTAGCATAATCAGGGAAGGGAAGAGGGTTACAATTCAATTTAACAAGTGGAAGATGCACTTTCCCAGGTACTTTGTTGGATTTAAGAGTCAAACACTGCCCTAAGGAGTTTACAATCTTGTTGAAGGGATAGCATGCATTAAGAAGATACAAATAAAGAATAGAAATCTCTACAAAGTCAAGTTTCAAAATATATTATCAGTATATTGGAATGGTCTTGAAAAGGCAGAAGGCAAGGTAGAAATACATTGAGGCTGAGCTGAAGTTTGAGATAAATCACTCTGATTTGGAAATTTGTATGCTCTCCAACATGATAGTTATTGGCTACTTTATTTTATTCCAGCTAATTAAAAAGTAGTCACATTCTGGGCAGTTTCCTGTTATAAGTCTGGTTCTAATGTTAAAAACAGACTAACAGTAGGTTAAGCCATAATAACATTTAATGTTCTATAAAGGAGAAATGTGGAAGTAGTTGATGCTAGGATTAATTCAACAGAATTGATGTCAGAGAACCGAGTAAGTCTCTCTGGAATTATTTTTGCTCTTCCCTTGTGGTCACTAGGTGGCTGAAATAAGCATCATGTACTTAGATGAGAATATTCAAATGAGGAAGTAGTACATGAAAACAAAAGCCTGGATTTTGTTAAAACTAAAATATGGGGCTGGAGTTGTGGCTCAGCAGTAGAGTGCTCACCTAGTATATTCAAGGCACTGGGTTCAATCCTTAGCACCACATAAAAATAAACAAGTAAAATAAAGGTATTGTTTCCAACTACAACTAAAAGGTAAATATTAAAAAAAAAGCTAAAATATGCTTAGGACCAGGAGATAACTCATGATAGATCTAAGATTGCTAGGAGATATTAGAGGAAGAAAAAAATTTTGAGAGGTTCCCAGCAGACTTCTTTTTAGATTTCATTGGATGGAATTGTATCACATGCATCTTATTAGTCTTATCATGGGAAAAGAGGAACTGATTATCAAGAATTGGCTTAGAACTGTCATGATTTATTTCCGGGGTTTGAGCATGTTTTAGCAAACAAAATAGAAATAAGGGAAATAAATGGCTATTGAGTAATTAAAACTGAGTACTAGCCACAGTCTCCAAATCTGAACATGGTGTTGAACATGCAAATGCTTAGCAACAGAGTCCAATATATGATATTCTTTGGTTCTCTGTCTGATTCTATCTCTTTGTCTTTATGTTACCTCACCTCCCCTTTCACTTCCTTCTCTCTTAATATTACAAACATACATATGTACATAATCACAACCATATCACCCTAAAACACATTGAAAATTTGTATTTAAATGTAACACCAGGAGAGTAGAGGAGCAGACAGTGGTGTTTTGACTTGTCTCCCTTCCTGTATGTGTTTGTATATCAAATAATACTCACGTTTTATATTGTCCAACTAGAGTTGTGTGTCATGCACAAATTTCAACCTGAGATTCCCTGAAATGAAAGGTATTGAGTGGTGCTAACAACTTTGAGTGAATCGTGAATCAAATGCAGACAGATGAAGTTATTCTTTCTATCCATGGAGCCCCAATCTTCATTTTATTCCCATCAAATATTAGGTCAGTGGTTAACAAGACATTGTGACTTAATAATATTTTTACCACTGAGAAATCAGTGTGATTTAGGTTTACTCCAAGTATCAAGCTGGAAAATGAGTCACACTAAATCATATTTTAAGGCATCTGGCTATAAATCAAGATATAAATTCTTTTGCCTTTCCGAAGAGCTTTGTCCTCAGAAGCTTCAGAGTGTAAATGGTCAGACAAGATAAGTACAGAAAATAGCCAGTATCAACACAGAGAGGTTTAGAAGAAATGCTTTTGTCAAACTGGGAGACTGAGGAAAGGTAAAAGACTACAGTGCACATTATATCTTAATGTTTTATTCATGAAGAGTTCTCAGCTCAAACATCTGAATCATGCAGAGATTTTCTACTTTATATAATATAATCTCATTTATCATGATGTATATGTCAATTTATATAATATTTTTGCCCTTTTTAACTGCTGAATTTGTTTTGATGACATTGTAATGAGATATTTTCCTCTTTGGGTTATGAAAACTTCACCATTCAACACTGGTTTTTATACTATCTCATAAGTTCAAATTGTCTATGAGCGCCAAAACACTAAATTTATCTTAGCTCATATATTTGAATCTATTGAGCCAGATTTTTCCTTTGGTTGGTTTAATTGCAAATATTTAAGCAGCTGTCTTTTGGAGTAATAATTTTGATATTTAATTCATAGCTTATTAGAGTTATAAGGAATTTTAGAGATCACCTAGTTTAATTACCTCATTTTTCAGATGAGAAAAAAATATATTGAGGCCAAAGAGGTTAAATGACTTGCCCACTGTCACATAGCTAGTTAGTGGCAGAGTTAAGAACTATAAACTAGCATGTCTGGTTTTAGCATCCATGAATTTTATGTTTAGAGTGATGCCTCATCCACAGTCAATTTTACCTACAGTAGTAAATACGTTGGCATCATGTAATACTGTAAGATCCGGACTTCCTCAGTCCTGATCAAATGCAGAGAGCACAACTCTCTATTTGGGCCCTCAGCAAGCCCAGAGAAACAGAGCCACACAGAACAGTAGTTGTAAATATGAGTATCAGAGCAAACCAAGACCCAGATTCAAATTCTGGATCTGCAACCTAATCACTGCAAGTAAAAACAAGTTTCTTAACCTTTCTGGCTCTTACTTTCCTTGTCTTTAAAATGGGAATAAAACCCCCTTTATAAGATTGTTGGAATAAATAGATCTATATAGAATATTTGGAGTCTGGATTCATAATAGATGTTAGCTCATTACTTTTTAATCTCACCTTGTAAGCCAAACACAACCAGAGCAGTGGTTACATTAGGTTTTAAATACCAGATAAATATGTATGGTGTAGAATTATTGTTACTGCCATGAAAAAAATGATAGTAGGGGATGTTGAAAAATGGTTTTTCTCTCCTATTTCTGTTTATTTGTTCTTTTATTTTATTTTTTTATTTTTTATTGATTGTTCACAACATTACAAAGCTCTTGACATATCATATTTCATACATTAGAATCAAGTGGGTTATGAACTCCCATTTTTACCCCAAATACAGATTGCAGAATCACATCGGTTGCACATCACATTTTTACATACTGCCATATTAGTGACTGTTGTATTCTGCTACCTTTCCTAACCTCTACTATCCCCCTTCCCCTCCCCTCCCATCTTCTCTCTCTACCCCATCTACTGTAATTCATTTCCCTCCATGTTTGTTATCCCATTCCCCCCATAACCTCTTTTATGTAATTTTGTATAACAACGAGGGGCTCCCTCCATTTCCATGTGATTTCCCTTTTTTTCTCCCTTTCCCTCCCACCTCATGACTCTGTTTAATGTTAATCTTTTCTTCCTGCTCTTCCTCCCTGTTCTGTTCTTAGTTGCTCTCATTATATCAAAGAAGACATTTGGTATTTGTTTTTTAGGGATTGGCTAGCTTCACTAAGCATAAACTGTTCTAGTGCCATCCATTTCCCTGCAAATTCAGTGATTTTTGTCATTTTTTAGTGCTGCGTAATACTCCATGGTGTATAAATGCCACATTTTTTAATCCATTCATCTATTGAAGGGCATCTGGGTTGATTCCACAGTCTAGCAATTATCTTAAATGCCATATTGCCTTTTTCTTCTTTTTTATTTTTTTCTCTTTTTAAAAATGAAAGGAAAATGAGTAGTATATATTTATTAGGGAAAGAAATTAGACTATAAAGTAGATATTAGACAGATAATCTGGGTATGTATAATTGTGTTACCAATGGATTTTAAGTAAATCTTTACAGATGTTTAAAGTATGAAGTGTTAAAAAATACAAAATAAATATCCAATATTAATTTGACCTTCAGAATTTTTAACTCATGCCAGGAAGATTGGCATTTATATTATATACATGTATATTATATAATACTTATATTATACATATTTATATTTATAAAACTACTGGCATATATGCATTTTTTCTAACAGAAACTCTTGATTTAGTGATGCTTTATATAAGTATATCAATTCCGAAGAGATTAACAATAACAATTATATCAGCTCACAGGAGATTAAGATTGATGTGTGCCGGATCCAGCCTAAGAAGCTTAATTAGTGAGGTAGACGTTGTGCTAGGTGTTGAAAGATGCATAGAAGTTGAAGAGGCAGGGAGGAGGAGGGAATGCATTTCAGGGGGAGAAAACAGCATAAGTAACATCATGGAAAAAAGACTTTATAGTGTACTGGCAACAGTGAGGAATCGAATGGGAGAGAAGTAGGATGAGTATAAATTATTAATGGAGCTGCAAGATTTCCATTGACTTTACTTGGGTAGAGGCTAGCATAGTCTAGAGTAACCCATATTATTAAGGCAGGAAGAAAGACAAGGATAAAATATTATACCTAATCAAAAGATGGTACAGTTAGCCACAACTCTTCCTGGTCAATATTTCTAGAACTGTAGCATATACAATAACGAATGGTCAAGATGACAAAGATTAGCTGCATAGGACAAAAGACCACACTTCAGCAGTGTGGTTTCTAAAATTTACAATTTTGTTTAATGATTTTTCTTCCTATGTAAAGAAAGTAGAAAATGTACAATACCAAATTCTCACTGAGAATTATATTCTGGTCCACTCTGAAGGGAAAAATCAGTCCTTGTGCTGTGAGCCTCATTCACTACCTAGTGGACAACTCATAATAATGCTTTCAAAGGTGGGGTAGGGTGGGGTGGAGATCTATTTGTGTTGTATATAATTTAGGGATGCAATTGGGTCCATTCATTGTTGACATTAACTGCTGTCACCTCTACTGCTTTCAGATTGTTTAACAGAGCTGTTGTCAACAGAGATGTGTATAATAGCACTGACCCTGAACATTGATAAGCTGATAGGGTTCCTATAGTATGGGTTTATTATAATTTTCTCTACTCTTATTCCCACACAGGGAGACTTAGTTGGCCAGTAACAGTTTGCTACCTTAGGGTAAAAAGGTAAATCAAGTCAATACCTTTAAAAATCAAATAAACACTATTGATCCAGAATTTCTCAAACACATCTTAGGAAGGAAACATTGATATGAGACTGCAGTCTTCATACTTCTATCTATTTGAGAGTAATCATGAATGACTGCTGCAGTAAGTCCTTGAAGAAGATATGGAAGAATCTCATGGCTAAGCCAGGCCCTCACATCTCTATCAAGTCCTCCTTCTGTATTGGGATTGTTCAGGTCCCTGGTTTGATACCTGTTCTCCACTTTGACCCTTGTCAGAATAGCCCCATGTGATTTCTTGACAGTAATGGTCCTGACACCAGCATATTTCCCACTGTTTTGACACTGAAAATGACAACATCATCTCTCTTCAACATGTGCAGACCACTTAATCAGGTTTCTGTCATAGTGTTAATTTTTTTATAAGCATTATGAAATTTAATCCTCACAAAAATTCTGGAATGGATACTGATATTATCCACCCCCCTCATTTTTTCTTTTTACAAATGACAAAACTGATGCATAGAGTGGAAAGAACCACGTCTTCAAGATTAAACAGTATCACATCATTTATTCTTCTTTAGTTATCTGATTACAAAGACCACAGGCAAAACAACTACATTGTTGGGCTGGGGTTGTGGCTCAGTTGTAGAGCACTAGCCTAGCATGCATGAGGTACTGGGTTCGATCCTCATGCATAAAAATAAATAAATCAAATAAAGATATTGTGCTCATCTACAACTAAAAAGGAAATATTAAAAAAAAACAACTACATTGTAAGAATTGGCAGTTTAAGGTAAGTTCTACATATTCCTTCATTTCATAGCTTCTAGACAAGAGAAGGGAATGAACTGTGGGTGGGTTACACAGAGGTTTATTAAGAAGAGGATAGATTGATTTTTAGATCCACTTCCATGAATTTATGCAATGGCTCATATTATACTAATTAAGGAAAACTATCAAAGACTTGTAGGATAAAGTCAGAAGGGACTGGAGAAGAAAGAATCTGAGAGAGGATGGAGGCTGTTGTTTTACCTCACTCAAAGGGAAGTGGTTGTTCCAACAACATGGGCAAATGAAGATTGTTCAAAACAAGCACATTCCACATTCTTTTCCGTAGGGCTAGTATAGAATTGGCTGGTTGCTTCAAATTCATCATTTGGTGAATCAATAACATTGATTGATCTGTGGCTGGGTGCAATACATTATGCTAAGTAGTGTGGGGTTATATAAATAAATCAAAAATGCAGATTTACTCTCTTGGAGCTACTCATAAAAAGTATGAATTGGGAATGATATGTAGGCAGAAGAAATTATAACATATACAAGGGCATAGCACATGACAAAAAAGACATAGTGTATAGAGAAAAGATTCTCAAGGATGTGTATCAGAATTATCTTGGCTCTGCCCATAAATACCTACCTTGCAGTGTGCTGTTTTTGAGTTTTAGTCAAAACTTTTAGAAGAAGGCTTGGGGCCTGCCTTCCTGCCTTATATAGGAAGAAAAATCATTAAATGAAATTATAAATCTTAGAAACCACAGTGCTGATGTGTGGTCTTTTGTTCTATACAGGTAATCTTTGTCATCCTGACGGTTCATTGTTGTATATGCTACAGTATCAGAAATATGGATAAGGGAGAGTCAAGGCCCACTGTACCATCTTTTGATTAGGTACAACATTTTATCCTTGCCTTTATTCCTGCCTTTGCCTTCACCAAACACTTAAAGCAGAGAATTTCTCTGAAGCAGAGTTTCTTAAGTCTGACTGTGCACTAGGTTTATGTGTTGAAATCTTCTCACACATACAAGGCCTGATCCTTACTTAAATATGCTGAACTGAAAATCTTCAGGGATTCAAGGCTTGGGAATACCTATTAATAAAAGAATCATCTGAAGAAAAAGAATCCTAGTACTGCTGATTTCATTTACATCAGGATGATAGCATGGGGAATCAAATGAGGCCTGAAATACAGAGTTACTTTGACAAGCTATAGTTACATTTATTGAGGGCCTGCATCTTACTAGGTGCTTTAATTATATTATTTAATTACTTAATCTTCACAGTGTCCATATAAATTTGAGACTCAGCTTCTCATCCAAGGTATGTACATCAAAGAATATATAGAAAAATGTTAATGATAACTACTTTTACTTCATAGAATATGATTGATCTTTATTTTCTTATATTTTCTACATTCCATCCTGTTCCATTTTCTTTTACATTGACCATGTGTTAGTTCTATAATCAGTAAAAATTCTAAGTCTGTAAAAATTATTACAAATTTCCTAATTATACATGGATAGTCCACATTCATATCCAAGTCTTTCTGACTCAAAACACATGTTCATTCTATCATATTCTAAAGTACTAGCAAATCTGTAAAATATTATTTGATCAAAGTGTTCTTAGATTAAGAAATGGTTGAAGATGACCGAGGTATATTTTAGATATTACTTTCAAATATCACCATGGCAACATTTCTCCATTATCTTGGTGGAATTTTATTCAATTGGAATTGTCCTTTATTCTGTTGGAGGATACAAGGGAATACAATCTGAATATAAATGTTTGTAAGAGAAGGAAAACATGAGGAAAATTAAGGATTATAGGGAATGCCTAGTTACAATGTTTTAATAGCAAGGAGTTCCAGTTATTGTGGACATTATGAAGATTTGGGGTATACCACTGGGGAAGATGGATATATGGAAGCAAGGATAATACACTATGAATTTATATGCTACTGATTTCACAATTTTGCTCTACATCTGATTTTTTTAGGATCTCAAACTGCAAATTATTAATATGAGATGGTAACCAGCTATTGAATACATCTTCTAAATCCTGCCAGCAGTCCCTAATATACCCATAATGCATTGCATCATTTGAAGATTTAGTACTCATCCTACCTGTATTAGTTACTTCAGAGCATAGTAATTCAAAAGTGGCAACATTAACATAAGCAGAAGTGGCAGACAGTAAAGTGCCTTGATTACCATCAGCATAATGGGTCACTTATTTTGAATGACATTATTCAAGAATCTTCTTCCATGATTTCTGTTCTGACCTCCACTTTGCATGAAATTTTCTGCTTCCTTTCTGCAGCTCTTCTAAATCACCATGGAAATGAGTGGATGGTCAAAAGCAAATGCACACTAAAGTGTTTAATGATTCAGAAAAGTCATCTGAAAGGAGACTAGCTAAAGCCATAGTTCATTGTAAATTGTAGTTTAAGAAAATAACTACAAGCAGGAGGAGGTAAATAAACTTAAAGGAAATGATGTATCCCCAAAATAGTCAAAGGCGAAGCCAAACTGCATTTAGTATTTGTGATATTTCTTTTTTTTATAGTCTGGGACATTTCTTTTTTTTAATATTTATTTATTTAGTTTTCAGCAGACACAACATCTTTTGTTTGTATGTGGAATTGAGAATCGAACCCGGGCCGCACGCATGCCAGGCGAGCGCACTACCACTTGAGCCACATCCCCAGCCCCTGATATTTCTATTATACAGTTTTGTTCTTCAGATGCAAGTTGCAGCTTCTTTGAAATAACTTAAAAATAAAATGTTTAGCCAGGCATGGTGGTACACGCCTATAATCCTCTGAGGCTGGAGAATCATGAGTTCAAAGCCAGCCTCAGCAAATTAGCAAGGCCCTCAGCAACTTAGTGAGATCATATCTCTAAATAAAATATAAAAAGGGCTGGGGATGAACCTCAGTGGTTAAGCAGCACTGGGTTCAATCCCTAGTACCAAAACATATAAAATAATAAAATAAAATGTTCAGTATTAAGGATTATTTTATTTTGAGAATCCATAGAAATGTAGTACAAACTTGGTTTGGCAACCAGTGCTGTGTTGGCACATGTATCATGTAGTATTCCTTCAATGGATTTCCATTTGGAAAATTACTACTTTCTTATTGTATGCAGTCTGGGTTAACTAGGATATTGTGTTCATCATAAGAAATTTAGGAATATCAAGGAAAGCAATATTTTTAAAATTTTTCCGAATATAGTATTTTTATTTCTTCTTTTTATACAAGATAGTACAGTATAGTTTGACATACTTATACAAACGGAGAACATTTTATTCAAATTAGGATTCCAGTCTTGTGGATGTACACTATGTTGAAATTCACTGTGGTATACTCATATATGTACATAGGAAAGCTAAGTTAGATTGATTCCACTGTCTTTCCTATTCTTATCTCCCCTCCCTTCCCTTCATTCCCCTTTGTCTAATCCACTGAACTTCATTTCTTCCCCTCCCCTCCCCTTGTGTGGGTTAACATCCACATATCAGAGAGAATATTCAGTCATTGTTTTGGGGGGGTACTGGCTTATTTCACTTAGCATGATACTATCCAGATATATCCATTTACCAGCAAATTTCACAAAGTCATTCTTTTTTATAGCTGAGTAATATTCCATTGTTATACATACCACCTTTTCTTTAAGGAAAAACAATATTTAAGAGAACAAGAGGGCCAATTCAAATCTGCAAGACAAGATCTGGACTGGTATTAATTTGAATGGCAGAAGAAATGGCCTTATTTTGTTCTACAAATCTGGTGATGCAGAGCATATAAAAGAGAATAAAATCAATATGTGAGACTACATTGGATGATAGTAATGCTGATCTCTGGGTGAGGAGATTGTAGATGTTTGGTGTTTTCTTTTTGTATAAAATCAATGCATGCTTATTATATGATATTAAAAACTACATAAACACCCCAAGATATTTTTAAAAAATACTTTAGTACATATACTCTTTAGTTCATTAAGTCAGACAGATGTTCTTCTGGTGAGATGGTGACATACTCATCCCATAGTCAGTACCCAAAGCAACCTGAAGGCTTTTATTGTCTTGTTTCAGTATCACAATTTAATCCTTTACCATACCACCAAAGATTTGAAATTCTCAGTACACATAATTCATGTGAAAGTATAATCCTGCATAAATACATCATGAAGTACTTTGATATATTTTGAGTCAAATCACACACACACACTAATCTCATAACACTCAAATTTCTACTGCAAGCATGTATATAAACTCTTCTATTATCACTGTCCCTGCTAGTCTGTGTCTAAACCTGGGAATCTTTGTTTCTTTTTGTTCTTATCTTCTCTGTCCCTGTCTTATATTTTTGATTCTGGCTACACATACCCACAACAGACTTATTCTATTGTTTATATGGTTTTGTCTCCTCATATTTCAAAAAGTTCTTTAACTCTTTACAACTCTGTCTCTTATTACAAGCAGCCTACACAATCCAATCAATAACTCATACACTAGGCATTTGTAGCATGTGTCTTCTGCATGGATTTATACAACTGGTTTTCATGTTAATGATAATATCATTTTCTCCTGGAAAGTTTGGGCACTTCCTCCCAAATTTGAATGTACTCAAAATCTTATTTTAACTATAACATATTGGAGACTGAAGTTATCTGGGGTCATTCCCTAATTCACAATCATTTTGAGGTTCCTGTGGGAAAAAGGAAATCTATTTTTGAAGTAGTTCTTTTTGCAAATTTATAAAGCCCATGATGTAAGTACTTAGACACTGAGAATTTGTTTCTGCTGAATACAAAGAGCAATACTAAATAAAACTATGACATGGCAAGAATCAAAATTGGTAATTTTAAAGTT
Organism: Spermophilus citellus; assembly: GCF_964194105.1. Taxonomy (NCBI): domain Eukaryota; kingdom Metazoa; phylum Chordata; class Mammalia; order Rodentia; family Sciuridae; genus Spermophilus; species Spermophilus citellus. The sequence continues at coordinate 119,587,316 of NC_138190.1, read as the reverse complement.
ATTTTCACAGAATAAATATTGTTGAGATACAAGTATTATTGCCACATGTGTATGTTTTGTTTTTAAATTTTATTTTTCTGAGATGAAGTCTCTAAATCCACCATCTCTTCAAGTCTGCCATTAAGATTCCTGGTTATCCTAATCTTAGTCTTTTCCAATATATTTTATTACTTTTAGTCCTTTTCAAATAACGAGTACCTAAGGATTGTAGCATACTAAACCTTAATGTGTTTCATCATAATACAGTTCTTATAATGTTTGATGTCTCTTTAAATAGATTTTAGGCCTCAAAGAAAGAACTAGACTGAGTCTTCAGATGTGGGTTTTTATTTTAATTTTACTATTTGTCACAGACAATCATATTGGTACCACAATGAGCATGATAGAAAAATTTCCTGCTTCATTGACTTCTATATATCTACTGAAAAAGTAAATAAGTAAGTAAGCAATTTGATAAGAAAGATAATTTTAGCAATTGATTAATGCTGATAAAAATTAAAAAGATCATGATAGACATGAATATGTGGAGAGGAAGAAGAAAGAGTACAAAGCCCCTGAAGTCGTGCATCCAATGAATATAGTATAGTGTGCAAGGAGGGACTGGGAAACAACATCAGAAAGGTGGGCTGGGGCTGGGTGTGGTAGCGCAAGCTTGTAATCCCAGCAGGTTGGGAGGCTGTAGCAGGAGGATCATGAGTTCAAAGCCAGCCTCAGCAATTTAGCGAGGCTCTAAGAAACTCAGTGAGACCCTTTCTCTAAATAAAAATATTAAAAATGGATAGAATGTGGCTCAGTGGTTAAGTACCCCTGGGTTCAATCCTTGGTACCAAAAGCAAGCAAGCAAGCAAGAAAGAAAGACAGGAAAAAAGAAAATAAGAAAGGTACACTGGATAGACCATATAAACGTTTCTTTGGTGCATTATTAAGAATTTGATTTGATGGGAAGCATTAGACAGTTTAAGGGTATGGTTTTATGTATTTCAAGAATATTACTCTGGCTGGTATGTAAGTAAGAATATAAATAAACAAGATGGCAGGGAGATATGTTATGGGCTACTGAACTCCAGAATTGTAGATGAGAAGTTATGAAAGCTTGAATTATGATTATGGAATTGGAAACACAAAGGGAAGATCAGATTTTGGATATATTTTAGAGGGAAAGTTTTCAGGATTCTCTGGTGGATTTTATTTGGGGGGTAAGGGAAAGGAAGAAATCCAAGGTGATATTTAATTATTTGAGCAGTTGAGTAGATGGTGATAAAATATATTGGTATGGAAATCCTGAAGATAACTGAAATTGGGGTAGTCGTTGAGTTACATTTTTGACATATTATGCTTAACCTAAGTGGAGGTATTGAAAAATTAAATATTTTTGTCTGGGGCTCAAGGGAGAGGTTATAGATGGGATTAGAAATGTTAGAATATTTGATATTTGAATTTATTGAAATCAAGGGCAACTCATCTTTAACAAGAGGCAAGAAATCCACCTGCAAAGAGTACAAGTTGAAGTGAGTTAGTCATTAAGTGAACAATCATTAGTAGTCGGGGTTCAGACAATGTGGTTAGATCCAGTTTTTCAAATGATGCTATGAAGTAAAATTTCAATCTCTACCTATCTGTTTCATTTTAGCTTTTTTCCTTCCCCACCCCCCCCCCCTTTTTTCTGGCAGAATCTCTCTAGGTGGCAGCATAGATGGGCACTAACAGTGCAATATCACACATTCTTGTGGTTCAACATACTAGAAAGGAATTTGACATTCTCTCACATAGCAACCATTCCAAAAAAACTCTGGCTAAGCTTGGATCACATAAATATCTTGGGGTAAATAAGTATATTCAGGGAGCTAGGGTTTTCCAATTGGTCATCCTAGATCATGTTTGCAATACTGTGGTAGAGTAGACTGAGTTTTTGATTGATAGAACCACCAGAATCACATAAAATGAGAGTAAATCCCCAAAATAAAAGATGATGGGGAAACAAAAGATTAAAATATATAGATAGATAGATATAAAATAGTTATAGAGGAAATATTATGATTATTTGGAAAATTAGGAAATTGAAGCCCATGGAAGTTAAATCTCTTCCATAATATTATGCACCTAGAGCATAAAACAGCAGGACTAGAATTTAGGTATTCCTTTAAACTGTCATTGGATCCTTTCATCAGTAACAAAATCATCTGTTTTTATAATTTATCTTTATTGTAAATGGTATGTTGTAGTATTTTTAATAGAGAGCAAATTATTTTTATCAATGTTATCCAATAGAAATTTCTGAGATTATGGGACTATTCTATATCTGCATTGTCTAATGTGATAGCCATTAGCCACAGATGTGTGGTGAGTATTTGAAGTGGAGCTAGTGTAACAGAGGAACTGAATTATTAATTGAATTTTAATTAAGTTAAATTTAGATAAACACATGTGGCTAGTGGCTTCCATACTGGACTATGTAGATCTAAAATAAATTGAATTCTACCTACTGCAGTGCATTGTACATAGTAGGTAGATAAAATTAGTAGGTTGATAAAAACTTGGTATTTAACCTCAAATTTGAGCTTAGTTTGGTGTCCCTAACTTTACCAAAAGCTGACTTTCTGAAAAGCTGACTATAAATATTTTATAAATGAAGTAGCTATTAACTAAAATAATAAATGTGATAAAATTTAAAAGTGAAAAATATTCTCAGTATTTATATAACTTTCAACCAGTGACTTTATCAGTCCTGGCCTCAATTTCCTTCATGTATAATGTGGAGGGCTGGGGTTGTAGCTCAGTGGGGGCTGGGGTTGTAGCTCAGTGGTTGAGTGCTTGCCTCACATGCATGAGGCACTGGGTTCGATCTTCAGCACCATATAAAAATAAATAAATAAATAAAGATATTGCATCCATCTACAACTAAAAAATATTTTTAAAAAATATACATGATAATGTAAAAAAGTAAAAAATTAAGATTTTCCAATGATTGGCTATGATAAAAATACAAAATATTTATCATAGTAAATGATAGTAGCAGCCAATCATTCAGAACAAAGTTCAAGAATATTAGTCATCTTTTACTATTTTCATTATTATCATCATTGTCACCCTATTTCTCTTCCTACCTTTTTCATCATTATCCTCAAGGAGACTGACTTGGTAATTTAGATTTTTATGCCTCCTACCTGTTTATCCTCCTAGTTAAGTTGCTAATTATCTGTACATGTTTTTTAACTTTCTAAGGGAAATTTAAAGTTCTTGTCCAGCCGAGGTTCTTTAGATTTCTAATCTTTCTGAGATTTTTACTGCTTTTGTTTTGCATTTTGTTTGTTTCTTTGGATCCTTTGATTTTCTGTATATTACCATCCTTAGACCTGGGCTAGGTTGGCCCCACTCCACACCCCAGCATTTTGGAGTGACTTCCTTGAACTTTTAAAGATGACCTCCAGTGACTAGAATAAGCTAATGTCAACAGAAATTTGGGGCAGTTTATACCAGTACTTTGTGGGTCTTGATCAACTTGTCTCCTTTGAATTTATATAAATCCTTCTCTGATACCTGGGAATGTCTAGAACCAATACTGATATTTGGGCAAGTTATCTTAAGCTGTTATTAAATCCTCCTTCCTGAATATGAAGCTGACCCAATGACCTGAGGATCTTCTGAATTATTTCATTCTAATGAAATAATGAAATAATATTTGGTACCCATGGCTAAATTCCTACTCTATGACATTATTTCTTTCAAGAGACCATGTGAGATCAGACAGTTTGAATAATTCTAACATGCTGCTTTTAGGCTAACACAATGGATAGTACAGGATGAGTACAGGGTTCTGAGAACTGATGCCATATCAGTTCTTATTTATCTATGCAATATTCTAAATATTCACTAATAAGTCACTATACTACACATGGGCTCATAGATTATGTTGTTTTTCATATAGTCAGAAGCTTCATAAAAATACTTACCCAGGTCTTTGTCCCCTACATCATAGGATTAGTCTTGCTTGTATTTATTTAGGAACCTATTTTAATGGATATATGGATACAAATAAGGCATGAAATTGTCTAAATGGGAAATAATTCCTGGGCTTTAGTTCATGGAATTTATGAGAAAAATCTCAAGTTTATCTTTTTATTTTTGTACTCTCAGTTCAGGGATGAAGTTTTTAGAAGTCTGATATTCTTGTGTTTATATTTGTATTTTTGTGTTGAGACTATTTTATGTTTGTGTTTATATCTGTCTTATTTTATAAACATTGGATTTGACTTAATATCCTAAACCAGAGGGAAATGATTATGAAATTCATCAATTACAAGCATATTTACATTTCTGATGTTGACATTCTTCATAGCTTGTTTGAATTGACAGTCTCTTTAGTGAATAAGTTTTACTGCCTATCAATAAAAGAAAAACAGCCCTTGAATTTTGCCAATGTATATGAAATACTTGGCCTAATAGGGGTTAGAACCTATGCCATTATTTAACTAAATGAAGGGTTCTATAGAAAGCTGATGGCCCTTATATAAAAGCAAAGTACTTTAATACTATCTATTTTATGTATTTACAGGTAGCAGCTAATCATTCAGAACAAAGTTCAATTGGTCTTTAGTACTTCAAGTCTATACCTCGATATCCCAGTTCTCCCTTCTTATTAAACCTTCAGACTAAAATATAACTGTTCCTTTTTTTAATAATCTGCTTGTCCCATGAAACAGCACCACAACAATCCTCTAACTCCTTTAGAACAGTGAAATTTGTCTTTTTCCTTTGAAAAAAATTGAAGTCAGTATAGCTTTACTCTACCTTCTAAGCTCTCAATTGCGTCCTTGTTCCATGAGTTATTCACTATCACAGATATAACTGGACTATAGTCTTTGAGAAATAGCTCCAGACTTCTTGTACTTTATTTTCCCTCCCTTTATAAAAATGACCTTAGTTACCTTTCTAGCCTATAGGAAAACTCCTATCAAAGGAAGTCCTGAGAGCTTTTTAAGCTTTCAAGTCAGCAGTATGCTTTTAAAGAAAGGAACTCTGCTAGGACTCAGTAGAACTTGATTATTCTTTGTGTTTCTTTAGTAATTCATTTCTTAACCTGAATAAATCACTCTCTAGGACTCAAATTCCTCACTTACAAAAATGGGTGTATCTTCTGATTAATGCATGCTGCCTCATTTTATCTTTCCACTGATGTTGAGATTTACCCATGTGAAGAATGTCTCCTTTGGCTAGAGGTCTATTTATGATGTGTTGATGTCAGAAATGTGATAATGAGGAAATCTTCCTATAGGTGGAGCAAGAAGGAAGGTACCAACAGTACAAAATGTATACCACAGGTACACAGTTACCCCCATCCTTGAGTCATCCTTACAAATTTTAAGGAGTGACAAGGGAGGATATGCAATGGCTGGTTTGAACATCCTAGTTAAATGAAGTCCCTCAGATTGTTGAATATAATTTCTCTCTCTCTCTCTCTCTCTCTCTCTCTCTCTCTCTCTCTCTCTCTCCCTTTCTCCCACCCCTCACTTCAGGGGGTAAATAATTGTTGAGTTCAGCGAAGATTAGACAAGATCAAATATTTACATTTCAGAGACAGTGATTCCCTTCTGACCTTTCTCCAAGAAACTGTCACCTGCTGTCTCCAAAACAAAAATCCATTGAAATGGTTAAAGTTGTTTCTGACTTACCTTGTTACCATTGGAAATGTCCAAGTCTCAGTATTTTATTTTTTAAAATAAAAATATATACTTTAGGCGATCACATGTGAATATCACCTGAAAGCCTCAGCACAATAACCTTGTGCTTAGGAACAAATATTACTTAAATCAGTTCTTGTTATGGCAAAAAGACAATACTGAGAGGAGTGTAAGTATTTCAGAGAGCGAATAAAGCTGTCCATGCTGTTTTCTAAATGTACTGAAGGATTTTCATTGCAAATTCCTCTCTTTTTTATCTTCTATTTAATTCTCATTAATCACTTTCTCTTTCCATTTCCTCCTCCCCCTGTAACTCCATGATGCTCCAATCCCAAAAGCTCCCTGCACTTTATGGAGGTGGTGTCATCTGCGTTAAAATATCTGAATAACTTGCCCTGATACTGAATAAATTTGTTCACCATCTAGGTCCCATGGCTCTATACAACCTGAGTCATAGTGCTTACTTTGTCAGTAATCTTTATTAATATTTCATCAGTCATTTTCTTTCTAAAAGGATGAGGTTTGCACTTTTCCTGCCATGCTGGGAGGGAGTGATAGAGACAGAAGAGCTTACTAATTTACATAAAGATTGCAAACTATTATTCTCTGAGTAATTTTAAAGTGCGCACACTGCATACCACTTTCCGATGTAATCATATCCTTGCCTATTGAGCCTGACATGCATGAAATCCATAATTGGAATTAGCTTTCTAAAGACAGAAATCACTTTTTACAAGGAAGTAAGGAGTGCTATCTTAGACTGCTTTTCAAGGAGAGCCAACAGGAGTCAATTGAATCATCCTTAAGCAATTCTATTCAGATACCCATTCCAAAGTAAGTATAAGTCAGGCATACTTCCTCAGTCTCCCTTTCCCATACATTTCACTTCAACTTTTCCTACTTTTACTCAGACTCCTTCAAGCTTCTACTCATACCTTTATCTTAATGTCTGTGCCTAGTCAACTTCAGATTTCAAATCTTACTTGTTTCATCAGTATAGTTCCTTCTCAGAGGAAAGCACCTATCAAAGTAAGTCCTATATATTTTTTCAGGCTCGCACCATCTTGTATTTGGTTATATGCTACCTCATACACCAAGATTTTTGACATGTCAATTCCATCAAGATACAGAAGATATCTTATAAATCTTGAATGGTACATATATAGTTCTCTTGGGATAGCCCTCCCTATTTTGGCACTTGATATTCCCTTATAATTGAATAGTGATTCCCTTTTCCTTCTCAAAAACAGTTCCAGTTTCAGTAATAAATTATATGGTCACTTTATCAAGATCCCTTTTATTGCTGTACCTCACAATGCTATTCTAGGCAAGAAGTTAAGTGCTCAATATGTTTTTATTAGCAGTAGTCAATCTGCTTCTTGCCTTATGATTATATTAAATTATTTATTGCCTATGTTATCTATGTGAATGATGTGTCATTGCCTTTATATTTTACTAACTCAATTTCAGCATCTCTGGTGAGGAGCCTTATAGACATATGTCAGATACAGAAATTGGTACAGGCAGAAATTGACATATATGTATGAGAACTCAGGTAGATAGTCTTACTTTCATCCTTGGCTCGAAATATAAGCAGCTGTCACCTATGTGTATTCATGAAGGGGAACAAACTTGGATACTATGACAAAGTACATTATTCAGTACCATACAATAAATTACATACTATTTTGGATGAATAGATCTCATCTGACTATTGTATTTAACCTGATGTTGCTAGTATTTTCCTTTCTTTGAGATTATACATACTATTCCACTCGGTAATCATTGCATATGGCAATCTCAAGTAAAAGTGCTGAACAGAAAAGGTAAATTAGACTTGTTATGATTTAGAAATTTAGTGTTCCCCCAACTTCTCATGTGTGAGAAAATGCAAGAAAGTTTAAAGATGAAATGATTGGGTTTTGAGAGTCTTAACCTAATTAGTGAATAATCCACCTGTATGGATCAACTGGGTGGTAACTATAGGCAGGTAGGGTGTGGCTGGATGAGATGGATGATTTGGGGCATGCCTTTGGGGTATATATTTTGACCTTCTTGAGCAGAGTGCTCTCTCTCTCTCTCTCTCTCTCTCTCTCTCTCTCTCTCTCTCTCTCTTTCAATTTACTTTCAGGTGTGATGTCTTGAGCTGTTTTCCTCTGCCATATGCTTCTGCCATTATGTTCTGCCTCATCACAAGCACAGAACAGTGGAGCTGGCCATCTATGGACTGAGACCTCTGAAACCATGGGCCCCCAAATAAACTTTTGCTCCTCTAATTGTTCTTGTCAGGTCTTTTCATCACAGAAGTGAAAAAGCTGAATAAAACAATTTCTCTTCACAGATCATTTGGTACTCTCTAATTAGTCTCTAGGCTTCCTCAAAAATCAAATCCTTGTATACAAACTGCAACCAATTAGAAGTGCTTGGGAGCCTTTGAAAGAAGAACATGTGCCCATTTAATTCTCTGGTCAGGCACACAATGAAGCCATTTCTAGGAGGTGAAACATCTTACTGTCATTAGTTGCCCAACCCTTAGAAGCTCCTCAGTACCAATTACATTTCAAGTTGTCAAGCAATGTCCTACACCCCAGTTACCATACTCTTCTGATTCCAACTTAAATTTCCAGTCTTATCTTTCAGGTCACTTTTTCATAACATTTACTTCATCCCTGATAAATATGCTTTCTACTTATAGGTAATTAATTTTGATGATTATCTGTGCGCTACAAATGTCTTTCTCTCTTATCCCAATGTCTCTTCATTTATAAATTCTAAATATTTGTAAGGCTTAACTCAAATACCATTTCTTTATTCTCCCAGGTCAAAAGCAATGCCGCTCTCATCTTTTTAACTAAGCTCCTGTTTGAGGCACAAAAATGAAAAGTATTTGGTATGAACCATTAACCAGAAATAACTATATTATGCCTGAATTTGCAATATTAACTGTGCACTTATAAATCTCTAAAGATGGCATTTCATATATTGACATGTGGATTGAGAGACTAGGAATAGTTAGGGGAAAAATTCCCTGTCACACTTTATATTCAGTTCTTATTCTGTCCATATGTGATAGCAGCTTTTTTGTAGGCCAAATAGTTCTAAACACTTATTTTTTATTCTTTTATGTTGTTTCATACCTTGTTCCCTACATTATTTACTTGTGCATGAATCTTACAATGTTGATTAAACTGTAGACTACTTAATAGCAAGGATAACATATTATACATGTTTGTATAGCTTTTAGAATTTAGATGGGAAATATTAGGAATTTACTGCTTAAGAAATTAAACATTAATGTGCCTGATTTAGTCTACTAAGGACATTAGAATTCTTATTTCACAATGGCTGACCTGGCCATCTCCAATAATCTTGACATTTCACTGATACATATTGATAATCAGTAATTCTCATAGGTAGTTGAATGAAATGACTCAAAATGAACCTGTCATTTGGGCTATACATTGACAAAACAATCACAGTTCTGATATGAGCACAGAAGTTTTATGCCAAATTGATAAATAACTCATATTCTCATTGGTAGAACCCTTGTTTTGCTTTATATTCTCTAATGTAATTAGATTAAATGTCTTTCAAGAATTATAATTACACATCTTTCATCATAATAAAAAAGGGTTGTGTGACATTTAATTCTTAAATCATAATGATATTTTCTCTCTATGAATTATGAGAGAAATGATGGCCTTTGATACCATGGTGATGCTATTGTACTGTGATTTGGGGCTATAATTCACATTTTCTGTCATATATAGAGCATTATGAGTGCCAGGTAAACAGCAACATATTAGATATCCCTTATAGTAATTGAAATACTATTATCTGAATGACACTCAAAAGCATAAAAAAATTAAAACTTAATTTTTTGCTGCTTTTAAATGTACATTTATTTCCTCCTATGATTATTACAATACTCAGCCTAAAAAACAGACTTAAAGTCATGTGAATAAGTAAGCCAAATTTGAATTTGTCCTGTCTGGAGGTTATTAAATGGTACAGAAAAGTATACTTCCTAAGTGAACATAGTCAGATTATCTTAGAAAAAAGAAGCTGAAGTTTGAAATTAACATTTTGGATCATCCAATCTACTTTGCAAGTTAAACCAGGAATTTTTCGATACTGGTTGTGATAGGTGACCTTTAGTTTCTATCTGAACAGTGGTAGTAAAATCTCCTTTTAAAACTGGTTTCAGTTTTGTCTTTTAGAATGATGTAAAATAGTCTCTTGCCAGAAATGGTTTTTAAATATTTGAAGGTGAATTCTTCTGAATTCTTGTTCTGACTGGCATCCTTGGTTCATTTAACCATTTTACATATCAATAAATTAAGAAATAAGTAGGAAAAAGATAGAATACTCACTACTCTGGTAAATCTTTTATAAATATTTTATAAATGTTTTCTAGCTTGTCAATGCTCTCTTCAAAATTCAGGATCCAGACCAAAAGCAATGTAAACTTTCCTGAGCAGTCATAATGGAAATGTGGGACTATTGCTATCCATAAATTGGAAACTATTTTTATGTTGACATAGATTTCTGGATAGCCAGTTTATGTTCATAGTTATTTATATTAACTTATGATAAACTCAATTTTTATTATTAGAGCATTTTAATAATACATAGTATTTGGGTTCATTTTGACAAAATCATATAAGTAAGGAATTTGATTTCAATCCTTGTTCTCCTTTATCTCTCCTCTTCCCTCCCCCATTCTCCTTCATCTATTCTACTAAAATTCCTTTCTTCTATACATACATAAAGGTGAAATTCCCTTTTGTATATTTATAAATGTATGTCACATTATTTTCTTAAAGTCATTCCGTATTTTTCCCATTTCCCTTCCTTCCTCCATCCCCTTCTCTACTTCTTCTCCACTGAGCTTCCCTCCATTTTTATGACATCCTAACTCTTCCCCAACTGCCTTCTTTCCCTTATTTTGCTCTACCTTCCACAATGAGAGAAAACATTTGACCCTTGATTTTCTGAGTCCGACTTATTTTACTTAGCATGATTTTCTATAGTCCTGTCCATTTAGCATCACATGCCATTATTTCATTCTTCTTAATGCCTTAGTAGAATTCCATTGTTTCTTGCTCCATTCATCTACTGAGAGGCATCTGGGCTGATTCCATAATTTGTGTACTAGGAATTGTGCTGCTAAAAGCACCGTTGTGTCTGTATCCCTATAGTATGCTAATTTTAAGTCTTTTGGTTAAATACCAAGAAGTGGGATAGCTTGGTCATGTGGTGGTTACATTCCTAGTTTTTTGAGGAATCTCCACACTGCTTTACAGAATGTTTGTACTAATTTGCAGCCCACCAACAATGTAAAAGTGTGCCTTCCCCCACATACTTGCCAGATGATTATTATTCATGTTGTTGATAATTGTCATTCTGTATGGAGTGACATGAAATCTTATTGTAGTTTTGATTTGCATTTCCCTAACTTCTAGAGATGCTGAACAATTTTTATGTATTTCTTGGCCATTTGTGTTTTCACTTCTTCATTTTTCTTTGCTTCTTTTTCTGCTTTATAAATTGGGATATTTGTTCTTTTGTCATTGAGTTTTTTTGTGTTCTTTATGTATTCTGGATATTAATCCCTTGTCAGAGAAGTGTCTGGCAAAGATTTTCACCCACTCAGTAGCCTCTCTCTTCACTCTCTTAATCGCTTCCTTTGTTGTGCAGAAACATCAAATTGATTATCATTTTTATTGAGTTTTAGGGATCTTGTTGAGGAACTTAATGCCTGTATGTACATGATAGAGTAGATGAGCTCAAATTTGCAGAAACTTTTTCACATGAGTCTCTGCCTAGGTAGATTTACTTTCTACTTTTATTATGAAATTGATTTTAATAAATGCTTAACTTGGGCATGGTTGCATACACCTATAATCCTACTGGCTCAGGAGGCTGAGGCAGGAGAATTGCAAGTTCAAATCTTCAGCAATTTAGCAAGGCCCTAAGCAACTTAGTAAGACTCTGTTTCAAAAAAAAAAAAAAAAAAGGCCTGGGGATATGGTTCAGTGGTGAATTACCCCTGGGTTCAATCCTTGAGACCAAAACAATTTTAACAATTTAAAATTTAAAAAATACTTAAAAACAGGTAAGAAAAATATGCTTATTGAATATAGCCTATAAAATGAAAAACACAAAAGAAGACATGCAAAACGTGCAAAAGAAAACATGTAACTCAATGATATATAGTTAATACTTGTTAATTTTTTGGTATACTTCTGTGCATTTTTTTAATATCTAAATGATAGAAGTATATTTTATGAATATTTTAATGTTCTGATGTATTTTATTTACTATATGTCAAAGAATGTTTTATGTCTTTAAAATACTTAAAAACTGCTAAGTATATGTCCTTTATTCTACAGTAACTTTTAATTACCATTGAGTTGCTTTTAGTAATTCCCCACTTTTTTTGGCAATAGAGATTGAACCCAGGGGCACTAACCACAGAACCATGTACCTAGCCTTTTTTCAGTTTTTACTTTGAGCCAGAGTGTCACTAACTTGCTTAGGGTCCTGCTAAGTTGCTGGGACAAGCCTCAAACTTGAAATCCTCCTACCTGCAGCCTCCTGAGCTGCTGGGATTATAGGCAAGTGCCACCATGCATAACTATTTATTTCCCTCTTGATAGATTTGATGTTTTTGATTTTTGTATACAAAGTTATAAGTAATGCTGACACTGAGATACTTAGGTAATGTGTTTGGAGAATGTATTTTCTACTTACAAAGTACATACACATATACCTTTATCTCACACAATACAACAAAATAAGTATCTTAAGAATTAAAAAGATGCATAGTGAGAAAAGCCAACAATATCTAGAAGAACATGTAGGTGAATTTGAACCTAATGAGAAAGAACCTATAATTATATAAAAAAGCACAAAGAGGGGAAATCAATACATGTGATTACACAAAAGTTCTATATGTCAAGAAAACATCATATCCAGGTTTCAAGATGGCAAAACAGAGAAGTTTCCTTTCCTGGCTGCTCTAAGACATGAAAAAAAGAAAGAAGACAGGCAGCTTCTCAGCAAGGTGGATGAACAACAACAACAAAAAATGGAGAATTTGGAAGGGTGGGGTCAGGACAGATTGAATTTTGAGACTGAGCTCAAGACCAGGAAACATGGGGGCCATGGGGTATGTAGGGGACTCAGAATAGGCTTGCTTCTCGACTACAAGATTCGAACCCAGAAGAAATCCCTGGGGCAAAATTGTCCCTTGTTGACAGGCAATTACTGGGCCCTGGAGGTTCATTGATTTAAAATCTCCAAACCAATTCACATTCAGCAAAGTGCCTGGAACCCTCCTAAGCCTAAACTCTGCCACCAGGAATTCCACCTATGAGATTACTGAGATTAATGCTCTCATTCCAGTGATACAGAGGGTGGAGCATCCCACTCCAGATGACCCCACCTAAAACTGCTGAGAAGAGAAGCTGAGAATATTTTGAAATTTTTCAATGGAAAGAATTCTTTAACTTTTCATGGATTTTTTTCCTTTTTCCCATTCTTTTCACTGTTTAATTGTGAGCTTAATAGTACATGAACATTTATACATCCTCATATTTGTTTTATTCTCATTTCTAACATTTTTCAAGCCAGTTATTTTTCATCATTTTTTGAGGATTAGGATGTTTGAATAGTATATTTTAGTTTTTTTATTCTTTTGTTTTAATTTTTTAAAATTTTTATTCTTTATAATTTTTTTCCACCTACCTGTTTTCCTTGGTTCTTCTTCACTCTTTTCTTTTGCTAACAGCCAAACTCTATTGTTCTCTTTCACTCTTCCTTTAATTTTTCACTTCTATTTTCTCTTCTCTTCCCTCATAATCATCACACCCTAAATAACTGCTGTTCTCTCTCTGTCCACCATTGTAAACCCTTTTTCAAACTTCCTGTTTTAATCCCAGGCAATAACTGATATATAATTCTTTATTGCCATAATTAACATTGTAGACATCATAGTAGGAACTATTTGGTTTAATGCTGTATATTGTTTATATTGGCTGTTGTTGTTATTTGTCTCTCCTTAAACAGTGAGGTAGTAGAAAACTTCAGGGACACTATAAGCCCATGGGTTAAAATTCTACTGCCTCAGATCTGTATGGATTATGTGTGTAGACACACAAACAACATGAAAAAGGAAGAGACCAAATCACCCCAAACAAACCATGATACTCCAATAACAGAATCCATCACCACCACAGTAGAAGAAATATCAGAGAAGGAGTTTATAATGTACATAATTAAGCTGATATGTGAAGTGAAGGATAGTATAAGAAATGAAATCAGAGAGAAAATACAGAAAGTGAAAGATAACTTCAATAAAGAGATAGTGATTCTGAAAAATAAAAAAAAAAAAAAACACCAAGCAGAAATCCTTGAAATGAAAGAATCAATAAACTAAAGTAAAATTTAAATTGAATGCATCACCAACAGACTAGTTCACTTGGAAGACAGAACCTCAGGCAATGAAAACAAAATATATAATCTAGAAAGTAAAGTTGACTATGGAGGAAAGATGATAAAATACCATGAGTAGAATTTCCAAGAAATATGGAATAACTTGAAAATACCAAATTTAATATTTATTGGGATAGATGAAAGCTCAGAGTTAAAAATGAAAGGAATACACAATCTTTTCAGTAAAATAATATCAGAAAATTCCCTAAACCTAAAGAATGAAATGAAAAATCAAATATAGGAGGATTACAGGATTCCAAATATAAAAAATTAGAGCACACCCACACCAAGTCACATTATTCCAAAAATGTCTAACACACTGAATAAGGATAGACTTTTAAAAGGCCTCTGGAGGAAAACAACAGGTAACATTTAGAGGAACACCAATCCAGATCTCAGATGTTCTCTCAACTCAGACTCTCAAAGCTAGACGGTCTTGGAATAACATATACCATGCACATGTGAGGCACTGGGTTCAATCCTCAGCACCACATAAAAATAAATAAACAAAATAAAGATATTTTTAAAAAATCTATGGAACACTATGAATGCAATGCTAAGAGGAAAGTCCATTGAATTGAGCTCATTCATTAAAAGAATAGAAAGTCAACAAATAAATAACCTACCATACATCTCAGAGCCCTAGAAAAAGAACAAATCAACAGCCAAAGCAGTAAAAGAAGGAAACAATTAAAATTAGAGCTTAAATCAATGAAATTAAAACAAAAGAAACAATCCAAAAAATCAAAACAAGAAGTTGGTTCTTTGAACAAATCAATGAAATTGGTAAACCCTTAGCCATGCTAAAAAAAGAGAAAGAAAAAACTTAAATTACTAAAATTCATGATAAAAAAGGATATATTACAATGGACACTACTGAAATACAGATAATAATCAGAGCCTATTTTGAAAATTTATATTCTAAAAAGTTAGAAAATCTTTAAGCCATCAATAAATTCCTAGAGACTTATGACCTGTCCAAAATAAGCCAGGAGGACAAACACAATTTAAACAGATCAATTTCAAGCAATGAAATTGAAAATGCCATCAAAAGCTTAGCAAGAAAGAAAAGTCCATGACCAGATGAAATCACAACTAAGTTCTACCAGTCCTTCAAAGAAGAATTAATACTAATATTTCTCAAATTATTCTATAAAATAGAAAAAGAGGGAACCATTTCAAACTCATTTGTGAGGCTAGCTATCACCCTGATATCAAATTAGACAAAGACACATCAAGGAAAGGAAACTTCAAACCAATATCCCTGATGAACATAAATGCAAAAATCCTCAATAAAATTCTGGCAAATCACATACAAGACCATATTAAAAAGATAGTGCACAATAATCAAGTGGGGTTCATCCTAGGTTGGAAGGTGGGTTCAACATATAGAAATCAATTAACATAATTCATCATATCAATAGACTAAAAGACAATAATCATATGATCATATCAATATATGTAGTAAAAGGATTTGACAAATACAGTACCCCTTTATGTTCAAAACACTAGAAATACTAGGAACATACTTTAACATTGTAAAAGCAATATATGCAAAACCCAAGGACAACATCATTCTAAACAGAGAAAATTGAAGGCATTCCCTCTGAAAAACTGGAACAAGACAAGGATACCCTCGTTCACCACTTCTATTCAACATTGTCCTTGACATTCTAGCCAGAGCAATCAGACACAAGAAAGAAATTAAAGGGATATGAATAGGAAAAGAAGAATTCAAACTATCACTATTTGCTGATCACATGATTCTACATTTAGAATATCCAAAAAATTCCACCAGAAACTTCTGGAACCAATAACTGAATACAGCAAAGTAGCAAGATATAAAATCAATACCCATAAATCAACAATTTTGGGGATCAATCTAACAAAAGAGGTGAAACACAAACACCTCTACAATGAAAACTACAGAATACTAAAGAAAAAAAATTGAAGAAGACCTTAAACAGTGGAAAGATCACCCATGCTCTTGGAGCAGTAGAATTAATTTTGTCAAAATGGTCAGAGTACCATTATACAAATTTAATGCAATTCCCATCAAACTCCCAATGACATTCTTCATAGAACTAGAAAAATTAATCATGAAATTCATGTGGAAAAAGGAGACCTAGAATAGCCAAAGCAATCCTTAGCAATAAGGGTGAGGCAGGAGATATCACAATACTAGAACTTAAAGGATACTACAGACCAATGGTATGGTATTGGCACCAAAATAGACTCATAGACCAATAATACCGAATAGAAGACACAGAGACAAACCCACATAAATACAGTTATTTCATACTAGACAAAGGTCTGAAAAACATTCATTGGAGAAAGTATAGCCTCTTCAACAAATGGTGCTGGGAAAACTGGAAACCCATGTGTAGCAAAATGAAGTTAAACTCCTAACTCTAACCCTGCAAGAAAAAAAAAAATCAACTCAAAGTGATAAAAGATTTAAGCACTAGAACAGACCCTGTGCTTAACAGAAGAAAAAGTAGGCCCAAATTTTCACCATGTCAACTTAGGATCTGATTTTTCGAACAAGACTACTAAAGTTCAGGAAGTAAAATCAAGAATCAATAAATGGGATGGATTTAAACAAAAAAGCTTCTTCTGAGTAAAGGAAGCAATGAATAACATGAAGAGAGAGCCTACGGGATAGGAGAAAATATTTACCACATGCAACTCATATAGAACATTAATCTAACACCAAAACAATCAAAGAAACAAACAAAAAAAAATCCAATAAATAAATGGCCTAAAGAACTGAACGGACATTTCACAAATGAAGAAATAGAATTGATCAAAAAATATATAAAAAAATGTTCAACATCTGTAGCAATTAGAGAAATGCAAATCAAAACTACTCTAAGATTTCATATCACTCCAGTCAGAATGGCAATTAATCAAGAATACATTGCTGGTAGGACTGAAAATTGGTGCAACCACTCTGGAAAGCAGTATGCATATGTCTCAAAAAACATGGAATGGGACCACTATTTGACCCAGTTATCCCAGTCCTTGGTATAGAGCCCAAGGACTTAAAATCAGCATACTATAGTGATGTAGCCGCATTAATGTTCATAGCAGCTTAATTCACTATAGGTAAGCTGTGAAACCAATCTAATTGCCCCTCAATAGAAGAACTGATAAATACAATATGGTACATATACACAATGGAATATTAGCCATAAAGAAGAATGAAATTAGGCATTTGCTGGTAAATGGATGGAACTGGAGACTATCATGCTATGTGAAATAAACCAATCCCCAAAACAAAAGGATGAATGTCTTCCATGATATGCAGATTCTGACTCACAATAGGCATTGTGGAGAGAGGGAGGAGTGGAGGTTCACCACATTGGGATAAGGGGTAATTGGGAAGGGAAGGGGATAGAAATACAAAAGGCAGTAGAATGAATTAAACATATCTTTCCTATGTTCATGTATAAATACTTGACCATGTACAACTACAATACACATCATGTACAACCACAAGAATTGGAAGTTATACTCCATGTATGTATAATATGTCAAAATACATTCTACTGTCACATAAAACAAAAAACAAATAAAAATTAAAATTTTACAAAAAGCATCATATCCAAAAATAGTTTATGGCATTTTGGGAAAAAATATTTTAAATGATGAATGATCATTATAATATATAATCCAACATACGAATAAATATTAAAATAGTTGTACAATACATAAAACAGAGATGATTTGCTAAAAAATATAGTTCACTAACAGTCATAATATAAAATAGTCTTTCTTAAAAGTAGTCATAAAATAGTATTAAAACAAAAGTAAGATGATTATTTTATTGTTTATAAACTTGTACAACCTCTTTGAGGATTTATTTTATAATATGTGTAAAAATACCTCAAATAAGATTATATTTTCTAAAATAATAATTTAACTTTATGAATATGTCCTAAGCTAATAATCAATGATGTGATCATTTATGTATGTATAAGGAACTTCATTGCCCCATCTAAATGCCCAACATTAAAAAATGTGTAGCCAGGTGTTAGTGAGGTCTCATTCAGTGACACCCTGTCTCTAAATAAAAAATTCAAAATAGGGCTAGGGATGTGGCTCAGTGGTGGAATGCCCCTGAGTTCAATCCCCAGTATCTCTCCAAAAAAGAATGTTGAGAGCCATTGCCAAGTAGGAATGACAAAGGACTCTCCATTGTGGAAATGGGCTTGCCTTTGGACCCAGGTCATTTGCAGTGACATTGCATGTATGCTTGAGTAAGGTGACCTTGCTCAAGGACCAGGGTGGATCCGGGTTTAGGGCAGATCAGGTTTTAGGGAGTATCCTGCTCCTTGGGTTTAGGGAGGTTCCAGGTTTAAGGTGTACCCTGCTGGGAATAGGGCGTATCCTACTGCCTCAGGCATGTTGCTCCTTGAGTTCCAGTTGAGTTCTCCAGGGATTCAGAGAGTATTTGGGATTCAGAACGTGGATTTCTCCAGAACGTGTGTAGAGTGCTGGTGTGAGTTCGGAAATAAAGAGTTGCTGTTTGAATCTACAAGGTGTGAGTGGCTCGTGATTTTGTGCTCAGCCAGACTGCGGCAAAAGAATGTGTAAATAAAGTTATAGGGTGCAATGTGAATCTTCAAAGCATGGTTTTAATGGTTTTGCATTAATGTAATTGAGAAATGTTAACCACAATATGATTTTGTAAGAAAAAAATATTTATAGTTATAAAAATGAAAGGCAATATACAACATGTGAAATTTGGTTGTTTTTACATGGAATATTGTGTAAGATATTTAATTATTCTTTTATACCTTTCATCATTCCTTAAATCTCTTTTTTAAAACTTAGAATGATAATTATCTGCATATTGTAAAAGAAATGTGATTAATAGCTTTAGGAATGATTCCTAAAAGAGGAAAGGGGAATAAGGTTATAACCACATTAAGTCTTTGTCAAATTAAAGTCCTTTGATTTTAGCTGACCACTTCAATATATCCAGAGAATTTTTAATCTCCTATATTACTCAGTATATGCTAGGATTCTATCTATCTCAGGATCATCTAATTATATTATCAAGATGTAAAGTAAAATTTCATGCAACCATTGTGTATTTTAAAGTCAAATTTGACTAGAACAGTTTAGATGATGGGATTTCAAGCATCAAGCCATGTGATTAGGCCATGGGGGACTATGAGTAGTCATGGAACTGAGTTTTGCTAATAAAAATGGAAAGCTTTATCCTTGCCACAAAATGAAATTTCATGGACAAGTTTACCTAGTTCTGATCATCAAACACCAAATAATTACAGGTCCTATTATTTTTTCAGTCTTGTGATAGACAAAGGAACCTTTATTACAGGACTTTAGGAACTTGGAGTCATGATACATGTCAGGGAACTATTTAGAGCACTTTGTCCTAAATAAAGGTCAGTGATCATCTGAATCATGTAGGTAACTACTTAACCTTAGATTTCTGTGCCTAATTATCATTGTTCAGTACACAGATTCTACTTATCTGCATTTTTTAGTTTCTCCAATGACTCTGATGACTAGACAGGTATAGCAATCAATGAACTAGGCAACTTAAGAAGTCAAATATACTAGAAGTAAAATGATGAATATATATGGGCAAGAATATGATCAGGGTGGGTGTGGAATGGATAAATCTTACTATAGGAGGTGAATTTTCCATAGTAGTTGATGGCTGATTTACCATTTTAACTGTGATTATTACTTTAGACTCAGACTCTTTGTCAAAAGATATTTGTGTTTCTTTAGAAATGTTATGCTTTGTATATAATTAGTAGCAGTCATATTCACTACATGTTTTATTACCTTATTAAGATAAACCAAAGTGTAATAGAAAGTCAATGCCATGAAAAGGAGGAAGAAAACATTATCTTATAGCTAATATGGTTATTCATTCTTATTTATATAATATTCATTCATGTGCTTGGGATAAACAAGGAACCTTGGGAGGAGTCTGTAGAATTTTCAGGGTGAGACTGTTGAATAACTGAGTCAGGAGAGGTGGTAACACAACCAGGCAAGCTCGGTTCTGTGTCCTCACAATGCTCACATTTTTATGGATGAAGAAAACTTTTAAAATGAATAGCTGTGTGGGTGTTTCATGCCTGTAATCCCAGCAACTTGGGAGGTTGAGGTGGGAGGATCACAAGTTCAAAGCCAGTTTCAGCAACTTAGCAAGGCCCTAAACAATTCAGTGAGACCCTGTCTCTAAATGAAACATGAAAAGAGCTGGGGATGTTGCTCAGTGGTTAGGCACCCCTGGATTCAATTCTTGGTACCAAAATCAACCAATCAATCAATCAATCAATCAATAAGGTGAATTATCTAATATGTTAGAAGACATGTCTGGAGTATATTGAAAGAAGGAGTCTGTAGAATTGTCAAGGTGATATTGTTGAATAACTGAGTCTGGAAAGGGGTTAAATCACCCAGTATCTAGGAAAAAAATGTTCTAGGCAGAGAAATAGATAGCATAAGACACCCAAAATGGCAAGTGTGCCTCTAGGGTTTGAGGAGTAATCAGTAATCCTGTGTGAATCAGACGAAGGAAGTGAGGACAGAGGAGAGGGAGATATGGGCAGAGAGGTAATGGGGATGTCAAATTGCATAATGTAGGCAATTGTAAAGACATTAGCTTTTATTTTGAATGAAATCAGAATTCTCACTCCTAGTCTCTGGCAAGTGCTGATCTGATTTTTGCCTCTATAATTTTGTCTTTTCCAAGAATGCTATATATATGGAATCATATATATGCGATTTTTAAGTCTAACATTTTATGCTTAGAATAGTGCTTTGGGGATCTTCTTTGTTGTTGTATGTATCAGTAGCTCATCCCTTTTAATTGTTAAATGGTTCTCATTGTGTAACTATATCACAGTTTGTTTAGGCATTCACCAGTTTATGAACATTTGGGTTCTTTCCAGTTTTTGCTTATTATGAATAAAGCTGCTATGAACATTTCTGTAAAGTTCTTTGTGTGGACATATGTTTTCATTTCTCTTTGGTAAATTACTAGTATTGAAGTGGCTGGGTTATATGATAAGTGTATGTTTAATTTAGAAGAAAGTGCCAAATCTTTTCTAAAATGTCTGTATAATTTTCATTCCCCCCAGTAATGTATGAAAATTAAATGTGTTTTCCCTCCTTTTATTTTCAGTTTAAAAATATAGGTAGTCTTACAAATAAGTAGCAGTGCCTCATTGTGGTTTTAATTACAGTTTCTTAATGGTTAATGGGATTGATCATTTTTTTCTTGTGCTTATTTGCTATTTAGATGTCTTCCTTTAAATATTTGTCCTTTATGAATTTTGTTTTTCTCTTACATTTGAGTTGTGGTATTTTTATATTCTATATATAAATGTTGTATCAGATGTGTATTTGACAAATGTTTTCTCCCTGTCTGTAGTTTACCTTTTTTATTTCTATAATACTGTTTATTGAGTAACCATGGTTCCATAGTTTTTAATCTTTTCTTGGAGGCAGGGGGCTTTGCTCATATTAGGCAAGCCCTCTATTATTGAGCTACATCCCTGGCCCATTTTTAAAATTTTATTTTAAGACAGGGTCTCAGTAAGTTAGCCTTGGACTTATGATTCTCCTGCTGGGATTTCAGAGATGGACTGCTGTACCCAAGCCTCCATTTTTAATTTTGATGATGTCTAATTTGTGGCTTGCATTGTTTTGTATTATCAATGATATCTTTGAACAGTTGAAAGTCAGAAAAATATTCCTATTTTTGTTTCAGCAGTTTTATAGATTGATGTGTTAGATTTAGTTAATGTGTTAATTTTTGAATGTGCTGTAGGTCAAGGTTCATTTTAAATATATAAATGCATAAACTTTTCAGAACCATTTTTGAAAACTTTCTTTCTCCAATTAATTATGTTGAAATTATAATTTGTCAAAAATATTTGAAAATGTGTCTGTTGATCTACTTATAGATTCTCTATTCTGTTTCATAGATCTGTGTATCTTTTTTGAGGTGTGATATCTGTACATCTTTATGAGTCACAGCATGATAATTTGATGAATGTATATATGTGTTATGGTCAAAAAAAAGTAACAAGTACTTCCATTTCATCAAAGGCTAATCATTTCTATGCATTAAAAACTTTCATACTACTTTTTTTTCATTAAAAATTAGTTGTAGATGGACATAATACCTTTATTTTACTTAATTATCTTTATGTGGTGCTGAGGATCAAACCCAGTGCCTCACATATGCTAGGCAAGTACTCTACCACTGAGCCACAACCCTGGCCCTACTTTTTTCATTTTTAAATCTATCATATATTCTAATTAATAGTTACTGCACTGTCCTATATAAAGCCCAAACTGATTTCTCCTGTCTTCATTTTGGTGCCCTCCTCTAACTTCCTTCCATTCCCTGTCTCCCTGCTCTCCTCAGTTTCCATTAACTACTATTCTATTCCGTTCTTTTATGAAATTGAATTTTTAGTTTCTACAATTCATTCAGAACTTGTGGTAGTTGTTTGTGTTCAGTTTATTTCATTTAAACCCAATGATCTCCAGTTCTATCTATGTTGCTGCAAAATAATAGCATTTGATTATTTTGATGACTGAATAATATTTCATTGTGAATATTATTTCACACATTTCCTTCTTAATTTATTCATTGATGGATGCCTTAGTTAATTCCACTTCTTGACTACTGTGAATAGTACTACAATGAACATTGAAGTACATGTTTGACACACAAATGTTTGACACACTGATTTCATTTCCATTGGATGTATACCCAGTGGTGGAACTGACAGTTCATAGAGTAATTTTATTTTAAACATTTTCCTTAAAACTTTTATAAACTTACATTTTACTTTAATTTCTTGATCCTTTTTAAGATTAAATTTTGTATAAGTTGTGAGACTTAAAGTAATGTGGCCACCCCTACCTCTTTTGTCAAATTGTTCCAACAGAATTTGTTAAACAGAGTTTTTCCATTGAATTGCTTTATACCTTTGTCAAAAAATTAGTTGGGCATATGTGCAGGTTAATTTCTAGATTTTCATTTCTAATCTCCCCTACCCCTCTAGCTCCTGGTAACCTTTAATCTACACCACGTTTCCATGAATTTGCTGATCCTAGAAATTAAAGTAGAATTGCACAATATTTTCCTTTTTATGTCTTATTTATTTCACTTAATGTTTTCAAGGACCAACTATGTTATAGACTATTAGAGCTTTGTACCTTTTGTGGCAGAGTAATATCCGATTGTATGTACACACCATTTTTTGTTCATTTGTTACTGGAAACATGGATGGTTTCTCCATTGTGGCTATTGTGAATAATGCTGTAAAGAGCATTGGCATACAAATATCACTTTGATTATGTTTTCAATTCTCCTAGGTATATACATAGGGATGGAAAAGAAGAGTCATGATATTTCTATGCTCAACTTTTTGAGAGCTGCCAAATTGTTTTCTACACTTACTTTACGTGCACTCCATCAATTTCAAAGACTTCCAATTTCTCCAAATTCTCAATGACATTTTTATTATCTGTTTTTTATTATAACCATCCTATTAAATGTGTAGTGATAGCTCATTATGATTTTGATTTTTGCTTACCTAGTGATTAATGATGTACAGTTTTCATGTGCTTTTTGTACATAGGTGTATCTTTGGAGAAATGTCTATTCAAGTCCTTTCACTACTCTTTCAATTTTTTGTCTTTTTGTTGTTTAGTGTTAGAACTTCTTTATGCATTCTGGATATTAAACACTTATTAGACATGCGATTTGTAAATATCTCCTCTAATTTCGTAGATGGTGTTTTCATTTTCTTGATAATATCCTCTGATTCACTTTGTAAAAATATCTGTATTGGTGTATCATATAGGTTTACATAATTTTGAGATTCACTTTGGATATATGCATGAATGTATAATTTTCTCCATTTCAATCCTCAGTACTATCTTTACTCCTTGATTGCCTACCTCTACTTTATTGATCTTCCTTCTACTAATCTTTTTTTAGATTGGTGCATATAAGTGGAATTCACTGTAATATATTCATACATACATGTAGCATAGTTTAGTTAAATTCATTCTGTGGTTCTTCCCTCTTCCCATCCCTACTACCTCTCCCTCCATCATATTCCTCTACTCTACTATTCTTTCTATTTTCATAAGACCCCCCTCTTTTAATAAATCCTTATTTCTTTCTAGCTTCTAAGAGTGAGAGAAAATATATGACCCTGAGTTATCTGAGTCTAGCTTATTTCACTTAGTATAATATTCTTCAGTTCCATCCATTTACCTTCTTTACAGCTGAATAAAACTCCATTTGTTCATTTACTATATTTTCTTTATCTATTCATCTGAAGGTCACCTAGGCTGATTCCATAACATTGTTATTGTGAATTGCACTGCTTTATACATTTGTATACATGTATTACTATAGTATGCTGATTTTAATTCTTTTGGATAAATACTGAGAAGTGGGTTAGCTAGGTCAAATGGTGCATCCATTCTTAGTCTTTTGAGGAATATCCATTCTGTTTTCCAAAATGGTTGTACTAATTTGCAGTCCCACCAACAATGTATGAGTGTACATTTTCCCCCAAATCCTTGCCAGCATTTATTACTTGTATTCTTGATAATTGCCATTTCTAACTGGAGATGAAATCTCAACATAGTTTTAATTTGCATTTCCCTTATTGCCAAGGAGGTTGAAATTTTTTTTCATGTATTTATTCACCATTTGTGTATCTTCTTTTGAAAAATGTCAGTTTAGTTCATTTCCCCTTTTATTGACTGAGTTTTTTTTTTTTTTTGGTCTTAAGTTTTATGAGTTCTTCACATATTGTGGATATTAATCTTTTAATTAAAAGATTAATCTATTAATTTTTCTCCTATTCTGTATGGCCTCTGTTCATGCTCTTAATTGTGTCCTTTGCTGCACAGAAACTTTTTAGTTTTAAGCCATCTCACTTGTTGGTTCTTGGTTTTATTATCTTGAGCTTTGACATTCTTATTAAGGATGCCTGTGCTTGAACCATTATGATGCAGTGTTAACCCTGTGTTTTCTTCTAGCAATTTCACATTTTCTGATCTAATTCCTAAATCTTTATTCCATCTTGAGTTGATTTTTGTACAGGATGAATGGTAGGGATCAAGTTTCATATTTTTATGTATGGTATCCAGTTTTCTGAGCATCATTATTAAAAAGATTGTTTTTTTTTTTTCAAACATGTTTTTGGCATCTTTGTCAAGTATCAGATGGCAGCTAAGTATGTGGGTTTTTTTCTGTGTCTTCTATTCCTTTGTTCTTTGTATCTATTTTGATGCCAATATCATGCTGTTTTCTAACTATAGCTCTGTAATATGATTTAAGATCAGGTATTGTGATGCCTCCAATATTACTCTTGTTCAGTATTGCTTTGGCTATTCTGGGTCTTTTATTCTTCCATATGAATTTTAGGACTGCATTTTCTAATTCTGTGAAGAATGTCATTGGTATTATGATGAAGATTGAATTGAATCTGTATATTGCTTTTGGTAGCATGGCCATTTTAACAATACTAACTCTGCCTACCAAGAATATGGGAGGTATTTTCATCTTCTAATGTTTTCATCAAATTATTTCTTCAGTGTTCTATAGTTTTCATTGTAGAGGTTTTTTTTTTTCTTCTTTGGTTTTATTCCTAAGTATTTTTGTAGGTCGTTGTGAATGGAATAGCTTTCTTGACTTCTTTCTCAGTGGGTTCATTATTGGAGTATGAGAAAGCTATTCATTTGGGGGAGGTGTTGATCTTGCATCCTTCTAGTTTGCTGAATTTGTTTACCACCTCTAAAGTAGAAGTCTTCACTTTTGAATATATATATGAAAATATATATCCCAAAGGCACAACCCCAATAACTAACCTCCTCCAGCTGTACCCTACCTGCCTTCAGTTACCACTCAGTTAATCCCTATAGTGGATTAATGTATTAATTGGGTTAAAGCTCATTTTACCTCCAAACCTTTTTGCAATGACTCACACATGAGCATTTGAAGGGGCATCTCATATTTACACCATAACAGCATATAATTGCTGTTAGCATTCTTTTATACTCCTTTTTAATCTGTAAAGTCAGTAGTAATGTATTCATATTCATTTCTTCTTCTTTTCTTTAATTGTAATTCAATTGCATTGACCCTTTTAAAGAACCAACTTTGAGTTTTTTATTCTTTTTATTGTTTTTCTATTCTCTATATCGCTTTTCTTCACTCTAATCTCTATTATTTCCTCCCTTTGCTAGCTTTATAGATTTTGTATTCCCTTAATTTATAGATCTTTAAGGAATTAAGATAAGGTATTGACTCAGGGACTTTCTTTTTGAAAATGTAAACATTTAGAACTATATTTTTTCATCTGAAAGCTGCTTTTGTTGCATTCCATTGTTTTTCATATGCTATGTTTTCATTTTTTTAATCTCAAAATGTTTTCTAATTTGATTTGTAATTCATTCTCCATTCAGAATTATCAGAAAGTGGGTTAATTTCCATACATTTTTGAATACTTGGTTTTCCTTCTGCTGTTGATTTCTAGTTTAATTCCTTTGTGGTCAGATTGTATGACCTTCATCTTTTAATAGCATATAGAGACTTGTATTGTTAAGTAAAACATGATCTTTCCAGTGTGGAGAAAGGAGAATTCTTACACACTGTTGGTGGGAATTTGAATTAGTATATGTATTAAGAAAATAAGTATGGTGTTTCATAAAAACCTAAAAGTAGAATTACCATATAATCCAGTTATCCCACAACTGGATATATATCAAGTGGAAATGAAATTAGCATATCAAAGAAATACCTGCACTCTTGTGTTTATTACACCACTATTTGCAATAGCCGAGATGTAGAATAACCAACATGTCCATCAATAAATGAATGAATAAAGAAAATTTGGAATACAGAAAGTTTCACCCTAAGATACCATCTCACTCCAGTAAGATTGCCAGCCATTATGAAGTCCAACAACAACAAGTGCTGGAGAGGATGCGGGGAAAAGGGTACACTTGTTCATTGTTGGTGGGACTGCAAATTGGTGCAGCCAATTTGGAAAGCAGTATGGAGATTTCTTGGAAAGCTGGGAATGGAACCACCATTTGACCCAGCTATTCCCCTTCTCGGTCTATTCCCTAAAGACCTAATAAGAGCATGCTACAGGGACACTGCTACATCGATGTTCATAGCAGCACAATTCACAATAGCAAGATTGTGGAACCAACCTAGATGCCCTTCAATAGATGAATGGATAAAAATAATGTGGCATTTATACACAATGGAGTATTACTCTGCTTTAAAAAATGACAAAATCATAGAATTTGGAGGGAAATGGATGGCATTAGAGCAGATTATGCTAAGTGAAGCTAGCCAATCCTTAAAAAACAAATGCCAAATGACTGCTTTGATATAAGGGGAGTAACCAAGGTCAGGGTAGGGATGAAGAGCTTGAGAAGAAGATTAACATTAAACAGGGATGAGAGGTGGGAGGGAAAGGGAGTGAGAAGGGAAATCGCATGGAAACGGAAGGTGATCCTTAGGTTTATACAAAATTACATATAAGAGGAAAGGAGGGGTAAGAGAAAAATAATACAAGTGGAAGAAATGATTTACAGTAGAGGGGGTAGAGAGAGAAAAGGGGAGGGGAGGGGAGGGGAGGGGAAGGGGGATAGTAGAGAATAGGATAGACAGCAGAATACATCAGTCACTAGAATGGCAATATGTAAATCAATGGAAGTGTAACTGATGTGATACAGCAATCTGTATACGGGGTAAAAATAAAAATGGGAGTTCATAACCCACTTGAATCAAACTGTGAAATATGATATATTAAGAACTATGTAATGTTTTGAACGACCAACAATAAAAAAAAGAAAGGAAAATGTGCTATATGTACAAAAAGAAATATTCATCTATGAAATGAATGAAATATGGTCATCTGAGGCAACATGAATGGAATTGGAGGACACTATGTGAAGTGAAATAAACCAGGCATAAAAAGACAAATAACTACATGTTCTCACATGTTTCACATGTGCAAAATAGCACACTGATGCTATAGGTTTACAGAGTAGAAGCTAAGTTGGTATGAGAGAGGTTTAATAATGGGTACCAAAATACAGTAACAGAGGAGGAATGATTTCTAGTCCTGTACTGCTCAGTAGGGTGAATATAATTTACAAAATTTATCATATATTTTGTGATGTATATCTAAAAAGAACAAATAAAAACATACAAGATGAATATTCTAATTACCCTGATTTGATCATTCCACTTTATGTATTAGTACTGAATTATCATACTGTACCACATAGATATATAAAATCCTTATATGAGAAAAAAACCTAGTTATCATGGGGAACATCCCATGTGTACTTGGCCATATTTGCAGCCTGCTGTTATTGTATGGAGTGTTTGGTATTTGCCTGTTTGGTCTAATAAACAGTAAATAGGAGACATGAAAATATTATTTATTTTATTCTGTCCATTTTTAATGGGGTATTGACGTCTCAAACTGTAATTGTAGACCTGTATTTCTTTCCTCACTTCTGTTAGTTTTTGCATTATATTTTGGCTTCTGTCTTTTTGGGAAAATTGAAATAAATCATTATATATATATATATATATATATATATATATATATATATAATTGCCAACTCTTCTTGGGAAATTGACTCTTATACTGATATTTTCCTAGAGCCAGCACCAATGGTTCTCATTTTTAGAAAATTCCAAGTACCAATATTCAAATAGATAAAAAAAGAACTTGAGGACACAGATTTATTTTAATATTTTAACACAATCCATGCACATCATTCTCTCTTTTAACAGCTGTGACTTAAATTTTATTTTATCTACTATTAGTAAACTCACACCAGCTCTCATGTGACATATCTTTTCCCCACCCTCTTTCAATCTAATTATATGCTTAGTCCTAAAATGTGCCTCTTCTGGATAGTATAGAGTTAGACCATGTTATTCATCTGGTCCTATGACCTCTGCCTTTTAAATGGAATATTTCATTCTTTTTCATTTAAAGTCATTACAACTAAGGAAACACTTCTGCAAATTTGCTACTTTTTTTCTGTCATATATTTCTTTTGTGCCTTGATTCCTCATTATTATATCCTGTTATGATTATTTTTCTAATGTTATCTTTTTGATTTGCTCTAGTTTCTTTTTCTGTAATAAAAGGAATTTCAGTGAAGGCTATTTATAAGATCAAAGTTCATCTATGTACTATGATTTGTTTCAATTTTCCCATATTAATCCATTAATATGGGTTCAGTTGTGCATAATGACAACAATGACAGAGTTCACAGTGGTTTCAAAAAACAGATATGTTCCTGGTACATATAACTTGCATTTTACATATAAGTAAGTCATTCTTCAGGCAACTCAATGACAATCAAGCATTACTTTTATTTCCTTTTTATTTTTGTATTTATTTTTGACTCTCTACTTTTTCTCATGAAGTCAGCTTTATTCTAAATCTGACTCAATCTAATTCTAAAGATGTCTGTCTGTATCTCCTGTGTTTATTAGCTTCTTTGTTCACATTTAGTATGAGAAAGAACATCTTTTTATGTATCTTCCATTCAAATGAGAGAAAATTTCTTTCTCAGAACTCCTCAGCAAATGTTTCTTCAAATATAAATAGTTCAATATTTTTATGTTCATCTTTGGTTCAAAAATATTATCTCTAGAGGAAGTAGATACACCAATTGGCTTAACCAAATTAAAGTCTTCTTGGAGATATGCTTGGAGGTGGAGTGAATCTGACCTAATCCTTTCTACTGAGAAATTCATGTCTTGTTAGAATGGGGGAACAGAAACAAAAGAAGCAACTAAGAAAAGAGTATCATAAGTGCCTAGAGGAGACAATAGACTGAATAGCATCTCTGTAACTTGTGAAAATTATTTCTGTTACCTGGATGGCACAGAATTTGGAGACTGTACTTTTTTGAAATGGGAGTTAGCAGGCTATTACATTGTATTGTTGATTAGAAAAAGATTCATTTACTTTGGAGACAAAAAGAGCAATATTGCTTTTATATTATGACATATAAAAGCCCACATGGAAATTTTCCCTTCTAGATTGAAGAGCAGTAGACTTCCCTGAGGAGAAATTATCCCAAATAGCCATATTGTATTGAAGCTTTCTGTTCTGTTTGGACTAGAAAAAGCCATTCCATGTATTTGGAAATGGTTGAAAGTTGTGGAGTAGTGAAATGCCTTCAGGGTATGGGTCAAGATAAGAAGAAATGATTATACGTGAAAAAGAGGGGTGGAGAATGCAGTGGGCAAGTAAATTATTGTCAATATACCTGAGAAACCTGGAAAAAATGTGATTTAGAAACAGGTTCACTATTTAAACTTTCCTTTTTCATTAATATTTCACTCCACCTTGTCATATTCTGAGTAGTAGAACTCCAAAATAGATGAGTGGGAAAAAATCAGCTTTGCTTAATTCAAATAACTGAACAGAAACATATCTTTACTACCTACAATGAAATTAATATTTGTATTTTAGGTCAGAAAGGAATCAGTATTAAAAATTATATATATAAATGGATTTAAATTTTCACTAAAAATCTAGAAATATGTTCTTGCTTTTACCCTTTTTTCATTTTCCTTTTTGTGGAAAAAACTGAAGCTAAAATCTTCTAGAACTTAAATTTCAGTGCCATATGTTGATGTCCAGGAATCAAAATGGAATATTGAATAGGAAGAAAAGCAAAAACACCTGGGATCCCTCTATTTTCTAAATTTTATTGAGAAGAAATCAGGGAGAAATAGTATAGGTAGTGAAAAATCAATCAAAGGCTTAGTCCCATCATATCCTTCAATCTAGACTCTATAATTCAGCTTGGCAAATGGAATTTATTACGGGCTTGTCATTTTCAGAAACTATTTGGCCTGTAACAAAGCTGCTATCACATATAGACAGAATAAGAACTGAATATAAAGTGTGACAGGGAATTTCTCCCCTGACCCTCCCAATCCCCACCTCAATCTATGAAATGCCATCTTTAGAGATTTATAAATGCACAATTGATGTTGCAAATTCAGGCATATCATGGTTATTTCTGATTAATGGCTGATACCAGACACTTTTCCTTTTTGTTCCTTAAATGGGGGCCTAGTTGAATAGAGATTTTTTTTGAATAGATAAATCTATATTTTGGTTAGGGTTAGACTAGTGGGGAGAAGAAAGGAAGAAAACATCTGAAAATTTGAGGCTGTTCCCCCAGGTGATTTGTCACATGAAGTGTGCATTGTCTGACATTGGAATAGACCAAAGAAGGATCCAGGATGACAGAAAGGCAAAGGGGATTACTTCTGAGAACCTTACCTTCTCTAATTGTTTACTCAAAACAAGACTTGCCTACAGATGTTCTTCATGTTTTCTATACTGCAATTCATCCTTTTGTCCTGTCTTCATATCTTGGCATCAGAAACAAGGTACAGATATTTTCCTAGAGCCAGCACCAATGGGTCTCATTTTTAGAAAATTCTAAGTGCCAATATTCAAATAGGTAAAAAAAAAAGAACTTGAGGACACAGATTTATTTTAATATTTTAACACAATCCTTTACATTTGAAGATCAAAATTTCTTCTACCAGGAATGTCTTTAGTGCATTTAAATTCACAGATCATTTATTTCTTGAAATTGGAGCACAGAACATAAGAAAGAGCCATAAGAAATGATGATAACCTGCTATAATATTATTATTTAAACTAATAGAAAAGAATTGTGTACCTGACATCTCAAGGTAATTAATATCTATTTAGTGCTTTCTCATCAGTAGGGATTCCAATAAAACCAAAGCCCAAAATAACATGGAAAGGAAAGGAAGAAGAAAGAAGAAGCTACAGATTTTTAAAATTTAGTACTTTCATTTCTGTTAGCCACATTTTGAAATTTTTATATACAAGTCTTACAAATCCTTATTTTAATTTATTCCTAATTATTTTGTACTTTCAATTCTACTGTGGATGATATTATTATTATTATTATTTTACTATTTTTTGACTGACGGTGAAAAACTGAATGTTCCAGTCTGATGTCTTATCTAGCCAGATTGATTCCTAGGTTGTAGGAATTGGGATCCATGAAGCCCTTTATCACTGTCCTAGTTCCAAGGACCCTAAACTAAGAATCTTTTGTAAATGAGGCTTGTGTCTATGGTCTCCTAAATAGTATATGTTCGTTAACAGATGTATCTATTAAAAAGACATCAATTTGTGGCCAAGACACTGAAGCTAAGCAGTTGGCTGCTTCCTATAATTATGAGCTAGAGAGAATTTGGTGTCTGTTTCAAAGTACAGGATATGCAAGGCATGTGCAAACTCTGAAGAAGAGGCATCCAGGGAATTTTTTGAAGAGCTCAGGCAAATGATTAGCATGTATCTGAAGTCCTGTCCCCAGAGGAGCTGCAAGTTTTTATCTGAATATAGCAGGTCAATTTCTTACTAATAAATGTACACCTACAAGCGGTACTTTTGATAATCTTCCTTCCTGCCTAGACTCAAATAATGCCATTTTACGTTCTGGTCGATTTTCTATAGACCAGAAGAAAATTGAAATGCTTTGCCTCTTATTTTCAGAGTACCTCCATTTCATATTGTAGTTTAAATCTTCTCTTTCTTTTCTCCCCCTCCACAACCTTTCTTTGTTAAGGAACTCTCTTTCTTTGAGCTCCCTCCTTCACCCCCTCCTTTCCTCAATAGGAAGCTAAATGAAGATATTTAAAAATTCTAGCTAAAGAGGCAGGAAATGGGTTATCACTAAATGAAGGAATTAATCCAGAGTCGAGCAGCCTGGCATTCAAAAGCCATGCTGCAGTCCACAGCATACAATATTATTTAAATCAAATTTTTTGTTATCTAAAATAACATGAAGGAAAAATAATTCAAAAAAGTGTACCATGAAAAAAAACTAAAATTGGCTTTCCAAAGACTTAAGAGCACTTCGATTTTTTTTCTGCCACAAAACACTGATTGGCTTCTGTAGCAGACCTAGAAATTCTGCAATTAGAACAGTCTGAGCTCATGTTCTTGGGTCTTAGTAACCGAAATAGACGAGAAGCAAGGTAAAGTTATCTTTTAAACCAGCTTAAATATTTGAGATTTCTGAAATGTCAAAAGATTACTGATTTACTCAATTAAAACTTCTTAAGATTTAATGTTAATATTCAGCTATTCTACAAATAATAGAATGCATATCAACACAATTAAAGCTGTATTTTAAAATGTTTAAAAAGCTATGTATGATTTTTTAAATGTGCAATTTAAAAATATTTTAGAGTGTGCAAAAGATCCTGAATGCTGTTATTTAAATTTGAGGCAAAATCTATACTCCCAAACTCCACATCAAATGACTTTTCATTTGGATGGCTGAAGTAAGTTACTTTGTATCAGTTGAAATTTTTTTATAGCTCTTAAGTAAGACTAGCCACCAGGACTTCCTATCTTCATTTATTGTTTCTATCTTACTAACTTAGCAAGGCCCTAAGCAACTTAATGAAATCCTGTCTCACAATAAAAATTAAAAAGGATTGGGGATGTGGCTCAGTGGTAGAGCGCCCCTGGGTTCAGTCCCCAGTGCCAAAACAAACAAACAAAAATAAAACAAAGAAAAACTGTGTTTTCATGTGACTCCATGAATTATCTTTGCTGAGCAGGGATTTTAGGAATATACACTTAGTAAGATAGAAGCAATAGAGCTGACAATCTGCTTAGGGGTTTAAGTATCGTATGAGTGAGGTGGAAAAGAGGAGGGTTCTTCTTCCACCCCCTATTTTCCTTATAGAAAGTGAAAAGGAAGTCAATGAATGTGTTTATCATCAAAAATAAGGAAAAAAAAAAGACAAGATGTTGAGAACTAAGGATGGAGAATGGGATGTCAAATACTGCAACCAGCAGGGCATCTCATATATGTCATTCAAAATGTATAATGTCAATTCATTTTATATTGATACTACTCTTTGCATAATGTAATCATTCTTCTATAAAGCTGAAAACCTTAAAGATAATAATAGCTGATGTTTGTTGAGCACTGCATATATGAAGTCACTGTAGCAAGGGGAAAGTGTTTTATATGATTTATCTCATTAGATCACAATAGGCAAATAAGGTAGTTGTTATTATTAACTCAATGTCACAGATGAGGAAACTGAGGTAAGGAGGGATTTAATTAAAGTCATATAACAAGTAACTGGAAAAACAACATGCAGATTTGAATTGACACATGACAGGTTGCTGGGCTCCTGGTCTTAAACTGTTGGACAGTATATATGTAAAAATTCGTTATCCTGAATTTTATTTCCATAGGATCCTCATCTCTAGGTGGATACTTACAGATTATATATATATATATATATATATATATATATATATATATATATATATATATAGAGAGAGAGAGAGAGAGAGAGAGAGAGAGAGAGAGACATTTATGTATATATGTATATGATGTAATACATACATATATGTGTATATACAGACATGATTTATTGGAAGCCCTTTATAGAAATAGTAACTTCATTCATATAGCTTATTCTAGTATTAATAATTTCAGAAATGGTGGAGAAATAACATGAAAATACTTTTGAGCAGATTAGATTTTTGTTTCAATTCCATGAATAAGCATCTGCCTAGGCATAGCATTAGGAACTGAATCTATGTTCCTTTTAAGAGGAACATAAAGACCATAATTTCCTGTCCCATAATTTTTCAGGAGGCAACACTGAGATCTAGAGATAAAGTAATCTTCCTAAGATTTTCCAGCTAGTTAACATCAGAGAGAGTGCTAGGATTTAAGTATGCTTGTTCCTCACCCCAACTCTCACCAAAGCTCATAGAATGATCTATATAGCTTTTGAATTCTGTATATATGGTTCAATCTTGCCTAGGTAAAGATGTACCTCCTGGGAATTAAAAATTGCCCAACCATTTCAAAATAGATATTGCCTTGCTTCTGCTGGAGATTGGACTCTTCATAGTTTTATCCTGGGACAGTAGTGCTCTCTATTGGGTCTCAAGGCCAAGTACATTACCAAAGCACACATGTGTTTTGTGTGGTAAAACCATCTCCAGAGTTAAGAACTATGGAATGGCTGTGGGGAAAAAAAAAGCTGACTGAAAGAACATTATGTTTCTGATGCACTGTAAATTGCAAAAATTCAGGTTAAGGGCTCATGGATGAATCCATTTGCCTGTCCAGAGAAAAAAATGGACATGTGCCCTTCTGAAGGATGTATGATAAAATGGTAAATGGAAAAGTTTTTTCTAAGTTGCTGTCACAGTCCCTGCACACTAAAAATGAGTACTTTAAATACAGCAATAATATGGCACTATTGTACGGTAAAAATCATCTTGGTAAGAAATGCAAGCCCTATTTTAAAATACACCCTAAATAGTCCATTTACTCCAACAAATGGCAGCTGATTGGGCTGTGCTGTAATTGGGTACAGCATTGAAGAGCTGCTTTGCCTATTATTTAAATTTCCAGTGAAGAAATAGCTTGTTCCTTCATCTCTACTCAACTCATTTTTCTTTCAGGGCCACAGATGTGTCTTGGCCATAGCACAGCTTCAGAGAAGGAAACAAGTGAGTGAGTTTAGGAAAAGCAGCTCTGCTACAGCAAAATTCGCAGTCATGACAACCAAGCCGCCTCTGTAAATGGTATAGGCCCACCTTCTCTCCAGGCATCTGCTTAGCAGCTCAAGGAACTTAGCTGACAGCAGGGATAATTTGCACACTACAGACCTGCTCTGTCAGGGTAGATGAGTGCTTTCGTCCTATTCTCCTTGCCCAGGTGGCTGTGGTGGGTGGCCTGAGGTAGGGTGTATGCAAATCAAATCAAATCAACAACTATATTTGAGCACCTGCTCAGTGACTGTCTGTGTATTAGACTTTCTTTGAAAGTAAAATCCTATAATTCCATGGGGGAATGTTAGAAGGGAAGAATTTAATACCATACAAAGCAGCATGTAACTTTTTTCCCTTTTTATATTTTTCAGGCATCATATATTCAACATATCCAAAATGATCTTCCTACCCAAACCTGTTACACCTGCTGTGGCTTGCAAGTGTATAAAAATGCCCTGCCACCAATCTCCTTCCCCAGATGAGAAACTTAGAAGAGACATTTCCCCTTTTCTCATCTCCTTCACTCAATCATTTTACCATGGAATTTCAGCTAATCCTACATCATAATTACAATTCAAATCTATTTTCTTTCCTATACTCATTGGCACAGTTTTAGGTATCATTTTACCATATTTTTATTTGTGCATTATAGCTGTACATAATGGTGGGATTTGTTGTTATACATCTGTACATACACACAATACAACAATATATTTTGGCCAATATCATTCTCTAGTATTTCCACTTTTCCTCTTTTTCCTCCCCCTGGTCCCTTTTGTCTTCTCTATACTGATCTCCCTTAGATTTTCATGAGACCACCCCCACACCTTCCTTTTCCTTTTTACTCTCTAGCTTCCACATATGAGAAAAATATGACCCTTGACTTTCTGAGTTTGGCTTATTTCACTTAACATCATGATATGAACTTCCATCCATTTTCCTGCAAATGGCTGAAAATGAATTTCTTCATTCTTCTTTATGACTGAATAAAACTCCATACTGTACACATACCACATTTTCTGTATCCCTTCACCTTCTTAAGGGCATCTAGGTTGGTAGAGTGATACATGCATACCCATGTTTATAGCAGCCAAATTCAAGTATCATATTTATACAGTACGGGAATGGCCTACAAATAACTTGGAATGGTTTTCCAAATCACAATTTTTACTTCTCTGGAATTCAAATTTCAAGAAAACCTGATCTACAATTTTATCTCATCACTTCTCTACTTAAAACATGACAATGATGCCTTATAATTTTCAGAAAAATAAATTTAAGTTTTCAGTGTGGCACATAAGGCATTCTGTGATGTGGCTCCTGCCTGTCTCACTCAGGTATCAAAAAGGTGTGATGCATTATTATAGGTAATTCTTATTTATCAAACCCTTATAGATACCAAGAGTAACAAAATATATATTTGAAAAAGATGTGACTTACTTTGTGTACAACCAGAGATATGAAAAATTGTGCTCTATATGTGTAATATGTATTGTAATGCATTCTGCTGTCACATATGACAAACTAAAATTAAAAAAATTAAAAATACCCTATAATTGGAGCATTTCAGTAATACAGACATGCTTTTCATTCCTGAATTACTTAATTCCTTATTCTCTAAATTTTTTGGTAAACATTATTAGAACCTTTTTCAATAATTAATAATTCATGAGGGAGTCCATTGCCTTGTGCTCCAGGAACCCTTTAGGCTGTTGAACTTTTATCTTATAGAAACAGGCCTACAGGGCTGGGGCTGTAGCTCAGTGGTAGAGCACTGGCCTCGCACGTGTGAGGCCCTGGGTTCGATCCTCAGCACCCCTTAAAAATAAATAAGTGAAATAAAGGTATTGTGTCCAACTACAACTAAAAAACAAATATTATTTAAAAAAGAAACAGGTCTAAAGTATCAACTATGTCTGTGGTTTAGACTTGCTGTTTCTAGAATTTTGTTCTTGCTAAGAAGAGTAAGATGAAATTAGAGGATAAAGAAATCTGCTATGAAAATATTAATTGCATAAGTTTTGTTTGGTTGGGTTGTATTTGGTTTGGTACCAGGGATTGAACCCAGGGCCAATTTACCACTGCCACATCCCCATCCCTTTTTAATTCTTTTATTTTGACATAGGGTCTCACTAAGTTGCTTAGAGTCTTGCTAAATTGCTGAGGCTGACCTTGAACTTGCAATTCTCCTGAGTCAGCCTCCCTAGACATTGAGATTACAGGTGTGTACTACCAAAACCAGCTAATTATATAAGTTTTAATCATGTCTTCTTATAAGGATTCAGTATGCACTGGGCGCAGTGGCACACAACTATAATCCCAGAGCCTCGGGAGGCTGAGACAGGAAGATTATAAGTACATAGCCAGCCCCAGCAGAAGCAAGGTACTAAGCAACTCAGTGAGATCCTGTTTCTAAATAAAATACAAAATAGGGTTGGGTATGTGGCTCAGTGGTTGAGTGCCCCTGAGTTTAATCCGAAGTACCCACTTCCCCCCCCCCCAAAGGTTCAATTGTGCATCCTTTGCTTGAATTACCTATAAGTAAGAGCACAGAATTATTGAAGGCCCAGATTTTACAAAGATTACTTTTCTTGAGCTTATATACCCAGTATCCTCTTTTCCTTAGCCTTATCATAGTATTTTTGGTCCATAATATGTTTAGTCTATTTAGTCCCGTAAGCTTATGGTATATTTTACTTCTATGATAGACTAAGAATATTGCTACTGTATTTTCTTAGAAAAATTCTAGGCCCTGGGCTAAAATACTTGGGATATATTGGTGAACCAAAGAGACAAAGCAATTATATTCTAGCATGGGGAGAACTTGGGACAGTGTGATAAAAATGTTAATCAACCAAACTTATAAGTAATTGTGAATTTTTAATAATGATAAGTAACATGTACTTCAAAAAGAATTGTCAATGGTAGAGAATGCTACTTGGCTAGGTCATGAAAATATCTGAGAAGATGTCATGTAAACTGAGAATAAATGCATAAAAAAGATCTAGTAATGCAAAGAGTTGGTAGATGAACATGCCAGTCAGATAGGACATAATGCAAAAGGTCCTGAAGCACATCATATGCTTATTGTTCTAATAGTAGAGGAGATTTAAATGTGACTAAAGTATATTAAATGGGAGGGTGAGAAATGTGAGATGAATTTTGAGAGGTAGATAGAGGCTAGATCATAGGGAACCCTAAAGATTAGTGTAAGAAGCTTGGGTTTTATTCTAAACCTTGGGGGGTCTTCAAATAATTTTAATCATGGCAGAACAATGATCTAAATTCAAATATACCACTACTATAGATTGTGTGAGGTGACATAAATGGAACAATGGAACTAGTTAGGAGGCTATAGCAATGGTTCATTGAGCAATAATTGTGGCATAGATGAAGGTGATAATGATGGAGGTAGAAGTAGAATAATTTTGGGTATGTTTTGGAGTAAAATCTCCTTAATCTACTCATGGACTATATGTTAGGCAGTGGTGTATGATAGACAGGTTTCTGGAGCCATCAACTCTATAAAGCAGTGAAATGAAGAGTAGGAAAGGATCTGGTTTGGGGAAGTTAGAAATCAAAAGTACTAGTTGGAACTTATTTCTGTTAGATATTCAGGTAGATGCTATAACTGTGGTGTTATGTGAGGTATCCCCCCAAAAGCTCACATGTGAGACAATGCCACAAGGTTTGGAGAAGAAATGATTGGGTTATAGCCTTAGTCTAATCAGTGAAATAATCCCTGTTGAGATTAACTGAGTGGCAACTGGAGGCAAGTGGGGCGTGGCTGGAGGAAGTGGTTCATTGGGGGCATGACTATGGGGTATATGTTTTGTATCTAGAGAGTGGAGACTATCTCTCTCTGCTTTCTGATCTTCATGTGAGCAGCTTCACTCTGTCACACCCTTCCACTATGATATTCTGCCTCACCTTGAGCCCTGAGGAATGGAGCAGACTCTGAAACTGTAAACCCTCAAATAAACTTTTCCTCCTATACAATTGTTCTGGTTGGGGTTTCTAGTCACAGCAGCAAAAATGCTGACTAAAATATACGGTTAACATTGTAAAAGTGAATACACAGTAGAGGACCAAGAGAATGAAAAGTTACTCCCGATAGGTAGCTGTGATGGTAGATCAAATAAGAGAAAATATTTGGCTTGGGTTTCTGTGGTACAAAATTGACATATTTCATATTTCATACTACATTTTTCCATTCATTTATGGAAACAAATAAGCCAACCTTGTAGAAGTAGAAAACAGAAAATTGGTTAGTAGATATGGAAAAGGGCAAGGGGGAAGAGGGACAGAAAGAAATTAAGAGGAACTTAGAAGGGTGTTTTGAGTGGAGGGAAGGGGAAGATTTAGAAGAAAGGTGGTCACATAAAATTAATGCATTATTTTGCATATATGGAAATACCACAGTGAATCCCATCAATTTGTTCAATTAATATGTTAATCATTATAATAATAAAACATAAAAATTGATGTATTTTAAAATGACTTTAATTTGAAAGTGAAGTTTGAAAGTAACTTTGATTTCCTATGTCTTTTATTGTTGCTGTCATCCCCAGAGGCAATGAAACATTTGAATTAAAGTCTTTGAATTTTCCTTTTTCCCTATCTGTATACAGACAGGAAGACTTAGTAATTTGGCTTGGTGATTGGGTACTATCAGTAATCACTGGCATATGTACATGACACTATATCAGAATTGAAAATTTTTTGCCCAGGTATCTAGTAAAACATTGCATTAGATACCATTAAGAATCCTTGAATTCCTAACTGAAAACAAAGTAATGTGCTTGTTCAGAAAAATGATGATTTTTGAGATGAATCAAAAAATTGAGGATCAGACAGGAAGCATCTAAGAAAAAAAAAAGACTCTCAACAAATTCTATACTTATGGTAAGTTCCAAGAAAATAGTAAAGTCAAATGTTTTTCTATTTACATTCATGAGGCATAATTGAAAAATACATATTAATCATTACTGTATGATTTCAAATCCCATTCTTGATGAGTAGATTGAAATTAATCTCCTACACACAGGGAAATTGGGAGTTTTCTGTTATTAATCCTTCAGTTCCCTAGCTATAAATGGAAATCTAGAATCTGAGAAATTGGGAGAAGCATTTAAAAGTTCATAAATAAAAGGTTTCAAAAAAGTTCATAAATAAAAGCAACTTAAGAAATCTTCAGCTGACTTCTGCTAGGGAGGTAAACAGGCACAGAGGCAGCCTAGTGATGAGAAAGGTATAAGGACTTAGACTCAAATAGACTTAGGTGAAACTTTGAATCTATTATTTATTAAATTATTTAACATTTCTAAACCTTAGTTTATTTGTAAAATTGAAGTTAAAACTGCGCATACATAGGTTATGACTGCGATATTAAAAGTTTCAACATATCCAAAGCACTTAGTTATGAGAACTGCTCAATAGATTGTCTAATGTTCACAGAAAAGATTTTTGAAAAATAGATTTTTTTTACATACAATTCACATATCATATGATGCATCTATTTAAAGTAAAATTCTATGGTTTTTAATATCACACACAGAAATTATATAGAATTTGATGCAATTGGAGAAGGAAAAACATGGTTAGATGACTGCTTTTGAAAGGGTGAATAATTAATCTTTATTGGGCACACAAAGTCAGTACTCAAATACTGATGTATTAAATTAAGTTGCTATGAAAATCTTGTTGTCATGCAAGAAAGCACGTATCTCAGTGTTTTTTGTGGTGCTGGGGAAACCCAGGCTGTCATACATATTAGACAGGTACTCTCCCACTGAGCTCTAACCCCAACCCTATGTCTTTTTTTCATATTGAAAGAGTCACCTCCATCTGTCTACTGAAAATTAATATATTCAAAAATAATATGGTAAAATAAATAACAGTAAAATTGATGGATCGTTTATGGCATGGCTTCCTTGATTCTGCCCACACATATATGGTGGCTTATGACTTCCTTTACACATATACACTTCATATATAAAAGACAGATTTTCTCCTTATTTTGTATTTTTCTTCTTCTTACAATGAATTTGAGGCTCTCTCAGTGAATGACCTGAAGAAAATAAAACTGTATGATTTGCTTCTTGAATCGTTATGCAAACTACCACTTTTGAATAAAATAAAGGCAGTCTGGGGAAGAAAATAAAGGCAAGGGAGGGATAAAAGAAAATATAGTATGAACAGACTCGATCAGTGGATTCCTATTAAAATCAATATGACCAGTGATTTTCCAAGAGCAAATGGACTATGTAGGGGCCTGCTCGAGTATCTACTGAGATTTTTCCAAGCTTAACATCTTAAAATCATGAAAATTTTTGTTAAGACAATTATATGAGATCCTTTAATTTATAAGATAGTATTATACACAGACTCTGTATGCTCAAGTATGTGTATGCTATGAAAAACATCTTGCCTGATCCTTTGCTAAGTCACCTTTACAGACCACACATCAGCTATTTTGCCACCAGCTAGACTATACAAAAATGCTTGATAGTAAGGGTCTTGGGAAGGCAAGTGAATTCATTTCAAGTCGATAATGTTGCCTTTCCACAATTTTCTTATTAGTTCAAATACCAATTGTGGAATTACCTCATCAAGTCTTCTGACTTTAATAGACCAATTTTACTGCTTCAATAAACACTTCAGTACCCAAGTATCAACAGTCACATTCTTACCTTGAGTGTTTATTGAGCTATCTTTTGTATCACATTGAATAACTCTCTTGTGGAAAATTCCTATAAATATTTCTAAATACTTGATTTGAGCTTCATAATTTTGATCAATAGATAAAAATCTCTACTATCTGCTTATGAGAATTTTAGGGATGGAATAGGGAAAGAAAGTAGAATGAATTTGAAATAACATTCCTATGTAACTATATGAATATACCACAGTAAATCTCACAGTCATGTATGTCCACAGAAATCAGTGGACTAGCAGGGGATGGAAAGGGGAAGTATTAGGACTTGATTTGAATGAATTATATTCCACGCTTTTATAATTATGTCCAAATGAATCCTATTGTCATGTATAACTAAAAAGAACCAAGTAAAACACCAAACAACAATAATGAAAATAAATGACAGTATACATTAAACTCCATTCAATAGGGATGACTTCCTACATCATGTCTATATGTGTTTTGTTTAATTAAATATGTATACTACATATATTATTTCATTATAAATATGCAATGCATGTTTCTTTGTATTGCCAACTTATTATACCTTATCGCTGCAGGAAAGTTGTCCACTTTGTTCTTCTATCAGATTAATGCAGGAAAATATACAGTTAACCTACTTGGCATCTGACAGCTTAGATATGTAGAAATGTCAATATACAGGAAAATCCCGATTTTTCTGCATGAGAAAGGTCAGTTATAGTAAATTTAGTATTCTAGTGACCTGAAGATTAGAAACAACAACAATGTAGTGATTTTACTCTTTTGTTAGTGGCTATTTTTCTAAAGTGTTAATGCTTATTTTATCCCTTTAGTAAACAAAGTGATATGACCATTAAATATTCATTGAATAAGAAACTTAGTAGGATCAGAAGCCCATGTTCTTGAAATTTTTGTTTAAGTGAATTAATTCTACAACAGAAGCTTAAAGTTTACAATGTGCTTCTTTCTCCTAAAAGAAGAAACATTTCTCTAAGGGTTTCAGTTAGTACAGTTCTGATTATTGGTAATTGAACTGTAATTAAACATACTGTTCAATTACAGGGATCAAGAGACAGATTCTTCACCAGGCTCAATCCCTTGCTCTGCTTCATTCTAGTGACATAATTTAATATGATTTCTATCTTAGTTTTTATGATCCTTTGTTTACATTTTTTTTTCATCTGTTAAATGGGAATCACAACAATTCCTAAACCAGAATTTGTTGTTGAGAGTTAAATGGGTCATTACATGTAAAGCACTTAAGATAGTATTGGTACATTGTAAATGGTAAATAAACATTATTGATTTGCTACAGTTTAGGTTTAAACATAGTTTTAAGATTGTGTGAATTGCAGAAAGATAGTTTTATCTACTATTTTTCTAACTACTCTTTTAATGTGTTTTCATACTACACTATATAGTTTGCTTGTTGCTGGTGGATAGGAAACGAAAATCTTTCCTTTGTTCCTTCATCTATTTGTCCACATAAATACCAAAAAAATAAATGATGAACTCATAAGGACCACAACACCTATATATGCCAAGAAACTCAACATTAGGCTTAGAAAATATCATTTATTGTGGTAAAACTAGTATAATGTTTGGAGATGAGAGATTATAGGGCAAGAGGTAGTACTTTGCTATTTGCAGAGGCCAAGGCTAAGCTTGAACTAAGTTATAACTCAAATAAATCTTCCTGTGTAGTTAAAAATTTAGAGTAGAAAAAATTATTATCTGCCCCCCACTCGTGTATTCATTAAAGCCTGATGTGAAGTTTCGTTTCCCTATTCTATAATATTAACAAAACAGTCCTTTCTCTGGAAAAAGTTATTTGAGTATTACACCTTTATTTATTAATTTGCATCACTCAATGTCTTGCAAGAGGGCAATGTCAGACAGCAAAATTATTGGATGGAAAAAATTTTAATGAAGAAGCTATGTATAGTGAGACACAGACTATTTACTATGACTTATATATTATGGGTTTCATCTCTAAACTCCATACCTAAGTGTAAAAATAGATACTATCGTCTATATCACAATGAAGAAACTGAGATTCTGAGATGTTGAGTTAGTTCCTCAAGACCACATTAAGTGTCAGGGAGGAGATTTGAACCTGAGCTAAACTGAGTTTTTTCCATAATAAATGTAGAGGGAAGTGTGTAAAAGTTTTGCAAGCATGGAAATGAGACAAAT
Source organism: Spermophilus citellus (assembly GCF_964194105.1). NCBI lineage: Eukaryota > Metazoa > Chordata > Mammalia > Rodentia > Sciuridae > Spermophilus > Spermophilus citellus. The sequence continues at coordinate 119,542,578 of NC_138190.1, read as the reverse complement.
AATGAAATAGAGATGAGATCTAAAGGCAAAAGACCTCTTCCAGTTATATATTCACAACTGTAATATCATTAAGATGAATTTATGATTGTTATTTAATATCATATATATAATAATAATAAAAAGAAACAGTATCAGAGAGTCTTCTCCATTCAACTAGAGTTTCTACTATGTGACAGGCACTGTGTTTGGAGCTAAGAATAAAGAAACAAACAAACCCTGTCCCTGCCTCCAAAAAGTTCACTTTCTATTTTAACAAAATATTGCTTTGTGATTAACAGGAAAACGAAGAACATGGTTTTCAAACTGAATACTTGCAGCAGTACTGCAAAGGGAACACAAAATCACAGGCTAAATGTAGAAATAATTTAAGCATTGCTTTTACCCACTAGCAAATAATTTAAAATAATGTTAATTTTTATGATGAAATAGTATATAATTGAATAGTATGCACCATTTCAATGGTATTTTTAAAGCTTTATTGGAGTAAACTTCATATTATTAAAAGCGTACAGTTTGAAAGGTTTGGACATTTGTATCCACCCATATTACTGCCACAATCAAAATAATTAGCATATTCTTCACCCCAAGGTTTCTTCTCTCCCTTCTACCACAGTTTCTCTCTCCAACAAATATTTATGATTCTTTGTTACTGTATTTTTCATTTTCTAGAATTTCTCCATATATTGTAATATGTGCAGAAAAGTATTTATCAAAGACCAACATCTATTCCTGATAAAATGTTCTACACAAAACTAGGAATAGAAGTGAATTTCATTAATATAATAAAGGTCAACTATGAAAAACCTACAACTAACATTTACCATATTTATTGATGAAAGACTGAATGGAGTCACAGATTATGTACTCTATTCTACCTAGTTACTTTCACTCAGAAAAATCACTTTGACATTTTTTCAAGATTGTTTGTGTGTATTGATAGTTTATTCATTTTTATTGGTGAGTAGTATTCCACTTATAGGTACACCAGATTTTTTTTCCAATCACCTATTGATGGATATGTAGATTATTTCTAGTCTTTGGATATTATACACAAAACTACAATAGACAATCATGTACAATTCTTTGTGTGGATATACGCTAATTTCCCCTGAAATTTTTACTGTGCATTTCCCCTACATTTTTACTGTAGGAGAAGAAAGGCTGAATTGTATGTTAAACATTTGTTGTATCATATATTTAACATTTTAAGATGTTCAGATTTTAAGGAGACTATCAAACTCTTATTCAAAGTGGTTGTGCCATTTTATATTCTCACTGACAGTAGAGTTCTAGTCTTCCACATCTTTACTAACATTTAGTATGGGCATACTTATTTTTGCTATTCTAATAAATATGTATTAAAAAGTAATTGTTGTTTTTGATTTGCATATCCTTGATAAGTAATAGTAATTATTTTCATATGTATCTCTGGACATATCTATTAAAATCTTTTATTCATTAATTATTGGATTGTATATTTTATAATTATTGAAACAAAAATTCTATATATATTTTGGATACCAATTCACTATTAGTTATGTGAATTGAATATGTTTCTCCAAATTGGGTGTTATTTCTTTCTCTCACCTAGGAATATAAGTGCCTAAATGTTTTCTCTAAACACTTTTAATTCATATTTTTAAATTATCTACAACACCAGGATACACTCTAACATTATAAAAATTGTATGGAATTCAACCTGCATTTTCTCCCTACGTGCCCTGTTCCTCTCCCTCCACTCTACTGATCTCTCTTAGTCTATTTGCAGTTTACTCATTAAAAATTTTAGCCTACAATTTCCAAGTTTCATTCACGTTGTAAAATGTTTCATTACTTTTTATATAAAATAACCAGAATAGGGAAATCCATGGGGATAGAAGGCAGATTTGTGTTGTGCAAGGCTGGCGCAAGGGGAATCAGATGGAAAAGGGGTGTGATGGCTAATGGGATTTCATTTGAGGGTGATAAAAATGTTATAACGTTGATTTTGATGATGGTTGCTCAACTCTGTGAATAAAAATCATTGAATCATTTTTTTAAAAAATAGTGCTTTAATTTTGATACCATGCAATTTATTGATTTTATTTTGGTGTTATATCTAAGGCACCACTGCCTAATTGAAATTCATGAAGTGTTTAGTCCTATGTTTTCTTTCATAGATTTTGTAGTTTTAGCACCCGTAGTCCAATTATCATTTTGAGTTAATTTTTTATGGTACATGGTATAGATTGAGGTTTCTTTGTTTATTCATTCTATATTTTTGCAAAGGATATTTAAATGTTCCAATACATTTTTTAAAACACTGTCATTGCTCAACTGAACTGCTTTTGAATATCTGTCAAAAATCAATTCTCTCTCTCTCTCTCTCTCTCTCTCTCTCTCTCTCTATATATATATATATATATATATATATATCCATACTTTATTTCTTATTGTTTTTATAGCATATAGAAAATAATTTGTATTGTTTCCATATCTTGCAAACTTGCTACACTAACATTGGTTATAGAACAAATATTATAAAACATGCAGGTCTTTTACCTTGATCATCCTGTCATATGAGAATAAGTACAGCTTGACTTTATCCTGTCAAATCTGAATGTCTTTAATTTCTTTTTCTTGCCTCATGGCACTGCTAGAACATTTAGTACAATGTTGAACAGAAATGGTATAAGTTAGACACACTTGCTTTATTCTTAATCTTACAGAAAAGCAAGCAATCTTTCACCAATAAGTGTGATAGATACTAGTTGTAGGTTTATCATATTGAATAAGTTCTTTCTATTCCTACTTTTGTTGAGAGCCTTTTTATTAGAAATAAATGTTAGTTTTGACACATTCTTTTTCTTCATATGCTCAGAAGATAACTTTACAATCTGTTAATGTGGTAAATTACACCGATTTATTTTGAATATTAAACAAAATTGGCATTGGTTTACTAAACTCCACTGATCAGATATGTTGTTTGTTTTAAATATTTTTGATTAGATTTATTAAAATATTGTCAAGAATTTTTGTATCTGTATTCAAGTGATTATTGATTAAAGTATTCTTTCCTTGTAATATTTTTATGGTTTTAGTTTAAGTTAATGGTGGCCTTATAGAATGAGTTAGCAGATATTTCACTACATAATTTTACTATAAGACATTTTGTAGAATTGGTATTATTTCTTTCTTAAATATTTAGTAAAATTTACTAGTAAATCCATATGAAGTCTGAAGTTTTAGTTGTCATATTTTTAATCGTAAACTCAATTTTAAAAAATTAAAATCTTAGATAAAATGGATGAATTCCTTGAAAGACATAAGATGAACATCACTCATGAAAAAAAATAGAAAATCTATACAGCCTCATATTTAAGTTTTTAAATTTCTTGCAATAAAGTTCTCCATGGTATTTATTATTGTTCTATTATTTTAATATCTGTAAAATCTAATGTAACCTCACCCCTCTCATTACTAATATTAATATTTTGTGTCCTTTATTGTTTTCTAATTATTTGGTTAGATGTTCATCTGTTTTGTTGATCTCAACAAAACTGATTTTAATTTCATTGACTGTTTCTATTTCCATGATTTCTTTTGTATTAGTTATTATTTTTTCTTCTCCCTTGGGTTGACTGTTCTTCATTTTTTATTTTAAAGAGGAAGGTGGTGTAATTGACTTGAGAACTTCCTTTTCTAAAATACATGTTTAGTGCTATAAATTTTTCTCTGCAGATTTTTTTTCTTTTATAAGATACTGATATTTTATACAAATATTGCTTTGCCATAAGCTAAAGATCTGAAAATGTGCTTCTCAAACTGAATGTGTATAGTGATGTTCTAAAGGGAACAGCAATTCATAGGCTGGATATTAGAAATATGTTTAACTTTAATTTTATTAGAGATGACTTAAAATAATATTTAAATTATAATAAACTGGCATATAATGGAACAGAATGAAATATTTTTAATGAACTTTATAAGATAAAACTTGATTTCAAGAAATTTCGTACTGGTTGGAAACCACCTTACTCTAATTCATCTAGACTCTTGGAAAGTTCACTTACTTTGTTACCAGAAATATTTTATCAGTATTTTGTGATAAAAACTGAATTATAAGCTATAAGAGAGGCATAAAAACAGGTGTAAAAAAGCATGAATTGAACAACTGGGAAGACTTCACAGGTTGTTAACATGATATATGTATTAAAGGATTAACAGGAGCTCATGGAGTGTAAAAGTGTTGGAAGAGCTTTCAGAGACAGACTTTTCATCACATGAGATCACAAAACCCTGTGGGAAATTTGGGATTATAAGGCTAATATAGGGTTGGACCAATGAGGTAGAATAATCCTTGCTCAAAGCATCAAAATATGGACTGTATAACATAACCCACAGGAGGGCATGTGAGGATCCTTTTAACTAGTCATTGTTAAAATCATTAAACTTTGTCCCTCAGAATTAGTACATGGACAATTATTTGTGAAGTATCAGATCATTTCTGACTTTGGATAGTGCTGAATTTGAGTGAAGTAGTCCTAACTGCAAAAGATAAAGAATAGAAAAAAAAACAATTAAAATAGTTGCAAATGTTATGTTTGCACTTTAAAAGAAAATGATGATATCCATTCAAATAGTTTGGTATACTGTAGATTTGTAGAAGACTGTCTGAACTCAAGTTTGGTGTATTGTATTATACTTTCATTTTTAAAAGATTGCCAGATTTTATTCTCACACAAGCTAGGGAAAAAAGACAATACTTGTATGTGGTAACAGTCAAGTGCCTTCAAAAAGGTTAGGTGGCTGATAACACTACTTTCTTGAATAAGGATAAGAAAAAATGAAAAAAAGTCACATCTTATAATATATGCTGATTTCTTTAATAGGAAGGAAGAAAGTATTTATGCTAACTTTTTAATCTGTTACAAAGGTAGGGCTAGGAAATAAAAGCACACAATGGGAATAGTGAGTGATCCACCAGATAGTCACAAAAAAAAAAAAATTCTTTTCCAGATTTACAAATAAGTTTTATGGAAAATGGAAGAGATCCAATACTTTCCCCCACTCCAAGGCTTTAATGCAAGTTTAACAATTGGAATTTGATGTAATAGATGCTGTTGTAATGGATTATGGTCTATGAATTTTCTAAAGTTTGAGCAGCTCCAAAAAATTAAAAGGTTCAGCAGTAAAGGTTTTCTTTTATTTCTTTTTTGTCCTAGTGGCTGAATATTGAAAGAGGTTTTCAGTTTACTGCAATGCCTTAGTCCCTGCTCTGCTAGCACTAGCTATTGCTGTGTCAGACCAGCTTTGAGTTTCCTTCTGGAGGTCTCCTTTGGGACATGTATTCAAATCATCTGTATGCATTGCAAATTATCCAGCAACGTCAAGAAGTGACACTGTTGTGATTCCTATTCTAGAATATGCACTGCTTAAATTTATTGTGGCAGGAAATTCTATGTGAAAGATATATTTTGATAGGTGAAGGCTATGAGAGATTCAGTGATAAATTTCCAGTGTTTTAAAAATGACCTCCAACCTGCTAAATAACAAAATTTTTCCTATGTTTCTAGACCTTGAGGTCTCTAAGTAAACAATTCCATACTCTCACTGGAGAAAAGTCAAAGAAAAAATTAAATTAAAAAAATTAAATGCACAAATTTCTGAGATAGGTAGGAAAGTCATTGTAACAGCAGATAAGGAAGATTTCAGATTCTAGATGGAATATTGTCCATCTGAGTTTGTCACTCTGGATTTTATTTGCTTTGTATTTGGAGCTCTGAAGGAGTAGGTGTATAGTACTTGATGATCAATCATTAGTCTGGAGACTTAGAACTTAAGCTTAGGAATTGATTTTAAGCGAATTATTACTGGAATTCTCTTTCAGAAATAAATGAATTTCTTTCTCTGTTATATGTGTTGGTTTACTTTGTGTTGTGCATTGTTATTTTGAAGGGAAAGTGTCCTAGTGGTGTGGAGTTCCTTTGGCTATGCTATATGAAGTTTGAAGAAGGGTTTATTACTTTTTCTAAAGCACAATAAAGTTATACTATCTTGCTTCTACCTGCAAAATAACAGACAAAAAATATTACACATACACATTCAGGCTCTGAGAGTCAGCCAGACCTTAACAAGAAATATATTCCCATCAAGATAACCCATTGGTTTTTCCAAGGCAAGAAGATTCACTCATTCTCCAACTTTTTGAAGGGGATAAAGAAAATAATTCACTAGGTCAGTTTTGCACAGAAAGGAGAAAACTTTCTGCAAACCCAACCACTTCAGCATGAGAAATGACATGTTATCCATGGATGACAAATGTCAAATTTGGAAGAAACTGAATAGAACACTAAGGTCCCTGGAACTTGTATTTTAGTAAAATGTACATGTGTAGCAACATTGGGAGAATATACATGAAAGGTCATGTAGAAATTCTATTAAAATTATAAAGACACAAAATAGAGAAATCGTTGTTGTGGGGCAAGTTAGTGATATGGGCATCATCCATCATTATGGATTCTTGGGAATTGGTTTAATGATCCATTAAAAATGGACTTGTGATTTAGAAAGTGACCTTGTTTGCATTTGTAAAAAATGTGCATAATAAATTTTGGAGCAACGGCATAAGGATCTCCATCTTAAAAATAGAGGTGATGTCCTTCCTTGTGCTTTTTTTTTTTTTTTTTGCCAAATTCAATTCAGGTTAAAAAAACAGAATTAAGTCAGATAAAGAGAGATAATTGTGATGGGTTCTTGGAAATAATTTTTAAATTGTCTTAGAGATGGCTTTTAAGGAGTGCAACATGGAACAGTGAATGAAACAAAAATCTATTTAAATTTCCCTTTTACCACTAACTAGCTAACCCTCTCTCTGCTGACTTCCATCTATGAAAAGACAGCTTCTAAGTAATTCTTTTTGTGTTGCTAGGAATTGAACACATGGCCTTGTGCATGTAAGGCAAGCACTCTACCAACTGAGCTATATCTCCAGCCCTTCTAAAGTGATTTTAAAGTTCCCTTTCTATTGTCATTCACAGATATGTATTGACTACCTGCTAATTTTGGAGCCAAATTGTCTGAATTTGAACCTTGCTTGAAATGGATAAGTTGTGAGACCTTGAGTCAAGTCAACCTTTCTGTGCTCTGGTTTTCTCATCAATAACAGTAACTGCATGATAGAGCTGTTATGAATCTTAAATGACTTGATGTATATAAATTGTTCACAAATTTCTGGCACAGTATAGTTTATTAAAATTTAGTTACTGATATTAATATATTGAACAATATGTTAAGTGTTGGGGGAAAATAGATCAAGGAATTTAGAGTCTAAGTTAGAAAGACAAAGAAAGGGGGTAGGACTAAACCCATATAAAGTTTCAGAGAAGGCTTCATGGAGGAGATTCAAGTTTGAAATAAAACTCAAAAGTTAGGGATTTACCAGTGAGGAAAATTAAAAGATGTTCCAGGTTGAGGGGTCAGAATGAGAAGACACACACAGAAAAGTCAATGAATGGTAGAAAGTTCTAAGGCATATGGCAAGCTACAAAAGAGAAAGGATTTGATTATCTAACTGATCCATTAGTCACTGTCCAACATAGAATATCTCCATGGAACAGTTCTTGTATGCAATAGTGTCTGGTAACTCTCTTATTTTCCTGGGAACAAATTGGTTTCTGATCTGTTCTAAAGAGTTGGTTCAACATGGTTAAGTTCATAAGAGTAAAAGTCTGACAACTTCTATATAAAGTGCTATTTCATACCCTGTGTTCCTTTGGGCAAGATAACAATTTAGAGTGTAATGGCCAATCCTTCACACATATCCTTCCAGCTAGATTCTTGATGCCCTCCACCATACCCAGTACCTTGATTAGTCCAACCGTAGTCAGCTCTTTCTAGGGAGAAAAGTGCTTTGATCTTTTTTTCAGTTTTATTAATATATTATTGACAAATTAAAATTATATATATTCAAGGTGTACAAAAAACTAAACAATATATACATCACCTCACATAGTTACCCTTTTTTTAAAGAGAGAGAGAGAGAGAGAGAATTTTTTAATATTTATTTTTTAGTTTTCAGCAGATATAACATCTTTGTTTGTATGTGGTGCTGAGGATAGAACCCAGGCCGCACGCATGCCAGGCGAGTGCGCTACCGCTTGAGCCACATCCCCAGCCCACATAGTTACCTTTTAATGAGTAGTGAAATTATTTAATATCTATTCTCTTACAAAATTTAAAGTATAATATACATAATTATTAATAACTACTGTCATTGTGCTGTACATTAGGTGTTCAGAACTTATATATCTTATAACTGTAAGATTGTACTCTTTGATCAACATATCCCTATTTCCCAACTTATGGACCCCTGGTAATACCCTTATAATCTTTGTTTATATGATTTCACCTTTTTTAGATTCTATATATAAGTAAAATCATGCAGTATTGGTTTTTCAGTGTCTAGCTTATTTCACTTAACAAAGTATCCTGCAGATTTAGCCAAGTTGTCACAAATTAGAAGCTCCTTGATCTTAATAGTATATATCCACAAGCTGATGTGGGCCAGAATTTGTCTCTTATTTATATGCTTTAATGTGTTTGCTTAGCACTACAATTTCCCTAGAAAAATCATATTTGCTCCATGCCATATCATAAATGGCTCAATAAGATAATATATCAGAATCACAGAAGAGCTATGCATCATCTTTGTCTTATTTACTATTTAGCTCCTATGACTTTCTATTTATATCAGACCACTTCTAATAACATATCTTACCCAATTTTCTCATATTTGTATGCCTGGTATATATTCATATGAACCAAATTCTGATGCCATAAAGTTGCAGATACCCTCACCATTTCCAATGACAATATGCTAAGTTTCCAACCAGGTATTTGGCTCAGTTCGTCTGAATTATGATCACAGAAGACCCCAAGAGAGATTAATCTTTTTTCCTATGAAATGTTAAAGAAATGGGATTACATAGAACAATCATCATTACAATGAGGTAAATGAAATACGGATTAAGACTACTGAAATCCCAGCAGGCTTTTCAATGTTTTATTCTACATTAACTGTTAATATTATATTTGCCAAAGACAAAGGATAAAATACAACACAGTTATCTAGTCACATCCTTAAATTTAAATAGTATTCCTATAATCCCAGTTGATTTTGAAACTTTTAGTTTTTGATGCCTATGCAGCAGCTTGTAACTTAAAACTGAATTGCTTCCCAAGTTGGACCCATTGATGACCTAACCACCATATTTCAGTGAGAAAAAAATTCAGGCCCAATGTTTTAGCACATGACGAGCTCTATAGAACTTAACTACATCACTTTTAAATAATTAAAATGTTCACAAAGATACAGAGCAAGTTAGTACATACTTGTGATCCCACTGACTCCAGAGACTAAGGCAGGAGAATGGCAAGTGCAAAGTCATGGTAGGCATCTTAGCAAGATCTAATCTCAAAATAAAAATGTAAAAGGGACTGGGGATGTAGCTCAGTGGTAAAACTCCCCTACCCATGTTCAATCCAGAGTACTTAAAAATCACAAAAACAAATGTACTTCTTATGAAATGTCTTTTGTCAGTTGTAAGTGATGAGGAAAGCATTTGTGAGTATTTATGGCCTAGTTTCCATATTTTTACTAAAGGATCTCTAAATGTGAGTGATGGAATATTATATAATATGCATCTTAAACAACTGGCATTTTCGTCATTAAGCCTCTAAATATTTTTTTTCATAATTGAATATGTACCTTGGTGTGAAAATTTGGAAATTTTACAACCTGAAATAATAACTATGATGTATTGACTAAACAATTTGACAGATCCTGGAATAACTTAACCTTCAAAACAGAATGAAATTATGCTTAAATTGAGCCAACGAAGAATCTAGAGATCCGCTAATGTGAGTAATTCTTGTATACATATTCCTTTGATGCATGACTAAAGGTACAGTTTCTCTAGTACACATATAGAATAAAACAGAATAAAGAAGAAAACATTGACATCTTCATTTACTTATAACTCACTGAATAAGGAGAGTTCCCTTCAATTACATTTTGTAGATTTAATTTGCCTTTTAGGACACAACATTCAATCCTACTTCCTCTTCTCATTTCAATGTATGTACTTGTTGTTTTTCTGTTTTCTGTTTTATTTTTTTGTTTTGACCTTCAACACTGTGATCTAGTCTGGCTGGTTTTCTGTCAGTTCCTTGGACACATTATGCCTGCTTAAGCCTCAGGGCCTTCATCTACTTGAGGAGGCCTTCTCTGGTCTCAAAACTCAGAACCATCATAACATCTGTGTTCCTATTTGTAAAATTCTTGAAACCAGGGGCTGGGGTTGTGGCTCAGTGGTAGAGCACTTGCCTAGCATGCATGAGGCACTTGGTTTGATCCTCAGCACCACATACAAATAAATAAAGATATTGTGTCCACCTAAAACTAAAAAATAAATATTTTTTTAAAATTCTTGATACCTATTGTATTTATTTAGTATCCATATTCTCCACTAGTCTAAGGTCTATGAAGTATGATCATATATTTAACTTATTCACTGCTATAGCCTCAGTACTCTCAGTATTTAGCATAATAGTTATTTCGTTCCTGGTAGGGTTTCCAGGATCCTTTCTAGGTTAATCACTCTAGATACTTAACAGTTGTAACAGTGTTTTCTCTAGAATTTATGTACAGTAGGCATTACATAATTTTCTATTTACTTGCAGTTAGATCTACAGATGTTCAGTTTTTGCCATAAGAATGCTTTTATTTTCCCAACTAAATGTTCACTGATGGATAAAGTCTAATTCCTTGAAATCACTCATCTTGACTATCATCATGCACTTAGTTGAAAATAGTTCTGTTGAAATAGGAATACTTCCAAAATATAGAGATATTCATCTTGTTTTCCTGTCCAAACTGTATTGAGTCATATTCCAAACTGAAATAGACTTGATTATTTTTCTTGTACCAGTGTGCATCAAGCATTTGGCTTTTAAGGCAGACTAAATATGTTTGATTAAAAAACTAATTATTTATACTAATATACACTTGAAATTACAAAAGGTAAACTAATTTTACATTTGTTGATTCCCAATCATATAGGATATTGTAATCATTTGATTTATTTACTTCTAAAGTATCACAAACCAGACTTAAGCAAACCACATAGGAAGATGCTTAAAGATGCATTTTGTATGTGATTAAGATTCAAGCATCTGTTATTTTGCTTTGTTACACACAAACACACACACATGTACACAGACATACATTCATCTTGCTTGCCCTGTTCTCTGGCACTGCTGGAATCACAGTTATTGGGAAAAAATAATGATAATATAGAGTTAGCAAGCAAATGTTTAAGTTGATGATAGTGTACTTCCACAAAAACGTTAAGTGTAAAACATGAGGCCTTTCTCACCAATACCTCCTTATAGATTTACAGTGCCACATTTGGCATGTTTTACTTAGTGTGTATGTGGTCATCTATGTTTAATTTATAAAATTAGTAGTGCTGTGCTGGCCTTGAAAAAAAAAAACTACTATTGTAGCATAGTAACCTGGGTCTGTAATTTTAATGACCACTTGTGTAGCAATAACTTGGATTAAGCATATAGAGCTGTTACATGCTTGTTTTAGCTAAATATATTATTCAGAATATGCCATAGTTTCTCTTACTTTCTTGTAGTTATTTTGTTACTGCTGTAAATTAATTTAAATTTGAAAATAAAATATGGTTTTGAGTCATAATCAGAACAATATAACTTATTATGTACCTAACATATTATGCTTTTGTTGTTGTTGTTGTCGTCCTTTTCATTTGATCTAGACCCAGAAGACTGCTGTAAAGAGCAGCCTTTCACTACAGCAGTGTCTTCTAAACTTCACTGTACACTTGTATCACTCGGGGAATGAGTCAAGAATGTGGATTTTATGAATTACTTCCATCAGGTGATTCTGATGTAGATGTTCCATGGGACTCTTTTAATAATTATTGCAAAAAAATAATGCTTGGCTGATGAAAGAAGCAATTGGACAATAGCTCAGAAACCCTAGAAATATAGGGTTTTGGTAAATAACAATTTGAAATCTGTTAAAAAGCTAGTGAAGATAACTGGAATCCATTGGAAAAGGGGAATATTTGAATACTTTACTTTTGGGACATTTCCCCCAATAACACTACAAAATTATCTGGTTCTAATGCTTCAGCAATGATGATGGCTAAAAAGAGAAGCTGACAATACTTTAAGACATTCATTAGTCCTTACTTTTATGCTATAACAAAGCACTATGAGATAAATCAATACCCACTAAAGAGTCTCTTTCCCCAAAATTTTCCATATGGGCTACAATTGTTTGTTTTTTTCCAGACCACTTAACCAAGTTTATGGACTAAGGAAGATGCATAAGAGCTGCATCTGGAACCTTTGAAAAGTTTCAACTTGATTTTTAAAAACGTTGTTGTGGTGGGGAGTGGTAGAGAATCTGGCTTACACCAATTCCAGGTGTGCATAATGTATTAATTCTAAGATGTACTTCTGTATTTGTTAATTATATAAATGTGCATTCATTTGGCTTGAATTATATCTGAGCAAGAAAAAATCCTACAAAAGCATCTGTTTAAAAACTTTGTTCTCTGCACATTGGCACAGACCTATAATCCCAGAAACTCAGGAAGATGAGGCAAGAGAACCACAACTTTAAAGCCAGCCTCAGCAACTTAGTAAGGTCCTAAGCAACTTAGTGTGACCCTATCTCTAAATAAAATGTGAAAAAGGGCTGGGGATATAGTTAAGTGGTTAAACACCCCTGAATTCAATCGCTAGTCTGAAAATATCCCCCCCCACCAAATCCCCAAAACATTTGTTAACCACTTTACCAATGAGATATGGAATCTGTCATATTCTGGGTGACATTTGTTAGTAAATTTTATATATTTGGAAATGATGGGACAACACAAACATCTATTTGCACAATGATATATGAAATATAATATCACCAAAAATTTGTCTATGGAAACCATTTAAACATGACATTATAACAACATGCTAGTGGAAAAAGAAATTATATATTTGAAATGTGATTCTGTAGTGCCCAAATCAATAGTTAAAAATTATAATATTCACTTGAACTGTTTTATATTGGTAATAACTTCTAATACTGGACTTAACCTCTGGCCCTATTGAAAAAAGTACATGAGATATAGATGGTCACTCTATTGTAAAATGTGAAATTATTACTTTAAAGTCCTTTGGTGAAGAATTCAGGTCATCTGTGTTCTCATCTAGTCTCTACCATTTATATATCCATGTGTTTTATCACTTAATTTTCTGGGTTTTGGTTTCTGCATCTATTAAATGTGAATAATCCTTGCTTATCATTTCAAAATATTTTATTTATAATTCTAATACAATTCTGTAATTGCTCACAGCAATTATATGAGCTGGGTCAGATAGAGCCTATGTCATAAAAAAAAAGTGAACAAAAAGGCAGAGAATACTTAATCTAAGTCTTGTATTTACACACAAACCAACATCATACTTATCATGAAACTTTAATTATAATTCAGAAAATTGGCACGGGAATAGGTGAACTATTGTGGGAGAGAAATACATCTTATTAAAGATATCATTGGACGGAGGATCCAACATGGCCACCGGCGAGGAAGCAGCGATTCCAATGTCTCCACATTAACGGGATCAGAAAGACCCATTGGAACAGCGGCAGTCTACCTACTGAGGAACTTCTAGCAAAATTCCGTTAAGAGGGGACCTGCCGGGAATTGGTAGGTTTATTAGAAGTGTCAGTTTGTCCCAGACAAGTGGATCTTGGCCGGCCACGTGGGCGCGGAGGTCCAGTCCCGCAGCCACCAGCCGCTTCTGCAAGCGGCTGGCGGCCCAGAGCGGCACGGCCCGCCCGAACCCGCAGACAGCACCCGCCATCCCGCCGTCCCGGGGAGGCCCTGCTCTCGCTCTGCGAACGGCCACCACACCTGCCAGGCTCGTAGCCACGCGGCCGCAGCTGCCCGGCTCTACAGGCGGCCCCCCGGCGGGTGCAGAGGTACAATCCCGCGGCCACCAGCCACTTCAGAAAGCGGCCGGCGGCCCCGAGCGGCGCGGCCCGCCCAAACCCGCAGACGGCACCCGCCATTCCGCCGTCCCGGGAGGCCCCACTCTCGCTCAGCGAACGTCCACCCCGCCCACCTGGATCTTAGCCACGTGGCCGCAGCTGCCCAGCTCTACAGGCAGCCCCCAGCGGCCCGGCGCAGTAAGAAGTGTCCCTGCCTGGCCCAGCAGACAGCCCGTGCCCTCGAGCTCTACTAACAGCCCCGCCCACCCGGAGAACGGCTCCCCCCCTGAGACAGCGTGAAGGGAATCTAACCAACCCTTTACGAAATAGCGAACTAGGAACTAAAACCAGAGATTGTGTCAGACCAGAGACAAGCCAGTTCCACCCCTCCCTTCAGACACTCCGGCAAGGAGCCAGGGGCCCGCCATAGCAGAGAGGGGAAGTCACCAAAGTTCGGCCAAAGAGATTCCTTCCCAGCAGAATCTACTTTAGCAGGTGTGTGACTCCCACCCACACCAGATACAAACAACCGGGAAACTTCAAAATTTCTCCGTGGGCATGACCGTAAGGGCCAAAGGACTCTCGACCCCCAACTCGCCCTACTGCCAGTGACGAGGGTGTGACTGTAGGGGCAGAGGGAAGCAGAGAAGACTCCCCACCCCCAAATCCCCCAACCGCAAACTAAGAGGGTGTGACGGTAGGGGCGGAGGGAAACAGAGGACACTCCAGACCCCCAACTCCTCCTACCGCCAGCAGAGTGGTTGTGACTGTAGGGGCTGAGGGAAGTAGAGGGGATCCTCAACCCCCAACTCCTATTACCACCAGCAGCGACACCAATGGTCTTAGCTGCCAGATTCCGAAGGTGTGCCCACCAAAGGGGTCCGGAAAAATTAAACAATTGACTTCCAGACCACAGCTCCACAGCACTGGGGCTTAGATGAATGACAGCGAGAGTGCTCAGTATTTAGGGAAATAGAGCACTCAGTGGGGCTGAAAGTGTAACCAAATCCTTGGGGAACTGCCTCTTGTGAGCAGGACCTGGCTGGCTGGCATGAGGAAGGGGAGGAGGGGCCGTAAAAGTGAAACGGCTCTGGACCAACAGGATTGAGAGACTCCCAAGAACCGCCTTACAGGGATTGCTGTTGACCCATTGAGGGCAAAACTCAGCCCGGAGGGCACAGCTTTGCCTACGGGAAGAAAAGAAAATGGATCTCTAAGACCTAATTTTATTTCCTATTTCATTTTCATTTTTCTCTCCCTTTTCCCTCTCTCTCTCCCCTTCCAAGTTTTACTGCTCTTCCCATTCTCCTCTATGCTATCTATTTCCCTCTCCTTCTTTCTTTTCAAGAGCACCTACCTTCCCCTTCCCCCCAACTTTCATCCCAAGCATTACGTCCTCCATTTCGCGTAACTGTCTAAATACAAATAGGTGTGCGCCCTCCCCCCGCGCCTGCAAGGTAGCAGGACCTGCAACCCACCATCAGGTCAGGCCCAGCAACCTGGGAGTGGCAGAGCCACCCCCACGCGCCTGCAAGGTAGGCACACCTGCTACCAACCAGCAGAACAGGCCCAGCGGCCTGCCGATGTGGTAGGCACAGTGCCCCAATTGGAGGAGGAGCAGAGCCCCTGCCCGCGCCTGCGCGGGAGACTTTGCAACTATACAAGAGTAATACAAATATATAGGGGGAAAATTCAATAACACAACAGTCTCAGTAAGCAGAAAGAAACGCGAACAGTATGAAGAGACAAGGAAAGAAAGGACCACAAGCAATGCAGGTCAACTCAACGTTAGAAGAGGTAATATCTGCAGCAGATGGAATGTCAGATAAAGAATTCAGGAAATACATGCTTCAGATGATCTGGAGTCTCAAGGAAGACATTAGACAGCAAAATCAGACAATGAAAGATCTCTTCAACCATGAAAAACATAAACAAATCCAGGAAGCAAAAGATCAACTATACAGGGAGATAGAGGTTATAGAAAACAAACAAACAGAAATCCTAGAAAGGCAGGAAGCAATAAACCAACTTAAAAACTCAATTGAGAATACTACCAGCAGAGTAGAACACTTAGAAGATAGAACATCAGACAATGAAGACAAAGTATTTCAACTTGAAAAGAACATAGACAGCTCAGCAAGACTGCTAAGAAACCATGAGCAGAACATCCAAGAAATATGGGATAACATTAAAAGACCAAACGTAAGAGTCATTGGGATACAGGAAAGCACAGAGCTCCAAACCAAAGGAATGAGCAATCTATTCAATGAAATAATTCGAGAAAACTTCCCAGACTTGAAGAATGAGACAGGATCCCAAATCCTAGAAGCCTACAGGACGCCAAATGTGCATAATCATAAGAGATCCACACCTAGACACATTATAATGAAGATGCCCAACATACAGAATAAGGAGAGAATTTTAGAAGCTACAAGAGAAAGGAAGCAGATTACATTTAGGGGTAAACCAATCAGGATAACAGCTGATCTCTCAACACAGACTTTGAAAGCTAGAAGATCCTGGAATAACATATTTCAAACACTGAAAGAAAATGGGTTCCAACCAAGAATTGTGTATCCAGCAAAATTAAGCTTCAAGATGGAAGATGAAATTAAAACTTTCCACGATAAACAAAAGTTAAAAGAATTTGCAGCTAGAAAACCATCTCTCCAAAAAATCCTCAGCAAACATTACAGGAAGAGGAAATGGAAAATAACAATGAAAACCAACAGTGGGAGGTAGGACAGTAAAGGGGGGAAAATAATCAAAGAGGAAAACAAACCATATTCAGGAACATAAATAAACAAATATGGCTGGAAGGATAACTCATATCTCAATAATAAACCTAAATGTTAATGGCTTAAACTCACGAATTAAGAGACACAGGCTAGTAGAATGGATCACAAAACATGACCCAACAATATGCTGCCTACAGGAGATGCATTTGATATGAAAAGACTTACATAGACTGAAGGTGAAAGGTTGGGAAAAATCATATCACTCATATGGACTTCGGAAACAAGCAGGAGTGTCCATACTCATATCAAATAAAATAGATTTCAAGCCAAAGTTAATCAAAAGGGATAAAGAGGGACACTACATACTGCTCAAGGGAACCATACACCAACAAGACATAACAATCATAAATATATATGCCCCAAACAATGGTGCAGCTATGTTCATCAAGCAAACTCTTCTCAAGTTCAAGAGTCTAATAGACCACCATACAATAATCATGGGAGACTTCAACACACCTCTCTCACCACTGGACAGATCTTCCAAACAAAAGTTGAATAAGGAAACTATAGAACTCAATAACACAATTAACAAACTAGACTTAATTGACATATATAGAATATACCACCCAACATCAAGCAGTTACACTTTTTTCTCAGCAGCACATGGAACCTTCTCAAAAATAGGTCATATATTATGTCACAGGGCAACTCTTAGACAATATAAAGGAGCAGAGATAATACCATGCATCTTATCTGACCATAATGGAATGAAACTGAAAATCAATGATAAAAGAAGGAAGGAAAATGAACATCACTTGGAGAATGAACAATAGGTTACTGAATGATCAATGGGTTTTAGAAGACATCAAGGAGGAAATTAAAAAATTCTTAGAGATAAATGAAAACACAGACACAACATATCGGAATCTATGGGACACATTGAAAGCAGTTCTAAGAGGAAAATTCATTGCATGGAGTTCATTCCTTAAAAAAAGAAAAAAAAACAACAAATAAATGATATCATAGTTCATCTCAAAATCCTAGAAAAAGAAGAGCAAAATAAAAACAAAAGAAGTAGAAGGCAAGAAATAATTAAAATCAGAGCTGAAATTAATGAAATCAAAACAAAAGAAACAATTGAAAATATTGATAAAACTAAAAGTTGGTTCTTTGAAAAAATAAATAAGATCGACAGACCCTTAGCCATGCTAACGAAGAGAAGAAGAGAGAGAACTCAAATTACTAGCATACAGGATGAAAAAGGCAATATCACAACAGACACTTCAGAAATACAGAAGATAATCAGAAATTATTTTGAATCCTTATACTCCAATAAAATAGAAGATAGTGAAGGCATTGATAAATTTCATAAGTCATATGATCTCCCCAGATTGAGACAGGAGGATATAGACAACCTAAACAGACCAATATCAATTGAGGAAATAGAAGAAACCATCAAAAATTACCAACTAAGAAAAGCCCAGGACTGGATGGGTATACAGCAGAGTTTTACAAAACCTTTAAAGAGGAACTTATACCAATACTTTTCAAGCTATTTCAGGAAATAGAAAAAGAGGGAGAACTTCCAAATTCATTCTACGAGGCCAACATCACCCTGATTCCTAAACCAGACAAAGATACTTCAAAGAAAGAAAACTACAGACCTATATCTCTAATGAACTTTGACGCAAAAATCCTCAATAAAATTCTGGCGAATCGGTTACAAAATCATATCAAAAAAATTGTACACCATGATCAAGTAGGATTCATCCCTGGGATGCAAGGCTGGTTCAATATACGGAAATCAATAAATGTTATTCACCACATCAATAGACTTAAAAATAAGAACCATATGATCATCTCGATAGATGCGGAAAAAGCATTCGACAAAGTACAGCATCCCTTTTTGTTCAAAACTCTCAAAAAAATAGGGATAACAGGAACATACCTCAACATTGTAAAAGCAATCTACGCTAAGCCCCAGGCTAGCATCATTCTGAATGGAGAAAAATTGAAGGCATTCCCTCTGAAATTTGGAACAAGACAGGGATGCCCTCTCTCACCACTTCTGTTCAACATAGTTCTCGAAACACTGGCCAGAGCAATTAGACAGAGGAAAGAAATTAAAAGCATAAAAATAGGAAAAGAAGAACTTAAATTATCACTATTTGAAGATGACATGATTCTATACATAGCAGACCCAAAAGGGTATACAAAGAAACTATTAGAGCTAATAAATGAATTCAGCAAAGTGGCAGGATATAAAATCAACACGCATAAATCAAAGACATTCCTGTATATCAGCGACAAACCCTCTGAAATGGAAATGAGGTCAACCACTCCATTCACAATATCCTCAAAAATAATAGAATACTTGGGAATCAACCTAACAAAAGAGGTAAAAGTCTTATACAATGAAATCTACAAAACCCTAAAGAGAGAAATTGAAGAAGATCTTAGAAGATGGAAAAATACACCCTGTTCATGGATAGGCAGAACTAACATCATCAAAATGGCGATATTACCAAAAGTTCTCTATAGGTTTAATGCAATGCCAATCAAAATCCCAACGGCATTTCTTGTAGAAATAGATAAAACAATCCTGAAATTCATATGGAATAATAAAACACCCAGAATAGCAAAAACAATGCTAAGCAGGAAGTGTGAATCAGGCGGTATAGCGATACCAGACTTCAAACTATACTACAGAGCAATAGTAACAAAAACAGCATGGTACTGGTACCAAAACAGGCGGGTGGAGCAATGGTACAGAATAGAGGACACAGAGACCAATCCACAAAACTACAACTATCTTATATTTGATATAGGGGCTAAAAGCATGCAATGGAGGAAGGATAGCATCTTCAACAAATGGTGCTGGGAAAACTGGAAATCCATTTGCATCAAAATGAAACTGAATCCCTTTCTCTCGCCATGCACAAAAGTTAACTCAAAATGGATCAAGGAGCTTGATACCAAACCAGAGACAAGGCATCTGATAGAAGAAAAAGTTGGCTACGACCTACATACTGTGGGGTCGGGCTCCAAATTCCTCAATAGGACACCCATAGCACAAGAATTAATATCTAGAATCAACAAATGGGACTTGCTCAAACTAAAAAGTTTTTTCTCAGCAAAAGAGACAATAAGAGAGGTAAATAGGGAGCCTACATCATGGGAACAAATCTTTACTCCTCATATTTCAGATAGAGCCCTAATATCCAGAGTATACAAAGAACTCAAAAAATTAGACAATAAGAAAACAAATAACCCAATCAACAAATGGGCCAAGGACCTGAACAGACACTTCTCAGAGGAGGATATACAATCAATCAACAAGTACATGAAAAAATGCTCACCATCTCTAGCAATCAGAGAAATGCAAATCAAAACCACCCTAAGATATCATCTCACTCCAGTAAGATTGGCAGCCATTATGAAGTCAAACAACAACAAGTGCTGGCGAGGATGTGGGGAAAAGGGTACACTCGTACATTGTTGGTGGGACTGCAAATTGGTGCAACCAATTTGGAAAGCTGGGAATGGAACCACCATTTGATCCAGCTATTCCCCTTCTGGGTCTATTCCCTAAAGACCTAAAAACAGCATGCTACAGGGACACTGCTACATCGATGTTCATAGCAGTACAATTCACAATAGCAAGACTGTGGAAGCAACCTAGATGCCCTTCAATAGACGAATGGATAAAAATAATGTGGCATTTATACACAATGGAGTATTACTCTGCATTAAAAAATGACAAAATTATAGAATTTGGAGGGAAATGGATGGCATTAGAGCAGATTATGCTAAGTGAAGCTAGGCAATCCGTAAAAAACAAATGCCAAATGTCTTCTTTGATATAAGGAGAGTAACTAAGAACAGAGTAGGGAAGAAGAGCATGATAAGATGACTAACATTAAACAGGGATGAGAGGTGGGAGGGACAGGGAGAGAGAAGGGAAATTGCTTGGAAATGGAAGGAGACCCTTAGGGTTATACAAAATTACATACAAGAGGAAGTGAGGGGAAAGGGAAAAATAATACAAGGGGGAGAAATGAATTACAGTAGAGGGGGTAGAGAGAGAAGAGGGGAGGGGAGGGGAGGGGAGGGGGGATAGTAGAGGATAGGAAAGGCAGCAGAATACAACAGACATGAGTATGTCAATATGTAAATCAGTGGAAATGTAACTGATGTGACTCTGCAATCTGTATACGGGGTAAAAATGGGAGTTCATAACCCACTTGAATCAAAGTGTGAAATATGATATATCAAGAACTATGTAATGTTTTGAACAACCAATAAAAAAAAAGATATCATTGTAACTCATAGGTTATTTGGGATTTTTATCTCCATAAAATGTGTCAGGAAAAGATATATCGCTTCTTTAGGAGCAATTTCTTGACATATAACAGGGAAAATGATCTAGCCTGAAGTAAAAACCATTGCTCTTCAGCTCTAGAACTGTTCTCTTCAATATGATAACCACTAGCCACATGTAGATATTTAAATTTCTGCTAAATAAAATAAATATTCAGCTCCTCAGTCACACTATCCATATTTCCATTGGTAAATAGCCACATATAGATTGTATTGAATCTGCACATTATTTTGTCTTTCTGTTTCTGGTTTATTTCATTAAGATAGTGTTGTCCTGTTCCATCCATTTTGCTATCAATGACAGTATTTCATTCTTTTTGTGGCAGTATAATATTCCAAAGTGCATATACATCACATTTAATGAGCACCTAGAGTGATTCTATATCTTAGCTATTGGGAATAGTGTTGCAGTAAACGTGGGTATAGAGGTATTTCTTTGGTATTCTGATTTCATGTCCTTTGGATGTATGCTCAGGAGTGAGACAGCTGGATCATGTGGTAGTCCTATTTTTAGTTTTTTGAGAAATATCCATACTGTTCTCCATAATGGCCATACTAATTTACATTCCTACAAACAGTATTCAAGAGTTTTATTTTTCCCAAATATCCTTGCCAGCATTTGTTATTTTTTGTGGTAATAACCATTTTCATCTGGATTAGGTAATATCTCATTGTAGTTTCAATTTGTGTTGTACTGATGGCATTTTCATATATTTTTTAGCCATTTGAATTCTTTATTTTAAGAAGTGTCTACTCAGACCACTTGCCCATTTTTAATATTGGATTGCTTGATTGTATTGTGGTTCAGTTTTTAGTTCCTTATATATTTTGTATATTACCCCTCTATAGGATAAATCATTGGCAAATATTTTCTTCTATTTTGTATGTTGATGTGATATAACTGCTCAAAATGCCCTATATGAATTTTGTGCTCATTTAGTAATCACAGTACCATGGGGTGGGAATCATTTTAATCACTAGAATCAATATAGTTTTATGCAAAAATCTTAGAGTTCAGAGATATTAGTTAACTTGTCGAAATTACAAATGATAAATGATTTAAACTCCAATCTCTTTGATTGAAGAGATCACATTCTTAAGTATTACTTTGGCTTTCCTACCTAAAATATGCTGATAATATGAAATTCAGTACATATTGAACAGATAAGTGAAACATAATTTGATTGTATTTTTTTCTCCTTTTAAGTCTCTCCAAAACTTTCCAAACTTTCAAGGGTTTTGATATCACAAGTAATTTTTATTGAATGTTGTCTTATTAAAAGCACTGTGTTATGTGCTTTTGATTCCTATAATTGCTTTAAAGGAATTAATGACTTTACTTCTCAGTCCAATGAAATTAGGACTATTATTATTCACCTTCTATGGATGAGAAAAAGGAGGCACCACATTTGGTAATGTAATTAAGGTCACACAGATAAAAATTGATGTAATTGCAAACCCAGCCTTATCTGAGTTCAAATAATACACCTTTTTACAGCTTTCAGGTTTCTTTTTTTTCAGATTCCATATTCTTAGTCTTGGACATATGGATTGATAGAAAAGAACCTCTCCAAGAAAAACAGTCACATGGACTCATACAGACAGACACACACACACACACACACACACACACACACACACACACTTGCCAACATACACCTTAGTTACTTATGTAGCTATTTGAAAGACTGCAAGATGCTTAAGATTCTAAAACATCTGGCACTGAAGCCAATAGGAAATGAAGATGGATGAGAAAAACTACATTTTAGATCATTGAGTGGGTTTATGTTGCCCCCACAATACTGTGTACTCTTTAATTTGGTTGACTGTTTTTCTATTTTCAAAGCTACAGAACAGTTGGTGCATATTTGCCTAACTTTGGCTTCTCATGAAGAATTCATAATTTCTGCCAGCATCTGTCAGTTGAAATCAAGTTTTGTTCCTACTTAGTGTGGGAACCTAAGACATCAAACATTTAGGGAATATAGACACAAAAGTACAAGGAAATATTAAATATATATTATATAGGGGAAATAGCATCCTAGTAAGAAATGAGATTCAGGAGACTCCAGCAATTTCTCCCTAAAGGAACTACATATTCATAAAATGCAGGTAAACTCATGAGACTTTTCCTTTACTCTGGGATAAACATTACTTTGGACAGAATAGAGGTACTCTGCTAATGAAGGCTGCATTAAGTGAATTTCTGGTAATTGAATTCTATTTGCTCACAGATATTCAAATAAAACTAATTATTTGTTATTTGCCAGGTGTGGTGGCACACACCTGTCATCCTAGCAAATCAGGAGGGTGAAGCAAGAGAATTGCAAGTTTGAAGCCCATCTCATCAATTTAGCAAGACCCTGTTTCAAAAATCAAAATAAAAATTAAAAAAAGGTTTGGGGATGTAGCTCAGTGGTAAAGTGCCCTTGGGTTCAATTCTGGTGCCTCCCTCCAAATAAAACTACGTCTGAAGCCAACAGATGTAGTGTGTGTGTGTGTGTGTGTGTGTGTGTGTGTGTGTGTGTGTGTATGCATATGTATATACGTATCCCCCCAAAATTGTGAAAAATAAATTTAAGGAAGAAACGTGGAGCATGTCAGTCATCCCAGCTACCTGGGAGAATGAGGCAGGAAGATTGCAAGCTTAAGGTCAGCCTCAGCAACTTAGTGAGACCCTGTCTCAAAATAAAAAATAAAAAAGCCTTGGGATGTAAATCTGGGATAAAATACTCCTGGATTCTGTCCCCAATGCCCAAAAGAAAGAAAGAAAAAAACTAAGTCTTTCTTGAAGAATATTTGATCAACCACACATATCCTCACCTTCTTTTCCCCAGGTTATTTGAATTCCTGTGTTTCTTGACCTTAAATGTAGTTTGTAGAGGCTGCCCTCTTCTAGAAGGACACATAAGTTCTCCTAAAATCTAATGACCACATTCACCTTCAAAAATAGATTTTCACTCAATTATGACCACTGTTTTGTTGTAGAGTTCATATTTACATTTAATAGCCAAGAATATTCCTCTATAATTGTCACAAATCCAAACTAAAAATATGTTTATTTTCAATAAGTGATCTCATACTTTCTAGCTCTCTCCCTCAGAATTAGGTTGCATAAAGACAAAATTATCACAAAACAAAGAAATGCACATATGAGATGATTTGGAGCTTTGCTTTTCTGTAGGGGAAGTTGTATAAATTAAGAGCATCATGCCCTGTGGAGGCAGATATCTACTCCTTTGAATATATGACTCGCTCTACCTTATAGATAGGTAGCTAAGTTTTTATGCTAAATTGTGCCTGATTGTTGAAAGTTGGAGAGAGAGAAGACAAATTTAAATCTATGTCTGAATACTACTTGGTATTGGTAACAGGTTTTTAAAAATATTTTTTGGTTGTCAATGGACTTTTATTTTATTTATTTTTATGTGGTGCTGAGGATCAAACCCAGTGCCTCACATGTGCTAGGCAAGTACTCTACCAGAGAGCCACAACCCCAACCCCTGATAACAGTTTTATATAATGAAAAAGTAGTTGGTTTCATAGACCTTTAAAGCTGAAATTAAACTTTGGAATCAGTTCATGTTTTAAAAAATTATATGTGAAGAAAAGGAAAGCTGGAAAAGATAAATAAATGACATGACCAAGGTCACATAGCTAATCAGTGGTAGAACCAGCACTCAAATTTCAGTTGGCATTGTACACACCAGAAAATACACTGATAGACTAAATTTCAACCTACAGTTGAAATATCAAGTATACTTGCAGATTGGGAAGATGTTCCAACCACAGAAACTTCACACTGTTGACTTTATTTTAAGAAAAATTCCATGGGCCAGAGGGCACTGAGATTTATTCTGTATTGTGCTCAGGGAGAACGAATTAGGTTGCAGTAGAAGTGATTTAAGTGGTAGGTTTTCATTTCACAGTTGATCACAGCAAAGACAGAGACCATTTGGTGCCTTTTTCAATGTCTGCCAAAAGTTACTTCGTGTCTCAAATACTGATTCTTTCATTGATGTGCAGACAGAACTTAGCCCCCAAGGAAGCCTGGGGAATTGGTTGAATGCCAGAGCTGGCTTATTTCTTTGGTGAAATTGAACTCTTCTTATACTTTTAAATAGAATTTGATTTCATTTTCTTTCTAAAATCAGTTTGTTCCTAATGGATGAACTGATAATGCTTGGGTTTTATTTAATTCTATTCCTATACTCTATATAACCTTTTAAAAATTATTTGGCATTTAAATACTTAATTCCTGAAGGCTAATTTAGGAAATAAATTTAAAAGTGCATAGAATTAGTGAACTGAGAAGGTTTCTAAATGGAATGGAATATAAGAAAAATAGTGTTATGAAAGATTTGCCCTTATATTTCCCTCTATTCTAATCTCAAGCATGAAAACATCAGTAAAAAGTCAGTCTGAACAAAATCTCCACTAAAACCTTAGACTTCCTTCCTCCCTCTCTCTCTCTCTCTCTCTCTCTCTCTCTCTCTCTCTCTCCCCCACCCCCCTTTTTAATTCCTCTCCAACACATGTAAATAGGTATAATTGAAAGTATGCTGATACAGAAAAGAAGAATTGCAGAGGAACAACAACTAGGGACATAAACAAAACGTTCATCTACCTTGGGATTATGCCTATTCAGGTATATTTTAGACATTAAATTTGTGTGACTTTTTTTGATAAATACCTCCAAACTCATTTAAAAATCATCCCATAATGATAAACTTGAATCAAATGATATGACATGACAGCTTAGTTGAAGCCTATATATAATGTGGCCTGAACCAAATGTACTGGACTATCTATGGATTTTTCTAATGTGAGCATTGTTGGGTTTAAAATAAGGTAATTTACACTTTCACAACTGATTTTTAAAGTGAAACAAAAATAGAGAACAGATTGGGAATACAATAAATCAACTATATCATTCATAATGTGTTGGACTTTAGTGTTAGTTCAAAACCCCTTCTATCATCAGCCTATCCTGCTAATTAAGGTTTCAGAACAGTATAGTGATCACATATAAAAGACACACTTGGAATCCCTACCACCCCCATGCAATGATTTGATAGCTGGTTCCCATTCCCAAGAAGTCAATGGGGAGCCTAGAAATTATTATGTATATTAACCAATGCTAAAAGTGACTTGCATAAATATACAGAGATCAATTCCACATCAAAGAGGGCATGAAGTTGAAATTTACTCGATTTACAGGGAGAAGCCTAGACTAAGAAAAATGATATTACATGGGCTTAAAGATCTAAAACCAACACTATCCAGTACTAATATTCGTCCCAATCTTTCTGTTAATATTTAAGCATTTAGTTGACTACAAAGAGTATGTTTTATCAAAACAACCTTGAGAACATTTTTTGTTCTATCCAGCCTTCCAGGGTAAAGGGAAAAGGTCATGCAACAATCTAGATTTGTTATTACAAAAAATAGACCTTTTCACTTTAAATATTGAAATATTCAATGTTAATGACATTCCCTTGATTTTTTTTGAAGAAGTTACTGGTATAGAAAGATCCTTATAGAATTTTATAAAACCATCAATCTTAATCATAAGCCTGTGTATTCTATTAAAGCCAATCTTAAAGAATATCCTTCCTATAAAACACCTGCAATGCACTTTTGGTATCGGATGTTTAATGGGTGATAGTAGAGATTTCAGGAAATCCCACCTGGAAGATGAGGTGAGTCAATGTGTTTCAGCAACGAAAAAAAAAAAAGACAATGTAGAAGATGTGAAAAGAGGTAGTGATGCCATAGATGACTAAATTTAATTCAAAATGCAATTATAGCACCCATTCATTTGAGGATAATTTTAATTCGAATTATTCCTTCAAAAGTGTCTACACCCCTGTCCCTCTTGAGAATCCAAGCTTGGGACTTATTGAATCTAAGTTTGCTTTTTATTTCCAAATATGTAAGCAATTAACAGATGTTTGCTGACCTAAAGTAAAGTTTAAGGAAAATTTTAGACAATTTTGTTTTTAAAATGATTAGAACTTTAGGAATTAAATTTCTGTGCAGAAATTAAATATGTTGATGCATTTATATCTGCACAGTATTTGCAAATAACCACATAATCAAACAAAAGAAAATTAACTAGCAAAGTCTTGACAGCTCCAAACATGTGGACATCAATAATATATTTCAACCCACTGGCAGCACTAACCCATTTGTAAACCATTCCAATCTAAATAGGAGAAAGAACAATTTAGGATATTCACAATTAATATAGAAAGATATCCCCTGACTTCAATTGAGTAGAAACAAAGACAACCTTTCCTTCTGAGTAGATAGCTATAATTGAAATAACCCACAGTTGTATTTGCACCATTAAGGGATAAATAATTGCTCTCAGAAAAAGATTTGACAGAAATAAGACAAACATAAGAGTACTCATTGCCTGTAGGCTTAGATGGTAGACAGGTAAAACTAGTGCATGAACCTAGTTGTATTAGTATAGATCTAGTCTAACTATATATAGCAAAGACCTAAAATATAGTAGCTTAAGTATGTTAAATAGGTATTTTTTTCTCTTGTAAAACAAGTGTTAAGGTTTGCTTTTAAGGGCTAGTATAGCAATACCATGGTCATGGGTCGGGGAGAGAGACTGATTTTTCCAACTTTTTTTTTTTATTCCTATGATATGACCTTCATCCTTATGGTTCAATATGGCTCTGTTGACTCTTCAGTCATCATCTTCAGGTTTTAAGTAGTAGTATGGAGAAAGAAAGTAACGTACCCCTCTCTTATAAAGAAACTTCTGGAAGTCCTAGGCAGAAGTTCCACTTTCTCCTCATTGGTTAAAACTTCATCATGCCACCCTCATGTACAAGGAAAATTGGAAAGACAGTCATTTAGCATGCCCCTCTAAATATCAAGTTTCTGTCAGAGGAGGAAAATATACAATTAGTAGCTGACTAGCAACATCTAAGATGCCTCCTTTGTAGATAGTAAACAAGTTAAAGAAAATATTTCTTAAGCAGGAACCCATCAGTTGTTTCATTTTTGTATATCCCTGACACCATTTTTACTGATCATGAGTATCCATATATATCCTATTGACAATACATCTATAATTGATTTTCATATTTCCCAGCAATTGAAACATCACATTGCCCATGGAAAGTTGAATGTATTCAACTTCTAGTATATTATATTGAATGCATTCAATTATATTTCCTGTAGGAAAGAGTTTTGAATAAGGTGGCATGTGGGGGGGGCTTGTGTCTTATGTCATCAATATAAGCCTTTCTTTTTTCTTTCTTTTTCTTTTTTCCTGGTGCTGGGGATTGAACCCAAGAGTGTTTTACTACTAATCTATATTCCCAGGCTTTGTTTAATTTATTTTAAAATTTTGAGACAGGGTCTCCTGAAGTTGCTGAGGGTTTCACTAAGTTGCTGAGGCTGGCTTTGAACTTGAAATCCTCCTGTCTCTGCTTCCCCCAAGTTGCTGGTATTACAGGTATGCACCACTGCATAGGGCTAATATAAGCCTTTCTTAACAGACAATTTTATGTATCTGGCCATTCTAGAGCATGGTTCCTGAGAATAATGTAGCTTGTTTCTAGAACAGTTTGTAATAGACTATTGTGTATATAAATAATTGGGGGAAACAGCTTCTCCAAGTGAGAGTAGTGATCATACCAGCTATAGGAAGGGCAAGTGGAGAAAATAGTGAATAATACTGAATCTTTTTTTTTAGGAGCTATCTTCTGCTTCTTTTTATATTTTCTCTCCCCACTTTTTTCTTTGCCACAGCCACTTTCACCAGGCTTCTGCAGGCCTTTTCTATTCATTGCTAAAAGAAACAAGAGCAGTGGAGTGTGATACATGACATATTTGGAAAGACAGTAAATATTTAATAGATGATATGGTAAATAATGTATATAATTTAGCAAGAAACAATGTAAATATTTCATGGACTGCAGTGCAGCTGTTAGGTTGGAATTAAATCTGTGAGCCTGGAGAAAAGCTGTAGTTCAAAATGTCTTCTTCCCATAAGAGCACTTGCTACTCTAATGTCTCTAGTCCATAACTTAGGAGGACTTGTTGGTGTTTAAAGTATGTGGTATGTTAACATGGTTCCAAAAATTAAAGCCATTTAGGTGTACTCAGAGAAATGTCACTCCCACCCTGTCCCTTCTAAATTATCCAATCCACCATATTTTTTACCTTGTTCTTCCTCACCCTCTGTTGGTAACCAATCATTCTAGTTTCTAATTTATCTTTCCTAATTCTTTCTTCAAAATTTAGCAGGTAAGTATGTATTCTGATATTTTCCCATCTCCATTTCATAAAGGTAGCATACAACAGATACTCTTTGCAATTCAATATTTTCCATTAACATATTTTAGAAGTCATTCCATATCAATTCATACTTTCTTCCTCATTCTTTTTTTCTGCAGTTGCCCAATACCCTATTGTTTGGATGTACCATAATTTATTAAACCACCCTCTTAAGTGGAGACATTTAGGATTTTCCAATATTATGCCTTTTGTTAAAATGATGCAGCAAAAGATCTTGTTATCTGAATTTTGTTTGATGGGGGCATATTTTCAGGGAGAATCCCTAGAATTTGGATTCATGGTGTGAATGATAAATGTATATTTTTTTAGATACTATTCAATTCCCCTTCATAGGGGTTGCAGGAATTTGTATTCCCACTAGAACATGGAGCTGTATGTATGAGTGCTTATTTCCCCAAAGCCTCACTAGCAGAATGAGCTGTCATACATTTTTAAAGAAAATTTTTTTGTTTCAGAGGAGTTTTGGATTTTCAGAAAAAAATTATAAGGATAGTACAGAAAAATTCTGATATAGACTACATCTGATTTCCCTTATTTTTAATATATTAATGACCCATATTACAATTAATGAACCCATAATGATATATTGCTATTAACTATTGCCCATGTTTTATTCAAATGTCATTGATTTTTTCCCTAATATCATTTTATGCTCTAGGATCCCATTCACAATAAAACATACCATTAAATCATATTTTCTTAGGTTTTGCTACACTGTAATGTTTTTTCAGATATTACTTATTTTTATGAGTATTGGTCAGGCATTTTATAGAATGTCTCTCAATTTGAATTTGTCTGATGTTTTTCTCACCAATATTTGTGGATATAAGTTTTTGGTAGGAATCTCATAGAAATAAGGTACTGTTCTTATCACATATCGAAAGTACATATTATCAACATGATTTATGACTATAGTTATTGACTTTGGTTGCCTTGATGAAGTGCTGTTTGTCAGGTTTTTGCACTGCCAAGATACACTTTTCACCCGTTTCTATACTGAACAGTTCGAAAGGCATTGTTCCTAGTACAAAGTGAAGTAAGGAATTATGCTCCACTATATTAAATGATTTATCAGCATAAATGACTTGGAATTCTACACATTTATTTCTTCTATTTGTAAAGTATGATTTTATGTACATTTGTTTTAAATTTTGGATTATACTCCAATACTACTTTATTTATCTTGTGTAAAAAATTTCCACTCTGGGCAATGGGGGCTTCTTCAGTTGGCTCTTGGGTCATTCATGTCCAATGAATCACTAAGTAGTCTTCTTTTCCCATAACCCTTGCTCATTTTTTTTAAATTTAACAATTTAACTGCTGCCAAACTAGTGCAAAACCTTCCATAATATAATATTTTCCAAGTAGATTTCTTATGTTTGTTTCTTTCCACTTTAGTTTTATGTTTTTGATAAGAATGCATTAATCTTCTAAAATCTTAAGGAGGTTATAGAGTATAGTTACTAAGAGGTCAAGTTTTGGAGTCAAACAGATTGGGTTTGCGTTCATTTTTTGCTTCTCACAGCTGTATGATGCTGTACAAGTCACTTTACCTCTCTTAGCTTCCATTTCTTCATATTCTAAATGAGAATAACAACATTTATTTGCAGGTTGATTTATCAATTAATAAAGTTTAATTATAACCATTGAGATTCAATTGTCATTAAACTATGCAGATGATTCATGAAATGACATTAACAGAAATTTTAAATATTTTTTTATGATTGTGGATTCTTTGGAAGTTCTATTGGATGAGCACCAGTTTCCTTCCTTCAATGAGTTAGTTCATATTAAGGCTCAGTCACAGATTTAATTTATGAATATTTATCCCAGTTTATTCCCCATCCCAAAGCTATGGCAAATATAATTATTTAGTTACGAGGAGGACCAAGTGAAAGAATGTATGCAATTTACCTAAATTTGTCTCTTCAGTTTGGAAACTGAGCATGATGCAGATATCACATTAGTAGAATCATTTTTAACTGTATGGAAACTTAAGTAGCTTATTTTAAGCAGAAAGATGGGTAAGGTAGAAGGAATTGAAAAATAGCATTGCTCCTAAATCACAGGTAATTTGAATATATCTTATTATCCATCTTTTGGCCTTATAGAACATACTAGTTTTATAACAAACCAACCTGATTTAGATCAACTTGAATACAAAATTCAACAGCACTTACATATATGTTCTCAAGAGACTGCAATACTGTTACTAAGTGATTACAAACAGCTGCACCATTCAATTGCCCATTGAAATGTTATTCAAAGGATGATTAAACACAGTGGCCATATATAAATCTCTATTCTATATCCCTTCCACAACTCAGAGGCTGATACTGACTGACCTTCAAGCCATGCATGCCAGGTATTTAATTACAGTAATCAAAATTTGGGAAAGCTATTGTATAGGTTGTCATTAAGTCTTTTTAAAGACCTATTACAAAGAGAAGAAGAATTTGAATTTAGTTCTTAGGGATGTCAAGTGTGTGTGTGTGGATAATAGCAACAGTTATATAAGCATATTGTTTTGAGTCCAAAGGGCATTTTTCCAAGCAAAACTTAGTAGATAATGTTGAATCTAGCCATGCATGCTACATTTGTTAATGCATACACTAATATTCAATGGTTTGAAAATTTTTAATGAGAGTAGTCTTGTTTCTAGAACATAGTCCTTGAAACTAGGAATGTAAAGTGGATATTTTCTTTTGTCTATGTGCAAGTCTCCTAAGTGTGAATATCTCCCTTTTGAGAATCCGAATGTGAGCTTTGAGAGTCACCATCTTCTATTCTTGAATTTATCTGAATAATATGTCACTAACTGCTTACTTTCAAAATAAAGGAGTTGTTAGACATTTTAATACTAGCAATTAATTTGAATCCAATAATAGGACAAGATTGGGCTACATTCTAAATAAACAAAGAAAAAAAAAAGATTTCTTGGAAAATTGGGAACCATTTGACCCAGCTGTCCCTCTCCTCAGTCTTAAAAACAGCATACTACAGGGACACAGCCACATCAATGTTTATAGCAGCACAATTC
The DNA here is from genome assembly GCF_964194105.1 of Spermophilus citellus. NCBI lineage: Eukaryota > Metazoa > Chordata > Mammalia > Rodentia > Sciuridae > Spermophilus > Spermophilus citellus. Next base: position 119,510,027 of record NC_138190.1, on the reverse strand, counting down.
ACAATAGCTAAACTGGAGAACCAACCTAGATGTCCTTAAATAGACAAATGGATAAAAAATGTGGCATATATACACAATGCAATATTACTCATCAATAAAAGAGAATAAAATCATGACATTTGCCGGTAAATGGATGGATTTAGAAAAGATAATGCTAAGTGAAGTTAGTGAATCCCCCAAAACCAAATGCTGAATGTTTTCTGTGATATAAGGAGGCTGATTCATAGTGCGATAGGGAGCCAGAGCATGGGAGGAATAGACGAACTCTAGATAGGGCAGAGGGTGGGAGAGGAAGGGAGGGGGCAGGGGGTAATTAATGATGGTGGAATGTGATGGTCATTATTATCCAAAGTACATGTTTGAAGACATGAATTGGTGTGAAGATACTATGTATACAGAGATATGAAAAATTGTGCTCTATATATGTAATAAGAATTGTAATGCATTCTGCTGTCATATATAAATAAAATATTTACATAAGAAGAACAAAAACCAAACAAACCCAATAATAACAGTCATTGAGAAATAATAGGAAGTAAATAGACTTATGACAGATAATAATATGGGGAACATTATTTAAATGGTCATGAAGGGGTTGTATGCACAAGTGGCATATAGGCTGAAACCTGAATGACAAGGATTCATGCAAATTTATTGGTGAATAAACTTTAAGGAAGATTATAGAGCAAGCATTAAAGCCCTGAGGTGGTTTTCTCCTAGGGACTAAAAAAATGCATTGTATTAAGGATATAACAAGTGAGAGCATGAGTGGTACTAAGTAAAACAGAGTTTGGGGCGAGGTTATTCAGAATTTGCAGATCATGATAAAGGTTTTCAATTATATTCTGAATGCATTTAAAAACCATTAAAATTTTAAGCATGAGGGTAACATGATTATATTCACATGGTTACATTAAAGATCACTCCAGTTATTTTGTTTAGAATGGATTATGACAGGCTGATAGGGATGGGGGGAGTATGAATAGGATTCCACTTTAAAATCTATTATGGCAATCCAAATGAGAGATAAGAAGGCCTGTGATAAAATATGGCAGTAGATATGGAGAAAAGTAGATAGGTTTAGAGGCATTTTGGGACTGAGATCGCCAGAATTTTCTAATGGGTGCATTAGATGAATGTGCATTTGTGATTATGAATACATGTGAAACTGAGGAAAAAGAAAGAAATAATATAGATGGGTCCACGTTTTCTGACCTGAACAAGCAAATCAATAGTAATGTGGTACTGTTTTTTTTTTTTTTGTCATTTTTGTTAAGACTTGGAGAGGAATAAGTTTGGGGAAGTTCAAGAGCTTAATTTTATCATCCCTATTTGAAACATCTCTGAAATACATAAGAGATAGTAAAATGAATATTGAATATACTGTCTGAAGCTCAGGAAAGCTGTATATGCTGGACATATACATTTAAGAACTAAGTCTCCATATAGTAATCAGTGCTGTGTAAATTATTAACACCAAGACAGAGAGTGGATAGGGAAAAGAAGATAATCTAGAGTAGTGACTTTTGATATTGGAGTTTGAACCCAGAGGCGCTTTACCACTTTACCCAGCCCTTTATATTTTAATTTTGAGATAGGGTCTCTTGAAGTTGCTGAGGGTCTTGCTAATTTGCTGAGGCTCGTCTTGAACTTGTAATACTCCAGTCTCAGCCTCCTACATTGCTGATATTACAGATGTGCATGACTGTGCCCAGCTAGAATTGTGTCCTTCAGGAATTCCAATACAATGAAAGTCTTGGGAGAAGGAGGAGCTAAAATGTATAGTTATAGAGTAAGTAGTCAGAGGGTAGAAAAGGAGTCATCTATGAGGTGAAAACTAAGAAAGGAAAATATTGTGAGAAAGAAGGAATGACAAATTCTATTAAATGCTGCTGAATGGTTGAGGAAGATGAAACAAAAATTATTCATTAGTTTCAGCAAATAAATGTATCAGTTCTCTTGATAAGGGCATTTTAAGTAAAGTTATGGGAATGGTAAGCAGATGGAAATATGTAAAGAGTAAATAAGGAAATTTTTAGAACTATAATGCACCAATAAAATGTGGGAAAAGAAAAAAAAACTTGTTCTGAAATAGACTTCTTTCATTCAATATTTAAACATGTAAATTATAAAAACTGAAATATAAAAATCATAGTTGTTTTTGAGATTATAATAAATATCCTTGTTACAAGAAACGGAAAGGAGACACAAATAAGAGACTGAAGCTAAAGACATAGACCTCTAACAGAAGAGTTCTTGCTGGATAATGAAAGGACAAAGTCCTACAGCTTCAATGCAGTCAAAGTTAAGATGCTATCAGCCTGAGTTGGGGTTGTGGCTCAGTGGTACAGTGCTCACCTCGCAAGTGTGAGGCCCTGGGTGCAATCCCTCAGCACCACATACAAATAAAGGTATTGTGTACAACTACAACTAAAAAATAAATAAATATATTACAAAAGATGCTATCAGCTTAAAATAGCTTGTTATAACTATGAGATATTTTATGTAAACTTTGGTAACCACAAAGCAAAAACCTAACATAGACACACAAAAGATAAAAATTTAATAAATGAAAACATACAATTAGAGAAAATAATCCACTCAGAAAGGAATACAGTAAGAAAGAAAGGAATACAGGGTCTACAATGTATTGAGAAAACAATTAAAATAGCAATATTATATTTTGCTAATAGTTATCTTTAATGTGCACAGATTAAGTTCTCTAATCAAAATACAGAGTGGATCAATGGTGAAAAATCAAGAACCAGCTATAAATTGCCTACTAAAGAAAAATTGATTAACTTTTTTGGGGGGAATACTGAGGATTGAACTCGGGGCACTCAACCGCTGAGCCACATGCCCAACCCTATTTGGTATTTTATTTAAAGACGGGATCTCCCTGACTTGCTGCGCATCTCACTTTTGCTGAGGCTGGCTTTGAACTCTCAATCCTCCTGACTCAGCCTCCTGAGCCACTGGAATTATAAGCCTGAGCCACTGAGCTCAACCCTCTGAAGATTTGATGGGATGAAAGTAATTTAAATTAATTAAATATTTAGTTGCAACTTTATCACAACTTAACACATATTTTATTCATATGAAGACACATGACAGTTTTCAAATTCATTAGGTATAAACATTTAGGACACATGTTGGGCACTTGTCTAAAACTATCAATTGTAAACTGTAATGAGTAATTCAAACTTTGTAAATTTGAAAAGCAAAAATAGCATGGCTGTCACAGAGCAAACTAAGTGGATCTGGAACTAAAACTAAAGTGGGCAATTTTCTTTTAAAAAACATATTTGGGTTAAAATTTACTCTACCTTCTCATAGTAAAAAGTACAAATACCAATTACTTCACATCCTTACAGCACAAAATTATGGTTGTTATTTTCTTATTAGAATGGGTATTAATCCAATAATGTAATACTCTTATTTTATCCCAAACAGAGGTCTTCTCTGAGCTTCCAACACAGTCTTTGACTAGATTTTCTAGATTCAAACTGCTTACATTTAAGTCCTTACTCTGTCACTTATTAGTTGTGTGATCTTATGCAAGTTACTTAATCCACTTAGGTTTACTTTTTCTCATCTGTGAAAGAGAAATAACATACCATTCTCAGATGGAGGCTGTGAAGATGGATGAAAAGTATTTAGCATGAGAGCAAGAAGATGCTAAGACCTCAGTAAATATTATCTGTAATTATTAGTGATATTAATTTAAACTCTTTTAGGGAAAGATCCTTGTGTCCTTTTTTCCTCTCAGTCCCAAATAACAGTATTTCAAACAGTATTTTAACAATAGCCTTAACCAAAATTAAGTGTTTTAAAATGCATTGTCTCATTCAAAAACTACAATCTGTGATGACAGGCTTCAGTGTTTTCCCATACAGCTACTGCTTATAATGCAGGGTGAAATCAGTGTGATATATTCTAAGAATTTGGAAATCATGTTGCCTCCCTGAGAGATATGCTACGGGATCAGAGAATGAAGTGAAAAGTAGAAAGTCACTTTATAGAAACTTTGGTTTGTAGGACAGAGCAACATTTAATGAAAGGTAGTAACAGTAAATATTTGCCTTTTATGGATAGAAAATATCAGGCTATGCTAATTCCATGCCATCATATGTTTTCATCAGTCAACTTACTACATATTCTCAAGTAGGTACTGATCATATTTCCACTCACTTGTTTGTCTATATAAAATTCATCAGTCATGCTTAATGATCATGTATATATATGGTTCCACTAATAATTCTACCTTATTAATAAAGTAATCATATCACTTTATTAAGTTGCCCCCAGTTTCTACTGAAAGTCATAGCATCAATATGGAAAAATTCTGGGCAATGAGTAGATTGAGTTCATTGGGTTGTGTTTTTCTGAAGTTTACTCTTGTAATGTTCTCCCTCTTGTTTCTATAATATTCACATTACAGAATAGCGTTTCAAAGAGATTTTGCTTTTTGAGAACGCATAGCTAATTAACGGTAAATTAGCTAATTAACGGAAGAATCTAGGAGACTCTCAATTCCGGATTATTTGGAGAATTAATCAAAGATGAACAAACTTAGAAATTATTTTCCAAGTCCTAACCAAACACCCTCAACTTCTCAAATATATATTTTTGGTTAATTAAATGATTTAGTTAATTACATATAGCATTAATAGGAGATGAGGAATTAAAATCCAAGCTGCCTCACCATCACTTCTTGAACTCTTTCCTTTGTATCAGGACGTGCCATTGGAAATCTTAGTATGACACTATCACTAGATACAGCAACTATGGTTTTAAATCCTTTCATTCATTTTAGATGTCATTTGGATGTACATTAATCTAATAAAGAAAATCCTTTAACCTAAATATGATCATGGAGGTGTTAAGCAACTAAAAAAAATCTTATAGGGGTCTACTAAGAGGTTTAAAGAAAATTTATTTAAAAAGGGGGGATAATAAGGAAGGGAAACTAGAAAGAAAGACAAACAGTAGACAAAGTAATAAAACCTAGTAAAAATTATAATTAGACTGGCCAACAGTTAAAAGTATTAACTGCTATACTGTTCCTATATATTATTTCACATGTACTAGAATAGGAGAGTTAATTTCTTTTTAAAAATCACAAATTCTATTATTTATAAAACATTGACAAATGGATTTCAGGGATTATGCATAAGAGAGACAAATGACAAACTTGTTTGAAATGACAGTGAAATTCAGATGTTCAAATCAAATTCATATAATATAGGAAGTGAATGCTAGAACTGGAGGGCCCTTTTGCATGCGTGGTACAGTTAAAAATCAGGAAACCATATATTTTTAAAAAGGTAAACTTATGGAAGTTATTTCAGAAGTAAGGTACAATTTGAAATAAGATTAAGATAATCCCTGAAATAAAATTAGTATAATTCTTCCCCTCATATTATAAGTGACTTTATATTTTTAATAATCTGAGAGCAAACTTTATGCACATGTAAAAAGAATGACACATATGTAGTGTTCTGTATTTCTATCACAGATACTATCTCTTGTTGAATGGAAGTCCAGCTTTATAATCCTTCTCATTCTGGTCTTGGAAGCAGCCACTATCACATGAGGGAACTTGTTCAATTGTTAAACTGTGAATTCCTCCAAGGCAAAGACTATGCCTCGAGTGTATCTCAGTTTAATGCCCAAAACATGTGATTCTCAAATCATTACTCAATGAAAACATTAAAAATAAATATCAGGAAGATTATCTGAATCCTAAAATAAATGTCTTTAGTTTTTTTTTATCTTCCCTCCCTTTATTCTGTAGATAATTTTATTTCTTCATAAAGAAAACAGAGTTTAATGGCAATGAAGCTGCATAACTCCCTGTTACCACATCCATAAATTTATTTATAGCTTCCTCTGCTATCAAATTATTCCTTTCAGTCTCAGAACAAGAGGAGAAAAAACTTCTGTTTATTACTTCTGCTTTTTGTCTTGCTTTTATCTTCTCCTATCTTGTCCATACTATTAACCTTTGTCTTCAGTTATTTCTTCTGTCTGGCGTGTTATAATTTCTTCATTTGTATAAGTTCTTGTTCAGAAGTTTACAACTATGTTCAAATTTTCCCATTAAAAAGAGAACACATTAGCTGGGAATGGTGGTGCATGCCTATAATCCCAGTGGCTTCGGTGGCTGAGACAGGAGGATCACAATTTCAAAGCCAGCTTCAGCAATGGTGAGGTGCTAAGCAACCAAGTGAGACCCTGTCTCTAAATAAAATACAAAATAGAGATGTGGCTCAGTGGTTGAGTACCTCTGAGTTCAATCCCTGGTACAAAAACAAAACAAAACAAAACAAAACAACACACACATTAGCACCTCAGGTCTTTCCCAATACTGTTCTCACTTTAGTTCTTGCTCTCATGTCTTCCTCTTAAGCATGTTCCTTCTAAGAATATCTTGCACTAAGATTTACTGAGATAGTATTAATATGTAGGTATCAATAGGTATACAAACTCATTAAAATAAAAGACATTATTTTATGTGTATGTGTGTATATGCATCTTTGGGGTAAGAAGGTTCATAGATTTCATCAGATTCCAAGGGTACTCTTTTATTCTTCATCCTAATGCAATCAGGTTTTGCTTGTAATCAGATGTCTTCTCCTCTCATGCCACTGAAATTCTTGTCATATATATCACCAATGACCCTTAATTCACTTATTCCTTTCAATTTGATCTATTTGAGGTCTCAGCAGGAAGCATTTTACTCATTGAATGCTTTCATATTTTTGAAAGAATTGCTACTTTTATTTTTGAATGAATGTTTGCCTCCTTTTTCTTCTAATAAGACATGCTTTAGTCAGTTTTTTTTTCCTGCTGAGAATAAAAGACCTGACAGGAACAAATTTAGAGGAGGAAAGTTTTATTTGGAAGCTCATGGTCACAGTTCTTAGACAGCTGGCTCCATTCCTCGGGGCTTGAGATAAGGCAGAACATCATGGTGAAAGAGGATGGTGTAGGGAAGTAGCTCACATAATAATTAGAAAGCACAAAGTGAAATTTCCATTTTACACATACAAATATATACCCCAAATGCCCAATCTCTTCCAGCCACACCCTTGGTGCCTTCAGTTACCACCCAGTTAATTCCATCACCAGATAGATTCACTGATTGGATTTAGGCTTTCATAATGGGATCATTTCACCTTAAGTGTCCTTGCATTGTTTCACATATGAGCTTTTGGGGGACACATAACATCCAAACCATCACATTCCACCTCTATCCCCGAAAAGCTCATAACCATTCACAATGCAAAATAGTATTTAGTCGATTTACAAGAGACCCCATTGTCTCAGCAGTTCAAGGATTGCCCAAAAATTCAAATCCAAAGTCTCCTCTGAGCCTCAGGGCAAACTTGCATCATAAGTTCCTCTAAAAATCAAAAGCAATTTACAAGTATCCAATATATAAACACCCATAGTAAACATTTACATTTAGAAAAATAGGAGCATAGAAAGAAGGGATGGGACCAAAGTAAGATTGAAATCCATCTGGGCAAACAAGCCTTTAGTTCTGTGTCTGGCATCTAGAGCACATCTCATCATGATGTTCCTTCCAAAAGGCTTGTGTAGATCCCCTCCTGTGGCCTTGATGGTTGAAGCCCAAGTTACCTTTCTGTTGGCTTATCTCTGCTAGATTCCTACAGTTTTCCTAGGATGATGTCCCATGGTACTGGTATTTTGTAATATTGGTGGATTGTACTGCAGGTTTTGTTTCTTCTTCTCATCTGCATACATCACCTTCTCAAGTGCTGTCTGCAAGTACTCCAATCATGCTGCACTTAGAAATTTCTGGCTTCCCAGTTCTTTCCTTGAACTCTTGGTGGAATCCTCCATGACCCCCTCATTTCAGCTCCCTGCATTCCATAAGAACTGGCACTACATGGTTGATGCCTAAGTCTGCCACCATCTCCAGCCATAGTAAAGCCTCCAGAGAACCTGGCTGCAGCAGACTCTGAGTGTTTGGGTGTCTGGGCATGTTGAAAAACTTCCTAACCTACCTTGTGCAAAAAGGATACAAGACTGGTCTCTTCTCAAGAGATTTTTTACTTTTACTTCCTTGAGTCTGAGATGGATATGATCTTGCCAATTACTGAGATGCCCTCAAGCCATCTTTCTTATTGTCTCTTTGCAAAGTCTTTAGCATTTCTTTAGTGGCAGTAATGTCTTCAACAATTGCAACTTCCTTAACACAAATTTTACTTCTATCTTTTAAGTCCAAGAGTTTCCAAATCTTTCAGCTCTGCTTTCTGCTCCTGATTATCACAACAAATTTTGCTAAAAGCCACCAGCAATATTCATGCCACTGCCTGAATGCTATGCTGTCTGCAAATTTATTCCACCAGATTAAGAAGTCCACTGCTTTTGAAATCAGCTTCACAGAAAGTCTTATGACACAAGCAAAATGAAGACAATTTCTCAACCAGAACATCACATAAATAGCTTCTTGTCCAATACCAATAGCATCCTCCTTTTCCTTCTTGGGCCCTTTCTTCACTGTCCATGGTACTGTTGGAATTCTAAGCTTCTGAGCTCCCATCAGAATTGACCATTAAACTCCCCATACAACAATCTAAAGCATTTCCAGCTTGTATTTCTGAACATCACAAAATTCCTCTTTAAAATTCCAAAAAGCTTCTGAACCACATGGTCAGGTTAGTTATAGCAACAACTCTACTTCTTGGTACCAATTTCTGTTTTAGTCAGCTTTTTTGATGCTGTGACTAAAAGACCTTACAAGAACAATTTTAGAGGAGGAAAAGTTTATTTGGAGGCTCACCATTTCAGAGTTCTCAGTCCATAGACAGACAGCTCCATTCCTGAGGGCTAGAGGTGAGGCTGAACATCAGGTGGAAGAGTATGATGGAGGAAAGTGGCTCAAATGATGATCAGAGGGAGAAAAAGAGATCTCCACTGGTCAGATACAAATATATACCCCAAAGGCATGCCTGAAATGCCCCACCTCCTCAAGACACAACCTAGATACCTTCAGTTACCACTCAGCTAATCCCATTACCAGTTCAATTCACTGATTAGATTAAGGCTCTCATAATCTGATTGTTTCACCTCTAAGCTTCCTTGCATTGTCTCACACATGGGCTTTATTTCCTGTTTTGTAAAAATTTATTTATTTTAATTAGGTATATATGACAGCAGAATACATTTTGATTCATTGTATACATTTGCAGTACAACTTTTCATTTCTCTGTTTGTACACAATGTAGTGCCATACCATATGTGTAGTCATACATGTACTTAGGGTAATAATGTCTGTCTCATTCTACCATGTTTCCTGCCCCCATGTCCCCTCCCTGCCTCCCTCCCATTTGCCCAATCAAAATTTCTCCATTTTTCCCATGCACCCCCATTATGGATCAGCATCCAATTATCAGAAAGAAGACAGGTAATTGGATGGAGTTGGAGAATATCATGCTGAGCAAGTAAGCCCATCCCAAAAATCACATGAGATTTTGAGAAACATATCACATCCAAACCATAGCAGGACCAAAATTCTTCAGGTTAACATTTTTGATACCTATTTACTCCAAAGCCAACAATTTTGGGGGTAATTTGATTTAGTGGTATTTATATGACCCATGTTACCATCTTGATCATTTCCTCTTTCTGATATCTCTGCTTATATTCTGTTCTTAAAAAGTGCCATTGAGCACTGGGGTGGTGGCTTGGTGGCACAGCACTTGCCTCGCACATGTGAGGCAGTGGTTTTGATACTCAGCACCACACAAGAATGAATAAACAAAATAAAGATATATGTCCTTGTATAATAATACCAAAGAAAAAAAGAGTGCCACTGAATAACCCCAACAGTGACAACAGTGACCTCAGCAGATGGGATCATGGTCAGTATATGAATTAAGTTAGGCCAATTAGAATATCTTCTTAATAGTTAGAAACTTTTCTTAAAAAATATGGTTTTAGTTGTTGAAGGACATTTACTTATTTTTTAAAATATTTATGTTTTAGTTGTAGTTGTACATAGTACCTTTATTTATTTATTTTTATGTGGTGCTGAGGATTGAACCCAGGGCCTCACACATGCTAGGCAAGTGCTTTACTGCTGAGCCACAACCCCAGTCCCTATTTATTTATTTATTTATATGCAATGCTGAGAATGGAACCCAGTGCCTCACACATGTGATGCAAGCACTCTGCCACTGAGCCACAACCCCAGCCCAGAAGCTTTTAATATTTTAGTTAACATTATTACAGCTAATAATATATTTTTTTAAAAAAATCTTTTGTAGTTGTAGATAGACAGCAGGCCTTTATTTTATTTATTTTTGTATGTGGTGCTAAGGACCAAACCCAATGCCTCATACATGCTAGGCAAGTACTCTGCCACTGAGCCACAGCCCCAGGTCCTATTATAGCTAATAATATATTTAGAAAAAAAGTTCAAACATTCAAACTTCCTACTTCCTTAATCCCACATTCTGGAAATAGTATATTAACAACAAACCCAAAGCTGTCTTTATAACCACTTCCAGTTATTACTCCCTGCCTCTCCAAAAATAAATCACATTTTTAAATTATCACATTTTTTTAGATTGGCTTTTGCCAATTTTTATCTTTTTATAACTAGAATAGATAATATCTACTGTGGGGTATTTGTTCCATTTTACTCAATACAATGTTTGACATTCCATGAAGTTCTGTGTAGCTAAACTTAAAGTATGCACTCCATCATTGATGTTGGCGTTCATGAAAAACATTTCTATATTCCTTCACATCTATAAATATTTGAATTTTGCATATATTTAAGAAGGTAATTACTGATCAAAAACATGAGTACATGTTCAGTTTTAGTACATGTTGCTGAAGAGTTTTTCATAGTGGAAATATTAATTTTTACTCATACCAGCGAGGAGAATTTCAGTTGCTCCATATCATTGCTAACACTTTGTATTGTCAAATGTTTTAATTTTATATATATATATATATATATATATATATATAAAGAGAGAGAGAGAGAGAGAGACAGAGAGAGAGAGAGACAGAGAGACAGAGAGACAGAGAGAGTCTTCTTTTTTAAAATATTTTATTGCTGTATTATAATTGTATGTAATTTTGTGATTTATCATTATGTACTTGTTTGTCCAACAATATAACAATATAATTTGGCCAGTATGTTTCCCCAGTTTAACCTCAGTATTTTTGCCTTCCTTATGAAATCTTTTAGTATCCAAAGGTATGAATATATCCTCTTATGACAAGTTCTAAAACCTTGAATATTTTACTTTAAATTTTCAGATGTTTAATCAATTAGGGATTCATTCTTTATATAATATGAGGTAGGAGTCATTTTATTTTTCCACATGGTTATTCAATTGACCCATAACCATTTACCATGAAGACAGCCATTATCGCCACAGTCTGATTTGCCACTTCAGCATCAAACAAATGCCATTTCATGTCAGGGATTGCTTCTGAACTTTCTCTCCTGTTACATTTGTCTACTTAATATCCTGGTGCTAACAACACAGTACCTAGTTTACTATAAGTTTATGAGAAATCTTGATTTTGGGTAAAGTGATTCTTCCTACTTTATTTTTTATATGATGATTTTGACTATTTTTGTTCCTTTGCATTTATCTAGGTAATTTTGAACAGGTGTGTCAAATTACAGGAAAAACTTGCTGTAGTTTTAAAAGGAAAAACATTGATTGAAGCTATAAATGAATTGGAGAAAAACTGACATCTTGACTATATTGAATAGAAAAACTCATGAATATAAATTATCCCTCCATTTATGCTTGTTTAATTTTTTTATTTTTACTTAACTTTAACTGGTACACAAAAATATAAAAGTCATACTTATTAATGGGTTACCATGTGGTGTTCCAATATATGTACATACTGTATAGTCAGGTTGAACATATCTACCTCTTTAAACATTTATGACTTCTTTATTAAAAAAACATTCAAAATGAAAACATTTCTTGTAGCTTTTTGAAACATACAGCACATGATAGCTATGTGTAATCTCACCAGAACTTTGCATTCTTATTTATCTCTAATATTTTAGATTTTTCTATATAGATGTCTTTATAAGTCTTTACTGGACTTATTCCTAGCTTTTTGGTTTTTTTCCAGTTTTTGAAAATTAATTTATTTTTGTTTGTTCTTTTTGGTTATACATGACAGTAGAATCTATCTTGATGTATTTACACAGACATGTAATACATCTTATTCTAATTAGGATCCAAGTCTTAGGGATATACATGATATTGAGATTCACTGTGGTGTATTCATACACATAACACACAAAAGTTTTGTCAGACTAATTCCATTGTGTTATATAATATTTTTGATGTCATCAAAAGTGGTATTTTAAAATTTTTATTTTCAAATTACCAACTGTTTTCATATATAAATACAAATGGGGAAAATAAACATTAGCAAGATAGTGGAATAAGAATCCCTGGGATTCCCCCTTTCCACATAACAACATAAAATCCACATACTACATAGACAGATTCCCTTTTCCAGAAATCCAGAAACTAGTTTAGAGACTCTTATATATTGTTAAGGAAGAAACCAGCCACACCAAAGCTGGTAGGAAATATGAGACACTGTAAGCACAATCCTTACCACTGGAACAGTGGCAAACAATAAAAAGGAAACTATTTATTGCTCAACTTCTCCTTGGGGGGCAAAGAAAAGGCCCAAAATGCATCCTTTCTGGGGACGGCCCAAAGAACTGCCTCTGTTTTATCTCTCCCAAGTTTGCTAGCAAACTCCAGTCATCTGGAGATCAGGAAGACAAAAGTTGGTGGTTTGGGAAGTCAATAGCCATATTCTCTTCCCCCAGTTCAGAAAACAGTAAGCAGACAAAAAACCTAAACAATAACAATAAAAAAACATGAGCTCCCACATTCCTCCTGGAGAGTGAAAGAGTTGGGCCAGATGTCCAATGCCTTAACTTGTCTAAAGATTCAAAAATAATATATTTTGTCTTGCCTGTCTCAGTGTGCTAATAGGACCTGACATGTACTAGATGGCTCAAGGCTAATGAGAACAAAGATAACATTTTGATTTTGATCTAGCACAATGAATAGTTACCCCAGCTTGGTACAGAGAAAAAAAAATATGACCAAACCCAGACTAGAACTTCTCTTTGGGAAGTAAAAATTTTGGACAAAGCCTCTAATGATTTGAGTTTTCTGGGGGTTGCCCAAAGGATTGACATTTTTAATATTTGTCTTGAGAGCTGATGGTACTTAGTATACTCTAGACAATTCTGAGTGGTCCCTAAAATAAAGAAATCAGGTTGGACTAGCATGAAGTTTTGAGAGGCCCCAAGATTATCTGGCTAGGCTAATTAGCAAGGGACTTTTCCTCAGCTAGTACAATTCATGAAGAATATGATGGTTCTATTTTATTAAAGATAAAAATACAATGAGTGAAGGAAAATGAAGAAACAGGGAAATATATTCCAAAAAGAAATACAATAAATCACCAGAAACTGACCCTAATAAAACAGAGATATATGATGTACCTGAGAGACAGTTTGAAATAAGCATTACAAAGATATTCAATGAGGTCAGAAAACAATTCAGGAACAAAGTCAAATTTTCAAAACGGGAAAGAAAATGTTAAAAATTACCAAGCAGAAATTTTATATCTTAAAAATATGAATACTGAATTGAAAAATTCACTAGAAGGTTTAATGGCAGGCTAGATCAAGTAAAAATGAGGACCAATGAATTCAAAATTGTCCCATCAGAGCAAGAGAGTAAAAAAAAATAAAATAAAAGAATAAGGGGTTGGGGTTCTGGCTCAGGGATAGAGTGCTTACCTCACATGTGCAAGGCCCTTTCAATCTTCAGCACCACATAAAAACAAATAAATAAAATAAAGGTATTGTGTTCAATACAACTAAAAAACTAAATATAAAAAAGAATAAAAAAGAGTAAAAGAAAACTTACGGTATTATGTACAACAAATAAGAAAATTAATGTGTACATAATGGTCATGGTATAAGGAGATGAAGGAGACAGATGAAAGAGAAGGCTTCTTCACAGTAATAATGGCCCAAAGATTCCCAATTTTGGCGAAATAAATGGACATTCAATTCTAGGAACTCCAATAATCCCAAAATAAGATGAATTTCATTGCATATAGAGATACTTAATAATAAAAATGTCATTGATGAAAATAAAGAATTCTGAAATTATCAATTTTGAAATCAGCAGGTGGAAAAATGACTTGCAACACAGAAGAGAGCCTTTGTAAGATAATTGGTGGATGTTTTTAGGAGAGATCTTGAAGGACAGGTGTCAGTGAGATGGTTTATTGAAATTGTTGATTCATGAAAGACTATACTTGACAAACTGTCTTTCACAAATGAGGGAGAGATAACAGTTCTTAGTGTTTTCTATATTGATGTAGCAGAATAGATGAGGATGGTTGATTTATAAAAGAAAGAGGGTTATTGTCTGAGAAATTAATGATTGGATAGCTGTATTTGGTGAGAGCGTCAAGCTGCCTCAACTCATGATGGAAAGCAAAAGGGAAAGTAATGTACAGAAAAAGGAAACATTGTGGATAATCGTGCTTTATGACAATACTCTCTCCTGATATCTAATCCAATACCATGAGAGCAAGAACAAACTTACTCCTATGAGACAACACTAATCTATCATGAGAACTCCATCATGATGAATCTAATAACTTCCCACCCTATTCTGTACCTTCCAACACAACTGCATTGATGAATTAAGACTCCACATGAGTTTTAGTTGAGATTAACCATAACAAAGACTTCCAGACAAACAAAAGCTAAGAGGGGTTGTCATCACTAGTCTTGCCTTATATGAAATAATAAAGAGAGGTCTTCATGTCAATACAAAAGGAATATATATATATATATATATATATATATATATATATATATAATTTAAAATTCACTGTTAATGGTAAGTCTGTAGGAAAATATAGAATAGTGTAATACTGTAATAGTACTAAGTAAATCACTTTCAGGCCAAATATAAAAGTTAAAATACAAATAACTGTAATTCCAAAATATGATAATATGTAACATGAAAAGATGTAAATTATGATATTAATGACATGGAATGTGGTAGAAAAGTAAATATGTAGTTTTGTATGTGATTGAAGTTGTTATGCATTTAAGATTATAAATACAAGAAATTTTATGTAATCTCATGATAATCACAAAGAAAATACCTATCATAGATATATATCAAAAATAGAAAAGGATGAAAATATAACATAAAAAATAAAATGAACAAAATCAAAAGAACACAACAAAATAGGGAATAAGGGGGAAAAAGTATAAGGCAGAACAATTAATAACAAAATAACAATAGTAACTCTTTCTATGGACAAAAAGTTCTTTGAAGGTAAATGAGTTAAACATTCGGATCAAAATCTATTGAGTAGCTGAATGGATGATAAACACACAAAAGCAGGACACAACTATTTATTCTTTACAAGAAACTCACTATAGGTTTAAAGATACACATCAGCTGAAAATGAATGAATGGAAAATATATCCATATAAATGGTAACCCATATGAATCAGGGGGCTATACTTATATCTGTCAAAATAGACATGAGTCCAAAACTGTCACAATGAAAGTATAAGGAAATTCATTATATAGTGATAAAATGGTCAATTTAGGGAACAACCATAATTGTTAGTCCATTTACTCTCAACAACAGAGGACCTAATATACAAAGAAAACATTGCCAGAACTGAAGAGACAAATAGAAAGAAACAGAAACTCAGTAGGAGACATTGATAACACACTTTCAATAATAGAATGTCTAGACAGAAAATCAATGAGGAAACAACAGACTTGAACAATATATGACTTAATACAAAATGATCCATTGAAAATAACAGATTATATGCACTTTTCAAGTTCACAGAGTGCATTCTTTAGTGTGGATCATATGTTAGATAAGAAAACAAGTCTTAACAGATTAAAGAATATTGGAATCATACCAAATATTATTTTCAATACCATGACATGAAACTAGAAATCAATAAAAAGATCAACTTGAGAAAAATTAAACAATATGCTCCTGAAAAACCAATGGCTCAAAGAAGAAATTATAAAGGAAATAAAAAATATTTTGAAATAAATGAAAGTAGAAACTCAACAGACCAAAATATGGTCTGTGCCAAAATAGATCTATCAGGGTAAATTATAATGATAAACATTACATTTAAAAGAAGAAAGATTTCAAATAGAGAACCTCACATGTCCCTCAAGGGAACAAAGGAACAAATCAAGCCCAAATTTATCAGAAAGAAGGAAATAAGAAAAATTAGGACAGGAACAAGCAATATAGAGAATAGGAAAGACCAACAAAACTAATACTTGTTATTTTGAAAAGATAAAATTGACAAATATTCAGATATACTAAGAAAATAATAGAAAAAACTGAAAATAAGAAATAAAAGGAAAAACATTAAAACAGATTCCAATGAAATACAAAAGATCATAATAATATGTAGGGATAAACTCAGATAAACTCAGTTACAGCACTCTAAGACCTTTCATTGTCCAGAAAGTGGTAAATGTATTCATTTATATATATATAAAATGGAGTGGAAGCTACTAAAAAAAATTAAAAAAATGGAACTACCATATAATGCAGAAATCCCATTCCTGTGAATATAATTAAAGGAAATAAAATCAGAAAGTTGAAGAGACATCTGCACTCCCATGTTCATTGCAGCCCTAATCACAATAGCCAAGTAGGGGCAACAACCTAAGTGTCCATCAATGAATGACCAGATAATGAAATTTTGCCATACACATACAATGGAATATTATTCATCCTTAAAAAGAAGGACACCCTGCAGCATATGATAACATGTATGAATCTTAAGGTAATTTTAAGCGCACAATACAGTCTCATTAATTAGTAGGCAAGAAGTAATACAACAGTTATCTAGAAATTATTCTTTTTTAAACTAGTCATGTGTTCTTTCTAATACTTCTCTATGAATTTTCTTTTTTTAAACTTTATAATTTATTCATTTTTATGTGGTGCTGAGGATCGAACCCAGGGCCTTGTACATGCAAGGTGAGTGCTCTACTGCTGAGTCATAACCCCAGCCCAGAAATTCTTCTTCTTGTCTAACTGAAATATACCCAACATAGCAACTTTCTGTACTCCTATCTTCTTAGGGCTTATCTCTCTAGGGGCTTATCTCCCTAGTGCTTGATAAGCAACATCCTACTATAAACTGTTATAACTCATATAATTGAAATCATTTAGTATTTGTCTTTTTCTGGTAAATAATGTTAGTTATTTCTTTTTAGTTTATATAGCTTATTCTTGCATCATGTATTATCCGCTCAGATCTCCCTAATTCCTTTTGTTCAAAGGGTTTTTGAAAAATATCTTTCAGTTGTAGTTGGACATAATATCTTTATTTTATTTATTTATTTTATGTGGTGTTGAGAATTGAACCCAGTGCCTCACATGTGTTAGGTAAGTTTTTAAACATTAAGCTATAACCCCAGCCCTATTAAAGGGTTTTGCATGGGAAAGTTCTACCTGCACTTCAAGTTTGTACTGTCTGATATATGTGTAGAAGACAGATACTCTATCTATAAAATAATATTTCATCCAAAATTTGAAAGTGAAGGGTATTTCAACACAGTTGGCATTCCAACCTAGAAAACACAAAATTATGTTGTTGGGAGACTAATGAGTTGCACATGATTTATACACAATGCTTTATTAACTATGGAGATAGTTTTCTTCAAATTAGTACATTTAGGTTTAAATAATTAGTAATATATTTGGATTTATTTATCATTTTACTATAGGTTTTCTAATGATAATTATTTTCAATTAACCATTTTACTATTTCATTCTACTCTGTTATTAAATTAATTTTATTTTTACACAAATGGAGCACACATTTTTATTTCATACACATACATAGGGTAATAATATCTGTCTTATTTCACCATCTACTCTTTAGTTAGCTTACTAGTTATATATTTATATATTTTATTTTTCTATTTTTATTGGTGCCCTAGAGATCACATTATTCAAATCAGATATAAATAAATAATTTGACCACATTTAGACAAAGAATCTTAGACTATTATAGCTCAGTTTACCTCTTCCTCTTATGCTACATTTTTGTTGTTTTATACACTCCCTAGTACATAAACTCTTTCCTCTATTTTTCATTCCTTACTGTTTTTCAACACATTAAACTAGTATGCTTTTTACTTTGGTTAAAAAACTCCCCTTAATATTTTTTAATGCAGGTTTAACACTGATATGTTCTCTCTCAGATTTATTAACCTGAAAACATCTTAAATTTGTCTTCATTTATGAAGGATATTTTCCTCAGATATAGTTTTATGGGTTAGCAATTATTTTGAAGACAATTCCCATTGTTTGTGATGAGAATTCAGTTGCCATTCTTATTTTTGATCCTTTGCATGAAATATGATTGTTTTTCTAGGTGTTTTTCATATATATATATGAAAAAATATGTAATATATACACACACACACATATATATATATATATATATATATATATATATATATATATTTGAATTTTGATTCTATAAACATTAATGTGTCTTTTTCACTGCAGTATGCTGATTGTTTGGATATATGTCAAGGAGTGAGCAAATGGGTCAAATGTCTTTCCATTCCTAGTTTTTTTTTTATTATTCTCAGTGATTTTGAATTTTATTTTTACTTAGACACTTAACTCATTCAAAGGTATTGACACTCTGGATTTGTGGACTTAAAAAGTTAACATTTAATTATCCCTTTGTGAGTTATAAACTTAATAGAACCACTCAAATAATAATATTCTCTCAAACCAGCTGTTTCTTGGTCTGAAGGGTAGAACGTTTGACTCCAGGGACACTCAATTCGAAGACTCCAGGTGTGGGTGTGGTTCCCCACCTTTGAAACAGGATTGTATGCTATTTCACATGAGTTTTTAAATCTATGGTTTTTTGCCGCAGTCTTGGCTGGGCACAGAATCACGAGCCACTCAAGCAGGAACAAAACTTTATTTTGAAAAAAGCCGCCAATACTCTGTAGGCGCCGGCAAGCCAAACCCGGTCCTCCCACGCGGGCGTCTACCGGAACCTCCCGTCTCCCGGAACCGGGGGTCCCCCGGACCTCCCCCGGAATTTCCTCCTACTATCCTTCCCCAACCAATGGGAACTCTCCATGAGTCCCGTAACATGAGTCCGGTAGCAGGCCAGGGTGAACAGCGGGAGTCCAATTTCCATATGAATGTAAATCTTAACATAATCATATCTCAGTGGCTAGCTGGCGTCACTTTACAACCAAAGGTGCCATACATCGTATATTTGCTTGTGGCTCCTAGCATCTGCCCCCTTCTGTTTAATTAAGCAACAAGCAATGTAGCTAGGGACCGTGCCTAGTAGGTTGTCCAATTTAACATATGGTTCTTACCCGTCATGGGAGAACTGACATTTAGGCGTCAGCTTCCTGTCTTAGGTTGAATCCACTGTAATCCGATCAACCCGTCACTGATTACCTGTCCAGCATTCAGCCATGCTTGTGGATAGGCCTATGCACCAGTGGGGGGGTGAGGTTCTTGCCTCACCTCTGTTGGCCCCCAAATTTAGCCTTGGTGCCAGTGGGGGGGTGAGGTTCTTTGCCTCACCTCTGTTGGCCCCCAAATTTTAGACCATCACTAGTAGAAGGCAGGAGGATACAGAAATGCCACGACACCAAGCCAATTGATGGCTCCTTTGGAAAAATTGCGTCACTGGTGACACCATCAGCAAAGATATGCCAGTATTACCACAATAAACATGGGGTGAGCTGGCAAGGAAATTGCATCACTGGTGACACCATCAGCAAAGATATGCCAGCAGTACCACAATTCGGTGCACCAGATGATATTTCACAATGTATGCAACTGATATATAGTCCAGGCAAGTTCTGCAAGCAGTTCAAATTGGAGGAGTCTATCAATATGTCCATTTCCTCCCAAAGTAAATCAAGTCCTTGATTGAGCATTACTTGTTGAGTTATATTCATTGATGCATCAGTTTATACAGTTTACTGTGATAGCTATCATAGAAGCTGTAGTTTGGTTTTATCTCAGTCTTCACCGGAATTGGGATGGAGATGGAAATTCTGGCAATGATGCTAAAGAGACATTATCCTGAACAGAATTATTAAATATAATGAAAAGGAAAGGTGAAAGTAAACAAACAGATCTGTTAAACTCCTTTAAAAACAATCCTTAACAGCTGTTTACCTAATTTAAATTAGTAAACAAACAGATCTGTTAACCATCTCTAAAAACAATCATTAACAGCTGTTCACCTAATTTAAATTAAACCATATAAATCACGTGAATAAAGAAAAAATTCGGATCCATTTTTTCATGAGTGCTCCTCATATAAGAAATATGGACATACACACATACAGACATACAACACAAAACAGAAGTGTGCACACAACATACAACACATAAGACAATAGTAAATAAAGGCCTTGTAACTATACCTAGGTGAAATCTCCATTGCAATGTTTAAAAACTCCACAGTCAAAAAAATAAAACACAGTCAAAAAATAAAACTGATCAGAAAAACATTAACCTAGGTTTTTATGAGCTCAAAATTAAAATAGAACTTTATGATGTGGGAAAAATGCAATAATAAAATAGATATTGAAAAAAAAACACCTTGGTTAATCACTGTCGCAGATGTAAGAATAGCCAAGCTGGAGCTCTGGATGTCAGCTGTTATGGATTTGAGTCAAATCATCTTCTTTTTCTGTAGAAATTGTTTTAGTTAATCTCTCTGGAATCCAAATCGGTTGCTGTTCATCCTGTGGGAAAACACAGACAGCGCCCCGATTCCAGACTATCACTGGATCCGGGCCTTTCCATTGTCCTGTTAGAATATCTTTCCAAAGTACCTTAGGCTTATGTACATTTTTTGGGTACAAATGTCTTTCCGAAGCACTAAGTCCCGATGAATCCAAATTTAAAAAGTTTAGAGTAAAAAGGGTTATTTTAAGTTTATCTTTGGGGGATATATACCCCTTTCCAATTCCCTCCTTTTGTTTTAATAAGTACATTTTAATAGTTTGATGAGCTCTTTCAACTATGCCTTGTCCTTGTGGATTGTATGGAATTCCTGTTATGTGAGTAATGCCAAATGATGAGCAAAATTGTTTAAAAGAGGTGGAAGTATAACCAGGACCATTGTCCGTTTTTAACTGTTTTGGAACACCCACAGTGGCAAAATTTTGTAAGCAATGAGCTATAACATCTTTAGTTTTTTCTCCGACATGAAGGGAGCCCATCAAAAATCCGGAAGAGGTATCAACTGTAACATGTAAATATTTTAATTTTCCAAATTCTGGCAAGTGTGTGACATCCATCTGCCAAATATGGTTAGGTATCAGTCCTCTAGGATTGACTCCAAGATTAACTTGTGGTAAAAATGTCACACAATTTTGACATTGTTTTATTATATGTCTGGCTTGTTCTTTAGTTATTTTAAAACGTTTTTGTAAAGTATTAGCATTGACATGGAACCTTTTATGAAAATTTATAGCTTCTTCTATTGTGGAGAAAATATGTATGTCATGTGTAGATTTATCTGCTAGTTCATTGCCCATACTAAGGGCTCCAGGCAATCCTGTATGTGCCCTGATATGACCTATAAAGAATGGATCTTTTCGGTCCCAGATTAGACTTTGTATAGTGGAAAACAAAGAGAAAACAGTAGAAGAAGGTGAAATCCTACCAGCATCTTCAAGGGATACTATAGCATTAACTACATATTGACTATCAGAAAATAAATTAAATACAGAATCTTTAAACATCATAAAAGCTTGTAATACTGCATTAAGCTCTAACTTTTGAGCTGATTGCTTGGGTACTAAAAATGTAAAAGTTTGATCAGGAGTAACTACTGCTGCTGTACCATTGTTTGACCCATCAGTGAATATATTTGGAGCATTTATGATAGGGGTTTTTCTTGTCATTTTTGGAAAAACTACAGGATGCTTAGACCAAAAAGACAACAAAGGATTAGATGGTAAGTGATTATAAAATGAAACACTAGTTTTACACATGATTATTGCCCAAGTATTTAACTCATTAGCTAACTCATCAATTTGATCCATAGTATATGGAGTAATAATTTTATTGGGAGAAATCCCAAATACTCCCTTAGCTGCTTTTATTCCTTTGAGTATCAATTGTCCTACAGCCTCAGGATATCTAGTAAGAATAGTGTTAGGAGAATAAGATAAATGTATCCACAATAATGGACCTTCCTGCCAAAATACTCCTGTAGGAATATTTTTTGTTGGTAGTACAATAAATAATAAAGGCAAACTTATATCAATTCTATCCAAATGCATATTTTCCATATATGTTTCAATGATTTTTTAATGTTTTTCTTGCTTCAGGCGTTAACATGCGGGGTGAATTTGGATCTGATGGACCTTTTAGAATATCAAATAAAGGTCCTAACTCTCTTGTTGGTATGCCTAGATAAGGCCTTATCCAATTTATGTCTCCCAATAACTTTTGAAAGTCATTAAGTGATCTGAGTTGATCTACTCGTATTTGAATTTTTGGTGGATGGACCATGGTTGAGGATAATAGAACTCCTAAATAATTAATTGAAAGATTTAATTGTACTTTATCTATTGCTATCTCTAGATTATAATTTTTCAATAAGTTTGTAAGTGTGGCATAACATTCTAGTAATGTGTTTTTATCTTTATGTGCCAATAACACATCATCCATATAGTGAAATATTTGTAGTTCGGGATTTTGATTTCTAAGTGGCTGGATTGCTTTATTAACATAAATTTGACACATAGTTGGGCTGTTAGCCATCCCTTGAGGGAGTACTTTCCATTCATATCTCTGATCAGGACCTTCATGATTCAGTGCAGGGATAGTAAATGCAAAATGTGGACTATCCTCGGGATGAATTGGAATTGAAAAGAAACAATCTTTAATATCTATAGCTAAAACATGCCAGGTTTTTGGTAAAGCAGACAATTGAGGAATCCCTGATTGAGCAGGTCCCATAATAACCATCTCATTATTAATGGCTCTTAAATCTTGTAATAATCTCCATTTACCAGATTTCTTTTTAATGACAAAAATGGGAGTATTGATGTTATTTGTTAATGTCAATCCTAATTGATCTAGGACATCTCGTCCCCATAAATTTACAGGAAGATGATCTAATACATAGGGCTGTATAGTTCCTTCACATCCTTCAGGATCCCTCCAATCTAATACCATTGCGCTTCTATAGGGATTAGTCGCCACTCCTAGGCCTCGAAGCGTTTGAGTGGCTTGTTGTAATGGCCAATGTTTTGGCCATTCTTGATGAGAGATGACACTAAGGTCAGCTCCTGTGTCCAGCAGCCCATTAAAGTCATGTCCTTGAATATTTAATTTTAGCATTGGGCGAGAATCTAAATTTAAAGACAGCATAGCCCAATCTACACCTGTGGAGCCTAATCCCTTGGAACCTCTTTCTACATTACAACTGGAAAATTTATCATGCAGGCTGGGTATTATTAATAACTGTGCTATTCTATCTCCTTGTGAAATTACTGATATACCTCTTGGAGAACTAGCTATAATTTTTATTTCACCCTCATAATCAGGATCAATTACCCCAGGACTTATCATAAGTCCTTTTAGTGTAGAAGAACTGCGTCCCAATAATAAGCCTACTGTTCCCTGGGGAAGAGGTCCTTTTACTCCTGTGGGAATGATTTGAACTCCCATCTCTGGAGTTAGTACTGCTCTGGCAGAGGCGCAGATGTCCAGCCCTGCGCTCCCTCTAGTTTGTCTGATGAGGGATTTAATGGATAATGCGTCCTGGGCACTACCTTGATGGTGCTGTTGGGTTCCTCCATTGCCCCATATATTTGTGGTTTTGGGCCCCGGGGCATTGGGCATTGGGCCCGGGGCATTGGCTAGCTGGCGTCACTTTACAACCAAAGGTGTCATACATCGTATATTTGCTTGTGGCTCCTAGCAGTTTTTCTTGTGTCTTTTTGCTTTGCTATCCATCAGTTATGGTCACAAATACCTCAGATAGTCATTTATCTCACTGTATTGCATTAATACTTCAATGTAATTTATAGAGTCATATGGAGATTTCCCCTTCTAAGAAGGTTGCCTCTGCACTGTCAGAGTTCTTTTGTGAATACATAGTTAAACTACTCTCTTGAAATATACTGCTAAAATCTATCTCTACCTGCTTATTTTCTGCACAAACCTCTGCAGGCATTTTCTTGTTTATATTACAGTTATTGATCTTCTAATTCAACTGTGTTTACTTGTGACTCCTCCTGTCCCCACAATTCTTTCACACAGCTAACAAAACAGTAAGTATTCATTATCATGCATATTCTTTCTAAAAATACCTATTTTTTTAGTTGTAGTTGAACACAATATATTTATTCTATTTATTTATTTATATGTGGTGCTGATTAACCCAGGGCCTTGCACATACTAGCCAAGTGCTCTACCACTGAGCCACAACACCAGCCCCCATCATGTATATTCTTAATAAGAATAAATGAAACTGAAAGTGGAACACTCAGATATGCTAATCAACTCACACACTAAAGCCAGTTTATGCATAAAAATTACTTTTCTTGTTTTATGCAGCTAACATTCTTCATATTTATCTACTTTTTCCCCTTTTGGAGAATCTTTAGTGACAGAGCTTGTTTCAGTCAAGCAGGGTTTCACTATTTACATTTTTTACTGTAATTTCTTTGTTGTAGTGGGGCTGACCTGTGCACTATAGGATGTTTAACTGGATGGCTGGCCTCTACCAGATTGTATTAGGACAACATTTCACAGATATGTCAAACAAAGATGTCTTCAGACATTGCCAGTTTCTCTTGGGAGGCAATTGTCGTTAGGTAGGAAAATTTGTAATTGACTATCATTACTTTTCTTATTTTGATGCTCAATATGTCATAAGGTGCCTAATAAGAGTCCTTTTATTTGGCCCCATTGTTCTTTCAGCACAATCATGAACATTCTTTAAAATTATACCTGCTCTGTGGAAGCAAGGAAATGCTCTATCTTTATTTTTCTCTGTTTTTGTTGGTTTGTTTGTTTCTAATTAGTTATACATGACAATAGAACACATTTTTTCTTTTGGTATTGCACTATTATTTTTTATGTTAAATCATATTGGTTTTATTGATTTTTTTAAAATAAATGACAGCAGAATGCATTACAATTCTTATTACACATATAGAGTACAATTTTTCATATCTCTGGTTGTATATAAAGTATGTTGATACCAATTCGTGTCTTCATACATGTACTTTGGATAATGATGTCCATCACATTCCAACATCCTTGCTAATCCCCTGCCCCCTCCTTCCCCTCCCACCCCTCTTCCCTATCTAGAATTCATTTATTCCTCCCATGCTCCCGGTCCCTACCCCATTATGAGTCAGCTTCCTTATATCAGAGAAAACATTTAGCATTTGTTTTTATGGGATTGGCTAACTTCACTTAGCATTATCTTCTCCAACGCTATCGATTTACCTACAAATGCCATGATTTTATTCTCTTTTATTACCAAGTAAAATTCCATTGTGTATATATGTCACATTTTTTTTATCCATTCATCTACTGAAGGGCATCTAGGTTGGCTCCACAGTTTAGCTATTGTAAATTGTGTTTCTATAAACATTGATGAGGCTGTGTCCCTGTAGTATGCTATTTTTAAATCCTTTGAGTATAGTCCAAGGAGAGGGATAGCTGGGTCAAATATTGGTTCCATTCCCAGATTTCCATGGACTCACCATACTACTTTTCATATTGGCTGCACCAATTTGCAGTCCCACCAGCAATGTATGAGTGTACCTTTTTCCCCACATCCTCACCAACTCTTATTGTTTTTCTTCATAATAATAGCCATCCTGACTGGGGTGAGATGATATCTTAGAGAAGTTTTGATTTGCATTTCTCTAATTGCTAGAGATGATAAAGATTTTTTTCCTATCTTTGTTGATTGATTGTATATCCTCTTCTGAGAAGTATCTGTTCAGGTCCTTGGCCCATTTATTGATTGGGGTATTTGTTTTTTTGTTGTTGTTGTTGCTTAGCTTTTTGAGTTCTTTATATACCCTATATTAGTGCTCTATCTGATGTGTAAGGGGTAAAAATTTGCTCCCACAAATCCTCTGAGAAGGAAATGAGGAAAACTACCCCATTTACAATAACTTCAAAAAAATAAGATACTTTGGGAATCAACAAAAGAGGTGAAAGATCTGTACAATGAAAACGACAAAACCCTAAATAAAGAAATCAAAGAAGACCCTAGAAGATGGAAAGATCTCCCTTGTTCTTGGATAGGCAGAATTAATATTATCAAAATGACCAGACTACCAAAAGCACTGTACAGATTTAATGCAATTTTTATCAAAATCTCAATGATATTCCTCATAGAAATAGAAAAATAATCATTAAATTAATCTGGAAAAATAAGAGGCTCAGAATAGCTAAAGCAATCCTTAGCAGGAAGAGTGAAGCAGGTGGCATCACTATGCCAGACCTTAAACTATACTACAGAGCAATAGTAACAAAAACAGCATGGTATTGGCACCAAAACAGACTTGTAAAACAATGCTACAGAATAGAGGACACAGAGACTAACCCACAAAATTACAATTATTTTATATTAGACAAAGATGCCAAAAACACAATTTGGAGAAAAGATAGCCTCTTCAACTAATGGTGCTGGGAAAACTGGAAATCCATATGCAACAAAATGAAATTAAACCCCTATC
Organism: Spermophilus citellus; assembly: GCF_964194105.1. Taxonomy (NCBI): domain Eukaryota; kingdom Metazoa; phylum Chordata; class Mammalia; order Rodentia; family Sciuridae; genus Spermophilus; species Spermophilus citellus. The sequence continues at coordinate 119,483,148 of NC_138190.1, read as the reverse complement.
TCTCACCATGTACAAAACTCAACTCAAAGTGGATCAAGGACCTAGGAATTAAACCAGAGGCTTTGTGTGTATTAGAAGAAAAAGTAGGCCTTAATCTTCATCATGTGGGATTAGGTCTCAACTTCCTTAATAAGACTTCTATAGCACAAGAATTAAAACCAAGAGTCAATAAATGGGACAGAATCAAACTAAAAAGTTTCTTCACAGCAAAAGAAACAATCTGTGAAGTGAATAGAGTGCATTTTGAACACATTATACATAAATGGTGTATAAGTTCTCATTCTTCTGGTTATACATGACATAAAACCACACTGGTCACATAATAATATATGCACATAGGGTAATAATATCTAATTAATTCTACTATCCTTCTAACCCTCAAACCTTTCCATTCATCCACTCCCTCTGTCCAATCCAAAGTACCTCTATCGTTCCCTAGCCCCCATTGTGAATTAGCATCCTCATATCATATAAAACATTTGTCTTTTGATTTTGGGGAATTGGGTTATTTCACTTAGAATTATATTCTCCATCTCCATACATTTATTGGCCAATGTCATAATTTCATTTCTCTTTAGGGTTGAGTAATATTTCATTATGTATATATGTCCCTTTTTATCCATTCTTCTGTGGAAGGCCACCTAGATTTGTCCAATAGTTTAGATATTATGAATTGAGCTGCTATAAACATTGATGTGGCAGTGTCACTGTAGTCTGCTGATTTTAAGTCCTTGGGGTTTAAAACAAGGAGTGGAATAACTGGGTCAAAAGGTGATTACATTCCACATTTTCTGAGGAATCTCCATATTGCTTTCCATAATGGTTGCAGTCCCACCAGCAGTGTATGAATGTACTCTTCCCCCATATCCTCACCAACATTTATTGTTCCTTCTATTCTTTTTTTTCAGATGCAAAAATAATTTATTGTAAATGTTTTTAAAGTCATTCTCCATTAAAATTCTTCATTATATTCCAAAAAGTACAAATACACTAAAAGATTCATGTTTGACATGTAAAAAATAAAGAGGAAGAAGAAAAATTCACTAATTTAAGGAACTATCCTTATAATGAAACAGTGAGTTGTAATACATGTGTCTTCTAGTTAAATAAAAAAGCAAATTCACATTATCCAGAATCCTGGCTCATAACAAGCTCAAGTCACTCTGGCATGCACCCATACATAGCTGCCTCTCACAGACTTCCACCTGTGGCAGCTAAGACACTGAGATACTGCAGCTAAAATATCTCCTTATAGGACCACACAACTGTTTCTCCTGGAAAATGTGTACAAAGGTATTTTTCTCCCCAAACAAATATTCTATACCTTCACAACAGGCAATTCTATATCCATTGAAGACTGATACAGTCCCTAACATTCTTCCTGCCCTCAAATGACAGACATAAGCTCTCAACAATTTATGCCAAAGGGACAATAGTACTTCCTGTTTCACAGCCATTGGAGATAAGACACACCATCAATTCCTCAAGACACTGAGTCCCGCAAGAAGGCCAGTAACACGGGTAATACAAAGCACATGTGTGGTATCCACAGCAGAAGTTAAGCAATCTTGACAGTTATTTGATGGAAGTTTATAAAAATATAAAGGAGTGACAATGCAAAATGATGGTCACATGTTCAAAACCCACAGGGACTCATGTTTCCAAAAAAGGTGTTTAGGAGTCACAGGAAGAAGGAAATATCAAATAATTAGTAATCCCTATCGTATTTCTATGACTGTGTATATAGTTTTTTAAAATAATTTTTTAATTTTTTTTTTAGTTGTAGATGGACACAGTACCTTTATTTTTATTTGTTTATTTTTATGTGGTGCTGGGGACCGAACCCCAGGGCCTCACACATATGAGGCAAGCACTCTACCACTGAGCTACAACTCCAGCCCCCTTGTATTCTTGATAATTGCCATTTTGACTGGAGTGAGATGAAATCTTAGAGTAGTTTTGATTTGCATTTTTCTAATGGGTAGAAATGTCGAACATTTTATTCATATATTTGTTGGTTGATTGTATTCCTTCTTCTGTGATATGTCTGCTCAGTTCCTTAGCCCATTTTCTGATTAAGTTGTTTATTTGTTTTTGTATTTTTTGTGGGAGTGTTAGTTTTTTTTTTTTTTTTTGAGTTCTTTATATATCCTGGAGATTAATGCTCTGAGATGCAGGTGGCAATTTTTTTTCCAAACTGTAGGCTCTGTCATCACATTATTGATTGTTTCCTTTGCAGAGCAGAAGCTTTTTAGTTTAAATCCATCCCATTTATTGATTCTTAATTTTACTTCTTGCAGTTTAGGAATATTGTTAAGCTGATATGGTGAAGTTTTGTGCCTACTTTTTCATCTATTAGGCACAGAGTCTCTGTTCTAGAACCTAAGTATTAGATCACCTTGAGTTGAATTCTGTTCAGGGAGACAGAGAGTAGTGTAATTTCATTTTGCTACATATGGATTACCAGTTTTCCCAGTACCATTTTTTGAAGAGGCCATCTTTTCTCCAATGAGTGTTTTTTTGCAACTTTTTTATAGTATGAGATAACAGTATTTATGTGGGTTTGTCTCTGTGTTTCCTGTTGTGTATCATTGGTCCATGAATCTGTTTTGGTGTCAATACCATGGTGTTTGGTGTTACTATATCTCTGTAGTATAGTTTAAGTTCTGTTATTGTGGTGCTGTTTTACACTTCTTGCTAAGGATTGCTTTGGCTATTCTGGTTCTCCTATCTTTACAAATAAATTTCATGGTTGCCTTTTCTAGTTCTATGAAGAATGTCATTGGGATTTTAATAGGATCCATTAAATCTCCATAACGTTTTTGGTATTTTGACCATTTTGTCAATGTTAATTCTACCTATCCAAGAATATAGATGATATTTCCATGGTATAAAATTTTCAATTTCTTTAAAGTCTTTAGTGTTCTATAGTTTTTATTGTAGATATCTTTCACCTATTTTGTTAGATTGATTCCCAAATATTTTTTCCTGAGGCTATTGTGTAATGGGTAGTTTTCATAATTTTTCTTTCTGTGCATACATCACAGATGTATAGAAATGTGTTTGAATTATGGGTATTGATTTTATATCCTGCTACTTTGCTGAATTCAGTTATTAGTTCTGGAAGTTTTCTGGTGGAATATTTTGGAAATTCTAAATATGGAATCATGAGACCAGAAAATAGTGATAGTTTGGGTTCTTCTTTTCCTATTCATAACCCTTTAATTTATTTCTTGTGTCTAATTTCTCTGGCTACAGTTTCAAGGACAATTTTGAAAAGAGGTGGGGAAAGAGGGCATCATTGTCTTGTTCTGGTTTTTAGAGGGCATGCTTTCAAGTTTTCTCCATTTAGAATGATGGTGATCTTGTCCTTAGCATGTATTGCTTTTACATTGTTGAGGTATGTTCCTACTGTCCCACTTTTCTAGTATTTTGAACATGAAAGAGTGTTTTATTTTGTCAAATTCTCTTTCTGAATGTATTGAGATGATCATATGATTCATGTCATTGAGTCTATTGATGTGATGAATTACATTAATTGTATATTGAACCAACTTTGCATTCCTGGGATGAACCCCACTTGATCATTGTTCACTATCTCTTTAATAGGTTCTTGTATGTGATTTTCAAGAATTTCATTGAGGATTTTTGCATCTATGTTCATCAGGGATATCGGTCTAAAGTTTTATTTCATTGATGTGCCTTTGTCTGGTTTTGGTATCAGGGTGATAGAGCCTCATAGAATGAGTTTGTAAAGGTTTCCTTCTTTTCTATTTCATGGAATAATTTGAGGGGTATTGGTTTCAATTTTTTTGAAGGTCTTATAGAACTCAGCTGAGAATCCATCTTGTTCTGGGCTTTTCTTGTTTGGTAGGATTCTGAAGATGTCTTCTATTTCATTACTTGTAATTGATCTGTTTAAATTGTGTATGTCCTCCTGCTTCAGTTTGTGTAAGTCATATGTCTCTAGAAATTTGTTGATGTCTTCAAGATTTTCTATTTTATTAGAGTGTAAATTTTCAAAATAGGTTCTGATTATCATCTGCATTTCAGTAGTGTCTGTTGTGATATTTACTTTTTCATCATGGATTTTAATAATTTGGGTTTTCTGTCTCTCTGTTAGCAAGGCTAAGGTTTTATCAATTTTATTTATTTTTTTCTAAGAACCAACGTTTTGTCAATTTTTTTCAATTTTTGTTTGTTTCAATTTCATTGATTTCATCTCTGCTTTTAATTATTTCCTGTCTTTTACTACTTTGGGTATTGATTTGTCATTATTTTTCTAGGGCTTTGAGATGTAATGTTAGGTTATTTATCCATTGTCTTTTTATTCTTGTTATTTTTTAATTGTAGCTGGACACTATATATATGGTGCTGCGGGTTGAATCTGGTGCCTTGTACATAACTAGGTCAGCACTCTACTGCTGAGCACAACCCTACCCTGTCTGTCTATTCTTTTAATGAATGAGCTCAATGCAATAAAATTTCCTCATAACACTGCATTCATAATGTCCCAGAGATTTTGAAGTGTTGTATCTCTATTCTCAATTACTACAAAGTGTTTTTTTTTATTTCATCCCTGATTTCTTCTTCTATCCTTTCATTATTTGGTATATGATGAATATTATATTACCATAGGTTTTCAAAAGACTATTATTTAGTCTCCAGATATTAGGGTTACTTCTATTTTCATTCCATTATAATCTGATAGAATGCAGGGTATTAACTCTACTTTTTTGTATTTGCTAAGAGTTGCTTTGTGGCCTAAGATATAGCTATTTTAGAGAATGATCTGTGCGATGCTGAGAAGAAAGTGTATTCTCTCGTTGATGGATGAAATATTATATATATATATATATATATATATATATATAAAATCTAAATTATTGATTACATTATTTTGTTCTATAGTTTCTTTGTTTAGTTTTTATTTGAAAGATCTATCTAGTAGTTACAGAGGTATGTTAAAGCCACTCAGTATTATTGTGTTGTGGTTTATTTTATTCTTGAAATTGAGAAGAGTTTTTTTTTGTGTACATAGATGCTCCATTATTTGAAGCATAAATATTTGTGATTGTTATGTTTTGTTGATGTATGATTACCTTAAGCAGTATTTAATATCCTTTTTAAAACTTCTTCTAACTTTGTCTTAAAGTCCACTTTATCTGATTGAGGATAGAGACCCCTACTTCTTTCCACAGTCCATGTGAGTGATGTTTTTTTTCCCCCATCTTTTCACCTCCAGTCTGTGTATGCCTTTTACTATTCAAAGAGTCTATTGACTACAGCATATTTTTGGACCTTTTTAAAAGTCCAATATGCCAGTCTATGCTTCTGAGTGGTGAGTTTACGCCATTAACATTCATGGTAATTATTGATATATAATTTGTATTCCTGGTTATTTTCGTTTATTTTTGGTTTTTAACTTGACTTGGTTTCTCATCTGATTGCCTTTTCATTTAGTGTAATACCTCCCTTTGCTTATTTTCATTGTTGTTTTTCATTTCTTCCTCATGAAATATTTTATCAAGGATATTCTGTGGGACAAGCTTTCTAGTTGTAAATTCTTTTAACTTTTGTTTATCAAGGTATGTTTTTATTTCTACATCAAATCTGAAGATTAATTTTGCTGGATATAAGATTCTTGGTTGGCATCCATTTTCTTTCAGAGCTTTTTATATCTTGTTCCAAGACCTCCTGTCTTTGAGGGTCTGGGTTGAGAAATCTGGTGAGATCCAAATTTGTATTCCCCTATATTTGTAATCTCATGCTTTTCTCTTCCAGCCTTTAAAAATTGTATCTTTGTTCTCTATGATAGTCATTTTCATTATAATGTGCCTTGGTGTGGGTCTATTGTAATTTTGTACATTTGGGTTCCTGTAAACCTCTTGTATTTGATTTTCCATTTCATCCTTTAGGTTTGGAAAATTTTCTTATATTATTTCATTAAAAAGATTGTGCTGTCTTTTGGCTTGTACCTCTGTGCCTTCATCTATCCTGATAAATCTTAAATTTGATCTATTCATGTTATCCTATAGGCTTTGTAAGTTCTGTTTATGGTTTTTTACCTTCCTCTCTGTATGGTCAACTTTATTTTCTAGATCATATGTTTTGTCTTCATTGCCTGAGGTTCTGTCTTCTAAGTGGTCTGTTGGTAATACTTTCTACTGAATTTTAAATTTGGTATATGGAATCCGTCATTTCAAGGATTTTTGCTTGATTTCTTTTCAGAATCTCTATGTCTTTATTGAAGTGTGTGTGTGTGTGTGTGTGTGTGAGAGAGAGAGAGAGAGAGAGAGAGAGAGAGAGAGAGAGAGAGAGAGAAGAGAAAGGAGAAAAGAAAAAAAGATTTCAATAAAAAATTGAACAATTGTTTCCATTAGTGTCCAGAAGTTTCTCAGCTGAATGGTAGGGTTGTCTGGTGTTTGATTGTAGCTGGTAGCTCCACATTTAGGATAATGAGGGTTGCTAGAGTGGGAGTGTTATTCCTGCTCTTTGAGTTATGGATAGCCAAGCTAAGAGAAATGCTGTCTCACTCTTTTTCATTATCTTTGCTTCCCCCATTCCTAGTTTTTTGAGGTGTATCTACACTGCTTTCCAGAAGGATTGTACCAATTTTCTGTTCTACCAACAATGTATGAGTGTTCCCTTTTCCCCATATCCTTGCCAACATTTGCTGTTACTTGTATTCTTAATAATTGACATTCTAAGTAGAATGAGATCAAATCTCAGGGTAGTTTTAATTTGCATTTTTCTAATTGCTATATATGTTGAACATTACTTCATATATTTGTTGATCATTTGTATTTCTTCTTTTGAGAAGGGTCCATTCAGTTCCTTTACCCATTTATTGATTGGGTTATTTGTGTATTTTTTTTTTTTTGGTGTTAAGCTTTTTGAGTTCTTTGTATATCCTGAAATCAGCACCCTATCTGAGGTTCAAGCAGCAATGTTTTCCTCCAATTCTGTAGTTTCTCTTTTCATACTCTGGATTCTTTGGTTGTGAAAAAGATTTATAGTTTGATACCACCCCATTTATTAATTGTTTATCTTATTTCCTGTGCTTTAGTACTCTTGTTAAGGAAGTCAGTTCTATGAAATGGGGCTGGAAACCCATCAACAGATGAATGTATAAAAAATTGTGATACACACACACACACACACACACACACAAAATGGACTATTACTCAGCCATAAAGAAGAGTGACTTTATGACACTTGCCAGTAATAAATGGATCTGGAGACTATCCTGCTAAGTGAAGTAAGCCAGTCCCCCCCCCCAAAAAAAAAAAAGTTCAAATATTTTAACTAATATGTGGCAGCTAATCCACAACAAAAGGTGAGATAGAAGAAGAAGAGAAGTTCAGTTGATTAGACAGGGAATGAAGGGAAGGGAGGTGTTTGGAAATAGGAAAGACAGTAGAATAAATCTAACACAGTTTTCCTATATACACATGTGAAAATACTTAAGTCAATCCCCCCATCATGTCCACCAACAAGAATGTGGTTCTTATTATAATAATATATAATCCATGCTTGCATAATTTTGTAAAAATGGATTCTACTATCATGTATAACAAAGAGGAACGAATAAAATTGAAAATAAAAAAATAAAGATATCTATTTTTATCATTTTGGGTAATTTATGAACTTCCTATGCATAATTTTTCTTATGTTTATCTTGTTTAGGGTTTTAGTAGTTTTGGATATTTAACTTAATAATGGACTGATATTGCCCCTCTCCTAAATTTATATGTTAAAACACTAGTCCAAAATTGATGGTATTCAGAGGTGAGACCTTTTAGGGGTAATTATGTCATGAAAGTGAAGCCCTTAGAATATGACTAGTACCCTTATAAAAGGGTCCCTAGAGAGTTCTCTCTCTTTCTATGATGTAAAAACATAAGGAGAAGAAATTTCCCTGTAAACCAGAGGATGGGTCAATACTAGACATTGTATCTTCTGGTGACTTTATCTTGAAATCCAAACTCTAGAATTTTGAAAACAAAATGATTGTTGTTTTAGCCATTCAACCTATAAAAGTTTGTTATAAAATCCTAAGTAGATTAAGATATGGGTTCTGTCTTTTAACAGTTTGGGAAATTTTTCACCATTTATTTCTTCAAATACTACTTGTGCTTCATCCCTTTCCTCTCTTCTATAATGTCAGTTAAATGAAGGATTGGTGCTTTCATTATCTCATATATCTTAAAAGCACTTTTGTATTCCATGTTGCATTCTATAGGTTTCCTTTTGTGCTATCTTTAAATTCACCTAATTATCTGTTCAACAGTGTTAATCTATAACATGTGTTAATAATTTAATTTCAGTTACTTTATTTTTCAGTTTTTGAGATTTCTATCCTAGTATTTTTCATATTTGTCAGTCTCTGCTGATAATTTTCATTTTGTTCATTTTCTTGACATATAAAATTTTATTCAAAGCAATGGTTCCAATGTTTTACCATAGTGGCACACATAATTAATATTTTTTACAATGGACATGTAATCTTTTTGCATCTACTTAACTTTGCTGTTTTAGCATAAAACAATTATAGACAATATGAAAACAGATTGGTAGGACTGTACTCCAATACAGGTTATTTACAAAGTCAGGCTGCAGGCTACACAGGTCCAATTGGGCCATAATTTGCTGACATATTTTAAACCCTGTGCCTGAAAAATTCAGTATAATATTCAAAGTATCAATGATCATGTTTCCATTTTATATCTTTTTCTATTGTATTCAATTATTTATTATCTATTATAGACCTTGTAATTTTTGATTGACTATTTGACATTATACATAAAAGGATGTAGAGATAATTGTTAGTTGCACTGGATATCATCTTCCAAAAGAGATTATTAACTTTTGCTTCTGGCAACCAATAGAGAATAGAATGCCTTAATCCAATGAGGGATTGGACCAATTAAATATTACATTCTAGTTTTTGTGAGTACCAGCCGTTTTTGTATTTTACACCTTTTACATAAAGTTTAGCTTATTATGGTTCTATTTGCAATCCTGTAGTATTTGATATGGTTCCTCATCCTTGGTGATCAGTGGACTCCAATGTGTCACCTGCAATCTTAAGAAACTCCTGAAATATCTGGTCAGCTTCTCAATTTCTTGGTTACCACTTGTAATTCAACAAATAAGTAGAAAGCAGATCAAATGGACTTTCCTCTATTGGCATTCTTCCACTTTCTTTTTAAATTTTTTATTCCTGGGATAGAATCTAGGGCTTCATGAGTGCTTAGGCAAGCACTTTGCTAGTGAGCAACAGGGGCCTTCCTTCCTTCTTAAGCCTTGGTTCCACAAGTTCTTGCTGTCTTCCTATGTCTCTAATGCATTCAAGTAAATATTTTATATAATATATGCATATGTTTATGAACAAGCTATTATAGCACTTTATTACACTTTTGTGTTTATATGCTCTAGATTGGCTTGAGCAGAGATATATCTTGTATGTGTAATTAAATAACATATTCCTTTTAAAATTAATATCCATTTAATTACACGATCCATGTCTGGCTATTCAGACATACATGCATATTAAATTGAATGAGAAATGAGTTGAGAGATGAAATAGTAGGCAAATTTCAGAAACAAAATTGGCCCCAAGTGATGGATTCTCTGATTTTCACTGGTGAGTGATAGTTCTGGACACAACATGGTACAATTTACCTAAACCTCCATAAGTAAAATCATGACTTTTGCCCAAATATGACTTTTGCCCTGACATGTGATCCATGCAGGCCTTGGAAACAGGTTCATAAAATTAAAAGAGCCAAAGCTTCTTGAATCTGAGGAATTATTCTATCATGCCCACTGTGAATGTATAACCTTGAAGGAAGTAGGTTAAAGTTAGCTTTCTATATATTTTTGGTACAAGAGTAATAGATTTTTTCAAGATAGAGGCATTAGCTTGAATAAAATTCAAGTGAATATTTAACTTAATCTAGGGGTCAGTCTTTCAGGCAGTGGGACAAGAAGAGCATTGTGATCACTGGTTAAAGTAAATCATCAGCTGTTAAGAGCTTTAAAAGAGTACTGGAACTGGAGGATTTACAACTTAGAATGGAATGGCAGTAGGTGCACAAGCAATGACCAAGACTGACTTGGGTGAACATATTGTTAAGTCTGGCACTATTTAGTAGATTACAGAAATTAAAAGTGGTAAATAATGTCCTAAAATCCAACTGGGGTGAGATGGCAAGAAAGCACATTGTATTGATTTTGCTGACACTACTTTCTACCAATTAATTAATGATATGTTGGTTATTTAAGGATATAAATAAATATATCCTCTTCTAAATAGTCAATTGCTTGAGAATATGGCCCATGACTTATTCAATTTTGCATTTTCCATGCCTGACATCTTTTTGATATATAGAATGCATACACTGACTGAATGAACAATGAATGAGTGCCCACAAACCTGCCAAAAGACCTCAACATGACAGGACTGAAACTAATTTCAAGATAAGGAATAGAATTAATAGTGTAAATCACCTAGGACATGCCATCCCACATCATTCAGTATACCAGAGAAGGAGAGAGAATTTAATACATGGATTGCCTATGTGTTCTTTCACCAGCAACTGTCAGACAACTTGAGCTATTTGTAAATTAAATCCTACCATCATTGATGACAGTTTGTCTCTGTTGGTTAAAAATACCTTTTCAAACCCTAAAATCTCCTCATTATGCTTGAGGTTGTCATACTGTTGATGACTTTTTCTTCTTTACCCCACAATTCATGTCATTCTATGATTTAAATAACTAAGCAAAACAGATTTTAATCAAATACATGAACTTATATGAAGCTATCTCAAGGTCTTAGTTTTTATATTAAATATCAGAGCTTGGTCCTGCTGGAAGATCTTTATTTTAGTCAGAGAGCATACTGAATGTCCTGAAGGAGGGTCAGGATACAATAACCATGTTTCATTCACTAGGGTGATTTCCTGCTTCTACATTCCCAGGGAGGATTAAATAATATCAAATACCTTTATACAAAAAATACAGTATTTCAATAGGCACATTGGGTCATTTATTTTTTCATAGTTCACTCACAGTATAACTGTCAGCACTACCTCCCAACCTTCAACATACATATATAAGTTTTTATTAAAACTGTTGTATTTGTGGATACTGATCTGTTGCACAGATCTATTCAATTCTGTTTATCTGGTTAATTCATGCACTGGGCTGTGAGTAAATTGAAGACAAGATTCATTGTTTTAGGATTGTTACCATGATGTTGAGGCTAGTGCCTGCTATACTATGTGTTCAAAAGATATTTGTAAACAAACAAGAGAGCAATCAAAGTGTTACTAGTTGGAAAACAATTGAAAAGGCTAAGGTTTTGGAGTAATATAGTCCTGGATTGTAACCCAAACTAATCACTTTCTAAATATTTGATTTTAGGTGTGTGATTAAAAATTTTTGGGCGTAAGTTATTCTTTATCAAAATGAGAAAAGATCTTTCAAGTTTTCCAAATTCAGTTAAAAAATATGTGTTATAAATATTAAGCAGGTAGAATGCACCAGGGAAAATATATTCAATTACTGATCATATACACACCTTATTATGAACTAAGAAGCTAGAAAGATTATTGTGATCTAGAAAGATTTAATTGAAGAGGAGGAATGGTATTTTAGCATTGAGTGAACTAAGTTCAAAAAAATTTATCCACTTAAAATATCAGGAAAAAAGTTTAGAGGATAATAAGAATAATTTTTGCTTTAAAAATTCCAATATACTAATAAAACAGCATGGTATTGGCACCAAAACAGATTGGTAGATCAATGTACGGAATAAAGGACACAGAGACTAACCCACAAAACTACAATTATATTAGACAAAGGTGCCAAGAACATGCCTTGGAGAAAAGATAGCCTCTTCAACAAATGATGCTGGGAAAATTGTGAATCCATATGCAAGAAATTAAAATTAAACCCCTATTTCTCACCATGCACAAAATCAAACTCAAAATGGATCAAGGACTTAGGAATTAAACCAGAGATCCTGTGTCTAATACAAGAAAAATTAGGACTCAGTCTTCATCATGTGGGATTAGGCCCCAACTTCCTTAATAAGACTCCTGTGGCAAAAGAATTAAAACCAAGAATCAATGAATGGAATGGACTTAAACTGAAAAGTTTCTTCTCTGCAAAAGAAACAATCTTTGAGGTTAATAAAGAGCCTACATCTTGGGAGCAAATCTTTTCCCCTCACACATAAGATAGAGCAATATCTGTAGGATATATAAAGAACTCAAAAAGCTAGACACAATAAAAACAAATAAACAAACAAATAACCCAATCAATAAATGGCCCAATGACCTGAAGGGACATTTCTAAGAAGATAATGTACAATCACTCAACAAATACATGAAAAAAATGTTCATCATCACTAGCAATTAGAGAAATGCAGTTTAAAATCTCTCTAAGATTTCATCTCCCTCCAGTCAGAATGGCATGATTATGAAGATAAACAACAATAAGTGATGGCAAGGATGTGGGGGGAAAGGTACACTCATACACTGCTGGTGGGACTGCATATTGGTGCAGCCAATATGGAAAGCAGTATGGAGATTTCTTGGAAAATTGGGAATGGAACTACCATTGACCCAGCTATCCCTCTCCTCAGTCTATATCAAAAGGACTTAAAACAGCATACTACAGGGACACAGCCACATCAATGTTTATAGCAGCACAATTCACAATAGCTAAACTGGGAAACCACCTAGATACCCTTAAATAGATCAATGGATAAAAAAATGTGGCATATATACACAATAGAATATTATTCAGCAATATAAGATAACAAAATCATGGTATTTGCAGTTAAATGGATGGTATTGGAGAGATAATGCTAAGTGAAGTTGGCCATTCCCAAAAACCCAAATACTGAATATTTGCTTTGATATACTGAGGCTGATTTATAGTGTGATAGGGAGGGGGTTCATGGGAGGAATAGATGAACTCTAGATAGAGCAGAGGGGTTGGAGGGGAAGGGAAGGGGCATGGGGTTATTAATGATGGTGGAATGTGGTGATCATCATTATCCAAAGTACATGTATGAAGACACAAATTGGTGTGAATATACTTGTATACCAACTGGAGATATGAAAAATTTTTCTATATATGTGTAATAAGCATTGTAATTCATCCTGTTGTCATATATAAATAAAAAATCCAATATATTTACTAATATTTCATTTAAAATATATGCCTAACAATAACTTTGGTTACTATCACTTTTTGATATATTAAGGAAATTAAAAAGGGAATGATTCTCATAGCAAATTACAAATTTACAAATAATTGTTGAGAAAATGCATGCATATGATGATTAAATAGCAAAATAGTGATTAAGTGGGAAAACTAGTGGCTAAAACAATAAATTGAGGAAAGATGAAGATGGACTGATGTAATAATAAAAATGCTTCATGGATTGTGACTAAACCTGAACCAAAACTGTACAGTGAATTTAGGTAGAAAAAAAGGGGAAAAGTAATGCATTCTAGGCAGACACCATAATGATGACTAAAAGAAATGATTTTGAATTTGCATAAGATACTTTTGAACCACTGAGGGCAAATAGTGTGCCTACTACAAAATTTTCAGGCTTGGAAGCAATAAAAGACATGGTTGGATAAGTAGGATGATATTATCCTAGATTTTTGTTTAAATACATGAATGTATAATGAATTTTGACCTAGCTTAGAGACAAATCTAAGGAGAAAAGAGGAACCAATTAGGAATAATAGAGGACAGCAAAGAGTCCTGAGATAGAAATTAGACAAAAGCATAGGTAAAAGGTAATGTAACATAAGTGTAACATAATAGACAATGGAAACACCTGGAAGGAAGATGGCAGAAGTGAGCTAGGTAGTTCTTATCTACTCCAACACAGAAAGGAAACAGCAAAAGGATAGCAGAATTGAGAAGTGGATTTCAAAATAAATGCTTTGAGATCCAATATTACAAAGTCTGAGACATGGAGAGAATGTAAGATAGGTTACCAGAATAGAAATTTATATAATTTATATGTTGCAACCTAATCCCAAATGTGATGGGACTTGGAGGTGGAGTGCTTGGGAAGTGGTTAGGGTATGGAATAACATTCATGATTTTTTTTATAAAAGAGATACCAAAGAGTTCCCATGCATCTTCTATCATGTGAGGTTACTAAAATAAACCAACTTCCAGTGAGCCAGAAATCAGGCCCTCTCCAGACTTCCAATCTGAAGGTGTTTGATCTTGGACTTCCCTATATCCAGACATGTAAGAAACATATTTCTGTTGTTGTCAACTACCCAGTCTATAGTGCTCTGTTATAAATATCTGAAGCACAAGAAGTAAAATTAAGAATCAACAAATGGGTTGGATTCAAAATAAAAAGCTTCTTCTCAGTAAAGGAAACAATCAATAACGTGAGGAAAGAGCTTACAGACTGGGAGAAAATCTTCACCACATGCACCTCAGATAAAGCACTAATCTCTAGAATATATAAAGAACTCAAAAAGCTTAACACCAACACACACACACACACACACACACACACACACACAAACCTAATCATTAAATGGGCTAAAATACTGAACAGAAACTTCACAGAAGAAGAAATACAATTGATCAACAAATATATGAAAAAGTGTTAAACATCTCTAGCAATTAGAGAAATGCAAATCAAAACTACTCTAAGATTTCATCTCACTCTTGTCAGAATGGCAATCATCAAGAATACAGGTAACATTAAATGTTGTTGAGGATATAGTACACTCATACATTGCTGGTGGGACTGCAAACTGGTGCAACCACTATGGAAAGCAGTATGGAGATTTCTCAGAAAACTAGGAATAGAACCACCATTTGACCCAGCTATTCCACTCCTTGGTTTATACCCAAAGGACTTAAAATCAGCATACTATAGTGACACAGCCACATCAGTATTTACAGCAGCTCAATTCACAATAGCTAGATTATGGAACCAACCTAGGTGTCCCTCAATAGATGAATGGATAAAGAAAATGTGGTATATATATATATATATATATATATATATATATATATATATATATATATACTCAATGGAATATTAACCAGCTTTAAAGAAGAGTAAAATTATGGCATTTGCCAGTAAATGGTTGGAGTTAGAAAATATCATGCTAAGCAAAATAAGCCAATCTCACTAAAACCAAAGGCCACATGTTTTCTATAATATGTGAGTACTAATTCACAATAAGGCAGGGGGGCACTATGGAAGAATAGCGTTATAGCATTACCTTAGATTAGGTAGAGGGAAGTGATGGGAGGGAAGGAGAGGAGATGTGTGGATAGAAAAGATAGTAGAATTAAACAGTCATTATTACTGTATGGATATATGTGATTACATGACCAATATGATTCTGCAACATGTACACTCAGAAAAATGAGAAATTATATCCCATCTATGTATCATATATCAAAGTACATAAATGCAGTCTACTTTCATGTACAACTAATTAAATAAAAAAATAAAAAAAGTAAATAAACCCTGAATGGAACAAACTAATAAATAATAGATGAATATATTAAAAATGGTGAATATAGTATATACACATACAATTAATAATAAAATGCACGACATTAAAACAGTATATATAAACTAAACTGACAAATGTAGGGCATGCTACTGGACAATAACAGAATATATATTCATCTCAGGTATACATGGGACATTCTGCAGGATAGACGGTATGGTCAAGCAAAAGTGAGACTTAATAAATTTAAAAGTTTAAAATCATAGTTTTTCTTTCAACCAAAATGGAATAAAAATACAAGGAATACAAGAATATTTAAAAATATGTAACAACAACATATGAGTTTAAATAACTGGTAGCTCAAAGAAAAAAAGAAGAAGAAATTAAAAATAAAATGAAAACTCAACATGCCAAAACCCATGGGATATAGGAATGGCTGGGCTCAAAGTTTAGTTATAAGCACTTACATTAAAAAATACTTAAATCAGTAGGGGGCATAGGAAGGGCAGCAGAATAGAATAGACATTATGATTGCTGTATGTATATAGGTGACTCTATGATCAGTGTGATTCTGCAATCTGTACAATTAGAAAAATGAGAAATTATATCCCAATGATTCAAATGTATGAATTGCCATGATCATTATAATGTCATGTGTAGCTAATAAAAAATAAAAAAAAATACTCAAATCATAAACTAACTTTATACTTTAAGGAAATAGAATAAGTATAGAAAGTTAAACATGCAGCTATTAGAGAAAGTAAATAATAAAAATAAAGTCAGAATGACTAAATATAGAATAAGAAAATGAAAGAATCAAAAATTACTTCTTTGGAAAGATACATAAAGTTGACAAACATTTAATAAAACTGACACAGAAAAGAAGAAAGGAAATATTATGAACTAAAATCAGAAATATATGTGAAACATTATGATTGACCTTACAAAATTGAAATTATGAACAATTATACTACAACAAATTGTATAATTTGGATAAAATGGGAAATAATTTTCTTAGACAAAATGCCTTCAATTGTGAATTCTACCAAATGTTGTAAGGTGAATTTACATTAATCCTTTTAAAAATAATGCAAAAATTAGAAGATGAGGGAAGACATCCACATCCTATAAAGACAGTATTGTCTTGTTTCTATAGCCAGATAAAGATATCAAAAGTAAAGAATATTACAGAACAATTCACCCCATAAATATAGACAGCAATATCCCAACATATTACAAAAAATAGGATCAAACACCATATTGAAAAAGATTATATGCTACAAATGAATTGTATTTTGTTTCAGGAATGCAAGTATAAAAATAAATCATTGTAATAATAGACCATGATCATCTGTTTGATGCAAAGAAAGAAAATTTTAATAAAATCTATCACCCTTTGATGACAAAAGCAATCATAAAACTATGAACTAAAAGAAAAATTTTCAAAATGATAAAGGGCATTTATGGAAAATCTATACCTAATATCATACTCAATGGTGAAAGATTTGAAGATGTAAAACAAGCTGGGCATAGTAGCATATGCCAGTAATCCCAGAATCTTAGGAGACTGAGGCAGGAGGATTACAAGTTCGAAGCCAGCCTCAGCAATTTAGAAAGACCTTAAGCAACTTAGTGAGACCCTGTCTCTAAATAAAATATTAAAAATGGCTGGTGATGTAGTGCAGTGGTTAAGTACCCCTGGGTTCAATCACCAGTTCAAAAAAATGTAAACAATACAAGGAAGTCTGCCTTTGCCACAGCTATTCAACACTGAATTGCAAATTCTAGTCACAGTAATTAAGCAATAAAATATAATTAAAATAATTCAAGTTGGCACAAAAAATTAAAGCTACTTCTATTTGCAGAAGGCATCATTCTTCATATAGAAAATTCCAAAGAATCCATAAAAAGCTATTGCAGCTAATAAGTGACTTTAGCAAACTTATAGAGTACAAGATCAAAACAGAAAAAGAGTTTGATTTCTTTACACCAGCAGTGAACAATTTAAAGAAAAGAAAAAATTAAAAATAGTCCATTTATGAGAGTATCCAAAAGAATAAAATACCTAAGAATAAAATTCAATTAAAATATGAAAGGCTTGTACATTACAAACTATAAATCATTGCTGAATGGGTGCCTGGCCTATAGTATCCACATGTGCCTACAGTAAGTCCAACAGGCATCCAAGAATACAGGGAGTCCACTGCATGGCTGATGAATAAACACCTGAACTTATCTCAACAGGATCCAGACAATGTCCCCTCTCAATAAGCCTATCAATTGACAGCTGGTCTTTATGGCACATGTGTATTCACAAGCTCAGCTTCAAGGTCCTCCAGATATTAGTCTTGTCCTCCTAGTGAATTCGCAACAGAGAATTCTAGCCCACAGTACCTGCTGCATTAAGGAAGTAGCCCAGGCTTCAGTGATCCCATCACACATCCAGGCGGACTATAGTACCTATGCATGCCCAAACCTGACATAAAAACCAGCCAGCCAGTTTTACCACCCCTCTGGTTAGTCCATTGCAAAACCAGCATGCCTGGAGCTTCCATATGCCTCCTAAACCACCCCAACAGTCATCCAGGCAGCAGGACTTCTCCCATAGAGAGCACTCCCCTCCTACACAGCTAACTAAAATGACATGCACACATGTACTCACAATGCAGCCAAGTAGCCACACTCATGTATACTTAACCCTGGGAAGCTACTTGGCATCCATTCCAGTGTGTCTTGGCCCACTGAGGCTCCTTGAAAGCATACAGGCAGCCCCACTCTCAGCTACAAAATTTGGCTGTGGATATTGTTCAGTCCATAGCAGATATATTCACCCATATACCCATAACCTAGTTAGCATACCAGAAGCCTTTCCTGAGTGGCCCATATTGCTAATATCCTCAGAAATCAAGCAGTGGTCTTACCCATCTTTCTGTGTCCCCAAGAATCAGTTAGGCACCACATGCTCAGATGTTCCACCTATTATAGCCCTGTCAACAGATACTGGGCTCCTATCCATCCACTCTTGGCCTCCAGAAGCAGTTTGTGAACTGTCCATGAGAGGGTGGGTTCCCGAGGCCCTCTTGAAAAATCAGCTGTGTAGCCCTCAGACACTGACTGGTGTCTCATTTTGGACCCTACTGTGGCCCAGCCCTCATGCAGCCTTCAGACATTAAGAGGAATCCCACTCTACTTTTGGATACACTTTATCATACACACCTGAGACCGCTGAGGTAGCTCTACCCTCACCCAATCCACAGAAAGTGATGGGTAACTACATCCATATCTGGGAACATTGTACTTAGAGATGCTACTGCTTAAGAGAGTTGCATCTTAGGGGCTGGAGTTGTGGCTCAGTGGTAGAGCACTCGCCTAGCATGTGTGAGACCCTGGGTTCAATTCTCAGCACCACATATAAATAAAGGTATTATGTGCAACTACAACTAAAAAATAAATAAATGTTTGGAAAAAAAGAGAGTTGCATCTGAGATACTGGTGTAATTCCACAACTCTTGCAGCCTAGGCCACTGAGGCACATGCATATATCACCAACATTGATCCATAGCTAAAGAAGATACATGGAAACTACACTAAAATGACTAGCTGAAACTAAAGCTAATGAAAACATTCAAAATATTGGGAATGATATGTTCACCTAGTTTCAGAAAGGTCAAAGGACTCCTAATAGATTCAACAGAAAATGATACTCTATAAGGCATAGTATAGTCAAATTGTCAAAAGCAAAAAGCAAAGAATTCTAAAACTAACAAAAGTGTCAATTCATGAAAATAAGTAAAAAAATCACAAATGTGAGAGATACACAAGAGATAAAGATACACAAGAGAAAGAAAAAAGAACTAGACCATATCACTATAGAAAACAACTAACCAGGAAGACAAACAAGAGAAGAAGAAAAGAACAAAAGATATTTAAAATAATCAGAACAAAACTAAAAGAATGAAAGGATTGGGGCCTGGGGTGTGGCTCAGAGGTAGAGCACTTGCCTAGCATGCGTGAGACACTGGGTTTGGTTCCTGACACCACATACAATAAACAAATGGGTGACCATTTCAAAAGCAATGTGTTCTTGTTTTGATTTGATTTGTTTTTGTTTCAAGCTGCCTATCCCTAGAACTTTCTCAGGCAAACTGGGAAAAATGGTTGGCTCAAGGTTTGAAGTTGTTCGCCCCTGAGGAAGAGATAGAAATAGACCACAAATGCATATGTCAAGGAAATAGGAAAATTGATACAATGATTTTTTGTTCCATTTTTGTTTCATTCTGTTTCAGGTTTATTTTTTTGGTGTTATCTTCTTGGGTTGTGTTATCTTTATAGTAGATTAGAAATTAGTAAAAAACAAACTGAAAGAGTGTTAAGTAAATTGTTAGAGGTCCAGACTATGGTAGAAAACATGTTAGATCAAGCAAAATAGAAGGTCTCTCGAGCTAGTCAGATAGAGGAAGAAAATTTAAAGGAAGAAAGCTTAGAGGAGAAACAGCTATCAGGGGGGAAGCTACAACAGGAGGCTGGTACTAACTCTGTTCTATCACCAGAGGGTGTAATTCAACCATAGCTCCACCTATGGAGACAGCTGAGTGGCCCTCAACCCCCGTAGTTGATAGATGGGATCCTGAGACAGGACCTCAAAGATTAGCATGCCCTGTACTTGAGCAGGCAGAAGGGCAGTGAATTTACCATGCTTTAGATTTCAAAACAGTGAAGCAGTTAAAGGAGGCTGTAACAACATATGGTCCCCAAGCACCCTTCAATGTAAGCATGGTCGAATTCATTACCAACTTGGACACGACTCCAGCAGACTGGGCTAGCATGTCTAAATCTGTGCTAAATGGAGGACAATATTTGTCATGGAAGGTTGCCAATGAGGAATTTTGCATGGAGACAGCTAGGCAAAATGCAGGAGCCGGTAACCCTCAAAGAAATCTAGATATGTTGTTAGGAAAAGGACCTTATGAGGGTCAACGGCAACAAATTGAATATGATCCTGCTATATATTCACAAATTGCTGCAGATGCAGTTAGTGCATGGAAGACTTTACAAGGACATGGAGATTTACAAGGTCAATTATTTAAGGTAATATAGGGAGCTAATGAACCTTACGCTGAATTTGTAGATAGGCTTATTCAAACAGCTACCAGAGTTGTTGGGGATACAGAACAAGCAATGCCATTAATAAAACAACTGGCTTACGAGCAAGCAAATCGTTGGTGCAGAGAGGTCATTAGACCATGGAAACATGGAGATTTAAACACATATATTAAATTATGTAGAGACATTAACGAACAAGGGCAAGTCTTGGCAGCTGCAGTACAACAGGCTTTAGATGCCAGGCCAAAAACATGCTACAATTGTGAACAAACAGGACATTTTAAAAGGAGTTGCCCCATAGGAGGAGGGTTTATCAAAGCTAGGTATCAAAGGAGTAGAATACCGGGTATTTGCCCACGATGCCGTAGAGGGAGACATTGGACTAATGAATGCCGTTCTCAAACCACCATAGAGGGTACTCCGTTATCAAAAAACGGACAAGGACCAGGTGTTTACACACAATATCATGGAGAAAGGCATCGGGCTCCATTACCAAAAAACGGACAGTGGGGCCCAATGCTCCGGGGCCCACGACCACAAATATTCAGAGCACTGGAGGAACCCAGTGACAC
Organism: Spermophilus citellus; assembly: GCF_964194105.1. Classification (NCBI taxonomy): domain Eukaryota; kingdom Metazoa; phylum Chordata; class Mammalia; order Rodentia; family Sciuridae; genus Spermophilus; species Spermophilus citellus. The sequence goes on along the minus strand of NC_138190.1, from coordinate 119,461,937 downwards.
CATCAGGGTAGTGCCCAGGACACATTGTACATTAGATCTCTCATCAGACAAACCAGAGGAAGTTCAGGATTGGACATCTGCACCTCTTCCAGAGCAGTACTAACTCCAGAGATGGGAGTTCAAATCATTCCCACAGGGGTAAAAGGGCCTCTTCCCCAAGGTACAGTAGGCTTATTATTGGGACACAGTTCTTCTATTCTAAAAGGACTTATGATAAGTCCTGGGGTAATTGATCCCAATTATCAAGGTGAAATAAAAATCATAGCTAGTTCTCCAAGAGGTATATCAGTAATTTCACCAGGAGATATAATAGCACAGTTATTAATAATACCCAGCCTGCATGATAAATTTTCCAGTAGTACTATAGAAAGAGGTTCCAGAGGATTAGGCTCCACAGGTGTAGATTGGGCTATGCTTTCTTTAAATTTAGATTCTCGCCCAATGCTAAAACTAAATATTCAAGGATATGAATTTAATGGGCTACTGGACACAGGTGCAGACCTTAGCATCACATCTCATCAAGAATGGCCAAAACATTCGCCATTACAACAAGCCACTCAAACACTTCGAGGCCTAGGAGTGGTGACTAATCCCCATAGAAGTGCAATGGTATTAGATTGGAAGGATCCTGAAGGATGTGAAGGAACTATGCAGCCATATGTATTGGATCATCTTCGTATAAATTTATGGGGACGAGATGTCCTAGATCAATTAGGTTTGACATTAACAAATAACATCAATCCAAATGCACCCACTATTAGGGCTAGACAAGTTTTTAGGAAAGAAAAAAGATTAGGAGAAAAAGAACAAGGTATAGCAGCACCAATTCAAATAGATCAAAAAATAGATAGACATGGATTGGGCTTTCAGAAGGGGTCACTGAGACAATAAAAATTACTTGGAAATCAGAAAGACCAGTATGGGTTCCTCAGTGGCCCCTGACTAAAGAAAAGATACAAGCAGCCCATGATCTGGTCAAACAACAATTAGCGGAAGGACATATACAACCTTCTGTATCTCCCCATAATACTCCGATTTTTGTCATCAAAAAGAAATCTGGTAAATGGAGATTATTGCGAGATTTAAGAGCCATTAATAATGAGATGGTTATTATGGGACCTGCTCAATCAGGGATTCCCCAATTGTTTGCTTTGCCAAAAACCTGGTATGTTTTAGCTATAGATATTAAGGATTGTTTTTTTTTTCAATTCCAATTCATCGTGAGGATAGTCCATGTTTTGCATTTACTATCCCTGCACTGAATCATGAAGGTCCCAATCAGAGATATGAATGGAAAGTACTCCCTCAAGGATGGCTAACAGCCCAACTATGTGTCAAATTTATGTTAACAAACTAATCCAGCCACTTAGAAATCAAAATCCTGAACTACAAATATTTCACTATATGGATGATGTATTATTAGAACATAAAGATAAAAACACATTGCTAGAATGTTATGCCACACTTACAAATTTATTAAAAAATTATAATCTAGAGATAGCAATAGATAAAGTACAATTAAATTTTCCAATTAATTATTTAGGAGTTCTATTATCCTCAACCATGGTCCGTCTACCAAAATTCAAATATGAGTAGATCAACTCAAATCACTTAACGACTTTCAAAGTTATTAGGAGACATAAATTGGATAAGGCCTTATCTAGGCATACCAACAGGAGAGTTGGGACCTTTATTTGATATCCTAAAAGGTCCATCAGATCCAAATTCACCACGAATGTTAACGCCTGAAGCAAGAAAGGCATTAAAAATTATTGAAACATATATGGAAAATATGCATTTGGATAGAATTGATATAAATTTGCCTTTATTATTTATTGTAATACCAACAAAAATATTCCTATTCTCCTAACACTATGCTTACTAGATATCCTGAGGCTGTAGGACAATTAATACTCAAAGGGATAAAAGCAGCAAAGAGAGTGTTTGGAATTTCTCCCAATAAAATTATTACTCCATATACTATGGATCAAATTGATAAGTTAGCTAATGAGTTAAATACTTGGGCAATAATAATGTGTAAATCTAGTGTTTCATTTGATAATCACTTACCATCTAATCCTTTGTTGTCTTTTTGGTGTTCGCATCCTGTAGTTTTTCCAAAAATGACAAGAAAAAAACCTATCATAAATGCTCCAAATATATTCACTGATGGGTCAAATAATGGTACAGCAGCAGTAGTTAGCCCTGATCAAACTTTTACAACTTTTTAGTACCCAAACAATCAGCTCAAAAGGTAGAGCTTAATGCAGTATTACAAGCTTTTGTGATGTTTAAAGATTCTGTATTTAATTTATTTTCCGATAGTCACTACATAGTTAATGCTATAATATCCCTTGAAGATGCTGGTAGGATTTCCCCTTCTTCTACTGTTTTCTCCTTGTTTTCCACTATACAAAGTCTAATCTGGGACAGAAAAGATCCATTCTTTATAGGACATATCAGAGCACATACAGGATACCTGGAGCCTTTAGTTTGGGCAATGATTTAGCAGATAAAACTACACATGACATACATATTTTCTCTAGACTAGAAGAAGCTACAAATTTTCATAAAAGGTTCCATGTCAATGCTAATACTTTACAAAAGCATTTTAAAATAACTAAGGAACAAGCTAAACATATAATAAAACAATGTCAAAATTGTGTGACCTTTTTACCACAAGTTAATCTTGGAGTCAGTCCTAGAGCACTGATACCTAACCATATTTGGCAGATGGATGTCACACACTTGCCAGAATTTGGAAAATTAAAATATTTACATGTTACAGTTGATACTTCGTCCAGATTTTTGATGGGCTCCCTTCATGCCAGAGAAAAAACTAAAGATATTATAGCTCATTGCTTACAAAATTTTGCCACTGTGGGTGTTCCAAAACAGTTAAAAACAGATAATGCCCCTGGTTATACTTCTACCTCTTTTAAATAATTTTGCTCATCATTTGGCATTACTCATATAACAGGAATCACATAGAATCCACAGGGAGAAGACATAGCTGAAAGAGCTCCTCAAACTATTAAAATGTACTTATTAAAGCAAAAAGAGGGAATTGGGAAGGGGTATATATCCCCCAAAGATAAACTTAAAATAACCCTTTCTACTCTAAACTTTTTAAATTTGGATTCATCAGGGCTTAGTGCTAAGCAAAGACATATGTATCCAAAAAATATACATAAGCCTAAGGTATTTTGGAAGGATGTTCTAAGAGGACAATGGAAAGGTCCTGACCCAGTGATTGTCTGGAGTCAGGGTTCGGTTTGTGTGTTTCCACAGGGAGAACAGCAGCCAATTTAGATTCCAGAGAGACTAACCAAAGTGATTTCTACAGACCAAAAAGAACATGATTTGACTCAAATCCATAACAGCTGATATCCAGAGCTCCAGCTTGGCTATTCTTACATCTGTGACAGTGATTCTTCCACACCTGGAGGCTAATGAATAATGAACACCATTAAGGCCTATTTCAAAAGTAAAAAACCTTGAGGCTTGCTTGTGGGAATACCTTCAGACCCATATGCAAGTTACAGAAAAAAGGATGGGATATCCAAATAAGAGTTAAACCCAGGTGGTAACCAGGATGCTTTTTTCAATATCTATTTTATTATTGCCTTTCCCCACATCATAAAGTTCTGTTTTATTTTTTGAGCTCATACAGACCTAGGTTAATGTTTTTCTGATCACTTTTATTTTTTTACTGTGGGAGTTTTTAAACATTGCAATGGAGATTTCACCTGTGTAAAGCTACAAGGCCTTTACTATTGTCTTATATATTGTATGTTATGTGTGCACACTTGTGTTTTGTGTTGTATGTCTGTATGTGCTTATGTCCATATATCATATATGAGGAGCGCTCATGAGAAAATGTATCCAATTTTTTTTTATTCATGTGATTTAAATGCTTTAATTTAAATTGGGTAAACAGCTGTTGAGGATTGTTTTAATATGTGAACAAATAAGGAGGTAACAGATCTGTTTGTTTACTTTCACCTTTCCTTTTCATTATATTTAATAATTCTGTTCATGATAATGAAAATTGTTCAGAAAATTGTTTTCTTAGTGCCTGTTGGAATGCTACATAATATTTTTTTAGCCATCTTTGCCAGAATTCCTATCTTCATCCTAGTGCCGGTGAAGACAAAGATAAAACCATACTACAGCTTCTTCGATAGCTATCAGAGTAAACTATATAAACTGATGTATCAATGAATAATAACTCAACAAGTAATGCTCAATCAAGGAGTCGATTTACTGTGGGAGAAAATGGACATATTGATAGATTCCTCTGCTTTGAACTGCTTGCAGACCTTGCCTGGACTATGTATCACTTGTATGCATTGTGAACTATCTATTGGTGCAGCGAATTGTGGTAGTGCTGGTGGATCTTTGCTGATGGTGTCACCGGTGGTACAATTTTTCCAAAGGAGCTGTCAATTGGCTTGGTGTTGTGGTATTTCTGTATCCTCCTCCCTTCTGCTAGTGATGGTCTAAAATTTGGGGGCCAACAGATGTGAGGCAAAGAACCTCACCCCCCCACTGGTGAATAGGCCTATCCACAAGTATGGCTGTATGCTGGACCGGTAGTCACTGATGGGTAAGATCCAATTGCAGTGGTACCAACCTAAGACAGGAGGCTGATGCCTTGATGTCAGCTCATCTGATGATGGGTAAGGACCATATGTAGTATTGGACAGCCTAACAGGCATGGTCCCTAAGCCACATTGCTTGTTGTTTAATTAAACAGAAGGGGGGAGATGTTGAGGGCCACAGCCAAGTTAGTTTGACGCATAGCATTTTTCACAGAAGTAGTGGTTGAGAGGTAATGCCAGTGAGCCATTAAGATGATGACTTTTGAGTTCTCACAGAGTTCCCGTTGAGTTCCGGTTGAGCTCTCACAGGGATTCCTGAAGAGTTTGCATTGGTTGGGGAAGTGCCGGAGGAGGGATTTTCCAGTTGGTGGTTTTTGGAGGAGCCGCGTGGCGTTCGGGAGAGTTCCCGGGAGTGTGTGTGGAGTGTACTGGTGGAGTTCAGAAATAAAGTTTGTTCCTGCTTCAGTGGCTCGTGATTTGTGCCCAGCCAGACTGCGGCACATAAATGAATAAGTTTTTTCAATACCACTAATGAAATAGCTGAAGATAATATAAAGAAATAAAACTAAAAAAATACCTAGGAATAAATTTACCCAAAGTGGTTAATGTCTCTACAATAAAAAAAAATTTAAAACACTGATGAAGGAAATTTAAGAGGAAACAAAAAATTTTAAAAAAGGTATCCTATGTTCATGGACTGTAGGAATTAATAATGCTAAAATGTGCATACTAATCAATGTTTCCTATACATTGAATGCAATATCTAGCAAAATACCAATAACATTCTTTACAAAATTAGAAAAAAAAGAAGACCAGAACGCTAATAGGAATTTTGACAGTAAAGATTACTGATGAAGTTTTAGATGTGAATGAGGAACTTTTTGGGAATTGAACTACAGGTCATCTATGAAACAATCTGGCAAAATATTGTGTACATTTTATCCATACCATGAGGCTTTGTATGAGGCTGAGTATAAAGGTGTTGGACTAGTTAATGTGGTGCAGGAAATTTCAAGGCAGCACAGCATTCAGATAGTGCTAAGTGTATTGCTGGCTCTTTTTAGCCAGATTTACAGTTAAAATTGGAAGAAAAAAATATAGGAGGATGATTTGAAAAATTTGCAGATTGGCCAGGAAAGAATAATATTTAAAGATGAGTTCAGGGAAGGTATGATTACAGAAGACAGTGCCAAAAGAAGCCAGGTAGTTTGCACTAAGACAATAGGAAAGATGCCTTGAGATCACCTCAGGAATTGGACAAACCCCTACCCCCTGGAGGCTCAAGGGTATAGAAGTAACTTACTTTGAAAGGTTTTGCTTTGTGAAGAGTGTGCCAGGTCACATTCTGTTCATACTGGGCAACCTAGGATGTTGTGTTCCCAGGATTTGTTTCACCATGCTCAGCTATCCAGGCACTTAGAAATTGCTGTAGCCATGGTCCAAGGTTTCCTGGATATGGCTGGAGCTGGCAGCAGATATTGGTGTCATCCAAGTCATGCTGATTTTGCAGGCATATAGAATGTATGAGTTTTGGGGTCATAGAGATTTCCACCAAAGTTTCAAAGAATGAATGTGGAAGCTAGGCAATCTGTGATGGTTTCTCAATCCTTGCACCAGGACCTGAGAAGATGATGTATGAAACTATGAGAGTAAATTCAAAGCTGAAATGAAGACACCAGAAAATTTGAGATGCCAGGAATGTGGAACATCTTCCAATGAAAGTTTCAAGCAGTAAAGTATGGGCTGTGGACAGTGAACCTATAGGAATGGGTCTTACCAAGCCTGTTGGTGCTCACTTTATGCTACCACATACCTTATATTCTAGCCTTGGAAGTACAGAATTTAATGATTGACTTGCTAGATTTCAGTCTTGCTTTGATATAATCCCTTCTTTCTATGCCCCTGTTCATCTCTTTGGGGATGGCTGTGTTTAGCCTATGTTCATCCCAAAATAGAATGTTGGAAGTGCAACTTGCTTTTTGACTTTTATAGTGGCTCATAGATAAGAGATTGTTTTGAGTCTCAGAGGAGACTTTAGATTTGGACTTCTGGGCAATGTTATAATAGTTAAGTCTATGGGGATTCTTGGAGATGGACTGAATACATTTACATTGTGAAATAATCATGAACCTTTGGGGCCTAGAGGCATAATGTTATGGTTTAAATCTGAAGTGTCCCCCAAGGCCCATGTGTTAAAGGCATATATAATACCAGCTGGTGACATCATGGTGAAGTCGTTGAAACATTAGGAATTTAGAGGAAGTAGATCACTGGGGAATATCTTTGAAGGGAATACCTTGTCTTCAGATCTACACTCTCTCTGTCTGATTCCTGGATGCCATGAGGTGGGCAACTTTCCTTTACCATGAGGTTCGGCCTTGTGACCAGCCTAAAAGCAAAGTTCCAGGCGTCCATGGACTGAAACTTCTGAAACCATGAGCCAAAACAAATCTTTCCACATTTTAGTCATTTTTCTCAGGTATTTTGTCACAATAACAGAGAGCTAACCAGCACAGAAGGAAAGCTGACCAGTCAACAGAATAAAAAGAATACCTACAGAATGAAAGAAAAGATTATCAAACTATTAATCTAAAAACGGATTAATTTCCACACTATATAAGGAATTTAAGCAACTCAAGAGCAACAATTTATAATCTGATATTTAATATGGGTGAATAACCTGAATAGACATTTCTCAAAAAAAGATATACACTTTTTAGTTTGAGTAAGTCCCATTTGTTGATTCTAGTTGTTAACTCTTGCACTATCAATATGTAAATCAATGGAAGTGTAACTGATGTGATACAGCAATCTGTATACGGGGTAAAAATGGGAGTTCATAACCCACTTGAATCAAACTGTGAAATATGATATATTAAGAACTATGTAATGTTTTGAACGACCCACAATAAAAAAAAAAAGATATACACATGGGCAAAACATATATAAAGAAATGCTCAATATCACTAATTATCAGGGAATTCAAATAAAAAAACACAGTGAGATATCATCTTACCCCAATGATAATGGAAGCACTGAAAAAAACAAAAGTAACAAAGTCTGGCAAAGATAAGGAGAAAGAGGAACTCTCATACACTGGTGGTACAAATGTAATGTAGAACAACCATCACAAAAAACAGTATCTAGTTTGCAAAAAAACAAAACAAAACTAGAAACAGAACTACCATATGATCCAGCAACTACCCATCAGGTATGAAAACGAAATGAAGTCATTGTGCCTGCATTCCCATGTTTATTGAAGTGCTATTCATGAGAGCTAAAATATGAAATTAGCTGAGGTGTCCATGAAAGAATGAATTAATTGCTAAAAAATGTAGTATGTATTCTGCCATATATTGAATAAAATGCTATCCTTTGCAGCAACAAGGAATAACTGGAAGATATCATGTTAAATGAAATGGTGGGGACAGAAAAAATAAATACCACGTATTCTAACATACATGTGGAAGCTTAAAAGTATATCTCGGAGAAATAGAGCACAGAATAGTAGTACCAGAGCCTTGCAAGTGCATGGGGGAGAGAGAGAGGGAGAAAGCATGTTAATGTCTACAAGGGTAAAGTTGGACAGGAGGAATAATTTCTAATGTTCTATATAGCATGATAGGATAACTATTGTTGACAATTAAATTAGATTTTCCTAATAGCTACTATAAGGGATTTTGAATGTTCCCAGTACAAAGAAGTAATAAATATTTAAGGTGACGGATATGTCTGTTACCATTAAATATTTGTACATGTATTTAAACGCCACACTGCATCCCATAAACATACAATTGATATGTGCCAATTTTGAAAATAATTTTAATTATATATTCTTTGTATTTTCATATTTTTAGAATCAGTTTTTTTATTTTTATAATAAAGCTTGCTGGATTATGAATGACATTTTATTGCATCTATAGATTAATCTGTAGAGAGTGACAACTTAAAATATTGGATCTTCTAATCTATGAGCATGATTTATCTTTTAATTTATGTAAGTCTTCTATAATTTGCCTCAGCAGTTTTTTACTCTTTAGAATAGAGGTCTCATATGCCTTTAATTTTCTGTAGTTCTAAGTATTTCAGCTTTTGATTGTATAGCAAATTGTATTTTTATTGATTTATTGTCCAATTGTTTAGAATACTTCCAATATTTCTATTTTTCTTAGATTATTTGTGTTGTCACTGTAAAAGTACACTTTCAATTTTTTTCATAAATGTTAGGTGGATAGTAAACTTTATGAGTAGTTGAATGTCTGAAAATAATTTTATATTAATTTATCATTGTTGATTTATGGTTCAATATAATTTTGCTAAAAATGTTGAAAGCATGCTGCAATATCTGTTGGAATCCATATACTCATAGAGAAGCCATATGCTAGTCTTATTGTACTTGTAATGGGACTTTTTATTCTTAAGAAATTTTCAGGATTGCTTCTGTATTCTGAGTTCCCTGTAATTTTATAGTAATGTGCTTAGATGTAGGCATTTTTATTCTGTATCCTTTATGGAATTCATTAGGCCTTTTCAGTTTGAAGGAGCATGTCCTTCTCTAAGTTAGGTAAATTTTCTTAAATTATTTCTATAGCAATTTATTCCCTCATCCAGAATGGTGGCACACCTCTATAGTCCTAACATTTGTAAAGCTAAATTGGAAGGATCACTTGAGTCCAGGAGTTTGAGACCAGCTAGGCAACACAGCAACACCCTAGAAAGAAAGAAAGAATGAAAGAGAGAAAGAAAGAAAGAAAAAAAATAAAGAAAGAAAGAAAGATGAATTTCATCCCAATAAGATATTAAATACCTTTATTCTAAACACTCTTGTGTATATTCTGAAGTCTAAAACTCTTTGAATATGTTTTCATTCTGGAAAAATCCCTTGACCTTATCACATACTCCCTTTTTGTATTTGGTACCATATAATTAGTTTCCAAGTACTCAGAGTTATTCCTTTATTCTTTTTCATAACACCATATAGTTATATGTACAATATCTTGAAACTTTTTCAATATTTCTCATAGTATTGAGTATATATATAATTTTTCCAAGTTCACATCTTCATTTTAACTAAAAGCAATATTTCTGCCTATTTTGTTTCTCTTTTATGTCACTATATTATTTTCAAACATCTAGTATTCCTGTGTTATCCATTTTTATTTAGGAAGGAGAGAATAGTTTTCTCATATAGATAGTTGGAAATGGTTTCCTATGCATTGGTAGTCTTTTTTTCTCCACCGGAAAATCTGACTCTGAGATCTGTGTATATCAGCAGATCTTATAAACTGACAGGCTTCACTTTAGTGTGTGTGTGTGTTTGTGTGTGTGTGTGTGTGTGTGTGAGAGAGAGAGAGAGAGAGAGAGAGAGAGAGAGAGAGAGAGAGAGAGAGAGAGAGAGAGAGAGAAATCTAGCAGGAAGAATATACACAATCCAACCACTAATGCTAAAAGGACGATTATTTTCTGTGGGTTGTCAATACCCACACTAGAATCCTAGTTGGAAATTATTTATGGATTAAGCTTCTAGTTTGTCTTGAGGGTTTATACACACTGCTTGAAGGAAATTGTTGTGTAAGTTAATTCATACTGATTTTCTGTAGATAAAACTTCAATCAGTTATCATTATTTATGGCCACTAGCTACTCCTAATCTTAACAGTACTGAATCCAATTTTGACCATTTCTGTGATTTTGCCTCCAAGGAATAAATGTTCCAACCTCTGCTCCTGCCTTATTATTTGTCAGTTACTGGATTGAACGTTGATCCTGAATTATTCAATAATATTCCCTAAATTACCTCATTATATTTCTTAGTTTTTGAAATTTAAGATCTTCTTTTCAATGATATCTCTACATCTAAAAACAAGCCTACACAAATTTTATGTGAATATATGAGAAAGTATATAAGCTAAAATGAACAGCAATAAAATGAGAGATGGCTGAAGTATATGCAGTCATTATAATAAAAGGTTAGTTTGATTTTCATGAAATTTTTTTATCTGAATACTGATGGCTAATGCTTTTTGTACTTGCTATGTGTCAGGTAGTGTTCTATTTTGCTTTATTTGTATTGACTCATTTAATTCTCATGATATCTCCTTGAAGTAGCTACTATTATTACATATGGATAAGTGAAGGCAGAGGGAGTTCAAATAACTTCCCCATGGACTTAATGAGTAAGTAGAAGTGTTGAAATTTGAAACCCATTAAATATAGCTATAGATTCTAGATTCTACAGATTCTAGATTTAACTACTACAAAATATATAAAAAAAATTTTTAAATAGGTAAATGATATGAACAGATAATTCACAGAATATATTAAAAGTATAAAATGGGCTGGGGTTGTGGCTCAGCAGTAGAGTGCTTGCCTACCATGTGTGAAGTGCTGGGTTTGATCCTCAACATCATATAAAAATAAATAAAAATCAAGGTATTGTGTCCAATTACAACTAAAAATATATTTTTTAAAAGTATATAAAACATAACTGTACTAAGTTCAATTTTCAATAGTCAAAAATTGCAAATGAAAACATTAATGACCCACCAATTTATTAAAAAAATTATCATAGACTTTTGATTGGTAATAATACTAGTGAAAATGCAAAAAATTGTGCCCTCTCCTATATTGCTTATAAAATTGAAAATTATTATAATCTATTAGAAAAAATTAGGACATTTCCACAGTCTTCAGATACATGACCAAACAATTCTTTTTTTAAAAATGAATCTCTCATATTTTAAAAAAAATAGGCAAATATTTACATATAAAATATTAAGTGTGTTGCTATGCCTCACAGATGCCATCTACTACCCAATGTGCCTAGACATGGGCCCAAGGACCTGGATGCTCCAGTGGGGGGCAGCAGCCCTTCACCTCCTGAAAACCACTCAGCACCACTACAATTGGGCCACAGTGTCTCTGCCTTAAGCTGCCACACCAGGCACATGCTGAGTGGTGAGTCCACATCAGATTTTACAGCTTCAGGCTCACAAAGCATTTCTACAAGAGGGCAAATAAGACTGTGTTCCCAACCAGGGACAGATCTGACTTCAAAGCCACTGACAGAAGCTATTAGGTATGCAGACACACCAAAGCTTCGAAGAAGGGTTTTCTTAGAATTGTATAAGAGACATGCTGATGAGATTGCCATCTCCATATCCAGAGAAACTTAGAAGTAAAGCTAAAAGCGGTGGGCATTTACTAAACCTCCCCAAACCCAATGAAATTCAAATCAGGAAGATTCAAGAAGAAATCACTATGCTAATAAAAATATTCCAAATTATCAAAATACCACTCTTTCATTCATCCATTCAAATACCCATTAATAATTATTTGTTCAGTAGTTACAGCATGCTAGACACTGAGACTCTGGGAATGTAATAGTAATGAGAGAAAAAATCACTGATCTGAAAGTATTCAAAATTTTTTGTAAGAGAAAAATCACTGCTCTGAAAGTATTCAAATTTTTTTATAGGAATACTGGAAATAAACAAAAAACTGAATTCTGAAAGTACTATAATAAAGAAAAACACAATGAGGTGGACGAAGAACCCGGGACATTTTATATTAGCTAGTTAGGAGGTGGCATTTTAAAATTGAGAACTGGGACAAGAGTTTTCAGGTTAAAGTAAAGACCTAGGATAGAAAAAAGCTTGGGTTGGTGTGTCTGAACAAAGAAAGAGGTTTTGTTCTATGTAATGCATCAGAGAAGGAGAAAGTTCTACATAGGACCTTATAGGAATTTAAATTTCATTCTAAATGTGAGGAGAAGCTATTGAGGGATCTTGAATAGAATATAACATAAACTGATTACATTCTAAAGACTGATTTGAAGACTAGATTATAGATAATGAAGTAAAATTTCTATAGGTAATAATGAATAGAAAACACACTTAGTATACTGGGATAAACATACTGGCTGTTAGCTAGCTTAATATAATAAATAACATTAATTTTATGTTCCAATCAATGATATGGAATAGATCAAGGCTGTTTGGGAATTTTCAAATAATGATTGTTAAATATGTAGCTGTCAAAGGTATACCTTGTAGATGTAAACTGTGAAAATATTTTGTGTTTTTTTAGAATATTTTTCCTCAAAAAATTCACCCATAATTTCCATTGATTTATATGCTTCATATTTTAAAGCTACTAATGAATAAAATACATTGATTATATTATTTATTTGGTCATTACTAGTATACTACAAATTTATTGCTGCTTTTATGCATCACTTTGGTCATTTATTTTATTAATTCTGTGGGTCTTCAGATGATTCTTTTTGATTTCCTAAGGAGATAATCGTCTCATTTGACAAGGTTCAAGTTCTTTTTTCATTTTTTGTACTTTTTATTAATTTTCCTTTTCTCTTGAATTGTTTCATTTTTATTTATGTAGTTAATTCTGTTCTTGTATTAGTATCTCAAGTCTCATGTTATTTTTCTTTGATTATTGGGTTTTATTATAATTTTATTTGTTTTCAGTAGTGAACATAACAGACATCTTTCTCTTGCTTCTTCATTCATTTTATTGTCATGGGAATCTAGAAAAAATTAGAATAACAAAGCAGCAAGAAACCTAAAAAAGAAATGAAGACAAAATAAGAAACATTAATAAAAAACAATGTTTCTCTTTCACATAGTCTCATGTGAATATGTGAATAAAAACATGTGAATATGGGTAAATAAAAATAATGATTTATTTTAATTAAAAGGAGCATGTTAGTTAATAGTAAAATTTTCTTTTAATAGCTACTTTTTAAAACACTTTATTTTATTCATTTATTTGTATGTGATGCTGAGAATCAAATCAGTCCCTCGCATGTGCTAGGCAAGCACTCTACCACTGAGCCACCACTACAGCCCCAATAGCTATCTTTTAAAGAATGAATTATCAGTGAAATTTCTTTACAGCTCAGGTTAAAATATTGGGTGGCCTTCTAATGGGAAAAACTGTCTTTTAAAATTCTATCCTAGTTACATTTAGATGAATATATAACTGGGCATTCATGGAGGGACTTACACAAACGTGAGAAATAATCAGCTCACTAAAAGCTCAGAAATACTTTTCTGGAAGAAGTTATTCAGACAAGAAAGCACACTTTATCTTACTATTTATTGATAGATTGACATCCAACACTAAACTTGCCTCTATTAACTCTGAAACTTCAAAGAAGTTAGTTTATTTCTGTTTTTTTTTAATCTATTCATTTTTAAGTAAAGGGATTCATTTTCATTTCTGCCCTTTTAATACCACTGAGTACAAACTTTGTGGCAAGCATTATGGTAGAAGCCATTGCATAAAGCATCTCTTTAGTCTTCTTTATAACTGAATGAGGTAGTAATTTTCATTTTCATTTTTCAAGTAAAGTAAAATCATTCTACAGTTGAGTACTTCAAACTTTTCAACTTTTTATTTAAAAGTTGTTGGAAAAAACTTCCTTTGAATAAGTAAATTTAATAGGATGTTTGAATTTAGACTCAAGCCAGTTCTATTATACTATTTGGGTGTTGATTTTTGCTAACATTAAATGTCTTCCTAGTAACTGGATGATTTATCAATTTTCCCAATTCAGAAAGGTGAACCATATTGATAAATATGTTACTCAAATTTGGTATTCAATAGTTTTAATTTGAGGCCAATTAGTATTCCACTTCCTAGTATGAAAACTGCATTAGTCAATTCAGGCTGGTATAACAAATCACCTACGACTGGTTAATTTATAAATAGTACAAATTGTTTTCTTATGTTTTTGGATTCTGGAAATTCCAAGATGAAGGTACCACAATATTCAGTGTCTGGTCCAGGCTCACTGTGCTTCAGAGATGGCACCTATTGCTGAGTTATTATATGAAGCAGGACAGAAAAGTCACAAGGAATTAATAGACTTCCTTGAGCTCTTTTACAAGAGTGCTAATCCTATTATTGAGGGAGGAGTCCTATTCAACTAATCACCACCTAATGTACCTATCTCTTAATATTATTGCATTATTAATTTTCTACATAGAATTTGGAGGGATACAATTATTCAAATCATACCAAAGGATTTCTGAGCATAGTTCTTAGTAATGAAAAACTGAGAGACTGTCCCTTTAGGAAAAAATCTTTCATAATTAACTTCAAAAACCCCCCAAAAGGTTGGAAAATTAGATAGTTTGTGGAATATGACCATTTGTAGAACTGACATACTCTTGCTTTTGAAGATGATATGAAATTAACTAAGTGTTAAAAAGGGTAAGTCTAAAGAATTATCTGATACAAGTTCCCCTGTAGTAATATAGATGAAGGGGAATGGAAACAAATTCATTGGGAAATGCAGGTTCAGGTTTGGTAGATTACTAAAAGCAATATGGATTATAGAAGCAAATCAATCTTATGATTAGCAGGCTAATTCTTTTCATAACAGTCAAAAGTAGAGTCTTTGTTTTAAAAAACGCATTGAGGGGTTGGGGTTTTGTCTCAGTGGTAAAAAAAAAAATGCCTAGCATGTGTGAGGTACTGGGTTTGATTCTCAGCACCACATAAAATAAATAAATAAAAAATAAAGGTTCATTGACAACTAAAAAAAATCATTGGATAGAAAGTTTATTATATCTATTAGTATACAAATAATGTATTCATCAGAATACTACTTAGCATGTCCCAGTTAGGAACTTGCAGTGTAAGGGTCATGCACACACAAATTATTCCTACAAATATATCTTTAATAATGTTGCTCTAATTAAAAAATATTTTTGGTGATTATAGATATTTATTATTTTCCTAAAGACAGGTTTGGGCTTTCATATTCTCTTTATACTGGAGTTTCACAGTCTCTTTATATATATTTTTTAATCAAAGAAGATACTTGCAAATAATATTTTCCCTCAGTTTGGGTTTTGATTGTGGGAAAACAACTCAAGTTAAAAGACTATAGATATTTAAGAGACTCAAAGTCCATATTGCTGTAGAATGGTGTTTCTCAACTTTGGTTGTACATTAGAATCACATGGGATGTTAAAAAATTCCAATGATCAGAATGCACATCAGACTAATTAATTCAGAATCCCTGGGGGAGGAATCCAGTCATCAATAGATTTTAAAGCTTCCCATTTGATTTCCAGCATGTAGCTAAGGTCAATAACAACTGCTAAGATAGTTGTGATCGATTTTATTTCCCCAGGGCCCAACTCCTACCAATGTAACACATTATTCACTTAAGGGAGGAGTTTTCATTCATATCTAACAGTTGTGTTATCTCAGCTGCAAGAGTCAGTTTTAATATATAAATAGGAAGATTTTTGAGGATCTATGAATTCCTAAGTCATTTCTAGAGTCTGTGAGTGATATATAACAAAAGTTGGAATCATTTCCTGCTGTGATCTGATTTAGGAAAACAAGGAATGATCAAACTGAAGAATAAATGAAAGGAGTTTGTGGGGATTTCAGTTGGGTGCCATTCACCAAAAATATAAAAGTACACAGAAAAAAAAAAAAACAGCGATCCTTCTGGCCTATAGTTGGAACTTACAAAAACTTGGTGAAATTTGAATTAGGCCTTCTTGGGGAAAATATATAATATTTGGTTAAGTAATAAAGACAACAACACTTCTCTCAAACAACTTGTAAATCCAAATTTAGAGGTTGGTTTTCTGCATCTTTGATGCCAGAAGCATCTATACTCATAGAGATTCTAGAGTTCCCAAAATTACTTCAGTAGCAATAAAATTATGGAGCACACATTTTCCCCTGTACATGATTATTAATGACTATACTATATATTTTGTGTCATTATTTAAATTTATTTATTCATTAATCTATGTTTATTGACTCCTACATCCACATAAACATGCAAGTTTTCATAGAAATTTATCTGTAGCTATCTGATGACATGCATGCCTTTGAATTATTTAAGCAAATGCATCTATATAATATACTTGCAAATAAAACAATAAAATAAAAATTGAGTAAAAGTAGAGCCCCATATCCCTTCTCTTCTCCATCCTATCCCCTTCCTCATATGTAAGTTCTATTGATGATTTTTTGTGAATCCTTGGAGAAAATTCCCATTTCATTAATGAATACAGACATACACATGTACACAGACACCAATATCAAGGTACCCATTTTGTTAAATGAAAGCTATATACAAAATTTACACACCTTCACTGAGATGTGATTAACATACCATAATATACACTCTTTAAAAATATCCAGTTCAGTATTTTTACTTGTGTAGACATCACCACTATCTAATTAAAGATTATCCTCATTATACAAAAAGAAACCCCTCATGTACTTGTGGTCATCTCTCACTTTCTGTTTACATCCTCAGACCTATGCAACCACTAAGCCTCTTCTTTCCTTATAGATTCGCTACTCTGGATATTTCATAAAAATGGGAGTATGATATATGGTCTTTTATGATTGACTTCAAATGCTTTTTTAAAGAGAATCATAACCCTGGATGCCTTTGCTTGCCTCTCCATGCTGTGGAATTGATGTTATAAGCAATGTGGAGGAAGGCAATTTGAGACCAACACTCTCAGCCTGCCATATCTAGGACAAAGCTTCTGTTATATGAGTGGAGGCTAGCTGAAGGAAGAGATTTGAAACCTCTCAGTTGCAATTATCTAGAAAATCGATTTTTGCAACAACAGCTTGAGGGGATAAGGAACTAGCAGCCTGCTCTTCCCAGGGATACACCATAACCCTAGATTGGGCACTGGGTGAAAGGAAATCATTTGTTGGTCTTTTTGCCCTTACCTATAATAGATCTATCACACTGAGGTGAGATGGGATGGGGAAGATGGGTGCAGGTTTTGGATAAAATTCAATGAACTCCCAATGGTCTTATAGAAATGTAGATTTAAAAAAAAAACATATATATATATATATATATATATATATATATATATATATTTGTAATTAGATAGGATCACTCATTATATTTTCTAATTGGTTATTGATATTATATATTAAAAAATTATTATATTTGGTATGCAGACAGTGCATTTGATTTGGGTAATTACCTGGTATTTTATTAGCCTAGTGGTTTTTCTGTTAATTTACATAAAATCTTTAAAGAAGCAATATTGACTGTGAATAAACATCAATTTAAATTTTTTTAATGTTTATAATTTTTGGCCTATACAATGTGTGTGTGTGTGTGTGTGTGTGTGTGTGTGTGTGTGTATATATGTATATATATATATATATATATATATATATATATATATATATAAAATAAAACTAAAAAATATCAGTCTGTCTTTAGTTGGTAGGGTTTTCTTAGTTTTATAGTATGAAATATTACTATATATATTTGGTTATATGATCTGACAGAATGATAAAAAAGAATTCTCTGTTCCATATTTTAATAATATTTACGTATATAAGAGTCTGAGACTGTTATATTATGAAATTACATCCATGATATATAATAATTCTACCTTCTTGAGTGTATATAAATATACACATATTTCATATGGTTAAATATTTTTCTTTTTTAAAATAATTTTTAGTTCTTTTTAGTTCTCATAACAATAGGATTCATTTCAACATAATTATAAAAGCATGAAATATAATTTCTTATAATTCACTCCCCAGTACTTCTCCTTCCCCTCTTCTCTTCCCTTGCCCTGTTTCCTTCCCTCTACTTTACTGATCTTTCTGCTACTTATAGTCTTTTTTAAATTAGTATCTTGCAGACGTACATAATAGTGTGTTTCACTGTGGTTTATTCATGTATGTACATAGGAAAGTTAATTCAGATTCATTCCTGATACTCCAAAACTACTTGAAAAAATGCAGAAATACTCTGACAATGGTTTGGGCACTGATTATTTAGATATGACCCCCAAACCACAAGCAACAAAAGTTAAGTTAGATAAATAGAATTATATTGAAGTACAATTCTTCTCTAGAGCAAAGGAAATAATAGACTGAAGTGACATCTCATGTACTTGGAGAAAATAGTTGCAACTAGTACATCTGAAAAGGGGTTAATGTCTAAAATACATAAAGAATTCAAAAACTCAATAGCTAGAAAATGAATAAACCAATTAAAAATTGGGCAAGAGACCTATATACATTTCTTAAAAGAAGACAAGCAGATGGACAATGAAAAATTTTTCAACATTGCTATTAGGTAAGTACAAATCAAAATCACAATGAAATACACCTGTTAGAATGACTTTTACCAAGAAGGGAAAGATAGCAACTGTTGGCAATGATGTGAAGAAAAGGAAATAATTGTACATTGTTGGTGATGATCTAAACTTCTACACTCATTACAGAACACAATTCTTCAGGAAACTGAAAATAGAACTCTTACGTGATCCAGCAATTTCACTAGTAGATATATATCTAAATGAATTGAAATCAACATGCCAAAGAAATCTCTGCCCTCCTTGTTTATTGCAACATTAGTCACGGTGCAAATGTATTTAATGTGACAGAACTGTACACTTAAAAATGATTAAAATCCAAATTTTACCACAATTAAAAATAAAAAAAACGTATGAAAAATAGCTTATGTCATCTATTATGTATACTATGCATTTTGGTTGTTTTCTGTTTCATCCCTTTTCATATATATTATTGCTTTCCAATTTATAATGTTTTCTTCTTTATCTTCTTTAAAAGAATTTTTTCATTTCTTTATTTATTTTCAATGTTTCACATTTCTAAAAAATAGAAATAGGCTTTATTTGAATGAAGTTTTATGGAATCTCATAGATTTTACTCTCAATATGAATAAAATAATTAAACATATCCTTTTGTAATAGTTAAATTATGGTCAATACTCATAGCTGTCAGGTGGCTTTCTTCTATGACTTAATCCTAAATTTCAATTTTACGTAGAATTTTGTGTTGTAGTTCCCTCGGCAATAATGCTATCTCCAGAAGTTTGGCGCACTAAGGTTTTAACTGAAACCTGTTATGGAACAATGCAATACGAGTACTATGAATATTTGAATATTACAAAGTTACAGCCTGGGTTGGAGCTGTGGCTCAGCAGTAGCACAATTGCCTGGCATGTGTGAGACACTGAGTTCATTTCTTAGCACCACATATAAATAAATAAAATAAAGGTCTATCAACAACTAAAACAATATATATTTTAAAAAGTAACAGCCTATGCTTGAAATTAATGAGACATATCTGAGTCCACATATTTTGATTATTTGTTTTAAAATTTAATATATATATATGGCTTTAATCATGTGATTTCACTTGTTCACATGAGTCTCAGGCATTTCTTTTGAAAATTAAGGATAATAACAGTACCTACCATAAGGTTATAGGAACACTTAGCTCAGTGTCTGCTTCAATATGTGTTTGTGATTTTAAAAAATTATTAACAATATTTAAGTATATATATATATATATATATATATATATATATATATATACATCGATGTTGAGAGCCACAGCCGAAGAGGCCCCAGCAAACTTCCAGCTGCCAGCAAACTTCCAGCTGCCGGCTGATGATTGGCTCACAGCGGCCCCAGCAACCTCTAGCTGATTGGCTCCTCTGCGGTGATGCTCATTGGGCTGTTTCCCTGCCCTTTCAGACCACGGAGCTGCTCATTGGGGGACTTCTTTGGCTCTGCCCACGCGACCCAGCCAATCGGCCTCAAGAGAAGGAGGATTGTGGGAGTGGGGGAGGCTTGTGTGTGTGTGAGAGGCTTGTGGGAAGCCGGTGGTGGCAGTTGGGCTCTGAGGGTTTTTCCTGAGGAGCTGTTTTGTTTGGCCTGTGTGGTTCTAAAAATAAAGTTAGTTTCTTTTGATAAGTGGCTCCTGAATTGTGCCCAGCCAGAGTGTGGCATTTGGTGGCTCGCACGGGGAGCGACTGAGGGTAAGTAAACTGCTTGCCCCTGAGGGCAGGGAGAGAGGATGGGTAGCCATTCTAAGTTTCCTCTTTTGTTTTGCTTCATTTTTGTTTTAAGTTGCCTGTCCCTGGAGATGAGTGAGATGGAAGAAAAACCGCTCACATCTGAGGAAAAACTATTTGCGTCTGAGGAACAGATAGGGAGAAAGGACGGATGCACATGTCAGGAGGATAGAAAGGCTATAATGAATTTTTGTTGTTCCATTTTTATTTCATTCTGTCTCAGTTTTGTTTGGTGTCATCTTGTTGGGTTGTATTATAGTAGAAATACGGGATCAGAAATTAGTAAAAAACAAACCGAAAGAGTGTTAAGTAAATTGTTAGAAGAAGGAGGCATCTCAGTAAAATCAAGAACAGTCAGGGCATACATTGATACAATACAACAATGTAGCCCATGGCTTTTTAAGGAGGAGTTGTTAAATATATCACAGTGGGACCATCATGGTGAAGATTTAAAAAGAATAGAAAAGAACAACCCAGGGACTCTGCCAGTTGGCACATTGCCATTGTGGATGTTCGTATCTGGTTTGCTTAGTCCAAAGCCTTCAATTCAGACAAAGGTAGAGGAAGGAGAAGACATATTGACTCAAGTAAAAGAGAAGGTCTCTCAAGTTAGTCAGAAAGAGGAAAAGATTCAAGTAAAAGAGAAGGTCTTTCAAGCTAGTGAGACAGAGGAAGGAAGTTTAGAGCAGAAAAAGCCATCAGGGGAAAAGTTACAACAGGAGACTGCTACTAACACCTTTCTATCAGAGGGCATAAGTGTCCAGCCAACAGCACCACCTCTACAGGAGACTGCTACTAACACCATTCTATCACCAGAGGGCATAAGTGTCCAATCAACAGCACCACCTCCATATGCTGGGAGGCTCCCAACCCCCGCAGTTGATAGTTGGGATCCTGAGACAGGATCTCAAGTATTAACATGGCCTGTATTTGAGGTAGGAGGGCAGCGAATTTACCAGGGTTTAAATTTCAAAACAGTGAAGGAGCTAAAAGAGGCTGTAACAACCTATGGTCCTCAAGCACCCTTCACTGTAAGCTTGGTCGAATCCATTAACAACTTGAACATGACGCCAGCAGATTGGGCTAATATGTATAAAGCTGTGCTAAATGGAGGTCAATACCTGTTATGGAAAGTTTCCAATGAGGAATTTTGCAAGGAGACGGCTAGGCGAAATGCAGCAGGTGGTTATCCTCAGAGAAATCTAGATATGTTGTTAGGAAAGGGACCTTATGAGGATCTGCAGCAACAAATTGCATATGATCCTGGCGTATACTCACAAATTGCTGTAGATGCAGTTAAGGCATGGAAGACTTTACAAGGACATGGAGGTTTACAAGGTCAATTATCTAAGATAATACAAGGAGCTAATGAACCTTATGCTGAATTTATAAATAGGCTTATTCAAACAGCTACCAGAGTTTTGGGGAATACAGAACAAGCAATGCCATTAATAAAACAACTGGCCTATGACCAAGCGAATCGTTGGTGCAGAGATATCATTAGACCATGGAAACATGAAGATTTAAACACATATATTAAATTATGTAGAGACATTAATGAACAAGAGCAAGTCATGGCAGCTGCAGTAAAACAGGCTTTAGATGCCAGAGACATTAATGAACAAGGGCAAATTGTGGCAGCTGCAGTAAAACAGGCTTTAGATGCCAGGCCAAGAACATGCTACAATTGTCAACAAACAGGACATTTTAAAAGGAATTGCCCCATAGGAGGAGGGTTTAACAAAACTAGGTATCAAAGGAGTAGAATACCGGGTATTTGCCCATGATGCTGTAGAGGGAGACATTGGGCTAATGAATGCCGTTCTCAAACCACCATAGAGGGTACTCCATTATCAAAAAACGAACTTTGGGGCCCCTTCGGCTGTGGCTCTCAACACATCTATATACACACACACACACACACACACACACACACACACACACACATATATATATATATATATATATATATATATATATTTATATATCAACTGAAAATTCTACTTTATAATTTTAAAGAAAAACCTGCAACTAGTAACTGTTTTTGGATACTGAATGGTTTATTACTGTTTTTCAATATTACTCAACTTTTAAGTCTGTTAGTCAGCTTTCCATTACTCTAATACCTGAGATAAATCAACTTGAAAAGAGGAAATGTTTATTTTGACTTATGGTTTTAGAGGTTTCAGTCCATGGTCAGTTGGCCTGTTGCTTTGGGGCCTTTGTTAAAGTAACATATCATGGCAGAAATATGTGGCAGAAGAAGTCTTCACCTCATGGAGGCCGGAAAGAAAAAAAAAGAGCCTGGAGTTCTACAGTTCCTTTCAAGAGAATACCCATAATGACCTAACTACCTCCACTAGGCACCACCTTTCACAATCTACCACTTCTCAATAATGCCATAAGCTAGGGAACCACTCCTTTAACACATGGGCCTTTGAGGTACACTTATTTAAACTATAGTAAGGTCATAGATAAACTCTTTATTTTCAACATTCTAATGTCATTTAAAATTAAAGTAAGAGCCTAATTCATAAAGACACATTCTTCCTGAAATAATGAAAACTAGAATTTTTTGTAATAAAAAGGAGGAAGGAATAAGTCCATTCAATCCTATATGATAGAAAACCAACTAATTATAGGAAATAGTTAAAATGGATGCATTATTTTTAAAAATATTTTTTTAGTTGTAGTTGGACACAATACCTTTATTTTATTTATTTGTTTTTATGTGATGCTGAGGATCAAACCCAGGGCCTCACATGTGCTAGGCAAGCACTCTACCACTGAGCCACAACCCCAGCCCTGGATGCATTAATTTTACTCAAGTAATATGTATATGAGAGGGAAAGCCTGATGACAAGATCATCACAGTGAAGGTGAGGCAAGCAAACCAAATATTACAAAGCGTCTTTGCCAAAAATATCGGTAACTCATTTCTAGTTATGAAGAGTTCTGGTTCCACATTTGAGAAACTTCGCTGTTAAAGGACAAGAAATTTCAGCTGTATTCTTAGAAAAGATGTTTTGGTGGAAGTTCATTAAACACTGTCATGTACTTGTTTTCACTCTACTGACATTGTGCTTTTGCTGTTTGCTCCCTTACAAAATCCCCTCAGGGTTCCAAGTGTTTTACTTATTAACTTCATGCTATATTTTGATGTATCCCTATTTCAAAATTCAACATATTTGGTTCTTGATTCACATTAGTTTAATTCAAAAGATATTTCTATAATGCTATAATTGGTAACTCATTTCTATAATAATAATGCTAGTGTATCATACAATTAAAGGAAATTTACACCCTGATTATATCCACAGTGGCTAAAGCCCAAGGAAGAAAATTTGAATCAAGGATAGAACCAACTATATAAATTGTGAGGTTTGGTACCAAAATAAAATATGCAGTCCCTGTTAAAAATAAGTTAAGTGTTTCAAGATGGTAGCATCAGCAGTAAATTGATCATGGAACTTTACTGAGATCATGATATGGTGTAACTCAGGTTACACACCCATGAAGCCATTCCTTATGGATGTTTATTTACTGACAGCTCTACTTTATTTCAATACTGTTCTTTTTGAAAATGTCCTGGGTGCACCAAACCACTTACTTGTTAGGATCTTAGTGCCTGAAATTATATAAAGCATCACTTTGCAAAGCCTCATGCTGCAATGGTTCTGTAGTACAAATGGCCCATTGTTCCCTAGAATACTATCCTATTTTCCTTAGGAAGATAAACTTTGATTATTAGCTTGGCATATGGCCATCAAAATACATATCTCATCTTCTTTTGCTGATTGGATATTGTCATATGATTAATTTCAAGTCAATGGAATGGAATAGAAGTGTTGCATGTAACCTTGAAGAACTGTCTGTCAAGGGAAGAGGCAAAACCTTCTTAGCTCCATGCTAGAGCTTGCTGTATTGGTTAAAATATGAAGTAAATGCCTATAATTAAGATACATTTATAACTATAATCATAGTAATGACTATGATTACTGTGTTTAATCATCCTTTCATTGACGGACATGGGAAATTTTCTGAAATATTGTACTATTGCAAAACAATGCAAAATGATAGTGAAGCGAGCATCCTTGTTTTTATTTTCTTATGTGTTTATATTGGGTAGACACTAAGATGTACCATTCCTAGGTCATAGAATATAAGCATTTTTCATGTCAAATTTATTTTTAGAGTGGTATCAGCTTATGTTCTCACCAATAGTTTATTCATGTAGTACATACTGAATTTTATGATATCTCAGAAACTTTTCTAGAAACAAAGGAAGCTGAAGAGAACAAAACCAAAATGTTTTAAGCTTAAAATTACAATATTATGAGGATTATAAACAAAAGTGAATAATTATTATATAAATTAATAGTAAGTGCTATGATACAATATGAATGTAAATGGTAGATATTGACATTATGCAAGATGTTCAGATATGGCTTACTTTTGGGAATGACATTTGGGCCCAAGGCCAAATAGGAGAAAAAGAAAAGACATATTAATTCAGGTATAAGAAACAGAAAATACAAAAAAACTGTAATGGATACAAATATGGCTTTTTCTTCAAAGCAAAATTTCAGTGCATTTGAAGTATAGTCTGTAAGAATAATTATAATGTAAGATGAGGCTAAATATAGTAATATAAGGTACAGATCACATAGGATGTTGAAAACCACAATAAAGTGTTCTTTTTTAATGCAATAGGAAGTCATTAAAAGATTTTAAGCATGTGTTATTATAATGATGTATTTTAAAAATTGATTGCTTTGAACCCTAGTAGAGAATGCATTTTTGGGAGATAAGAAAGGAACTTACTTGTCTTTAGGGTATAGTTTTCCAGACCCAGATAGCTTAGCCTAAAGTAATTGTTGTAATGAAGATGGAAAAAAAGTGTTCAAATTTGATCAATTATAAGGATGTAGGGTAGACAGATTTTGCTAGTGGGGCAGATATTGTATCTATTGTTTGCTCTTTTCAAAATGTTATACTATCAAACTGTATAATTTTATTGCCTATTGGAAGGATTAAAAATATTATCTCTTGGTTTGAAAGTTCATTTTCCTGTCTACTAACAAACATAAACATTCTTTTATATTTTTAGCCATTTTTGTGTGTTATTTGCATATTTCATTAATTTGTAAGAGTTTCTATTTTTTTCTAGATAGGAATTTTTGCTCATTGTATAAGTTTGAATATTTTCTTCAGCTTGCTATTTTCTTTTCTGAAACTATGCTTGTTATTATTTTTGGTAAAAAAAGTTCTAAAATTTAATATAGTTAAACTAATCAATCTTCTATTTTATCATTCTTGTTTTTTCTTCTTAAAAATGTTTTCCCCCAATAAAAGAACACTGATGTATTGTGATATATATTTTAATTCATTTTGTGAATTGAAAGATAATTTTATGAATTTTTAAAGTATTTCAGTCTTTAATCTATCTGCAATTTAGTTTTTTGAATACTGAGTCCTAGGAAAGAAATGTAATGTTTCCCAGATGGATAGCCATCTGTCTCCAGTACCATTCTGATGATTTGAAAGGCCACTTTTATTGCATACTCATTTTCAACACATTCCAACAAACGTGTTTGTTTCTGACCTCTTTTTTATTTTATTGATCTACTTGATAATCCCTGTACTAACAAGAATATTTTGATCACAAATAACTTTATAATGTGTGTTCATACCTGATGCATGAATGTTCTGGAACTGTATTGACTGTATTCAAATGAATTATTGAACTCATTTATTGTGTTCATTGGAATAGTTCCTTAATTTTTCTATGCCTCAGTTCCTCCAACTATAAAATTGTGGTTATAATAGAGCCTCTCTTTGGGGGTTGCTGTAAGTATTAAATTAGGTTTTCAGAAGGAGATAAACCTTCAGCTATGACTTAATAGAAAGATGAACATTATTAAGATATCAGAACAGATTGAGTTCCATGAGAAGGCAACAGCTTTAGAAAAAAACTCAAAATGAAATTGAACATGTATCCATATTTAAGCAGTTGGGAGGCCTAGGAAAGCCAGAAACTGATGCAAATGTAAAGAAAAAAATGCTATTTTTACTTTTCTTTCATACTCAATATTTAGGGAAAAATATGGCATTATAGGTAGAAAATTAAAACATGAGATCTAGGTTCTAGTCTGATTACTGTCACTAATTAGTTATGGGACTTGGAGAAAGCCATCCACCTCCCCATTACTTAGTTTACTTATTTGGCTGGTAGGCATAATAATGACTATTTTCTTTATAATACTAGTTTCAAGATAAGTGAGGTCATAGGTATGAATGTTTATCACAAAGAATCAAAACTTTAAACAAAAGCACAATACAAATTTAATAGTATTAGTTGTCAAAAAGTTTTAATTTTCTTACTCTGTGTAATCAGAGGTCTATGGTCTTTAATAGCCAATAGAAATGATGTTACTTTTGTACCCCAGCAGTTATGCCAGTTATGCAAGTGGAATATAAAACTCTCATCTCCTTTATAGTGGTTTAATTTTAGTTCAGAGCACCTAAACCTGGGTAGTTTGCAGCCCCTGAATTACAAAGTACTAAGCTGAGTATAAAAGCCCTCCACTAGTTCAGGAAGAGTTTACTGTTTTCTTTGGTCACTTTTTCTTATTTACTATCAATCACTGTCATCTTTCAAGAAAGCAAATAGGCAGCAATGTTGAAAAGTAGTTCAACTTTGTAGTATTGAAATCACTATTCAGGTATACAGTACACACTAATCTGATACAATCTCAGCAAGAAACAATATTCAGAAAACCTGGGCTGTTTCACAGTTATCATTTAATTTAGATGAATCACTGAACAACAACAACAAAAAGACCAAAAATAAAAACAGAAAGCACCTTATGTGGAAATTTCTTTTCATTTCCCATCTTTATAACCAGATGAATTTGTGTAGTTTGGATAAGGAAAAACTATTGGCATTGTTCTCTGCACATATATTTTTCAGCTATTTTAGTGTCTTACAACAGAGAAAATAACCCAAAAAATAGCTTTTGAACTTATATTCAGTACAACAAACATTTCTTAGTGCTTCATATATGCTAGGTACTATGCTAGGCACTTGAGATGCAATAATAATAACAGTGTTTTGCTTCAAAAAATCCATTTAGTAAATTCATGTAATCATCAGTAATGAATGTAATGATAAAGGTGTTTTCCTCACTTATAATACAAAAAATTTGATAAATTGCTGTTATGTAATGCAAACGTTATAACAAATTCCAAACATTATAACAAATTCCAATCATTTTTCTATCCATGAATCTGTCACCTGTTATACCACTGAAGCTTAAATCTTAGGTTCCATCCTTGGCAACTTGAACATTTAGGCATAGTGAAGAGTCAAATGATGTCATTATGATATGATTATTATGATTTTTATTTTGTTTGTTAATGTATTAAGTTACATAAATTTATATTTGAATGTTAAAATTGCCCTGTGTTCCTGCAATAAACACCACTTGGATTGGATGTATTAACTCTTTTTTATATTGATGAATAGATATTTTGATTGACAGTTTTATCTTGCATCCCTAATATACCATTTTACTGTCTCTATTATTCATTGTTTCTAATGAGAAATCAGGGTAAGTCATGAAACCTAGCAAACTGGCTTTCAGAGAGAGATGCTGTTATAACTACAGAACCAAATAATCTGTCGGGTCCAGGTATTAGAAGCAGCTCCAGACAAGAATACCACATATTCCCCCTTTATTCCACTATATTTAGGAATTTTTTTTTACCCAAGATTTGGTAGTTTCTTTGTGAACACTCTTCCATTGGTTCATGCATTTGTTGATTTACAAATCTCTGAAATTGTTGTTTCTTGTCATTTTGCTCAGTTTTATTGTTGTCATTTGTGAGGAAAGTTTGTCAATCCTTTTAATATACTATATTTGGAAATATTTTCTTCCTGTGATCTGTTTTATTGCTTTGCAATGATGACAGGTAAGCTTATTATCTGCCTAGGGAAATGTGGGAGGGAGACCAAAAATTTAAAAAAAAATATATGAAATAGAAAAAAAAGATAGATAATAAAAATCAAGACCAACCAAACAAAACTTCTCACTTATCCTATCTTTTATCCCTGGTTCTAGTCACAACTGTTATGAACTACTTATCTCTCCAAAGATAAAGTCAATTTGTGTCATGTCACAGAATTCTGAAAGATTGTATTAATTTAATAGATTCATAAAATCCCCTTGGTGGTTTTGTTGTTGCTATTGTGGTTTGAGTTTCTATGTTTGATTCATGGTAGGAAGCCAGCAACTAATGGTAGTTTATCATCTTGCCAGGATTTATATCCTGTGATCTTTTGTTCTTTGTTTAGCAGACTTATTGCCTTCAGGCTAATACAAACTTCATTATCTTATTCTTGGATGATTATATCTATATCCTACTCAACTTTCACACTTTCTATTTCTGCCATTTCAATCTATATTAACTACTGCCAAGAGATTACTCATACTAAAATCCTTTTTCCAGATGTCACTGTTGAGAAAAGATTTGAAAGGGGGATATTCAAATTTATGGTAGATTATTTTGAGTATCTTATGATATAATGATTACTTTAGGAAAACTTACCTTAGCTATTCCCTGATTTATTCTCCAGACTAGGCATTGTTAACAATAATTTTAAAAATATTAACTTACATATCAACTGATAAAGGAGAATGTTGTATTGTTTTGTGTTACTAGATAATATTTGTATATCTTGTTTTCCAAATTTTGCAAAGAGAATATGCATGGAATTATTATGGGGGTGATTTGCAACCCCACAGGTCAAAATAATCTCTTTCTGCACTTTTGCCAAAGACTAGTATAATATTCATGAGGAAAAATATACCCTAAAGAGAAGAAAAGATTTAGTACTAATACCATTTCTAAGAAGATTTTCTCCTTATTCTCTCCATATTGACTTCTATTTATTTCATAGAACACACTTTGTGCTTTTCCAAATGAGGACCTTTGGATCTTCTCTTGGCCTAGAATATGCTTCATTTTTCTTTATAGTACGGATGGCTGACACAGATACTCTTTGTTTGTCTTCAGTGTAATGCAGTTAATGCATTGTGACAAAAATAAAACTGCAAGCTGAATATTAATAATGAAAACATAAGTGAAACAAAGAACCCCTTTACCAGCAAAATATATTGTAAAAAACTAATGATCAATTTATAAGTCAGTCAAAATATTTGACATTGTCAAGAAGAGTTTGAAATATGTGGACAAATACCCACTACTGTTAATGATAATCTTGTCCTTTCTGTATATAAAGTAGATGTCCTAAAGGTATATTAGCTAATGTGAGTTGGAAGATATCACCTTTAAAATGCCATTCAAAAAATAACAAACAAAACACAAAGGCATACTTCTGTAGTTTTGTAGCTGAATTTGAAGTCATGTGATATTTTTCCTAGTAATTTATAATATATACCAACTAAATTAAATTGTTTAAGTTACTTAAATAGACAAAATAGTGACAATATTGATGAAAAATAATTGAGATACTATAGTTAACTTCTAAGTGAAAATGCCTCAACTACAAATATCTCTATTTTTCAAAAAAGAATATAATATAACTCAGTGGTAGAGCTTTTGCCTAGTATGTATGAGTCCATGGGTTTAATCCCCCAACACCACATACAAAAAAAGAATTATAAGATTATTATGAAAAATTACTTGCTAATATATTTGAAAAATATGACAATATTTACCAATTTACATTACCAAACTTGATCTTAAAACAGAAACAACTAGAACATGTAAGTAAAAATAAAATAGTTTTTATAATCATATAGCAAGAGAAACTATCTGAAATAATCCAACAAAATATGTGAGATTTCTAAAGGCAATATTATTAAACAGTTTGAAAAGATCATTTTAACATCCCATATGTTAGGATTTATGAGTGGAAAGATATAATGTGCTCACATAGAAAAAGCATTCATATACAGAATGTGTCATATTCCCTTAAAATTGTACTACATATTTACTGCAATTGATTCAAAATTCCAACAGATTTTTATCATAGATTTTATGTTTCTAAAATTAATACATGAATTTATAAATATTTTTCAATATTTTTCAATTTTTCAACCAAGAGTTAAGTGTCCAGAAAATGAGGGGTATGTGCCTGACAGATATCATAACAATTGAAACTCTTATAGTTAAGTATGTGTGGTACTGATATTGGGAAAATCAACAAAATATGGTAGAGAACTTGGAAATAGAACCATGTAGATTTTAGTAAAGCATGACACCTTTTGTTGCAAAATTTAAAACAATTAAAATTGCATAATAGTTTATCTGTATAATACTTTAAAGAAGAGAAAGAGGGGGGGAGAGGTAAAGAGAAGAGAAGAGAGCAGCAAGAAGAGAGAGGGGAGATACCCTTACTTTGCAAGGGTCTGATATGCCGGCATTTTAGTTAAATAACATCAGCCCTCAAGTGACATGATTTAAATTTAAGTTACCATGGTATGTTAACTGTAAGTAATTACATAAAACACAAAATTTGCTTCATTCCATAAATCATTTGTGGATAATACATGCACAACATGATCAGTGACTAATCATGCCCTTTATTTCATAGTCTTTTTTATTGATTTTTCAGTGTACATTTGTGATTCAATTTACATATAATACAATGAAGTGAATAGCTACGTTACCATCTCTCTTCCAATGATAAATACATAAAGCATTTGACAAAAGGTGGATAATCAAAAGAGGGAACTGACCAACAAAGATGAAAGTATAGAAAAAAAGTGTTCAAACTGGAAGCTGCATTGGATGTGATTAGAAGATTTGAAAATGGCAACAGCAAAGGCAGGAAGGAAGACATGATGACAGGAAGTAAGAGCAAGTACCAGGAATGCAGTTTGGCACAAACTACTTTTTTATTCCAAATAATAGTCACAGAGATTTATCAGACATTCCCATTATGGAATATATGATAGACATTTCAGCTTAATATATAGTTAATGCAAACATCCTGGAGTATTGCAAAAATTTTTTTCACTGAACCTGCCTACTCAATTCACACTATTCTCTAGTGATTCATTCAGCTTTTTATAAATATTTATTAAATTCTTCCTATTACAGGAACTATTCTAGGAATTATGTTATGCCCAAAGATTAAACAAAAAAATGCCCCCATGGAGCTCATATTCTACTGGGAGGACACAAACATTAAAATAATATGAATATGCAAATTATATATCATACTATAAGGTGATAAATGCCAAGGGGGAAATATTAGATGGAAGAATAACAATGCTGAGAGACGAGTGACATTTGAAATATGTGGTTAAGGCTTTTGTCACTGAAGTGACATCTGAATGAAACAGGGAGAAGAAAATTCATGCAGAAGTCTGAGAGAAGAATATTCAAACAGAGACAACAGGAGCTGCAAAGGTTCTGAGGTAGGAAAGTGCCTAGCACATTCTAGGAACAGCCTGGAAACCAATATATCTGGGGCAGAGAAAACTGGTGGAGGGTGGATAGTTACCAGCAAGGTCAGATAATGAAGAGGATCTCAAAATTCTTTAGGACCTTACAGTTAATTTTTTGTAATATGTTGAACTTATTCTGTATGAGATAAGCAGTCAATATTTAGATATGAGCAGAAAAATAGCATTATCTGAAAAAAATCTTAACAGACTTGTTCAAGTTTCTATGTTAAAAACTAACCTGGGAAAGACAAAAGTAGAATTGGAATAACAACATGTTATCAAAATAATCCAAGTAATACATGATGGTAATTTAATAGCAGTGAGTATTCAGATTATAGATATAACTTTAAGTTATAATTCAATTGATTTCTTTAAAAAACATGATACATAAAAGAAAAACTAATACATCACTCCAAGAATTATAGCATGTATATTCTAGTATTTACCTCTGGAAGTATGGAATTAACTGATATAGGGAACAAACCATGAAAACAAATTTGGAGTTGGGGGAGATAGGGGCTCACTTTTGAGATCACTGTAAAGCACAAATCCATCCATATCATTTCACACCTAAAATCCTTCATTGCTTCTAGAATAAAATTTGAACACCTTAGAATAACATACAAAGTTTTGAATTATGTAAATCTGGTCTTCACTTTTAGGCTCCATCATTCACTGTTAACTTATTAAACCATTTGCCAATTCCCTAAATAACAATAGTATTTTGCATGCTATATGCTGTCATTGGAGTGGAATTTTTTTCTTGCTAACAATTTCCTGAACATTTTCTTAAAATATACATCAAACATAGCACTGTGAAAATGTCATCACTTTCCTCAGGCAAAGCTAATCTATGACTCTTCCCTACTTCTAATACTGATCCTATGACTATCATGGCACATGTTTCATTGTGTGGATTCCATATTAAACTGTGAAGTCCATGAGGACAGGACCATGATATAGTCATCTCTGCATCCTTTGATTCTTAGCACAAAAATGAATAATAGCTGGCCAATAAATATTTGTTTAATTTTGAATGAGGAAATGAAGGACTCAGTGGTAAAGCAGCCATAGTAATTATTTGGAATTTTATGCTTGGTCAAAAAAATTGATATGCTATGGAGATAGGCAGTAGATGCAGTTCAAGTAGAAGATGCATTTTAAAGTTAGGTGGGGAAAATTAGAAATTTTGATAGCATCTTTTCCTCAACAAGTTTTTTTAACATACTAGGGTACAACATATACTATTATGAGTAGTATTATAAGAGAAAGAATGTGTTTCAATTATGCTCCAAAGACTCTCATACCATGTCCCTCAAATTTTAAAAAAATGTTGATCAAATAACAATAAATATTTTGCCTTTAGCTATCTACAAGATGTTCATGAATTAGTCCCAATCTTTTTAAGTGAAGGAATTGTTTCATAAAATCATAAAAAGGGTTGAGTATTTGGATTCATGCAAGAGACATTCTGCAATCTGATGGATTAGTATGATAGAGATATCAACATTTCTTGATGACAGATATACTCTAAAATGTATAAATACAGTAAGCCTCAAATTTATAAGTCACATTTAATGGATCAGAATAAATTCCTACCTATTTCTTACTTATAGTTTATTTAGAAATTTGTACAAGCTGACTTGTGTCCCTTATCCAGATTTATATTTTGAAGTCCTAACCCTCTATTCCTAATAATGTGACTGTATTTGAATATTGTGCCTGTAAAGAGGTAATTAAGGTTAAATGAGGTAGTTAATGTGGGCCATAACTTAATATGACTGATCTCCTTACAAGAAGAAGAGATTAGGACATAAACATGTAACAAATGGAAGACCAGACAGAAAAGACTGCCATCTACCCAGCAATGAGAGAAGCCTCAGAATGAAATTAGCCCTGCCAACACCTTAATCTTGGACTTCTAGCCTGCAGAACTTTGATAAAATAAATGTCTGCTGTTTAAGCAACCCAGTCTGGTGTACTTTGTTATGGAAGCCTTAGAAACCAATAAGGGATGTATGGTTCTACTTTAATCCTAAATTGAAGAAAATGTAGGTACTATAGTTGAATGTTTTCATTAAAATTTGATGCAGAGAGACATTTTGGAGATGTGGTACTAAATTATGTCTTCTCTTTGGAAGAACGGAACCTAGGCAGCCTTTGTTGTTTTACTTCCCAGTCACACAAACTTTCATAGTAGCTAAATAGAATTGAGCACTGGAGAAACTGAATGGCAAGCTTTAGATGTACATCAGAATCATCTGAAGAGACATTGCAATCTAATTTACACTTCTAAGTCTGGGATGGTACACAGATATTTACTTTTTAAACAAATTTTGTAATTAGGTACTGGTAGTCTTAGGATCCTAATCATGATTAGAGAAACACTGACCAGGAATTTTACTAGAGATAAAAGGATAAATAGCTCAGATAGTTCTATCCCCCGTGCTGTTAAATAAATAAGAGAGAGAGAGAGAGAGAGAGAGAGAGAGAGAGAGAGAGAGAGAGAGAAAGAAAGAAAGAAAGAAAGAAAGAAAGAAAGAAAGAAAGAAAGAAAGAAAGAAAGAAAGAAAGAAAGGGTTATAATTCACTAGTTGTCCCCAATTAACAGTGAAATGTGGAGACTGCCTATATGGAAAGACGACTGTTAGTATGTATTCCCACTTTCCAGTGATGTCTAACTGGTAACCTTGAAATTGGTCATGGTGATTTACACAACAGAAACAAGCAAAGGCCACAATTCAGGGCTCTCCCCATGCCTGACAGAATGGTTTACTAGTGCAATACGAGAAAAAGGCAATGCCTATCTTTGAGTCACTGTTTCCTAATTTTAGCCTTTCTTTGACACATCAAAGATCTTTGTTGTCATTTGTCATTTTTCTTGGGATTAATAGAGTAGATGCAGAATTCAGTGAATCCCTTGCTACTGAGTACTACATAAATTATTGGTATGTATTCCATAAAGCTCTGGAAAACATTACTGAATCCATATGGTTCATAACAGCAAAGTAAACATTGTGGGAGTAAGTTGTCTAATGGAAGAGAATGATAAAACTTAGTAAGCCAGGATTCTAAACCAATGAAACTTGATACAAAGAAATTTTTAAGATTTGGGAATTCAGTACTGATGCTATAAAATGAAGCACATGGTACTGCTTAAGATTTTTATCAAGTAGAAAAAGGAGTGATCTGAAGAGGTACAGTAGGAGAATAAATACCTACATTACTTACATAATTAGTAACTATGTTACCTTATCATAGGAGCTTTCCATGGAAATTCCCGAGAGTCCAGACTCTCCCTAGTTGTATAAAGATGGATTCACTAAAAGCATGTTTACTTTTTGAGTGACAGTAGATGATGATTTTTTTAAAAAAACACAATGTCAAAAGCAAAACTTAAACAAAAGTAAGTAGCCTTGTTTATGTGTTAGAGAATATTCTATTTTCCTAAGAAATGTTTTTGTATACAGAAATTCTGTAAGATAATATACTATTGGCAGAAATTCTCAGCACCTTAGATGATGAATATTTATTCAAGTGGCACTTCCCGTTTTTAGGGTTGGTACAATTAATGTGATTAGACATTCAATAATTTTAATGGCACTTTAAAAATTATTTCAGGAAAATAATAATCTCCTATGCCTGATAATAGAAAACTGACTATATTTCATGAAGATTGCCAGCTTGCCAGATTAAGAATCTTTCATGATATATTATTTTACTTAAATAAAAATTTCAATTTTTATAATTATTAACAGTAATTCATAATCATTATCAAAAACTTGGGAAATTACACAAAAGCAAAACATAATTACTTGTAATGCCACAATGTAGATATAATTGATTATTTTGGTATATAGTTTATGAGTCTATTTAAAAAAACATAAATTTTACAAAAGTTTTAGACTAACAGCAAAATTAAGAGGAAAATACAGAGATTCCCCATATGATGCCTTCTCACAACAAATCATAGCCTTCCTCATTATTGACATCCCCTACCAGAGTGAAATAATTGATGAGCCTGTATTGAGGCTTCATAAAAAACAAAGTTCTCAGTTTACCTTAGGATTTACTCTTGGTATTGTACATTCTAAGGGTTTGGACAAATGTACAATGATATCATACTATCCAGCATCATACTAAAATTCCTCTACATTCCACTTATCAATCATCGCCCTCATTCCCTGGTAACCACTGATAATTTTACTAACATAGATTGGCCTTTTAGAGGTTGTTATATATTTGGAATTATACAGCATGTTGGTTTTTTAGATTGGCTTCTTTCTCTCAGTAGAATGTGTTTGAGATTTCTCTCTGAATTTTTATGTCTCATTTATTTTTAGTGATAAATAACATTCTATTTTCTGGATATACCATGGTTTATTTATCTATTCTACTAAAGAACATTTTGGTTGCTTCCAAATTTTAGCATTGATGAATAACCCTGCTGTAAATATCTGTGTGCATGTTTTTGTTGGGGCTTAAGTTTTTAACTTCTTTAGATAAATACTAGATGCTAGATTTTAAGGGAAGAGTATACTTATATGTGTAAGAAATCATCAAATCATCTTCCATGGTAGCTGGGCTATTTTCCATTTCCACAATCAGTGGTGAGAGTTTCTATTGCTCTACAAGCTCTCTAGCACTTGCTGTTGTCAGTATTTTTTATTTTAATATAGTCATTTTTTCTTTAAATACTTACAATATATGTAAGTACAAGCACAGCCTACTGTATTTATTTTACTAATATAGTATCATATAATGAGAACAGTTTCATAATCCTTTTTCACTTAGATCATAAATATTTCCCACGTTTCAAATGTCATTCTATAAAATAACTATGGTTGATATTCCATCACCTTGATATGCCATTATTTCCTTACTCATTTACTTATTTATCAACTTTGAATTTCATGCCATCAGGCTATATCATCCTTTGACCTTTATTATTGGAGTCATCTAGAAATTACTTGGTTGCCTCCTAGTGCCAGCAATTTCTCAAAGATTTTAGAACCAGAATCAATGTCATTATCTCCAGTACAATTCTTACTTCAATTGGTTGATCCAATGCACAGATAAAAAAAACAAGTAGCTGTTCTTTTCAACAACTAGTTTCTCAGTTCTTTGATCAACAGCAATTTTGCTCTTCACTCTATATCATACACTCCCTGCCATGATATACTTTAGTCTTAATATCATCAAGAATTGCAACCTCTCCATAGTTTCAATTTAGTCAATTTCATGCTTTGACCAACACACCATATATTTCTAAGTTTCCTGTATTCTCATTCCAATAAACCTTTGATACTTTAGGATATCCACTCGCTTTATCTCCTTGAATTTATTTTTTCACTAATTGCCTAAAGTATATTTAACATTCATATATTGCAAGTACTTTCTTTTAATACTTATTAAACACCTTTAGCCTTCTTTTGATTGAAAAATAATGACCAAGTTAAATCCAATTTACCATTTACTCCATGTCCATGCCTTGGCCATTGAACAAGAAAGAAAACATATAACCTTGTAACCACATAGTTCAATTGGAATTTCAAGGCTGTCCAGCAATTATACTATATTTTTCAGTTTGGTGCTCCTAAAATTTTTTGGTTTCAGAAATACATTTAGATTCTTAAATACAGGAGCCCTAAAAGAGGTTTGCCTTATATGGATTATGTAACTGAAATATCAAAATATCAACTAATAAACTTTAGCATGTTGATCAATTAATTTTAAATGGTTTTATTAGTGAATTATTGTTATACATTACAGTGGGTCTCATTTTGACATAACCACACATGAATGGAATATAATTTGCTCAATTTCACTCCTCAGTATTTCCTCTGTCTCTCTCACATCCCTCCCCCTGTTCCCAGTCTCTTTCTACTGGTCTTACTTCCATTTATTTATTTATTTAAATTGGTGCTTTAATATATATATATATATATATATATATATATATATATATATATATATATATAAAGGTAAAATTCATTGTGGTATATTTATATTATGCAAAAAAGCATAATTTGGTCACTTTCATTCTGCCATTCCTCACTTTTCCAGTCCCTCCTCCCTCCCCCAACTGTTCCTCTACTCCACTGTCTACCTTCTATTTTCATAGAATACCCCCATTTCCCATCATTTTTCTTATAAAATAACATATGTAAATATAAAGAACACATTTTATTAAAATAATTGTTTTCTAAAAAATATTGGAAAAGTTTGCATTGCTTTAAATTATTTTATGTTTCAATGTCTAGCTTAACAGAAGACAGCTGGATTCATATCTTTTTCTACTTTTCAATATATTGGGTTTTTTTTTTTTTTGGTTTTTAAACTATGTGTAGAAAAGTTGTCCTAGCACAAATATATCAGAAAAGGAAATGACACTTTAATAGACTTTTCAGATACTTATAGATATTCTTGTTTGATATTGCACAGAAACACAAGAAATAGAAATGATTATTTCTTAAAAAGTTTAGTTGCAATGTCAAATGTGATTGAATATCCATGATCATTTTGTATCCTTTTATATTAAATCCTTTGGTCTCTCACTTTAAATGGGTGTTTTACTCATGTATGATATTTTGACATCTTTTGGAAAATATTGGTCCGCTGATTTATGCATATCTTTCAAATGTTGACATGTTTCATTATGCAATATCAAAAAAGTCACATTAGTTAATATCAACACCAATCATAAAAAATAAAACACTCATTAATGGGTACTTGTCAAACTCATGGTGATAGATTCAATTTTTCAAAATCATAATTTTCTCTTAAAATCTCAGATTTTATCATGGGTAAGTTATGTGTTGTTTTCCTCGAGATAATTTTTTTTCCTTTTTTGCTAATATTGTGAAAGCACATTTGGGATTAAGCTTCTTACAGTCTGGGTCTCAGAGTAATCATTAGATAAATAGAAATCTCCTGACAATCTTTTTTTTCTTTTAAATATTTTTTTTAGTTGTACATGGACAAAATATCTTCATTTTTATTTGTTTATTTTTATGTGGTGCTGGGGATCAAATGCAGGCCCTCACATGTGAAAGGCAAGCACTCTGCCACTGAGCTACAACCCCAGCTCCTCCTGACAACCTTTGAAAATAGAATGCAGCCAAACCAAACCATATGCTATGATCTGAATGTTGTTGTCTCTTTAAAATACATGTGTTAGAACCCAATACCCCAATAGGATAGGTTTAAGAGGTGAGGCATTTGGGAAGTGATGAAGTTATGAAGACTATATTCTCATGAATGGGATTAGTGCATTAATCAAAGAGGTTCAAGCAACCCCTCTAGCCCTTTTTGACATGTGAAAATGCAGCCAGAAGTTTCCATCTAAGAAACAGAGAGCTGACCTTCACCAGACTTTAAATCTGCTGATGACTTGATGTTCAACTTTCCAACCCCTTGAACTGTGAGAAATAACTTTCTGTTGTTTATAAATTATTCAGTGCAAGGTATTTTTATAACAATTGAACTATACCCTGGATGAACTAGGATGCTAATTAAAATAACAATACAGAATCACAGCTAACCCCACAAAATCTGGTGAGGGCAGAATTGATAGGGCTCAGGTTGGGCTCAGGAGCCCCCTCCTGCCTGGCAGGAGCTACCTCCCTGTGGATGCTAGATATTGAAACCCAGAGGCGCCCCTGCAAGGGGAAATGGGCAACTCTGCTCTTTGACTTGCACTTCTCCAACCAGAACCAGACCCATAACTGCCACCAGATCTTCCTAGAATACCATTGCTGTATCAAGAACATGAACCAACATGGGAAGAGCACGCACCACCTAGCTTTAGTTACCCCAACTCTCCTCCCAAGTCTAAGCCACAAATAAAGTTATATTATTGCTAACATATCTTTCTTAAAAAATAATATATTAGCTTTTATAATTGTCCATGCATTTGTTTACTGAGATCTTTATTTCTTCGTGTGACTTCTTTTCATATTAAGTTCAAAGTTAATTGGTAATGAGTAGCTCTGTTTTTGCTTATGTAGTAATGTACTAATTTTTCCCTCCTTTTTAAAGGACAGTTTTGTCAGATAAGATATACTTGGTTTATAGATTTCTTTTTCCTTTTAGAAGTCTAAATATATTAGCTCATTCTCTTCTGTTCTTTAAGTTTCTGATGAAAAAAAGAAACTACTGATAATCTTATTGAATATCCCTTATACATAAGTTGCTACTCTCCTGATGTTTTGAAGATTCTATCACTGTTTTTATGCATTGAAAGTTGAATTATAATGTGTCTTGGTTTGGGTATCTTTGAGTTCATCTTACCTGAAGTTTGTTGAGCTTCTTGGATGATTGTATACATGTCTTTTGTCAAATTTTGGACAATTTTTGGTCATGATGTCTTCAAATGTTCTGTATGCCTTCTTATTTTTTTTTCTCCTAAAGAAACTCCCATGATGGATATTTTGGCTCACTTGATACTTCCCTTAGGATATCTTCATCTTTCTTCTCTTTTCTTTCTATTCTTTTGAATTGACAATTTCAGTTATCTTCAAGCTTGCCACTTCTTTCTTCTGCCTGTTCAAAACTTTCTTAAAATCTCTAGTGAATTTTTTTTATTTCAAAAGTTACTGTACTTTTCAGTTCCATTTTTTTAGGTTTTCTGTATCCTTATTGATATTTCCATTTTGTTCATACATGGTTTTCTTGAATTTTTCCATGTCTTCCTTTAGATTTCATTATCTCTAAGACAGATGTTTTAATGTCTTTGTCTAATAATAGATTATCTGGAAGATTTTTCTCAGGAAATATCTTGGTTTTTATTCTCTGAATGGGCCATACATTCTTAACTTTTCATATACCTTGTGATTTTTTTGGGATGAAACCTGGACATTTTAATTAAATAATGGGTTAACTCAGAAAATGAGATTCTTCCCCTTCCTAAATGTTTCCTGGTTTTGTTTGTTTTATTTTGGTTTTGATTGCTACAGGATGCTGCTTTGCTGAGTATTAGCCTTAGATATAAACTTAAGGTCTTTTAAGGTATTTTCTGGGCCTGTATATTCCTCTTGGCATCTATAGTCTCTTTCTAATTTCTTCTATATGTGTGCTTGTTTTGAATGTCCTAGAATTTTATGTCTCGGTAATAATGTGGAAAAAGATCAAAATGAAAGGGAGGGAAGGTGCAGTGTCTAAGTCCTCTAGAAGTAACTTCTGAAAAAGGGACTTGCAACAATGGGTTGCAATACAAAGTGGTCAACTGCTCCTGTGTATATACTTCTGTGATCAAAACCAGCAATAATCAATCAAAATACAAATCCTTAATATTTAGAAGATAGCCTCTTTATTGCTCACCCTGGATCCCACAAGATGTGCAAGATGCTCAAGGAACATATGTACAGCTGTCTACCACAACAGAGGGCAGGATGGGTAACTACTGCTAATTTAAGAACAGAGAGAAATTGACTAAAATTAACTTAACTGCAGTTTACCATCTGAGCTTTTCCCTTAAATTTCCAAACCTTAAAAAGACTCCAGCGTTCCAACATAAATACAACAGATGGATTTTGCCAGCATAATTGACTGGATAGGGAGAGGAATTTCTGGTACTTCCTGCCACATTTCCAGAATCCTGTACTTATTTTTTTAAATATTTTTCTTTTTTAAATAGTTTTTTAGTTGTCAATAGATCTTTATTTTATTTATTTATACGTGGTGCTGAGAATCAAACCCAGGGCTTCACATGTGCTAAGCAAGCGCTGTACCACTGAGCCACAACCCCAGCCCAGCTGTACTTAGTTTTAATAACTCTACATGTTTATTTCATTTTTAAAAATATTTATTTAGTTGTAGATGAACATACAGTATTCTTATTTATTTTTTGTTGTGCTGAGGACTGAACTCAGTGCCTCACACATGTGAAGCAAGCACTTTATCACTCAGCTATAGTCTTAGCCCCTACATGTTTATTTCTTATTAAATAAGTTTATTTATTGAGATAATTATTTTCTCCCATTTTTCTTAATTTTATCTGTTTTTCCTAACTTCTTGTGTGGAATAAATAGTTAATTATTTTATTTTACCATTTAACAAATATTTATTGAGTACAAATTTGTGTCAGGTCCTATTTCATTATTTTAAAAGAGATTTTATTGTGATATATTTGATACAAAATGAACCATGCATACTTGAACCACACATAATGGTAAACTTTGACACAAGTACATAACAAAAATCATCACTAAGGTCAATATCCTGAAAATATCCATCACTTTCAAAAGTTCACTCCTATTCCTACATAATTGCTTCTTCCCATCTATATATTCTTTCCAACCAACACAACCATTTTATATTAAGACACTATTCATTAGTTTGCATTTTTGAGAAATTTATTATTATGGTTAAATTTAGGTGTCAATTTGGCTAGGCCTTAATAAACAGTTACTTGTTCAAAAACAAGTCTAGGTATTCCTATGAAGGTAGTGGTGTTCTGAATGAAATTAACATTTAAATTAGTATACTTTGAGTAAAACAGATTACCTTCATTTACATGGTGGGTCTACATACGCAAACATCCTGTTGATTCTCTCATATATCTATATCCATATTCTTATCTATATGTCCAGTTGATTATATATGTGTATATATATACATATATATGTATATATATATATACACACATATATGCATATATATGTATATATGTATACATTCATACACATATACTATTTTCATGTATGTCATTAAGCATAATTAGAGATTCATACACAATTTTGTTTCCACCAATAGCTCAGCTGATTCTTATTTCTGAGTGACTTTTTACTGTATGAGTGATCATAGTTTTGTTATTCTGAACTCTACTGCATCACAGTCCTATTATCTCCATGGCTATTAATAAATCAAAATTTTAGCCTGTCTGTGATCATTAGCTCTACAGAGAAGAGCTATGATCAAACTTTTTTTAATGATGCTGGTTTTTCTTTCACTTGTACATTCCTGATGACCTTGGTGAATATTGGGTCTTCTGGGTCCTTCTATGCAACCTAATCAACCATTGGTCTTCTTTATATTATTCCAGTATTTCACCTCCTAATTTTCTTTAATCTCTTCTTCCATCCTCTCTCATGTAAATTGAGCCCTTAAAATTTGCTGAATATGTGCTATCTGTTTTTAGGCTTATAAGAGCCACTCTATCAGTGAATATGTGCTATCACCTCTGATCCTCATTAGAATATAAATCCCTTTGCAGCATGGCCCCAAATTGCTGAATTCTTGCTTATACAATATCAGATTTGAGGTCTAGCACCCTTAAAAAAACAAACATGAGTATTCTGGATCTTTCTGGTAAATGTTTCTTTTATAGATTTTTATTAGTTCTTTTCATTTATACATGACAGTAGAATCCGTTTTGATATAATTATACAAGCATGGAATATATCTTATTCTAATTAAGACCCCAGTACCTCTCCCTTTTCTTCCCTCTCTCAACACCCTGCTCCCTTCTCTTTATTGATCTTTCTGCCTTTTATTCATAATTAATTTTTAAATTAATTTCTCATAGATGTACATGATGGTGAGATTCATCATACTGTATTCATTATATGTATATAGGAAAGTTATGTCAGATTCATTTCACTGTCTTTCCTTTACCTATCCCATCTCCCTTCCCTTAATTACCCCATTAATTCTTGCATGTCATTTAGGATATAATCCTTTCTGTTCCTATTAGGCCCAACACATCTGTAGCCACAGTATGTTGTTGAAGATAGCAACTGGCCTTGAAAACAGAAAAAAAAATAGGTGTATCTCCTGAGGGAAGTACCTGTTGTATTCATGGAAAAGGCGACCACAGTTCTCACATGGAAACTTCTAACTCTTAATAGGGAGGAGTAGTGCACCTCTTCGGACTCTGAAGTTCTGTCTGCAGAACTATAATATTAAGGATATTCATCCAACTTTCTTCATGTTATATTTCCAGATTTTAGTACATAGAACCCTGATCTTAGAAGACTTCCTTAAGCTAACCAATCTTCTTTGAAGGTTTGAAAACATAAGTATAAGATCAGAAATTTACTCCTTATTTCAGTCTGTTCTCCCAATGTAGACATAATCAACTCTCTGAAGGCTACCAAAGGGCCTTCTGGTTCTTACACTAAACTTTTCTGTTAACTACTCTCAGTTTCTCATCATCCTTCCATATAGTATCAATACAACTTAGAAAAAAAAAGAAAAGAAAAAAGCAATTCCATTATTCTTGTATACATTGCTGTACCCATCTTGTTAAATTCTTGAATCACTCATTCAGCTTGGGATTTTCCCTTCATCAGGGTATTCTCTCAAGTCACCACTGGTGAAATGTTTTATCAGTTCAACTCATGTCATTCATTATGGGTTATTCATCCTACATACTACTCAGTATCTTGTCCTAATTGCTATTCATGTGGTGAATGGACAATCCAAGTATCCCATCCAATTGTCTGCTATCTTAGATCACATTTGACACCAAATAGGACAATAGACACCAGCATATAGTTATAATTGCAAAATATTTTGGGGAGTAAGTGGCAAATCCTGTGAAAGGTAGAATAGAGAAGGAAGAGGAATAAGAATGAGACATTTAATATCACAGTACATCCCTGATACCTATAAAATGAAGGGGGAAAGGAAGGAGAGTAGAATAAGGGTTTCAACAGCTATTTCTCTCAGAAGGTGTTGCCAGCCCAATGGTGAGATCTGCTTCAAACTTTTCCCAGAATATCCAACATTGCCAGAATCTATATTCTTTAACCACCTCTGTGCTCAGACACATGCTGACTACTGCTTGGGAAGTGCATGGCCTCAGCTCAAAACATAAGGCAGATTTTAAAAGATGTCAGTTATGTGCGCTCTTTGGGCCTAATAGGAACAGAAAGGATACAAAAATGTATGGCTGTAAGGCTGACACATTGATTTTAACAACTAAAGATCACAGGTCAGTGATTTTTTTAGAATGCCCCTCATGTTGTGCTTCATTGATATATATGACATATATACACATATATATGTATATGCATATAT
The DNA here is from genome assembly GCF_964194105.1 of Spermophilus citellus. Taxonomy (NCBI): domain Eukaryota; kingdom Metazoa; phylum Chordata; class Mammalia; order Rodentia; family Sciuridae; genus Spermophilus; species Spermophilus citellus. The sequence goes on along the minus strand of NC_138190.1, from coordinate 119,416,951 downwards.
ATATATAGTGAATGTTAATGTTTTCAACACCTCTATATTGTTAATTTTTAATATTATATTTTAATTTAAAACTATATATTTAAATCATCTTCTATAATTTTTATTATTTGCTAGTTTCTCTTTTGACTTTATAACAGTACTTCAAATATATATATTTTAATCCCTCATCAATACACAGTGAGTGATCTCTGCCTTATTTGATGCTTCTTGAAATAAATTGTAGTCTATGCCATTAATATTATAATGGCCTAGTTGTTTTGTTTTTTTTGTTTTGATTTGGTTTTTGATTAGTTATTGTTCTCAAAGAGTACATGTTTTAACTCTTTATTTGAGTCTTATTTTAAAAGGGAAGTTCAACTCATTACGATCACTTTTGCTGCATTCTAAAAAAATATTTAAATATGCTTTCTAATCATTGTTTTCTTTGTTAATGTGTTGAACAGAGACTTGATGTTTTCCTCATTGCATGTTTACTTATGTGAAAGACATATATTCTGCTTTAATTAAGCATATGGTGTTTGAAAAATATAGGTTCAGGTAAGTTTCAAAACTTAATTATCAACATCACATATAAAATAGTATTTATATACTCTTTTTTCATAATGAAAGAAAATTAGCATTTATTTATCTTATTGTCCTACCTTTCATCTAAGAAAAGTTTATAATTGAGATAATTGGATTAGGAAGTCTTAACCTAATTAGTGCATTAATTCCCTGATAGGAATTAATTGTATGGTAACTTGGCAGGTGGGGCATGGATGGAGGATATGGGTCATTGGAGGCATGTCTGTGGGGTTTGTATTTTGTCTTAGGAAGAGAGCTTTCTTTCTCTGATTCCTGGTGCCATGCTCATAGGTGCTTTTTTATAGCACACACTTCTGCTGTGATATCCTGCCTTACCTTGGGTCCTGAGGAATGAAGTTGGTCATCTAGACTGAGACCTCTAAAACCATGAGCCCCCAAATAAATTGCTATCCTCTACATGTTCTTATCAGGTCTTTTGGGAACAGCACTGAAAAAATGATTAAAACAGAAATTGGTAGCGAGAAGGGGGATAACTGCTGTCACCTACCTCATCATGTGGTTCGGTTTAGAAATTTTTAGACCTTTTTGGAATTTGTGAGAGGAATTTTGAAAAGTTTAGAGATGCAAGCTGGGAAAGCTTTAGATTGTTGTAAGCAGAGGTTAATGTGCAATTCTGGTAGAAGTTCAGAAAATCAGTATGCCAAAAGGACTGCAGACAACAAAGACAGGGCTTATGAGGTTGTAGAAAAAAATGATAACTCTATTGGAAATTTGACTAAAGGTCATTCATGTTATGTTCTGGCTAAGAAGTTATCTACATTTGACCTATGTCTTGAGATTTTTCTGTGAGTTTGAATTTAAAGGTGATGGACTAATTGATATGGTGGAGGAAATTTCAAAGCAGCACAGCCTTCAGAGGGTAGCATGGATATTGCTGGTAGCTTTCAGCCAAGTTTATGGTGATAATCAGGAGTAGAAAGCAGAGTCGAAAGATTTGAAAACTTTCACTGTGGCCAGAAAACTGTGTAAAACTGGGGCTAAGGAAGATTTGGCTATCAAAGGGATTACATTCATTAAAGAAATGCTAATTACTTCACCCAGAAAAAATATAGAAAAGATGACTTGAGGGTATCTCAGGAATTGGCATAAAAGTAATTATTACTTTGAGAAGAGGTCATGAGAATATCTTGCCTGTATAGAGGATACTAGTAAGTTGTTTCAGCATGCACACCCACCCACCCAGACACTCAGAGGCTGCTGCAGCCAGGTCCCTGGAGGTTTGAGTACTTTTGAGATGGTGGCAGAACTTGGGGTTGACCATGTGGCACTGGTTCTGCAGGAATGCAGGATGCTGGAGGTAGAGGATCATGGAGGCTTTCACCAAGATTTCAAAGGAAGGCCTGGGAGGTCAGGTAAAGTGCAGCAGGTTTGGAGTCCCTGTGGGCAGCTCCTGAGAGGGCAAAACATGGAAATGTGAGGAAGAAGCTGAAGCTGCAGTGGAGATCCTTAAGATTAAGAAATACTGGAAATTTGGGATGACTGCTAAGGAAAGCTGCAGGAATTGAACAGACAAGCCAACAGGAAGGCCAGGTGGGTTGCACCAAACAAAGGTAAAGGAGCAGAGCTACATAAGTCCTTTGGAGAGAACATCAGGATACCATGTGCCCCAGATGCTAGACATGGAGCTACAGGACATATTTGCCTAGCTGGATTTTGGTTTTGCTTTGGCTCCATCCCTTTTTTCTATGCTCCTATTTCTCCCTTTTAAAATGTAAATGCTTACTCAGTACCTTTATATATTGGATATATGCAACTTGCTTTTGAGTTTCATGGGGGCTGACTGCTAAAGAGTTCCTTGAATCTCAGAGGAGACATTGAACTTGGAATTTTGGGCAACCCTGGAACTGTTGAAGCTATGGGGACCCTTTGAAATGGAATAAATTTATTTTGCATTGTGACATGGGCATGAGCTTTGGGGGACCATGGGCAGAATGTTATGGTTTAGATGTGAGGTGTCCCCCAAAGCTCATGTGTTAGACAATGAAGGAAGATTTAGAGGTAAAATGATTGGGTTATGAAAGCCTTAAACCAATCAGTGAATTAATCCCTTGGGTTACCACTCAGTAGTTACCTGAGTGGTAACTACTGTAGGAAAGTAGTGTATGGATGGAGGTGCTGAGTCCCTGAGTGCATTCCTTTGTGGTATATATAGTGAGTGGAGACTCTCTCTTTCTGCTTCCTAGTGTCACATTCTGAGCTCCTTTCTTCTACCACACTCATCCTCCATGATCTCCTGCCTCATCCAGAGCCCTGAGGAATGGAGCCAGCTATGAAGTGAGACCTCTGAAACAATGAGTACCAAATTAAACTTTTTCTCCTCTAATTATTCTTGTTAGGTCTTTTGGGCACATTTGTAAGAAATCTGACTAAAACAGCATCTTTAAGTTTGTTTGGTATTTAATAAGCCCAACTTATTTATAGAGGTAGATAATTGTTCAATTCAGTATAATTATTTCATTTTTGTCTTGCATTATATGAATGTTATTTGTTATAGTATTTCCTTCATGATATCTTTATCCCATAGGTTATAACTCTTTTTTGTCTTCTATATTGACTCCCCTTTTTTGTTAACATTTTCATATCTTTACTTTTCCTGAGTTAAAACAATGCCATCTTTAACTTCCACTTAATTGATTATTTTTTCAAAAAGTATTGATAATACTTTTTTCTATTTTCAAATTATATTATAAATTATTGTTTCAGATCTCCCTCATGGTATAGGCAGTCAAGTTTTGTAACTTTTATATTAATCTTTAATAAGATAATGCCACATTCTACTACTTAGTATACATGGGCTCCATTTGTTTTTACATTAGTACAGGGTTATTTTGAAATTACCACTTTGCTTTCTACTAATATTTAATTATATTTTCTGTAACTGCCCTTATAACTTAACTAATGTGTATCAAAGAGAAAACTAGTGCTGATTTTTGGACTCATTGTTAGGATCATGGCCTCTCAGGTCCTTGCTTCCTTCTCAGTCCTGAATTCCAATACTTTGCTTTCTGGAACTGTGAGATCTTCTAGCTTCTCTTCCTCTTTGACACCACTTCTGTCAGCCATCCAACTCTTTTCTAATGTGATGATTTTTAAAATAATCCAGAGAAGAAAAGGAGAATGTACAAAGTTATGTTCAACACTGTAAACTCTTTTTTCTTCCTATATGGCCCTTCAAGTTCTTTCTGCCATAGCAACTCTCTAGAATAAGTTTGTTTCTTAGGCAGATACTCTACTTGTATTTGGAAATAGTGTAACCTTTGTGTGTAGTATTTGATTATGTCCCTTGCCTATTTTTTTCTTTGATTATCTGTCTTTTTCTTACTTATTTTTAAAAGAGTACTTTCTATACACTTGGCAATAATATATGTATTTCAGATATTTATTTCCACTCTGGGGCTTTTCCCTTTATCTCTTAAATGGAGTCATTTAATAAACATGAGTTTTAATTTTAATATAATCAATTTTATTTGAAAAATTTAACTTTAACATATTTTAAGGCAGTCAATTCCATTAGGGGATAAAGGAAAAATAACAAGGCTATGCTTCATAAAAAATAAAAAAGAAGTTACAAGTTATTCAGTATTTCAGTTTTCATGTTTATATTTGTGGTGATGCATATAAAAATTGGAAAGTTGAAATGTCCATTTTGACATATGAATCTTTTCAGAGTATCTTATTGTCCTTTTTTCTTACTACATAATTTCAGAAAGCAAATGTTTTGAGTATTAAATATGTCTTTTATATTCTTTTATTTTTCAACTTTCCATAGTGATGGATGGCCACAGAAGAGATCACCAAAATATTCATTAGTTAATTTCAAGTCTGTTATTCTGGAATTTTCTACTAGTACAAAGAAGCCTAAAACCTTTATAAGGTATTCATAATATATATAAGGAACAATTTACAGGAGTGGAAATAGTTCCAATTCTGGCTATCTGCAATACAGTATTAAGAAGGATTCTAAAACCACATCTGAGCTCAGAGGAAAGACACAGCATGTTCAATTATTAATGTTGCTACAGGACTATAGGCATCTATTCTCCAATACAATTTTTTTCTTTTACTTTTCTACAGCATTTGATTAAGAATTTTCATTACAATTGAAGAAATATTTGAGACCTAATTGCCTCAATCCTCTGTTTCTGTTTTCTACATGTATTCTCAAATGCAAACTCTTTTTTTTTAGAGAGAGAGAGAGAGAGAGAGAGAGAGAGAGAGAGAGAGAGAGAGAATTTTAATATAGTTTTTGGTAGACACAACATCTTTGTTTGTATGTGGTGCTGACGCATGCATGCCAGACAAGCACACTACCACTTGAGCCACATCCCCAGCCCTTAAATGCAAACTCTTATTGTGTTTTATCTTTCCTGCTAAGAAGTAGAATACATAACTGAATCACACAATGATATCACTTATCTTCTAACAGGCCCTTTGCTGTTCTTTCCCTAATTTATTCAACAAATATTGGAATGCCATATATCAAATTTTTCCATCAAAAAGCTTAAAGTTTAGTGGGAAAATGAAGATGATTCACAAGTTAAATAAGTAGAAACAACAGTCCATTTAGTTTGTGGTAATGAGGACTGAATCCAGAACTTTGCACATGCTAGATAAGGACAAGAACTTTACCACTGAGCTAAATCCACAGCCCAAAACAGTATTTTAGATAGTGAAATGTGCTGAGCAGGGGAAAAAAAGACATCTATTTTCTGAGAAGGGGAATTGAATTGTCAAAGAGGCTTCAAATTTTAGAGAGAATAACTACATGGATTCATGTTGAGAAAAGTACTTTTGAGTAAATATGTGAAGGAAAAGCAGGATCTGCTCATATACATATTTGAGGCAAGAAAAATAAAGTACTAATTGCAATGGCAAAGAGATGAGAACATCACTGGGGTATTTGTGGAACAGCAAGTATCCCAATGTAACTGAACTTGAGTAAGCAAGAATAGAGAAAAATAAATCAGCAAGTTAATGCAGACAAATTATGTGGAGCTTTATAAATCTTAAGACTGATTTTTCCTATGACATGAGTAAGATGGAAATCCACTTGACAGTTTTGAGCAGAGAAGTAACATAATGATATTTATGCTTTAAAAAGATCACTTTGGCTGTTGTGTTGAGAACAGATCACATGTGGGTCAAGATCAGAAGAAGGAAGAACATTTAAGAGATTATTATAACAAAACAAGCAATTGATGATGACTTAATCAAGCTCATGACTATGTAAGAAGTAAGAAATGATTACATTCTAGATATATTTTTAAGATATAACTGACAGGGTTTGTTGGCAGTTTGGATGTGCCATGTATAAGAAAGAAAAATGGGATACAAGCATTTGATTTAGGAGAAAATTTAACAATTGAGCTGTTATTAACAAATACACTCTAAATTTATGGACTGTTAAATCAAAAGCACAAACTCTTGTTTTCTAGAAATTTAGTAAAGCTGCAGAAATAGCTGGCGGGGAACTGAGGGGAAATAATGAGTGCTTGGTTTAGGATAAAAGTAACATAAATATTATTGTTACTTCTTTGCTCAAAACTGTCAAGTAGATTTCCATGTTCAATGCCCGGTATAAGTAGCAATTAGAACTATACAACTAAATCTGTAATAAAAAGTAAGAAGGGTAAAGGTAATATAATGGGAAAGATAATATTTCTGTTACCCCTATCCTCTTACTTTTTCCTAGGATTTTAACTTATAATGCTTTTATGTGAGAGTTAACACACAGTTGCCTTGATACAATTCAACCTCTCATAAATACAGGAAAATAAAGTATTGGAGGATAAGACCAAACATAATACCCACTATAATTAATATAACTGGATTTTCTTTTCATTTTGTTTTCTTTGGGTTTCCTAAGAATTGCTACCTAACCTCAGGCAAATTCTTAGAACTATTCTTATAGAACTGTAGTCAATCCCTATCCCCAAATATAGTAGCTATTAAGACTTCCACATATATTAGCATCCATATTTATATTCATGTATAAACTCTCTTGATAATACAAGTAGCATCAATAATGTCTTTGAAAATAAATACTGTAAGTATCCTTAAATAGAGTTTTAGTTGGGCACTTAAAGAAGAATGGCTGGGAACTTTATAAACATGATTCACTAGAAGAACAATACAAGGAAGGTTGTAATCAAGTGCTAAAGAGTTTGGAACAAATAATAAAGGCTGTGGAAGATAATAAGTAATTAGTGTGAGCTAACATCCTCAAGTTCTTATGAAATCTACAGGTTGTGGTTGATGTAACAAAAATGGAAAAGATGGAAACTGAGAGATAGAAAAGATAATTTTAATAAGATTGTATGCTGATTTTAACAGCCTAAAGCCAGACACTTGATTAAAACCACATTTGGTATGAAAAAGTTAGGTGACACATTGGTGGAGCCCCTATTTAAATTTTTCCTAACTTTCATTACCTTTTATTCTATGTGTGTACAAATACAACATTCTGTTTTATTGTTTGAAACTCATGACTGCGTGAGTATTAAGAAATGCTTTTATTATGGCATTCTTTATTTCCTTGATTGAAATTGATCTGTATTGTATATCACAATTTAAGCAGATTATGATTCAATTTGGGCAAATAATATGACTCTAGTAATTTGTTGATGCCTTCAGTATTTTCTATTTCATTGGAGTACAAATTTTCAATATTATTTCTAATTATCTTCTGTATTTCTGTAGTGTCTGTCATGATATTTTATTTTTTTTTATTTTTTTTTTATATTTATTTTTTTTTAGTTCTTGGGGGACACAACATCTTTGTTTGTTTGTGGTGCTGAGGATCGAACCCGGGCCGCACGCATGCCAGGCGAGCACGCTACTGCTTGAGCCACATCTCCAGCCCATGATATTTTATTTTTCATCACAGATGTTAGTAATTTGAGTTCTCTCTCTCCTCTTCAATAGCATGGCTAATGGTTTATCAATTTTATTTATTTTTTCAAAAAAACAACTTTTTGTTTTGTCAGTTTTTTCAATTCTTTCTTTTGTTTCAATTTTTTTATTTCAGCTCTGATTTTAATTATTTCATGTCTTCCACTGCTTTTGGTGTTGATTAGTTCTTCTTTTCCTGGGGCTTTTAAATGTAATATTAGGTCATTTATCTGTTGACTTTTTTTTCTTTTTTGAAGGAATAAACTCCATGCCATGAATTTTCTTCTTGGTACTGCCTTCATAGTGTCCCAGAGATTTCGACATGTCATATCAATGTTCTCATCTACCTCTAGGAATTTTTATCTCCTCCTTGATACCTTGTGCAACCCATTGTTCATTCAATAGCATATTATTTATTCTCCAGGTGTTGGAGTAGCTTTTGTTTTTTATTATATTATTGATTTCTAATTTAATTCCATAGTGGTCTGATAGGATGCAGGAAATATCTTTACTTTTTTATATTTGCTGAGTTTCTTTGTGGCATAATATATAGTCTATTTTAGAGAAGCATCCATGTGCTGCTGAGAAGAAAGTGTATTTGCTAATTGATGGACAATATATTTTTATATGTCAGTTAAATCTAAGTTATTTTTTGTATTATTGAGTGTTGAGAGCCACAGCCAAAGGGGCCCCAGCAAACTTCCAGCTGCCAGCAAATTTCCAGCTGCCGGCTGATGATTGGCTCACAGCAGCCCCAGCAACATCTAGCTGATTGGCTCCTCTGCAGTGATGTTCATTGGGCTGTTTCCCTGCCCTTCAGACTGCCAGCTGATGATTGGCTCACAGCGGCCCCAGCAACATCTAGCTGATTGGCTCCTCTGCGGTGATGTTCATTGGGCTATTTCCCTGCCCTTCAGACTGCCAGCTGATGATTGGCTCACAGCGGCCCCAGCAACATCTAGCTGATTGGCTCCTCTGCGGTGATATTCATTGGGCTGTTTCCCTGGCATTTGGTGGCAAGCACAGGGAGCGACTGAGGGTAAGTAAACTGCTCGCTCCTGAGGGCAGGGCGAGAGGATGGGTAGCCATTCTAAGATTCCTCTTTTGTTTTGCTTCATTTTTGTTGTAACTTGCCTGTCCCTGGAGATGAGTGAGACGGAAGAAAAACCGCTCACATCTGAGGAAAAACTATTTGCGTCTGAGGAACAGATAGGGAGAAAGGACGGATGGACATTTCAGGAGGATAGAAAGGTTGATATAATGATTTTGTATGGTTCCATTTTTATTTCATTCTGTCTCGGTTTTGTTTGGCGTCATCTTGTTGGGTTGTATTATAGCAGAAATACGGGATCAGCAATTAGTAAAAAACAAACCAAAAGACTGTTAAGTAAATTGTTAGAGGAAGGAGGCATCTCAGTAAAATCAAGAACAGTCACGGCATACGTTGATACAATACAACAATGTAGCCCATGGCTTTTTAAGGAGGAGTTGTTAGATATATCACAATGGAACCATCATGGTGAAGATTTAAAAAGAATAGAAAAGAACAACCCAGGGACTCTGCCAGTTGGCACATTGCCATTGTGGACACTCGTATCTGGTTTGCTTAGTCCAAAGCCTTCAGTTCAGACAAAGGTAGAGGAAGGAGAAGACATATTGATTCAAGTAAAAGAGAAGGTCTCTCAAGTTAGTCAGAAAGAGGAAAAGATTCAAGTAAAAGAGAAGGTCTTTCAAGCTAGTGAGACAGAGGAAGGAAGTTTAGAGCAGAAAAAGCCATCAGGGGAAAAGTTACAACAGGAGACTGCTAATAACACCTTTCTATCAGAGAGCGTAAGTCCAACCATCAGCACCACCTCTACAGGAGACTGCTACTAACAGCATTCTATCACCAGAGGGCATAAGTGTCCAATCAACAGCACCACCTCCATATGCTGGGAGGCTCCCAACCCCCGCAGTTGATAGTTGGGATCCTGAGACAGGATCTCAAGTATGCCCTGTATTTGAGGTAGGAGGGCAGCAAATTTACCAGGGTTTAAATTTCAAAACAGTGAAGGAGCTAAAAGAGGCTGTAACAACCTATGGTCCCCAAGCACCCTTCACTGTAAGCTTGGTCGAATCCATTACCAACTTAAACATGACGCCAGCAGATTGGGCTAATATTTGTAAAGCTGTGCTAAATGGAGGACAATACCTGTTATGGAAGGTTGCCAATGAGGAATTTTGCAAGGAGACGGCTAGGCGAAATGCAGCAGCTGGTTATTCTCAGAGAAATCTAGATATGTTGTTAGGAAAGGGACCTTATGAGGATCTGCAGCAACAAATTGCATATGATCCTGGCGTATACTCACAAATTGCTGTAGATGCAGTTAAGGCATGGAAGACTTTACAAGGACATGGAGGTTTACAAGGTCAATTATCTAAGATAATACAAGGAGCTAATGAACCTTACGCTGAATTTGTAGATAGGCTTATTCAAACAGCTACCAGAGTTTTTGGGAATACAGAACAAGCAATGCCATTAATAAAACAACTGGCTTATGACCAAGCGAATCGTTGGTGCAGAGATATCATTAGACCATGGAAACAGGAAGATTTAAACACATATATTAAATTATGTAGAGACATTAATGAACAAGAGCAAGTCATGGCAGCTACAGTAAAACAGGCTTTAGATGCCAGAGACAATAATGAACAAGGGCAAATTGTGGCAGCTGCAGTAAAACAGGCTTTATATATCAGGCCAAGAACATGCTACAATTGTCAACAAACAGGACATTTTAAAAGGAATTGCCCCATAGGAGGAGGGTTTAACAAAACTAGGTATCAAAGGAGTAGAATACTGGGTATTTGCCCACAATACCGTAGAGGGAGACACTGGGCTAATGAATGCCGTTCTCAAACCACCATAGAGGGTACTCCATTACATTGGGCTAATGAATGCCGTTCTCAAACCACCATAGAGGGCACTCCATTATCAAAAAATGAACAAGGACAAGGTGTTTATCCACAATATCGTGGACAAAGGCATCTGGCTCCATTGCCAAAAAATGGACAGGGGGCCCCAATGCTCCGGGGCCCCAAACCACAAATATACGGAGCACTGGAGGAACCCAGCAACCCCATCAGGGTAGTGACCAGGACACATTGTCCATCAGATCCCTCATCAGACAAACCAGAGGGAGCGCAGGGTTGGACATCTGCGCCTCCGCCAGATCAGTACTAACTCCAGAGATGGGAGTTCAAATCATTCCCACAGGGGTAAAAGGACCTCTTCCCAAAGGAACAGTAGGCTTATTATTGGGACGCAGCTCTTCTACTCTAAAAGGACTTTTGATAAGTCCTGGGGTAATTGATCCCGATTTTGAAGGTGAAATAAAAATTATAGCCAGTTCTCCAAAGGGTATATCAATAATTTCACCAGGAGATAGAATAGCACAGTTACTAATAATACCAAGCCTACATGATAAATTTTCCAGTCATGCTGTAGAAAGAGGTTCGAAGGGATTAGGCTCCACAGGTGTAGATTGGGCTATGCTTTCTTTAAATTTAGATTCTCGCCCCATGCTAAAACTAAATATTCAAGGACATGAATTTAATGGGCTACTGGATACAGGTGCAGACCTTAGCATCATCTCTCGTCAAGAATGTCCAAAACATTGGCCATTACAACAAGCCACTCAAATGCTTCGAGGCCTAGGAGTGGCGACTAATCCCAATAGAAGCGCAATGGTATTAGATTGGAAGGATCCTGAAGGATGTGAAGGAACTATACAGCCATATGTATTGGATCATCTTCCCGTAAATTTATGGGGACGAGATGTCTTAGATCAATTAGGTTTGACATTAACAAATAACATCAATCAAACTGCACCCACTATTATGGCTAGACAAGGTTCTAGGAAAGGAAAAAGATTAAAAAAACAAGAACAAGGTATAGCAGCACCAATACAAACAGATCAAGGAACAGACAGACATGGGTTGGATTTTCACAAAGGGCCACTGAGACAATAAAAATTACATGGAAATCAGAAAGACCAGTATGGGTTGCTCAGTGGCCCTTGACTAAGGAAAAGATACAAGTAGCCCATGATCTGGTCAAACAACAATTAGCAGAAGGACATATACAACCTTCTGTATCTCCCCATAATACTCCCATTTTTGTCATCAAAAAGAAATCTGGTAAATGGAGATTATTGCAAGACTTAAGAGCCATTAATAATGAAATGGTCATTATGAAACCTGCTCAGTCGGGGATTCCTCAATTGTCTGCTTTGCCAAAAACTTGTTATGTTTTAGTTATAGATATTAAAGATTGTTTTTTTTACAATTCCAATTCATCCTGAGGATAGTCCACGTTTTGCATTTACTATCCCTGCACTAAATCATGAAGGTCCTGATCAGAGATATGAATGGAAAGTACTCCCTCAAGGGGTGGCTAACAGCCCAACTATGTGTCAAATTTATGTTAACAAAGTAATGCAGCCACTTAGAAATCAAAATCCTGAACTACAAATATTTCACTATATGGATGATGTATTATTAGCACACAAAGCTAAAAACACATTGCTAGAATGTTATGCCACACTTACAAATTTATTAAAAAATTATAATCTAGAGATAGCAATAGATAAAGTACAATTAATTTTCCAATTAATCATTTAGGAGTTCTATTATCCTCAACCATGGTCCGTCCGCCAAAAATTCAAATACGAGTAGATCAACTCAAATCACTTAATGACTTTCAAAAGTTATTAGGAGACATAAACTGGATAAGGCCTTATCTAGGTATTCCAACAGGAGAATTAGGACCTTTATTTGATATCTTAAAAGGTCCATCATATCCAAATTCACCCCGAATGTTAACGCCTGAAGCAAGAAAGGCATTAAAAATCATTGAAACATATATGTAAAATATGCATTTGGATAGAATTGATATAAGTTTGCCTTTACTATTTATTGTACTACCAACAAAAAATATTCCTACAGGAGTATTTTGGCAAGAAGGTCCATTATTATGGATACATTTATCTTATTCTCCTAACACTATTCTTACTAGGTATCCTGAGGCTGTAGGACAATTAATACTCAAAGGAATAAAAACAGCAAAGGGAGTATTTGGAATTTCTCCCAATAAAATTATTACTCCATATACTATGAATCAAATTGATGAATTACCTAATGAGTTAAATACTTGGGCAACAATCATGTGCAAATCTAATGTTTCATTTGATAACCACTTACCATCTAATCCTTTATTGTCTTTTTGGTCATTGCATCCTGTAATTTTTCCAAAAATGACAAGAAAAACACCTATCATGAATGCTCCAAATATATTTACTGATGGGTCAAATAATGGTACAGCAGCAATAGTTACACCTGATCAAACTTTTACATTTTTAGTACCCAAACAATCAGCTCAAAAGGTAGAGCTTAATGCAGTATTACAAGCTTTTGTGATGTTTAAAGATTCTGCATTTAATTTATTTTCTGATAGTCAGTATATAGTTAATGCTATAGTATCCCTTGAAGATGCTGGTAGGATTTCCCCTTCTTCTACTGTTTTCTCTTTGTTTTCCACTATACAAAGTTTAATCTGGGACAGAAAATATCCATTCTTTATAGGACATATCAGGGCACATACAGGATTGCCTGGAGCCCTTAGTATGGGCAATGAACTAGCAGATAAATCTACACATGACATACATATTTTCTCCACAATAGAAGAAGCTATAAATTTTCATAAAAGGTTCCATGTCAATGCTAATACTTTACAAAAGCGTTTTAAAATAACTAAGGAACAAGCTAGACAAATAATAAAACAATGTCAAAATTGTGTGACCTTTTTACCACAAGTTAATCTTGGAGTCAATCCTAGAGGATTGATACCTAACCATATTTGGCAAATGGACATCACACACTTGCCAGAATTTGGAAAATTAAAATATTTGCATGTTACAGTTGATTCTTCTTCTGGATTTTTGATGGGCTCCCTTCATGCTGGAGAAAAAACTAAAGATGTTATAGCTCATTGCTTACAAAATTTTGCCACTGTGGGCATTACAAAACAGTTAAAAACAGATAATGCCCCTGGTTATACTTCTACCTCTTTTAAACAATTTTGCTCATCATTTGGCATTACTAATATAACAGGAATCCCATACAATCCACAGGGACAAGGCATAGTTGAAAGAGCTCATCAAACTATTAAAATGTACTTATTAAAGCAAAAAGACGGAATTGGGAAGGGGTATATATTCCCCAAAGATAAACTTAAAATAACCCTTTTTACTCTAAACTTTTTAAATTTGGATTCATCAGGACTTAGTGCTGCAGAAAGGCATATGTGTCCAAAAAATGTACATAAGCCCAAGGTACTTTGGAAAGATATTCTAACAGGACAATGGAAAGGTCCTGACCCAGTAATTGTCTGGAGTCGGGGGTCTGTTTGTGTGTTTCCACAGGAAGAACAGCAGCTGATTTGGATTCCGGAAAGATTAACTAAAATCCTGACCCAGTGATTGTCTGGAGTCGGGGGCCTGTTTGTGTATTTCCACAGGGAGAACAGCAGCCGATTTGGATTCCAGAGAGATTAACTAAAGCGATTTCTACAGACCAAAAAGAAGATGATTTGGCTCAAATCCATAACAGCTGATATCCAAAACTCCAATTTGGCTATCCTTACATCTGCGACAGAACCAGGATGCTTTTTTCAATATCTATTTTATTATTGCCCTTTCCCATATCATGAAGTTCTATTTTGTTTTTTGAGCTCATACAGACCTAGGTTAATGTTTTGCTGATCAGTTCTATTTTTTTTTTTTTTTTGGCTATAGAGTTTTAAACATTGCAATGGAGATTTCACCTGTAAAAAGTTATAAGGCCTTTACTATTATGTTATATGTTGTATGTATTATATTATGTGTGCACACTTGTGTTTTGTGTTATATGTTTGAATGTACGTATGTCCATATATCATATATGATGAGCGCTCATGAAAAAATGGATCCAAATATTTTTTTTATTCACGTGATTTAAATGGTTTAATTTAAATTGGGTAAATAACTATTAAGAATTGTTTTAATATGTAAACAAAAAAGAAGGTTAACAGATCTGTTTGTTTACTTTCACCTTTCCTTTTCATTATATTTAATAATTCTCTTCAAGATAATGTAAATTGTTAAGAAAATTGTTTTCTTTTAGTGTCTTCTGGAATGTTACACAATTTTTTCTTTAGCCATTATTGCCAGAATTCCTATCTTCATCCCAGTGCCGGTGAAGACAATGTAAATTGTTAAGAAAATTGTTTTCTTTTAGTGCCTTCCGGAATGTTACATAATTTTTTCTTTAGCCATTATTGCCAGAATTCCTATCTTCATCCCAGTGCTGGTGAAGACAAAGATAAAACTAATCTACAGCTTCTGCAATAGCCATCACTGAACTGCTTGCAGAACTTGCCTAGACTATGTGCAGAACTTGCAGAACTTGCCTAGACTTGCCTAGACTATGCATTGTGAACTATCTGTTGGTGCAGCGACTTGTGGTAGTGTTGGGGTATTTTTGCTGATGATGTCATCGGTGGTACAATTGTTCTTTAATAGGCATAATTAATATTTTCAAAATTATCATACTACCAAAAGCACTGTACAGATTCATAAAAATCCCAATGACATTCCTCATAGAAATAAAAAAGTAGCCATGAAATTCATCTAGAAAAATAAGAGAACCTGAATAGCCAAAGCAATTCTTAGCAAGAAGAGTGAAGCTGGTGGCATTACTATTCCAGATTTTAAAGTATACCACAGAGCAATAGTAACAAGAACAGCATGGTATTGGCACCAAAACAGACTGGTAGACCAATAGTACAGAATAGAGGACACAGAGACTAACCCACATAATTACAGTTATCTCAAATTAGACAAAGGTACCATAAACTTATATTGGAGAAAAGATAGCCTCTTCAACAAATGGTGCTGGGGGAAATACACATGTAACATGTAACATCCATGTGCTGCTGAGAAGAAAGTGTATTTGCTAATTGATGGATAATATATTTTTATATGTCAGTTAAATCTAAGTTATTTTTGTATTATTGAGTTCTATAGCTTCTTTGTTTTGCTTTTGTTTGGAAGATCTATCCAGTGGTGAAAGAGGGGTGTTAAAGTCACCCAGAATTATTGTTTTGTGGTCTATTTGACTATTGGTTTTGAGAAGAGTTTGATTGATGAATATAGATGCTCCATGGTTTTGGGCATATATATTTATAATTGTTATATCTTGTTGATGTAGTTTTCCCTTAAGCAGTGTAAAATGTCCATATTTATCCCTTTTGATTAACTTTAGCTTGTTGCCTATTTGATATGAGGATGGAAACCCCTGCTTGTTTACACAGACCATGTGAATGGTATATAATATCCCACACTTTCACGTTCAGTCTGTGGATATCTTTGAAACCTACCAACCAAGGAAAGCCCAGAACTAGATAGATAGACAGCTGAGTTCTACAAGTTATTTAAAGAAAAACTAACACCAATATTCCTCAAAATATTTCATGAAATAGAAAAAGAGGGGACACTTCCAAACACATTCTATGAGGTCAATATCACCCTGATTCCAAAACCAGACAAAGACACATCAAAGGAAGAATACTTCAGACCATTATCTCTAATGAATATAGATACAAAATTTCTCAATAGAATTCTGGCAAATCGAATACAAAAACATGTCCAAAAGATAGTGCACCACGATCAAGTAGGGTTTATCCCAGGGATGCAAGTTTGTTTCACATACGGAGATCAATAAATATAATTCATCACACCAATAGACTCAAAGATTAAAATCATATGATTATGTCAATGGATGCAGAGAAAGTATTTGACAAAATGCATCACTGCTTCATGTTCAAAACACTAGAATAACTATTGATATCAGGAATATATCTCAACATTGTAAACCTATCTATGCTAAGCTCCTGGCCAACATCATTCTAAATGAAGAAAAATTTAAAGCATTTGCTCTAAAAACTGGAACAAGACAGGGATGCCCTGTTTCACCACTTCTATTT
Organism: Spermophilus citellus; assembly: GCF_964194105.1. NCBI lineage: Eukaryota > Metazoa > Chordata > Mammalia > Rodentia > Sciuridae > Spermophilus > Spermophilus citellus. The sequence goes on along the minus strand of NC_138190.1, from coordinate 119,400,414 downwards.
AACATAGTTCTTGAAACTGTAGCCAGAGCAATTAAACAGACAAAAGAAATTAATCGGATACAGATAGGAAAAGAAGAACACAAATTATCACTATTTGCTAACTATATGATTCTGTACCTAGAAGGCCCAAAAAATTCCACCAGAAATCTTCTAGAACTGATAAATGAATTCAGCAAAGTAGCAGGATATAAAATCAACACCCATAAATAAAAGGCATTTCTGTACATCAGTGACAAATCCTGTGAAAGAAAAACTAGGAAAATCACCCATTTACAATAGCCTCAAAAAAATACTTGGGAATAAATTTAATGAAAGAGGTGAAAAACCTCTATAATGGAAACTACAGAACTCTAAAGAAAGAAATTAAAGAAGACCTTAGAAGAATAAAAGATCCACCTTGTTCTTTAATAGGCATAATTAATATTTTCAAAATTATCATACTACCAAAAGCACTATACAGATTCATCAAAATCCCAATGACATTCCTCATAGAAATAAAAAAGCAGCCATGAAATTCATCTAGAAAAATAAGAGAACCTGAATAGCCAAAGCAATTCTTAGCAAGAAGAGTGAAGCTGGTGGCATTACTATTCCAGATTTTAAAGTATACCACAGAGCAATAGTAACAAGAACAGCATGGTATTGGCACCAAAACAGACTGGTAGACCAATAGTACAGAATAGAGGACACAGAGACTAACCCACATAATTACAGTTATCTCAAATTAGACAAAGGTACCATAAACTTATATTGGAGAAAAGATAGCCTCTTCAACAAATGGTGCTGGGGGAAATACACATGTAACAAAATGAAATTAAACCTCTATCTCTCACCATGCACAAAAATCAACTCAAAACGGATCAAGGACATAGGAATTAAACCAGAGACCTTCCACCTAATGGCAGAAAAAGTAGGACAAAATCTCCATTATGTGGGATTAGGCCACAACTTTCTTAATAAGACTTCTATAGCACAATAATTAAAATCAATAATCAATAAATTGGATGGATTCAAACTAGAAAGTTTCTTCTCTGCGAAAGAAACAATCTGCGAGGTTAATAGAGAGCGTACATCTTGGGAACAGATTTTTACCATTCACAGAACACATATAGCACTAATGTCTAGGGTATATGAAGAACTCAAAAAACTAAACACCAAAAAATCAAATAATCCAATCAATATATGGGCCAAGCAACTGAACAGACACCTCTCAGAAGATGATACACAATCAATCAACAAATACATGAGAAAATGTTCAACCTGTCTACCAATTAGAGAAATGCAAATCAAAACTTCCCTAAAATTTTATCTCACTCCAGTCTGAATGGCAGCTATCAAGAATACAAATAGAAATAAGTGTTGGTGAGGATGTAGGGAAAAAGGAACACTCATACATCCCTGGTGGGATTGCAAATTGGTGCAACAAATCTGGAAAGAAGTATGTAGATTCCTTAGAAAACTTTAAATGGAGCCACCATTTGATCCAGCTATCCCACTCATCAGTTTATACCCAAAGGACTTAAAAACAGCATAGTACAGGGACATAGCCACATCACTGTTTATAACAGCACAATTCACAATAGCTAAACTGCGGAGCCAACCTAGATGTCCTTCAGTAGATGAATGAATAAAGAAAATGTGGTAATTTATATACACAGTGGAATATTACTCAGCATTAAAAAATAATAAAATCATGTTATTTACAGGTAAATGGATGGAGTTGGAGAATATAATGCTAAGTGAATTAAGCTAATCCCCAAAAACCAAAGGTCAAATGTTTTCTTTGATATGAGGATGCTGACTCATAATTGTGATGTGGGGGGAGCACTGGAGGAAAGGAGGGACTTTTACATAGGGCAAAGGGGAGCGAGGGGAAAGGAGAGGGCATGATGGTTTGAAAGATGGTGTAATGAGTTAGACGTCATGACCCTAAGTATATGTACGAAGACACAAATGGTGTGAAAATACTTTGTGTACAATCAGTGACTTGAAAAATAATGCTGTCAGGCTGGGGATGTGGCTCAAGCAATAGCGTGCTCGCCTGGCATGCGTGCGGCCTGGGTTTTATCCTCAGCACCACATACCAACAAAGATGTTGTGTCTGCCAAAAACTAAAAAAATAAATATTAAAATTCTCTCTCTCTCTCTCTCTCTCTCTCTCTCTCTCTCTTTAAAAAAAAGAAAAAGAAAAATAATGTTGTCTATGTGTAATATGAAATGAATTGCATTCTGCCATTATGTAGAACAAATTAGAATAAAAAATAATTTAATTAAAAAAGAAATGCTTTATGTTTATTTTAAATTTATTTCAGTTATTTTACATTTAAATCATGTACATTGACACAACAGTATTAAAAAAAAATAAAAATGAATAACAGAAAGGTTAGTAGAGGAAAGGGATCACCAGGAAGGAGGAGGAGAGGAGAAGAAGGTAAAGTATTGAGGACTGAATTTGAAAAAAATTATACTGCATGATTTTATAATTATGTCAAAGTGAATCATATTGTCATGTATAACTAAAACAATAAAAATAAATAAAATGCAAAAACAAACAAAAACTTAAATAAATTTAAATAAAACCAGTTCAATTAGACTGTGCCAGAAAAATCATAATTTTTTTCTTCTCATTTTAGTGTATTCTTTTTGATTCAAGATAGATTGCACTGTTCCTTGCCATAAATTCACAATTTCAAGAACTTCAGCTGTGAGCCCATTCTACACTGGATACTGTGCTAGGGACATTATATAAAATTATTCATTCAATCCTTATAACACTACATGGTAGAAAATATTTTCCATCATACAGCAGAGATGAAAACTGAGTCACTAAGGACTCAAGGGTTTGCCCAATATTATGTAGTCAACAACAAACCTGAATTAAGTCTTTTTCTAAACTTAACATTCTTTCTATATAGAAAGGAGATGCAACTTCTTATAACATATTGCCATTCATTTTTGTAAATTTGATAACTCAATTTTATTCATCTAATACATATTCACTAAATACTTAAAGAAGTGAATTAACAGATTAATTTGTTTATAAGTGTTGAACACAATTTAAGCTCCTGGATATATTAGTGAATAAATAAGAAGAGATCTCTTTTCTCATAGAATTAATATTCCTATTGGTGAGACAATTAAAAAACATGATGAAATATCAATTATAACTCATTGACTAAAGTGATAACTGCTATTGACAAAAAGAAAGAAGATTATAGCATTTTTCAAGTCTATCAGACCATATGACCCCTTATTATAATATATTATTGTACTTTACTAACCTAAAATGAATAGCTTATAAAACCTTTACCTATACATAATTTTAAAACTATGTAGTGCCCTATCCATGCTTTAAAGAAGAAATTAAAGAAAATTTATGAATCTATAATTTATTAGGTAAATTCTTCAGAATGATTATGCTAGATATAATGAAGTCATCAAAGACATGGAATCACCATGACAAGTATAAATGCAAACTGATAGGGGAGTGTTTTACTAGAGATTTAAGCATCACTTTCTGAAGTAGTAAGTCTTGTTAATTAAGTCAAAAACAAAGAAATTATCACAGCTTTCATTTGATTACCAAAATAGTTGCTTTCATAGAAAATTCAATGTATCTTAAAGTCATCCCCTCAAAATCGGTGGGTTCTAGTCCAGGAAAATGTATATATATATTTTGTGGTGCTTGGGATTGAACCCAGGGCCTTGTGCATGTGAGGCATCACTCTACCAACTGAGCTATATCTCCAGCCCTCCAGGTAATTTTAAACAGGGCTACCGCCAGCATGACTAAGTAAATACAGTCAGAAATCACAGAGTTAATAAAGTGATTCTTTACTGTGTGAATTTCTTCCCCATGTTACAGGATATCTAGTCTTCCTAGCCTGCACTCACTAAATGCAATGGGAAACATCCATTGTTATAACAACCAATGTACATTTCCCAACACATTTCCCAAATGCCCACTAAGTGGTGATATGTCCCTCATTAAAAGCTACTGTTGGATGACTTCTTCCTGTTTTTTATCTGTATTCACATTCACACAACCTTAAAGAAAACTGCCTTGTTTTACTATTTATAAAGGGGTCCAGATCCTTGTTTGTGATCACTATCAGGAGGGTAGAATAATCACATTTTAAAACATTTTAAAGTCTTAGTAGCAGAGCCTATGAGGTATTAACATTAATTTCTGATTTTAGAATTCTTAATTCTTTTATATTTAAGCATAATTTCCTTTCTAGGAAATTCATGTATTCTCCACTAATTGTTGTGGTCCCAAGCTTGTCATTTCCTGTTATGTGAGGAGAGTTAGTACCAGGAAATTTTACAATGTGTAATTGAGTCACACACTGTTTGGAGATTTTTATTTAAGAACTAGTTGAACTGATAAGAATTGAAAAGGCAAAAGAATCAAAGAGAATGATTTATGTTTTTCCATGTCTACATAGATAGGAACTATTTCTCAACTATAGTACCAGAAAATATGATCAAGAAAAGAAGGTTATGACCAAAATGTTAAGGTCTTTCCTATAGGTGGACTCTTAAGGATAAAAATCCCTTTGGCAAAATTCAAATAAGAATATTAGAAATATGTTTTTCTTTATAAAATAACATTTATAGCCAGAAGCCATCACTCCACATACTCAGTCCTCAAGTAGCAAATATTTTTTTTTAAATAAAAAGAACATTAGATCAGACTCTGGGGAAACAAATAATAACACAACTAAAAATGAGGGCAAAAAGGGCAAAGATAACAATAATAAACAGCCAAGCAAAGCTTTCACAAGGGAGCTCAAAGAGAATATGGCCTAAAACACAAATGTTTGCAATGTAAAACAATTCAAGAATTGTAGGATAAATAGTTCTCACACAGAGAAATCAGTTGAAGGTATCCCATGACTATAGATGAGTGATTTAAACTAAAAGCCAGTGTATAATATCTGAAGGTAAACTAGAAAGAATGCGAACTAGCTGCCCTGGAGGTTAAAAAACTGTAGTCATGGTAATTTAGACACACACATTTAGATGTACTAAATTAGACTCAGATGAGTACATGTATTTTATCTATCAATATTATCCATTCAATTTTCAAATATTTCATGAATAACAACTATACATCATAACACTGGGTATGTGTTGCTTCTATCATGAAGTGGAACTTGTTGGCCAAATGCACCCAGGTGAAGATATAATTAGAAATCTGATCAATATCTTTTTAAAATATATATTTAGTTGTTGATAGACCTTTATTTTATTTATTTATACACGGTGCAGAGAATCAAACCCAGTGCCTCACACATGCCAGGCAAGTGCGCTACCACTGAGCCACAGCCCCAGACCCTAATCAATATCTTCATAGGACATAAATTAAGTGAAAGGGCTCAGTTCACAAAATTCTTGTATCTTACCAGACACTTAAATATCTAGGCTGTAACCATTACTCCAATTTTTCAATTATAATACATTTTATTAGTCTGATTTCTATTGCTAATAACACAAAACTACAGAATTCATATGATTTAAAGAAATATATTTTGGCTCATAGTTATGTTGGATAAGGTTGAGGATTCACACTTGGGTATGGTAGAGTCTCAAAATATGACATCATATTACAAGAGACAGGGAGCACATGTGTGTATGTTGTCTTCTGATAGCTCTCATTAAACCATGAGGATCAAATCATGGGGGATATATTCTAATGAGCTTATCTAATCCTAATCAATTCTTACCCTACCTCTGAATAATATAATGAGATTAACTTTGTACCCTCTTAATAATTCCCACAGGGATTAAATTTCAACACATGAAACCTTGAGAGACACTCAAACTTCTCATCTCAACCTGGCTCTGTGAGTATTTTGGGGTACTCTGTAAATGCTTTGAGCTCTTACTTCGTGCTTGTGTAGAGACACTCAAACTTCTCATCTCATTTACAGAGTACCCCAAAATACTCACAGAGCCAGGTTCAGATGTCAAGTTTGAATGTCTCTCACATCCAAACCATACATGGATTCATTTTTTCATTCAGGATGTATTAACTAAGCAACTACTCTGTGACAGACACTTGCAGGCATTTGGAATATGTCATCAATAAACCAAATATCCTTCCCCATGTAGAGCCTAATTTCATTGGTAGGAAAGGAGTAATTCTAAAAGATGATAAAAATCTGAATACATGGCTTTGTTATAAGGGTACAAGTAATATGAAAAGGAGGACATAAAAAAAAGAAGAGAGAAGGAAGATCAGGAATGTTGGGGATGAGAGAGAATTTTTTCAATATTAAGTATTTGTGAGGGATATAAGTGA